>NC_140586.1:908063762-909404577 GCF_964204655.1 Triturus cristatus
AAGCAATCAGCTGTTAGAACCCTACACAGACAGGATTCAGGCCTAAGCATGGAACAGAGTCCGCCCTCCTTATGGTCGTCGAGGAGTCCAGAAAAATCATCGATCAAGGAGGATCAGTGGCAGTGGTCCTTCTTGATCTCAGTGCGGCGTTTGATACGGTCAGTCATAACACCTTACTGAACCGTATAGCAAGCGTCGGCATTGTGGATAAGGCCTGGCTCTGGATAAAATCCTTCCTGAGCGACAGGTCATTCCAGGTGTTTGACGGACAAGCCGTCTCCTCCAGCATACCGATGAAGTGTGGAGTCCCCCAGGGCTCCTCTTTAAGCCCTGCGCTTTTTAATATCTATATGAGGCCACTGGCTGAGGTAGTTCGTCCGTATGGAGTTAAGATCATTTCCTATGCGGACGACACACAGCTGGTGGTCTCCTTAGCGCAGGAAGCCCAACATTCTCCATCGGGGGGTCTAACCAAATGTCTGGAGGAGGTGAGTCCTGGATGATGCTGTCCTCACTAAAGCTGAATGGGAACAAGACAGAGCTCATGTTGCTAGGCCCGGCTGACCCGACCCTCTTCAAGTCATTATGGCCCACCTGTCTAGGCCCCCCCCCGGCCCCAAAAGATAACATCAAAAGCCTAGGGGTGTGGCTGGACAAGAACCTCACCTTTAACACCCAGGCCACAAAGCTCTCCGCCACCTGCTTTGGACTTCTTCGGACATTGAAGAAGGTCCTACCCCTGCTCCCAATGGAGGCCAAACAAACAGCTATTCAGGGCTTAATACAATCACGCCTGGACTCAAACAACGTCCTTTACCTGGGAGCCCCAGAGTACTCTTTAAATAGGTTGCAACTGGTGCAGAACTGTGCGGCCCGCACCCTACTGCAAATCCCACGAAGAACCTCAGTCAGAGAGGCACTGACCAGCCTCCATTGGCTACCAGTACGAAAAAGAGTGACCTTTAAGGCAATGTGCATTGCCCATCAGGCCTTCTGGGACTCGGCCCAAAACTCTTGCGTAGCCTAGTCAGCCAATACCACCCTGGCCGTGAACTACGTTCCAGCCAGGCCTTCATGGCAACAATCCCCAGAATCAAGAGATCTAGAGCAGGTGGAAGAATGTTCACCCTCAACGCCTCAAAAATCTGGAACACCCTCCCCCCTCCCCTGAGATCTAACCCGAACCTTGCCTCTTTCCGCAAGCAATTAAAAACCCATCTATTCAAATCCCCGTAATCATCTCAGCCCCCCCAACTACCTCCTAGTCTCTGATAGTCTCATTACACCCTTCTGGTTCCCTAGCGCTTGGACGCCTCAGGGCAGCAATCGCGCTGTACAAATGTATTTTCATTCATTCATTCAACCCCTTAAGTCTGCCTATTTCCTGCCCATTCTCTGCTACAGGGTTATACCAAATCACTCCACAAACACTGGCAAATATGAAAAATTATGCGATGCGATTGTATCAGGATCACACCTTGCATCAATAGGGACTGAGATGGTGTTGATGTACAAAGAGGAGAAAAGGGAAAGCAAAGCACCGTGTCCTTACTCCCATATGCTACGTGAGCCTCCGTGCTTCTGCTGTGACACAAGCACTGCAATTTTGGAGCAGCTGCAATGCCCACAGATGACTGCTTCTATCTTTTCTCTGTATACTCCCCCCGTCCCTTCGATCAGAGGCATGGGCTCAGGGGTTTAGATCCTTTTACCTCATGCACTTTTGGAAGACAGATTATGCTGTCGTGTTTTTGGGACATCGCTCAAGTAGCCTTATTAGCATGGTTCGTGCGCACAGGTCTCTGTGGTGGGGAAGAGACGTCCACGTGACACAAAGCACAACACTCCTACCAGGAGGAGAGGTCTCGGCGCCGCTGCCTCATGAACACATTCTGGGCTGGATGGAGACGCCCGTTGCTCCTGCCAGAGGAAGACGAGAGTGCTAACCGATGCGGCATGTCTCACACATTAATAACAGATAGAAGCAAGGCGTGTCATGTATCTCTAGTCTGCACCGGAATTCATGCTTTACATGCACGCAGACCTTTTACCTAGTGGCACAGATACAAGCATGCTATGTGGTGTTTTCACATATGGATTTTCGTAAATATCCCATAATACCACAGATTATAAAATAAAAACTATGTGAGGCCTACTTACAAATGAGGGGCATTTCAACATGACACTGAAATCGTTTACACTCAAGGGGAAAGTCACTGTCTGACACAGCGGGCAGGTTTACAACAAAAGACTAACACTGGGTTCTTGAACTGTCGTGGTACAGTGCTGCTAATGCCGTTGAAATAGCACAACTGATGATACCAATTCGCTCAATGATGGAAGAACAGCGTGTGTGAGTACAGGGAACAAAACTGGGAGCAGAAACAGCAACGACGCCTTCAACTTGGTTAAAGGGACTTTTGTCTTCACCTGGTCCAACAGTCACTCTCCAGGGAGCATGCAAGAAGAAATAAAGTGCTATGAGGCTATGCTACCAGGTTCAGCAACCTGCTGCCAGTAAAGCAACCCAATAAAAGTCCTGCTAACTAACCCTGCACCTCACTACAGCAGGAGCCCGGCCACCAGAAGCAGTGACCACTGTGCGAGATGCTCTCCGAGCCAGCACCCCAGAGAGGCATGAAAGCCCTGATACAGAGACTAACAGTCCGTTGTATGGTCCACGACCAAAGCTATCAGTCAACAAGTGACAAGATACCGGGTAAAGCACCCCAACGATTCGCCTGCTCCTATGTCAACAGCAAAAGGCCTTAAAGCCATTGTGACCACTGCTACTGGGATTAGCCACAGAGGAGCAAACCCTGCTATCAAACCATCAGCAAGGGATAGCTGTAAAAAGGAACCAACCACTCAGAGCCGGGATTAGAAGCACAGGAGTCCGGATTAAATTACCAGCACACTATAGGGAATCCTGTTACCGTGACCAGCAGCTCCCAGGACGCAGGAAGCTCTGCTACCGGAACCGACTGCCTATATAAACAAACACCAGGTTACAGTGACAAACTGTGCTCTACTTACACTAAACGTGTTAAATCAATCTCACATATGTTGCTGGCAGCTGTCTTTAGAACCGACAGGTTACATGCACAGCACCCCATGCAGCCTGCGCACGAACCCACGCAGCTACTGTTTCACGATCCCAACCCGTAAAGTGCAGTAAAAGACACAGAAGCGCGAACACACATGTCTCTCCTGTTAAGATTGTGCCCTGGGTGACCCCCGCAAGAAGCACACAGCCCTCAGCAGCTAGTGCACGAATCCACCGAGCTATTTTTCAAAGCTGTACCTTGTCCTGTACACAGAGAGACGATGGTATCGGGCACACCGACCCCCAGCTCTCTTCCACAGGTTCAAACTCCTGCCCTGCAGGATGGGGACACAGTTCTCCACAGTTGGTACATGAGCCCACTCTGCTGTCTGTCATACAAGCACAGCACACAGACCTATAATAACTGCAAGTTACACATGGGTCCCTCCAGCAGGCACACTAACCGGCCCTGCTACTTACCAGGCTCGCCCACCCCCAACTAAAGACACGGATCTTTACAATCTGCAGACTTATCTTAAACCGGGTCGAACACGTACCCTGCACTGCACGTGCGCGCACGCACGCACACAAACCTCTGCAGCTGGAGCAAGAACCCCCTGTGAGAAAGTGGCTCTGTATATACTGTTCCCTAATAGGTACAGGGTGTACAGAGTCCACAGTCCCCCAGAGGCTGATAGAGGTCTAAGTTAGGTATGACCTTACTCTCAAAAGTGGTAGCTTGGTCGAGCAGTAAGGCTGTACCAGAGGACAGTGTAAAGCATTTATTGTACACACTCAGTCAGCAAATGGTTTCACACACTCAATAACTGAACTCCAGGCCAATGGTTTATATATATAAAATATATGCTTGTTTTATTTTTAGAACCACAAAGGGGATAAAAATATACTTTCTCAGAATGAGAGGTTGGATATAAATACTTTTGTCTTAAGCAATACATTTTTGTAAACAGTTACAGTTGGTTGCAATAAACAATCCTATTTCCTAAACATAACAATGCATTGAGCTCAATGGTAAATTCAGGTTATTTGTAATAAATTGTATTTCAGATTACTTTTGGAATTCCAGGTCTGGCTCCTAGATCCAGCTCTGGGTCAGTATTCAGAATCAAGTGATGAAAGTCGACTTAATAACTGTAATGATTTTTAAACAATATTTAGCTATTTCAAAAGTTAGGACTTAGAAAATATTTCAAAGAAAACATCCAATGGATCTCTATGGCAAGAAATTCAAATTGCAGGTAGAGTACTTTATCGTTACTTTAGTAATCCAGGACTGGGTACCTAGACCCAGGACTGGGGTCCTTATCAAAAACAGGTAAGTAATTTCGTTTGCAGAAATGGTACGATTTTAAAAGAATATTTCAAATTTGCAAAAATAGACACTTAGAAGAAATTTCACAGAAAAGCAGACAATGGTTTCCTATGGGAGAAAAATGAGTTAGAGGTAAGTATAGTTGTGGACACTTTTCAGAGTCAGGGCTGGGCACCAAGATCCAGCACTGGGAGCTCACCTAGGAGCAGGTGAGTAAATTCGTTTTTTTCACTTGGCTGATTTTTGGTGAATATTTGCAGTTTTGAAAAGTTCACACTTAGAAGATTTTTGAAGAAAAAGCCAGTCAATGTTACCCTATGAGAAAAATGAAGTTAGCGGTTTAAGGGTAAGTACTCGACTGGCAGAGTTGAAATTCCGGGCATAGACTCAGGGGTCCCCCAGTGTCAGGTAGGTACAATTGGTTCACCCTCAGCGGTTTCAGGACGGCCGGGTGCAGAGAGAGTTAGGCCCAATGTTATCCTATGAGGGATAGGAGGGCCTTGGTTGGTGGCTGCTGTCTGGCAAGCCACGCGGCTGTTGGAGCTGGGCTCCTGGTCACTTACTCAGGGCAAGTGGGAAAGTAAGTTAGTGTAGAGAGTGCACTGCCAGGGCCACTCGGGCGGCTGGGTGCAGGGTGCTTTTGAGCCTTCGGGCGCTCAATGGAAATCAATGGGAATGTTCCGGTTTGGAAAAAGGCTGCAAGCTCGGGGACGAGAATGCTTCAGGTGCCACCACCACTTCGAGAGGTAAGTTGGGTAGTTGTAGGTTAGGTGGGTACCCCGGGATTGGGCACAGGGGGCCGCAGGGCGCCGGGTGCAGGGGTGCCTTTTGATGTCGGAAATCTTACCCTCTTGTTGATCGCGGTTGGGGTGGCACTCTGTTCTGAGGGTGCAGGCTTCTTCCGGAATGTCGAGGGGGGTCCTTGGGTGCCGGACTCGGGGTCACAGTCGCCGTGGGGTCGTCCTCAGGGTCTTTGTCCACTCCGGCACTGGCAAGGCTTGGCTGGTGCAGAGTGGGTTGGGTCCGCGGTTCCGGGCTGCTGCCAGGGGTTAAAAATAGGTTTCTTGAGTAGAGCCTCTACTCATGGGAGTCCCAGGGGCTTAGAGCCAAGAGGTAGCCAGGTCCTCCGGGGTTGGTGAGGTTGCTGGCCACGAGAGATGCCGCGCTGGTGCAGGTTCGAGAGTCGACAGGCCGGTAGGGCTGGGGCCAAAGCAGTTGGTGTCTTCTTCTCTTTTTAGCAGCTGCAGGGCAGGTCCTTGTTCTTCTTGCTCTTCTTGTAGTTTTCTATCTGGAATCTGAGGAAGGAAGGTTCAGGGTGCCCCTAAATACTAGATTTAGGGGCGTTACAGGTAGGTGAAGGCCAGGGACCAATGGGTCCTTGTCCTGGGGTGGGTACACCCCTATCCTGCCTCTCTCCTGTGGGAGGGGGGCAGTAGCCTAATCCTGATAGGGTAGGGCCTCCCATCTTCAAGATGGCGAGAGCCCGGAGATGTGCTTCACCTCGTCTCCCCCACCTGAGGGGTGGGGTGGGCAGGCTGGCACATCCCCTGTCCTTGTATGGGGTTTCCGGCCAAGCTTCCCACCAGAGTGGGGGGTTGCAGTGGCCTGGGGAAACTCCAAATGGCGGCATGCCTTTGAAGCTTCCCTTTGCTCGTCCTGGGGGAGGAGATTTGTCACCTCACCCAGGATGTGCATTGTTGCAGGCCCGGGAGAGCAGGAGCTCTCCCACCCAGGGGTCCAGCAACGTGTCTGCTGTGTGGCAGCCTGGGCAGCCTCAGAGCAGACGTGGATTGTAGGTTAGCTGTAAGCGTGCATCTCTAAGATGCCCTCTGGGGTGCTTAGTACATTAAATCCCACACTGGCATCAGTGTGGGTTTAATGTGCTGAGAAGTTTGATACCAAACTTCCCAGTCTTCAGTGTTGCCATTATGGTGCTGTGGAGCTCGTGTTTGACGAGCTATCAGCACCATGTACTCGTACATGGCAGCACTGTACTTACAGTGCCCAGGAATGGACCTGGGTACTGTAGGGGCACAGGGCTCCTGCTCCTGTGCCCACACCATAGGAATAAGGCACCCAGCCAGAGGGGTGGCTGACATATGCCTTGGCAGTGTAGGTGATGGGCATGGCACACAGAGATGTGTGCCATGTCGACTCTTTGTTTTGTCCTGCACCCAGACACTCAGCCTGCAAAGGCAGTGTGTGTGTGTAAGGGCACAGGGCCTCTAAGGATGGCACAATGAGTGCTGCAGCCCTTAGAGGCCTTCCCTGGTCACAAGGCCCTGGGTACCTAGGGTACCATTTAGTAGGGGCTGACATGTGGCCAGGGTTTGCCAATTGGGAGTTTGTATTTTAGGGAAGGAACACAGGCCCTGGGCACCTGATTGGCAGGAGCCCAGGGCACAGCAAGGAAAAGTGCATCAGCTATTAGGCAAAAAGGGGGGGGGGGGGTTACTGCAACAGAAACCCACTTTCTCACACAAGCCCCCCCCCCAACCCAAAGGCCAGGAGATTTCTGCCAAAGCTGGGAGAGTCTACCTAGTCTTTCAGGCGAGGAAGAGTTGGGGAAGTGGTTTGAAAGTTGCAAGGCCTACTCTGCCTTACATCCTTCTGCCTAGGTCAGTCCCTTTGGGGAGCTGGCCTGTCTTATTATTTTCAGGACCTAACTCCCAAGGCTCCTCTCCTTGTCTTTTACTGTCCTTGTCCCATCTTTCTATTTTGGGTTTAGAGGTGTATACCTCGGTAGTTTCTAACTTAGCCAGGGCTAGGCCCAGCTTACCCACAGAGGCTACCCACAGCTTGAGCAACCCCACCATGACCAATAAGGTCAGGGGGCCTGACTTGCTATTTGGCAGGGGGTTAGGCCACCATGCCAAGGTTAGGGCTGCCATGAAGGCTAACACCCAGCAGAGGCTGCTGACAGCTGTCAGTGCCCAGAACCACACCTTTAGCTCCTGACTGGCAAGTGAGGGAGCTATTTTATAGTTCTCTTTGGGTCCTGGCTGTTGGTCTGTTTGAGGATAGGGGGTCCCTACTCTTGGTAGGGAACACCCCTTCTCCACCCTTTGTTCTGTCACCTGAGGAGCCACTAATTCAGGCTGGACAGTTGCCTGACTAGTCAGGTCTTGCTGTTGGCTAGGGGGGGCTTTACCAGTGCCATTGTGGGAGTTTTCCCTTACTGGGATAGAATCTCCCTGGCTCTCTGGAACTGTGGCTAACAGTTGCCCACCTTTCCTACCCTGTTTCTTCTCACTCTTTTGGGACTCAGCTGCACTGACTGCAGGTTGAGCCCCCACAGGTTCTTTGGGCGAGGCCTGGCATTGGGCCAGCACCTCTCTTTGTCTCAGTTCCACATCTAAGTGATCATTCCCCAAGAGACAATCAAGGAGGAGGTTTTTACTGACTATCACTTTTCTCCATCTAAGGGACCCAGCTGTGGCTAGGGGCACTATAGCCACAGGCCTGACAGTGACTCCCCCTGGGACAGTTCTTACCCTTCTTGTTTCCCCTGGGACATATTGGTGGGGGAATACCAACCTGTCATGTACCACAGTGTGACTGGCACAGGTATCTCTCAGGGCAGTGGCTGGGATTCTATTCACCAGTAGGTGGTGGAAGTGTCTACTTCCTTCTGGGATCTCCAGCTTGCTTCTTGGGCCCATTCCCCAGTTGAAAGCTAGGAGGACTTCCCCATCTGAGGACCCTCCCTCCCAGGCTACACTGGCAACCCCTGGGGCTACACTAGTCACCCCTGGAGCTGTACTAGGAACCTTATTTTTAGGACAGCTAGAGTCCTGGGTGTGGTGTCCAGCCTTCTGACAGTTGAAACACCATATTCTGTTGGGATCCCAATTCTTACCTTGGTACCCTGGTTTAGTTTGTGAGGTGTCTTTGGGCCCACCCTCCTGGTCAGGTTTTTGGGGGGCTACCTGGGACTCCTTTCTTTTATCCACAAGGGGTTCACTCTCTTTCTTCTGGGGAGGCTTTGGGACCCCTTGGTTTTGGTCCCTCCCAGTGGATGTCCTAGTCACCCTAGTCTTGACCCAGTGGTCTGCCTTTTTTCCCAATTCTTGGGGGGATTTTAGACCTAGGTCTACCAAATGCTGATGCAACTTTTCATTTGTGCAGTTACTCAAAATATGTTCCTTCATGAATAAATTGTACAATCCAGTAAAATTCTGCACACCATGTCCAGCTAACCAACCATCCAGTGTCTTCACTGAGAAATCTACAAAATCAATCCAGGACTGGGTCTGGGTTTTGTGAGCCCCCCTGAATCTAATTCTATACTCCTCAGTGGTGAATCCAAATCCCTCAATCAGAGCTTTCTTCATGAGGTCATAGGATCCTGCTTCTGGCCCAGAGAGGGTCAGAAGCCTGTCTCTGCAGTTACCAGAGAACAGTTCCCACAGGAGTGCCCCCCAGAGAGGTTTCTTTACTTTCCTGATATCACAAGCCCTCTCAAAGGCTGTGAACCATTTGGTGATATCATCACCTTCCTCAAATTTAGGGACAATCCCTTTTGGGATTTTAGGGTCAGAAGTTTCCTCCCTATCCTTGTTTTTATTATTGCTGCCACCATTGATGGGTGCTAAACCCATCTCTCTCCTTTCCTTTTCTAGAGCCAGGAGCCTGGACTCTAGATCTAATCTTTTGGCCAGCCTCACAAGGCTGTCCTCTTCACTGGGGGGTCCCCCAGTGTTGTCTCTGGGACCAGAGCCACCTGTGTGGTCTCTAGGTGCCCAGATGCTAATTCTTGAGTTGGAGGGTATGGGTGCCGGGTGCAGAGAGAGTTAGGCCCAATGTTATCCTATGAGGGATAGGGGGGCCTTGGTTGGTGGCTGCTGTCTGGCAAGCCACGCGGCTGTGGGAGCTGGGCTCCTGGTCACTTACTCAGGGCAAGTGGGGAAGTAAGTTAGTGTAGAGAGTGCACTGCCAGGGCCACTCGGGCGGCTGGGTGCAGGGTGCTTTTGAGCCTTCGGGCGCTCAATGGAAATCAATGGGAATGTTCCGGTTTGGAAAAAGGCTGCAAGCTCGGGGACGAGAATGCTTCAGGTGCCACCACCACTTCGAGATGTAAGTTGGGTAGTTGTAGGTTAGGTGGGTACCCCGGGATTGGGCACAGGGGGCCGCAGGGCGCCGGGTGCAGGGGTGGCTTTTGATGTCGGAAATCTTACCCTCTTGTTGATCGCGGTTGGGGTGGCACTCTGTTCTGAGGCTGCAGGCTTCTTCCGGAATGTCGAGGGGGGTCCTTGGGTGCCGGACTCGGGGTCACAGTCGCCGTGGGGTCGTCCTCAGGGTCTTTGTCCACTCAGGCACTGGCCAGGCTTGGCTGGTGCAGAGTGGGTTGGGTCCGCGGTTCCGGGCTGCTGCCAGGGGTTAAAATAGGTTTCTTGAGTAGAGCCTCTACTCATGGGAGCCCCAGGGGCTTAGAGCCAAGAGGTAGCCAGGTCCTCCGGGGTTGGTGAGGTTGCTGGCCACGAGAGATGCCGCGCTGGTGCAGGTTCGAGAGTCGACAGGCCGGTAGGGCTGGGGCCAAAGCAGTTGGTGTCTTCTTCTCTTTTTAGCAGCTGCAGGGCAGGTCCTTGTTCTTTTTGCTCTTCTTGTAGTTTTCTATCTGGAATCTGAGGAAGGAAGGTTCAGGGTGCCCCTAAATACTAGATTTAGGGGTGTTACAGGTAGGTGAAGGCCAGGGACCAATGGGTCCTTGTCCTGGGGTGGGTACACCCCCTATCCTGCCTCTCTCCTGTGGGAGGGGGGCAGTAGCCTAATCCTGATAGGGTAGGGCCTCCCATCTTCAAGATGGCGAGAGCCCGGAAATGTGCTTCACCTCGCCTCCCCCACCTGAGGGGTGGGGTGGGCAGGCTGGCACATCCCCTGTCCTTGTATGGGGTTTCCGGCCAAGCTTCCCGCCAGAGTGGGGGGTTGCAGTGGCCTGGGGAAACTCCAAATGGCGGCATGCCTTTGAAGCTTCCCTTTGCTCGTCCTGGGGGAGGAGATTTGTCACCTCACCCAGGATGTGCATTGTTGCAGGCCCGGGAGAGCAGGAGCTCTCCCACCCAGGGGTCCAGCAACGTGTCTGCTGTGTGGCAGCCTGGGCAGCCTCAGAGCAGACGTGGATTGTAGGTTAGCTGTAAGGGGGCATCTCTAAGATGCCCTCTGGGGTGCTTAGTACATTAAATCCCACACTGGCATCAGTGTGGGTTTAATGTGCTGAGAAGTTTGATACCAAACTTCCCAGTCTTCAGTGTTGCCATTATGGTGCTGTGGAGCTCGTGTTTGACGAGCTCTCAGCACCATGTACTCGTACATGGCAGCACTGTACTTACAGTGCCCAGGAATGGACCTGGGTACTGTAGGGGCACAGGGCTCCTGCTCCTGTGCCCACACCATAGGAATAAGGCACCCAGCCAGAGGGGTGGCAGACATATGCCTTGGCAGTGTAGGTGATGGGCATGGCACACAGAGATGTGTGCCATGTCGACTCTTTGTTTTGTCCTGCACCCAGACACTCAGCCTGCAAAGGCAGTGTGTGTGTGTAAGGGCACAGGGCCTCTAAGGATGGCACAATGAGTGCTGCAGCCCTAAGAGGCCTTCCCTGGTCACAAGGCCCTGGGTACCTAGGGTACCATTTACTAGGGGCTGACATGTGGCCAGGGTTTGCCAATTGGGAGTTTGTATTTTAGGGAAGGAACACAGGCCCTGGGCACCTGATTGGCAGGAGCCCAGGGCACAGCAAGGAAAAGTGCATCAGCTATTAGGCAAAAAGGGGGGGGGGTTACTGCAATAGAAACCCACTTTCTCACACCCCCTGAGCTGCTTGTCGTCCACATACCTTGCCCAGCACTGCAGTTTGCCCCTCCGGTAGAGTTTTCCGCTGCCCGGGTCCCATCCCGGACATAGTCCATGGGGGGCACGGGTGGGCTTCTCACTGCAGGCCCACAGGGGGCCCCCAGGCAGACCCCGTGTACAGACTCAGCATGGCAGGCCCTGTCAGCACCTCGCACTGCTGGTTATCAAGAGAGCTGTACCTTCGGAGAAGGGTGAGGGGTGGTTGGGGGCCAGGGACGTTTAAAAATAAAATATAAGAAAAGAAAACTTACCAGTCTGCTTGACTGCTCCTCCTGGGCCGGGGTCCCGCGCGCGCTCTTCAAAGAACAGGAACAGCCGCGACATCACTGCCAACGAGGAGGTCGCCGGGAGTGGGGGATTACAATTTAAAAAAGAAAGCTAAGCTTACCAGACCAGGTCTGCGCGGCACCTCTCTGCTTCTCGGCCGGGTCCCGTTGGCGCCTCTTCTAAGGAACAGCACTGGTTGGCAACCCCTCTAAGCCAATACTGACGCTGCTCCAGCAGCGCCAGCATTGGCTTAGAGCAGGGTGACTCACCGCCCGCCTGCCCATTAGGAGACCGAGGTTTGAGCCTTTGCCCAACACTCGCTCTCCTAATGGGCATGCGCCAGCCACAGTAGACAGTAGTGCGCATGACTGGGCACGGAGCGAAAAATCGCCTCCTTCACCCAGCATGCACACTGCTGCCTGCTGTGCGCTCTGCGCCACCCCTGGTCTGCTGCATGTCAGTCACTCGGACCGCCCTCCCCCTTCAGAATCTGAAGGGGGTGGGCAGTCCGAGTTCATGCTGACTGTGACTGACATCATTGCGACGCCGAGGGAGCTGCCGGTGCGGGCGGCTTGTGGGGCAACGCCCCAGCGCCCTTAATGGACGCACCGCCACTGTACTGTTTCACTTCAGTCACTGCTTCCAAAGGCAGTCCATCGCTCTATCTCTTTTGCCACCACCCTCATTGCCAGACTCTCTTCTACATTAAGAACCTCTCGCCCAGTCTGTTCACCTTGTCGGTTTCTAGCCCCTTAGATCAATTGTTTTCACCATAACCTGCGGGGTGTCCTTTGCATTGTGTTTAATTTATTTATTTAGGAGTTTTTTACAGCGCTAACTAGACCCGAAGGTATCAGAGCGCTTCACAGCATAGGAGGTAAAGAAATCACAGAAGAAAAAAGTTGAATCCTTCAATGGGGATACTGCGCTGACAGCCTTACGGGTATATAACGCTGATGAATAAGCAGGGTTCAGGAACATCTTACTTCTGAAGTATATCAGCAATTTCACTTTACTCCTGAACTCATCATTATGTTTGATCCAGTGAGCCCGCAATCCAGTGCCCGCGCTGCATTTGACATGATGGAGCATGCGCGCCTTCACTGCGCACTGCTTGGAAATGCTGCAAGCGCTCTTAAGTGCAAACCAGTTCACAAGCACAGTGGAGCGCAATGTTGCTTCTGCTGTGTTTATGGTTTTATGTTACTTCGTATTATTCTGCATCATTTTAGTTTAATGTCCCGTCTTCTCTGTCACTGAAAGTAAAAAAAAAAATTTTTATTGTGCTCCCACTGTTCTGCAATTTTTAATGTTCCCATTCAGGCCTCTGTCCTGTGGCTGTTCTTCAATTGCGCAAGAATTAGAGAAAAGACTACAGTACGGGCTGTGGTGGAAATAGAAAACATCCTCTGCCTCTCGGTGTGAGTCTCCGAAGGCTGATACACAGCTCTGGTCCACGCCTGGAAGGGCATTCAACATCCTGGCATGGAGTGCAGGCGAGGGGGCGACATTCAGGGCCGCATTGGCAGCCAAGTCAAAAAATATTTATTGTATAGTTAATTAAAACCATTACAAAACAATAAAATACACAAACAACGGAATGCAGTTTAAAACAAAGCAAAGTGCAAGCTCATGATAGCAATGAGCGGAAAGGTGCTCAGTTAGGGCCGGGCAATGACAGACACTAGAGACAAGTTAATCAAGGCTCGGGGTATAGTGAACGTCTGGGGATGACACATCGGACGAGCCATCAAGGTTTATACCATCAGGTCCTAGTTTTTCAGGTGCCTTTCATCAGATAGGATTAGATTGGCTGCCATGACCTCAGCCAGTGGAACTGAAAACATGTGCACCATGTGGACCTATTTTTTCCAACTTTAGCGGCTGTTTTCTGCCACTAAAGCGGCGATAATTTTAACGCCGTTTCTTGATAATATGCCCCATAGTTTGCCCGTATGTCCTTAATAGCTATTGATGTTCTTGTAATTTGAAGCCTGGCCAGCCTGATGGAATATCCCGCTGTGCTTGTGTATACTCCGCCTGCAATATACACCAAGGGCACGCGATCAGTGTGAATAAAACATCTGTACCTTGAGTTTTTACACCCCCTAAACTACTAGCCTGCATTTCCTGTTCAATGGTCATATTTTGTCGTTCTAGTCCTCCCAACATAAGGGATGCAAAGGCAATGGTGGACCCGTGCATCGAAAACAAAACTTCAACTCACTTGTAATCACTTCCACCAGCCACCGCACTCCTTGAACAATAGATTTTAAGATAGGAGCAAGGGACTTAGCCCACTGTATTTATAAAAAAAACATTTCCCATGCTTCTCAGCCCACAGGCAAGTAGGAAAACAGCTTTACCCCCACTTCCTTTGGGACCTGCTGATTTTCCAGTAAGTTGTGTTAGCTCTGTCCTGGGGCTTTCTTCTTTTCCAACTGTTAGAAAAAGATGGCCCGATGACTTTTGACCCTCCTAGAGAAATCCTGACTCAGTTTCCTCCTTCGGGTAATTGGAAAAGGGCTAGCTTCTCCAGTCCTTGGAGTGGAGCTGAGACTCCGAGATTTAGGAGGGAGCAGACGAGAGTCTTTTTTCTCAGGCTCAGAGGTATGCCTCAATAGCAGTTTTAGCGTTTGAGGTTTCTTAGGTTCCAGCAGCAGTCTGACCTGTGAGGGATACAGCAGTCACCTTCCAAGGGTAAGCCCTGTGTGATTGGTGAATCTCCCAAAACAAATCAGACAAACATTTCCATTCTATCTTATCAATGTCAGTACTTCCTGTGCTGTATGGCAAACTCCAACCACAAAATACATCACCTCCCAAATTTCTAAGATCATATAAAAGTGTTGGCTAATCATCTCTCACCACATCCTCTAACTTTGTCCCGAAATCTCCAAGTCTTTCTCTTTCGTGTTCAAAGCAAGCTATCCCACTGACCCCTAATCTCTGCTAATGTTTTATCAATCTCTCACTGCCAAGACATTCAAAAAGCCAGCTACATAGATGAAAAAACAAGAAGAATCAGGACACAATATATTCACTAGATACCCATATTGATGCCACATCATTTTAGATGAGCAATAAATGTTTTGTGGAATAAATTGTAGTAAAGTAATCTGTTTTAGATTTAAACCTATAATTACTGATAAAATGCCAGCAAAAGGGAAAAAAGCACTTATCAGTGTAAACATGTAAACACTGATAAACACCTGCACACCACCAATAAAACACCATTCAAAGAATGGAAAGTGAGACAATAATGAGTCATTTGTAATTCTTCCTGTAGGGCCAAAGCCATGTAACTCAGCCTTAGAAGGTAGTAGCAAGAAAGACCGAGCTGAGGTTATTCTGCTTGGGTTTAGTTGCTTAGGGATGTCACTAAAACATTCTTTTTTCTTCCTTTCATTTCTTCTAGTAATTTGTTCTAGGATTAAAGATGCTTGGTTTAGAAGCATGTTTAAGATCTGATCTAATTATTTTATAGACTGTAGAGAATCTGGAAATATTAAAATCATATTTGACCATTTTCAATGTTTAATTTTTTCAGTGATTGGTGGAATGGCTGGCTCATTAGAATCTTGGCCAATATGTACTATTACATTTCCCACAGGCACAGAATGGGTAAAACCCTTTGATACCTCAGCCCCCTTTTCTAACAAGTCATTATTGATATCAGGTGAGCTGCCAAACAACACAGGCATTAAACATGCAGGGCGTAGTGAAAGGTGCCTGTGAACTGAGTCCTGCACCAGGGACCGTGGTGAAAACATGACACAAGAACTCCTCATGCCAATACAATTCATAGCTACAAGGTGCTCCATAGTAACGTATGATACCATCAGCTGATTCAGTTTTTTTACCCAACTTCAATTCACTGCTGGCTTTTTTGAGCCCATAGTTACAATGGTATCAGCAAAATCTCAAGTCCGTAAATACAGTGTGATGTCCGTTAAAAGGGCGCGGTTGACTTAATGTGAGCCAATTGCCATGGTATACTTGGCTGCTATCAATGTCAACACAGTAGCCGCACAGCCTACATATAGTCAGGCAAAGAGTGCAGAAAAGCAGTAGCAAGCATGCTTGAAGTATCACGTTTCAGGTGCCTTAGAAGGCAGGGCTACAAATTAATCAGGTGTAAATTAAAAATGTAAAGGTTTCACAAGGTACTATGCTGTTCGCAGAGTTGACCACACCTACGATGTCAATATATTTAGTAAGGAGTAGGTGAACAACAGCCTCCAACTGTGCCCAGGAACTTGTTTACTAAAACATTTGAATACAGTACTCTTACTTTTTGAAACCATTAGCAATCCTGTTAATGGGAAGACAATACATACCCTGCTTTACTTCGCCTTTAAATAAATATGTTCTTTATAACAACATGCTTTGTAAACACCAGAAAAACATAGGGGATATTCTCGCGAACGCGTGATAACTACCGCAAAAGTAAGTTAACGCAACTCTTCACATCGAAGTCTATCGCGGGTAAATAACACCGTGTTAACGTTGTATTCCCAACACGGCGGCACCATGTGATAGACCCACCACAACACGACAAATGAACGCTTTAAAATCAACGTGATGCCGCAAAAATGCGAAACACCAACGCGAAGAAAGAGTCGATGAAGCAAATCGCGATACAGAAATCAGCGAAAACCAGCCACAGGCCTGCAATCCCCACGCGACATGCAGGAAAATGCACTACAAAAGTTGGAAAAAAAACCCATACAAAATCCAAACAAAAGCGAAGCACAATGGAGGCATCCGGAGCAAGTACAGAGGACAACCAGAACCCCACAAGCCCCCCGGAGGACCAGCCTGGGACCTCGGGGTCAGGGAAGGGCAAGAAGAAGAAGAGTAGGAGGAAAAGGTTCCGTCTGCAGGAAAACAGGATCCTGATTACGGAGGTGATAGAACCATTGTTGGAAAGTGGTTTATTGGTGGGGCAAATGTAGGTCTGCCACTGGCAATAAGGCCACTAACACAGTAAAGGCTCAGTATAGGCCTTAAAAAATTATTCCTATACTCAACCCTTGGTAACGTAGCTGCGAGCATACAGGCTTAACTCCAAAGACAGGTATGTAAAGCATTTAAAAACATCAATTCAGTAAATAATTAAGACACAACACATAATAAAAATCCAACACCAATTTATAAAAATAGGACCTATTTTTATCTTTAAAATGACACCAAAACAACAAAAGTCCAATGTAGGGAACCAGAGATATGAATTTTCAAAGATTTAATAAGATTATAGCACCATATTGTGATACCTGCTCGCGATAGACCGGGCCAAAGTCAAAGTTTCAGGCCGGCGCGATGGAGCGCTGAGCGGCTACAGCTCGCAGCAGGTCCCGGTCTCAGTTTCTACCTTCACACTTAGAAACCTTTCTGGAGCTTTTATTCCGAGGGCCCTCAAAGCTCCCAGCCAGTCCGCATCAGGTGAGGGTTCGCCGGCTTGACTTGTGACGAGGTCCCGGTCAACTTCCCTGGAGCGGACTTAGAAAAGTTCTCAAGATCCCTTCAGCGGGGCAACCCAGGAATCCAGGCCGGCATGCGATGGAAGGCAGGCGGCTTGGCTCTCGCGGTCGCTCCCGGTCTCCTTTACTACGAGCGGACTTGGAAACTTTTCTGGAGCTTTTTCTCACTGGGTCTCTCGATGCTCCTCATGTAGCCGTATCTGGTGAGGGTTCGCCGGCTTCAGATTTCTCCTTGTCCCGGTCAATCTCTGGAAGTTGGAGCGGTGGAGCTTTTAGCGGGACAAACCTGGTTGGCTTGGCCTGCAGGCGGCCTGGCTGGCCAGGTTGAGTCGGTCCCTCTATGGAGTTTTTTTTCAAAGTTCCTCCAAAGTTCTCCAAACTTCTTGAACTTCTTCCTGAAGTTCCTCAAGGGGTCCCAAAGTGTCTCAAACTTACTCCAAGGCTTTGGAAGCTCCAATATGGTCCTTGAAAGTTGAGGACGTCAGTTCCCACAATCCACTGGTACAAAACCCTTACAAATCCACTGATGGTTCTCCAAGGTGTAGATTTAGTTGGTGATGTCCCAGATGAGCTCTTTTAACCTGTAGCTTTCAGGGAGTCCACTCTTTAGTTCTTTTTCAGCAAAATAATCCACAGGGCTGGAGTTTTCAGATGGTGCAGTCTTCAGAGATCAGGCCTTAGAAATCTTTGCACAGCAAAACTTCTCAACAGGGCACTTCTTGCTTCAGTAAGTTTCAAGCAGCAGATCTGCAGGGCTCTGCCCCTCTCAGATACATATTCCTAGTTCTCTGGGTCAAGCAGGAGGTCACTTCTGACCAATGGGAGAAGGGTAACTCCTCCAATATATGACCACATCCTGTAGAGTGTGGCATTATTTTGTCCCAGAGTACATCAAATCTTCCAAATCCATAATGGCTGATTTTCCAGCAAGGAGGTAAGAGACACACCCTAGGATGGCTAATTTAGTTAGACTCTCCCCCCTGCATCTGCTCATACCTTCCTTAATCCTACCATTTGCCTAAGGTGGGAAGTTCAGAGCTGTAAATGACAATGGTCTCTACTCTCCTCTTTGAAGAACATAGTTTACGACTCCTCCCCCTGGCCTGGCATTCCTATGGAATACCACACTGCCCTGCCAGCAGAGCTGGTTAACCCCAGGGGCTCTTTATCACCTCTACAAGGCAGCCTGGCTAATCCACTTAACTCTGACCAATCAGGGCAGACCACTGGATGGCTGAATTTGGACTTACAATCAAGAAAGTCTTATAACTTCTTGTATGTACACTTTAGGAGAAATTCAACAATTGATATTGTTGGATTTATTAATACCATTCTCGGAAGCCTTTGAATGGCATTTCTAGCCCTCTCCTATCAAGCGTTATTAATCAATAACTTCCTACCATGTTAACCTATGTAACAGATGATTTGCAATGGAAAAAATGACTTGGGCCATTTTTCCAGCACCAGTACTTACAAAAACATATTTTATAAGTACTTGTCTTATATCTATAGGAACCCCACCCCATGGGACAGCTAGGGGAGACTTTAGGGATTCTGATTCTGTGGAAATATTGCAGATTCTCCCTCCATAGAGCTCCTAGCATCAAAGTCGAATTTGAGCAGCACTTTACCACAATGTGGGGAGTGAAATGTGACATTTCACTTTACCCAGGGATATAAAAACTCATTTGATAAGGGTGTACCTTATAAATACCTGACCCCCCACCCCTGGGATACCTAGCGGATACCCTGGGGGTCCCTAATATGCCAAAACATTGTAGCTTATCCATTTTTAACTGACACAAACACCAAAGTCGAGTTTGGGCACATTTTACTTTTTAAAAGCAGTTCTGGCACCCAAGGCTGTTTTTAAACTGACCTCAGGCTTCAGAAGTGCACACATGCAAGTGCAGAAAAAGGCTGCTGGCCTCTAAACTGCCATGCCCCAGGGTACTGGGGACCTCTAGGTAGTTTCAATCCCCCTGCTCTATTATATACTAGGGGCCTATAAGGTAGGTCATGCCAATCACATGGGTACCCCACCATACCATTTTGTACTCTAGTGTATGTAGGTGTTTTAACTGTATTCTAACGTGTCTCTTTTCAGCATAGCACCAGCCCTGGGCCTGGTCAGGCAGAGCCCCGGGTCAATCAGGGTCAGTTACCACCAGTACCATTCAGCAAAATGTTGGGGGTGCCCAGGGCACAGAATGACTTTGCAACAACCATCAACTACTATTCGTCACCTCCACTGTGTCACTGGCATCTAAAAATGGAATATGGCAGACCATTGTGGGCAAGGTGAATACAGTCGGAGTGCTGAAGAAGACAATGGAAGAGGTCAAGAGGCGCTGGAATGATGTCAAGGGCAAAACCAAGCAGAAACTCGCAAACAACCAGTAGGCAGCAATGCAGACTGGAGGTGGGAGCCCAGCGCCACAGGAGGAACTGGACTAGATGGAGTAAATGGTGTCCACAATCAGTGGGGAGACGGTGGCAGGAGTCGGGGGCCCGGACACTGCTTAACATGACCGGACACAACAGCAACAGGGTGAGTAACGACCAGGGACTGGGGGGACGGGGGAAGATGGGCACAAAGGCACACATGCACAAGTAAGCATAGCACAGTTGCTGACAAACCAAGCCCCAGACCCCCAACTCCCACCAAGAGACCAATGCACCCAAGTATGCAACACCTCAGCACTGTATAAGCACAGAAGTCAGAGGCACACCGCACGTAAGGGATAAGGGGCAGCCAAATCAGAGCTGCAGGGGCGACTCCCCCAAAATGCGGCACACACACATCACCTGCAGAGCACATCAACATCGACAATGATGTGGCACAATCCGCAACACGTCCACCACAGAACAGAGGACACAACTGGTGTTGCTTGTGTGCAGAAAGTGGCCAATCACATGTGGCATAGCAGGGAAATGTGTGTTGACAATGTACAAGTACAAACACACATCGGTGATGGTGTTGGAATGTCCACTGTCCCGCACCATATAGGCAGCTCACCACATACAGTCACAATGTACACTGTCATGCAGTCTGAATGTAAACATGTACAAAGCAACAACACACATGTGAACACAATGTTAAACTGCATCTCCCCTTCACATTGCAGGGGGAAATTCAACACCTCCTGCAGAGCAGTCCTAACCTCTCTTCTCTGATGACTAAGAGGACCACGACACCTTTGATCCCGACGCCCTCCAACAGCTCGTGGATAGCCTCTGCAGCCCACTTCCAGGAGCAGGGCAGCCCAGCTGCTATGAGGAGAACCCAACCCCTGCACAGAACACACACCAGGCAGCACCCAACACCACGGCTGCCTCCCAGGATGCCCACGGCGAACACATGGCCTTACAACTCTGTGTGTTGGGGTGCCAGGAGAAGCTGGCGGAACAGGTGCAGGTGGGGTTCGACCACATGACAGACAAACTAGACACCATACGTGGGTGTCTAAGTCCCATCAGGGACCACTCACAGTCCCTAACGGACACTAACAGTCCGCTCCATACCCTCCACTGAACCATGGCTGACATCGCCAGAGTCCTGACTCTGGACAAGAATGACTTTCTAGTCAGAATGGCTCCAGTGAGCTCGCCAGGTAGTTGGAACTCATACGGAGGCTCATGGAGAACATGGAGTGGATGCGGGCGGAAAGATCGGCAGCAACGGCTGCATACAAGCGAGAGGTAGCTGGGTCCCTCAATGTCATAAAGACCATCCTCATGGCTTTGCTGCCACAAGGGCTGATGCATCCTGCTGCTACCACTCCATCCACATCCCCGGCCCCTGATGTGCCAGTGCCACACAGTGCTGGAGACAGAACACTACCACCCACCTGTGAGGCACCTGAAACAGCAGAGGACGAAGATGCGGATGAATCTGCCCTCGTGATCTGAAGGAAGCGTTAGCATCCATCTCCGCCATATGGCCTGTTTCTGCTTGGTTCTGCCCACTGCATCATCACCTTCTACTGTCCCCCGATGCACCCTGAGACACTCACCTTGGACCTCGACATGTACTGCCATATCCTGTTTGGTCACCAATGACACAGCTATCAGACTGCGGACTGGACTCCTCCTCTTCTGATGTACTTGTCATTCCCTGAAGGACTCTGGCTGGCCCTCCACGGGCTGTCAATGTGGCGTGGGGTTTGCATGGCCATGTACTGCTCCAGCTACGACACTCCATTGAAGTGCATTAAACATTCATTGTCACACCGATGTGTCATGTCTATTATCTTGCAAGTGTGGAGGTATGGGTGAATGAAGGGTTAATAAATCCCCCTTACATCCATGTTGCTCATGTTGTGGGACTTGGGTCACAGGGTGACACATTGCCGATTGCATTCCGGGTGGCGCCGACACTAGAACGGAGACACATGCATTAGTCTCTTCCCAGTCAAGCCCAGAACGGAAGCACGCCCAGAGCCCCGGGGTCATTGTTCACACCCTTACGCTGGACTGGCATGCACCAGGCCAGCCCACTCCGCTTACGCTCACAGGGGGGGATGACAACGCTACATATCCCAGATCTTACCTGTAGGGATCTGCTGCTCACAGGTCTAGTTGTCAGCATGCCACAGCCACTCCCTCAGTGTTGGTTCACACCCACACCACACCCATTCAACACCGGTGTCACAGGACATGTGACACTGCCAATAAAAAGGGTCTGGCGCACGTGCTGGATGCCATTTCCACTCTGTCACTGGGTTTCTCCGTGTGGGTATGCTTTCTGCCTGAGGGCCTAGGGCCCTGTCATAGCACATTGCACAGTGTCGGGGGTGACATGATGGCATCTGCACCATGGGACTGAATCATAAAGGGTCCATGGCTTGCAGTGCACAGACTTGGTGGCACCAGATACGCTGCGGCAGGCACAGGCACACCACCACGGGACGGTGTTTTTCAGTGCACTGAGGTAGAAGACCGTAAGTGCTGAGCGGGTGTGCAGCCTGTGATGATGCGCTGTCCAGGCAGTCCAGAATGGTGGCATTGGTGTGAGCCCTGCTGGACGGAAGTTTAGGCCTGAACCAGCAGGCAGTGCGGGCCTACCGCCACATGGCGTCGCCTCGCAGTTTACAGAGTTAGTGGCACCTCTAGTGCTGAGCAGTTGTGCAGCCTGCGATGAGCCCGGTTGCACTGATATGTTCTCTGCCATAGCGAAATCAAGACCCAGAATCAAGTGTGTGACCTGGTGATGCGCGGTGCGGGGCTGCATCATGTTTAGGGTGCCATGGTCGTGGGCCCCGGGCTTGGTGCTCCCAGAGGCATGTGGTGGGCCCTCTTGGAGACACGTCGGTGGTGGAAGGTGAGCAGGGAGGCCTGGTTGCGCAGGGGCGGGCAATCATCGCTGGGCGGCGGGAGGGGCTGGGGTGCAGCAGCCTGTGTGCGCAGGGGTGGGCAAGCGCGGATGGCGTGTGCTACTGTATGGACTCTGCCATTCATGTCTCTGGCAACTGTTTCAGATGAGGGACCTGCGGGACTGCAGTGTGTACCGGCACGTGGTTGGAGACTCACCGGTGGCTGCAGGTGAGCAGTGAGGCCTGGGTCTGCAGTGTCGGAACACTCTCTCCCTCTCTTTCTCTCCCTCCCTCTCTCTCTCTCTCTCTCTCTCTCTCTCTCTTTCCCTCACCCTCTATCTCTCTTTCCCTATCCCTCTCCCTCTATCTCTCTCTTTCTCTTTCTCTCTCCCTCTCTTTCTCTCTCCCCCTCTTTCTCTCTCCCCCTCTCCCCCCTCTCTCTCTCTCTTTCTCTCACCCCCTTCTCTCTCTCTCTTTCGCTCTCTCTCTCTCCCGCTCTCTCTCTCTCTTTCTCTTTCTCTCTCCCTCTCTCTCCCTTTCTCTCTCTCTCTCCCTCTGTTTCCCTCTCCCTCTGTCTCTCTCTTTCTCTCTCCCTCTTTTCTCTCTCCCCTCTCCCCCTCTCTCTCCCTCTCTTCTTCTCTCCCTCTCTCTCTCTTTCTCTCTCTCTCCCTCTCTTTCCCTCTCCCTCTGTCTGTCTCTTTCTCTCTCCCTCACTTTCTCTCTCCCCCTCTCTCTCCCTCTCTTTCTCACTCCCTCTCTCTCCCTCTCTTTGTCTCTCCCCCTCCCCCTCACTCTCTCTTTCACTCTCTCTGTACTTTGATGGGCGCATGACACCTTCTTATCTGTAATTCTGTCTTGCAGGCTGTGACTTACAGAATGCCCAGAGAAGACCTGCCGTGCCTCTACAAAATTGTTGTTTTTTTTTTGATCTGCAATAAAGTTTTTATTTGGTTTATATGATTTGGATGTATGATTTCCATTTTTCTGGCTGCACCTGTATGTTAGGTGTTGTGATTGTGCGACTTCAGGGGATTTGTTTGGTTCATGGTTTCGTGGTGTTTATGTGCATTCTCTTTGTCCAAAGGGAGGGGGGAGCGAGTGGTGAGGTCCGGGGGGTGGTGGGTGTTGTTGCCCTATTGGGGATCTGGGCTGCATGTTCAGTTGCTCGGGGGCATCTGTTGTTCTTCATGTTTGGCTATGGGCTGTGCTCCCTTGGCTGCTGACGGTTTTTGTCCGACTTTAAACCAGGTCAGAGCAGGTGTTAGTTTCCTGCTGCTAACGCACCTTATCGCCTGTTTTGTTATCTTATCGCCGATCTGGCTGGTCTTTGAGAATGTTGTGGAGTGGTGTTGTCACGGCTTTTTGCTCGGGAACGCCTACTCTGCATCTCATTAGCGATAGTTGCCGAGGTCATCCGTGGCGATGTTTTTTGAGGATGCTTACGCCGGAAAACTAGTGATATGGGCTGTTAGCACCGGCTTGTGTATGAGGCGGTAAATTTATCGCGACTTTGGCTGCGATAAAGTGCTGATAACTTGGCTATAGCTGCTTGGGAATATGCCCCATAGTGTTTGTCTATTTTGGGGATTATACAGCTGAATAATCACAAATAAGCACTGATTACAAGAGGTTTAGAAAACACTGAGAAAACACCACTGACATCCACAAAAAATAAACTCTGAAAATGGACAGCCTAATTGTAGTCAATTAAAACATTTATAAAAATCAACCAAACTTCTGCCCTATTTTTCTGTATTTGTCATAAAAATTAGAACAGAATGATTTTGCTTATACCATAAGCAGCAAAGCAAGATACTGTTCCTTGCTTGCATTAGTGCAGTTACCATTCCTAACAATGACAGGATGCTCGAGTGAGAGTTTCAGAATGCCCAACGCAGGGACAAAGGCCTCTTGCGATGTGTGCCGCAGGGACTACCAGTTCTGACATACAATGTAGGCGTTTCTACAGTGGAGATCTTGAATCTGCGCCTACTATCATCTTTCACCTACATTTTGAGGTGTTATTTTGCAACTGCTCCCATGGTAAACACAATCATTCTTTGTGTCATGGAGGCCAGCCTCCCATATGAAACACCTACCACCATCTTGACTCTAAATTCCATCTGTGTATTCATCTACTAACCCTTTTGTTCTGTTTCATCCCCAGGAAACCTTCCCTAGGCATCTACCCCAGTATCAAACCCTGGAAAAGTGCAGGACTACTCTCCTAGCAGGCTTCCTTGCCACCCCAACCCCCAAGCTCAACTCCATCTGACTCATCCTAACTAGACATTTCAGCTCAGACAGACTTCAGGCATGCTCATCTATTCACGTGACCAATCACAAACTCACTTTATTTTTTTAACTTTGGTAGCCAGGACCTGATCACACAGTTAATATTTATGTTTTATTGTTGCTAGGGGAAACAACTTATCTCATCCAGACACAGGTGTGTGAATCACGGCCACCTTGGAGACCAACAGAAACATGTTTTGTATTGTACTGTAATACTTTTACAAGTCTTAATACTCCCAAATGAGGGGGAGCTGAAGCACTTGCCTACATGGGTAGCCAGTGGGTAATTTGTAAAGTAATAAGTGCTGGTGCCCAAAGCTCTGCTCAGAAACCCGCGGCTGGCACTCATAAATGTCAGCATGGGCTGAGTAGTGTTGAATCCACCTCATGCTACTTTAATCCACTACCAGACACTCTCTGTCCATTTATTTCCCTAGTGCAGGTTTCTGTTTTCTCCTTTTGTGACAGTTTTTCCATATTTCTTTTCCTCCTTCTTTCCCGTTTGTTTCTTGTTCCCTCCCCTGCTCTTGGAAAATGTATAATAAAGAAAAATAAGTGCCAGTCCCACAAAATGAGTGTTGGTGGTCCCCAACGACAACCACTGGCTCAAATTAACCAATGTGGGTGGCAGTATACACCCTGTAGGGTGTGTGGTTGGAAGTGTGTTGTCTATGTTTTGATCCTGTGTTGGAAGTGTTGTGGGTAATGTGTGAGAACCACCGAGGTACGATTATCATGTTCTGGGATGCAGTGCTTAGCGGTGTGATGGATGAAGAGGCATGAGAGACAGATGCAACGTTTCTTGTTTTCAGTAAGCCGGAAGCTTTGAGCATCTCTGGAGGTCCCTTTATGGTATTTCTTATGTTCACAGTCCACTTAGCAGGTTGCTCCACTGTTTCGTTAATTCTGAGATCATTTGCTTCAAGTTTATGGTCCTGAGCAGGCATAGGCTAAAAGGGGAAATGGCGGAGAGACCTACTGGGATGGAATTAGTTAATATCATCCTGTATCTGATTGTCATTGTGAGATGCCAAGAAGCGGCCATTGTATGCAGCTGTTTGGGGCCCCATTGGCCAGCAGTGTGTGGCAGATATCATCAGTTATTTAATACCAGTTTAGTTGGTGATGGCTGGTTTATTTGCTATGGGCTGGTACAATAGACGGTACACGGGCCCTTCACACACTATGGGCCAGATTTATCAAGGGATTTTGTTGCCCTTGCGTCACACAGGCAGTGCATGAGCAACACAATCCCTTGGTCACCTTTACCAAGCAACACAGTCTACCTTGCGTAGCCCTGAGATGCTTAGTAAATCTATAGTAAAGCAAGGCAGCGCAAGACGTACCTTTGCATTACTCTGCTCATGGGAGGCGTTCCATGGCTAGAGTGCTGGTGTTTCCATGCACCCACCCATGGATTCTGGCGCATTTCCAGATTTACCTTGAGTGATAGACCCGGGGGGCATCAAAATGCTACGCCTTCCCAGGAGAAGCGTAATTAGGAGAAATATGTTTGTTTCTCCTCGTTTTTTCCTCTTTCCACGTGTGCTGCATTCTGCAGCACACATACAATGAGAAAAGAGTCTTTGAGGATTGTTTATGGGCAGCAAGGTGTGCCTTCCTGCACAAAAACAATCCTGCCTACAACATAGGCACCCTTGCGGCACAGCGCAAGGGTGCCTGCATTGGCGCAGGGCAAGGAGAGGACAGAAATGCACCATATATCAGTAAATATGGTGCATTCCTCCCCTCTCCCTTTCATGCAACAGAGCAACTTGTCTTGCTGTGTTGCATTAAAGTTTAATAAATCTGGGCCTGTCCCCACAAAAGCCACCTGTCCATTCACTCTAAGCTCACTTGCTAGTTTTATGCTTAATTTAACCCTTTCAACGGGTCTCTTGGTTCATGCTAGTGGGATTTTATGCAACACAGGATCTACAACTTTGGTCAAATCATCTGATATCAGGGCCCTCGTGAATTCTACAAAGAAAAGACCAAAATGCCTGTTCAAGGTTATCGCGCAGATCACAAACTCCTCCACCAATTCAGCTCCTAGGTCATCAGTGGCCCGCTGCAGCAACTTGTGTTTTTTTGTATAAAAAAGTTAGAAACATCAATATCTCGCTACCCACCAGCAACTCCCTAGAATCAGTTGAGATTCTGCCTTGCAAGATGCTGTAATCTTGGTCATCTTTCTCCCCAATATCAGAACGGGGCCTAGAGCAAACAACCTACAAGGTGAAACCCTTGAGCCACCTTCAGGACGCCATTCTAGGTCCTATTAGCAAGTCTCTTGCCACACATGTACTCCTCATATGGACTAACATGGTCAATGCCTCTCTCAAACAGGTCATATTTCCAGAACAACTAAAAGCAGGTAAAGTCTCTCCTCTCTTGAAAAAGCAATCTCTTGATCCAGAGGACAAGAACAACTACCGTCCAGTCTCCGCACTCCCATTTTTAGGCAAAGTCATTGAAAGTTGCATAGCGTCTTACCTCACTTCACACATTCAAAGAAACAACCTCCTAGACACTCTCCAATCAGGTTTTGACTAGAGCCACAGTACAGAAACTGTGATTCCACAAATAGTGCATAACTTCCTTAGAATCATCGGCTCCGGTAACCCCTGCCTCCAGGTCCTCTCAATTTATCTTCTGCTTTCAACAATGTCAACCATCTGGACCTCGTTCGCACTGGGATGTGGAGGCACAGTTCTCAACTGGTTCTCCTCACACCTAACCAACTGTTCCCAAGTTGTGAAAATAGATAACTCGTTCTCGAGACCAGTCAGTGTACATCAAGGGGTCCCTCCAGGCCCAATCCTCTCCCCAGCCATCTTTAACCTTTATTTAGAACCTCAATGTGTGAGTCTCAGAAGGTCCGGGATTCCCATTCACCTCTACGCTGATGGCGCCCAAATATACATGAAAATCTCATCCCCAGAAGACTTTGCCCTGCTTTCAGTTACACTCTTAAAAGTCAAAACTGGATGTCTAACCACCATCTAAAACAGATTTCCTTTTGATTTCGCCTCTGAAAGCAAAACCTCCACTCACAGGAATGGATGGCTAATGTTTCCACCCTGGATGGCTTCCCGGCCATTGTCCATAGTGCCAGATCACCTGATATCACACTTGACAATTATCTCAATCTTGGCAGCCATGGCCAAAAGCACATGCCACCAATTTAGGCAACTTTGAGGCATCAATTCAAAACAATTGATCCTGGAACGTAACCTCAAAACAGTGGTGCAGTTTCTCGTTCTCCCCAGACTAGATTATGGAATTGCTCTTCTTTCAGGAATTCCCAAAGGTCAGGTAGACCCACTGAAAGCAACACTGCATGCCGCAGGGTGCTTCATTTTAGGTCTCAAGAAATGTGACCACATTTCCCCTGCCCTGCTAGCCCAACAGTGGCTTCTGATTGAAGTGCAGGCCCAATTCAAAGCTGCCTGCATTACCCAGAGGGGGCTTCACTCCTTTTTACCCTCCTATCTATATGAGAAACTGAAAGTCTCTGATTAGGGGTTCCAGAAAGGCCCTATTCCTGCTCCTGGAATCCTATACCTTCAGTCGAGAATGATACATGAGCCAGTCATTCTCTGGTAGTGCCACAAGAAACTAGAACTCTGCCTCCCATCCTCCACCAAAACACCTGCCTAGTCACTTTCAATAGGACCTCAAGATCCTCCTATTTGACACGTTGGTTATTCACAATACAATGCATTTCTAAAGCGCACAGCTACCTAATAAAGTGTCCTGGGGCTAGTAAGAAGAATTTCCACACTGTCGTAAGGCAAAGCAAACTAAACAGAGAGTTATTGTAGAGTCAAAGACAACTGTTTTAAGTTTTTCCCTGAAAACCATTTCAGATGGACAGCTTCTCAAGGCCAAAGGAAAGGCATTCCACAGCCTGGATGTCGGTAAGGTAAAAGAACGGCTCTCTTCTGGATTTCACAATGTGAGAGATTTGAAACAATTTAAGATTATTGGTCCACAAAGAACTCATCTAGGAGGACAGGTTGACCTGATGCCTAAGACAGAGAGGTCCCCTAGAGTTAAAAATTCTAAAAGGAAAAAGTAAGAATCTTAATCTTAAACTGAATCCTTCTGTTGATTGGTAGCCAATGAAGCGGACACTATTGACTTGAGATTGAGCCCCAAGGAAAGATTTTTAGAATCAATCGAGCAGCAGCGTTTTAAATGATTTGAAGACGCTGAATAAGATAAGTAGGAAGCACAAGATGCAGACCATTAGCATAGTCCAGTTTGGAACTGATCAAAGCGTGTACAATCGTTTTTTGCTGTTCCTTGGGAATAATGTAGCATACGTCTCATGGATCTAAGGATCAGAATACAGGAACTAGACAATGTTTTTATCTGAGATTCAAAGTTGAGCTCGGCATCAACTTTGACCCCCAAGTTCCTACCCACAAGGGAAGGACAAAGGGGAGTTCCCATCTCTGATGGCCACCAAAGATTAGCGCCAGGGATAGATTTGGCACCAAAAAAAAGAATCTCAGTCTAATCTAAGTTCAACTTTAAAAAAATGGTATTCATCCATTCTAGGACTGATGTAAGACAAGATTTAAAGGAACTTAATGATGAAGGAACATTTTCATTAAAGGCCAACAACAGCTCCGTATCAACTCTGACTCCAAACGACTCCACAATATTGGCCAAGGGTGACATATATACATTAAAAAGGGTAGGTCTGAGAGCCAAACCATGCAGAACACTGGCATGGACTCGAACGGCTTTGCTGCGGATGTAAAGGGAGGAAGACAGCCTGTGTGCTGTAGCTGATAAAGGATTTAAACCATGGCAAGGCAAGATCAGTAAGACCCATGCCTTCCACTCTCCCAAGCAAAAAAGCATGTGAGACCCTATCATATGCTGCTTAAAGTGCTGAAAGATTTAACATAACTGAAGATTTCAGTCAAGCTTGCTTTTGATATGGTCGGAGACCTCCAATAGAGCGGTCTCAGTACTATAATCATGACAAAATCCTGATTGCAAGTCATGAAGCAAATGGTTTTCCTCCAAAAAAAGAGTACACAGTATAATGATATTTTTTTCAACCAGCTTTGCCATAGTGGTCAGAAGTGAGATGGGCCTGAGGTTGGTTAAAACCTTGGCGTCAGCAGAAGGCTTCTTAAGAAGGGGAAGTAAAAGGGCCTGCTTCCAACCGAGGGGACCCTTGCCTGAACAAGAGATTAATTCAGCAGGAGATTAACCACTGATACTGCCCTTTTAAGAATAGTCGGGGCAAATGTCAAGTGGGGATCCTGACTAATGGTTGAGGAGGTAGTTGGCCGATTCTGCAAGAGATATAGGAGAGAAACAAGACACAATTGGGGCAGCAGGAGGGGGAGGAAAGTCAAAGGAGGCGGTGGAAGACTGAGGAAAAACATCCTGAATTTTATTTTATTATGAAAAAGATCAGGCAGATCTAGACAAAGTTACATTGGCGGAGTAAATGTATTTTTGGTCACCAAATGAGAAAGAAAGGCACTAACTAATGTAAATATTTCTTTGGGAGAGTTATCTGCCTCAGCGATTGACATGGCAATAAAAGCTTTACGAGCCATATATATTGCTCTATGATATTTTTGGAGGGCATCCTGATAGGTTGCTTTGGCTTCTTCGTCATAACTAGTTCTCCAGTGCCTCTCCAGCCTCTTACAGCTAGATTGATGAAGTTTGAGAGCATCGGAGAGCCAGGGGGCGGAAGGGTTGAGTCTCTCAGCAGAGTGCCGTTTCTTAGGTTTAATAATGTCAATGACCTTCTCAGCCCAATCATTGAAAAGAGCGGCATCGTGATCGAAGACTCCAGTCTGATCAATAGTGACGGATTGTAAGGCATCAGCCAGAAGCAAGTCATTAACTTTGTACAGGGTCTGGACAACTTTTTGATCGTACAGGATAAAACACACAATGTGGTGCAAAATCTCAAAAGGACTTAAAACATGATCCGACCAGATGAGATTAACTACCGGAAGTATTTCGACCGGAAAAGCACTGGGCAAAATAAGACCAGGTGAATGACCTACTATGTGAGGGGGTACTTTAACAAGTTATTCCAAGTTAAAACCTTCCAAACTACCCAGAAATAACTATGCTAATTTGTTGTTGATGTCATCTACATGAAGATTAAAATCTCCTAAAACCATAAACTTAGCATGGAGGGGGTCCAGTTGGTCTAATTTCTCAGAAAGAGATTGTCGCGATGTCACCGATCCAGCAGTGGGAGAGTGGAGAAGCGCGCCAGAGACAGAGAAGGTGGCGGAAAGAGTAATGGTGAACACCCTGCCCTCCACACTGTCATTTGGGAGAGGATGTGGTCTGTCGGCTACGCTGCCAACTTTGGCGCTGAAAACCAGGGTTCGAGCCTCGAGGTCGCGTCCACATCCTGTGATTCTGGGCAAATCACTTAATCTTCCCGTGCCTGAATGTGTAATGTAAATACGGTGCTATGTAAAGCGCTCCAATACCTTTGCTTCGAGTTAGCGCTATATAAATATGCAACAAAAAAAAAAAATTGTTCAGAAGTTTAGAGACAGAACACGGAGATGACGCGCGATGTGTAATACCAGTCCCACCACGAGTTTTACTATCTCGATCAAAATGTTTGATGGAGAATTCCTGCGGGATGGTTAACACGCTATCCACCACCCGAACGGTCTAAGACTCGAACATGCTTACGTTCTCTCTTCACCAAGGTCTGAACTACCTTCGTAATGTGACCCGCCATCTAAATCGATGCTTTCACTGTGTACGACCTTTGACCAACAGCTGCAATTGTCTCATGTGGTAATTGTATCGCCATTGGCACCCCTCAGTCCCCCCTCCAACAAAATACATTACCCAATAATAACACAGACTCAGACTGTTTGATTGGGTACAAAATGCTGCAGGTTTATTACATACACCGTTATGTAATAGGTGGGTTATCTTACGGGCGATCCAAGGGCAGGCAACCAACTGGGCCACCTGCCCGCCTGATGAGCCGGGCAGCACTGGGACGAGCCCCGCCTATGCTGCCGTCCAGTGATTCTCTTCCAGGATCACGTGACCGTTGGTAACTTCTACTCACGCCCCTTCCCGGGGCAGAGCGTAGCATAGCAAACCCCCGGTTGTTCAGGCCCACAACCACCCGAAGGACTAGCGGGGCGCCGACACGGCTTCCGGGACCCTCCCATGAGGCTCCTCGGATTTGGCTCTGGCACCCCCTATGGTGCCGCGCAGAGGTACCCTTGGTACCGGTCTGCTTCCAGATCGCCCTGTAACTCCGCCAGCAACGAAAAAAGGAAATATTACAATATTCTCACCCCCACCTGCCCACCATGCTGGGTAAGCGGTAGGGAGGGATGCGGCGTGCGAAGCGACAAGAGGTCGCCGGCATGGTGGGGGAGGGCTATATAGCCTCCTCTCACACCCAGAGGAGCCCCCGGAAGTGATGCCCGTCGCGTCACTTCTGGGCAGGAAGGAGGAGGGGGACACCGGCCGGAGTCCCTGTCCCCCAGGAGGGGGAGGCGGCGAGGGGTGACCGGTGCCCAGGCGACACTAGGGCGCTGACCGCTCTAGTGGCCCCCTGCGGGGGCCGCGGTCAGCAGCATAGTATCGCCATTGGCACCCCTCAGTCCCCCCTCCAACAAAATACATTACCCAATAATAACACACACTCAGACTGTTTGATTGGGTACAAAATGCTGCAGGTTTATTACATACACCGTTATGTAATAGGTGGGTTTTCTTACGGGCGATCCAAGGGCAGGCAACCAACTGGGCCGCCTGATGAGCCGGGCAGCACTGGGACGAACCCCGCCTATGCTGCCGTCCAGTGATTCTCTTCCAGGATCATGTGACCATTGGTAACTTCTACTCACGCCCCTTCCCGGGGCGGAGCGTAGCATAGCAAACCCCTGGTTGCTCAGGCCCACAACCGCCCGAAGGACTAGCGGGGCGCCGACACGGCTTCCGGGACCCTCCCATGAGGCTCCTCTGATTTGGCTCTGACACCCCCTATGGTGCCACGCAGAGGTACCCTTGGTACCGGCCTGCTTCCAGATCGCCCTGTAACTCCGCCACAGCTCTGGAGGCAGCCACCTTCGCCGCCAGAGCCTCCCACCAAAGCAGCTATAGTCCTACCTGCCACCTCTCCTGTCTGGCGCTTCCTGCAATCCAGATGAAAGAGAACCATCCCTGCTGGTTACAGATGGCCCCATCTATCTCCCAAGCCCTTGACGCTATCCTGGGTTAGATAGTGTCTGCTGAACCAGAGGCCCGTCAGGCCTGGGGAGTTGTGCCAAGAGCAATTCACCCCCATGCGTGAAAGTTCCACTGCTTCACTTGCCTCAGCCCCGAGCCAGCTCAGGGCGGGGTGACCGCCGACCCCCAGGCTCGCAGGGCCCCGTTTATGTGCTGATCTCACCTAGCTGTCATTCTCCTAGCACTGAGTGCGCCTGAAAGCCTGCGTGCCCGTCTATGGGACAGCCGCCCGCTAGCCAGGTGACGACTCCCGCACCCGCCTGGCTTCTCTGTCTATTCTGGCGAGGGGGATTCTATTTAACCCAAGAACAGTCCCATTGTTTGCTAAATCCTGACGCGCAAGAGTGTTCATAACTGAAGTGCGTGGCCATGGGCAAGGGACTCTCCTGCCCTAGCCATGTATCCCTTATTCCTTATGGGAATTATGCCCGTTCAGCTCACTCTGTGGAGAAACCGCCCAGGCATACTGGCTTAGAGAATCTGTCCGATGTAAGCAGTGTGCATTGCCTGCGGCATGGTCCAAGCATTACGGATTGGCTAAGTCCTCCTTTACCCATCCTAGAATGCTCCCAGATAAGAGGGTGTCCATGGGAGGGGGGGTACCCACCGCCAGCCCAGGGCATCCCCAGCGGTGACAAGTTACCTGCTCCGTTGAAGTTTTAGTTTTAGTTACACACAGTCCCTTTGTTTGCTAAATGCGATGCACAGGAGTGTTCATAACTGAAAGTGTGTGACAATGGGCACTGGCCCTCCTGCCCTTGCCATGTATACCTTATTCCTTATGGGAATTATGCCCGTTCAGTTCCCTCCGTGGTGAAACCCCCTAGGCATACCAACGTCCCCACCAAGCATAAGTACTCTAGCTGACCGTGCGGGGCTTTTGAGATTGCCGCCGGATCCTGGCCATTTAGTAAAGTGACTTAGGGAAGTAAGTGCACTGGGGTGCACTTACCTCCCCCTATTGGCAAGACAATTGCATAGCCCCCTTTGGAAGCTAACCCTGGTGAACGCCTTATTGTTGTGAAATCTGGTTTGACCCTGTATGTATTATGCCCACTATTGGCGACACCTCACCTTTCATGTCATGACAATTCTGCAGTGCACCTCGCTTGCTTAACTGCCGTTGGGTCACAGGTGCCAATGCCTGCTAACCCTCTCTGACCCTGGGTGCCTAAGCTTGCAACACTGTCGGAATCACAGATCCCAGTTTCATGTTAGCTGCAGCACCGTTTCGGTGAATCCACTGGTAGATACCACAAAATGCTTTGGTCATGATAACCTTAAGAAGCACACAGTTTTCACCTGGCGTACCTCGAAGTGATACTGGCTTCGCACAGCTATAAGGCAAGAGACACACATCTTAACCCCTTCAGTGCCCCGCCCTTTCCCCGCCCTGTGCCGGCCCTTTCATTAGCGGGCGGGGTTCATGACGAGATAGTCTCGTCATGGGCACAGCGCAACCGCGCTCCATGACGAGACCATCTCATCATGGGCACCAAAGGAGTTAAACCTGACTACTGTTTTTTTCCAATTGGCACTCTTCTGGTTCAAGCTGTTTGTGAAGTGCGCATGCCCCCGGGGCGCGGTTTCGCTGCCCAGCCGGTGTCTGTTACCCACTTGCTGTTACTTATCTATCGCCAAATGCCCTTACTTGGATTGGGGGGAAGCTGAATGCTTCCTAAGGATTGTAGAATTAATGCTCCCACCTAATTTAACCCCGAAACTTAGGGAAAATCCAAGTATTAATCATGCCCTTCATAGCACATCTACCCCAGCGTTGACCATCAACTTATTTGGGACACTGGTGGCAGGAGATGCCCCTACCCATCTCAGGTTCTAGCCCATAGCAGGATAACCCAGGGGGCCGGCAAGTCTGTGATAGCCAGAGGGGAACATTCTGTGCAACTACCTGCCCTTCTCCTGTTTACCAAACATTTTCTGCACCGCAGCACACTCGTCGGATGACAACTACCACCTCCACCCTGCTGCCCTGGCTAAAGCGCGTGTGCATATGTCGCTGAAGCAACCTGAAACCTGCCCATGGTTGCAGAGGGATGCCTAGCCAGGGTACATGGTACCTGTTTCTAACGGGGGCCAGCAGATGTTCCTCATGGAGGCCCTTGTGCCCAATGCAGCTCAGCATTTCACAGCGCCTCTCGTTGCGTTGCAATTTCCAGAACAAGCGGCTTGATATAAACCAACGGACGGACAGGCGGACCCAGCCGTGCCGCGTCCCAGCCGTGCCTGCAGCGGTGCAAATCCCCCTGAGGAGAGAAGTGCAGTTCCTGCCTACTTCAAAAACCAACAAAACTAAAGGGAAGGCGGACCTCACTCGAGCGCCCCCCCTTGTCCCCACTGACATGCACAAGCGCTAGTATAGGGCAGGGAACAATGACCAGCTGGGCAGACACTTGCTACACCGGTTGGGTCGGTTGCCCAGACAAAACTGATATTGAAACAATTGAAACCTACATGGTCCACGATTAACTCGGGTGCCCTGGGACGGTCTTGAACAAGGATCCGTGGACAGCGAGTCACCCGATAGTCAGTTAAATATTGTTGGATTCGAAACAAAAGCACCATCCAAACTAATTGAACAAAGTTAGCGAGAATAGTTCTATGGAGAAAAGCATTGAACGAATCGCCTCTCAAAGTCAAAGGACATAACTACCCGCTTAGTTCTACTTCGCTGGGAAGGATGGAGCGATGCCCGTTATTGAAATTGGTGAATGAAGCCATTATTCCTTCGTGTGCAGCCAAATTGTGGGTGACTACCCCCAGTGGTCCTCTCGCTTACTGGTACCCTGGTGGTACACATTGGTTTTAGGGCACCAATAATTAAACCCTTAACTGATATATTGCTTAGCCCCAACCTGGGCACCCTGTCCAGTAACCCCAAGGCAGACGTATCGCAATGCCAACTGAAGGCCGAGTAAAACACCTTCTCTGACCTTGGGCTGTTCGTGGCGACCCAGACATAGTGACACCCCGTGGGGCGCAAAACTAGAATCTGCATACGTGCGCACTACATACCGCAAGGCAGTTCTTAGGAACACCTGACAAATGTGCTCCTGCCGTGCTCCAATCATAGTGACACCGCAACTACTAACCTGAGTACTCATGCAAACGACATTTGGAATTGCCCACATTTGTAAATGGTCCGTTGATTGTATATTAGCCACCGCCGGTTAGCCAATTCCATGTGCTTGCAAAGAACACAGTCCCTTATCCAATTGGTGCCCACCAAGAACTAGTTCCTTTTTAGTCCACGCAACCTGTGGGGCAAAAGTAACATCAATGGTCGCACTACCGACCCACAGCGCTCCGGTTATTGACCCCGGACGCATACCTGCAGAGCTTCACCATGCGCTGCTTGGGCCATGTGTTTCCCCCCTTACAACATCCCTAAGGGTTACTTTATAAAACTTTATAAAACATAAACCCCGATATGCTAGGTGGTAGGGTCACCTATTATTACAGTACTCATAGTGAGCTGCTGCTGTGTGACTGCGAGGTGGCGGAAAGAGTAATGGTGAACACCCTGCCCTCCACACTGTCATTTGGGGGAGGATGTGGTCCGTCGGCTGCGCTGCCGCCTCTGGTGCTGAAAACCAGGGTTCGAGCCTCGAGGTCGCCTTCTCATCCTGTGATTCTGGGCAAATCACTTAATCTCCCCGCGCCTGAATGTGTAATGTAAATACGGTGCTTCGCACAATAAATCACCAACCACCACTTACTTGTTAGCAAAAAAGGCCACTTTATTAAGACAGGTGCCAAATCATAATTTTCTGCAATGCAATAACTTTCCAAAGTTTGTCTTCAAATCACCCCAAACCTAACCCCCAATGTAAAACCCCACCCCTAAACAGAATCCCGACCCCTGTGTGCATTTTCCCCTACTTCTCATTTCCTGATCACGTGACTGCTCCCCCCCCTCCCCCGTTGGAGGATAGGCTAACCCGCTCAAGGCTGCCCACCCCCCCAGCAAAACCCCGCCTACCCAGGACATTATCAGGCCGTAAAAACAAAACACCAGAAAACCTGTCTTATCGTGGCAAAAGGAAAAAAGAACGTCGGTGTAACGCCAACACCAGGAAAAAATGGGGAAGAAAAACAATGCTATGAAAAAGAGGGTGGGTGGGTGGGACAAAAAGAGTAAACCAGCCCCTCCTCCCCGCTCCCGAGGGCCCAGTGATTTTCCCGCCCCTGCCTCCCTCTACTTATGACCTTCGGCGCGCCTCGCGCCCCTAATCAAACCCCCTACCCTGCACCTGGGTGGCCGCTCCATTGTGCGAAGCCACCCAGGGGGAGACCTGGCTCGCGCCCTGCACCCCCTGGGTCCCCCCTCGCACAATAAATCACCAACCACCACTTACTTGTTAGCAAAAAAGGCCACTTTATTAAGACAGGTGCCAAATCATAATTTTCTGCAATGCAATAACTTTCCAAAGTTTGTCTTCAAATCACCCCATACCTAACCCCCAATGTAAAACCCCACCCCTAAACAGAATCCCGACCCCTGTGTGCATTTTCCCCTACTTCTCATTTCCTGATCACGTGACTGCTCCCCCCCCTCCCCCGTTGGAGGATATGCTAACCCGCTCAAGGCTGCCCACCCCCCCAGCAAAATCCCGCCACCCAGGAAAACCACCAGAGTTTTCCTGCCCCACCCATCAACTTGGTGGTATTGCACAAACCCGTTTTCAAGCGCACCATATCTGTTCCTTCCAAATTTGCGCAATCAAATCCCGCAACTCCAGCAGGTAATATGCTTGCCCCATTGTAGATAAATGTACCCCATCCTCACGAAACATATACCCTTCGGTGCATTTAATGTTGGGATGAGCTAGGACCCGCACCCCATGACCTTCACAAAAATGTCTCATAGGGCGGTTAACCTTTTGTCTCGCTTTTTCCATTGCTGCATGATGCCGTGCTCCTCTCCAGTGCAACCTTGTAATGAACTCTGTCCAGATCAACTGGGTGTTCTCCCAAGTAGCCCGGAGGACCTCCAAATCATGTTTCATCAACTTTATTAATGACAGCCCTGACAAATCAACGAGGTCATTTTCACCCAAATGAATAATGAGCAACTGTGGCGGTCCCCTTCCAGAGCACATCGTGGCCAGCACCGGAAACAAACCCTCCCAACGCATTCCCCCTTTGCCTTTCCATACCACCTCGTGGCTGGCACTGCGCAGTCCAAGGGAACGCCCACACATCTGTTGTTCGGCATAGACTGCAGCCCATTTAACGAAGGAGTGTCCTACTATCCAGGTCGATTTTTTCGAACTTACGGGCCCCGGTGCCAGACCTAGACAGAAAAACAATGATTAACCAAAGAAAAACGAGGAGCTATGCAGAGACTTTCCGAACATATTTCTCACAACATTTGGACTTCCATCTCCCAATACGGCGTATGTCTGCCCAGGACCACCCCAACCTGGCCGCCTCTGTGGCTGCCCCGATCCGAAAAGAGTGTGTCCCAAAACATAAAGGGTTTTCTCCCAAAAGAAGAAGTACCTTCCTCATTACCGCCAGCAACTGAGCCACCGAAATAGGTTGCCCCGAGGCGTGACAAAATACAAGACCCAAAGCAAAACCACTAGAAGCCTTGAAACTTTCCCATTCCCCTACAGGGCAGCACAAACCGTCCTCACTTCTGTTTAAGAAAACCCATTTACCCCTGCCCAGCTGATCCGTCTTTGACATTCTCAACCACAGGCTCAACCTGTGCCCCTCAATAAATACCTCATCACTGCGGATACCTGGCCTATGACGCAGCCCAAGCAGTTCCGAGGCTCTGAAAGCTCCAAAAAACAACCATAAGAAACATAATCTAAACAGCCTGCACTCAGACTCATCATAACATACCAAAGGTATCTGCCGTAGCATTCTTTGCAGCAAATCATAAGTCACCGCCCTGCGTAACTGTTTCGTCCCTGCCTGCACCCTGCTTAAACCTTTAAGGACCCTTTTCACCAAAACCCCCTGAACCAGATCCCTCCCCCACCACAATTGCCCGTAAAAGGAAATCCCCGCCAACTTGCCAGAAATAGTAGTATGTGTGAGGCCTTTGTCAATCAAGTGTAACACAAAACCTAGCACCAGATGAGCATCGGTCCAACTCCCCCTATTCTCAGCACACAGTTTACCATAGCTCAAGAACTCTCTCCACGCCTGCTGATAGCTCCGTCGTGTAGAAGCCGCTATGGAGTTTTCCACAAAAGCGGCAAGTCTCAATCCCCCCACTCCCAGACACACTGCGGGATTGGCGTCTTGGTGTGTTCCGCCCCAGGGGCCAGCCTGCGAAATCTCGCCCGCTGTAAACGAGACAGAGAGTCCGCTATACTGTTATGCACTCCCGGGATATGACGCGCCTTAAACACAACATTGAGCTGTAAACATTTGAGCATAAAAGCGCGCAGCAAGCGTAAAACTCTCAAATCCCTGGCTTTCTGCTTGTTAATCAACTGCACCACCGTTAAATTGTCAACGTGGAAAAGCACTGAACGATTCTGAAACTCGTCGCCCCACACATATAGGGCAACCAAAAGTGGAAAAAACTCAAGAAAAGCAATACTGCGACCTTGCAACATCCAATGACGTGGCCAACTCTCAGCGCACCAGCGGCCCTCCCAAAATACGCCAAATCCATGCGCACCAGAGGCATCCGAGTAGATCTGCACTTGCCAAATCATGTCTTCGTCCGCAAAAAACAAAGACACACCATTAAATTCTGCTAGAAATGTCAACCATATAGCCAAATCAGCCCGTGTAGCCGCTGAAATACGCACTCTGTGGTGAGGAAGAAAAGCCCCAGACATGGCCATGCCCAACCTCCTGCAAAATGTTCTCCCAGCCCGGACCACCCTGCATGCAAAGTTAAGATAACCCAACAGCTTCTGCACCTTCCGGAGCTCCAACTTGCGCTCTTCCATCACAGAGGACAAAAATGCAGTGATTTCCTGAACTTTACCAGCTGGCAACCTTGCTATCATCGCAATGGTGTCTATTTCAATACCCAAAAACACCATCGTCGTACTGGGACCCTCTGTCTTATCCGGGGCCAAGGGCACACCCAGCTCCTGCGCCAACGTCTGAAAAGCCAGCAAAGCCTCCTGGCATTGACCTGTGCCCTGAACTCCAATGAAAAGAAAATCATCCAAATAATGACAAATGAGGGCATGACCAGTAACCTGAGTGAAGCGCCACTGCAAAAATGAGCTGAAAAGTTCAAAGAGGGCACAAGAGATAGAGCAGCCCATAGGAAGCATACGATCTACGTAAAAAGCTCCCTGCATCTGCATTCCCAAAAGTTCAAAGTCAGAAGGATGAATGGGTAACAGCCGAAAAGCAGATTGGATATCACTTTTGGCCAATTGAGCCTCCCTCCCTGCCGATCTAACCAAACGCAAGGCATCATCCACAGAAGCGTATGACACACAGGCATCGTCGGGCGAGATGAAATCATTAATGGAGGAGCCCTCAGGCCAAGACAGGTGGTGTATCATACGAAACTCCCCTGCTTTCTTTTTAGGGACCACCCCCAGTGGAGATACAATCAAATTGGGCATAGGACAGCTGTAAAAAGGACCCACAACTCTTCCGGCCTCCACTTCACCCTGCAACTTCAGCTGAACCACCTGGGGCAACTCCTTAGCTGACTTCAAATTATCGGACCACCTACCCAGTCTAGGCCCCTGGTAACCTATTTTGAAGCCGTCCTTGAAACCCCAAAAAAGCCTACTGGCGGCCTCAACATCAGGATACTCCTGCAACCATTGCCCCAAAACCTCCAACTTAACCGGAGTAGGACCCCTTTCCTGCAAACTGGAAAGCATTGCCCCTTCCCCTCTGCCCCCTACCCATGTCACCGAACCGCTGGCCGGCGAAACATTGCGTGAGGGGATGCCTTCCACCACACTGGGAACACTCATGCTTATATCGGCAAAACTGCCTATTGCAGAAACCCCTGTTGAAATTCCAACAGGCTCCAAAAATAGGGGTCTGACCTCTGCCCCCAAACCCCGCCCCAGGCTGGGCGGGACGAGCGGGAAAGGGCCGATAAGATATAGGTAAACCACTAGCCGTGTGCGTAGTAGCAGGCGGCTGAGAAGACGCCATCCATTGAAGCCACAGCTCGGAATCCACATCACCCCAAGGTCTGTCCTGAGACACACTCAGACGGGCTCTAAACTCCTCGTCATATGACAGCCACGCAAAACCCCCAAAGTAACTCTGAGCCTTCCGAATAATATCCATGTATTTGAAAATCGCTACCGCCCTATCTGGGTATTTTTCACAATATACACTGGCATATATCAGGAAAGCAGAAGACCAGTTCTCAATAGTCTTAGGCACCCTAGGACGCCTCGCCAGCTCCCACTCCTCCTCCTTGGAGCCCTCCTTTGCCTGAATGTCACGGTGCAACAATTTGAAAACATCCACAAACTCATGGCGCCAAATCCTGCTTTTTGTCTTGTCAGATAAATGGGAGCCCAACGGCATAGCAATCCCCATATAAGGCAATTTTTTGTGTATATTTTTATCTTCCTCCACTACCTCCGGGGCCCCTTTACCTTGATCCAGAAGAGGCTGAGACCCAGGGACGGGGGCAACCCCCCCCCCCCTCCCCACACCCAAGGAGGAACCTTGCTGCTCAGACACTGCCTTGTCCCCCAAAGTATCTCCCCCAGTGCCAATAGACCTGGTCGCTTTTGACGGTTGACCCCCTTGTTGCCAAACCGACCACCACCCCGTAGTACCTGAAGGCAAAGGAGCTGGTCGAAGAGTGCTGACGGGCCATGCTGCTTGCTTGCGACTGGTAGCTTCCAGAGCCTGTTCCGTTGCATTGTCCGCACTAGACGTCTGCAAAAAACCAAGCACGTTTGGTTGCCCCACAAAACCCCTCTTCCCCCTCACAGATTTCCCCCGGTGTTCCCCACAAGCCCCATCCCCGTCCCTCAATTCCCCTTCCTCCAATTCATCACTGTCCAAATCCAATCGCCCCACAACACCAAGATCCCCAACAGGTGCCCCATTGTCCCCCATCCCCTCCAATAAACCCCCTCTCCCAAACCCCAAACGCTGCTGACCAGTCCCCCTAGTGGAGGGGTGACCCCGCTGGGGAAGGCAATCCGCTCCAGATCGCCCCCCCTCAGTAGGCCCCCCAAACAGAGCCGCAGCGTGCTCCATCCGCCGTGTGCGCTTGCCGGCCGCAAACCGTGTGGCTAAAACCGGTATATCTTCCTGGAAGCCGCTCAAACCAATACGTTCCTTCTCAAGCGTCGCAAACCCCTGACCCTCCAAACTGCCACCCCTCCCAACGCCCGAGGCATCTGCCCCGTGCACCCAGATCCACTGTCCATCCCGTGGCGCCTGTAACCCCCTAGTGGGAAACCCCTCCGAGCTGGAAAACTGTGCCGCGTGCCCCAACGTGGAGCTCGTGCCCTGAAAAGCTGCATGGCCAGTAGATTCGCCAGTGGGAACAAGGGGGGAAGCGCCAATTAGCTCAGGGGGACTGGCAGTCAATGACGTAAAAACCGGCCCCTCCGTCGCACTCTGCCGCCCCAAAGCGCCGTCTCCCACATGAACTGGACCCGACTCCACTGCGCCCAGGGCCCCCGACACCCTCCTGGGTGGCACAACCACTGAAGTCCTCATTAAGGGGCATTCCTTAGGCACCTCCGGGGGAAAAACACCAGGCAATGTCGTCGCGGGGCTCAACAGAAACGTCTGCCCATTCAACTGCACCAGCTGTGGGCTGTTATGCCAAGACAACTCAACGGACCCTGTAACTGGGGTAGTGGCTTGCCTCTGAACCGGCCCGGGGACCTGCAAAACTTCCATACTCCTTCCACGTCCCTCACTCCTGGCACGCCCAGCCTGACAACCAGCCCTGCAACCGGCTCTCCTCCCACGCAGACCGGCCTTCGAGAGGGACCGCCCCCTCCTTCCCCCCACCGTAGCACGCCTAGGGCCCACAACCAGACGGGCAGGAGCACATACCTGCGCCTCTTCGGCCGCCTCCTCCGACGGGCCTGCCTGCGCCTCATGGTCCACGAACTGTGCCGGTTCCGGCGCCACTACCGGACACATCGCGACCTTCTCCACCGCGTCGGGCCCCGGGGATAAGCAGGCCGCCACCGCTCGAGCGACGCCCCTCCTGGCCTTACGAGGTGCAAGGTCAAGGCCCACCCATGCCTGGCCAGCAACGCCGGGCTTCAAAAGGTCACTTCTGCCGGCTTCGTGCAGCACCCGTACCGCCTCCCGTACCGCCTCCTGTGACGCCATGACGCCTGCGCACAAACTACGGAAAACGCGATGTGACAAAAAGAGTAAACCAGCCCCTCCTCCCCGCTCCCGAGGGCCCAGTGATTTTCCCGCCCCTGCCTCCCTCTACTTATGACCTTCGGCGCGCCTCGCGCCCCTAATCAAACCCCCTACCCTGCACCTGGGTGGCCGCTCCATTGTGCGAAGCCACCCAGGGGGAGACCTGGCTCGCGCCCTGCACCCCCTGGGTCCCCCCATGTGAAGCGCTCCAATACCTTCGCGTCGAGTTAGCGCTATATAAATATGCAACAAAAAAAAAAGAAAGGTTCAGGAGTTTAGAGACAGAACACGGAGATGACGCGCGATGTGTAATACCAGTCCCACCACGAGTTTTACTATCTCGATCAAAATGTTTGATGGAGAATTCCTGCGGGATGGTTAACACGCTATCCACCGCCGAACGGTCTAAGACTCGAACATGCTTACGTTCTCTCTTCACCAAGGTCTGAACTACGTTCGTAATGTGACCCGCCATCTAAATCGATGCTTTCACTGTGTACGACCTTTGACCAACAGCTGCAATTGTCTCATGTGGTAACTCCTGCAGTTGAATTAATGTAACTGGAACTCGCCGTAGCCCATGTATCCTGCTACTGTCGTAAAGCGCTCTGATGCCTTTGGGCCTTGTCCGCGCTATATAAAATTGCAAAAATTATGAATAACTCTGGGTCCGCAGGAAGGGGCAGCTGCCAGATGACTACCGTTCAGGAGCAGCTGGCGCTTCCTTGAGATGAAGTAAGGCTGCAGCTTTAGGACAACCACCAGGGGAGCTGTTGAGGCGCATTTCTGTCACCAAGTAGAAAGGTTTCTCTAGCTGACAAGAAGGGCCTCAAAAGCAAAATGGCATTTTGCTGTTGGAGCGATGACAATTCTTGCAGCATTAGTGGCCAGGACAGGAGGACAGACCCTCCCAGTCTTCTGAGGCCTATCGTAAAACCGGCCCTGTTTGCTCTGCATCAACTTGGTTGCCAGGTGCTAGTCTTCACGAAGCTGCTGAAGGGCAGCCGGATCCTTTAAGAGACATGAAAGACGACTCCTGTAAGGCTGCCCGGGGGGGGGGTTGCGCAGCGGCCCGCCCCTTTGAGGGCGGCCGCCTTAGTGCCACAGGAAGGCACAGGGGTGGGAGGTCGTGTCCCTGGGTTTGACCAAGGGAGACCCCAGACAGGTAGCTGCTTCCGGCGGGGAGGAGCAAAGGGGGGTACATATGCTGTCCCCGCCCCCTCCTCGCCCTCTTGTCCGCTCGTTCGCCTTGCCCGCCCATCCGCTTACCCGGCATCCGGAGGGACAAAGGGGGGGGCAGGTTTTTCTAACAATTTTCACTTTGTGTTGCAGGAGGAGTTACAGGGCGATCCAGGGTCTGCACATACCAAGGGGTATAGCATGCAGCAGCACCGTGTGGTGCTAAGCCAGGATACCCAGGGATCTTTAGCGTGTCCACTGGAAGACCTACGGCGCCCCGCTAACCGACAGGCGGTTGTGGGTCTGAGCAACCGGGGGCTGCCATGTATGCTCCGCCCACCCATCACGGGGGGGCGTGTGAAGCATGTGGACTGGAGGTCCACGGATGGGAGGGGGGGGACCCTCCCAACATTTGGTAGACACCAAGTGGCGTTGCCATGGTGACTCTAGGCTTATCAGACGGGCAGGCGGCATGGGGCTGGCCTGCCCTGGGATCGCCCGTAAGATAACCCACCGTGTTTGCATATTTATTATGCTAATAAACCTGCAGCAATATTTCTCCACTTACATTCAGTGTCGTGTGTTTTATTTATGTACTTATGTGTGTTGTGATAACTGTTGCCGATATTGGCACTATGCGCTCGCGCGCGCGGGCTCCCGCTGAACTGCACTTGGTAATTAATGCAAATCATTTTAATCATCTTTAAAGTGAAAGTGGAGAGGAGATGATTAAAGGGAGGAAGGTGGTTGTTCTGAGGCTGCTTTGCAGGATTGTGCTTTTGAACTCGGTGGTATTTTGTTGTGTTGGTGTTTGGGGTACACTGTGGGCGACCCCCCGCTGGTGCCAGAGGCTTGTGCTAGCATGAGGTAGCCCCCCTCTCGCCCACTGCTGCCAGGGTCTTTAATGTTCCTCGGATTTTTGGTTTCCCGCCCTTCAGCGTGTCAGCTAGGAGACGCGTTATCCCACCGTAACACGGCGCCTCTCCTGACTCGATGGCACGTGGGGGACTTCACTGCATCCACGTGCCTGTCAGCAGGCAGAACGAATAACTCCATAAGCAAAAGTCCTACAAAATGACGGTATTGTTCTGAACACTACACCCTTTATTGTCTATGCCTGCTATGGAAAGCGTTACAACGATGGGATTTTGTGCAAAATCAGAAGGATAAAAGGCTGAGCCAGCCTTGACGAAATGAGAGCCTGACACCTGCAGGTTAAACATTAATATCTGTTATTGGTGCATTGGTTGAGCATACAATTGTACCAATTAGAATGCATTTTTTCTTATTAATCGCACATGAGAGATTCTCCCTGGCACTAGAGCCGGCCATTGTTAAAATAGCGCCGTGGGCGGAGAGAAATTTGGCGCCCTTGCTGATGCTAGTGAATGAAATGAGGCAGCAGGGGCCCCTTTTATATTCCCTGTCTGACCAGTAATGGCCTCTGAACAAACATCTCTGGACCTCCCCAGCTCACCTACATCACCCACAGCTTACCTGCTAATGGGGTGTTAAAAAGCTGCCTACGGTATGATAATGAGGGATTACAACCACTCTCAACTGGTAAATCTGATGGAGAAACGAGTCCGCAGGGGACACAGACATATCTGGAGCAAGATGGGAGGGGTGCTGCTGTTTGCACGACCTAAATACACAAGGCTCTGTGCGTCCCTCTGAAGAGTGGCGCCCGGGGCCAGGGCCCAGCTCGCCCTTGCCAGAAGCGGGCCCTGCCTGGCACAGTCACCATGTCCCGTCCTGCTCCTCATTTTCACCCTTCTGGTCACGCTGGAATGCTGTGCTTTGCAGAGAGTTCTTGTATTGAGCCGATCAATCAATGAGGGAATTGTAAGCGCGCTACTCACCCGTGAGGGTCTCAAGGCGCGTTCTATGTGATATCAATATTTGCTCCCAAATTGATTTCTAGACCCTATTGGACTTTTATTACTTGTGTCTAGCAATGACGTGAACAAAGGTAACAGCCATTGGTTAATTTGTGCTGGTGCTTCCCAGGGGCATAACTAGCACTTATTCTGGGGACTCTTGACGTCCTCCACTGGGCAGCAGTCCTGATAATTAAGGCAGCATGTCCTGGCCCTCTCATGACTGTAGTGTCTTGTGTATTATAGAGATCGCCCCTTACTTTTCCTTAACAGACTCCGTAGTCAAGTGACGTAAGTGTTTGGGTGTGGTCAATAAAATCCATGACGCAGTACGAGTCAGTTAACGGTTACACTCTAGAGAATACAGATGTGCAATGCCAAGCTCCGTGTGTGGAGTAATGAATTAACATGCTACCGGGCTGGGGACGACACTAAACCTACCGAGGACAGTGCATGAACGGCACGTTCTCCTCTGTGGCCGTCTTTACCGTGACGGCTGAGTAGCCCTGCATGTGCTTATTTGCACACGCTAGGAAACCAATTGCACTCAATGAATTTGCAAATATGTTCAATCGAGCGCAATTACTGTGAAGTAGTCACCGAAATACATCAAGCAATCAATATGGTGTCTAAAGGAGTTTAAGCACTATGCTGCATGTTGATTGGCCAATGTACTTTAGGAGCCGCTCTGGACTCCCGAACTGTCAGTCACACCGCCCAAGGGTCAGCAGCCTGCTCAGAAGGATTTATGCTGTGTCTGCTTTATTGTTCGGGGAGACATCGGGACAGAACTCAGACCCAGCATTTAGAAGTGAAAAAGATTTCCTAGGTCATCCTGATGGCCAGACCGTAGGATGGAAAAACCGAGTACAGTTGCCAATTTCTACTGTGAGAAGGTGGAAATCAACTAGAGTTGATGACATGGAATTCTTGATTGTTCGGTGGGTTTAACTGGTGTTCACACCTTAGTCTTTAAAGCAGATACCCTTTGGTCTTTGAGAGGTTTAGATCTCTCTGCTCATATCTCCCTTGTGTGCCTTAATGCTATATTTTGGCTCGTTTGGATAACTTTTACTGAAATCTTCACTATGCTGACACCTTCCTGCTTTCCCTGATTTAACTAGGTTTCCCTAGTCTCTAACTTTAGCTTAGAATTAGTTTAGGTGACTTCACATTTATTCATGTAGAGACGAGAGGATCATCAAATTCTATTTGTTATCTCATGTATTGCCGTAACTACATTTCTGGTGTGCTTTTTGTTACTAATGCTTAATTTCATTTGATGTTTTGGCATACCTGAGGTGATTGTCTATCTTTGCACCATGTTTCTGAGATTTATGCACGTTAGTGTGGCTCTTAAACTGGAAAAATTCCTTTAAATTTACTTATCGATTCTGAGTCCTTAATGTGTGGCCAAATAGGTTACATGGAAAGTAAATTGTTCGATTGATGTTAACTCCTCTTTACTTCTCAGGCAACTACCAATGGTCCATCGCAGAAGCAAAAGCAAGAAGGGGCCAGTGCTCCATCACAATAAATGTAATTACTCGCCCCACTAATACAATCAATAAAACCTATCTCTTAACCACCCTTAAATCACCCCAAAGACCAGCATCACCCAAACCATTAACACATTCATTCAAAAACTCCTCCATTCTTCACATCGGTCACAACATTTCCACCCCATCCACGCCCTTTTCCTCGTCCATCTTCTCACTCAAATTCAGGCCACTATTTTCTCTTGCCCCCTCACATCCAAGCTGGGGGAAAGCCTCCAGGGTGATACTCCCACCCACTCTGAGTAATGATTCAAAGCTCCTTTACCCCCCAACTAGTTAAGTCCAAGTCTGGTGTTTTCCTGCACCCTCTTACTTATCTCCCGGTGACCAACTGTTCAAACTGATCAGATCAACAACTTAAACACCACCATTTTAGCTCAGAACTAACCCTCGACATAGTTTGCGTAGTAGCACTACTTGTAACTACGCAAAGTACACTATGCAAACTACGTAGCTAGTAAGACTGTATGCTCTGAGCAGTAATTCCAAACGACATCTTGCACAGTGTAAGTGACAATAAAATAAGTGACTCTGTCTTTATATACTAAAACTCATAAAGTGAAAATGATAAATTATCAAGCAGTGAGAGAGGTGATGATTTTGGGATCCTCCCTAACCTAGGGAGAGAACCAAGCAGATGCCTTGAAAACAAAAAGCACATCTTCTTGAATGATTCGGCGGTGGTCCCATCCTCTGAGGACCACCCCAAGCACAGTTATTGGCGAAAATACAATCCCAACCAAAGGCCCTGCAAAGCATTATGGGACGAAATTAGCAGTGGGCAGTGAATATTATAGTATCCAATATCAAAATAATTCTACAAAGAGTTGCAGTTCAACTAGTGGTTACTAGATGTCCCGGTCAGATCTAATAAGATAAGTGTGGCTCTGCCTCTCCCATTCATCACCTTCCGAATCTGTTCAGTGGCCATGAGTAATGCGGATTCGGTGGAATGAGACGAGCGGAAACCATGCTGTGTGGGGTCCAACAAATTATTCCTATCCAAATAATCCGTTAGTTGTAAATTCACAGCTTTTCCCAAGATCTTAGATGGTAATGGAAGACAAGAAATTGGACAATAATGTTTTACGTCCAAAGGATCTAGAGAGGGTTTCTTCAAAATAGGCCTAATACAAGCTTTTTTCCACGGCGTGGGAAAAACCCCAGAAGCAATGACGGAGTTCATAAGGGGTGTCAAAAAAGAGCTAATCTTGTGGGCTAGTAGATGTAATATGTAAGGCGGACATGGGTCCAATGGGGAGCCCGACTTCGTTTGGAGCAACAGATTGGCCACTTGGTCCTCTTCCAAGGTCGAAAAGCAGGACAGCCTATGTGGGGTATTCCGATGATTCGGGGATGCCGCAGTGTTGTGTTGTTGAACACCTGCGGTAGTCAGAAGTGTGTTGTATACCATCCGTATTTTATTCTGGAAAAACAGAGACAGTTGTTCCACGAAACTTTGAACTGGCTGAAACCTCTCATTGCCAAACCTCTCATCACCTCAGAGCCTCCTCCTCAGTTCTTGAATTCTGCAAGTAACTGAAGGCCTTGTTCTTCACCCTACCTCACCACATACAGCTCCTGCCCTCCCGAGTCAGTTGTGCACTATACAAATACACATTACATAACATAACATAGCAGAGCATAGCACAGCATAGCACAGCACAATACAACACAACATAACCAATCACTGTCAAACGCAGAAATTTGCTAGAGGGCCAAGTTTCTGCCTGTTTGGCCACTAATTTAACATGGGAATGACCAATTATCAGGATGTTCTCTATTGTTGTTAACCACAGGTACAGGACACACCCTGCAATTAGACAAACAAAAACAGCACGTTGCAACTCTGGTTACCTTGCAGGATCTTCAGGTCTGTCATGTTGCTTTTTGATGCTCATCTTCGTAGTCTTATTATCTCTGCACCCGCAAAGCTGAGCCTGTCTGCCTTTGTTGCTGCCCCGGTGCAAACTGAGTGAGTGCAATATTCCTATGTTGCTAATCCTAACAAATCCAGGTTTAGGAGACTGGCTTGGTATATAGTGTCCACCTATGGTGAGGCACTATGCACTGAGTCCAGGCAACCCATAGCGATAGTGTTTAGGTCCCTGATAACCAGAGCTCTCAAGGTGTAGCTGTGGCAAGCAGTTAAGGCTTACTCAGGAGGGCGTAAAGCGCGTGCATTTACCATTATAGTCAGTCGGCAAGCTTTCAAACAAGAAAGAACTACACAAGTGTTTAGAAAAATACAGTAGTATGTATTACACAACAAACGTTCATAGGACAACACAGGGTAAGTTGCGATTGGTAGTTTCTTGTTTCGGAACCCTTCCCAAAGAACCCAGAGGACACCAATTATGTCAGGAAAGGTTGGAGAGCCATCCCACCCGTGGATACTCAGGGAACTAGGATACCTACACCAGGGAGCCCAGGTGCATAGGGACGAAGTGGTGTCAGAACCGCCCGTTGAAGCCCATGGAGGGTCTGGAAGTCTGCCGGCCACAGCGACTCATGGACCAGGACGGTAGAACCCAAACGTGAATTCTGGATGAAGAGCACCTGAAAGCAGAGGAGACAGAGTCCAAACCACTCGGAGGTGTCCAGGAGGTACAGGAGCAAAATGCTACCCCTTGTCAGAGGTACTTGCTGAAGCACAACTTTCTTGATGAAGCAGCTGTGGAGCCCAGGCGACGATGTGGGAGCACAGGAGTCATACATGAGCTGTCCCATGACGGAGTAGGAATGCAGGAAGGTCAGTGGCCGGCAGGAACACCAACAAGCCTTGACAACCACAACAGTCGGGTTAAAGAAAAAGATGCTTGTTTGCAGATCAGCAAGGTCTGTGGGACTAACCCAGCATGGGTAAGTCAGAGCCGGCCCTCAGCATGCCAAAGAGAAAGGAGGAATCACTGGGGCCCCCTCGCGGACCCTCTGGCAGGTGGCAAAGGGAGTTGTAAGGAAGCCTCAGTAGCCCACAGAAGATGGAGGCCCATGGTGCAGAGGATGCAGGCAGGATATCGTTTTTGGAGCAGAGCAATGCTGGAGGGTGGGGCTTCTTGGAGCTTGAAGATCTTCCATGAGGACAGTCAACAAGCCTTGGCAATGGCAGACAGATGCATTGCACAGGGAGTCAGCTCAAGATGCCTGGAGAGGAAATACAGTCTTCTATGATTGCGGGGAAGACTAGTCAGGCCTCCAGGGAGCCAACAAACCACCACCTGTGTTGCAGAGCCGAGGGATGTCCGTGGTACAACAGGATCAGTAAACCGGTCGTTGACATAGAGATGCCTGCGGATGCAGGGAAGTGACTCCTTCACTCCAAGGGAGATTTCTTCTTGCTTGGATGCATGCAGAGTTCTTGCTGACTCAGAGGATGCCCCCATCCTGATGACAGAATATTTCTGTCTAACAGACTCCTCTCTCCTCCATAAACTGAACCTACAGTGCTTCTGTGCATAGAGCGCTTCCAACAACTTCACTCAGCCTTCCTCATCTGCCCTTGCCCTGCTGGTCTGTTTTTGACTGCTTTAACCACAGATTCAAGGTTCCTGCTTGCATCAAATTGACTTTGAATAGCATCCATTTTGAACCCAACAGCTCTGAGCCCCAGAAAGCTCCTAAAAATTGCCAGATCATGCTCAAGCTAAAAAGTGACCAATTATAGGCAGATACACACACTTTACACATGAGTGCCTATCAATTTGTATAGCAACTAGGTTATGATTGGCCTTCTCAGGAATCTCACGCTTCCCTTTACCATGTGGCAAGGATCCTGCTGCCCAACTCGCCCACTCATGGCCCTTGTCCCCGGAGGAATTTATTATAGAATGAAGTGCCTGATGATCTCCATGCACGAACCGCACACCTCTGCAATATTATTGTGCTAAAGAGAGTGTGTTATCGGCTCCCTATACACGAGCGGCCGACGAGGTGGATCATGGACCCTCTAGACGAGACACACAAACCAACTATAGAGGTTTATGGTACTTGCTGCCATTGGTGTAAATAGGTGTGGATCCAGATACCCCATCATTCGAACAATTTGTACTGCTAGGAGGTTTTGTGCCAGACAGAATTTCTTAACCTAAGGAGACTTTTACAAATTGTCAACAGAGTCGAAATGTCGAAAATTGTATATGGGCTTGTCTACTGTATAATGAGATTAGAAACAGGAATCTGTGACAAGCAAAAGGACTGTTTTGGAACTTATAAACTTGAATAGATATTCCACTTGTATATATACTTCACTGTAAATATTGCACAATAATACATACTTGAGCACTGGGCTCTCTGCACGTTTTTGATCTGTTGTATTTGTTGAACCATACCTATTGCTGGAAAGCAAATGCTGATTGCAGATTATAATAAAGAGTTAGCGCCTAATTACGATGGCAGTCGGATGAGCGTCCGACAGCCATAGCAGTGAGTTAGAAACCGACTGACATGTAGTTGGCGGTTCCACCTGCCAAATTAAGACGCAACCACCATGTAGGTGGTTGTAAGCATCCCCTTTTCCATTGTGGCTTGTGCTGCAGCCCAGAAAAGGGCTGCATTGGACAAGGAACAAGGGAACCCTACTCACATGGAGCCTAGGGTAAGTAAAGTGTTAGACTCAGAAACAGCGGCTCCTGTGGACAAGTAACTAATTGATAATAATAAAAATTGCACAATGGCAATGGTACGAGTTAGCAAAGAGAGCCACAAAATACACATCTGCGGTAAACAATTACTGATTTTATAACCCAAAAATGAAATAACATATACAAATAGAAAACAAATCACAATGGTGAATGGTGTCACCGTGAAAGTATAAGGAACCTATAACAAAGTGACGAATTCTGTGACATATTTACATGGTTTACTATAAAACAGAAAAGCGACCATTATCAAGTATACATAATGTAATCAACACTTCAGACAATAAACAAGTGTTGTGTAGTGGTTCGCTTTTCTAATAGTCAACGGCGTTTCGACCCTTAACATTCCAGCATTTTTGTTTACCATTAGCCCAGTACTGACACTATCCCTTAGTTTTGTAGGTGTCCCTACTATTGTAGGTCCTGAAGAGACCCTTCATTCGCACACAGTGTCGAAATGCCATCGACTATTAGAAAAGCGAGCCCCTACACAACTATGCAACAATGGGCAGTTTATGGAGCTAGTGTGTACGTGTGTGCCATCGGAGGCCATTTTTCTTTGCTCTTCATGCCGCTTTCCTTCCTTGCTGGCCATGCTGCAACAGCCATTTTGTGAAGCCAGTGTGTGTGTATTAACCCTGGGCGGAGTTCACATAGTCGCGCTACGTGAAACTTCATGAAGTGTGTAACAAACTCCGCCCCGCTTCGGAGTTCCATGATCGGGCTGAGTAATGGAGTTCCTTTGATCCGTGTGTTCAGGGCTACCCACCAACCCCAAAACACCCCTCACTGCAGGTTCTATGATGTCTTCAAAATCCCCCCAGGGATTGACCTATTCTGTTCCCGATTAGGAGGGACGGAGGATTCACCTTACGCAGGCACCGTTTGATGATGGACTCGGTGGTGAACACCCATTCCCCAACCGCAGACAGCTCCATCTCTGCAAGATGGCAACCAATGACACAGCATATGCGCATCACTGCGAGTGCCCATCCCCTCTCAAACCGGGAACACCAAACTCTTTTCAACGCGTGTGTCTCTCTGACAGCCTGAACGTGCACACGCTCTAAGATTCTCTTGTCACGATTGTTCTTGGCTGTCAGCCTGCCCTCGCTATTACAATTCTGTTACTATGTATGTGCAACATCGACGGTCCAGTGGTCCACTTGTTGTGAGTGTCCCCTTCACTGTCCGCAATTCTTACAATTGTGCAGTCTTGCGACTGACAGTAATGCGCGTGCCTCTTTAAGAAAAGTTGCTCATCCCTCACTTACATCATGCACCCCCGGGGATAGGAGAGTCTCGGATACGTTATTCAGCTCATCTGGAAGAACTCCGAACTGGTCGTTGCGGTAATGCTCTTCCACTCATCCCCGTGAGCCCCTTCATTCCCGTGTGTTCATGCCTGCCTGCCAGTCACAGTATGCCCCTGCGGCCCACCACATGCTTCAAGTGCTTCAAGTAATTTGCCCCTCCACTGTAACAAATGCACAGAGGGGATATTAACATTTTCCAAATAAAATCCTTCCTTACCTGATATCAATGCGGAGTAACCTTTTTCATTCACGCTGTTGGCCCTGCCGGACCATGGGTATAGGCTGGAGGCAGGAGTCAGGACACACATGGACTGGGAGGCGGTGAAGTGCGCAGTGAATGGGTAGTGGAACCTGCTTCTGTGTGGAAGATTTGCCCCTGTGCTCTCTTCGTCAACTTGTGTGCTCCCTCGCGGCCACCCACCTAAAGCAGATGTCTGGGGACAGCGGGTACCCGCAAGCAGTTACAGCATGCGCAGACCGCAGATCCAGACAAAAGTAACCATAACTCAAAGTCACTATCCAGCAGGACTGTTTTTGACTTTTAGGTTTCACTTTCAACTTGCAGACTGCCTGTATTAGTGGGCGGTGAACTTCGTAACGCAGCGGTTGTTACGGAGTTTTTATGCTGAATTACGTGCTCCGAAGCAGAGCACGGAGTTGCAAAACCCCGCAAACTCTGCCGGCGGAGCAGAGTTTACCGCCCACCCTTAGTGTGTATGTGTGTGTGTGTGTGTAATAGGTGGCGATTTTGTCTTTGTTCTTCATGCCTCTTTCCTTGCTGGCCTATGCCATGTGGTGAGCGATTATTGTTTTGTTGCACCAGTGTGATTTTCTGTATATTCATCATTTATTTTCTAGGAGCTTTAATATTGGAAAAAGCCCATGTCATTTTGATCGTTTTTGTGTTTTCATCATATATTTCTCCTAATATATTTCTTTGTTCTTGTGTTTGGCTTTAGTAGTCTGTAGTACACCATTGTTGATTTTGATTAATTTATTTAAACCATTGTTGGTTTTGATTAATTTATTCTATGTTTGCTCTGTCTCCCAGGGGCCCTAAATAGATACCAGGTATATTTTTTATTAATTTATTTGATTTTTGTCTGCCTCCCGTAGGGCCCACATGGGCTCTGAAGGGACACCAACTATTTATTAATTCATGTATTTGCCTTCCCCTTAGGCACTCCTTGGGAGCTGGAGGAACACCAGATAATTTAATATTAATATTTTAGATTTTTGCATGCCTCTTATAGGGACCCCAAGGGCCTGCGGGACACCAGCTATAAATTCATTAATTTTATTTTATATATGCCTGCCCCCATACCTCCCATAGGGACATCATTAGTCCTGGAGGGACACCAACTATTTATCATTTAAGTTATTAGATTTTTGTCTGCCTCTAATCTAGGCCCCTTTGGCTCTAAGGGAACCAATTATTGATTAATTTATTCCATTTTGTTTTTACTTTTTCCTCCTTCCTATAGGGTCCCAAGCATCATGGAGGGACAAATGCATTTTTATATTCTTTAAATCAAATTTAATACTCTCATGATGATGAATATTTCTGACATGTATTGGATGAATTTTCTAGTCCTATTCTCTCGCTTGCTTTTTATCTGTTTTGTTTTTGTTTTTTGCCTGGAGGTGTACAAAAGGATATTTGCCGACTGAAACAAAGAGAAGTCTGTGACGTAATTGACAACAGAGTCTAGAGAAACCTCTCTGCATGTGCTTCTGCTTGTGCTGCTGTCCCATACGAGAAGTAAAGGCGAAGTCCACAACGAGGGAGATTCCTACCAAGAAAGTGGCCAGTGAGAAGAAAAAGTCTGTTGCCAGTGCCACTATTGGCATCAAGTGCTCAACCTTTTCCCGGCAGCACAGGACACCTGCTGCACCCTCCACTGGTCAGGAATAATCTGTGAGGAGGGTCATCCTTAGATCAACAGTTGCACCACAGCCACAAAAACCGAACCAGATGTCTCTCAGTACTATGAAGTCATGGTTAAGAACAGTGAATCAGAAATTGAATTGTCACAACAGTGAGTGGAATATTTACACGAAAACTCAATATCAATCACAGTCTGCTACACCAGATCTTCCAAAGGTAGAAGAGGACAGGATGATGAGCTTGCTGCCGAGCAAGATCTTGTTATAGACACATAACTTCATGATGTCCCAAAGGGAAAGAAAGAGCATTCCCCCATCTTTTCCTAGCAGCCCCTGCAATGATCTTGACATGAATTGGACCCTGACCAAGACCCACCTTAAGAGACAAGGGAAAAGGAAGATTACCGAAAGCTTTAGATACGAGGAAGATGATAAACCAGTGATTGTTCATGTTGAGAACATCTCAGAGGAAGTGCCAATCACCTCCATTCAACCTGATCTGAGTCATACAGTACTAGCAAGACCACCGTATTCAATCTTTTCAAGAAGCTGAAAACATTAGGCAACCACTGCCCCTATTGCACTAACATTCCACCCTAGTGAAGGGCAAACACAACTGCCTAGATTTAGGACAACAAGTTCTTCAGGCATTGACTTGATACGAAACCTCTCCTCCTTACACTTAGGCTGCATAAGAAGCACATCGCAGAGGGCCCACTTTGCCAGTAACCAGTGCATCATGATAAGTCAGATGGACATGAAGGGAAAACTGGCCCATCTGAAAAATCCACACATAGTCATGTGGGTAGAGCACCTCTAAAATATAGCTGCTGGTGAGAGAGGAGAAGAAGTTGAGCTGCTAGCAGAAGGTGGTGGAGAGGAAGAAGATGTCATGTAAAGCAGCCCGGTGACTGTTGCTCACAATGTGCAGTCATCACCCATAGCAACCTTTGCATGGCACAAAGAAAAGAAGGAGGCAGTCAACCCAAAGAGTGTCAAGCCACTTATCTGCTGCTTGTAGGTTGCTTATGGAGGTATACTCACAAAGAAACCAGTCACAACAACCCACTTTCAAATTTGTGTTCAGTAAGGAGTCACTGTACCTTGATCTTATGAGCTTTTCTGTTTATACAATGGGAAGGCTGCCACAATGTTAGAGATTGCCCTGCCGCCTTTTTTGGTGGAAGGTGAGGGGTTTCTGGAATTTGTGAAGACTCTCTATAGAAAATTTAAAGTTCCAAGTCAGAGCTATTTTGCCACTGTTGCTGTGCACATGCTGCACCATCAAGTACTGGAATTGGTTGGCGAAGCAATGAAGGAGAGCACTTTTGAGTCTATCCACCTCATGACGGTAATGCAGGCCAGTGGTCAAGCCAGACACTACAATATGCAACACTGTGCACTAGGTCACCTTAAAGGGAGCAAAGGTGTGGTCTCAACATTGAGAATGATTTCAAAGCACTCCGCACCATACAACTCTTGCATATCACATACAGCTGCTAGCATCTTGGAAGGCTTTAATACCAAAGTCTATTGATGGTTTCAGCTCAGAGGTCCCTGCATTGGATTTGTTGCCCCTCACAATGGCAGTGATATTGGCACAGGCATAACTGATGGAGGATACTTCGGAGTCCTGAGTTTAGCACATTGCATCAACCTAACTGTACAGGACATATTCAATAAAGATACCGGCCACTGGTCATTTGCACTCATTTCAGTCATTCTTTCAATAACTGGAAGCAAAGACTGGAAGCAATGGAGGATCATTCAGCTTGCTGATAGACTCCCTGAAAAACGTGTGTACAGGACCTCCCAACCCATTGGAACTCCACTGTCTACATGCTGTGCCACCTGTTTGAAGAGTACCGGTCTATCAATAATTACGCACTGCAAAGAAGAGGAGATGCGACTGCCAAAATGATGAAATGGAGGTTGATAAAAGAGGACTAATGGAGTGCCTGATCCAAATGCCAGTGCCATTTGAGACTGTCACATGGAAAATTGATGCACATGCTTCTGGAATATTTGCATATGATGGAACAAACATTCCCCCATGTCAATGAAGACGCAGCTGCTTTTGTCAACATCATAATTAAGCCTGGGCAAAGCACTACGCTATGCTGACGTAGTTTGCGAAGTTTGCGCTACTTCGCACTACGCAAATTGCACGTACCACAGTGCAAACATGCATAGCGTAGTGCAGCGGTCATTTTTTGCTTGCTCGCGGTCCTCAACGTCAAGTTGGCGACCGCAAGCAAGCAAAATGACATCCCGGCGAGACTTTTTCCTCGTTCGCGATCAGCAACATCAAGTTGCCGATCGCGAGTGTGGAAAATAAACTTTCCGGCGAGATTCTCATTGCGGGGAGGTCAGATTTCTCTTTGCGAGTGGTCGCGTATGCTCGCGACTGCTCGCGATGAGAAACTACCAGTCCGCGTTGAGAAAGCTGCCGCTCGAGTAAAAATCTACTCGAGCGGCAGAAAACTACAGCTCGCACTGTGGAAGATGCCGTTTTCAATGATTGCACAGTGCCAGATGCTTGTCCGCACTGTGAAATCATTGAAAACAGCATCTTGCACAATGTGAACAGGGTACTATGCAGTTCACGAAGTGCTACGCGTAGCTCGCGTAGTGTGAAGTGCACTTTGCGTAGCTACGCGTAGCTCTACTTCGTGAACTACGCCCAGGGTTAATCATAATCCTTCCTCTGAATACAAATTAAAACCTGAAAAAAGAGATTGTATTGTACAAAGAGTACATTTATACCACAATACTGTATCCACAATGCAGAAAAGAGCTTGCTGCTTTCATTCCTGTCCAACAGTGGATGCCTCAATTTATAAGTAATATATAGTTAGAAAAGTAGGTGACTTAGATTAAGAACAATAGCAAATGTGAGGCCATAGCAGAACTAAAGTTCTGCCTTGCTGCCTTCAACCTCCAGAGTGCAGTATTAGCCCAGAATCGAAAAGCATGTGACAACTGCAGCAACAGCACCTTCCAGTGGTAACACCATACCATACTAGTAAACCTACAGCGCGAATATCTACATTTCTAATATCTGCAATGAATTGATTTATTGATATATCAAGTGTTGACAACAATGGCGCATGTGAAGATAGTAAAGGACTATTTGAATTACCCAACAGCAGTCTGAGTAGATCAAGACCTACTGACCTATTCACATGGGAAAAAGGAACAGAGGCCAGAACTCTGAAATCTGCCACTAAAGTATCTGGCATGGCCTATAGCCAGTGCCTCTTCAAAGTGCATGTTCAGTGTAGATGGGGTAATTGTCACGGTCAAAAGAACCAGTCTCTCTTTTCAGAATGTGGTGAGATATTAAGGATGAATACAGGAATAACCATTTAATGCCCAAAAATGATAAAGCTCCAGAAGACATGACTGTGGATTAGGTAACTATCTTGAACATCACAAGTGTGGCGAGTGATCATCTTCCAGACAACTTCACTGCATTTGAGGATGAACTCTACTTTACAGATTAAAAATAAAATAAAAAATAAGACAGTTAAAATGTCTGCTATGTAAAAAGAAAAAAGCAGGAAATAATCTCTTATTTTTGTATTTGATGTGTGGGAAATATAAGTAAACATAAATGGACCAGTGTGTGTTACATAGATAAACAACCAAGGTGGGGTCAGCCTTTTGACCTGGTGTCTGATTGGTGACTGAATAATGATGAAGAAAGAAAGCTGATTCATCCTTCGAATCAAATGTAAACTTTATGGTGTCTTAGGGCCTGATTTATATTCAGGCCGGTGGCCCGCCATTCCACGATAGGGACAGAATAAATTGCTCCATTTCATGGTGGAGAGTCTGCCCACCTAAATTATAAATGACTGTCAAGTAGGTGGTCGTATATAGAGGCATTTGCAGGAACCGCCAGTGATGGCGTATCCTGTCAATACATTTTACTGTTTGCTACAGCACAGCCCTGTAGCAAACAGTATTCTTTTTCTCTTTTAAAAAAAAATCCCAAAATGTGATTTTCTTTTTGAAAAGAAAACAAATAATGTTCCCTCTTGCCATGGGAGGCTTCTCCCATGGCAAGCGGAGTATTAGAATGGCTTTACTGTTCTTTACTGCCAAGTTTTACCAGGTAGTAAGCATTGTCATAGCCTATCGATCTTGGCAATGGGAGTGCCATATTAGGGCTAGGCAAAAAGCACTTTATTATTGACACTACTTAAGTTTGGTTGCCCTGTAAAAATTGTTGTCTACATAAAGTGCTGCGTTGGTGTCGCCTCATTTATAAAAAGAGCTATTTTATTCCAACAAATATGTTTAAACATTGTCTACTATAACGCCTACTATACCAGGACTGAAACAAGGCAGCTTTGGTGTATAGTCAAAAAGTGGACATTTAAGTGACTTCTATATGAAAAGGATGTGCTGAACCAGCACAATCAGGGGGTCGGGGGGAGTGCAAACAGCCAATAGGTCTCGCCTTTGGGTCCTTATAAGTATTTTCCCATGCAGCACATTATCCTGGGTGCTACAACATCTACTATTACTTCACATGCCACTAGTGAACGACCACACACTGTGTTTTTGTATACCTTGTAGTCTAAACATATATATCTGGAAGTGCTTTTATATGCAATAATAAAGAAAACAAGAGTTTTAGTTAAATAAGATATAACAGAGTCTTGTTCAACCATGATGTATTAGATAAACACAACCCTGAGGCATCAAAAACTCAACAATCACATTGATTTAGCTTTTTAAATAAAATCGGCACATAAAACGCCTCAAAAACCTATTTAAACTGAGACAGAAAAATAAAGCAATTTTTGGCTTTAAAATGAGGTACGTTACCATGTACGAAATATGGCAACACATTCAGAGACCACCAGCCGCCGCCACCAGTGAGAAGACATGGCAGGGAGCAGAAAGGGCAGTGTATAAGAGAAGCATTGGCAAAGCCAAAAGGTCTTGCATTTGGGCCCTCATGGCTTTGTCAATGTTTCTAGCCATGCTCTACATCATTCACAATGCTGGGAACCGTTGCCTAGAAACCCACTAAAGCCGGATTGGTGAATAAAATAAATAAATAGGTTGTTTTAAAGTGGGGGGAAGCATCATAAATGATGTGGGTGGGGAAACCTCTCAAAGGATGTTAGTGGGGGAAAGTCAAAAAGGATGTGAGGAAGCATTATTATGGGCTTGGCGGTGGGAAACAACATGGAGGGAGTGGAAGATAGGGAGCAACTTGTAAGTGCTCATGCTGGAGCAGAGTTTTCTGTTGAAAATTTATCGAGTTTTAAGCTCCAGTTTTGTCTATATGTTATGATTAAAATTACTAATTTGAAATCATTAATTAATAGTTTGTTTTGTTGAATGTCCAAATTAACCAACCCTACTAATGAGAGAAAACTACACGTGGGAATGCATATATGTTGCTTAATAATATGCGCAATTTAATTAAATGAGAATCGCAAAAGTGTTATTTGTTTCGAGTTTGTGCTTTTAAAATAACGTGTGCTAATGCTTTATTGCGTTGCAGAAGGCTAGATAATTACATACACATAAGGGTATTAGTGGGGATTAACACTGTACAATCATTATGATGTGGTAACGTTGTTTTGTGGTTCTTTTAATTAAGATGGTCCGTTTTGGCCTAAACAAAGATGGCTGCCATTTACAGCCTGCGCTCGAGTGGTTGAATTTTGACGAGAGGCCCTGCTGAATATGGTTGAAAGTCACCTGACCACAGCCTCTGCCTGAATTAAAAGTTTCCGTGAGGACAGCAGCTCTGGGCATGTTTCCAATTGTCCTTGGAGAAGGATAAAGCCACAATGAACAATGACCAGTCTGCGGTGGCTCTGCTATGGTACCAAGGAAGAGCATTCATGAATGTATCACTTGCAAACTCGAGTTTCCTTCTTCCGTGTTTTTATTTTTGTGATTTTTCCTGAGCGGAGGTTTTCTAAATGTAACCAAGTGACATCCTTTCCTGCTCGCTCTGCTCAGCGGCTCAACGGATATTCAAAGTTTGTTTGTAACTTTTATTTTGTCATTTTTGTTATAAATATGCTAGACTAGAGAGGGTCTGTGTTCTTTGCGCTCATTACATTCATTGCGTTCTTTGCGGTCATTGCGTTTTGGACTTCTTCCTGAACCTATGCTGAAGACGGCAGCTCGAGAGACTTTACCGAGAGACCTGTCCTGTCCCGACCCTTTAAGCTAGAATAGGTAACTATGAGAATAATGATTTTGCTGATGATTGACTTTCATTTGAACTAATTTAGATAAATAAGCATTTGTTTGAATTCCAGTGTCGGGTGGTTATTTCTTTGTCTTTTATTGAGTTTCCAGATGTATTTCCTATGTTTAAAATCATGACTCAGGGCAATGTCTTTAAGGTTGCATTGACCTCATTGTAGATGCAGATTGGTTTAGGTTTTCTCTCCTATATACAGTGTGGATAGAGTAATAGTGTGAATTTCAGTGTGATGGGTCCTAGCGTATGATGAGTGTATGTGCGTGCGACTGTGGATTTACTCTGTCCGTGGAAGTAGGGAGAATTTATATGCGCTGATCTGCAGCAGTTTCCTGGTAGCAGTATGATGGTTTTAGATTATTGTCTTGATCTGATAGATTGCTTGTACATAGGCTTTTTGATTCATTGATTTATTGATTGATGTTGGTATATGTACTAATACTATATGTTGAAGCCGTCGTATTGAGTTCTATGTAGTGTGTACGGCTTCTGGAACGTAGGGAGCTGGTGACGGTTCCGTAGTAGGGCAGAGGGAAGTGAGTGCTGCTCTCGGGAAAGACGGGATTGTTGGCCCTGTACGTATGCGGGGAAAAACGTGTGACAATTGAAGTTGCGCGTCACATTGTCTGGGTTCGGAATCAGTGACATCGTCGTGTGTTACTACTAGAGACATATTTTCAGTATAAAAGGAGTGTGTATGGCAGCGAAGGTTATCTGTGAAACTCTGGTCTTAAGTCCCAGGGATCCGTAAGGTTCGCCGTTAAAGCTTATCGCGGGAGGAGTAATAGGTATTCTCTGAGCTTGTCTGAAGGACTGGGCAGAGGTAAGCGCTGCTTGGTTAACGCGTGTTATAATTCTGTAGTGGGTGAGACTGTTCGCTGTTCTCGGGAAAGGCAGGATTCTGTGTGCATGTGCTACATTTTCTGGTGTGATAGTGCGTGAATGTATGAGCATTTAGTTGAGTGTAAAACTCTTTGGAGCAGTCCTAGAGGAAACAGTTAATGGATGCATGTTAGAGGGGCAGAGTAGAGGGATGTGCTACTGTGTCAACGAAAGTAATTATTCCGTGGTAGAGCAGAGGTAAGCGCTGTTCTAGAGAGAAGCGGGATTCTTGTGAGAGTTTTTCTTTACTATTCTGTGGTTAGCGAAGCAGACAATGGAGATGTTTATATGTTGTAACTAATAGATTTTGTAGAATTTGAAACGAAGTCTACTGAGAAGGCTTTGTAAAGGAGGGGTAGACGAGTGACAGGAGACAGGAGCAGAAGCGACTGCAGCGACTGCTGACGTCATTCGGACCGCGCTGTGATTGGGCAGTTGATCAGAACAGTGCTCGCGCTAGGATTGGTGCGTTGGTGTGAGCCACGCAGGGATTGGAAGGAGTACAGGGTGACGTAGACGCTCCAGGATTGGTGCGTTGGTGTGAGTCGCGCTGTTATTGGACAAAAAGATCGCACAGTTGCGGAAGAGACTAGAGAATTTTGGTAAACGTTAAAATGTATTACCAACCGGAGGAAAAGAAGAAAAAATCCTTGTTCGGTAAAATTAAAAGGTGGTTCGACAAGGATAAAAACATAATAACTAGAGAGGGTGAATTGCTACCTCCGACGAGAACTCCTGCATCCTTCATGGTTGCGAAATATGGGTATTATACCTGTATATGGTTAGATAACTGGGCTAAGTATAGTAAGGAAGATGGTGTCTTAGCGTTCCCGGAACATGGTTAATTTAATCTGGCCGTGTTGAGAAATTTACGGGATAAAATTATGTGTCTAGAGCCTAGACCAAGGCCGACACAGTTCGAGGCGTTGGTGGAATGGGAAGATGAGGTGCATGAGCGAGAAAAGCAGAGGAGTGGAGGCAACTATAGGTACATTTTTGGGAGGAAATATGATCGTGAAACTCATCATGATCGAATGAGGAGATGGCGAGATGCTAGTATGTCAGAGGGATTATATCCTATGAGGACTGTTGAAGAAGCGGAAGGGAGGAAAGGTGCAGAAAAGGTGTCTGATGCAGAAGTAAGAAGGTATGGAGCTAATGATTACGAGGATGAGGTCTTGGATGACATGATTTACAAGAGACCACCTCCGTATAGACCAGAACCAGAAGAGAGCACGCCAGTTGCTACTCCTGTAAGAGATACTTTGCGAATTATCAAAACTGAGGTTGTGACACCTGATCTGAAAAGTGGTAGCTCTTTCACGGAAAGGGAGAGAGAGAGAGAGCGAGAGAGAGAGAATCGAATCGGTGACGAGAAAACAAGAGAATTAGCCAGAACAACATCTGAGCTGACTGAGAAAATTAGGGAGCTGACAAAAAATCTTGAAGCAGTTACAGTGCCTGTAACAATTGGTCCGGTTGTGCCTATTTTTGATAAGCAAAGAATGGGTGAAAATGGTTTAACAGTTCCCTATGTTGGATATGGTTTGGTTGGTACTTGTACTTTGGAGGAATCAAGAATGAGAACGGGTGAAAATAATTTGAGGCAGTCGAGACATGACACATGTAGTGGAGGATTAGATGTACAGCCTAATTCAGGATTGAATACTGGTTGTTTGGGAGGAACGATTTTGAAACCACAGAGGATGACAGAACAAGTGGGTGCAGTGAAAAAGTCTACTGAAATAACAGCTGAAGATTTGAATGATTGGTTGAAAGTTCTTCAAAAGAAGGATAAAGATTCACAGGCGATTGATGTAGCCAGGTTGCGCATAGAATTGGAGGAGCTTATTGCAGGAACAATTCCTACAGATATACTGAAAAACCATCATGATGGAGAGTTGTTATTTATGTGTAAGAGTATCACCTGGAGGGCTAAAAGTACACATGACAGGTTAAAAGCAATAGCGAGGGAACAAGGAGTTGACATGGATAAGGTGAAAGCTTTGCAGAAGCTTTACAGGGTGGATTTCTCTGACAAGGATATTGAAAATCTAAATGGTGCTGGCAGAACAGGGCAGATTAAGGAAATGATTGCCTTATTGCGAAAATGGGGTGATGTGGAAAAGTGGAAGGATAGGTGGTACAAGAAAAGGGAAGATTCAGTGGACAGGACTTACTCAGCTTTTCCCATGAGAGAAAAAGAGAAAACAGTGGATGCTTATCCTATGAGAGAGATTCCTGGAGGAGGATATGTACATGTCCCATGGACTAGACAGGATATTTTGTCATTTACGAATGATTTCCCTCGACTGAGAGAAAAGCCTGTCGAGTGGTATAGGCAGGTAGACAGGTTTGTGAAATTGTCAAAAGTGCTGTGGATTGACCTGAATAGTCTGTTTGATATAATTGTCCCAGCAGACTTGTGGGCAGAGTGTAAAATAGTTGTAGATTGGCCTGCTAAGGAGTACCCAAGAGTTCCGAAAACAGGAGCACCAGATCCAGAGGTTATGAAAAAATATGATCAGGTAATTGTGTTCCTGAAAAATAAAGTACCCCCAAAAGAGACAGACTGGGTTAAGATAGATCGAACACATCAGGAAGCAAAAGAATCAGTTCATGCTTTTTACGAAAGGCTGATACTGGCTTTTAAACAGTTCAGTGGAGATGAACACCTGGGTGACAAGGATTTGAGTCATTTTGTATACAGGTTTGTATTTATCTTGAGACCTGAAATCAGTGAGAGAATACGTGAGCATACAGTTGATTGGCAGAGTAAAAAGATTGATGAAATCCTGAGACATGCAAAGTACTTCAGTGATGAGATTGAGGCAAAACAGAGAAAGCTGAAAGAGAAGGCAATGTGGGCACAGGTGAAAGTTGCTGAGAGACAAGAAGCACAGTTGATGGAACAGGCAAATAATCCAGGAAATAAACCCAGATATGTGGGAAAAGGAAAGGGGAATTTAGAGGAGGCCAAGAAAAGGTTCCCTTGTCACAACTGTGGACAATTGGGGCATTGGAGATCCGAGTGTACCAATCCACCATTAGTGAGTAATGAAAATAAACCCTTAAATCAACAGGTGCAGAACGAGGGGTGTAATCAACAGCAGCAACAGCAGAAGGTTGTCAGACAGCAGAGTCAAGAGCCAAAACAGCCCTTGCCGCAGAATAGAGGGTCCCAAAAGTATAACCAGGACTCAGGATTCTACAATGATGAGCAGGTAAACAAACTGAGACGTTCTAACCTGGTACAGCAGTACTGGTTAAAGAATGAGGGGAGTGAGTCTGAAGGGGACTATTGACGGTGCCGAAGAGAGGAGGAAGAGTGCATACTTGGTGCAACTCTAGAAATAGACCAGACAGGACCATTTGTAGATGGGAAAATAAATGGGGAAAGTGTTACTTTTTTGGTAGACACAGGAGCGACGAGATCAACTGTCAGGTCAGCAGATATTAGAAATCTTCCTCTCTCGGACGAAGCAATCCAAGTGGTTGGTGTAGCCAATACACAGATTAAGACTCGTCTTACCGAACCAGTAAGGGTAAGAATAGGGAAATTTTCAGACATGCACAGATTTGTAGTCTGTGACACCAGTCCAGTGAACTTGTTAGGTAGGGACCTATTGTGTAAGATGAACTGTACAATTTTCTGTACTCCGGATGGAATAGCTTTTGAGACACCAGATGAGGATGTTTTGTACCGGATGACTCTAGATAATAGAGAGAGTGAGATTGTTGGTACATATGCTGTGTTTAATCCAGATGATTTGCCTCAGGAGTTGAGACACACAGTGAAAACAGCGGTTTGGGATTTTACTGGAGAAGATGTGGGATTGATGAATAATGTAGATCCAGTGAAGATTTCAGTGAAAGAGGGGATTGTTTATCCTAATATTCCTCAGTACAGATTGACACCGGAAATAATTGAGGGAATAACTCCTATAATTGACAAGATGATTCAACAGGGTGTTTTGAGAGAGTTACTGAGTAGCCCGTGTAATTCACCGATAATGGGGCTAAAGAAACCTAATGGAAAGTTCAGGATTGTACAAGATTTGAGAAAAGTTAACAAAATTGTGGTGGCATGTTGTCCCATTGTGCCAAATCCGTCAGTGATTTTGTATCAGATTCCTCATGATGCTGAGTGGTATACAGTGATTGATTTGTGTCATGCTTTCTTTTCAATTCCATTGCATCATGACAGCCAGACGATTTTTGCATTCCGGTTTGGCCAGCGTATTTTAGCATGGTGTCGTATCCCACAGGGGTGTATAGAGAGTCCTTCGATATTCAATCAGTTGTTGAAAAAGTCATTGGAGAGTTTGATCATGCCTGAAAGCTCAGTACTAGTGCAGTATATCGATGACTTACTTGTGGCATCGAAGACACGTGAAGCTTGTGAAGTAGATACCATAGCTTTACTGAATCATCTGGCAGATGGAGGGCTAAAGGTATCTCCAGCCAAATTGCAATTTTGCAAGAAAGAGGTGCATTATCTTGGACACAATATTGAAAAGGGTCTGAGAAAGGTGACCGATGACAGGATCAAAATTATCAGAGGAATGAGAGCCCCGATGACCCAGAGAGAAGTGAGGATGTTTCTGGGGATGGTGGGTTATTGTCGTCAGTGGATAAGTAATTTCTCGCTCATAGCAAAGCCACTGATTAAGTTGACCAAAAGTGAAGTGAGAGATCCATTGGAACTGGATGGAGAACAAATGGCAGCATTTGAAGAGTTAAAGAGCAGAATGTGTGAAGCCCCTGCTTTGGGAATGCCAGACTATGAGAAAGAGTTTGAGTTGTACTGCAGTGAGAGAAATGGATGTGCACTTTCAGTGTTAATTCAGAAACTTGGACAACTGAGAAGGCCGATTGCGTACTTCTCATCGACACTTGACCCCGTAGCTGTGGGTTTGCCAGGTTGCCTGAAAGCAGTAGCTGCTACATGCAGAAGCTTGGAACAGAGTGAGGGCATAATAATGGCATATCCTGTACGGGTATTCGTACCTCATGATGTGGCAATTCTTTTGACAAGAAGCAGGTCTCAGTACATGTCACATAGTCGGCTGACTAAATATGAGAAAATCATTCTGGGAGCATCAAATGTGACTCTTGAGAGATGTGTGAATGTGAATCCAGCAACGTTGTTACCAGATTCTGACAATGTGAATGTTGGAGATGATGTTGATCATGATTGTTTGGATGTGCTTGACTACTGCACAAAACCAAGACCGGACATAAGAGATTTGCCATTGCCAGAGAGTGATCATGTGCTGTTTGTGGATGGATCATGTCTAAGAACTGATGATGGTGTGCTAAGTGCAGCATATGCAGTGTGCAAGGTTTCAGAAGTTATGGAAGCCTCGCCTTTGAAAGGGGTGAGATCTGCTCAAGTGGCTGAATTGGTGGCATTGACAAAAGCTTGCAAGATTGGGAAGAATCTGAGAGTGACTGTGATGACTGATAGTCAGTACGGATTTGGAGTCGTTCATGATTTTGGCCAGCTTTGGCTACAGAGAGGTTTCTTGACGTCGAGTGGGACTCCAATAAAGAATGCTGAAGTGATTGGAAAGTTGCTTGAGGCGATACAGCTGCCTAAAGAGTAAGCAGTTGTGAAGTGTGCTGCTCATGGACAAGGAGATGATTTTGTTACTCTTGGTAATCGTTTTGCCAATGACATAGCACAGTATTGTGCAAAGAACAATCATTCGATTAATAGGGCACGAGAAAGGGAAATGTCTTTTTGTTCTGTGATGTTTACTAATGTCCTAGAAACGTGGGATGAAGTGAAACAGTTGCAGGATGAGGCAGGAGATGAGGAAATGAGAGATTGGATCAAGGCAGGTTGTGCCCCAAGAGAAACAGATCATGTTTGGATCTATAGAGATGGTAGACCAGTCATGCCCAACTCCATGTTATCGACAATGGCAAGAATGTATCATGGCCAAGGACATCTGGGGAGGCATGCAATGATTAGGTCTTTTAAGCAGACCTGGTACAATGCAAAGTTCAGGTTGATTGCAGAGAGCATCTGTCAGAGATGTTTGATTTGTCAGCAGTTCAATACTGGGAAAAAGACAGTGGTGAGCCTCGGAACAATAGGCAGAGAAGGAGGTCCTTTTACCAGAATGCAAATAGATTTAATTGAAATGCCCCAAGTGAACAGATTGAGGTATGTTCTAGTGGTAGTCTGTTTGTTCTCAAGATGGGTGGAGGCCTATCCAACTAGGAGAAATGATGGGATAACAGTTGCAAAGTTACTGTTAAGAGAGTTGATTCCTAGGTACGGGTTCCCAGTGACAATTGAGTCTGACAGAGGTGGACACTTCTACAATGAGCTCATGGGTTTAATTTGTGAAGCATTGAGCATACAGCAGAAGCTACATTGTGCATACAGACCAGAGGCTTCTGGAGTCGTTGAACAGATGAATGGCACAATAAAAAACCGAATTGGTAAGATGTGTTTAGCCACTGGAATGAAATGGCCTGATGTCTTGCCTCTAGTGCTGATTACTATTAGGTCTACTCCAGATAGAACCACAGGTTTGAGTCCGCACGAAATCTTAATGGGACGTGCGATGAGACATGCATTTGTGCCTGTCAACAAGTTGATGACAATAACTGATGACATGATTTTGGATTACTGTAAAGGCCTGGCTGACGCAGTTCATTGTGTGTTTCACCAGGTTGGAGAAGACGCTACCACACTTGAGAAGAAGCAAGCTCATGATCTGAGTCCAGGGGACTGGGTGAGGATTAAGGTGCACAGAAGAAGAAATTGCTTGGTTCCAAGGTGGGGAAGGCCAAGACAAGTTATTCTGACTACGACAACTGCAGTAAAGTGTGCTGGTGTGAAAAACTGGGTTCATGCGAGTCATACTCTGAGAGTTCCAAATCCAAAAGATGGGACTGGTAAGGAGTATTTTGAAGAGTCAGATTCCAGTGATGATGCAGAAACTGAACCAGTGAGAAGAAAAAAGAATCCTGAAAGGGGTGAAGGAGAAAGAGAGTCAGGTGATTATTTTTTCTTTCCAAGAGAGGCTTCAAGAGAAACATTGAGAGTCTCAGAGGAGAGATCGGATTCTGTAAGAGTGCCTGAAGTTCCAACAAGCAGTGGAGGAGAAAGGGGAGAAAAGAGCAGTTCCACAGAAACTACACCTGAATCAGATGAAGAGGTTGAAAATCCACTTGAGATTACACCTGAAGAAGCAGGGTCAGAAGAAGATAGAGAGGGACAGATTGCGGAAGACCCCCGAGGAGGTGTAGGGAACATTCCTGATAAGCTAGGTGAAGGGACAAGTAGACAGCAAGAAGATTGCGTGTCGGAGACCCGAGGAGGGACAGAATTAGGGAAGTCTCAATCGGTGGTGGAAAAGACTGTGGAGCTAAAGAAAATTGTTGAAGAACAAGAGGCAAATGAGACAGAATCGGATGAGAGTGAAAATGAGAAATCAGAGGGTCGAGTTCTGAGAAAGAGAACTTGGATCGGGGAAAGAAATAATAAAGAGGTGAGACCAAAAAGGGTTGTAAGAGGAGATCTTTGGCCCAACAGGATAAAGAGATTGAGGTACAGACTGACACGAGCAAATTCATCGAAAGCTGAACAGGTGAACGAGGTGTCTAGTCAAAATCAAGCAAAAGGTGAAAAACAAAAGGTCTCAAAAGAACCAGAGGAGATCAAGAGAATCAGAAAACCTAACCAGAAGTATAGGTCACCGGAATGGACGTACGTGGCACTGTCTGAAGGTGAAGAGACAGAGAGTCAAGGAAATCCAGAGGGGACCGTACGAGAAGTGGTTGAGGAGAAAACTGTTGGAATCCTGAAAGTAATCTTGACTGACATTGGAGAAGAGTCGGATGCATAGGATGTTGTTGATGATCTGATACAATTTGATGTTGCTGAAGAAGAAGTGAAAAGTGATGAAAATCCAAACTGAGTGAACTAAAGGAGTCACTTGGAGAAAAGTGAAAAGAAAAGATCTGAAATTAGCTGTGTGAAATAATCTAGAGTTCTATAACTCAGTAGTGGAGTAGAAGAGGCTAAGTCAAAAGACACTGCCAAAGTAGTAAAATGGCTAACACAGAGAATAATCAAAGTAGATGTGCCTTCTTGAAAAGATGGTGTAGAATGTGCTGCTGCTGTACTGGATTATTAATGCTATTATGGGGTGTACTAGCTTTATTAGTTACTTTTAGAGTTACAATAGATACTTTTGGAATACATACTGAGAATGTGACCAATGTAGAGAAGAATTCACAGAAAGTAGTTCCAACTAGAATTAGTAACATTTACGTACACAAAGATAGGTCAATTAATGATTTTTCTAGCAATGTTTTTTCAAAGTTGTTGTACGAATACGTAAAGACAATGGAAGTTAGGGATTGTTACGTATGTATGCAGTTACCTGCATCCGTTTCAGAGGGTGTTACTTATCACCATTTACCAGCTACGTATGGAATTTCATGTAGTGTGCTAAGTAGTATTTTTTATTTGTTAGGGAAAATAGATTATGAGATGTCTAACAAAGATAATATTTTTGGGCAATTGCCTATGAACAAAGAGCTGAATCCAGCTAAAGAAGCTAACATTTTTGGTGAGATTTTTATTGAGAAAGAAGAATTAACATTAGATTACATTTTTAGAAACAATTTAACTTGCAGTTTGAAAGAAGAAGAGAAGGCTTTCCTAAACATGGTAGAGGAAAGGAGAATGAGCATGCATGAGAAGGCAGGGAAATACAAAGTGAGTGAGACAATATGGGATATTGAGATGGGAAGGGAATTGAGGAATGGGGCCAGTCCAACTTTGGCTTTAGATGCACCACAGAAGGGTAAACTATGCATTACCAGAAAGAGATCCCAATATGATACTTATTTTGTTGGGACTAGTGAGTGTCATGATACATACTTCATTGCAACAGGATGGGGTTTTAAAGGTGGAGAAGATCCAGTTTTCCCAGGAGTGTATTATGTTTGTGGGAACAAGGCTTATTACAAGTTGCCCGACCATTGGTATGGCACGTGTTATGTGGGCCTAGTCTTTCCAAAGATTTTTCATATAGATAGAATAGAAGATGTAGAACACATTAATTTACTAACACGTTTTAAGGGAGAAACTTGGTCAGAAATTGTGGGTGATATTTTTGGAGCTTTAATTCCAGCAGTGGGAATTTCTTTAAATGCATATGGAATTCGGAAACTGTCGACAGTGGTGGATCGCTTATCGACAAGTACCGCTGGAGGGTTTCTTTTGGTAAATACGGAGATGATTGCCGTACGTGCCATGTCTATGCAAAATCGACTTGCCCTTGATATTCTATTAGCCAAAGAAGGTGGAGTCTGCGGAATGCTGAAAGTTCAACATTGTTGCACTTACATTCCTGACGAGAGTAAAGATCTAAAGGTCCATATCAAAAATATTACTGATTTGCATGAGGAATTAGTACCCCTGGAAGCTGAGAGTATCTGGACTAAAATAGCTAATAAGATATTTGCTGTCAAGAGTTTTATTGCTAAAATAGGTAGTACCATTATTGGTAAAATATTATTTCCTTTGACATGTGTAATTGTTGCTTTATTGATACTAAGATTGGGGTGTTTGTGTTGTAAAAACAGGGGAGGGAAAAAGAGAATAATTAGAGGAAATGCTGAAAAGAAACAAAAGAGGTCACGAAGAGACACACAAGAAATAGAATTAGAAGAATTAAGGGAGAGTGTGTACTTGGAGTCGAAGAGGGATGATGTGAGGGAGTCTGGTGTTTAATGTTGTGTCATAAAAGACATTTTCAATTTCTCCTAAAAATTGGGACTACATTTTTTTTTTGGGTTGGTTTTTGTGGTGATAATATATCACCAAAGGGGGCATTGCTGGAGCAGAGTTTTCTGTTGAAAATTTATCGAGTTTTAAGCTCCAGTTTTGTCTATATGTTATGATTAAAATTACTAATTTGAAATCATTAATTAATAGTTTGTTTTGTTGAATGTCCAAATTAACCAACACTACTAATGAGAAAAAACTACACGTGGGAATGCATATATGTTGCTTAATAATATGCGCAATTTAATTAAATGAGAATCGCAAAAGTGTTATTTGTTTTGAGTTTGTGCTTTTAAAATAACGTGTGCTAATGCTTTATTGCGTTGCAGAAGGCTAGATAATTACATACACATAAGGGTATTAGTGGGGATTAACACTGTACAATCATTATGATGTGGTAACGTTGTTTTGTGTTTCTTTTAATTAAGATGGTCCGTTTTGGCCTAAACAAAGATGGCTGCCATTTACAGCCTGCGCTCGAGTGATTGAATTTTGATGAGAGGCCTTGCTGAACATGGTTGAAAGTCACCTGACCACAGCCTCTGCCTGAATTAAAAGTTTCCGTGAGGACAGCAGCTCTGGGCATGTTTCCAATTGTCCTTGGAGAAGGATAAAGCCACAATGAACAATGACCAGTCTGCGGTGGCTCTGCTATGGTACCAAGGAAGAGCATTCACGAAAGTAACACTTGCAAACTCGAGTTTCCTTCTTCCGTGTTTTTTATTTTTGTGATTTTTCCTGAGCGGAGGTTTTCTAAATTATTATTATTATAGAGGCTTTTGTAGCGCGCTCTGTTACTAAAAAGTATAGTATCCTGGCGCGAAAGAAAAGGGAGACACATCATATTACAAGCGGATTTAGAGAGACATCCATTAGGCAGTGATGTTAAAAAGGTGGGTTTTTAGGCCTTTCCTGAACGTCATGATGGATGGGGATGTTCTCAAGTGAAGCGGAAGGGTATTCCAAGCTCTCGCTGCTCTGACAGGGATGGATTGACCGCCGAGCCTGCTATATTTAAACTTTGGCACAGTCATTTGGTGGAGGTTGCTTGATCTAAGAGGGCGATTGGGAACATAAAGGGAAAATCTTTTCCTCAAATATGCTGGACCCGTTTGATGAAGTGCTCGGTATGCTAGCACGAGGATCTTAAATAAGATCCTTTGAGCAACTGGGAGCCAATGAAGATCTCTAAGGGGTTGGCGGACACTAGATCTTCTGGGTATGTTGAACAGCAGCCTAACCGCGGCATTTTGAATGACCTGGAGGCGGTGGATCAAATAGGCTGGGAGTCCGCAGTAGAGGGCATTCGCATAATCCAATCTGGATAGTATAAGAGCGCGAATGACCGTCTCCTTGGCCTCTCTTGGGAGCAGAGGGAGAAATCTGCGCAGGATTTTGAGGGTGGAAAAGCAGATTCCAGTAAGTTTTTTCAGGTGGTCCTCAAACCTGAGATTGTTATTAAACCAGACTCCTAAATTTTTTGCAGGTCCACCAATAGATTTAGGACATGGGAGATCGGTGGGCCAGAGGGAGTCGCTAAAGTTATCTGGAAAGGAGCCATACAGCAAGATTTCCGATTTACTCTCATTGCATTTAAGCTGGGCACACGCCAGCCAGCGGAAAACCGATGATAAACAGAATTGGACCCTCGACGTGTCCAAGTTGTTTTTGGGCCAGGTAAACAGAAGCTGAGTATCATCGGCATAAGCCATAATTTTGGCTCCTAGCTGTTCCGCAAGATAAATGAGGGGGGTCATATATATATTAAAAAGCAGGGGGCTTAGAGTGGACCCCTGTGGGACACCAGTAGAGAGTTTTTTGGGAGAGGAGGAGAAAGGTGGCATCCATACTTGCTGGGACCTGTTATCCAAGAAAGATGATAACCAGCCAAGAGCAGAGCCAGTTATGCCTATGGCTGCTAGTCTGGTGAGTAAGAGGGAGTGAGGGACCGTATCGAAGGCGGCAGAGAGGTCCAATAAGATCAGAGCCGCTCTGCCACCTCCGTCCAGACATTCCCGAATGGCCTCAGAAACCTCGACTAGAGCCGTCTCTGTGCTGAAAGCAGCTCTGAAGCCTGATTGCGCAGGGTGAAGAGCTTGAGAGCTTTCCACAAATTTGTCTAACTGTGTGAATGCAACTTTTTCACATATCTTTGCCAGGGCCGGCAGTAATGATATGGGCCGAAAATTAGCAGAGGCCTTCGGGTCTAGGCCATTTTTTTTAAGAAGTGGAAGCAGTTTGGCCTGCTTCCAGCATGCCGGAACAGTGGCGGTGGAGAGAGAGAGGTTGACAATATGTGTCACCTCTTGGCCAACTGTATTAGCCAGGCCCGCAAGGACTCTGGCCGGGCAGGGGTCAGCGGGGGATCCTGATTGTAAAGTGGCAAGAATTTTAACAACCTCTGTTGTATCCACTGGAGTGAAGAGGGTAAACTGGTCCGTATAGATGGGCATAATGGGGGAAGGAATAGTCATTGAAGCTGGAAAATTGTTACATACAGTAAGCAAGTCATCTTGGATTTTTGCAATTTTGTCCACAAAAAACACAGAGAGTTCTTCACACCATTTTTCCGAAGAGGCTAGGAGAGGTTGAGTGGCGCAAGGGGAAACAAAGCTTTTGACACTAGCAAAGATTTCCCTGCTACTGTTGTTGGCCGTGGTTATGCGTCCGTTGTAGTATAAACTTTTTGCTGATTTAATTGCTGCATAGTACCTCTTTTGAGCCGTTCTTAGTTCTTTCTTGGCCTCAGGGAGATAGGCTTGTCTCCAACGTCTTTCAAGTTTTTTACAACCTGATTTAAGATCGCGGAGAGTATTAGAGAACCACGGCTTAGAAGGGGTGGAGCGCACTCTACAGACACGACCTATTTTAGTTGAAGAAGAGTGACATCCTTTCCTGCTCGCTCTGCTCAGCGGCTCAACGGATATTCAAAGTTTGTTTGTAACTTTTATTTTGTCATTTTTGTTATAAATAAGCTAGACTAGAGAGGGTCCGTGTTCTTTGCGCTCATTACATTCATTGCGTTCTTTGCGGTCATTGCGTTTTGGACTTCTTCCTGAACCTATGCTGAGGACGGCAGCTCGAGGGACTTTACCGAGAGACCTGTCCTGTCCCGACCCTTTAAGCTAGAATAGGTAACTATGAGAATAATGATTTTGCTGATGATTGACTTTCATTTGAACTAATTTAGATAAATAAGCATTTGTTTGAATTCCAGTGTCGGGTGGTTATTTCTTTGTCTTTTATTGAGTTTCCAGATGTATTTCCTATGTTTAAAATCATGACTCAGGGCAATGTCTTTAAGGTCGCATTGACCTCATTGTAGATGCAGATTGGTTTAGGTTTTCTCTCCTATATACAGTGTGGATAGAGTAATAGTGTGAATTTCAGTGTGATGGGCCCTAGCGTATGATGAGTGTATGTGCGTGCGACTGTGGATTTACTCTGTCCGTGGAAGTAGGGAGAATTTATATGCGCTGATCTGCAGCACTCAAGCAGAGTGAAGGAACACAAAGAGTGAGGGATGGAAGCAACAAAGAATGGGGTTGGGAGAAGAAATGGGATTGGGTTGGGAGAAGAAATGAGAGGGACAGTAATAGGCTGCGGCGAACCAAAAGCAGTGTGGGTGGAGAAGTCAATGAGGGCAAGTGCTACACTGAACGGTGGTCGAGGAGAACCACACAGGTGACAAATAGCAACACAGAGTGAAGAGGGAGAGAAGCAGATGGAGGAATGCAACTGGAATACACATGCACTCTAACGTAGTGCTTAACGTAAAAGAAAAATGTAGTGCTTGAAAAGCAAGCAGTGGAAGGACTATCTCAGGGAAGGGACAAACACAAGAAGAGGAAGGAAAAGGCCACACAAGCTAACAAATAAAAAATCCAGTTACTGAGAGTTACAGTAAAATAATCAGTGCTGAGCAATGGACAGGCTCTAGGCCCATTGAATGCTGACATAGGTCTTTCTGCCAACAAGCAGCTTGTGCTGTATGGTAGGCAACACGTAAAATAGAAGCCATGTATAAAAAAAGTGCCATTTATTTCTGTATAAACGGTAGCCAGGAAGTGCTATCTAATGTATAACTTGAAAACTTCTCAATCAGCAGCTCTTGTTTTGAATCCTAGCTCCTTTGGTTAAGCAAATTGTGTGATCCTGAGCACATCATGAAATAAGCCTGTACTTTGATTACCCAAACTGGCAAAAACATCAGAATACCTACCAGTGGCTCGGCTGACCAAGTGTTGTACACAACATAGTGGTTACAGCAATTTTGGTACTTTGATCATGCGCTTGTCCTGGGTTTTGCAGGTGATCTCTATAGTAAACTAAAGAAAGAAATGTTAAGACTGAGGTTGGAGTGGGGATATTATTTTAGCAATTATTAATGCATTCATCCATTTGATTACATGTTTATTTATTGTATTTCTTCTTCATTCACCAAGCTTGCTCTCCAGGTTAAATGCCGTTCCATATATGGGTGTATACTTCCGCTTTATTTGTGAATGGATATTTGTAGTTGAATATTTCATGCCTCTCTCCTACTTAACTGATCAGCTTAACACGCACCAAACATGCACACCCTTTGTTAAATTGAAAATTAATCGTAGTTTGGCCCAACATGGCTCTTACGTGTCGGGGGCATTGCCTGCAAGGTGGTCACAAAAATGCACAACACCACACATCTGTTTTACAGAAACAGCCCGTTACTTAGGAGCAGAGCAGAAATACTCAGCATTCTTGCTGCAGACCTATTGTGTGCCGAGCACATTCTGCATGAGTAGAGGTGACCGGAGACGTCAGGAGAGACGCATACTATATATAACTCCACTTATCCAATGGATTCAGAAGCTGCAAAAAACACAAACAAGTGCGAGAGAGCACAGCGGCAAGCACATTTCGAACGGGGGTCGAGGTTGGTGGGTCAGAAGCAACGATCATAGCACAGGCAATGCTCGCAAAGAAAGATATCTTTTTGGTGGTCTCTGCAGAGAGGCCAAGGATTAACTTTGTCAGTGTGAAGAGCTTGAAAGTGTGGGATGCATAATGAGCTAAAATGGGTGGACAGTATTACAAGCTGGCACAGGTGTGAGGTGAGTAACCCTGGGCGTAGTTCGCGTAGTCGCGCTTCGCGAAGCTTCGCGAAGATGTCATTGCACTACGCGACCTTCGCGTTGCTTGTGGCAACCTGTTCGCGATGGCTTTTTCTTGTTCGCGAGCGCGGTAAGCATGTTCGGGGAACTGTTTGCATGCTCGGGGGATATATCTCGCGATCTTACCCATGTGGTCGCCAATGGGCGCGGCCATCTTGTTTTTCTATAGTCCCGCCCGCTCGCGATGCCTTATTTCCTGTTCCGGGTCGCGGATAGCGTGTTCGCGATGTGCATTGACGTGTTCGGGAGCGCATTTTACTTGTTCGCGATAAATAGTACATGTTCGCGAGAAATATCGCGCAAACTTACCCACGCGGTCGCGAATGGCCGCGGCCATCTTGTTTTTCACTCTATGCCATGTTTCTGGGCCTACTTTTGTATCCTCCCTTTATCTTAGCAATCCTTTGTCTTTAAAGCCTTTTTCCTGACTTTTTTTAGTTATTATCTATCTCTCTGTTTGCCTCAGTTTATATTTTGCATTTTATTTCTACTTTTACTGTGTTTTTGTTACTTTTATAAAGTTCTTTCTATCTTCTTCCCCCTAACTTTTTTTCCCCTTCGGACTTTTCTTTTCCGCCTCCCACCCACCCCAGAACCATGGCCAAGGGCAGACCAAGTCCCAAGGGCAAGGGACCTGCAGGCGCAGAGAAGCGCCGCCTGCCTTGCGGCAGAATGCGTCCTGCAGGGGTGCAGGCCCGGCAACTGTTTGGGGAGGAGGAGGTGGCGGCTCTTGTTTTCTTCATCCAGCGCCTCCTCCCCTTGACCTTGGCAGCAGGCGGCAGGCCTGGCTCCGGGTACGCTACCCAGGAGCGGCACCGTCGGTGGGCGAAGGTGCGCCGGGCCGTGTTCCGGTGCACTGGGATCCGGCGCACCCACAACCAGCTAGCCCACCAGTGGTCCGACATCCTGGACCGGGAGCAGGACCTGTTGGACCTGCTAGGTGTCGAGGTCATCGGGCTTGGTGAGTAACTGATTGTGTATATTAAATTAGATGAACAACAAGATTACTGCTGCGTGCCAAGCGTTGCTGGTAAATTACGTTCCAAAAAGCAAAATGTTCTTTGATTTAAGGACCCAGGTGCACGGTGGTACTCTTCTTACTTGTTTGCAACGTAGTTTGCGCTAGCTTGTGCTGATGCTGATTATGTAAGAGTTTACTTTACAGAACTGAAGTTAGGTAATGCGATTTGCTAGAGAGACTCTAGTCCTTCCATTGTCCTACTGTGAAATAGTGGTGGATGGATATTGGATACTAGGTTTAGTTTGTTAGTAGTAGTTACTAATTGTTTTATGCGGTCTGCGTGACGCATCCTCTGGCTGAAAAAAATTGAAGTGCAGACTTAGTGAACAATTGGCCCGTCTGGAATTGGTGGTGTAGGTCAGGTGGTACTTACTAGGCTTTGTTAGTATTTGGAATCAGAATGATCAAGGAACACTGGAGTGTTCATAAATAAGTAGACGATCCGTAAATGCACTAGGAAGCAGCCAGTAGTCGATCCATCTGATTAGATAGGTCAATTTTATTGCACTTGTTGTTTCCTAAAATGTTCTTTGACTTATTGTTTTTCCAAATGATTTATTATTTTTCTCACAGCACTCCTTAATGTTGGTGTCTTTCTTTATTATATTTTACATGATCATCAGCACCACCCAGGGGCAAGAAGACGGGGTCGGAGTCGGCGGGGGAACCCCAGGACCTCTCCTCTACTGAGGCTCCTGCAGCTGGCCCCAGTAAGTCCTCCATTGGTTAGATTGACATTTATATTTCCCTAAATGTTATGTTACTGCATCTTTTTTTCCCAAACTCTAAATAATGGTTCCACTTTCTGAATCTCTTTTTACAAAAGCTTACTTCTTTGACCTTGACTATCTGTTTACTAATTCTGTTTATCCCTGCCTCGAAGTTGCTTCTAACTCCCTCTGCTATGACTCTCTGTGCTACTAATACTACTATTACTATTATTACTCTGTGTGTAGCGAAGCTTGCACAGTTGCCCACTCTTTAATAGAAGGTTTTCTTTGCAACAATAAAACTCTGATTGACCAATAGCTCTAGCCACTGGGTCCTGTCCTTTGGGTTGTCCTCTTCAAGTCTTCTCAATGTTGAGGCTTTGACAATTACCACAAACAAAATGCCCAACCAGATATTTGACTAGTATTTTTGATCGGATAGTACATGATACTACTATTGTCTAGGATTCTGCAGAGCCACATACAGAACTATGCACAACAAAATAGGATGTTGCTGATGGGAGGTTGGATCTTACTGATCACACCTCAGTCCGAAGAACCCAGGATCCCCTAACCGACTAGCTATAGTGTCTCACATTAGGGTCCCACTCCCGACCCCCCCACGAAGACGATACACAATGTTGATGATGACTGAGACAGAGACAACCCAGAACATAATAACAAACACCATTTTGCTCACACACATGTGTAAGTCCACTCCACCACACCAAATACCACAGAGTCTATGTGTAAGTTCAAAAGGTTTATTTGAAACAAGTATCAAACTCTGTACATCGTTAATATGAAATTTAATTTACGACAGCCATAGTCAATAAGCCAGCAAAAAGCCTAACATTAAAACAGTAAACATTTACAAGTGCATGATTGACAACAAGAACAAGAGCCAAGATCTTTTGAATTCTGGAAGACCCCTCACCGTAGAACGTAGAAATACTGGTTACATCATCTTGCATCCAATATGCTCTGTAAATCTCTGGTTTGTAGAAGGGAATCTTCCGCCTATGATATATGAGAAAAACGCTGCGAGTTAGCCGTTAGATAGTATACTGGTGAATGCTAGCATTTTGCAGTCATGCCAAAAAGTGTAACATGTATGTGTGATGGCTAAGCAATATAAACTAAACAAAGTCAATAAGTTGTTTTTTTTTCGACCTCTTCACTTGTACGCAACAGTCAAGCGGCCTTAAAGGCATCTACTGCACATGTCAATAAGCTGGCAGGTATAATATGCACCAAAAGAGTAGTAGTCGACATGATGAATCTAAAAGGGTTACTCATGGCTCAGGCTAACTTTCAAAAGAGTAGAGTAGGACTAGATGACCCTAGGAAGTGGAACCATATCCTACTAGTGTCTGTCTACTGACTGTACTTACTGTCTAGTGCTGATGTATGTTGCATCGCATTAACTTTTTTTTCAATGTTCCAAGTGAACACTTAAACTAGGGGGAGGTTTACAGGCATCTAAAAAATTTGTGATGCTTTTTTCTAGGCACACTACCACCCACCAGTGCCGTCGGGGCCAGCGATGCGGCCATTCCGGAGGGGGCAGGCGAACTGGCGGCACCTGCAGGAGACACAGGGCCCAGGGGGGATCCAGCAGCAGTGGCCGGCGGCGGTAAGTTATATTCATTACTTCTTGACATTACAGCTAGATGGAACTGTGTTCACTATTTCACTGTACTGTGCGACTTATTATACAACGGTTGAAGAAGACACCCTTTACGTAGCATTACCAGCGTGAGTAGAGTAACCAATGGCCTCTTCTATTTGACTCCAAAATCAGCTGTGAATGTTTTATGGAGAAGACAAACTCAGATCAGATGACCTTCATGGATGTGTTGAACATAGAGGGAAAGCACTAAGGGTGGAAGGACGGGCGAGATAAACAATATGACTGACCGGCAGAGAAGGATATGTTGTTGGAAGCATGCATAGGTGGCTGATAGTAATAAGATCAGATGCATGGGTTGTTGAAGGATGGGTGGAAGGTGAAAGAATGCCTGCCTGGGTGGGCGACACAGTATGGGTGGATAGTACTAGATAGCAAGAATCAGCGGTGTTTTTGGTTCAAACTCAAAGCCAAGGCAAGGAAGGAAGGAGCAGAAGCATGGGTGTTTGTTGGTGTAACCAACTAAGGTTTGTTAAGAGATATATACAAAAGGATAGACGTTTACTTTAATGGATGTATGCCTGGATGTACTATCACCAAGAGACAGTATAGGTGGAAAGTGTCACTGGAGATTCTTACTTTGAAGAAAGTGTAAAAGAAACTGCGCGACAGTAGCAAAGCCTAGGGGAATCAAGGTAGTATTATGAGCATACAGTACACTTGCAGTAGTTTGCAAGCACGTCATATATTATCAAGCGGAAACCCCTTCCTCCCACTCTGGGGACCACTCCCTACCTATTATTATTAATGTATTTTCGATTGGGGCAGCCAGCCTGCAAAGGGTGGCCTATCTGTTGTTTAATGTTTATGTATATTGGTTACACAATCAATGAAAGCAAAGTACCCTCTGCAGTAGCGGTTGGTGGTGGGATTGTTGGCGGGCGGTGACATGGGGAGGGGACGGGTGGGTGGCACTGGCGAGTAAACTGTGTATTATTGTTACGGCCAAATACAGGTAATCAACATAAAACTAAATAAAACTATTTTCAAGGTGCGCACTGCACCGCCGAATGCGATGCAGTGTGTGCTACTGTGTGCAGCAATGTTTTTTTTTTAATGTATTCTTTAATTACCTGTGAATGTCCTTAATCCATCGTTTACTATCCCCACCCTGCACCTTCCCACGTCACCGACCGGCAGCACTCCCACCACCGACCGCTACCGACCTGATGTCGTATATCGTATTAGCACTAGCAGCATCTATAATATGAATAATATAAGCAATGATCGTTGGATCCGATAAATAATCAGCCTTTTTGTAGTACCCATGGCAGGGTGTAAGTGAAATTGTGCATGCCATTTGCCCTCATGTAACAGAGTATGACCAGTGCCAACGGCCGTAAGGCGTCAGACAAAAAGATGAGCTTCCCTACCTGCAGACAGTAGTAGTAAATAAAACTAACGTGAGTCTGCATCATGTGGCTCATATCTGTTTCTCTTGGGTGCAAGCTTAGCTGATGGACCAGGCATGCCGCCTACAACAAGGTTATGTAATTGGGCTAAACTACAGATAAGAACAGCACGACTGGTGTACCGGAGTACATACATAGTACGATTATATTTATAAATAATGTCTGAAACGGTCACAAATGTTAGAGTCCAAGGAAGTAGGATTAGAGATACTTACCCCACCACCAAATCCCAAATGTTATGAACTGTGCTTGCTAGTGATACTGTGACACTATGTGTTGAATGATTTTAGTGTTCCTGTTTTGCTAAGAGTATTGGCTCCAACATGTTCTTTTTCTTTCTTGATATAGATGATACTCCTTCCACTAAACCATCAAGGAAGGAGTTGGCCGCTAGGGCCCGGCGCCGGAAACTGGAGGCCATCTGCGAGCATTATCGCCGGCTGGTGGCTCAGGAGGAGGAGGAGGCGGCTGCAGCTGCAGCCGCCTCCAATGCCCCGGGCCCCAGTCAGGCCCGGCCTCCACTTTCACGGCGCCGTGGTCCGGCATCCGCCCGCCGCCGCGCCTCTATTTCCAGCACTGCTGCCCCCCACCCTGGATGTAACTGTAGGGCATTTCGCCGCCAACTGCTCCGCCGGATGGCCCGCTTGGAGGAGAACATGGAGGAGCGGGTAAAGATCCTGGTGGACAAACACCTTAAGGCCCGCCGACAATAGAGGACCTCGTCGTTTGCCCCTTTTTTAATTCCTTTTGTTGGTGGGTGGGTTTGTGGGCGTTGGGGATTTCTACGGACATTGGGACTTTGGACTTTCGTTTCGTTTCGTTGGGGTTAGGGAGGGGGGTGGGTTAGGTCAGAGCGGGATAGTTTATTTTTGTTAGGGGACATTAAAAATATACTTACTATTTATTTATACGATGTTAATGTTTTGTGGTGGGTTACAGTTTTCCGAATTCAATGTAAGTTACATGGTTGTTTACTTTGTTTCCGTGCTGCTGCATGCCCACAGCCAGTGTTTGATTTAAAAGATCTGCCGATTTTGTAACACACAAATCGATAGATGCAGTACCCCTCACTGAGTTATTTTTAATTGTCATAATAGTACTGTCAGTCTTTCCTCCTAGTCCATACCTCCTACCAAACTTATCTTACCTGTGATTGATGATGAAGTTCGGCACACTGATGGCTGCATGGTTGGTTTCCCAAATTGACGGAGTAGATGGCATTATTGTGGTGGTAGTAGTAGACACTGGCAATAGCGTTTGAAAAAAGAAAGAGAAAGTCACTTGACTGAGACTCTGGGAGGAGGAGTGGAACAGAACACAAAGTAAACTACAGCATGGGTGGTCAAGCAGAAGAAGATCCTTGCCCTGCCTTAGTTGAAATTCAATTAGTGTTGCTTTCACCACATCTGCCCCAGCAAGCGTGTGATCAATTGGTGTACATAGTCATCACATCACACCTCAATATAAATCACACAGCCCGGGGGAAGAGAGTTAGGGATTGATGATTGGATGGGAAGTGGGGTTTTGGGAAAGGTTTGAGAAAGAAAAACAGACAATATGCATGGACACAACAAAAGTAAAACACAATCTTGTAAGACGACCATGATCCATTATCAAAGAAATCAAAGTATGAAGTGAGAGAAAGCAAATGCATGCATGCTGAGGAGGATAACTTGATGGTTAATGATAATGAGTTGTACTATAACTACTATGACCCAATGAGACAGTACAGTCAGGGACGAAATTGAAATTTGCCTTGCCTGTCTGACGCCCTCAGAGCTCAGACCGAACCCAATTACATGCTGTACAGGGCTTACTTTTATTTTTCAAGCTAGCTAAGGAAATAAAAAAAAAGTTGGATCAATTAATAAACAAACCACAACACACAGTCGTAATGATTAAAGAGAAAAAAGCAAGCAAATAAATGTAAAGATGAATGATGATACTAAAGTTACTGTATTATCCTGGTCCAAATGTGGAGTTGCATCATTCTCGTCATTCTTCTTGGTCCTCCCTTCCATGGACACTCCGCACATCAATCTTGGGTACCACTGCCTGCCTGATGCGGATTGGTAAGGTACGTGTGAGTCGTTTCTCCCACTGTAGCACAGGGTAAAGGCCAGCCTGTAAGTCTAGATGGAAAAACAAACGGGGTATTGAAAAATTACAGCATTTACAACAATAAACTCAATTAAAGTGGAGTGCAAGACAACACTCTGGAGAGAACACTTTCAGACTGAGGCAGTTTGGATAGGCTACATAGTGTGTCTACTCTACAGCATTAAGGTACAACAACAACGGGACAGGATTCAGGAACCAGCACAGCCACAGAACAGGAGAACCGCGGCACAGGCCAGGCACCCTACCCCTTACTTATATTTTGACCGAGCCTGAGAAATGTCATATGCACTGCAGCAACCTAGAATTTTCCCAATGAAGTGACTAAATCAATGTGCCACTGTCCGTCATACCACTACACTCTACTCCAGTCCACACCACTACACGGACATCTAGCCTAGGTCTGCTGTGGTTCTTGTTCAAACTTTTTACCTTTTATGTCAGCCCATGAAACGCCTGATGCGGATTGGTAAGGTACGTGTGAGTCGTTTCTCCCACTGTAGCACAGGGTAAAGGCCGGCCTGTAAGTGTAGATGGAAAAACAAACGGGGTATTGAAAAATTACAGCATTTACAACAATAAACTCAATTACAGTGGAGTGCAAGACAACACTCTGGAGAGAACACTTTCAGACTGAGGCAGCTTGGATAGGCTACATAGTGTGTCTACTCTACAGCATTAAGGTACAACAACAACGGGACAGGATTCAGGAGCCAGCACAGCCACAGAACAGGAGAACCGCGGCACAGGCCAGGCACCCTACCCCTTACTTATATTTTGACAGAGCCTGAGAAATGTCATATGCACTGCAGCAACCTAGAATTTTCCCAATGAAGTGACTAAATCAATGCGCCACTGTCCGTCATACCACTACACTCTACTCCAGTCCACACCACTATACGGACATCTAGCCTAGGTCTGCTGTGGTTCTTGTTCAAACTTTTTACCTTTTAAGTCAGCCCATGAAACGCAGTTATTCCATCAATTTTCTCCAATCCAACTGACTGTGTGCAAAGATAGTATGCTCAGCATCCTCAATGATGGTGACCGTGTGGTACGTATTCTCCAACACCAACTCAGTCTGTAGTGACTGATTAAGTTTATAATATATTCCATATTACCAAATTGCAACGGATATTGGCCGGCACCTGCAGTGGTAGGAGTACAATGTGGTCATTATTAAACAACAAGGAAACATTAACTGTCACCACACCTGAGTCACTTTTACTTTGTCGATAAACTAGTATAGTTCTACTTCATGGCATGCACAATTCTTCGTAGTCAGCCAGCATCCAATGCAATGCATGCCACCATCATTCACAATAATCACTCATTACCTGTCTTGGTGTTCTCTTTGGCTGTCTGATCTGATGCCTGCCTAGCCTTCTGCCAGTCAGTGATGAGTTTCTTTCGGATTGGAAACAAAATGGAATATAGGTGGAGTCACGTTTCACTTCTTATGGAGGGACTGTTAGAGGCAACCTGTATTGTACTATTCTCCATCTCCATCCAATGTCTGACTTGCTTGAAATGTACTTAGGGAGAGTAAGGAACATGGAGCAGGACCCTGAGGAGTGGAGTGGACAGTTATGCACAGATGTGCAACTCCAATAGGGAAATAAAAAGAGGAGACTGTTGATGGCTTTGTTGTGAATGTAGATTTTGAACCAGAAAAACAGATACACACAGTCACACACAAATAAAGGAAGGGAGAACAATTTGAAAGCCTAGTTGTCAGGGAAGAGGAGCTCGTCCTCAAACTCTGGTGGTTCGGACAGCAGTACGTCTAACAATCCACTACTTATGTCATCAAAGTCGCTCTCCTCTTCCTCCTGTGATTCACGTATTTTGTACTCTGGTGGTATAAAGTGTTGATTCATTTTGATCATGGTTAACCTCTCAACACTTTTGGGCGAGAGACTGGTCCTTTTGACAGTAACAATGGCACCAGCAGCACTGAAAACACGCTCTGAAGAGACACTTGCAACAGGGCAAGCCACATACTTTATCGCCAGCCTGCTGAGCACTGGCCATTGGCTTCTTTTCCCATACCAATACACCAATGGGCTTTGCTCCATGTAGACCTCTGTTGTGTCATCTAGATAGGCCTGAACCATCCGCTCAATGTTCAGGGGTGCTCCGATTTCCTGGGCCTCTTTTGCCTTTGCATCAGTCATGGATGTGCAATACCCTTTCCGTAGAAACCAATCACCTGCCGTTTTTGTAAATGTGCCTGATGATCCTGTTGGTGCTGTTGATGTTATTGCTGCTGGCAGTGTTGACTGCTGGGAGGCAAACGCACTGCTCTTGGCTTCTGAAGTAGAACTTCGTTCTGGGTGCCCTGCAGTACTTTTTCTGCCCTGGAGGGGCGGGCCTTTAATGAAGATCCTTTCATTTTCAAACTCAGTGGCTTCCTCAGCTATCAAAGTTTTGTACTGGGCAACATTCACTTCTGAAAAAGGAATTACTTCATTACTGCGCAGCAATAATTTGTAATGTGGATCCAAAATTGAGGCAGTAAAGTAATGTGGATCGGACAGAATGTTATTTTGAATCCTTGTATTGTGAGATAAGCGAGCGGATAAGGTGTCTGCCAAATAATGTGCGTCTACTTTGTCATCCACACCTGCGTACATTTCTGCCACCTCCTTCAGCTCTTGCTCTAGCATGTACAACAATGGGATAGCTTGGCCCATAGTACAGTCCTCCCGGCTCACTTCACGGGTGAAGACCTCAAAAGGAAGTAGCATCTCTGTCAGGCTTTTGACAAGGTCCCATTGGGCCATCTCAACTCTCATGCCTTTCACTGTAGGATCCCCTGACCTTTTCATGACATAACCATTAAGTGGTATGTACTGCTCAAACAGACGCTCAAGCATGTAATACGTTGAGTTCCAAGGTGTTGGCACCTCTTGGATGAGTGCTTTGACTGGCATTTTATGCTCACGTTGAATCACCCTCAGCTCCTTCCGGGCTTTAAAAGAATGGTTGAAATGTGTGCATATTCTTCTGCAGGTGGTCAGTAAGCTGCTGACTTTGCTTTCATTTTTCAGAAAGTCTTGCACAACAATGTTAATGCAGTGTGCCAAACATGGCACCCTGAAATAGCCACCATCTTTCATGGCCAGAACTACATTACTGCCATTGTCCGTGGCAACAAAACCAATGGTAAGACCTCTTGGTCGCAGCCACTCAAACACCTTGCTGTTAAACTCATCCAAAATGTTAGCAGCAGTATGAGATTTCTCCATTGCAAACATGGCTACAGTTGCATGTTTGCGAGTGTCTTTAAAAATCTCAGCGGTGTCAACAACGCCGTCAGATATCTTATCTTTAACACCCGAAAAAGAGACCCAGTGTGCAGTGATGCACATGTAATCAGTGGCTTGGCAACTGGTCCACATGTCTGTTGTCAGGTGTATACTCTGAACAGCACTCTTTTTTAAGGCTTTTCCAAGCAATTCCAGCACGTCGTGATGTAGTGCTGGAACAGCAACTCTTGCAAAATAGTAGCGGCTGGGAACTTTCCATTTTGGGCAGATGGTGGTCACAAACTCAAGAAAACCCACCCCTTCAACAAAAGAAAAAGGGAGAAGGTCCAGTGCTAACATTTTTGCCAGCTTAGCATTGTACAAACGTGCTATTGGGTGGTTGCGTTCGTACTGCCCCTCCGGCCTACTAAACATGCTAAGAATGGTAGGCTGCATGGTATTCCTTCCTGTGGTCGACGTCGCACTTTTTGGCCCAGCAGTACTCCTTGGTGTCTCAGGCTGGCTCTTACTCTTGTGCCAATGAGATGTGGCTGAGGATGTGGGCGTTACCACTGCAGTGCTGGGGACAGGGCTACTTTGTGTACCACTAGCACAGAGAATGTCTCCCTCTTCTTCCTGTTCCACCGTGAGCGGACTTTCTACTCGTTTAAGCCCAACAGCAATGGTTCCAGTTTTGATGAGCCTAAGGTGCTCCTCCCACTGGATTGCGTGGTGTTTTTTCAGATGGGTCATTTGGCCTCCGGTACCATAGTTTGTACCAAGCTTTCCACGGCTAACACAGGAATGACAAACGGAGCATACAGCAATGTTCTCCTCCTTTCCGCTAACCGTAAAGAAGTCCCACACTGGGGAGCTTAACTTTTGTCTCCTGCTGGAGGTGCCACTCCCACTTCCAATGCCGGATGAACTGGAGGGTGTGTGTTGAATTTGCCTCTGTGCAGGACCACTACCTACTTCTGCTGAGGTGGTGCTTGTTGTGCTGGATGTAGGACGCTGCCGGCCCTTTGCTAATGTAAATATGGAAGCTGGAGGTCGTGTTGGTGTTACCTGTGTTGGAGGTATGCGTGCTACATCCCTCGCATCCATTTTGGATAATGTAAAAATGTTGCTCTCCAGCTCCTCAGGCCCGGGAGTGATGTTTGTGATGACTGGCTCATCATCATCATCATCATCATCAACCTGCTCTTCTACATCAACATCCATAAGTGTAAGGCTTTCTGTAACCTTCCTTTTCCCATGCCTGCTCTTGTGATGTGTTTCCCTCTCAGACTCAGTTTGTGGCTTCCAAGTGACATCTAGATCATCAGAAGGGGGGCTTGGTGAAGAACTTGATGTACTAACCCTCCTTTTCCTTGCTGGGGATTTAAAAGCCAATGCAACTTCTAAAGGAGTGGCTTCCTCTTCTTCCTCTGCATGAGGCTCAATTTCCTGAACTGCCCCTACTTCGGGAGGAACAACAGCTACTATTGCGGGCGGTGGCTGCGGCTGTTGACCACTTATCTGCTGTGTTGATGATGTTCCCTCCTGCGTTGATTGTGTACTACTTTGAGATAGCGATAAGTTTAGTTCAGGCTCAGCATCACTGCTTTCCACCATAAGGCTGGCTACCTCTTCCACACTCATCTGCTTGGGCATGGGTTGGTGGGTTGGGCCCACTGATCTGGAGGTGCTGCCCCCAGCTTGCCCCCCCGACACCGCTGCTGCAGGCGTCATTTTTGGTGAACCAAAAAAGGTTTTGGGAGGCACACCAGACTTAAGTGACACTTCCTTCTTCTTCTGTTCCTTCTTCTCCATGGCAACTTTCTTGGTACCGGAGGACCTGCTACCTGCTTTCTTTGGGGGCATCTTCAACAGTTGTCAAAACAGCACTCAGTTGCACAAGTTGCAGAGATGCCTGGTCAGGTCACTGACACGTCACGTTGTGTACACTACAGCAGCAGGACGTTGGTCTGGCACCACAACAGTGGATGATGATGACACACCTCTGTCTTTTGTGCACCTAAAAGCAAAAAAGCCAGAAGAACATCAGTCAAAAGATCCATAATATAATATATAACTTATTAGTGTCTCGTGGGTGGTAATCACAATTATTAAATTTCATGAAGTCAGTGAACAACATCAACAGTATAGCCAGCCATTAAGAGACTGACAAGGCCAGGGATCCTGTTGTATTTGTACTGTGTACACTTAGGAAGAAGAATAGCAAGGAACAAAAACCCGCCGTGATGATTGCTGAGTTGTACCCCTGGGCCTACTGTACGACTAGGCCACAAGTTTGGACGCCTATGGCAAAGGCACAATGCATGCCATCCTAAAATGGCCGCCACACACATGCTCAGCCCACCCACCACAATAACAAACAAAAAGTGATTGCAAAGGACAGGAAGAGGAAGTTGTAGTGTCTGTGGAACTTATTCCCTCTCATAAAAATGTTTTCCAGACAAATAACAGCTTCTCCCTGCTCCAAACCTACAGCTCAATGACAGCCTGAGGAGTTTTTTGTGCAGAAATGCACAAAAAAGCGTTTTCGAGAAGGGTCTATGTTGCTCGCGAGATATTGTTTGTCAGATTGCAAAAGCTGCGTGTTCGGGATCGCGAACTGTACAAAAAGGCTTTCTCGCGTGCGCGAACACGCATATTGCGAGCGCAAAAATGACGAAAACTGTAAGTCCGCGTTGTCGCGCTGTGCAGAATTACCGAAAGTTGACGAGCTGAATCCCTTGCCTTACATGCTGGCCAAAAAAGCCCAATTTGTTTAGCACACACCCAAAAAATGCTATTCCACCCCAAACACACCTTTTGCAATAAAATCCAAAGCCATCCATGGAGTAAAGGAAAATCACCAGACAACACCAAATGTACATTTAAGTCACGCACCACAGATTGGAGGCTGACTACCTCTGGGCCTACTGGAAGACTACTAGGCCACAAGCTTGGAACCGGATGGCAAAAGCAAGCACACTGCTTGGATGGCTCCACAAAATGGCCGCCACACACCCATAACAACCACAAGAAATGGGAGACAGTCAATGTACGCCTATGGCAAAGGCACGCACAATGCATGCCTTCCTAAAATGGCCGCCACACACATGCTCAGCCCACCCACCACAATAACAAACAAAAAGTGATTGCAAAGGACAGGAAGAGGAAGTTGTAGTGTCTGTGGAACTTAATCCCTCTCATAAAAATGTTTTCCAGACAAATAACAGCTTCTCCCTGCTCCAAACCTACAGCTCAATGACAGCCTGAGGAGTTTTTTGTGCAGAAATGCACAAAAAAGCGTTTTCGAGAAGGGTCTATGTTGCTCGCGAGATATTGTTTGCCAGATTGCAAAAGCTGCGTGTTCGGGATCGCGAACTGTACAAAAAGGCTTTCTCGCGTGCGCGAACACGCATATTGCGAGCGCAAAAATGACGAAAACTGTAAGTCCGCGTTGTCGCGCTGTGCAGAGTTAACGAAAGTTCGCGAGCTGAATCCCTTGCCTTACATGCTGGCCAAAAAAGCCCAATTTGTTTAGCACACACCCAAAAAATGCTATTCCACCCCAAACACACCTTTTGCAATAAAATCCAAAGCCATCCATGGAGTAAAGGAAAATCACCAGACAACACCAAATGTACATTTAAGTCACGCACCACAGATTGGAGGCTGACTACCTCTGGGCCTACTGGAAGACTACTAGGCCACAAGCACTAGCACACACATCCAACAAAGGTAAATCACACACACACACACCAACAGTGTTTAGCATTTCAATCCTATGCCATCCATGCCCTACATGATGTAGAAATTCTACAGACACCACAAAACATGGACCCATGGGTACCTTACTGGCTGAAATTGCAGAGAAAAACAACTAGGCCCCTATTGAAAGTAGTACAGGCCACCCACCACAACAATCATTTTTAAAAACAATAAAAATCCCAGAAAAATGTAGGTACAAACGATCCCCAATGAAACAAACACACCAATTCTCCAACTTACTTGTAGTAAATTAAATCTCAAATCAAAAATTCCTCAAATAAATCCAATCCAATGGTATGATGCAGCAGACAGACACAAAAAGTGATCCTTCCAGCTCCAAATCCAAATGAAAGTGAACAACACATGCACAAAGCACGTGGAGGAGCCTGCTGGACAGGAACAGGAAGTTGTAGACTCAGGGGCACTTCCTTCCTCTTGAAAAAAAAGAGTTAAAAAAATTAAAGGACTCTTTCTTACACAAAAGACTACAGCAAGATCACAATCTGAGGAGTTTTCTGAGCAAAATGATCATTTTAGAGAAGGTTTTATGAAGCTCGTGAGATATTCTTTGCCAGATTGCAGTTTTTCCATGTTCGGGATCGCGATCTTACCAAAACAGCCGCCGGAAGTCAGCTCGCGCGCAGCAATGACGTGTTCGGGGTCGCACACTCTCGCGGGCTTGGGCAGCCATAGTACAAATCTCGTGGCGCTCGCGAACAGACAGAAAAGCAAGTTGGCGATCGCAGAATCAAGGTAATACTTTACCGCGCGCGCGAGAATGAATATTGAGCGCGCGAGGAAGCAAAACTACTACGCTACGCGCTAGATTGCGTAGCAATCTGCAACTTCGCGCTCTACGCGAATCGCGAAGTTACCTAAACTTCGCAAGCTCCGCGAACGGAGCGTAGTTCAACGCCCAGGCTTAGAGGTGAGGATTTGGCACGTGGCAGTGTGGAGTTGTTAGCAGTTGGCAGTGTCTGTAGATTCCACAGGTGGACAGTGAGAAACTGGAGTTTGTGAACAGGGTGATAAGCTGGCCCTAGTAGGCAGTGTAAGAAGTTTTTACCAGTGGGCAGTGTGTGAAGCAAGTGCTGGTAAGCAATGTGAGAAGCTGACACTTCCGGGCATTGAGAAGTTTAAAAAGCAGGCACTCAGGGGACTCGGCGCGATTCAAGATGGCTGCCTAGTGTGGAGCTCCGAGCTGCATCGGAGATGCCGCTCTGTTTTTGGCGGTTTTACACATGCTTTCATGTTTTAAAACAGAATGCTTCTGCTGCAGAACACTTGTTGATCACAAGACTGTCCTTCTGTTTTTTCTGCGTGCTTGTGGCTCTGTGGAATGTCGTGCGACCTCTGCAGTTACCTTCTGGCCACTATTTTGAATTTCTTCCTGACTGGGAATTTTTCTTCAGCATCGGACATTTCCTGAGGTACTTCTTTTGCTAACTTCTCCATTCTTATTCCCACAGCTGACTGGGATTTTTCTCAGTTCTTTTGGTCCTCTCCATTTCCATTTAAAGACTTATCTCATTTGAACTCAATATTTTTCTGGAAGAAGTGTCATTATTTGAGAGATTTTGGTAGCTTTTTGCGCTCAGTCTGGTTTGTGTGTTTTTCTTGGTAAATGGGCAGAAGTAAACAACTACTACATTCAAACAAGAAGCTTACGGCTGGTTTGCATGTGTCCGAATCTTCATCTCTTGAGGCCCCTATGGATTGTTTGCATATTCCTGCCCATATGGTTCAATCGAACTCTTCTAAATCAGTTTCTTCACCCATTGCTCAATCTAAACTACAATCACTTTCTTCTGCAAAAAAACAGTCTCAAGCATGATCCCCTTCTTCACTGAATACGGTCCTGTCTGTATCTCTGGACACTGTCTTGGAGGAAATAAGGGCTTTGAGGCTATTTGTTGAGGATACCAACACTCGATTGCAGGTTTTGGACACTAAATGGTCTTCACTTGATTCCAGAGTATCCGTAGCGGAGCAACATGTCAGTGATATACAGGACGTCTCTGCAAGAATTTCATCTTTGCAGAAGGATTTTTGCTTTTCAGAAAAAATCTGCTGAAGATCTTTAAAACAGGAATAGATGCAATAAGCTTCATTTATATGGTCTTCCGGAGGGTATTGAGGGAGATGACCCAGTGTCCTTCTTCACTTCTTTTCTCCTAAAACTTCTGGATCTTCCTGCATCAGCGTCTTTGAATATCCAAAGAGCCCATAGGCTAGGTCACCGTCTGTCATCTTCATCTCCGCCTTCGAAGCCACGTGGTGTGATCCTCCTATTTTTGAAATTTACTGACCTTTTACAATAGCTGAAGCCAAGCTTAAGTAACAACTAACTTGGTCTGGACCTAGATTGTTTTTGTCCCAGGATGCTTTCACGGCAACTGCCAAATGACAAAAGGAGTTCCTTGAACTTCGACCAGCTCTGTGTACCTTAGGTGTGCGTTATGGCTTATTCCATCCCTGCTTGTGGAAGGTGACTTTTCAGAACCACACGTCTACTTTTGAAGAACCAGCGGACCTTTGGAAATTCATTCATTCACACTCTACAACTTCCATGGAGACTGCTGGTCCTCCCTTCACTACTTAACATTTTATCGGACAATCGATGATAATTCTCTTTTAATCATTATTTTTACTTCCTTTACAGGTTGTAATCTGATGGATATCTTTTATTAAATTGTTTATTTTTCTTCTATTATTATTATAGACCATCCGAATTACTTCACACTTCCGTCTTCTGTTTGTTTGGCTCCCCGATGTGATGCGTTTCCCTCGATTGGTTGAGCTGTCTTTAGTGCCTGTCACCAGTCCTTGTTCTTTCTTGTTTCCCTTGAAAGCTATGTATTACAGCTGTCAGCTCCTTTTTGACATGTACTGTCCTCTCTTATTATATTTGTTTCCTTTCTCCCACTCTCCTTTTTTATCTTGTCTCTTAATGTTCTCATTATATCTTTTCTTCTCTGCTTACCTTTGTCTACTATTCTTCTCACATTCCTTTACTACTGTTGATCATGTTGTTTCATATATAATGTTATTCTCCTACATTCAGTTGTTTTCACGAATGTAAAAGGTTGTATTAATCCTATAAAGAGGTTAAGAATTATTTCACACCTCGCCTCCAGATTTAGTTTTATTTAAAAAACTCATTTGACAGACACAGAGGCTCTCAAGCTTAAACAAACATGAGTTGTTTCAGCTCTAGTTTCCCCTATGAGCACAAAGATGAATGGCATTATTATTTTATGTCATAAAAAATGGAAATGCTCTGTTATTTCTCAAGCCATAGACTTGGAGGGTAGATAGTTATTGGTTAAGCTACTTATTAATAACGTGTCTTTAACTGCATCTAATGTTTATGGACTGACTCAACGAGATTATGCTTTCTAGCCTACTGTTACAGAAAAATGTATCCAACATAAAGATGAGTTTTTTATTCTTGGAGGTGATCTTAACCAGGTTATGGACCGCTTTATTGATCGCAAATCCCAAGTGTGCTTTATTCCTCACAAGACTCATAGATAATTTCACAGTACAATCGCGCAGACACTTCTTGAAGATGTTTTGAGACTATGTAACCCGGATCTAACAGAATTTTCCTTTTTCTCCCCTCCATTAGTTCCCTGACCTAATTAGACTACATTTTCCTTTTTAAGTCTTTGTCTCAAAATCTCATGTCCTCCTTGATTGAACCCATTGTGATTTCGGATCATGTCCCGGTAGTTTGCTGATTTGGATTTGCTGCGTTCGCAACCCAAGACTTCTAGATGGAGATTTAACAACTTTCTTCTACAGGATCCGTTTTTTTTCTTCCCCCTTCATTTCCTTTGCTGAGGAATTCTTTTCTTTAAATGAAGATCCTTGTGCTTCCTCAGAATTAGTGTGCTATGCTTTTAAGGTCTCTGGTCATGGCTTCCTTATAGATTTTGTATCCAGGAAAAAGAAACAGTCCCTTAATCAACATAAAGACCTGTTAGACAACATTACAAATTTAGAACACCAATTTGTATACTTCTTCATTGGATTCCACTCTGCAGAAGCTTATCCGCGCAAAGCTAGATTTAAACAAAATATCTACTAACAATTCCTCCTCTATTCTCCTTTGAAGTAGTGCCCGTTATTATGGTGGGCGAAACAAAGTTGGTTCACTTTTAGCTAACTATCTCAAATCCAGGAACTAGCAGGTGGTGATAGACACCATCCAATCAACAGATGGAAAGCATCTCTTCAAAGATCAGGACATTTTCGATGAATTTATGAACTTCTATAAAAATGGATATACTCCAGAAACCCCCAAATCTGTCTCTCTTACGGATACCTATCTTAGTCACATTCCCCGCGCCCCCTTCTTCTGTAAATCTTGACTTTGCTTCTCTGGATTCTGATCTATCGATTTAGGAAATTTCTAGATCTCTGGGTTCTCTAAGGAAAAATAAATCCACGGGTCCTGATGGATCTACAGTAGAATTCTACTTAGATTTTTCAAATCTGCTGCTCCTGAAAATGTTCAAACTTTTTGAATACTTTTGTACTACCGGCAAGGCGAGTGGTACTTTCCTAGAAGCCACTGTTTGTCTCATCCATAAGGAGGGCAGGGATCCTAAGCTTTGCAGGAATTATTGCCCTATATCCTTTGTGAATGTAGACTATAAAATGTTCGCTAAACTACCTGCATTATGACTTGAACCTCTTTTATCAAATTGAATAGTACCGGAGCAGTGTGGTTTTGTTAAGGGCAGATTAACTTCTTGGTTACTTTTTAATGTTTTAAATAAAGCCTCTACTCTTTCTTATTCTTTAGCTGTGGCGTCTATTGATGCGGAGAAAGCTTTCGAAAGGGCAGATTGGTCATTTTATTTAAAGCTCTTCGTTGGCATTACTTTGGTACTAAATTAATTTCCCTTATTTTTTTGCATTACACGACACCTCGAGCTTCTATCATAGTAAATAGACTTATTTCATAACTTTTTTCACTTCAGCTTGGAATCCGGCAAGGTTTCCCCCTTGTCTCTTCTTTTATTCATCTTATCTCTTGAACCCTTTCTATTTCATAGCAGCCATAATACTTTTAGCTCTGGGTTTCTTTATGGTCATCATCATTTGAAGCTATCTGCCTATGCGGATTATATTTTACTTTTTATATCAAACCCAGAATCTTCTATCCTCCCTTTATTGCAAGAAATCTCAGATTTTTCAGCAATTTCAGGTTATGAAATGAATTCTGACAAGATGGAAATTCTTCCCATCACCAAATTTTGCCTCTAGCAACATTTTGATGTGACTGGATTTCCACGAAATAGCTCTAGAATAAAATACATAGGCATACGGTTTACTAATTCCATATTGGATTCGGTCAAAATAAATATGAAGGAGGGTCTTGATCGTATCTCCAAACTTTTTTCCTCTTGGAACCCTTCTTTTCTTTCATGGTGGGGGCGCCTTGATTCCATCATGATGATGATCACTCCCATTATGTTATATATTTTTTCAATGATCCCAATACACATTCCTTCCACTTACTTTAAAAAAATTGATTCCCTTCTCTACTTACTATTGAACGTCATTAATCGCTCCTTGTTCTATAACAGAAATTCTTGCCTTTACTGCAAAGACTGATCTCACATCTCTTCGATTGTTTAAAAACACTTGCTCATTGTTAAGGCCTCACTGTCAGCCAAGGATAGTCTCTAGAAATAGCTTTCTGCACTCTCATCTCTGGTACAATCATCTCATCAAGATTAACAATAGACCTCTGTATTGGATTCTTGGAGAATTAAAGGTATTGTGTGGGTCCAGGTTCTGTTTGATTGCATGATTCCCTGTTCTTTTCCCCAATTCCAGGCTACTTTTAAATGTCCTCGCTTGTTTTGGCACAAATTTTTGATACTTATGGAAGTAATTCTAGAAATTTGTATTCCTTTCCTCCAGACGATTCCTTTTTCCACACAGGATCCACTTCGCAGAATTTTGACTTTACTTCCAAAGGCCTCCCGAATCTATAAATTCTTTCACTCCACAGGTCCAGAGAGCGCTAATTCTAAGTTGGAACTTACTTGGGAGGTGGATTCAGGTTGTGATCGGAGCATCGATTTCTGGAACAAGATTTGGGCTAGATCGTAAAAACTTTCTAGATCTGCATCCACCACTCAATCTTTATTTTTTCTATGCCACAGACTGTTTTTCACTCCGATCTCCATAACTTATTTTGCACACACTAATAATATGACTTGTTGGTCCTGTGACTGCCCTATGGCTGATTTGATGCATCTCCTGTTTTCCTGCCCCTCGGTAGCCTCCTTTAGGGTACAAATCTGTCTCGTAGTTCAATTATTTTCAATTTACATATCCCTGTACCCAATGTTCTTCTTTTAACAGGAAGTTTATCAGAGTCACTGGGCTTATTGCTTCATGAAAGAGGGTTGTTTAGTTGAGCATTTCCAATTTTGTGTGTTCAACTTGAGTGACTTTCTTGGTGTCTCTCTCTGCAGTACTTCCTGCTTGTGAAAGGAAAGTGTGCTGCACCAGTTTTGACTGGATGAGGGATGGCTGTTCGGCTGCTGCCTGCCTGCTCTGCATCTGCATCTGTTCACAGCATGGGGAGCTTACAACGCTCCTGCCTGTGTACTGCCTGTTCTCCGTGCGTGTGCGTAAGTAGGGAAGACAGCCCCTGCATTTCCACTTCATCTTATACTCATACAGAATGGCACAAGGAGATTAAGTGATGCCAAAGCTGAAACATGTGTCGGGGGACGAGTCACCCAGTTTAAAAAATAATATAGTAGTCCCGAAACAATGGATAACAATGGTCACTACACGTTTATCAAAGTTGGCCGATGCGCTCGGTGAGGGCTAAATACCGGAAGAGGCATTACGTATGCATGCCCTTTACAAATAGGGAAAACTAAAAAAAGAGCGGCAATGGTTGTAGCAAATGGGAAGCAATGAGAAGTTTCTGGGTGGGCTGTAAGCCCAGAAAGAAATACAGCATGTTTCGGTTCAAGACAGCGCATATGTGCCATCTTATGGCCGAGACCTAAAAAGGACTACATGTCTGCCCATCTAAATTGGGTGGACAGACATGCAGTCATTTCTCCGACAGCCCTTACTCCCCAGGACAGTTGAAGAAGTTCTATGGCCCACCCACAATAACATTTGGCTGGCGGACAACTATTTTGGCACGGAGGGAACTCTGATGGAGTACCCGCTCTGCCAATATATAAATCAGGCCTGTAGTCAACAACAGATACCTTCAGACAGCGGCCTAGCTAGTGGGGGGGCAGTGGGGGTAGTACACCCCAGGCGGCACTATTTTGAGAGCGGCGGCCTTTATTATAATTTATTTGGGGACACAGCACTCACTGACAGCATGTTTGAAGTGCAAGCGCACCTGCTTCCAAAACGCAAATGCTGCCTGCAGCGCACACACCGCCACCTAGCTTAGTGGTAGTGCGGTGCGTGACGTACCGCGTTTGTGGTTGTCTGTGGGTCCGTCCCAGGGCCGTCAATCTTGTAGCGCGCAAGCGCTACCAATGATGGCCCAGGGCATAATTTTTGGCCAGCCCTCACGTGGAGGACGTAGGAGGTCGCATGCCAGACCGTGCAAGTGGCCAGTGAATGTCAGCAGCAGACACGCTAGTAGAGACCAGATGTGTTCTGTGCTCTCAACAACCCGCCACAAACCGCAGCAGCAAACACCTCCCGCCGTCAGCCTCCTTACATCTCTAAATTATACAAACAGCGCCACCATGTGGTAGCTGTCATAAGTGCCGGTGCCGACCACTGTAAACCACCGGCTCCAGTTGAATACTGGCAGAGACACTTGAACTTGAGTGTGTGACGACATCAGAAGACATTTGGTGGGGTAGGGATACTATATGATGTTTCATTCCGTAACTCTTCGCTCTAAATAAAGATCTCTTAAAATGTACACCTCTATCAGATATTGTGCTCATTGAGTCGGATTACAAGCAAATTCACCTTTGTGAACATGGACCATAGCCTTTGGAACAAGTGGTGGTGAGTTGTAGACTCGCAGCTCCTACTTTAACAAACTGATTGATCTTGAGCAAAGTATATTTTCTCTGTGCCTCTGTCCACTGACCTGACAATATGTGAGCACTTTGAAACTGGGCAGTGACGCGTCACGCGCTCCACCACTACGCGCTTTTGTGGGGAGTCGAGTCTGGGGCAGTGGCAGTTATCGGCGATTTGCTATTGCAGAAGAAGTGAACCAACCACTACATAGAGACCCTGGCTGCCACCACTGTGGAGTATTGGAGGCTGAGTGAGGTAAGAGGGATCTTAAAAGGGTTTCAGAGGGGAGGAAAGGATCTTTGCTGAGTGGCAGTTCACAAGTCCTATAAAAAGAAGTGGTGGGCCAGAACTTATTTTCAAGGGCAAGATTTAGGCAGTGAAGTGAAAGATGGTGCGGACACTTTTAAATATACCCCCATGTCTTTGGATGGGCATTCCTAGAAGTGGGCACTTGTCCATTCAGTATCTCATGGCAGATAAACATCACAGGACAGCAACATTTGTGGGCAATGGAAGGAGGACAAGTCAAGGCTTCTCAATGGCTTTAGTCCAAGTCCTAAAACGAGACAGAGACAAGCTACGGTAACTAATACCTCTTGGGAGTAATTAGCTAGAAAAAATCTCTCTGGGACGCTTTCATGTGCTGCTTTATACCACCATCTTACCTTTTCTAGGAGCAGTAAATGACATGTAGTACTAGGTTTATTTCATAGTGATGTACTAATGGTACATTTTGCTCCACCTGCAAGCGTGGTTGGGTGAGAGGGGCAGCCATAGCGTGACAAGAATAAAGTTCACCTTTTTCTGAGGTAGGAAAAGATGACTCAGTATTCGGTACAGCGCACTTTGTAACTGACATCTGTGAGGTAGACGAGGAAGGTCATGTGTTGCGGAACAAGATCTCATTCACAGAGTGATGCTGAGTCACGGAGAGAGGTGGATTCTAAAGAGGGTTTGCAAACACTTAAACCAAGGATGAGGGCAGCCCCGAATGACAGGTTATAGATAAAGATCTGATTGACTGTCCAGGGGCTGAAGGTGACCCCCACCCGGCAGTGTGTGCGCCTTGCCGTTCCGTGCTAGACACATTATTATGATGTTACTGTTTCTGCAGACTTTTAACACTATTGGTTACCATGAAATTAATGTGATAACAAAATCACAAAAAAATGTCATGTTTCTTGTTTTTTCTGATTATTCACGGAGTGCCGCAGCGGCAGATCAGTTTGTCCCGGGCCTTGGATAGGGTTGAACATGTTCCCATGGCCCCTACCGCTGTGTTTAAGGATTGTGATGATAATGTGTCGCACTTCCCTATATTTTAGCTTTGGGCCCCGGGGGCAGGGTGTGCACCGTATGTGTGCTGAGGCTGCTCTGAAGGACAGATGCACTATTACAAGCTGGCTTTGGATCCCAAGAGCACACGTCTTTTCATTCCAAGGGAGGTGGTTGCTGCTACTTAGAAGTAATGACAGGGCGCAACCCCTGGTTGTTGCCTTTGGGCCACCAGAGCGGGCTTTGTTTCTGGTCTGTGTTGGCAAGGTTGTGGAGCTTACTGACCCCTTTGTGCTGAGTTTAGTTCTAAGGGTACACAGTGAGTCATTTCCTGTGAATAATTAATTTGCTGTTTTTGAAAGATAAGGAATCACAGGCTTCGACACTGTTAAGTTGGTTTTGGGTCCCCAGAGCACAACACGTTTCTGCACGTCCACACTGCTTTAATGGGGGAACCATATTTGGTCATTTAATGTCAGTTGTAGATGATGGATCCCCGAACTGTGTCATGTTTGTGCATGTTTGCATTGTGCTGAGGGGATTACCAGGTAATCGTTCCCGCAGCTCTCTGATGGATGTCACATGCGTTTTTTCTGAGTCCCCAGATAGATCATGCAGTCTATGTGTTCTCCTTTGTACTGCTGGTGTATTCAACTGTCTAGCCGTGGACTGTGTCATGTATGTGCATGTAACTTGCATGATTGAGGTAACTATTAGCAGCGATACTACGTGTCTCTCTGACCTCTTTCAAGTGCTCACCGTTCGTTTTCCACAGCACCCCCCCCTCCACCAGGGGCGGCAATCTGAGGGATAGCCCCGGGTGCCACAAGTTCTAGCTACGCCTCTGCCTTCAGATCATTTCTTGATAAAAACAAGTGGCCTGCCTTCCTTTTCTAACCCTGCTTCCCCATGCTCAGTGCTAAGTGACTATGCGAAGCACTGCACAGCTCACGTGTGTTTCTTCAACTGAAAGGAAGAGATGCATAGACAGGTAAAGGGCCATCACACTTGGAGCAGGCTTGGAACAGGCAGCTTGACTCTCTGAATTACAAATAAAGATCTGTGCGATGGATTCGAAGGGCTTAGCTTAGGTAAACTTGATATTTCATGCATTGGTGATGATTATTTGATTCCGGATGCATGCTGGGAGTTTTACTTTATTAGCATTTTGGTCTTTTGCATGCCAGCACCTCTTGACTCTTCTGAAACTCTTCAGCTTCCCTAGAGTAGGCTAAGATTAAAATTAATGTTATTTTCCTGTTCAATGGGTCTGTCTCTGTTTGGCAGAAGAAATACCAGCTGCAAGTCTTGAGAACAACATTTTGAAGGCACAAAGCCTATCCACTTTTATTGAAACAAGAGGATTAAAAGAGGCTACCGCTCGGTACTGGAAACATAAAGGGATCTGTAATTTATAACAATGCAGATTAGTGGCAAATCCTAAGTAGTTGTCAACTTGTGGCCCCCATATTTGTTTTTTTGTACTCACTTTCAGGACGCAGGGACAATGTCTCAGAGTCTTGTATTGGCTGCCACAACTTATTTTGTAAGGTTGTGGCCAGCCAATCAGGATAGGCTAGTCATCTATTTACTGGCCAATCAAAGCATATCTTGACACCAAGGGACCTATTTATTAATATTTCACACAACACAGGACAGCAAGCAAAGTTTCGACTCTGCTTTGCTTGAAAAGGAGCGAGCATAAATGCTCCATATTTACAAAGATAAGGAGCATTTCTGCACTCTCCTTTCAGTGGTGCACTATGTGCTGCCTAGCATTACAGGGAGGATTGCCATTGTGCAGGAAGGGACACCTTCCTGCACAACATAAATCCAAAGAGGTGTATTCCTTTTTCCATGTGTGATGCAGAAAGCAGTACACATAGAAAGAGGAAGTAGCGAGGAAAAGTTAAGATATTTATCCTTGTTAAGCCTCGCTGGGGAAGGTGTAGCATTTGACACATGCTCCACCCATGGAGCGCCTCCTAAATGCAAAGGCTTCAGTAATATTTACAAAGTCATGCAAGGGACAATTTGCACTGCCTTGCATGGCTTTGTAAAGAAACGGAACCCAGCGCAGCGGCTTATGCAGCTTTATGTTACATTTCAAGCTAGGAGGCGCTCCGAGCCCAGCATCAGGACCCTTGGCCCTCCTTCCACCCGACACCACTACTCATCTTCTTTCCTCCTCCCCCTGAACGCCAGACAGACATCACGGTGATCCTGATGAGCCTCGCCGGCCACCTAGTCGGGCTGAAGGTACTTTTTTCCTGTCCCACCTGCCACTTCTCCTGTATCCTCCCCCTCAATCCCCGCAATCACCCCATCCAACACACACCTCACACATGGCCATGATCAGCCAACCTCCATCACTCCCATGCCTACCCCTCCCCATCCTGCCTTCACCTCAACACCTGCCCCCTCGCCGAACATGCCACTGGAATCTGGGACCTGCTGCAGCACCACGCACCGGACGTGTTTTTCTTAACAGAAACCTGGATGACTCTCACTTTGGCTCCCAACATCGCCAAGGCTATCCCGTCCGAATACAAGATTAAGAGACATGGAAGGAATATTAGACCGAGAGATAAACTCACCATCTTCTACAAAGAGCGCATCTAATGCTCAATTACCTGAGCAAACTTCAACAGCAACAGAAAAAACTTGACTTTGAAATTAAACATCACCATCAACTACACCCTGAGCAGCTATCTCACCTGTCTACCTCCCGGGCCTGAGCCAACTTCAGAAGCACAGTCACAGATTTCGGCGTCCCCCTTGATACTTGACTCCATGGTCTTCACTCTCCTCGGCGACTTCAACTCCACCAAGAGGACCTCAATTACCCGAACACTACCAATCTCTTGAGGGCCTGACAGTAAACTCCTCAGGAAACCCCTAGCAGACCCAAGACGCTAGTCATCTACAGACCCATCTTTCTGCTACCATTCCTGGCAAACGTCGTAGAGAAGAACATGAACAAACATCTAGCCTCCCACCGCAATGCCACCACCTCCTGGACACCACTCAATCCAGATTCAGACCCAGTCACAGCACAGAGACTGCCCTCAAAGCCACCTAGGATGACATCTGTCAGGACAGAGGAGACACCGCTGCCCATCCTTCTGGATCTACTTGCTGCCTTCAACACCACCGCACACATGCTGCATAGAACCTAGTGTGAGGTGAGACAATACCTTTCAGTAAATACACACATGCCGTATAGACCCAAGTCTACAGTAAGTGCACAAATGTTGCCTAGACCATTGTTCTTGGAACGTTCAGTCTGGGTAGGTCATAGGCTGAGGTGAGTTCCCAGATTTTGCATAGACCCAAGCTTTTGGGGATGGCGTACAGGTTGTACAGTCTCTAGGCTATGGCTACGTTCACACATGCGGTGTCGATTGTAGAGAAGCCTGCGTTGATTTCACGCTTGCTACGCAGACCAAAGGCTGTAGTGGCTGCACACATGCTGCGTAGACTGAAGTTTGGGGCAACAGCATACATGCTGCATAGACCCTAATTTGCAGAGAGTGTACACATGCTTCATAGACCCTACCTTTCGCTGACTGCACACAGATTGCGTAGGCCCTAGCCTATTGCACATATGCTGAGATGGTTGTATGTTGCGGTGACTGCACACGTGATGTGCAAACCCTAGCTTGCATTGACAACAAGGTTTGTAGGGTGAAGAGATTTCGCAAATGACCACTGCTCTATGGCTCACTCTCTGAATCCAAGAGCTAGTCCTGAGCTGGCCAGGGCCGGACAGGCCTTTTATCTACAGGGAATTTCCCAGGTGGGCTGGAGGCCCTGGAGGCTTTTAGGGCAGGGGGCCTCTCCTGGTGCTTCTGCCACTTTCTCCAACTCCCTAAGGTTCATTGCAGCTGGATCTGGAGGCTTCAACAGAGAGAAAAAGACATGGAGATAGGGGGGAGGTGGAGAGAAAGCGATGACACATGGAGAAGAGAGAGACAAGAGAAGGAAAGAGAGAGAATGGATGGATGGATGGATGAATGGATGGATGGATGGATGGATGGAAAGAGAGCATGAGGAGATGAAGGGAGCAGGGCTGGTGTGTGCTTTTGTGCCAGGTTTGCTTTGGTTCTCTCGCCTGTCCCTGGAGTCGTTCTATCATTTAAAGCTAGCCTGGTAGGACTGGCACGAAAGACAGGCCTTTAAAGGTTTGCTTTTTACCACCCTGGGAAAGATGCTTGTGCTGTAACCGAACTAGTGTTTACCTCTACCTGAGCATCTCTCTATGAAAGGTGTGTCTTGAATTACATGTTTACAGCTGTGTCTGCCGCCGCCTCACTGCAGAGAGATGCTCCTTCTAATGCGAGCTCTCCTGCTTCAGGCTTGCAACCGCGGGAAATGACTGTGTTTACTCTAAATCTGAAATGACATGTTTACAGCTCTGTTTAAGGATGCCTCACTGCACAATGTCAGCTTTTCTGCTTACATCTGGTAACCGAGATAGTAGTTACTTCTTCCTGCTATTACTATGTTCAAGCCATCTCTGAAAATACATGTTTACAGCTGCTTGTCACCATGCCTGTCTGTAGAGCTTTGGCGGCTTGGCATCACTGCTTCTGCTTAGGAGCTAATGCCCAGGTAGCATCAGCCAATCAGATTTACACAAGAGAGGGGCTCTTGGAAGGGTTAAGTGAATTCTGTGGTTTTTGTAGGGGCGCGTGAGACCCTGCAATCTTTGACACCCATATAAAAGCAAAAAAAAAAGAGCCATTCCAAAACACTCTGGGGAATATCAACAACAACCGGCGATAATTATCGCTGAGCGCACTTAGCGCTCGGATAATTATCGCCGGCTAGCGCCGATTTTTATCGCTGAGATAGCGTGCTATTAGCAACGCTTATCTCATCAGCGATAAAAATCCTAGCGCTAACTGGCTAACGTGAGATTATCGCTTGAAAACCAACGATAATCGCACGTTAGCTTGTTGATAGGGACTCACAAACTTAGCCATGATATCCTCCTTCCATAGGAAATCATGGCTAAGTCAGTCCTGAAGCAGGTGTTAGGAAAGTACCGATAACAGGGGTTATCGCTACTTTTCCTGACGCTATGCTTCATAGCGTTAGGCTTGATGATAGGAGAAATGTCGCTTAGCGACATTTCTCCTATCATGTCAGGTCAGGAACGCCCACTTTGCATCTCATTAGAGATGCAAAGCTGGGCGTTAGAAATCCCCACGCTAAAGCAAGGTTTCACGCGTTAGCGTGACCTTGCTAATATAGCGATAAAATTATCGCCGCTTTTCGGCCGAAAACGGCCGCTAAATCGGCGATAATTTTTTATCGCCCCGTTGTAAATATGCCCCTCTATAAGGTTCTTAAAAAGACAGAGAATTTAAACCACCAGAGCGACCCAAAATGCATTTTGAAACATATAATTACACAATAAAAACATATTCACAAACAATATTCACATTGTGTGACAGACCAGAGACTTATATACATAGTGATACAAAATTCAACCAAAAACCCCACAAACAAGGGGATAGAGCAGTCGAATACAAGAATGTTTCTGAGACACACAAACATGACACATGCTCTAAATATAATGCCCACCAAAGGATATGTGCAAACAACAATAAACAGATAAACTTAAAACAAAAACAGATAGAGAGATTGCACGTATTAAGATAATAATATATCATGAAAAAATAAATCCAGACGTGCGTAGTGCAACATGACAACCCAAGGCAAAACGCTCCCCAAGCAGCGTATAACAGATGTGCAGAAGGCCACAGCCCAGAGTGTCCGACAGTGTGCAGTGTGTAATATCCTGTTCTTATCCTGGAAGAGTAGATCGGCAGTGGTCACCATTTTTACTCTACAGCGTCACAAAGAATTATCCAAAAATATCTATAATATAAGGTGAAAACAGCATAAGAAAAATGCATTACTCAAAATATTTCCTAACTATGGGCATATTTACAGGGCAGCGATAAAAATTTATCGCCGCTTTTGCGGCCGTTTTCGGCCGAAAAGCGGCGATAATTTTATCACCTAATTAGCAAGGCCACACTAACGCGTGAAACCTTGCTTTAGCGTTGGAAATCTTAACGCCCAGCTTTGCATCTCTAATAATATGCAAAGTGGGCGTTCCTGACCTAACATGACAGGAGAAATGTCGCTAAGCGACATTTCTCTTATCATCAAGCCCCACGCTATGAAGCATAGCAGCAGGAAAAGTAGCGATAACCCCTGTTATCGCTACTTTCCTTACGCCTGCTTCAGGACTGACTTAGCCATGATATCCTATGGAAGGTGGATATCATGGCTAAGTTTGTGAGTCGCTATCAGCAAGCTAACGCCACATTGCGGGAGATTATCGCTGGGTTTCCAGCGATAATCTCACTTTAGGCAGTTAGCGTGAGGATTTTTATCTCTGAGGAGATAAGCGTTGCTAATAGCACGCTCTCTCAGCGATAAAAATCCACGTTACCCGGCGATAATCATCCTCACGCTAAGAGCGCTGAGCGATAGTTATCGCTGGGTGTTGCTGATATGCCCCTATATATCAGAAAAGAGAGAAGGGGAAAAACAGTAGAGTAAGGAGATATAACACACCCTCTGTGCATAAAATACAGAACATTGCACCATAGCTCGAACACGCTTCCACAAACTGGCCGCCAGGGAATCCACAGAAAGCGCTTCTGTGGTACCTGACGAAAGATGTCTAGCTCATGTAGCCAATCTCATTTCAAATCCTCGAAGCAGGAATCCAACACAAACGTATCTGAACTAGAGCAAAACAAGAACACGTCGCAGTCAGGCACCTCAGAACATACCATGTGCACCATAACTGAAAAATCTCCCAGAAGGGGCAATGTTTACGATCCACAATTTACACCTGTATGCAATGACATCCCTCCCCCGTGTACTTAAGTGGGGACATATCATGTCAACACAAGATAGGTCTGATAAGCATGTGCATGCAGAAGCAAAACAGGTGTATTGTATTCGCACCACACGTGCCCTTGTGTGGTCAGGACAGTAACTCCCATAGGCATGTGTTTGGGTAGTGTTTGACTTGGGTTGTCATGTTGCACTATGCACGACTGGATTTATGTTTTCATTTATACATTATTATCTTAAGACAAAAACAAACAGAGAAATTGCATGTATTAAGTTTGTCTGTTTATTGCTGTTTGCACATATCCTTTGGTGGGCATTATATTTATTGCATGTGTCATGTTTGTTTGTGTGTCTCAGAAACATTCTTGTATTCGACTGATTTGTCCCCTTGGATGGTGGGTTTGAGATGTTATTTTTTATTTTACAGAGTTTTTTATAGCGCAAACTTGACCCGAATCGGGTATCAGAGCGCTTTACATACCACCAGTTGCGTTACATGAGGACATATTAATTTTTTGTTAGACACGGGGAGATTAAGTGATTTGCCAAGAATCACAGGATGTTCAGTGTCATTACCGAGACTCGAACCCAGTTCTCCAGATTTGAGGTCGGCCGCCCTAGCTGTTAGGCCAACTCCTCTCCACATATATTATTATTTTATCACTATGTGCATATGTCTCTGGTCTGCCACAAAATGTGACTATTGTTGGTGAATTTGTTTTTGTTGTGCAATTACTTGTTTCAAGACATGTTTTGGGTCACCCTAGTGATTTTAAATTCTCTGCCTTTTTAAAAAAAAAATATAGAATGTTTTAGAATGCCGCTGGTTTTAATAAACGAATGGCTCGTTTTTGTATTTATTTTGTTGTGTTCTTGACATGTTTGCAGCCCTGAAGAAGCCTAGTACTGGAAGAAGTGTTGGCTGCATGTTTTCTGCTCACTTGTAAAGAAAAGCATGAATAGAATGAATATACACAAGCAGAGGATTGAAATGCTCTGTTTATACTGGCTTATATTGTAACTATGTTTAATACTTATTTTGGTTGCCTCTCGATTATGCATACATTTTTCTAATGTTTAATTGAATGGTCACTAGTCATTAGAGGTAAGTAACTTTGTGTTTCGCAAACGCAGCGACTACATTGGGTAGTGCAGCACAGGGTTCCCTGGCTGCCAAAATATGTTGAATTTTTGACACCGCAAACTTTACCTCAACGGAACTCCCACAGTCTGTTTAGTTGGAGGAGGTGTTACAACTCATTTTAATGAGGCACCTCCCAACACATCAAAGATATCAGAAATACAGTCAATTAAATAAAAGGACCAACTCAATAACTGAGTGTTAGACCTGACTTGTCCAGCAGGTTTATCCCCGGACCTTTTGCTTTTTGGCTTCCTGTTTTGGACCCTGTTTTTGGTGGTTTTATGACTCTGGGCACTTTACCACTGCTGATCAGTGCTAAAGTGCATTTGCTCTCCCTGTAAATTGTATTTATGGATTGGTGATTCCCTGATTGGCATATTTGATTTGCTGGTAAGTCCCTTGTACAATGGTTTGTGCGTGCCCAGGACCTGTAAATCAAATGCTGCTAGTAGGCCTGCAGCACTGATTCTGCTACCCACATAAGCAGCCTGCAAAGGTAACTCAGACCTGCCACTGCAGTGTCTGTGCGCAGTTTGGTACTGCCGTGGCGACCTGGCAAGTGCACCCACTTGCCAGGCCCTAACCTTCCCTTTTCTTCCATGTAAGACACCCCTAAGGTAGGCCCAAGGTACCCCTGTAGGCAGGGTGCAGTGAATGTGAAAGGTAGGACATGCCCTGATGTGTGTGGCAAGCCCTGATAGTGAAATACTGCCAATTTCGTTTTTCACTATTGAAAGGCTATCTGTCCCATAGGATAGATAAATATAATGTCCTATTGGGAAAAGATAGGAAGGTGAAGTTTAGTACGTCTGAACTCAGAATATAAAGATGTATCTTTTAGTAAGGAGAATTTTAACATTCTGTGTTTGAGAATACCAGTTTTAGAAAGTAGGTATTTTCTTGCTTAGCCATCCTGTGTGCCTCTGCTGGTTTGTGAATTGACTGTCTGGCTTTGGAATGACAGGGGCTGTGGATGTGCATTCTCTTAGACAGTCATCGGGGGTGGGGAGAATAATGTGTGTCCTGCCTTTCCTGAATGAGTCAGGGCTGGGCTGAAGAGACCAGGGCTACATTCAGAGTAGGGGGAAAAGTTCTCACTAGCACCTGCATAGTCCAGTCTGCATTTAGAGTGGTGGGAGGAGATTTCCCTCGCATCTGATTAGGCCTCGTCTGCCTTACATAATGCTGTCTCCCCTTCCTGCCGGAAAGCTGCACCAGAGAGGACAGAACTGGTTTTGGCTAGGCAACGATCTTCTCTGCCACTAGAAAACAAGGGATTTCGGGCTGTACAAAGTGGGGCCCAGACCCCTGAACTTTAGATTACTGCTGAACTAAGGAACCTGCCAGGAAGAAGAACTGGGAAAGCTGGAGGAGGAGTACTGCCCCTGTGCTGTGTGCTGGTGGGGTTGGCCTGTAGTGGTTGCGTCTGTCTTGGGCAGAGAAAGGACTGAACTGTGCTTTCATCATCTTGCTGTTAGAGTTTTCTCCAAGGGCTTGAAGTAGAGCTCCTCCTGTTGAAAGTCTCAGGGATATAAAAGACTTCAAAGTTTACTTCTGGAATTCAAGAGGAACCTTTGCCAAGGAGACGAGCTGGAGAAAGTGAGTAGTGCCCCTTTGTTGTGTGCTGTCTGGGGTTGGCCTGCAGTGGCTGTTTCTGCAAAGGAAAGGATAAGGACTTTGTTGTGTGCTATGTCCCCTGCTTGACGAAGATCTCCATGGGCTTGAAGTAGAGCTTGCCACCTGTTTTTGAAGTCTCAGTGATACAAAGACTTCACCCCCAGCTCCCCTGAACCCTCTTGCTGAGAGTTCTAACCTGCCAAGAGGTGCCTGATGCTGTTCTGGGCCTCTGGAGGTTGTTCCTGCTGTTGGGAGCCTGAAAGTAATGCAACGAGAAGCAGGGCAATGCATTCGTACCTGTTTCTGACGCATCACTGAAGAAACTGCTTGTGGCTCGAGAAATCGCCTCACGCCACATCGAGTGCACCGATCTACAAAGGCCAAGGTCACTGCACCGATTCAGAGGCAGGCCCTGCTGTGCGACTGCAAGAACCAACTCATCTCCTGTTGACTCATCACGAACTGATGCATCCCCGATCCTCACGCTTCACACAGGGGTGCCAAGTCTTCAAGGACACCGGGGCCACAGTAAGAAACTGACTGATAACCACCCTGCACAGTAAAAAATCCAAGCATCACCTCCCTTTCAGTAAGGAAACTATGCATCACCTCACCTGCGTGGCAGTAAGGAAGTGATGCATCACCTCCCCCGGAGTAAGGAACGAATGCATCACCTTTCCTGCACGTAAGGAACCGACGCATCACCTTCCCTGTGGCTGTTCTTGCTATTGCTTTTGGCGCATCCAAGGTACTTTGGGCTAGATGTACGACCCTATTTTGCATGCGCAAACGTGTTTGCGACCCGTTTGTGCATGCAAAAACTAATAGGGCCATGTGCAATCCCTATTTAGCGAGTCGCCATTTCTTCGCGACTCGCTAAATAGGAATTGCGAGTCGCTATTAGGAAGGCGCGTTCCAGGGGGGTCCCTTCCTAATAGTGAGTCAGAGACCTATGTAAGAATGTTTTGCGACCTCATTTGCGGTCGCAAAACACTCACTGCCGTCTTCAAGAGGGTGGTAAAGCACTCGTAAATGGAAAGCGGTCCCTAGGGGACCCCGTCCCCTTTGCGAATGCAGGGGAAAATAATTTTTAGGGGTAGGCAGTGGTCCCAGGGACCACCACCTGCCTTAAAAAATTAAATGAAAACGTTCCATTTTTTCTTTTTGTAAATGCATCCCCTTTTCCTTTAAGGAAAACCGACTGCATTAAAAAACTGCTTTATTTAATAGCAGTCCCAGACAAGGAAGTCTGCTGAGCCCAGCAGGCCACCATACCTGGGAGGGCCTGCCATTCCCAATGGGGTTGCAAATTGCAAGTGCTTCATGAACATTGATGAGGCATGCAATTTGCGACCCCATTGGGAATCTCAAACAGTGTCTCTAGTGCTGTTGTACGTCATTAAGTGACTTGCAAATTGCGAATCGCAAGTAAGCGCAATTTGCGAGTCGCTCAATGACATGGTCATACATCTGGCCCTTTGTGTTGAAAGTGTCGCTTCTACAATTTGCTTTGAACATAACTTTTCCTACCTTTTGAAAGTCATATTTGTATTACTGTATTATGGATTTTTGTCTTTTTGGTCTTGTTTAATATAGATAAAGATTACTTCTTTTTCTAAACTGGTGTGGTGTCCATTTGTAGTGTTTTCACTGTATTGCTGTATGTGTTCACAAATGCTTTACATACTGCCTCTGAAATAAGCCTGTCTGCTCGTGCCAAGCTACCAAGGGGTAAGCAGAGGTTATTTTAGAAGTGAATTCCCCTTACCCTGACTAAAAAGAAGGGTTCCTACTTGGACAAAGGTGCAAACCATTGCCAACTGGAGAGCCCCATTTCTAACACTGAGTTCCTGATCAACAGAATCATTTAAAGGATTTATTGCAAACATTCAAAAGTGTAGTACAGAATAATTACTATGAATGCTCCTAAAGGTGACATTACAGAGAAGTGCAAAATCAGACCTTTTTCAAAGTCCCAAGCGGACACCAAAATGAAGAGAGAAAGACGGCATCCAAGCCTTCAGGAAAGTCTTCTGTCTCACCGTCAAAATCAAGGGTTTGATCAAATGTGTTACATTCTCAGCCAATCAAAGCAGTATCAGTAAACGTCTTCGTTGTCTTTGCACCTAAGCAATATCCCCCTACATGAATATTGATTCTGCTCACTCTATGCTAATGCCATCCGGAGATGGTAGAGAACACTAGCTACATAAAGAACAACACGCTATTGTGTATGACTAGGGCACAGTGAGCGAGCAGAAGGTCTGCGAAGGAAAGATGCAGTTTCATGACTGGGCTGGTGAAAGATTCATCGAGAACAGCATAAACAATGACAGAAACTAATATGATTCTGTGTGACTGTCTGCTTCAGAAATAACAAACAGCGAGATGTGCAGGGGAGGATGGGGAGACATCCATATTTAGAAGGATGGCTCCTAGGCCCTTATTGAGGTTTAGTTAACAAGGGCCTGGAAAGCAGACTTCGATGCATCATAGGAAGTTAGTGTTAAAGGAAAATGTATTATATCAGTGTCTAGATGTGTAATTGGGTCTAAAATTAGATTCTGCACGTAATTAATAATGCACAAAAAACATAGGGCTCGATTCACAGAACTAACTTAAGACAAAATCATAAACTTACTGCCATTTTGGTATTCACAGAAGGCACTTACTCATTTTGGTATTCACAGAAGTTAGGAGTCCTAACTTTAGGACTCCTAAATGCCTTCTGTGAATACCGAAAGTCTTAAAATTATGATTTTTCGCAGTTTAGGAGTCCTAAAGTTAGGACCCCTAACTTCTGTGAATACCGAAATGAGTAAGTGCCTTCTGTGAATACCAAAATGGTAGTGAGTTTAGGATTTTTTCTTAAGTTAGTTCTGTGAATCAGGGCCATAAATGCAAACAAATCTCTAACCGTAGCCGGGATAGTAATTGCTTTTCAGATCCAGCTAAGACTGCACAATAGCATGATATGGGCATGGACTTCCCTATAACCCAAGTAGAGCTGCAACGCTCACCGAACACTCTATAGACCCCTTTTACACCCCATATATAATGAGGCGGTGACCCTCTCATAAAATGTGGAACTGCTCAAGATCTGTGATTATCACGAATTTCACCCAAGTAGAGCGCCAAGAATCCAGCAATGAGAGGCTCAACCTGATGGCAGTGCTAGTCCACAATCAAGGACCACTCAGCCCTGCAACAGCCTCTCTCTGGAAGATGAGTAAAAAGTGACAGACCTGCAGTGTCTAAATATTGCTCTTGTGTGCTTGAGTGACGTACATAACTCTTGGTGTTATTAACATGCGCCATGACACGGTAAGCAGCTGCTGGTGTCATAGACATAACTCCTATGCAGAAATCCAACGTTAGCTGGGGTTATAAACATACCTACTTACCAATATTGTAACTACGTAAACAACTGCTGGGGTTATAGACATACCTACTTACCAATATTGTAACTATGTAAACAACTGTTGGCGTTATTGTCTTTACTATTACACAGCACAATGTTGCTGTAAACAACTGTTGGTCATTTTGACAATGACTGTTGTACAGCATTATAAATCTGTAAGCAACTCTTGGTCTTATTGCTAATGGCTGCTATACCGCTCTATGACAGCGTAAACTGAACTATGATACTGTAAACTACTGTTGGTCTTATTGATAGTGGCTGCTATATCACTCTATGACAGCGTAAACTGCACTATGATACCTTAAACTACTGTTGGTCTTATTGATGATGGCTGCTATACCGCTCTATGACAGTATTAACTGCACTATGATACTGTAAACTACTGTTGGTCTTATTAATAATGGCTGCTATTCCGCTCTTTCACAGTGTAAACTGCACGATGATGCTGTAAACTACTGTTGGTCTTATTAATAGCATAAACTGCACTGTGATGCTGTAAACAACTGTTGATATTATTGATAATGGCTGCTATACCGCTCTATGACAGCGTTAACTGCCCTATGATACTGCAAACTACTGTTGGTCTTATTAATAATGGCTGCTATACCGCTCTATGACAGCGTAAACTGCACTATGATGCTGCAAACTACTGTTGGTCTTATTAATAGCGTAAAATGCACTGTGATGCTGCAAACTACTGTCGGTCTTATTAATAGCATAAACTGCACTGTGATGCTGTAAACAACTGTTGGTCTTATTGATAATGGCTGCTATACCTCTCTATGTCAGCGTAAACTGCACTATGATACTGTAAACTACTGTTGGTCTTATTAATAATGGCTTCTATACCTCTCTATGTCAGCGTAAACTGCACTATGATGCTGTAAACTACTGTTGGTCTTATTAATAGCGTAAACTGCACTGAGATGCTGTAAATAACTGTTGGTCTTATTGATAATGGCTGCTATACCACTCTATGACAGCGTAAACTGCACAATGATACTGTAAACTACTGTTTGTCTTATTAATAGCGTAAACTGCACTATGATACTGTAAACTACTGTTGGTCTTATTGATAGTGGCTGCTATATCACTCTATGACAGCGTAAACTGCACTATGATACTGTAAACTACTGTTGGTCTTATTGATGATGGCCGCTATACCGCTCTATGACAGTGTTAACTGCACTATGATACTGTAAACTACTGTTGGTCTTATTGATAATGGCTGCTATTCCACTCTATGACAGCGTAAACTGCACTATGATGCTGTAAACTACTGTTGGTCTTATTAATAGCGTAAACTGCACTGTGATGCTGTAAACAACTGTTGGTCTTATTGATAATGGCTGCTATACCACTCTATGACAGCGTAAACTGCACTATGATACTGTAAACTACTGTTGGTCTTATTGATGATGGCTGCTATACCGCTCTATGACAGTATTAACTGCACTATGATACTGTAAACTACTGTTGGTCTTATTGATAATGGCTGCTATTCCGCTCTTTCACAGTGTAAACTGCACGATGATGCTGTAAACTACTGTTGGTCTTATTAATAGCATAAACTGCACTGTGATGCTGTAAACAACTGTTGATCTTATTGATAATGGCTGCTATACCGCTCTATGACAGCGTTAACTGCCCTATGATACTGCAAACTACTGTTGGTCTTATTAATAATGGCTGCTATACCGCTCTATGACAGCGTAAACTGCACTATGATGCTGCAAACTACTGTTGGTCTTATTAATAGCGTAAAATGCACTGTGATGCTGCAAACTACTGTCGGTCTTATTAATAGCGTAAACTGCACTGTGATGCTGTAAACAACTGTTGGTCTTATTGATAATGGCTGCTATACCTCTCTATGTCAGCGTAAACTGCACTATGATACTGTAAACTACTGTTGGTCTTATTAATAATGGCTGCTATACCTCTCTATGTCAGCGTAAACTGCACTATGATGCTGTAAACTACTGTTGGTCTTATTAATAGCGTAAACTGCACTGTGATGCTGTAAATAACTGTTGGTCTTATTGATAATGGCTGCTATACCACTCTATGACAGCGTAAACTGCACAATGATACTGTAAACTACTGTTTGTCTTATTAGTAGCGTAAACTGCACTATGATACTGTAAACTACTGTTGGTCTTATTGAAAGTGGCTGCTATATCACTCTATGACAGCGTAAACTGCACTATGATACTGTAAACTACTGTTGGTCTTATTGATGATGGCTGCTATACCGCTCTATGACAGTGTTAACTGCACTATGATACTGTAAAGTACTGTTGGTCTTATTGATAATGGCTGCTATTCCACTCTATGACAGCGTAAACTGCACTATGATGCTGTAAACTACTGTTGGTCTTATTAATAGCGTAAACTGCACTGTGATGCTGTAAACAACTGTTGGTCTTATTGATAGTGGCTACTATATCACTCTATGACAGCGTAAACTGCACTATGATACTGTAAACTACTGTTGGTCTTATTGATAATGGCTGCTATTCCTCTCTATGACAGCGTAAACTACACAATGATGCTGTAAACTACTGTTGGTCTTATTAATAGCATAAACTACACTGTGATGCTCCAAACTACTGTCGGTCTTATTAATAGCGTAAACTGCACTGTGATGCTGTAAACAACTGTTGGTCTTATTGATAATGGCTGCTATACCTCTCTATGTCAGCGTAAACTGCACTATGATACTGTAAACTACTGTTGGTCTTATTAATAATGGCTGCTATACCTCTCTATGTCAGCGTAAACTGCACTATGATGCTGTAAACTACTGTTGGTCTTATTAATAGCGTTAACTGCACTGTGATGCTGTAAATAACTGTTGGTCTTATTGATAATGGCTGCTATACCGCTCTATGACAGCGTTAACTGCCCTATGATACTGCAAACTACTGTTGGTCTTATTAATATTGGCTGCTATACCGCTCTATGACAGCGTAAACTGCACTATGATGCTGCAAACTACTGTTGGTCTTATTGATAATGGCTGCTATACCTCTCTATGTCAGCGTAAACTGCACTATGATACTGTAAACTACTGTTGGTCTTATTAATAATGGCTGCTATACCTCTCTATGTCAGCGTAAACTGCACTATGATGCTGTAAACTACTGTTGGTCTTATTAATAGCGTTAACTGCACTGTGATGCTGTAAACAACTGTTGGTCTTATTGATAATGGCTGCTATACCTCTCTATGTCAGCGTAAACTGCACTATGATACTGTAAACTACTGTTGGTCTTATTAATAATGGCTGCTATACCTCTCTATGTCAGCGTAAACTGCACTATGATGCTGTAAACTACTGTTGGTCTTATTAATAGCGTTAACTGCACTGTGATGCTGTAAATAACTGTTGGTCTTATTGATAATGGCTGCTATCCGCTCTATGACAGCGTTAACTGCCCTATGATACTGCAAACTACTGTTGGTCTTATTAATATTGGCTGCTATACCGCTCTTTCACAGTGTAAACTGCACGATGATGCTGTAAACTACTGTTGGTCTTATTAATAGCATAAACTGCACTGTGATGCTGTAAACAACTGTTGATCTTATTGATAATGGCTGCTATACCGCTCTATGACAGCGTTAACTGCCCTATGATACTGCAAACTACTGTTGGTCTTATTAATATTGGCTGCTATACCGCTCTATGACAGCGTAAACTGCACTATGATGCTGCAAACTACTGTTGGTCTTATTAATAGCGTAAAATGCACTGTGATGCTGCAAACTACTGTCGGTCTTATTAATAGCGTAAACTGCACTGTGATGCTGTAAACAACTGTTGGTCTTATTGATAATGGCTGCTATACCTCTCTATGTCAGCGTAAACTGCACTATGATACTGTAAACTACTGTTGGTCTTATTAATAATGGCTGCAATACCTCTCTATGTCAGCGTAAACTGCACTATGATGCTGTAAACTACTGTTGGTCCTATTAATAGCGCAAACTGCACTGTGATGCTGTAAATAACTGTTGGTCTGATTGATAATGGCTGCTATACCACTCTATGACAGCGTAAACTGCACAATGATACTGTAAACTACTGTTTGTCTTATTAATAGCGTAAACTGCACTATGATACTGTAAACTACTGTTGGTCTTATTGATAGTGGCTGCTATATCACTCTATGACAGCGTAAACGGCACTATGATACTGTAAACTACTGTTGGTCTTATTGATGATGGCTGCTATACCGCTCTATGACAGTGTTAACTGCACTATGATACTGTAAACTACTGTCGGTCTTATTGATAATGGCTGCTATTCCACTCTATGACAGCGTAAACTGCACTATGATGCTGTAAACTACTGTTGGTCTTATTAATAGCGTAAACTGCACTGTGATGCTGTAAACAACTGTTGGTCTTATTGATAATGGCTGCTATACCACTCTATGACAGCGTAAACTGCACTATGATACTGTAAACTACTGTTGGTCTTATTAATAGCGTAAACTGCACTATGATACTGTAAACTACTGTTGGTCTTATTGATAGTGGCCGCTATATCACTCTATGACAGCGTAAACTGCACTATGATACTGTAAACTACTGTTGGTCTTATTGATGATGGCTGCTATACCGCTCTATGACAGTGTTAACTGCACTATGATACTGTAAACTACTGTTGGTCTTATTGATAATGGCTGCTATTCCGCTCTATGACAGCGTAAACTACACAATGATGCTGTAAACTACTGTTGGTTTTATTAATAGCATAAACTGCACTGTGATGCTGTAAACAACTGTTGATCTTATTGATAATGGCTGCTATACCGCTCTATGACAGTGTTAACTGCCCTATGATACTGCAAACTACTGTTGGTCTTATTGATAATGGCTGCTATACCGCTCTATGACAGCGTTCACTGCCCTATGATACTGCAAACTACTGTTGGTCTTATTGATAATGGCTGCTATACCTCTCTATGTCAGCGTAAACTGCACTGTGATGCTGTAAACAACTGTTGGTCTTATTTATAATGGCTGCTATACCGCTCTATGACAGCGTTAACTGTCCTATGATACTGCAAACTACTGTTGGTCTTATTGATAATGGCTGCTATACCTCTCTATGTCAGCGTAAACTGCACTATGATACTGTAAACTACTGTTGGTCTTATTAATAATGGCTGCTATACATCTCTATGTCAGCGTAAACTGCACTATGATGCTGTAAACTACTGTTGGTCTTATTAATAGCGCAAACTGCACTGTGATGCTGTAAACAACTGTTGGTCTTATTGATAATGGCTGATATAGCACTCTATGACAGCGTAAACTGCACTATGATACTGTTAATAACTTGGTCTTATTGATAATGGCTGCTATTCCGCTCTTCGACAGTGTGAGGCTGTAAACAACTGTTGGAGTCATAGATGTAACTACAGAACAGCACTGTGAGGCTGTAAACAACTGTTGGTGTCGTAAATGTAACTACGGAACAGCACTCTGATGCTGTAAACAACTGTTCACGTTATTGTCATTACTATTACACAGCACAATGCTGCTGTAAACAACTGTTGATCTTATTGACAATGACGGCTATACTGCTCAACGATGCTGTAAAGAACTATTGGTGTCATAGATTTAACTACTATCACTATAACTCTGTAAACAACTGTTGGTGTGGTAGATGTAACTACAGTACAGAACAGACTGTGATACTGAAAACAATGACTACACTGCAACAATCTCATAATATAAACAACTGCTGGTGATACAGACATGACTGTTCAGCAACTCAACCCATACAAAGCTGTTGGCCATTCAAACATTAATTCTGCACTGCACTAGGACGCCATAAGCAACTGGTACTACAGCACCACAGCACTTACACCAGCCCGGCAAGCCCCTAAATAGAATTGATCATGAAATGAGCATAAGCCGCTCACAGCGCCTCCTGCACTGCTAGAGTCGCCCTCCCTCCGTCCCCACAGGTTTCCACCGCAGCCTCTTCTCGTCGCCGTCCCCTTCACTGCTAGAGTCGCCTTCCCTCCGTCCCCACAGGTTTCCACCGCAGCCTCTTCTCGGCGCCTCCCCCTTCACTGCTAGAGTCGCCCTCCCTCCGTCCCCACAGGTTTCCACCGCAGCCTCTTCTCGGCGCCGCCCCCTTTACTGCTAGCGTCGCCCCCCCTCCGTCCCCACAGGTTTCCACCGCAGCCTCTTCTCTGCGCTTGGCCCCATCTGACATCCTGGGGCGGATTAGGAGTCACATTTCATAAAGAGATTGTCCTCGCTCCTGTGGAAATAGGAAAAGGGGTTTAGCATCTCTTTAGCATTCCGGATCCGGGAGATAAGGGGCCAGAGGCTGATGGCTGCACAAAGGCAGTCTGAGCTGCATGGCGGGCCGGCAGCAGCGCTGGATGCGGGCCCGGGAGATTGAAGCGAGGCCTGCAGATAGGGGCTCTGATTAAACACAATGTGCTGAGTACGAGAGGCGACACTCTGAGCTCGTATCTGCTGGTCCTTCAGTCGTGGAATAATAGAAGGCTTTGTATCGCTGTGTGTGTGTGTGTGTGTGTGAGTGTGCGCGCGCACGCGCGTGCGTGTGTGTGTGTGTGTGAGTGTGCAACATCTGTATCGGAGTTGGTGAACATCTTCATATATCTATCCTATTGCCTGATTGTAGGTGCGTGTCTAGGAGCATTTGTGTCAGCATTTATGTCTGGCTTGGTGTAAGTATGTGAGTGTGGTTGTGTGCTGATATATGTCTCTGAAAGAGACCATTAGTTATAGATTCCTTACCTTAGATTTACCCCCAGGCATCAGACTGGATCCAGAGACATTTTGTGGTAACAGTACCTCTGCACGTCGGTAGGTGGCTTTGGATTGACTCTGCATTCGTTGTCGGCGTCGTGGTTGCCGGGATGACATCGTGTTATCTACTTAGACGCCACCCATGCACACTGACGTTAGTTCTTTCTTTTTCCACGCCAGCCAGCGCAGGTCCTGAAAGAGCGTGCCCCTTAGTCACTTTTTGACTAAAACTTTTTCGACTTTTGTCGACATCTTTTTTGAGTCCATCGACTCCTGGTGCATGTAGGGATGTCCCATCGTCAGACCTGCTTCAAGCCTTGTGACTTCTGTCACAAGCTGATGTCTGTCACGGATCCGCACCTCATGTGTCTCTGGTGCCTGGAGCACGACCGCGACCCGAACTCTCTGACTGTTAGGCCATGAACTCGAGACTCGGCTGAGGGCCCTGTGCCTTCGCGGCCGGCGGCTTCGGCTCCGTCGCCGGAGGGCCCTCGAGGATCCATGCCTGGATCCGGATATCGGTGTCGGTCGACCTCACAGTACCTTCCCTGGTACCGATTCTAGTGACAACAGCCCCGACACCGTTTGTGCCCCGAACTGGTGTTGACTTCAGCCTCACGACTGACTTGGACACGGAGCCAGACTGGTGTCGACCGACAAAGGTGCCGGCGCCGACCGGTACTTTTACATACCTCTGTTCTTTCCTGGCGTTCCCTACCACCCTGATTGGCAGCTAGAGGAGGGTGAGGAGGACTGTGAGGGGTCTGGTGACCGTCTAGCAGGCCAACTTGAGGAGTCAGACTGGCGAGAGGAGTTGGGTGAGGCGAATGGTCTGGATACCTCACCAGATCTTGGTATGCCTTCTCCCCCTACCGTGGCTACTGAGGAGGGGGCCTCCTATGCTGTGTTGTTGCATAGGGCTGCTGAGGCTTTGGGCCTTGAGCTTCCTAGGGTGGCAGTCAGGACTAACCTCCTGACTGAGGTGCTTCAGCCGGCGGCAGCCTCTTCAGAGCCCCTGCTGCCTTTTAACGACGCACTCCCTCACTGACAACCTTCTGGGCACTTGGTCCAAGCCCAGCACAGGGGCTCCTGTGGATAGGATGCTTGCCCGGTGCCACCGCCCGGCCCCGGGCGATCCACTTTTCCTCTCCCAACACCCTACCCCTGAAATCTTGGTGGTCCAAGCCTCAACTTCAAAAGGCGCATTTCCTACTGCTCCTCCAGACAGGGAATTCAAGAAGCTGGACCATCTTGGGAAGAAGATGTTTTCTTCCGCCAGCTTAGGACTGCGGTCGGTGAACACCACATGTCTCTTGGGCCATTACACACACTCTGTGTGGGACATGGTTGTGCAGGTCCTGCCGCAGTGCCTGGAGACGCAGCCTCCAAACCTTCCTAGTATGGCTTTTCAGGGACACCACCTGCCAGTAGGTGGCAGGATCTGCCATCACCTCCCCCACTGGTGCAACATCACGTTGGACAGGTGGGTTTTGCAGATAGTCAGAACGGGCTACTCCCTCCCCTTCAAGGCTACTCCTAACTCCATGCCACCTACACTCCATCGCATGTCGTAGGATCATTTGGCCCTTCTCCGCCAGGAAGTTACGGCTCTCTTCAGTTCACCGTGCTCCCTTTTGGCCTTACCAGCGCCCCTTGGGTGTTCACAAAAGTGATGAGGGTGGTCGCAGCTCATCTGCACAGATCAGGTGTTCTAGTCTTCCGCTATCAATAATGATTGGCTGTTGAAGGCGGGCTCGTCCCAGGCTGTCGTTTCCCACCTCCAGACTACGGCAGACCTCCTGCATTCACTGGGGTTAACTATCAACGTGCCGAAGTCTCACCTGATTCCCTCTCAGAAGCTCCTTTCCATCGGAGCGGTTCTGGACACAGCACAGTTTTGGGTCTATCCTCCCGAGTAGCAAGTCTGGGATATTCGGGCTCTGATACAGATGTATCAGTCTCTATCCCGGATTTTGGTGAGAATTACCCTGAGACTGCTGGGCATCATGTCCACCTGCTAGTAGATCATGCCAGATGGCATATGCAGGCTCTGCAGTGGGACCTGAAGTACCAGTGGGCGCAGCATCAGGGGAATCTTTCCGATGTCGTCCAGATCTCGGAGGGGACTGCAAGTCATTTGCAGTGGTGGGTCAAGAACCAGGATTGGGTCAGCGACAGATCCCTCTCCCTTCCCCAACCAGAGTCCACAGTAGTGACAGATGCGTCACTCCTGGAATGGGGCGGCCATATGGTGGAGGCGGATATCAGAGGTCTCTGTTCTCCGGTGGAGTCCGGGCTCCATATCAACCTTCGGGAGCTCCGGCGATTCGTCTTGCACTGAAGGCATTCCTTCCCTCTGTCAGAGGAAGAGTAGTGCAGGTGTTCACGGACAACACCACCACCATGTGGTAATGCAACAAAATGGCGGGTGGGGTCATAGACCCTATGTCAAGAGGCTCTTCACCTTTGGACATGGCTGGAACATCACGGCGTGTCCCTGCTGGTTCACCACCTGGCAGGTTCCCTGAATGCCAGGACGGACGAACTTAGCCCCCAGTGCATGATGGATCACAAATGGCGTCTTCATTCGGTGGTGGTGCAAGGTCTATTTCGGCGGTGGGAAGAGCCTTGGTTAGATCTAATTGCCACCGAAGAGAATGCGCAATATCAGCAGTTCTGCTCATTGGCAGCACTCGATCAGTGATGCCTTTCATCGCAAGTGGAATTGGAGCCTCCTGTGCACCTTCCGCCTGTACCACTTCTACCCAGAGTGTTGAAGAAGATAAAGTGTGGCTGGGCCCAAGTAATTCTTGTGGCTCCGGACTGGGCACGAAGAGTCTGGTACCCCGAGCTCTTGAGAATGGCCATCGATCCTCTGATCAGACTACCTCTTTGGAAGGATCTTCTGTTACAGCAGCAGGGGACGGTCCTCCACCCGAACCTGTCCAGTCTCGACCTCCTTGTGTGGAGATTGAGCGGCTGCAATTGACAGCTTTCGAGCTTCCTCCCGAAGTTTGTAATGTCATCTTGGCAGCCAGGCATCCCTCCACTAAAACGGTATATTCCTGTAGATGGAAAACATTTGTGGCATGGTGCACAGCAAAGGCTGTGGATCCCCTTTCTGCCTCTCTTTCAAAGGTTCTCCTCTTCATTCTTTCTTTGGCCCAGCAGGGCTCTGCTCTGAACACTCTGAAAGGCTATCTTTTGGCTATTTCAGCCTTTCTTCACCTTCCTGATCAGCCTTCTCTTTTCAAGTCCCCTATTGTTAATAGATTTCTGAAGGGAATTACTCATCTCTTTCCTCCTTCTTCTTTCATAATGCCCCAGTGGGACTTGAATTTTGTCCTCACTTATCTTATATGTGCTCCCTTTGAGCCACTACATAATTGTCCTCTTTGCCTCCTTACTTTGAAGTCTGCTTTCTTGCATGTCATCACCTCAACTCGCAGGGTGAGTGAGTTTCAAGCCTTATCTTCCAGGCCTCCCTTTCTTGCTGTTCATCGGGACAAAGTAGACCTCCGTACTAGGCCCTCTTTTCTGCCCCCCCAAAGTGATTACTTCTTTCCACATAGGTCAGGCCATCACATTGCCCACCTTCTTCCCGCCTCCACACCCTTCCAAAGAGGAGGAGAGACTCCACCGTCTGGACCCAAAACATGCACTGTCTTTCTCTATCTTGGCCGCACTAAAGACTTCCGTATGGACAATCAACTCTTCGTGGGTTATGTGGGTGCCAAGAAAGGTCGGGTGGTGCACAAATGTACCATCTCTCGATGGGCCGTCCTATGCATTAAGATCTGTTATTCTTTGGGTAAAAAGGAACCTCCGGTAGGATTGCGCACCCACTCTACCTGGGCGATGGCAACTACTTCTGCTTTGGGACGTGGAGTTCCGTTGGTTGACATCTGCCAGGCAGCCCCGTGGGCATCGCTGCACACATTTACTAAGCACTAATGCTTGGACAGCCAAGGCCAGAGAGACGGCTTTTTTGGCCGTTCTGTTCTCCAGGATTTTCTGGTGTGAAGTTAGTTCGCAGACCCACCTTCGGGATGGTATTGGTGGGGTATCTATTCTAAGTTAAGGAATCTATAACTAATGGTCTCTTTCAGATGAACAAGTTACTTACCTTCGGTAACAATGTATCTGTAAGAGACACACATTAGTTATAGATTCCTTACTGCACCACCATCCTCCCCGTTCTGCGAATTGACTTCTAGGGATATGGACTCCCTTCCATGGCCCTAGTCTTGTGCACCAGTGGTCAGTGTCTTGCATGGCTCGGCGCTTCTGGCGTGGAAAGTCGTGTCAGAACTGATGTCAGTGAACAGGGGCTGCGTCTAAGTAGACACTGCATCGTCATCCTGGTGACCACGACACCGACGACGAACGCGCAGTCGACCAACGCCACCTACCAACAAGCTGGAGTACTACTACAAATTTTTTTTTTGCTGATCTAGTCTAACGCCTGGGGGTAATTCTAAAGTAAGGAATCTTTAATTAATGTATGTCTCTTACAGATACATCATTACCGAAGGAAAGTAACTTGTTTATCAATATCTATGTAAGTAGTTGTGTATGTATATGCTGGATATGTCTGAATATGTCTGTGTGTGCCAGGTTGTTTGTCCAGTGTGCATGAAGTATCGGTGTGCATGTGTATTTGAAAATCGTTTTTAGGTAAAACTCGTATCATATACACGCAACACAGTTATATTGCCATAGTGAGAGCAACAGTGTATTTAGGACATTTGTCTGTTATTGTTTACATTGCAGTATATATATAATTTTTACTAATGCAAGAAATAGCAAATCAATAACACGGACATTGTGGCTCGAGTACAGACCAATTGTCTCTCACAATGGGGCATATCAACAACAACCGGCGACAATTATCACTGAGCGCACTTAGCGCTCGGATAATTATTGCCGGCTAGCGCCGATTTTTATCGCTGAGATAGCGTGCTATTAGCAACGCTTATCTCATCAGCGATAAAAATCCTAGCGCTAACTGTCTAGCCTGAGATTATCGCTGGAAACCCAGCGATAATCTCACGTTAGCTGGTTGATAGGGACTCACAAACTTAGCCATGATATCCACCTTCCATAGGATATCATGGCTAAGTCAGTCCTGAAGCAGGCGTAAGGAAAGTAGCGATAACAGGGGTTATCGCTACTCTTCTTGCCGCTATGCTTCATAGCGTTAGGCTTGTGGATAGGAGAAATGTCACTTAGCGACATTTCTCCTGTCATGCCAGGTCAGGAACGCCCACTTTGCATCTCATTAGAGATGCAAAGCTGGGCGTTAGGAATCCTGACGCTAAAGCAAGGTTTCACACTTTAGCGTGACCTTGCTGATTAGGCGATAAAATTCGCGCCGCTTTTCGGCCGAAAACGGCCGCAACAGCGGCGATAATTTTTTATCGCCTGCTTGTTGATATGCCCCAATGTACTTCAAAGAATAAATCAGTCTCTCACCAGCAGGAATGAAGAAACCCTGGGGAGTGGTCGGGTTATTGTCCACAGCAGTATTATCAGAGCATGCAAAACATGTAGACTCTTGGAGCCTATTACTTAGGCTACCCCACAGAGATTATGTAGTATAAAATAGAGGCCATAGTGAAGAATAAAAAAAACAACAGCACAAATTCCTTGTCGTCATGTAATATAAAACAAAACAGTTAACTCATAACAAAAAGATAACCACCAGAGGTCAGTCTTTAGCTCAAAGATCTGTCATTGGTTAAATGTCGTTGCTTAGGGGATCTGGGGGGGGCCCTATCGGGAGGGGGGAGGGGGAACAAGTGGGGCGGCAGGGGAACCTGGAAAGCCAATCCTTGAACCAGCAAGGACCCCATCTGGTACTTGAACTGAATGACTGCACATCCCTATCACCACCCAACCCGAGCGGTGTGGCTGTCAATTCTCATCCGTGAGAGTCGGTAGGGCTAGAAAGCGTGGATGAATGTCTCGTATCCCATGCCCTCACTAATTCCGCCCAGAGCTCAGCTAATGATTTTCGCCGCTTTGTGACCTTATCCTCTCTGATCAAGGCCTGCTCTTCCGCTCTAGCCCAGAAAGTAACATCCTGTTCCCAATGCACCGCTAAAGGGGGTTGCTTCGCCTTCCATCTAAGCGCTAGTCTAAGTTTGGCTAAAAGAAAGGCCAGATCAATAAATCTATGACTAATTCTTTTGGCTTTAGGTCTCATGAAGAGACCCACCAGGCAGACCTCCGGACAGCATGTCAGGGTCCGTGATAAAATTGTAAGCACTTTAACAATCTCCGGCCAATAGCCGGCAAGCGCAGGACAGGCCCGAACCATGTGGTCAAAGTCAGCGTCTCCTTGTGAGCATCTGGCACAGGCCTGGGTACCACTTCTGTACACTACATTCAATCTGTGTGGGGTAAGGTAAGTTCTATGGAGTACATTGAATTGGTGTGTGCATGTGTATTTGTACACATATTTCTGTGTGTGTGTGTGTGTGTGTGGTTGTGGCCGTGTTCATATTAGAGTATGTCTGTGCATGGGTCACAGCTTGTATGTCTGAGTGTCTGTGTATGCTAAAATATATAATTATTTCAGAGTATGTGTGTTTGTGCGTGTCTGTAGGTGTCTGCCAGGTTCTTCTTTGCATGTGTCAGGGCGAGAGTCTGTGTTTACTGGTCGTTAGTGTCAGCCTGCATCACTGTCTCCAAGTTGGTACCAGTAATAATCAATGTGTCAGGTAGAGACACGTATGTTGAACAATGACCCATGGACCAATTAATAGAGGTAGCTGGTCTCTAAGTAGGTCTGGTCGAAATGTCAGTTACGCAGGAGTTATCTTGGTGAAAATTGTACCCAAGTGCACATTTAAAGAGCGCAAGTGGCCGCTCACACTGCTATTCATGCTCTGTTGGACTTAGCGCTATATCTTAGTGTAAAATTCATCATGTCCATTTTGGACTCAAGGGGCATTAAATGCAGAAGCACTCTCCTTGCATAATTCCACGTAAAACTCTGGAATCTTTTAGGCGATTCCTCGTAACAACGCAACATCGAATCACGCGAGTTATTCCCACCCCTAGTTCTAAGATAACCTTTGCTCACCTTTGGTGTAGATCCCTGAACACCAAGGCAAATCAAGGAGAAGGCAATGTATGATCTGTGCTCAACAAACCAGCCACTACAGCAATACATTAGGAAGCAAATAACTCTAGTGTTTACACCAAATTAAAACAAAAGTTTAATATCGAATAAGACTCTTAAACAAAAATACAGAAAGTTGATAAGGCATTAAAGGTTATGCCAGAAATCAAACTGATAAAAAGAGGGGTAAGAAAGGAATGAAGAAAACGGATGAAACCAGTACATAGATCCACAGAGGGAAAACTGTCTCATAAGCTGGTTAGCTTCAAGTGGATTTAATACAAATAAAAATGTGTATAAAATAAGATAAAATGAGCCTTTACTGATAACCATTTTTAACCCACCCATTTAGATGGCACTAGAAATTGATGGAATATTCTGTACAACAAACTTTGTTAGCAAAATCAGCAGAAAGCCATGAATAATCATTAAGAAACATCATTTCTTTCAAGACCCCTAAGCACCCTTTTCCTCCTTTCATATATTATCTTTACCCTCTACCTCTTTATATTTGAACAACAAGTCTATAGCTTGATCTATACCTATCTCTATATCTATGGCTGCACACACACACACACACATATATATATAGATATATATATATATATATATATTACCTACTGGCGGTCGCCAGTAGGTAGTTATAGTTAGGACCCTGTTTCCATAGGAAATCCGCAACATTCTATTTGGAATAACTTTGGCGCCGGTCGACGAATCCTCGCGAAATTTTCAAAATAGGTGCGGCGCTACGCTCCGCTCCTACCCTGAAAGTCTCGGGGGGATTCGTCAAGCGGGGGCTGAGAAAAAAGGGGGGTCCCAAAACGCGTTTTTCCCATGCATTTTTCCATAGGACCTTTAGACACAGCTACAGCCCGAACGGCTGAACAGAGTTACTTGAAATTTGGCAGAGAGGTAGTCCTCAGGTCAAGGAAGTGCCTTTTGTAGGTCTGGTGTAAATCTGTTCAGTAGTTCCTGAGAAAATAGCATTTAAATCAATATATATATCTGTGGCAGCTTACGGTGCGCTTACCGTGCGCTTACGGTAAGCTTACCGTACGCGTACGGTGACGTGCGCGAGCGCGATTCTGTTTGGCTGTTAGATCTTAGTAAACATTGGAATCGGTTGAAACCAGGAAGCGGCGGCCGCCATTTTCTCTCTCGCACTCAGAGGGGGGGATGAAAAACAAAGGCAAAAAACATGTAAAGGGGCTGTTTAGACAGCTCCTAACCACCTAGCCTTGATGAAGGTGTCCCCAAAGAACCCCCAAGTCCAAAAAGTCAATATTTGTTTTTTTCGCAAAATCGCCGATTACGCTTACCGTACGCGTACGGTAAAAAAAAATTTGAAAAAAAAAATTAACCATAATCTCCCCACCCCGTGTGCAAATGGTCCCCGAACGCCACCATTTGTCCATGGCATAACACAACAATGAAATTGTAAATGCTAAAAAAAAAAAAATTAACCATACTCTCCCCACCCCGTGTGCAAATGGTGTCCGAAGGGCACCATTTGTGAATGGCATATATTCTTAAAGAAAATGTAAAAGTTTACCTTGCACAACGAAGCGCATAATATGCCCTCCATGTGCGCACGGTGCGCGAAGCGCATCGTGCGTATATGGCCCATCCAGCGTAACGTGGGCACGCGGTGCGCGTAGCGCACCGCCTGCCCACCGTGCGTGCACGGCACTAACTGCGTAAAGTGGGCGCGCGGTGCGCGAAGCGCACCGCGTGCTCACTGTGCGCGCACGGTGCGCGAAGCGCACCGTGCGCGCACGGAACGAACTGCGTTAAGTGGGCGCGCACGCCACGAATGGCGTAAAGTAACTTAGCATTTAAAAAACCGTACAAATTCACTGAAAAAACCATAGGTTTCACACACGTTATAGTTAGGAATTAGCATTTAAAAAACCTTGCAAATTCACTGAAAAAACCATAGGTTTCACACATGTTATAGTTAGCTGGACATTTTACTGATAAAAAACCTATGAAATTCCCCCGTTATAGTTAGTGCAGGCAACTATAACTCACGCGACCGCAATCCTCTGCTGATGACATATGTGTCTTTATGAAAAAAAAATATTTGTAATATATGTATAGCTAAAATTTAATGGAAGAAGACATGGGCAAATAAGTGTCTAAATACAGTATTAGCATCAGCAGAGGATTGCGGTCGCGTGAGTTATAGTTGCCTGCACTAACTATAACGGGGGAATTTCATAGGTTTTTTATCAGTAAAATGTCCAGCTAACTATAACATGTGTGAAACCTATGGTTTTTTCAGTGAATTATATATATATATATATATATTTTACCTATTTTCCATAGGAAATCTGCAACATTCTATTTGGAATAACATTGGTGCTGATTGATGAATCTTCGCAAAATTTTCCAAACATTTGGCCAGCTCCGGTCCGGTCACGGTGATTCGTCAAGCGGGGGCCGAGAAAAAAGGGGGGACCCAAAATATATATATCTATATATATACATATATATACATATATATATATATATATATATATATTATCTACTGGCGGTCGCCAGTAGATAGTTATAGTTAGGACCGTGTTTCCATAGGAAATCTGAAAATTCTATTTTGAATAACTTTGGCGCCGGTTGACGAATCCTCGCGAATTTTTCAAAATAGGTGGGGCTCTCCGCTCCGCTCCTACCCTGAAAGTTTCGGGGTGATTAGTCAAGCGGGGGCCAAGAAAAAAGGGGGGTCCCAAAATGCGTTTTCCCCATGCATTTTTCCATAGGGACCTTTAGTCCAAGGTACAGCCCGAACGGCTGAACAGAATTATTTGAAATTTGGCAAAGAGAAAGTCCTCAGGTCAGGGATGTGCCTTTTTGAATATCTGAAGTCAATCTGTTCTGTAGTTCCTGAGAAAATTTCAGTTAAAAGTACATATATATGTATAGGCGCGCACCGTGCGCGTACGGTAAGCATACCGTACGCGCATGCTGCCGTGCGCGAGCGTAATTCTGATTGGTGGTTACATGACAGTAAACATTCCAGTCGGTCGAAATCAGGAAGTGTCGGCCGCCATTTTGTCTCTCGCAGTCTGAGGCAGTGAAAAACAAAGGTGAAGAATGTGAAAAGGGGGCAGGGTGGACAGTTCCTGACCCCCTAGCCTTTGTCAGAGGGTCACTGAAGGACCCCCAAGGATGAAAAAACCATTTTTTTTTCTTCGAAAAAGCGCTGGGTGCGCGCACTGTGCGCGCACGGCACGCACAACGCATCGTGCGCGCACAGTGCGCGCACGGTGAAGAACCTGAAAAACAATATATTAATAAATACATAACAACTATAACTCACGCGACCGCAATCCTCTGCTGATGACGTCAGATATTACATCACTGATTAAATATGTGTCTTTCTGAAAAATAAATATTTGTAATATATGTATAGCTAAAGATTAATGGAAGAAGACATGGGTAAATAGGTGTCTAAATACAGTGATGTAATATCTGACGTCATCAGCAGAGGATTGCGGTCGCGTGAGTTATAGTTGCCTGCACTAACTATAACGGGGGAATTTCATTGGCTTTTTCCTAGGGAAATGTCCAGCTAACTATAACATGTGTGAAACCTATGGTTTTTTAAGTGAATTTGCAAGGTTTTTTAAATGCTAATTCCTAACTATACCGTGTGTGAAACCTATGGTTTTTTAAGTGATATATATATATATATGTATATGTATCCACCAACAGCTCGCACAATTTCTATGCAAGCACGAGCCACACGAATCTATTTGGTAATATGCAGTTTATGTACAGGGCAAACAAGACGCGTTTCGAGCTATCCAGCTCTTGGTCACATGACCGTAGGTTCAAAGTTCAGTATTTTTAAAGACATTTCATGAAAATAAACAAAAGACTTACAATATCACACTATCCCCCACTCATGTGAATAATTGATGAAACTTTTATATAGATTTGTGCACATAGAGTAAAACTAAATAAATTCTAATGATATGACGTATTTTGTGTAAAACTAAATCTTTAAAGAGTATGTATTCATACCAATTGCATCTTTGTCACAGTATGCAACTTAGAGAGATGTCAATTTGTTAAACGTTCCTTATTTTACTTCTATCAAGACCTTATAACAGTGCGACAATGGTCACATTATTTCAGTGAATGCAAACCTATAAAGAGTAAAGTACTCATTGTGACAATCTTAACCATCTATTTTTTCACTACGGAACAAATCATTAAGGGTATAGTACCCCAACTGCTTACAAATTACAATCATCGCAAATACCTGTAGTAAAGCATCACAATGTAAATACAAAATGTAAATGAAAAATGAAGATAAATATTCATCCCTATATGTATCCCCACAGGTAAATCAAAAGAATATAGTCATTATATTGCAGAAAGAAGTATAACCAGTACCAAAAAGAATGCAAAAAGGAGAAAGTGATTGTAATAACAAACACCTAAAACTACGTGCTCGTATCTCTTAACGGTAGCAGTGGTGGTCGTGGGCTTCACACGTCCAGTCTATGAGGAAAGAAAACAGGGACAAAGATTTATTCACAGTTAAGGTCCATAGCTCATAATCTTATATCAATGTTCAATTTCTAAGGTTGTAAGACAAGAGAACGCATCTATAACAATCTCTGAATTCAAGGTCATTGAAGATAAAGTAAAGACAAGGGGGGGTGTACATCTCACTGTTAAAGGCTTTATATCTATCACATATGTCATATCAACGTGAACAATTATGAAAAAATACGTGAAAAAATACAAAAATCACATAAATTAGGAGGATGAGGTCCATAACCATAAGTACAAAAATTATGCATTTAAAATACACAAACATACAAAAAATGAAAACTAAACTTCTATAAAAAGGAACTGGAGTTTCCAAAAGGTGCAAGGCGAAGGCTACATTTTACTTCATTAATCATTCTATAGATGAACGTGCATCTCTTCATCATTGTTCATCCCAAATGGAGCTACACTTCCAGCCTGCAGAATGAATCTGGATTCTGTTCTGCGCAGAGCCTGGATTCTATTCCCCCCTCTGGGGTTTTTGGGGATGGTGTCAAGGGCAAAAAAATTTGCCTTCGTCCAGTCTCCATTATGTACATTGTGGAAGTGTCTAGCTGTGCTATAACTGAAATCCTTAATGGTAATGGCACGCCAATGCTCCAATATTCTTTTCTTCACTGGAAAGGTTGTTGAGCCTATGTACCACTTGCCACAGGGGCAAGTGATCACATAGACTACAAAGTCTGTGCTGCACTGTATGTTTTTACGGATATACCATTTTCTCTTAGTTCTCTCTAGGATGACTTCTTTGACATTTTCACTATGGCTGCAAGCCTTACATTTACCGCATTGATGGAATCCTCCCACTTTATCTAACCATGTTGGTTTTAGATTGCTTAAGTGACTCTTGACAACCATATCTTTAATGGAGGTGCCTTTTCTGTATGTTATGGCAGGGTACGGGCCTAGTTTGTCTTTAAGAACCCTGTCTTGTGTCAAGATGTCCCATCTCCTTTTGATTATTCGATTGAATAGATTAGATTGGGAGTTAAATGTCGTGATGAGTCTAATGGGTGAATCTGTCTCTAACTGTTTTTTCTTGGGTGCTTTGTAGAGTGCCTCAATTCTTTTTATTTCATCTGCTCTTTTCTCACCCATTTTGAGCATATGTATATATGTATATAAATATATATATATATATTTTACCTACTGGCGGTCGCCAGTAGGTAGTTAGAGTTAGGACCTATTATCCATAGGAAATCCGCAACATTCTATTTAGGATAACTTTGGCGCTGGTTGACTAATCTTCGCGAAACTTTCAAAACTCGTGGCCCGCTCCGGTCCGCTCCTGTCCTGAAAGTCTCGGGGTGATTCGTCAAGCGGGGGCCGAGAAAAAAGGGGGGTCCCAAAACGTGTTTTCCCCATGCAAATTTGGCAGTGAAAAATTGAAATTGCGGGGGCTCGGGCAGGCCTCGCAGCGCCGGGGACAGCCACCCCCAGGGCTTTCATTAAATATTTGCAGGGGAGGTCACGGCCCCCCTGCAGCTCCGGGGACCGCCACCCCCCGGGGCTTTGCTTTTTTAATCTGTGGGGGGGCCTTGGAGGCCCCCCAAGCCCCGGGGACCACCACCCCAGGGGCTTTTATTAATTATTTAGCGAGGCTCATGACCCCCTGCTGCCCCGGGGACCACCACCCCCCTGGGCTTTAAAAAAAAAAACAGACCTGTGGGGGGGCTCGAGCCGCCCCACATGCCCCGGGGACTGCCACCTCCCCGGGGCACTAATATTTAAATGCAGGGGTCCGTGCAATTGTTGGTGGGGCCGCGTGCCCCCCCTACTGGAGCCCTTAATGGCCCTGGGGACCGCCACCCCCCAGAACCGGCTCTTGCAGTGACCCGGGGTGCCCACCCCAGGACACTGCTGTTTGCAATGACAGGGCGGCAGCCGCACGGCTCCCGCCCTGTCATTGCAAACTCTGCTTTGCTTCATTGAAGCAGGAGCAGGGAAACCTGCTCTCACTTCAATGAAGCAAAGCAGAATTGCTTTTCCATAAGGGGAGCTGCATGTCAGCAGTTCCCCTTGTGGAAAAGCAATGCCGGCTCCCGCAGGTCGCTGGGAGCCGGTGGGGGGATTGGGGAGGCCGGCCCTGCGGGAGGGGGTCCCCGGGGCCATAATTGGCCTGAGGAGGGGGGCCATGTGAGCAAGGGACTGTGGCTTGTTGTAAGTTAGGGAATTAATTCCCCTTCAATCCTGAGGGCCCCTGGGGGCCAACTAGGCCACCAGGTACCTCCAGTAAGCGCCACAGGCCTGCGTTGCAGAGAGGTGGTCCAGGCCACACCCCTTTTTACACCTCTCTGCAACGCAGCTCTGTGGCACTTACTTGGAGGTACCTAGTGGGCTAGTTGGACCCCAGGGACCCTCAGTATTCAAGGGGACTTAATACCCCAACTTAAAACGCGCCACAGGGCGTGTTTGCACAGTTGTGAAGGGAGGGGGCGGGGCCTGAGGTGACATGTGTGCAAACACGCTCTGTGGTGCGTTTTAAGTTGGGGAATTAATTCCTCTTCAATCCTGAGGGTCCCTGGGGGCCAACAACCCCACCAGGTACCTCCAGTAAGCGCCACTGCGCTGCATTGCAGAGAGGTGGAACAGCCCACACCCCTTTACAACTCTCTGCAACGCAGCTCAGTGGTGCTTACTGGAGGTACCTGGTTGGCTAGTTGGACCCCAGGGACTGTCAGGATTCAAGGGGACTTAATCTCCAAACTTAAAACGGCCACAGGGCATGTTTGCACACATATCACCTCAGGCCCCCCTCCCTTCACCACTGTGCAAACGCACCCCGTAGCGCGTTTTAAGAGGTAGTTTTAATCCCCCTACCCTATTATGTACTAGGGCCTTACAGAGGAGGTCATGCTAATCACAGGGGTACCCCAACGCATAGTGTTCCCTAGTGTATGTAGGTGTTTTCACTGTATTCTGAGTGTCTTTTAGCATAGCACTGGCTCTAGGCCTGGTTAGTCAGAGTCAGTTACCACCAGTACCCGTCCGAAAAAGTTGTGGGCACAGGATGATTTTGCAAGAAGGCCTCTTTCTGCTCCTCTGTTGGTTCTTTCTGCACATATCTTGCTTCTTCCTGCACTTTTATTTGACTTTGTGGACTTCTGTTGCTTCTTTCTGCATTCCTTTTGCTTTTTTATGTGTGTTTTTTCTTCTTTCTTCACATGTCCCACCTCTGTAGGTATAGTTAGAAACTAGCATTTGAAAAAGCCTTGAAATTCACTGAAAAAACCATAGGTTTCAGGCACGTTACAGTTAGAAATTAGCATTTAAAAAACCTTTGAAATTCACTGAAAAAAACATAGGTTTCAGGCACGTTATAGTTAGAAATTAGCATTTAAAAAACCTTAGAAATTCACTGAAAAAACCATAGGTTTTAGGGAAAGTTATAGTTAGTTGGACATTTCACTCGTACAAAACCCATGAAATTCCCCCGTTATAGTTATTTCAGCTAACTATAACTCGCGCCCCCGCAATGCACTGCTGATGACGACACATATTACATCACTCATGAGTCATGACATGGTCAGTGACATCACTGATGACATCACTGATGACATCTCAAATGACATCACTGATGACATCACAGATGACATCATGCATTTGATAATTTCATGCATCTTCTCACACCCTAATATAACTTTAGATACACCCACTCTAAATTACAGACTGCCATTCTCAAAACCATTGACATTCCAACACCATTAACTACATACCCACTCACTGATCCTTAGGTCTACACACACATCCACTCACTAACCCGTACAGTCACTCATACTTATAGTCACTCAGTACAGGACTATCATATGCACTCATACACCTAAATAGACACTCACACACCGCCACTCATCCATAGAGATACTCACACACCTAGTCAGTCATGCAAATAATTAATCACACTCCCATTTACTCACCTATACAGTTATACACACACCAGCTCACTTACTGATACAAATACTAGCACATTCATACGTTCTTATACAATCACTGATACAAGCAAACACTCATCCATGCAGCCACTCTCACAATCACACACTCTCACTTATAGCCATTTATATACTCTAACACACATATATACTGCCTTTCATATGTGTAGTTAGTCACACATGTACCACTGAGATATACATTCACTCACTAACACACCCATACACACACTCACCCACCCATACAGTCCATCACAGATGCACACTTCAAACTATGCACCCAGTGAATCACCCACTCACACATCTATGCACAGAGTCACACACGCCCCACCCACACAAACACTCAGGCACCCATACAGATACTCAGACAACCAATCAATAACTCATATAGACACTTATGTAGTTATTCCAAAACCCATGCAGCCGCTTACACACCAACAGACACACGGATACAGAGATTCACACAGTTTAGTCACTAACCCATGCATTCAGTAAGATATGTTTAATCACTCACTTATAGAGTCAGTCATGCACCTAGTAAAACATCCATTCCGACACTTATACACCTACTCATTCTTCAATATGCCTTTCCCTATATATATTAAACATATTTAAATTTTACAGTAACACACAGTCACTGGATGATGTCATCAGTGATGTCATCAGTGGTGTCATTTGAGATGTCATCAGTGATGTCATCAGTGATGTCACTGACCATGTCATGAGTGATGTAATATATGACGTCATGAGCAGTGCATTGCGGGGGCGCGAGTTATAGTTAGCGGAACTAACTATAACAGGGGAATTTCATGGGTTTTGTACGAGTAACTTTCCCTAAAACCTATGGTTTTTTCAGTGAATATATATATATATATATCCCTGTATAAATCTATATTTATCTAAATTCTACTTACTTGTATACTTATATTTATATTAGTATACATCTATGCATTCCTCTACTTAGTTACACTTATTTATTTATTTTTAACCTTACTTTTCCTCTCCCTACTTATGGTTATGTACATATTCCCTTATTTATACAAATATTTATACATTTATTTACATTTCATTCTCTAACAATCTCCCTCATATCTTTCAACTTTTCCCTCACTTTATACATTCTGTATTTCTTGGATTAATTTCTACCCTCCAGTTCTTTTTTTTATTTCTTCATATTTATATTTATCTCAATTGGTACTTGTATATTGAAATATGTATATAGATTAGCTTATTATACCTTATTGTCTTTCTTGGCACCTTCTTCATACAATATAAGATCCCTTACATAATTTTTAATGATCTTGGTTTTTTGTGATAATATTTTATATGCTTAAAATGTTAACTGATAATCCTATGTGTTCATATTTATATATTCATTACAAGTTTTCTCAATAAAAAATATTTCGAAAAAAAAAAAGAAACATCATTCCTGCTGGAAGGGCTGGGGGCATGTCAGTTACTTTGAGGCACCCTGCTTCTCTGCTGTGATATCACAGACATTTCAAGTTGTGTTTTTCCACTAACCCTTTTCTTTTCGGGAACGAGATTCAGGTATGACTCCACACGGAAGCCTTGTTTACGTAGGAACCTGCAGAGTAAGGATGGGCGTAGTTGGCGGATTACCAGAGTAAGGATAGGCGTAGTTGGCAGATTACCACTACACAGAAGTAGGAACCTGCAAAGTAAAGATGGGCACAGTTAGCAAATTACCGTGAACTCTGCTCCGTAACTCTGTTCCATCTCATCCCCATTAATAAAACAGAAACCTCACACACACTTGATAAATCAACACATAACTCTATCATTACATACAAAATTACATAGTCATCTCACAAAAATGAAAATGAAAATACAGCAAGCGGTGAGAGGGGTGATGATTTTGGTGTCCTCACCAACCTAGGGAGAGAACCAAGCAGATGCCTTGAGCACAAAGGGCACATCATGCTGAACGATTGGTGGTGGTCCCATCCTCCTAGGACCACCCCAAGCACAGTTAGAGGCAAAAATACAATCACAACCAAATGCCCTGGGACCATGGGACCACCACCGAATCGTTCAGCATGATATTCTCTTTGTGTTCAATGCATCTGATTGCCCTCCCCTAGGTTAGGGGTGACCCTAAAATCATCACCACTCTCATTGCCTGGCCTTTTTCAAAGTTCACTTTTGTGAATTGGTTATATGCTTTTTTAGCATGTAAAGGTAAAGTGGTTTTATCAAAGGGTTGTGGGTACTGTATCTAACTTTGCTACATGTCACTGTCTGCAGCCTATTCCCACGGTTACTGCAAACTCTCCACAACTGGTTCCAGATCATTTCATGATTTTTGGCCACCAATTTGATTGATTGATTGATTGATTTATTTATTTGTTGATTAATTAAAACCATTACAAAAAAGGACAAAAATAAATACAAACCACACACTTTACCTAATTGAACATTCCTGGATACAATGCATGAAATTAACCACAATCAATTCACTTTTTCCAGTTCGGGATAATCCAAAATTATTAATTCAATTTTTAAAATAGTTTACAGGACTTGACAATTTTCAGGGATAAAGTGCACGTGTGCCATTTGGTAAAAATAATAAACATTATAAATGGAACATCATCTATGAATAGTCCTCTAAAAACAGACAATTAATACATTATCTTAAAGTAGTACTTTGAAAGCAAACAATTAAAAAGTGCCATAAAATTAATTCATCATCACCTTAAAAGCAACAACATCAATAATTCACAGTCTTAACAAATTTAACATTTACTTTGGGTGTCAACCTTACATAATTTATTTTCTACTATAAACATACATTTTACAAATTGGTGAATAATATAAACATTGACACCACTTAGGCCAAATATTAATGCCGATCTACAAGTCCTAATTGCCGATCTACAAGTCCTAATTGCCGATCTACAAGTCCTAAATTGGCCACCAATTTATTGAGAATCACACAACAAAATTGTTTTCTTTAGCCACTTTACAGATAGCTGGTAGGATTTATTGTATGCACTGTAACCAGATACAGTGGCATGATTGGATGTTTATGTATTAGAACTCCCCAGCCCTGTCTACCTACAAATAGCCAGGAACAAGGCTTACGTATCCCTGGGGAAGTCTTTGGTGATGAGGACGGATGAAACACGTGTTGGCTAGAAGCATTTCAACAAAATCGAGTAAAGAATGTCTCATGGAAGAACATCAATGAGAAACACAAGAAAAACTGTCACTCGTGTTAGTCACCAGCAAGATGGTCTATGTGAACACCCTCTATACCGGGATCACCAAACAACTCACTAGAAGACGGCAAACCATCCAGAACTCAGAACCTCGACCTCCCACACAGAACTCACATCACCCAACACCTCAGGGAGGTCCAGTGGCTCCCGATACACTAGCGCCTTCAGTTCAGACTCCTACAAACACATTCAGGACAGTACAAAACTCAGGCTCCACCTACCTGAACAGTTGCATCTCCTTCCAGCAACCACCCAGACACCTCCGCTATGCAGGACTCCTACTCGCAACATCCCACGCGTACACTGAACAGGATGCGCGATCTCTTACATCACTCCTAAAGTGTGGAACGACCTCCCACTCCACATCCAAGCCTCCTCCTCTCTCCCTGAATCCACAAGAAGCTGAAGACCTGGCTTTTCAATTAACCAACCTGCCATGGGCAGGGCTACCCACACACACCTGCTCAGCATCAGAATACCCTCACGGGTGACAGGGCGCTTTACAAATACACAACATAAATTGGCTTCTGCATGCTTGCAAGGACTTCAAATACATTTTGGGGTTTTTGCCTGAACTTCGGGGAGTATTGAGGTAGTTGCTCTGGCACCTTGGGAATAGATTACGCCTGTTTTTTTTCTACTTCTGAAAGTGTTTAGCACGGACCACACTCTGGCCGCTTTTATTATTGCTTGCCAATTTTAAAGCGGGGGACACTAGACAATCCCTGCTGGTGGGGAAAGAATAGAAGATGCCCAATTATTTCCACGACTGTTGCACCAAGGTCTTCATCCTTCCGCTTCTCTCCTTCGTCTTTTGACTAGCTGGGTGTGTTTATGCTGGACCCCTCAATGAAAACTCCAGCTACGTCACACGATAGGGAAACTACTGCCTGTGTTAAACCGCATCAAGTCCACCTCACAATATCTTCAAAATGGCGTCCGTGAAGTTCTGTGAGATTTCATTTCCAGCTATCAAAATCTCACAGAGACATTTGTGTAAATTTCCCAAAAAAGACTTCCTTACCACAAACACCTCTCCCTCGTAAATGAAAAAGAATATCGCCACAGAATCTAAACATTTACTTCTCAAGAAACAAAGGCATTCCTCGTATGCGTGTGACCCAGGTGCACAACACCCATTGGGCTCACCGGGACAGTAAACAGCAAATCACAGATCCAGACGAAGAAACGAGTCCCCCTACACTTCTCCATTGATAACTTTATTAATGCTAATAAAAAATATGTTTTTGATACAGTCTTTATTCGAGAGTAATTGTGGTTTATAAACCTGTAACTCTTACAATTCCGTTATCTAATGAATTCATCCTGTATTGCAAAACAAGAAAAAAAGTATGGAATACTTAATGTTTAGTGTTAAAAAAAACCAATACAAAATATTTTTTTAAAGTTGGATGAATTGGTTCCAAAGCCAAAATGAGAATCGTGTTTGGAAAACCAGATCTGGACATTTGCCCCCTGGTTCTCAGCCTCTGAAGCCGGCTGTGTACGTGGAAATGGTCAGTTTCCCAGTATATCTTTTTGAAGTCTGCCACCGATGCGAACTGCAAGTTACCCGGTCAGGGCGGATTACATTCCCATGCACCGTGCGCTCATCTCAGCCGTCCACGAATCAACACAAGGCAGAGAGGGTGTGATGAAGAAAGGTTACTTTTGGTTTTTATCAGGCACTCGGGTATTTGCAGTCCCTGGATCACTGAATAACAGGCAAGCACATCATTTCAAGAGACGGTAACGAGAGTTTGCCCCCCCTGCTGTAATATTTTAATAAAGGCGGGAGTATTTCAAGCATGTTTCCACAGCAAAGGGACGCATACACACACACCTCTTAAGTCCTTTGAAAAAACTCTGAGTTTCATTCGATCGCCTGGACCCTGTTCCCGTGTCCTTCAGATCTATTCCACATTATAGAACAGTCCCTGTGAATACACGTGAGGGTCAGATCAGCCGTGTGCCTCAAGTATATGCACAGTTTTAGACATGTCAGCCTTAGGGGGGGGGGTCTCCCCCAAACCTTTTGCCTTACTCCTCCATTGTGTCTGATCTCGTTTTTGTTGGACTTGGGACTGTGCATTTTACCACTGCCAATCAAGGCTGAAGTGTGTGTGCTCCCTCCCTGAAACATAGTAACTTTGTCTTATACCCAATTAGCACATTTAATTTACTTGTAAGTACCTAGTACAGTGGTACTATGTGTACCTAGGGCCTGTAAATTAAATGCTACTAGTAAGGTCTGCAGAACTTATTGTGACAACAGGCGACAACTCCAAGGAGGCATTTCGAGTCCCAGTCGTCATCGGCCCCGAGGAGCGGCCCATCACTCTCCCTGCACCCAATCAGCCCCGAGGAGCGGTCCATCACTCTCCCTGCACCCAATCAGCCCCAAGGAGCGGTCCATCACTCTCCCTGCACCCAATCAGCCCCGAGGAGCGGTCCATCACTCTCCCTGCACCCAATCAGCCTGCTCAGTGCTATATAGTGCATTTGCATATCTCGCCACCTGCGGCAACTCCAAAGATGGACTTCGAGTCCCAGGCGTCATTGGGCCCCGGAGGCAGTCCATCACTCTCCCTGCACCCAATCAGCCTGCCCACCCCATGTAGTGCATGTACATATCCCACCTGCGCCCATCAGCCCCAGCATGAGGCAGGGCCGCTCCCTCGTCTCTGTTCATGGCGGTATTGGTCACTCTTTGCCTGGTAAGCCTGTCTTTCGTGGCCCAGATTTTCTACACTGGACATGTTTTCTTCTTCTTTACTTCACCTCTCCCACGGCCTTGATCCACCTGACATCTTGAATGCCTGACTGCTTGCTTGCCGGCTGTGTTTTATCCTTGCCAGTGTTTATCACCTGAGCCCTTGTTGAAGCCATCCCGGGCAAACGAAAGGTGCCGGACAACTCCATGGGGCTGGGAAGGAGGCTCCATCTGCACGAACTGTGCTCTTCAAGTAATTGATGAACTAATTTTGGAGGTCGAGGACATGATTAGTTGTGGGAGAACTGTTCCTGCTACGCCTGCCCCCAGGAAAACGAAATCTACGATTCCCCAGTTTTACAAGGGGAAAGACGGTGCCTCGATTCATTGCCTTTGTGATAAAGACGCCTCTGGTTCTGTGTCTAACTCGGTGAAAGAGCTAAGATCTGTGGGTGCTTTCACGGCCCCCCCTCGCCCTCCATTGCCTTGGGCCCCCTGTCAGCCGAAGCTTTGCCCGCTCAAGATCCTTGTATTATTACCCTCACCATCTGATGATCCCGCCATCTTTGATATTAGAGGTGTGGCGCAGCGACCAGAGTGGCTGACTCCGGAGCGCGGGGCTCACGATTCAATCCTGGCACCAGTGGCAGCTCAGCATCATGTGACTCCAGGCAATAGCTCACTTAATCTTCCAACGGCCCCCAGCGCCTTGAGACCCGTAAGGGTGATATGTTTGCGCTTTACAAATAGGAATGATTATTTATTATTATTACTATCCTGAACATGCAGCAGGAGGCTGGTTCAGATTCCTCTGCTGATGACCCGTGGTCTTTAGAGCCTGGTTATACACCTTAGCAGGGCTTTAAGTGGGCCGGGTCCGAGCACCAGCAGTTATTTTCAGGGGGCCTCGAAACGGGTCTCTATCGGGCTCTATTTTCTGTGCAAAAATAAGACTATGTGGACTTTTATTTTTTTTAATATACACGCGGCAATTAGCTAGCTGGTGCAAACTCTTTTTATCATGACAGCTTTCTCCAGAATCCACAATAGGGCTGCAGCACGTCTGCTTTCACCCCTCCCCTGCACTTGGGAGAGCAGGACCGGTTCTATGATTTGCGGGGCAAAAGGGAATGGGCGAGGCCCCTCTAATTTACTTAAGTGACGTGACCCCTTGCAAGGAAACCATACAGACACACTGCGGGAAGCCCATTGTACAGGATCTTAGCGTCCCCACAGTGTTAACTCTCAGCCCACAAGCAATTCTCCCACCGATCAATTCTCCCACCTATCAATTCTCCCACCTAACAATTCTCACACCTATCAATTCTCCCACCTAACAATTCTCACACCTATCAATTCTCCCACCTATCAATTCTCCCACCTAACAATTCTCACACCTATCAATTCTCCCACCTAACAATTCTCACACCTATCAATTCTCCCACCTATCAATTCTCCCACGAATTATCAATTCTCCCACCTATCAATTCTCCCACCTATCAATTCTCCCACCTATCAATTCTCCCACCTATCAATTCTCCCCCCTATCAATTCTCCCCCCTATCAATTCTCACATCTTTCAATTCTCACACCTATCAATTCTCACACCTATCAATTCTCACATCTATCAATTCTCCCACCTATCAAATCTCACATCTATCAATTCTTCCCCCTTTCAATTCTCCCCCCTTTCAATTCTCCCACCTATCAATTCTCCCACCTATCAATTCTCCCACCTATCAATTCTCCCACCTATCAATTCTCCAACCTCTCAATTCTCGCACCTATCAATTCTCCCACCTTCAGTCCGATAGGTGTGAGAATTGCTTGTGGCTGGGAGTTAACACTGTGGGGGCGCTAAAATCCTGTACAATGGGCCTCCCGCAGTGTCTCTGAATGGGTCTCCTTGCAATTGGGACAAAAGGAAGCTTCTCCCTCCCCTAGGCCTCCAGACACCATCCCTGAGAGGCCTGGGGAGGGGATCCCTCCCATGGACCCTAATTGCAAGGAAACAGGGAAACACCAGGGCACACAGCGCCGGCCCTGGGAGAGAAAGCAGGCAGTGAGCAGCCGACTGTGGCTCCTCCGGACACATGTCACAGTCCAGCTTCAATTATACTATTATGAAAAACTAAAAGTGCGAGGCGAAGCTTTGTTAATTAGATGATTATGGGGAAGAGAAACAGTGGTACGGATCACATAAGAACACAGTATATCGGATTTTATGAAGTAAATATTGTCTAACCTGCTTATTATAATTATTATTGTTGTTCCATTGCTGCTATTATTCATATTATCATCATCACGAATAATAATATTTGTTGGTAACGATGAAAACAAAAATGCAATAAAAAGTAATTAATTTAAAAGAATGATAATGTAATAGTACTGTTGCAAATAAATAAGCATGGCTTTTATGTTGATTCAGCATGGTGAGTAAAGTAGGGAGTGCTCTAATCCGTGTTTACAGGCCCAGCTGGGTTGTGGTAGATGTGATTTGAGGTGTACGGCAGGCTGTACTGTAGTAAATGTGCTTCGACAACCTGTGTCACAATTCTACCTGCATTGAGGTTAGGGGGAATACATTGTGTCATGTCTATGTTTGTGTATACTGCAGTTGTTCTCTGAGGAGTCCGAGGGCTGACGGCTTGTCAGAGCAGGGGGTACTGCTACACTAGTTATCTTTATTTAGACCGTGCCCCTACTTAGATAGGCCACACCCATTTGAGGTTTGCACCACCCCTTTTAGAGCGCCCCCAATTTTTTCCCCCACTTAAAGCCCTGCACCTTAGAGCTGAACTTAAGTTTGTTAAAGACCTTGGTCCTTTTTTTATGTTCAAGGGTGACGGATCTCATCAATCAATCAATCAATCATTTGTAAAGCACACTACATACCCGCGAGGGTCTCAAGGCACTGGCAAGAGCTCTTTGCTATTGTGTGCGTTGTTGTTGAGGCGGTCTTTGAAGGAGGTCCTCTTGGCCGCCCTGATGAGGTGGTTGTGGTTGCGGATGGCGTCCTTGTGTGCTGTGTGGCTGTCCGGAGTTTGTTCACTGTGCCATTCCTTCTCTACTTTCCGGCAGGCTTGCTTGGAGGCAAGGAGTTCTGGGGTGAACCCGCTGGCCCTCTTGCTGGTGTCTCTGTGGCGGGGGGTTTCTTCAGCGGGGTGAGGGTGTTGGCGCAGTCCTCGATCCAGCGTCTGAGGCTGTGGGCAGCGTCTTCGGTGTTGGAGGGTTCGGTGCGTGAGCTGAGAGCGAGGTTTGCTGTAGTTGGTCTTTGGTGATTTTGCTCCAGCAGCGACGGGGCATCTGTTGGGTGCGGTGGTGTGTGGTGGGTTTCTGGAAGGCGAAGTGGATGCAGCAGTGGTCGGTCCAGAGGAGTTCGGTGGTGTGGCTGACGGAGACGTGCGGGCTTGAGGAGAAGACGGGGTCGAGTGTGTGGCTGGCGAAGTGAGTCTCATTCGTATCAACAATGGTCTATTGTTAAAGCTTAGGGAAGGGAGCTTTGAACTACCCTTACCTGCGTAAATGCATTCCTTCCTCATACAATCGTTCCCCCTGGCCCCGGCGTCTCAATGTTAGAAGCCCCCGCTAAAGGGGACCGTCCACTTTCTTCCATCTGCCCCGGTTAGTGCAGCTCCTTCAGCCTCTACAGGTTTTGCCTCTGCCTCCCCTTTAGTAAGACAAGGGGACCTCCAAATGAGCACAAACACCAGCCCTGATAATGCACACACAGAGGCATAGCATCCCCACTGACGTCAGTGCACCTCAACCTGTGACATCTTGACATGGTACCATTAGGGACACTAACGAGGGGGCCCACTCCGAAGTTTCCCCTGCCTCTGACCGAGAATGGTCCTGGGGCTCCTTCCAATAGGGGCATCTCTTTACATCTCCCACCTAATTGTACCCCCTACATGGTAGGCCTAGTGGATGTCCCTTCTATCAATTCTTTTGAGGGGGTTTTTCAGCCTAAGAATAAGGTGTTTCACTGGTTGTCTATGAAGGTAGGGGAGGATGCTTGTTTTCATATGCAGATAAATATTGCCCATAGAGTGGGATGGGTGAGAGGTTGCCCCAAATTGATAAGGGGGTATTGTGTTGTGGTGAATTTCAACTTTAATTGGGCTTCCACCAGAATCCTGGCTTCCCCCCAGGGTACATAGATTTTGGGATTTGGGATGCGCCCTGCCGAGATCTTTTATAAGCTGGGGACACGTTCTTCGATGAGTCGCACCTACTATCCCCGGGTGCCTGAGTCCCCCCAAGTTACACACAGAAAGCCCACCTGAGAGCAATCTGCTCGTTTCATCTTCCCCTCTTGAGGTGTGAATAGCCTCCGACATCCTGGGACTCTCCAAGGCCACACAGTGTCTTATAGCGGACCTTCAGGGGAGAACCTGGCACCCTTCATCACCGCTAATAGATTTGAAACTCTTGGTTCTCTGGAGTGGGTAGATTGACTACCTAGTACCGAACCTGGGGCAGAGGAGAAATTGACGAAAGAAGAGGTGGGGGGCGATCCATCAGAGCCTTATAATAGTGATCAGCAGGGGTTTCTCTCCTGGAAAATAGCCAGGTTAGATGCTAAGACTAGGGACCCTAATTGGCTAGATTTAATCAAACCTTTCCATACCTTTGCCTTTCAAGAAACATGCAGGGGCAGCTCCACCGTAATGGCGTAGCAACATCATCCCACTCGTCAGTCACAGAAAAATAAAATGATAAAACATAATTTTATTTTTCTGTGACTGCCTTACACATACATGTAGTGCGGAGGGTGGGGCCGTGAGAAGTGGTGGGCACTTAGAAGTGTGCATGCATGTTTGGCCAGCCGTCCCAGGCCGGCCAAACATACATGCGTATTTCTATTTCTCCAACCCGGTTGTGTTCACAGTCAGGTTAGAGAAATGCCCCAGGCTCCCAGGGACTGTCTGAGCAACAGAGCAGGCCGCTCAGACCAATCCTGATGCTGCTCTTATAGTGAGAGCAGTGTCTGGGTTGGGTAGGGAGCCTGCTTTCCCAGAGATTGCTGGGAAAGCCCTGAGGCAGACGTCGGAGGCAGCGGCTGCGGTAGTAGAAGAAAAGCTATGGTTTTTTGGTGGCCGCTGCTGGAAGCATGGTCCCTTAAAACCACCCAATTTTTAGCTAATTTTGTCCATTTCTTCTGGCCAGTGATACCTTCTCCCTCAGGGCGAGCCAAGGCTGGATTGTGCATTTTAATCTCCCTAGCATTAAATTGTTTGGCGACTGAGGTAGAGACAGATTGTCCATATGTAGGGGCTGTTCTTCTCACTTTTCCTGATTGTGAATATTCACAATCCTAATAGTTACTCTCCTCACTCTGATGCCATTCTTAAGACTGACTCGGTCATTGAGAAATGTAAGAACTCATTGCTCCTTTGTGGAGCCGAACCGGCAAGAAATTTCTTGATAATGGTTATGGGCGACTTTCTTATCCACCCTTGTCCAGGTCCTTGCTTTGTTTTTTCTGGGCCCTTTTGCCAACGATGAGTCCCCACTTCTCCACTTTGAACACTCTCTCAACGGGAGCAGTTAAAGTGTTTGGTTTATTGCCAGAACCTGATCATTCCTAGTGTCCAGGTAGCCCCCACGTATGTTGGCAAGGGGCAGAATCAATTGTGGACCACATCTTGATTTCAATGTCACTCTCTATTTCTCTGGGGCGGAAGTCCTAAAATTCCAGAGTCAGTGCCTCCCCTCACTGTCTCCTTGTCTGCAACACTTGACACCCACGAACCAGGGGCAACACCTGCGGTGGTCTGAAATCAACCCCAAGGGACTCTCTTCAGGCCGTTGAGCCCAGAGTTCAAATGTTGTCTTAATCCTGACCTTTGTCCTAAGGACGTTCTTACCACGTTCTCAACACTTTGTGCCTGGTTAAGGTCTGCGCTCACTGCTCCTAGTCAAGGCTCCTCAGACTCTACCAGACCTCAGTGGTTTAACGAGGCATGTTTTAAAGCCCATGGTGCCCTAAACACAACCCTTGAACGCTGCCCAAGAGACAATAAGGAGATACAGTGCTCAATAACCATTCTAGAGAGCTATAAATCACCCTTTCATGACTGAGGATGCTATGTCTAGCTTGGCCACTGCTATACCGGAAGCTAAATGGTTTCACCATTTCTCCCAAATGTATTCTTTAATGATCAAGAGGAGTTAATGACCTCTAATACTGGCGTGAAGGCTAGTCCTTCCTGCGTCTCCTTTTCTGTCATGGAATTTACTTGCGCCAGTAGACGCCTATTCCGAAATAAGGCTCCTGGGCTAGACGGTGTGCCAGCTCACCTTTTCAAGAGTGAGGTAGCCATTTGGGCGCCCATGTTGACAAACATCTAAAATGCTGCCATATCAATTAGCCCCATAAGCTCTTGATCCGATTCCATCATAGTGCCAGTAGTCAAAAAGGGCAGCCGGGGGGACCCAAAATGCTACAGGCCAATCTTGCTCATTGACACCACAGTCAAGGTTTTGGGCCAGGTTGTTTTAAAAGGCTGGCAAACTGGGCTGAAGAAAAGAACATCATTATTGACTCTCAGTATGGGTTTAGGTTCATCGAACAATGTCTAAACTTACACCTCCTGATCCAATTGTACACGATGGCCATATAGGGTTCCCTTATTTTAGGATTCATGGATCTCTCTTCAGCGTTTGAGCTGGTAAACCACTCGAAGTTGTGGTCTCTTTTGTTGTCTTTAGGGGTGGAGCAAGCCCTTGTCTCTTTTTTGGCAACATCCATATGATATGTCCCCCGCTGTCAGATTCAGAGAGGATGGTACTTGTACAAAAAGATTCCCCATCACTGGAGGTGTGAGACTGGTGTGTATCTTGGACCCCTTTTTATTTACCATCTACATATATGGCTTAGTGGCTACTTTGTTGAAAGTACAAGTAAATCCTCCGCGGGCCGGTTCCCGGGCTTTACCACTCATCTTGTATGCTTACAAGGCCATCCTTATGTCAAGGACGGCATTGGGCCTTCAACGGTTTTTAGATCTTTATGATAAAGTTATGGAGAGTTTGGATCTTTCGGTGAACACCTCAAAATCTTTTGTGATGGTTGCGGGTGCCAAGCCCTCTAAAACCAAGAGTCATTATTGCTGTAAAGCTAGGATCACTCAAGTGTCTTCTTTCAACTATTTGGGCATCTTGTCAACGATAATTCCTCTTGGGCCCCTCCTCTCAATCGAAAAGGCTCACTTTAGCCAGACTGTGTGGAGCGGTCCTGGATTCCAGCCCAAGAGTAGGTAAGAATTCTATGAAAGCACTGCTTCATGTTTATAAGGCTAAGTGTATTTCTGCTACCTGTACAGCATTGATATCTGGGGGTATTGTGATTGTGGTCCCCTTCAGTTAGAGAAAAGCACGTTTTTAGGTGGCTGCTGGGTGTGCCCCAAGGTTCACCAACCTTTGTGGTACATGAGGAACTTGGGCTCAGATATATCTTGGATATTTTTAAACTCAGGCCCATACCATGTTTAATCTCGATGTGGAAAGAAAGTGAGGCAACTCTTAATGGGCTGAATATCCAGGATTGTCTTTCTTTAGTCAGCTCTAAAGCAATTCCCTGGTTGTGTTACACCCAGTTTGTACTGACACCCTTGGGCCACCCCAGCCTCTTCACGCAGCCTGAGAAAATTGTTAAGTCTGACTATCTGTGGGTCAAATGGAATTTTCTATCCTGACTCTGTTCTCAGGGAGGACTAGGAATTGTGCAAACCAGCTGTCTGAGATCACTGTTTGGTAAAAACAGTTAGTTCCATCAAGCCATACCCGACCTGCGTTAATAATAGCTACCATTGTCAGCTTTTACCCAGGTTTAGATTGAATCCATTTTTCCCACTGGTTAATTTTACTAAAGGTTGGGCTGCAGACGGCTCTTTAGGCCCTTGTGAGTGTGATAAAACTTCAGCCAGGTCCATGATACATGTTGTAATGTTCTATCGCCTATGCAGTCTTCCCAGAAAAAAGGTTTTGGTTCCCATTCTGAGAGAGGCTCAGTTTCAACAAAGTAAGGCCAGCAATGGTGTTCCTCTCTATGTTGGGAGATATGTGCACCTGTGTAAACATGGGTCACGTTTAAAGCATTATTGTTAAGAATCCGGGGGAGTTTGGCCTTAATTGTCTGCACTAATTGATTGCATTTTATCGAATGCCCTTCAGCTCCATATATTGAATCCACTTTCTTTTTACTGATACATGCAGTAACTGTACTTGTTTTATCACTTATATTTTATGGTCTGAGTTTAATGTATTTTATCTACTTGTGAATGGACTTGTATGAGTTTTTATCTGTTTTATATCTTATATGGTTATTTATTTAACTAAATAAAGAGACTTTACTTACTTACTTATTGTGCCACCCACTTAAGTGACCTTTTAAATATGTGTCAGGCCTGCCATTGCAGTCTGTGTGTGCAGTAATAAACTGTTACTTCAACCTGGCAAAATACACTTTTTGCCAGGTCTTTCTTTTTAATACATAGATTTCAGCCCAGGGTAGGCCCCAAACAGCTCACAGGGCAGGGTGCAGTGTATTCAAAAAGTTGGATGTGTACTTTTAACTTTTACATATCCTGGTAGTGAAAAATCCTTAAATGTGTTTTTAATTTCTGCAAGGACTGCCTCTCCCATAGGATAACATTGGGTTACTTTATTAAATTTAATATACCATCATTTCCAATTGGAAGCAGGTAGGAATATTGAGCCTGGTGTCTAAACAATTGTAATGTAAAACACTCTTTGATTGTAAAGTCAGATTTTAAGTCACAATTCTGAAAATGCCACATTTTACAAAATTGGCATTTTCTTGACCCAGTAAGTTGATGGCTAACGCATATACCCAGGGTCACATGACTAGGTGTAGCTGGCAGTCGAACTTTTTGTATTGATCCCAGACAGTGAGACAAAGGGGGACTAGATGTTGGGAGGATGGGTCATCACTGACTAAGAGGGGGCGGAGCTGTCACCTACCACACTTGCACATCACAAAAGCACTGCCTCAGCACACTCAGAAAGTGTTTGACACTGTGGCCAGGATAGAGAGGAAGGAAATTTCAAACACCTCTGGAGGGGGAGTGGAAACCTCGAGCGCCTTCTCCTACTTTAAAGCTGGCACCAAGTACAAATGTTGGACCCTCAGACCTAAATCTTCAGTACACATCTGGACCTGTAGAAACCTCAGAAGGAATGCAGCATGAAGGACTGTTATTCTGCTGCCCTGCTGAATGAGAAGGAAAGCTGGGCCTGCACCCTTCATCCCAGGCCTTTGTGACTCCAAGGGTCAACTGACTGATCTCCTGTTCTGAGATACAGGGACATGAAAAGTTCCAGAGGTCTCCCTGAATCTGCCCTGCTGACCTGCTACCTGGACCTGCAACTGGACCAGCAACTGGAACTGTCTGAGCCCTGCTGGCCTCTGCTAGAGTGAGTTCTTGATCCCCAAGAGGTGACCCACAGGTTCTGGACCTGTGGTGTGGCATCAGTTGAGCTGCCTCCTCCAAGAAAGGGAGAAATCCTGAAATTTTGGGCTCTTCGTGACCGCAAATGAGCCAGTTCCTGTCAATATCTTGCAGTCCTTGCTGACCACCAAGGCAAACCTGCAGTGATCCCGACTCTTCCTGCTACAGCGACCACTCACGACGACTGGCAATGAAAGATCTGCACTTCGTGTTACAGCATCGACAGCCCGGGGTGACCACCGATGTGAATCTTCAGCAATTACCGTCCGCGATGCCCAATAGGATCTTCGCGCTGCAGCGACGGCCATCCGCGACGCTCTAATTGCTCTTTGCACCCCCTCGCCCCCACTGCGAATGGAAGTCTTCACTCTTGACTTAAGAAGGTAACTCTTACAGCAGGACTAACCTGGTCCTTGTACCTGAGCCATGCTCCATCGCAGTCAGCGTAAACTTGTTACTTTCATATGGTCTTGTGCGACCAAATAACTCCGAGTAGTGTTTGTGCTTTTAGGTGCTATGCTTATCTGAACTCTTTAAAATTGCATATCTCTGTTTCTACTGATTTTTGTCTTTTTGGTGTCAAATAATGTAACATATTTTATTCTATATTTTATGAACTAGTGTGGAATTTTTGTGTGGTGTGTTTACACTTTATTACTCTTTGAAGTGCTGCATTAATACTTTACACATTGCCTCTAAGTTAAGCCTGGCTGCTTTGTTCCAAGTTTTCCAGAGGGCTGAGCATAGGTTAATTTAGGGTTTGTTTGTGTTTCACCCTGACAAGGATTGTGGTTGCTGCTTGAGCAGGGTTTCACCCCCACACACACACACAAACCAATAACCCAATCTCCTACATTCAGCAAATCTAGAGAAGATATTTGGAGAATGACTCTTAAATCTAGAGAAGATATTTGTAGAATGACCCATCAAATACCAGATATAGCTCTTCCTTTCTGGAGACTGCTGGGGTCATCCACACATCTTCAGGTCGCCTGTTTTGTTTTTATGAGGGACTTCTGAGTAATTTATATAATTATGGCCGGGGCCACTGTGATGTTTAGTGGAATCTCCTCGCCCTCAGCTCGAACTTCAGATTGAAATATTAAAAAAGAAGTGGATCTAAATTTTTTATATGCATTTAAAATGTGTTATCCTCGAAAGCATATTCAAGGCTGTTAAAGAGAGAAAGAAGCATTCAGAAGGTTAGGTTGTCTTTTCCTTCCTGTCCCTCTCTCTCTTTCTTTCAGTGCTCGCACTGCCTTTAATTCCACTAAGGGTTGTTGTAACGCTCATCGTTAATTCTCTTGACAATAGTTGTAAAATATGTGACACTGTCCCTCCTTTCCTTTCCTCGTTCTATCCCTTTTCTCTCTTAAGCCCATGTTCTATGTTCAGTGTGATGTAGCGTTTAAAAGTTTGAGAATTGTAGGGGTGCGTTATATTCACTGTTAGTCGGCACCCGTATATAACCAAATGTGTACTCAGGGATTTCGTGTGCAATGTATTACAACTGTATAACCTATATCGATTTTAGTAGAAGTGCTAGCTATGTACAAGCACATGGTAAACGTATTAGAGAAATGTATAGTGTTTAGCTACGGGAAATGCAATGTGGTGTTAGAAATGTGTACCCCAGACTTCGTGTCTGTAGGTTGTTTAGGTTGACCACACATGAAAGAAAGACGTAAATGTCAATACTGTGATTGAAACCTGCTTGTGTAACCGAAGTAGTGGCCAGAATTCGCATATATCGTTGAGGCGAAAGGCCTGGTATTTTCTTATGTTAGCCAAGGGCAATAGGCCAAAAAGGATTTATTCCAGTAGAGGTTTTAGGCTGTAGTAAATTGCAACTTAAAAGATGTGAAGAATGTCTGCTTTGCATGATCTCACCCCAGGTGCAAGGACAGTTGCTCGTTAGTAGAGAAGCTCTTTGTTCGTAATTTGAATTATGTAGAGAAAGCCAGACATGGGAGTGTATTGGAATGTGCCAATCGTAACTCCTAGTGCGGATGGCGTCTGGGACTCAAGGCCAAGCGATGGACGATGGAACTGGACAGCGCTCTGTGGAAAAGTACTGAAAGACGACCCCGGAAGGAGAGGAGGCGCAAAGGGCGTGTTCGGAGACTTGGGGTACTGTATTAGGGACAGCGCCCCGAGGGTGGAGGCAGAGCAGAGCGGGGCAGCCCAAAGCAGAGGACGGCTAGGCGAAGGGTAGAGGGGGCAACTTAGACCAAGCTCTCTAAGTGAGGACTTCTTAGGAAGTTTCGATCTGACACCTTTTATTCTGATGAGGGTCTCAAGGGATTGCTATGTAGGGATGTCACCTAGTACAGAGTAGGGACAGAGATGGTATGGTTCAGTGTCCCTAGTATCGACATTTGCTTGGTAGTGTTCTACCTCATGCTTTTAGAGATTGTACTTTTAGTTATTTTTAGCCGTATGCGGATTCTTCGTAGAGTAGCATTTGTTTTAGTGCCTATGTACTTGTTGTGCCTCGTGTTGAGGACTTTGTATCTCCAAATCTTTATGTTGATAATAAAAACCAGAGAGCCAAGAGATTAAGTTTCGAGTCCTTGATTATGGCAAATTGCAGACTGTAATTGTGATAACGGTAATTTTCCCTCCATGCTATCAGGCAAGTAAAAAGTTCCATCTGACCAGAGTGGGTTCCAGTAGATAATTGCGAGATACTAAAAAAGGCCGGAGCAGTTGGTAGCAAACGAGGATGGTTTCTTACTGATAGCGAGGGAAGATTAGATAAGGATAAGTGACCCTTGAGGCCCAAGAGACGATAAGTGATGCTGAATCATCAGATGGCGAGCAGCAGACGGCGGCAGATGAGCATCGACGGCGAGTAGCAGCGCGGCAGAAAGCAGCAGTTCCAGGAGTGAGTATGAACATAATGAGTGGTTGTAGATTGCGGTGTTGATTTGTTGTGTGATGTCTTGCGGAGTTGTTGTGTATGTCGTGTGATTGTGAGATCAGGCTGTGAGCGCGCGCAGCCCGGGAATTGTGGTGTAGAAGACACCTGAGATAGATTTTGTTGACCACCCAAAGGAGATCGTGAGGTACCATCGATCACCTGGACCGAGATAGGGGGAGCGAATGCGTGTGTGTATGGCAACTTAACGCTGGTCGTGGGTTGTGGTGAGCAGATCGGAGTGTTAGTAACCTATCAGAGGCGTTTTTGTCTGGCCGGACGGGGGCAGACGGGCGCCAATCGAGGTCAACAAGGTCGAGAGACTGTGGACGGACAGTCAGAGGCTGTGGACGGACAGCCAGAGAAATAACTTAATTGGTTATTTCAGTGTATGAATGGGACGTGAGTAAGCGTGAAACGAGTTTGGAGAAGGGAACTGCTGCGAACGAAGGAAGGTGACGTCAGAGGGTGTCGCGCTGTGATAGGCCGGTTGGTGTGAGTCGCGCTGTTATTGGAGGATTTGAGAACAAGAAGTAAATAGAGCGCGAGATCGAATTTGCGGCTTTGCGAGAGTTGTGTAGAGGTGATAGGCATGTGGTTGTCCGCGGGGGAGAAGAAGCTCCTCCCGAGGATACACCGGCACATTACATGGCACAGAATGTGGGGTTACATACTATCGTTTGGATCGAGAATTGGCACAAGGTTACACAAGGTGAAGGGGAATTAGCTTTCCCGAGGTACGGCTCATTTAGATTAGCGGTGCTGTACCAACTGAAGACGGTGATGGGGTCCTTAAAACCCTTGCCAAGACCAGCACAGTTTGAAGCATTACATGCGTGGATCCGAGCAGCGCATGATAAGGAAAAGGGAAGAAGTCAGGAGAGGATGAGGAAGTCGATTAGGGCGTTTCAGGATGCCAAATGGGACGCAGCGGAGAAAAGATGGAGAGTGCAGACAATCGAGGAAGCGAAACTGTATCCCGCGATAATGGAGGAGACGGGGATAAGGAATGGGAAAGCACAGAAAGAGGATAGTGATTCTGATGATGATGTATTGCAAAGATTGCTAGACGAGAGACCACCCCCTTATAACCCGGATGAGGCAGATGATAGGTGGAGCGAGAGAGAGGAAACTAGAAGGGTAACGATCCAGCCCGAGACCCGAGTGGAAGGGTTGGTCTCGTTTGAAACAGCGAGTTCACAGGGTCAGTCGGGGACCAGCCGAAGGATTGAAGGAGAGATGAGGTTACCGGATGCATTGAGGGTACCGGTCACCATTGGACCGATTGTGTCTATATACAGCCCGGAATCAGAGGCGAGAGAGAGGTCCGAACGAGAGGCAGAGAGAACTAGGCGAGAAAGTGGGGAAAGTGAGTTGGAAGGGGCAACGGCCCGACCTCCAAGCCCTGTACAATGGAGTACACCATTAGCAGCGGTGTCGGACACATCTAGGGGCGAAGAGGACGAGAGACCGGTGAGGCCGAGGACTCTGATGGAGTCGAGACCAGATTTAGGATCATGGGTACCGCCAAAGAAGCAAATGAGCTGGAATATGGGCCGAGCGGGGACAACCCCAGTTGCCTTTACGAGCCACTCTGCTCCCATAGAACTACCAGAGGAAAGGAGAGAGCAGGAATCGGAATGCGAGTATGATGAGGGACGTGGAGCAAGTTGTCAGGTGTTGAAAGGAGCCTTGAAGGCAGGAATGATAGATGTAGTAAGACTTAAAGCAGAGGCGGATGAAATAATATATGGGAATCTACCTCTGGAGAGAGTATTGACCTATACTCCCGATGAATTGCTTTTTGTGGCAAAGGATGTGACTCGTAAAGCACGAGTGGCACATGAGAAACTGGCGGGTTTGGCTAGAGAATATGGGGTGGATCTATCCAAGACTAGAGCATTGCAAGGGAGCCATAGGATGCATTGTACCGAGCGGGAATTGGAAGAGAAAAGGGTTGTTGGTCTAAGGTCACATACCAAGGAATTGATTGTAGCTATGAGAATATGGCTGATGCTCGACAAATGGCAAGAGAAATGGGCTAGGAAAAGGAATTCTAGGGGAGCGAAAGGAGGGAGCTCTGAAGGAGATTTGCAGGAGGTAAAGATCCTTCCTTTGAGAGAGGTGGCGAATGGAGGATATGTGCATGTACCATGGAGCAGGGGGGATTTGGCATCATTTACGAATGATTTTCCCAGGCTCAGGGAGAAGCCTGCAGAGTGGTACAAGCAAGTTGAGCGTTTCGTTAAGATTTCGAAGGTGTTGTGGATAGATCTGAACACCTTATTCGATATCGTAGTTCCGGGAGATCTGTGGAACGCATGTAAAATTGCTGTTGATTGGCCGGACTATGAGCCTGATAGGAACATAGTTACAAATGGTCCGTCGCCCGTGGTAATGAGGCTGTACGATAAGGTAATTACGTGGTTGAAATCGAAGGTTTCACCCCAGGACATCGATTGGGTGAAGATAGACAGGACAGTGCAGGAGCCAAAGGAGACAGTACATGAATTTTATGAGAGACTTTTGAAGGCTTTTAAGCAGTACAGTGGTTTAGATGAGCTGGAAACGAAGGACATGGGACAGTTTGTGTCTAAGTTTGTGCTGGGTTTGAAACCCGAAGTCAGTCTCATGATACAGCAGCATTTGATCTGTTGGCAGAATAAGCCTGTAGATGAGATCTTGCGGTATGCTAGATACTGCACGGATGAGATTGAGTCCAAGCACAAGAAGATGAAGGATAACTTATTGCTCATTCAGATGCAAGCGGCTCAGGGACCGCCGAATGGGGGTCCAGTGGGGCGAAGACAGGGAAATTATCAGACAGGGAATCAGAATATGCAGGGTCAGGGAAGGCCGAGACCCGTAGACCCTAGGACAGGAATAGAGGTAGCGATCTTGAAGAAGACGACTGCTTGTCACCAGTGTCACCAGGTGGGACACTGGAGGCGCGAGTGTCCCTTGAACCCCTATAATCAGCCGCAGATGGAGGGAGGAATGGGTCAGGTCCCTGGGGCGGAACAGGTACAGACGGTGACTGTACCGAGAACGATGCAAGGGGGGACAGGCGTCTCGCAGGTGCAGGTTCCCCAGCCACCCAGGATGCAGAACATACAGCAGGGAGCTCGGACTTATTTGCAGATGCCCATGTTCGAAGTGGAAGAGGAGAGGGATGCGGATTTGCTGGCGCAGTTAAGTTTGGGTCAGGACGATGATTGCCTGCTCAGGGCCATACTAGAGGTAGATCAGAAGGGACCCTTTGTGGAAGCCGAACTCGATGGACGCCCTACTACCTTTTTGGTAGATACGGGGGCTACCAGGTCAACCATAAGATCAGCAGTAGTTCCGGGGGTAGCCCTCTCGGGAGAAAGTATACAAGTGGTTGGAGTGGCGAACAAGAGACTAGTTAGCCCCTTGACGGAACCGATTCCCGTCAGGATAGGAAACTTTAGGGATCGACATCAGTTCGTGGTGTGCGATTCTAGTCCTGTTTGTCTGTTGGGAAGAGATTTATTGTGTAAGCTCAATTGCACAATTTACTGTACCCCGAGGGGAGTAGAGGTACAGACCAGAGATGACGACGCGACCTTTAAGGTTGCAAATCAGCAGGGGTGCGTGGAAGTGTACCCGGCTCTGACAGTGGAGGAGCTTCCACAGGACTTGAGGGAGTCAGTTGCGACCGATGTGTGGGATCTAAGCGGAGAGGAGATCGGCTTAGTCAGGGGAGTGGAACCAGTGAAGATACAGGTTAAGCCAAACGCGGAATTCCCGAGAACCCCTCAGTATAAACTGTCGCCTGAGACGATTGCTGGGATCAAACCTGTGATTGAGTCTATGATTAGGCAGGGAATACTGGTGGAGATCATGGGTAGTCCATGTAATTCACCCATTATGGGACGGCAGAAACCGAGTGGGAAGTTCAGGATAGTGCAAGACCTGCGGAAAATAAACGACATAGTTGTTCCATGTTGTCCAGTGGTACCGAATCCATCTGTGATACTGTTCCAGATCCCATGCGAAGCTGGATGGTTCACAGTGATTGACTTGTGTCAGGCATTCTTTTCGATTCCCCTACATGAAGAGAGTAGATTTCTTTTTGCCTTTAGGCTAGAAAATCGTATATTAACGTGGTGCCGTATCCCACAGGGGTATACGGAGAGCCCATCGATTTTCAATCAGCTGTTAAAGAAGAATCTGGAAGGTCTTGTGTTGCCGAAAAACTCTGTTTTGGTGCAGTACATTGACGACCTGCTTGTCGCGTCAGAGACAAAAGACGCTTGCAGGATCGATACCATTGCGTTGTTGAATTTCCTGGGAGAGAACGGTCACAAGGTGTCTCCAAACAAGCTGCAATACTGTTTACCTGAGGTACAGTATTTGGGGCACAGAATTGAAAAGGGTAAAAGGAAGGTGTCTCCAGATCGCATTGATGCGATTTTGAGAATGCCAGTTCCCTCGACGCAGAGGGAAGTTAGAATGTTTTTGGGAATGGTGGGCTATTGCCGCCAGTGGATCCCAAACTTTTCCTTTGAAGCGAAGCCTTTGCAGCGGCTGACGCGAAAGGATGTAAGTGATCCGGTACCATGGGACGACGACTGTTTGAAATCATTTCTGAGGCTGAGAGAAGCCTTATGTAGCGCTCCTGCGTTGGGAATGCCGGATTATAACAAGGCATTTGCATTGTTCTGCTGCGAAAGAGAAGGTTGCGCATTAGCAGTGTTAACCCAGAATCATGGAGGTGTCCGTAGACCAGTTGCTTATTTCTCAGCTACTCTAGATCCAGTAGCTTCTGCGTTGCCCGGATGTCTCAGATCCGTTGCGGCAACAGGTGTCAGCATTGAGAGATGTGAGAGCATTGTGATGGGTCATCCACTTACTGTACATGTGCCACATTCTGTTGAATTGTTGATGACTAGGACTAAAACGCAGCACCTCACGAATAATAGGCTGACTCGTTATGAGCAAGTTATTCTTGCAGCCGATAATGTGACATTGAAGAGGTGTGCTGTTTTAAATCCTGCTACACTGTTACCTGTTCTAAAAATAGATGATAATGAAGATTGTGAGGACCATGATTGTCTCGATGTGACTGAACTATGCACCAAACCGAGACCCGACATTGTCGATGAACCGCTCCCAGTGTCAGATGAGATTTTCTTTGTAGACGGTTCATGTTTAAGAGACAGTGTCGGTCGACTGAGAGCAGCGTTTGCTGTATGCACCATCACGGGTGTGGTTGAAGCCGCTTGTTTAGAAGGAGTACACTCCGCGCAGGTGGCTGAGCTCATTGCCCTGACTCGTGCCTGTTTGGCAGCCGACAAGATCCGTGTAACTATTTACACGGACAGCCAGTACGGGTTTGGTGTGGTTCATGACTTCGGACAGCTATGGTCCCAGAGAGGGTTTATGACGTCTTCAGGTTCTCCTATAAGAAATGGTGATTATGTGCGGAAATTGTTAAAAGCATTGCAAGGTCCTGATGAAATTGCTGTTGTTAAATGTGCAGCCCACACGAAGGGAAGCGACTTTGTCTCGTTGGGAAATAACTATGCAGACGAAGTAGCTCGATTTTGTGCAGAGCAGGGATGCAACTTTACTGAGATCCACATTGAGGAAACCGGGGAAGAGGTGGTGTATGGTCAGATGTTAGCAGTGGCTGACACATGGGAGGAACTGAAGCAGCTTCAGGAAGGGGTCTCAGATCAAGAACGGGACAGCTGGATACGAGCTGGATGTGAGAAGGGAGATGTGGATATATGGGTTTCGAATGATGGACGAGCAGTGTTGCCAGAAGGTTTGTTGAATCCCATGGCGAGGTTGATACATGGTGCTGTACATCTGGGTAGGGATGCCATGATGAGAGTGTTTCGTCAGACTTGGTACAATCCGAAGTTTCGTGCCGTGGCTGAAACTGTGTGCCAGAGATGTGTCACTTGCCAACAGATGAATGTAGGGAAAAGAACTGCTGTGACATTGAGCCACATAGGGAGGTCAGGGGGACCTTTCAATAGGATGCAGTTGGATTTTGTCGAAATGCCGAAGTGTAATGGGTTGAGGTACATATTAGTGATAGTATGTGTCTTTTCCAGGTGGGTGGAGGCGTACCCTACACGCAGATGTGACACACTCACAGTAGCGAAACTCTTATTGAGAGAACTCATTCCAAGGTACGGGTTCCCGACGTCCTTTGAATCGGACAGAGGAACTCATTTTCACAGCGAAGTTATGAAATTGCTTTGTGCTGCTTTGAATATAGATCAGAAGTTACACTGTAGCTATAGACCAGAGGCTTCAGGGATAGTGGAACAGGTGAATGGAACTCTGAAGGCTCGGATGGCGAAAGTGTGTTCGTCTACGTCTCTGAAATGGCCTGACGCATTACCTTTGGTCCTTATGAGCCTTCGAAGTGTGCCTGATAGAAGAACTGGGTTGTCACCCCATGAAATCCTCATGGGAAGAGCGATGCGTTTGCCTGCAATACCTGCCACTGCTCTGATAAATATCACTGATGATATGATCCTGGACTATTGTAAAGGCCTTGCTGACGTGGTCCGTTCTGTGTCTCAGCAGGTGCAGACAGCAACGGTTCCAGCTGCGAGTGACAGGTGCCACGACTTGGACCCAGGCGATTGGGTCCTGGTCCGAAAGCACGTGAGGAAGAGTTGTTTGGATGCTAGGTGGCGTGGCCCTTTCCAAGTAATCCTTGTTACGAACACTGCTGTCAAGTGCGGAGGGTTACCGAACTGGGTGCATGCTTCTCATACCCGCAGAGTTCCAGCACCCTTGGAAGATACAGCCCCTCTCGAGAACCAAGATCCCAGTGAGCCGACAGAATCGCCAGAGAGGGCCAGTCAAGCTGTAAGGGTTGCTGAAGCGGCTGATGGTGCACTGAATCGAGTTGGGGGAGGACGTGAAGAAAGTACTGACCCAGAAACCGGCGAAGGAGCGAGAGGTGCAGTGGGTAGTACAGAATCGAGTTCTGCCGAAGAAGAGGAAGTCAGTGCACAGGGTATCGGAGAGAAGACGGGGGGAGCCACCGAAGCGGAAAGGGTTTGGCCCGCAAAGCAGAACCGGGTAAACCTGAGGTTGGCCCCAGACACCGACCTTGCACCAGTTTCGGAAGAACCAGAAGAAGAATCGGGAGACGAGGAAAATCCTCAAGGTGGTGTGAGAAGGTCCAAGAGAACTCGAGTGCCAAGTCGGAAGTACGCTTCCCCGGAGTGGGCATACCAAGTGACTGATGCCAGGGTTACCGAGCACGGGAAGATTGAGGTCGATGACATTGGTCAACAGTGTCCCGCTCCAGAGGGTGGAAGTGTTGCTGAAAGTTCCGGGATTGGAGATCGAAGGGATTCTGACGATTCATATCCCAAGTCCGCCATTCCTGAGTACCATTCGAGGTATGATCTTGGACAATTTAGAGTTCCCGACGTTCACAGCATTGCCAGATCCACAAGAACTGATTATTCTTAAGCTCGAAATATTGCAGGGAGTCCTGGAGCTGTTGGGACCGGCGCTTATGTTAGATTGATTTGAGAAAGGTTGTAAGCTAAGAAGAAGATTACCTAGAGCCGAGCGGAAGAAGAACAAAATTAGGGATTTTTTCCGTTGTAGAACGAAGAAAGTTAGGGAGGGTTGCCTAAGTTCACGAAAGAGACATTAATGAGAAAGAGACTTATCCTTTCAGAGACTGCATTGGACATTGAGCATATTCCGAAGATGGCAGATCCTGTAAGCCCACATCGTAGGGCTAAACTGATAATAGGCACATTGATAGGAGTTGTAGTAGTCACCATATTTGCGGTAGTGATCAGTTCCTACATGGTGGCTCACAGGCAAGAGGGGAAGGTTCAGGGAGCACCCACACCTATTACCCCAGGGCAGAGTGGTGTTAGTATTAGCGAACAGGAATCATCGGAGTTGAGAGATGTTCGCAGACTTCACATGGATTTGTCAAAGGGTGATTTTAAGCTTAACGCGTATGCAAGGTTGCTGTATGAGTATGTTGATGCGATGGATGTGAAGGATTGTTATGTGTGCATGCAGTTGCCTGCTTCAGTGGATGAGGGTATCAAGTATCATCATCTCCCATTGACTTATGGGATTTCTTGTAGCATATGGCTCAGTTTATTTTATGACAGGAGACAGTTCGAGTATTTCTTCTCAAATTTTGACACGGTACTTCCCGAGGTGCCAGCAATCAAGCATTTGAATAGATATGATCTGGATAAGAAAGAGGACAGGCTCCTGAAATATTTTAGACCGACTGTGAAACTGGATACGGCGCATGCTCACAGGAATAACCTGACATGTGCGTTATCAGAGATAGAGAAGAAATTCATAGACCAAGTAGAGGACAGGTATAGAAAGTTGACCGAGACACGACACACCGGAGATAGCCCAGTAGATTGGACGGACGAGGAGAGAGCTCACAGATCTAAGGGAAGTTATGGACCAATAGCATTGGATGAGGCACAGAGAGGGAATTTGTGTATTGCACGGCCTCAATCCAAGACGGAGAAGGTCGCAGTAGGACATAGCATTTGTTCTCAGACTTTTACAGTGGAAGCTTATGCTAAGAATTTTATGCAAGGTCCAGTAGAGGTAATCCCGACAGTGTATTATGTTTGTGGGACGAATGCTTATGTCAGACTACCCGACAATTGGTATGGAGTATGCTATTTGGCTATCATATTCCCGAAGATTTATCACACAAGGGACTTGGAGTTGTTAGAGACGAAGCGACCGCCCAGGAAACGTAGGGCTACAAATGCCGGTGCAGTGATTGGGGACATATACGGAGCAATGATACCTAGTATGGGTGTGGTGTTGAATGATGTGAAGATCCGAAGGTTGGCGACTGTAGTTGATGAGTTGTCTATGAACACGGCGAGATCTTTGATATTGGTGGCTGGAGAGATGTTGTCGATCCGGAATATGGTTTTGCAGAATCGCCTTGCTTTAGATGTGTTGTTAGCAAAAGAAGGCGGAGTCTGCAAATTATTGAAAGTTCAGGAATGCTGCACGTATATTCCAGACAACTCGAAGGAGATAGGGAAGTACATAGACAACATAACGACTATTCACAAGGAGATTACGGATCTGACGGAGGTGAATGTGTGGGAGAAGATTGGATTAGGATTTGGAAGAGTGGGAACTTGGTTTGCGAATCTGGGAAGGGGATTTCTAGGTTCAGTGTTGAAACCAATTATTATTGCCGTGGTTTGTGTGATCTGTTTGTGGGGATGTGTGAAGGCATGGAAGTGGTATCAAGGAGGCAAGGTTGAAAGAGCTCTAAAGGCAAACGAGAGGAGGTTGGCAAAGCTCCAGGAGCAGCAATATGAGAGTCTTAAGAAACTGGAGGGAGTCCGACATGGAAATGTTATGACTAGCACGGTTTAAATCAGTTCTGAAGAAGGAAATGTAATGGTGTGATGACGGATGTCATCAAAGGGGGGAACTGATGTAGCGTTTAAAAGTTTGAGAATTGTAGGGGTGCGTTATATTCACTGTTAGTCGGCACCCGTATATAACCAAATGTGTACTCAGGGATTTCGTGTGCAATGTATTACAACTGTATAACCTATATCGATTTTAGTAGAAGTGCTAGCTATGTACAAGCACATGGTAAACGTATTAGAGAAATGTATAGTGTTTAGCTACGGGAAATGCAATGTGGTGTTAGAAATGTGTACCCCAGACTTCGTGTCTGTAGGTTGTTTAGGTTGACCACACATGAAAGAAAGACGTAAATGTCAATACTGTGATTGAAACCTGCTTGTGTAACCGAAGTAGTGGCCAGAATTCGCATATATCGTTGAGGCGAAAGGCCTGGTATTTTCTTATGTTAGCCAAGGGCAATAGGCCAAAAAGGATTTATTCCAGTAGAGGTTTTAGGCTGTAGTAAATTGCAACTTAAAAGATGTGAAGAATGTCTGCTTTGCATGATCTCACCCCAGGTGCAAGGACAGTTGCTCGTTAGTAGAGAAGCTCTTTGTTCGTAATTTGAATTATGTAGAGAAAGCCAGACATGGGAGTGTATTGGAATGTGCCAATCGTAACTCCTAGTGCGGATGGCGTCTGGGACTCAAGGCCAAGCGATGGACGATGGAACTGGACAGCGCTCTGTGGAAAAGTACTGAAAGACGACCCCGGAAGGAGAGGAGGCGCAAAGGGCGTGTTCGGAGACTTGGGGTACTGTATTAGGGACAGCGCCCCGAGGGTGGAGGCAGAGCAGAGCGGGGCAGCCCAAAGCAGAGGACGGCTAGGCGAAGGGTAGAGGGGGCAACTTAGACCAAGCTCTCTAAGTGAGGACTTCTTAGGAAGTTTCGATCTGACACCTTTTATTCTGATGAGGGTCTCAAGGGATTGCTATGTAGGGATGTCACCTAGTACAGAGTAGGGACAGAGATGGTATGGTTCAGTGTCCCTAGTATCGACATTTGCTTGGTAGTGTTCTACCTCATGCTTTTAGAGATTGTACTTTTAGTTATTTTTAGCCGTATGCGGATTCTTCGTAGAGTAGCATTTGTTTTAGTGCCTATGTACTTGTTGTGCCTCGTGTTGAGGACTTTGTATCTCCAAATCTTTATGTTGATAATAAAAACCAGAGAGCCAAGAGATTAAGTTTCGAGTCCTTGATTATGGCAAATTGCAGACTGTAATTGTGATAACGGTAATTTTCCCTCCATGCTATCAGGCAAGTAAAAAGTTCCATCTGACCAGAGTGGGTTCCAGTAGATAATTGCGAGATACTAAAAAAGGCCGGAGCAAGTGTGTGTGAATGTGGGATCCCGCAGGGGCACATGCATGTCACAAGGGTTGGTGGCTCTATTGTAGCAGCGGGATATGGAAGATGGATTGTGATTTTCGTCAAGCCTTTTTTAGAAATGCAAGTAGTTAAATATTTCCATTAATATTCTGGTATTTATTACGCGAGACGTTGCTCCCACGTCTTTGCTAATGTTCCCTAAAAGTGGAGCCAGCTTTCAGCCAGCGCACAACCAGCCGACGGGGATTCCTTCACCCTCTGTGGGCGGGAAGACAGAAGCAGGCATGTGCTAATGAGCCTTTTTTTGTTGCAGATTTGCACATTTATATACTGCGAACTCGATCGGAAGGTATCGGAGCGCTTTACATGAGCACCGGTTAGATTACACAAGGGCACATTTATTTGTTCAGTAATGCACTGATTGATTATTTTAATTGCACACAGCCTGTTTGCGTGAAGTTCTTTCAGATGTTTGTAATATGCAGCTGATTGTATCTGATAGCAATGCTTGGAAAGCACCGAGATTGGGAAAAGAGGAGCGAGGGGGTGGGGGATGCGCCCAATAGAATTTAGTGGTCGTCAGTTTGGTGTGAAAATGCTTGTAGGACTATTAGTTTAAGGACAGATTGATACTGGTGTTTTCTGGGCTTATAACATGCACGAATAGAGACACAATGGGTCTGATTCACAAAAGGACCTCCACACTCATGGCGGAGGACCCCTCAGTCATGGAGGAGCCTCCGCACTCATGGAGGAGGACCCCTCAGTCGTGGGGAAACCTCCACACTCGTGGCAGAGGACCCTCAGTCGTGGGGGAGCCTACGCACTCGTGGCAGAGGACCCTCAGTCGCAGGGGGAGCCTCCACACTCATGGAGGAGGTTCTGCAGTCGCGGGGGAGCCTCCGCACTCATGGCGGAGGACCTGCAGTCATGGGGGAACCTCCGCACTCGTGGCAGAGGACCCTCAGTCGTGGGGGAACCTCCGCACTCATGGCGGAGGACGTGCAGTCGCGGGGAAGCCTCCGCACTCATGACGGAGGACGTGCAGTCGTGGGGGAGCCTCCGCACTCATGGAGGAGGTTCTGCAGTCATGGGGAGTCTCTACACTCATGGCGGAGGACCCTCAGTCGCGGGGGAGCCTCCGCACTCATGGCGGAGGACCTGCAGTCGTGGGGGAACCTCCGCACTCGTGGCAGAGGACCCTCAGTCGTGGGGGAACCTCCGCACTCATGGCGGAGGACCCTCAGTCGTGGGGGGAACCTCCGCACTCCTGGCAGAGGACCCGCAGTCATGAGGGAGCCTCCGCACTCATGGCGGAGGACCCGCAGTCGTGGGGGAGCCTACGTACTCATGGAGGAGGACCTGCAGTCGTGGGGGAGCCTCCGCACTCATGGAGGAGGACCCGCAGTCATGGGGGAGCCTACACACTCATGGAGGAGGTTCTGCAGTCATGGGGAGTCTCTGCACTCATGGCGGAGGTTCTGCAGTCGTGGGGAGTCTCTGCACTCGTGGCAGAGGTTCTGCAGTTGTGAGGAGTCTCTGCACTCATGGCTGAGGCCCCCCAGTCGTGGGGGAGTCTCTGCACTCGTGGCGCAGGTTCTGCAGTTGTGGGGAGTCTATGCACTCGTGGCCGAGGTTCTGCAGTCGTGGGGGAGTCTCTGCACTCATGGCAGAGGTTCCGCAGTCGTGGGGGAGTCTCTGCACTCGTGGCAGAGGTTCTGCAGTCGTGGGAAGTCTCTGCACTCGTGGCGGAGGTTCTGCAGTCGTGGGGAGTCTCTGCACTCATGGCGGAGGTTCTGCAGTCATGGGGAGTCTCTGCACTCTTGGCGGAGGTTCTGCAGTCGTGGGGAGTCTCTAGTCTGCACTCATGGCGGAGGCCCCCCAGTCGTGGGGGAGTCTCTGCACTCAAGGCGGAGGCCCCCCAGTCGTGGGGGAGTCTCTGCACTCGTGGCAGAGGTTCTGCAGGCGGGGGGGTGTCTCTGCACTTGTGACAGAGGTTCTGCAGTTGTGGGGAGTCTCTGCACTCGTGGCAGAGGTTCTGCAGTCGTGGGGAGTCTCTGCACTCGTGACGGAGGTTCTGCAGTCATGGTGGAGTCTCCACTTTCACGGTGGGGCCCCGCAGTTGTGGGGAAGTCTCTGCACTCATGGAGGATGCCCCACAGTCATGGGGGAGTCTTGGCACTCGTGGAAGACGCCCCTAGTCATGGGGGAGTCTCCGCACTCGGGCAGAATCTCCGTAATGAGAATTCTCATTGCGAAGATTCCACCCCAAGGGCAGTTCCTCCACCACGAGTGCGGAGGTCCTCTGTGAATCAGGCCCTAAATTCACTATTCACTAACAACTGGCAGTGAACCTTGCTGGTGCTCTCTGAGGTCCTGATTCACAAGATGCCTCTGCATTCATGGCGGAGGCCTTGCATCCGTGGGGGAGGCCCTGGAGTCGTGGGGGAGTCTCCGCACTCATAGCGGAGGTTCTGCAGTCGTGGGGAGTCTCTGCATTCATGGCAGAGGCCCCGCAGCCGTGGCGCAGTTTCCACACTTAGAGCGGAATCACCGTAATGAGAATTCTCATTGCAGAGGTTCCGCTCCAAGTGTGGAGACTCCCCCACGACTGCGGGGCCTCTGCCACGAGTGCAGAGGCCCTTTGTGAAACAGGCCCAGAATGTGTAGCTGTCACGGAACTGAAGACTAATGTTGGTTTCTGAGGAAAGAAGAATTTCCTCACATGTCCATGTTCCTGTTAGACAGAACCAGTCTACTAGAGGTGGGCCGAACAATGCCCCCACTCATCCTTGGAATGAAAAGGCTCGTCTTCTGCTTTGGCTGGGTGATTCAAGCACCCAGGGGAACCCATCAAAATTAAGTGATGCAGGAAAAAATAGCTCACGTTCCACTTTTAATTGGAGAAATTTCCCAGAAAATATTCTTCCACAAAATATTTATTTGCAGAAACTTGCATCCTTAACAAATCTTTGTGAAACTGACAAATTTCACAAAATTTGTCAACGTTTCAAATGTTAATTATTCAAATCACCGAGCCCTTCAGGTTAGGGTCATTTCTGATTGATCATTAAATCACCTGCACTGTTCATTCCAGAAAGAAGCATTAGAATTCTGAGATCCACAAGATCCCTGCGGATCTGTTTACTTTCACCCGAAAGATTCAGCTACATAGGAAATAACAAGGGATTCATGGGGACAATTCCCAATCCCTTGGCAATGCTTAATTTCTAAGGAGATGCCTATTACCTCCGCCATTACCATTACTGGGCAGCACTTGCATGTACACCTCGAGGGGTGGACTCCATGGAGAGTAATCCGGGCCATGTGAGGTGAAGAACACAATGCCATGTTCCATGGGTTAGATGACACGTGTGTTCATGGAACACTCAGACACCGTTAGGAACCCAGGTGGTTAGCTCTTGAATCATCTGGGACAGCTTTGCTTTGTATATAAAATCAATGACTGGATTTGGTGTAGGGTTTTTGTTGTATGAATGTTGGGGATATAGATTTCCCATAAGGGTGGGCGGAGTTGGCAGAGCAACTCTTCGTGGAATTCCACGGACTCCATAAAAATTCCACTCCACTCTAATTAATTAAAACATATACCTCACACACCTATGATGAAGCAACATGCTACTCTAGCTTTACATGCTAAAGAACATACAGTTAGCTTACAAAAGTGAAATTGGAAAGATAGCAAGACGTGAGAGAGGTGATGATTGTGCCCCCCCCCCCAACCTAGGGGGAGGACCAAGAAGATGCATTGAACACAAAGAGCACATCATGCTGAATGATAAGGTGGTGGTTTCATCCTCCTAGGACCACCCCAAGCAAAGTTATGGTCAAGAATACAATCCCAACCAAAGGCCCCGCAAAGCAGTAGGATGAGATATGCAGTGAATATTATACTATCGACTCTCCCGGCTCACCTGCTGAGCCGGGGAGAGCCTCTGCCCCTTGAGAAATGGTTTCCTCTAAGTCTGGTGGGTTTGATGGAGGTGCCCATCCCACCGGGCACCTCAACAGTGATCCTTGGTAGAGGGCAGCTCGGGGCCGGCTCTGGCATCGGGCTGCCCTCCTCCTTGTGTCTGGACTCCGTGCGTCCTTGGGACCCCATCCCCGCCCCGTGTGTTTCCTCCCTGCTGGTGTCTGAGGAGATCAGGAGGAGACCTCAGAGGGCTGCCGTCTGTCTGCTGTTTCCGGCTCCTGACTGACGCAGCACACATGGGTGCTGCTGGGGAAGGGAGCCAGCGAGGACAGCCGGGGGTGGGTTTCCCGAGCTGCCCTCCACCAAGAATCACTGTTGAGGTGCCCGGTGAGATGAGCACTTCCATCAGACCCACCAGACTTAGAGGAAACCATTCCTCAAGCATCAGCTGCTCTCCCAGGCACAGCAGGAGAGCCAATACTATAATATTCACTGCACTCTAGAATCTTGCCCCAGTTCGAGTATTTGCCTGAACTCGGTGTTCCCAACGGAATGCAGAGTTTTCTACAGACTCTACTAGTGGAGCAGAGTTCACTGCTACTATTAAATAACAATGTTATCATAAAGGAGACAAGAAGCATGCATTGGGCAAGGGACAGATTCTTACAAATCATTCAGCTGTTGCCAGTTCGTCTTTCACAGCACCTGCACACAATGAAACTGGCAGCCTGGCCGTCCATGTTTAAAAGGTAATTAAAAGCCAGAAACAAACTCATTAGTCAAACCAGCACACAGCGCATAAAGTTCAGAGCCAGCCCAGACCTGGGTTAGGATGTTGTACCCAGGCAGTGTAATCCAGCCACTAGACAGCACACCTGATCCTACCTTGTTAAGCAGCATCAAACACTGCACTTTTATCATTAATCATCATGGGCCTCATGGAAGCTGGTGACTTCTAGACACGCAAAACTACATGTAAGAAAAAGAAGAGGTAGTCAGCACCCTCAGTATGATTATCAATGAAAACGGAAATACAAATTCAGTTATAAGAGTCCTCATGTGGAAAATACAGTCTGTATATTGCATAGCGCCGTGAAGAAAAAGATTGCCTAATGCTACAAATCCTGCAAAGTACATACATTAAAAAAACAAGCATTAGGCAAGCCAATCGCACTCATTTTGCCGATGTATGGAGAATAATTCAAAATTCAAAACACATGGTGATAACTGGCCATCTGAAAAGTATAGAAACCTTTGTTTTCTATATATTCAAGATAGTCCCATGTTGCATGATGCAATAAGAGGATGCAATGTGGTGACCATTTTCAAAGCATAGAAAACAATGTTTTCATATTTTCAAGATGGCTGTGACGTCCCTGACTCAACGTGAGGATGGAACGCAGTGGCCATCTTGAAAGTATTGCTGAAACGTTACACTCTGGCTAAGTTTGGGGAGGAGTTCCAAACCTCTGTGAAAAATAATAACATTATGACTGAGTTGTCCACCCAGGGAGCTGTGGTGTCGGAGGATGCTCTGCTATCTGACGCTGTTAACAAGAAGGGGGAAGTGGAAATGAAACAGGCCTATGTGGCTTTGAACTTTGTGGTCTGTGCTAATGCCTACTCCACCTATGCCGCTCACTCCCTCCATAAGGACTTCCATTCTTTGGCAGAAAAATTGCAGAAGGTTGTGGATTTCTCTGCCCTCTTGACATTGACAGAATAGCACGTGCGGTTTATCTTGGACATCACGTTTTACAATCTCTGTGCATCTGAGGAGGCTTCTAGCGCTGCCATTGCGGCCTGTCGCAACTGCTGGATGCTTGCTTGGAAGGCGGATGCTGTTCAGAAGGCGGTCCTCTTGAAACGTCCCTTTCCAGGTTCCAAGTTATTTGGCAGTGATTTGGAGGAGCTGATTAAGATGTCGGCAGGGAATAGGAAGCTGGTTGCTCCTATTCGTCCAGTCACCAAGTGTAGGGGTTTTGGCTACAAATGGGCTTTTCCCACTGGGGGTAAGTCTCCGCAACACCAGCCCTTTTAAGGCAGAATTTGTGCTCGGGGTATCCCTAATGCTGACAGATTCCAGTACTCATCAGCTGCCGGATCTTCGTCCGCCTCTCCCAAGGCATGACTGCTCCACGTTTCGTCCAACGGGTGGTCGTCTGCATTACTTTCAGGACTTTTGGACTTCTACCATTTCAGATGCATGGGCCATCCAAGTGGTCTCAGAAGAATACAGGATAAATGTTGGCGACACTCCTCCTTGCCAATTTTTCAAGACTCCTGCTCCTCGCTCCCCAGAGAAGTAGGCTGCACTACTCCAGGGGATTCAGTTGCTGCTCGAAAAGGCTGACATCATTTCAGTTCATCCTGAGAGATTTTCCATGGTTATTATTCCCTGATTTTCCTGGTGCTGAATGTGTCAGGGGAGTTCTGTCCTGTGCTGGGTCTAAAGGGAGTCAATCAGTATATCTCTCATGTGTCATTCAATATGGTGTCTCTCCAGCTGATGCCACCTCTCTTACAGAAGGGCAAGTTCCTGACCTCTATCGATCTCATGGATGCCTACCTCCATGTCACATGCATCCATCTCAACAGACATTCCTCAGGTTTGCTGTCCAGGACAACCACTACCAGTTCTAGGTCCTGTCCTTCAGGCTAGAATAGGCATTAAGGATATTCACCAACATTTTAGTACTCTTGGTGGATATTTTCCATTCTGAAGGCGTCCAGCTTCTCCTTTAGCTGCATGACTGGCTGATTGCCTCTTGTTCTTTTCCAAGGCCCAGATGGAGGTTCTCAGGGGGCCATGCTGTTTCAGGAGTACGGCTTCTTGATCAACTGGAAAAGTCCCATTTCCAGCCATCCCAAGATCTCCTCTTCATCAGGGGCCTGCTTCAGGATGGACTTGGGGGAGGTCTTTGTACTGGAGGAGCGTTGTGTTTTTCTTTGCTTTAATTTTTCTCCTCTCCTTCTTTGCCCATCAGCATCTGCAAGAGCATGGCTCCACAGCCAGTGGGAGATGTCCGCTATGTTGGCTGTTGTTCCTTGGGGTAGGATGCACCTGTATACCCTTGTTCACCATCTCCGGAGGCATTGGAAGCCGTTGTCTTTGGTGTATGAGACACTGGTTCCAGTGACTCCTCAGATTCGCAGGGATCTCCGGTGGTGGTTGGACCCTGATCATCTGAACAGAGGTCTTTCTTTGGTTCCTCTTTTTGTTCTGGTTCTCACTATCGATACCTGTGGGATGGGTTGGGGTGCCACTCTGGGGTATTCCCCTGCACAAGGAAGATGGAGTCGGTTGGTGGGTCTTCAGTCTTCAAATTGGCAAGAGCTGGCCGCAGTCATGAAGGCCTTTTTGTTTTTCCATCCCCTGTTACAATCTGTGGTGTGTATGCAGATGTCAATCAGATTGTCCACTCCTATCTGAATCAGTGGATTTGCCTATGGACCGAATCCCATCTCCTAGCTCGACTGGCAGTATATCTTCCGGGGGGGGGGAATGAACCTGCCGATGCTCTGAGTCGGAGGTTTCAGTCCTCAGTGACAATGTATTTGGATCCGATGGTCTTTCAGTCCATTCTTTTTCAGTTCAGTCTTCCCCTGATTTTTTCACCACTGAGGATAATGCCATCCTTCCCCAATTTTACTGCCTGGTGCCGTCCTCAAGAGCTTGGGTGGTGGATGCTGTGGCTGTTCCCTGGCCCACAGGTCTCCTTTATTGTTTTCCACCAATCCCTCTTCTTCCTTGGGTGGTTCAGAAGATGGTACAGGACCAGGCAGAGGTTCTGTTGGTTGCCCCAGCTTGGAAGAGGCCCCCTTGGATCCCTTGTATTCTCCATTTCTCAGTCGGGCCCCATTGGGTTCTGCCAATCAATCCATCCATGCTGTGTGAGCTGCTTCTTCCTCTGGACACAATTCACAGGCTGAGGCTTGTGGTTAGATACTTGAGAGGCAGTCCCTCTTAGAGCCATGGTGTTTATTCTTTGTGTATTGCTGCACTGATCCAGCAGTCCCAGCGGCCATCTACCCTTAAAGCTTATGGCCGTCATTGGCTGAATTTATCCAATCCGTGTCAGGATAAGGGGTTGTCGTCTTCCTCTTGTGACCCTACGGCTAAGTTGGAGTTCCTTCGGGACAGTTTTCATCTGGGCTTTGCTGTATCGACCCTCTGTAGTCAGTGGGCAGCTGTTCAAGCTTTTTGTGGGGCTGGAGTTTTGCCTGATGCCCCTCTGGCGACTCGCTTGCTGCGGAGTTGTTTTCTTAGGAGTCCTGTTGTTTATTTCCCGGTGCCTATTTGGGGCTTGTCTCGAGTTCTGCAGGGTTTACAGGGTGCTCTGTTTGAGCCTTTGGAGTTCGCAGACTTCGAGATTCTTTCAGCTTAGGTTGTGTTTCTGGTGGCCATTTCATCTGGGCAGCGGGTGGGGGAGATTGGGGCTTTGTTGTCCTTCCCTCCATTCCTTGAGTTTTTTCTAGACAGGTTGTAATTCGTCCTCATCTGACCTTTCTCCCTAAAGTGGTGTACTCTTTTCATTTGGAGGTGCGTTTGCATTCTCTTGATGTACCTCATGCGCTTTATGTGTATTTGCAAAGCACTGCTGTGTCACATGTCTGATGCTTTGTTTGTCTCCCATGGTCTCGTGAAGAGGGGTCTTTAGTCTCCTCTCTCTACCATGTCCCATTGGATTAAGTTGGCCATTTCTAATTCCTGTTCATTGACTGGCCAACCTGTCCCAGCATCTTTCCCTGGGAGATGTACTAGGGTTGTTTCTGCCTCCTGGGCAACATTTAAAGGGGCTTCAATTTGTGACATTTGCTTTGCAGCTGTTGGGATTTGCCTCACACTTTTATGACCCTTTACAGTTTGCAATTGGGTTGGAATGTATCCTCTGATATTGGTTCTGCTGTTTTGAGTTCTGTGGGTCCTCCTGCAGAGTAATGTATTTGGGTCATTGCATTAAACACGCTTGTTTTTGGCTCCATTGTTGGTGTGTTTTGTTTTGAAATAGGTTCTTGGCTTGGGTACATACTCATACGTAGGGACTGTAAGAGCAAGTTACTTACCAGTCATTTTCATTACTCCTCGTCACAGTCCTGAGCTCCCGCCCACCTCTCCCTGTTGTACGACTGCTTTCTTACTAGGCTTACGTATTTCTGTCACTCCTTCCCTGGATGTGATGTATTTTTACTCCATTGGAATGGGGGCCATCTTGAATTGGGGAGGAAAAGTAAAGTTTGGTAATTTTATTTTCTGCATGATGGGAGATAAACTCATCCATAAGGGCTGTGACAAGGAAGACATGGACAAAGAATAACGAAAATTGCTGGTAAGAAACTGGGCATTGTTTTATATATTTTCAAGATGGCTGCCAAGTAGCATAACCCAGTGTGACATAACGAAGCAGCAGCAATTGAAGTATAAAAAATAGTTTTCAGTACTCTCAGTTTAGACCCAGCCATATGCACATCAGACTCATGGGAACAGTCTAGACCAAACAGCCAGGCCAGGTCCGCCCTGGACAGGAAACAAGCATACTAGGACCTGTTCCGGGTTTCACCCCTCATCAGGTAAGCTAGTTTGAATCCAGTGGCACAGTGAACCTGGGACACACATCCGGGCATTCCCGGCGCACTTAGGGCGAGAAAGCAACAGACACTCAAATGATGGACGGAATGCAGAACAAATCAAAACATTCACCCCCCCGTCAAGAGATCTGAGTTAAATCCATTGTTCTTTTGCTCACCATACCACCCCAGTTTAGTCCCAGCCATATGCAAATCAGACTAGACCCTGTGCCTCATGGGAACAGTCCAGTCAAACAGTCAAGCCAGGTCCATCCTGCACCGGAAACAAGCATCCTAGGACCGGTTTCGGGGTTTCACCCCTCATCAGCCAAGCTAGCTGTAATCCAGTGGCACAGTGAGCCCAGCACCCACGCCTGGGCATGCCTGGCGCACTTAGGATGAGAAAGCAAAAGACAAACAAATGATGGACGGAATGCAGAACAATTCAAAACGTTCACCCCCAGTCAAGATATCTGGGTTAAATCCATTGTTCTTTTGCTCACCATGCCACCCCAGTTTAGATCCAGCCATATGCAAATCAGACTTGACCCTGTGCCTCATGGGAACAGTCAAACCAGAACAGCCAAGCCAGGTCCACCCTGGACCGTCAACAAGCATCCTAGGATCAGTTTCAGGGTTTCACCCCTCATCAGCCAGGCTGCCTTGAATCCAGTGGCATAGTGAGCACGGGACTTACGTCTGGGCATGCGTCGTGCACTTGGGGCGAGAAAGCAAAAGACAAACAAATGATGGACGGAAGGCAGAACAAATCAAAACATCCACCCCAAGTCAAGGGATCTGGGTTAAATCCATTGTTCCTTTGCTCACCATGCCACCCCAGTTTAGACCCAGCCAATTGCAAATCAGACTTGACCCTCTGCCTCATGGGAACAGTCTAGCCCGAACAGCCAAGCCAGGTCCATCCTGGACTGGAAACAAGCATCCTAGAACCAGTTTCAGGGTTTCACCCCTCATCAGCCAGGCTGCCTTGAATCCAGTGGCATAGTGAGCACGGGACTTACGTCTGGGCATACGTCGTGCACTTGGGGCGAGAAAGCAAAAGACAAACAAATGATGGACGGAAGGCAGAACAAATCAAAACATCCACCCCCAGTCAAGAGATCTGGGTTAAATCCGTCGTTCTTTTGCTCACCATGCCACCCCCAGTTTAGATCCAGCCAATTGCAAATCAGACTTTACCCTGTGCCTCATGGGAACAGTCCAACCTGAACAGCCAAGCCAGGTCTGCTCTGGACCGGAAACAAGCATCCTAGGACCGGTTTCAGGGTTCCACCCATCATCAGCGAGGCTAGCTTGAATCCAGTGGCACAGTGAGCCTGCGGGGTGAGTGTCTGAAATGATTTAGGGCTCCGTCCATCATCTCCTTGTGTTTGCTTTGTTTGCCCTAAGTTGGCAGGGAATGCCCAGACGTGTGGGTCCCTTGCTCACTTTGCCACTGGATTTAAACTAGCCTGGCTGATGAGGAGCGAAAAGCCCGAAACCGGTCCCAGGATGCTTTTTTCCGGTCCAGGGAAGACCTGGCTTGGCAGTTTGGGATGGAGTGCTTCCATGTAGGCCTGGGCGGTAAACTTCACTCCGTTCGCGGAGTTTGCAGAGTTTTCTGAACTCCGCACTCAGCAGAGCTCACGGAGTGCAGAAAACTCCGATTTGCGATGTGTAGCAGATTTTGATCCTCGCTCGCGATCGGTAAGTTTGTGAGCGCAAGCGCGAGCTGCCACTCAGGTAGAATTTCTACCCGAGCGGCAGGAATACCAGCACAAACTGCAGTTCGCACTGCACTCTGCCACTCGCTGAACTTCACAGAGGTTTTTTGTAACTTTGCGGAGTTCTGTGTAGCAAAACTCCACAAACTATGCCCAGGCCTACCAATGAGGGACAGGATCAAGACTGATTTGCATATAGCTGGGTCTGCAATGGGGTGGCAAAGTGAGCTAAAGAATGATGATGGATTCAACCCAGATCTGTGACTGGGGGTGAGTGTCTGAAAAGTTTCAGGGCTCGGTCCATCATCACCTTGTGTTTTCTTGTTTGCCCTAAGTTTGGCAGGGTAGGCCCAGATGTGGGTTCTTGCTCACTTTGCCACAGACTTCAAGCTAGCCTGGCTGATGAGTGTTACCCCAAAACCGGTCCCAGGATGTTTTTTTCCAGTCCAGGGAAGACCTGGCTTGGCAGATCGGGCTGGACTGTTCCCATGAGGCACAGGGCTAAGACTGATTTGCATATAGCTGGATCTGAGCTGGAGTGGCAAAGTGAGCTAAATAACAATGATGGATTCAATCCAGATCTGTGACTGGGGGTGAGTGTCTGAAGAGTTTCAGGGCTCTGTCCATCATCGCCCTGTGTTTGCTTTGTTTGCATCCATGTGATGTCTCATATATTCCTTGCTCTTTTGGTTTGCTCCAAAGGTGTGCATTGTGCCAGGCATTATTTTCTATTGAGGTCTTCAGCCTCTAGTACCTCACATGTACCTGACTTGTTCTCAGCCCTGCAGTTTACTCATAGGCAGAACTGATATGTGAGTGACTGCCTCAGACTGACCATCCAGGAGCACACACTAACTTGTTGATATACTTTCCGCCCACCTCTGCTTGGCTGAATGTGTTAAGTTATCCCACTTCCCTCCCGTTTCCTTGTGCGGTTTCCATTCCTCAGGGGCTTCTTCTCCGGCCGGAGATCCAGCCAGTGCTGGGTGTGGAGTGCTGGGACTCCTGTGTGTTTGTTTCTCCACCTCTGACTGCTACCTGTGAAACCCACGTCAGGGACCCTCTCTGAATGAATATTGGATGACCTCTGTGACGGTGGTCCTGGGGTCATCGACACCATCGGCATGTGGCCCTGCGCTGTCCGCTGCCTCCGGCCTCATCTGCGGACCACCAGGGCTCACACATCAAATCGAGTCCTGACCTGCCCGGATGTCGCATAACCGCAGGAGGCACATGCCACCTCCGCCAGGACAACCTCCAACCGCCATCTGCCAGAGTCAAAACGGTGGTCCTGACAAACCTACGGAGTTGCAAAACACCTGTCGTGGATGCCATCATCAGACTGATACCCGGCTCAGCACTCCAGGTGCCACTAACTCAATTCACCGCAAGCCATTGTTCATTACTGATTGTGTTTTGTTCTGTGGAGAGGCTGCGCAGCAATGTCATCTCAATCAGTGTGGGAGACCTGGGACGTTGTTGAGGAAGCTGATGCAAGTCTCACACACCACACTGCATCTGCATCCGGAATATCTCGAAGGGACACAAACCGAGAGTTTTTCTTCACATGAGCGCGTTCATCTCTATTGCCCCAACCACAGTGCACTGCAACTCACGGACACTTCTGTTTGCATGTTGTGTGTTCTCTGGACTTTCTCCGGCTCCCTCAATGTTGCTCAGCAGTTGACTCTGTTATGCAGGTGTTTTCAGTTCCCGTTGCACTGGTGTCCACTGTTCAAGTGGTTGCCAGCACCAAGCACTCCGTGTGTGCTGGCTTTCAATCACCCCACACACATCCAGCACAGGCATCACTGTACATGTGGCACTGCCAATAAAGGGGCCGGGCGCACATGCCCGTAGCCAGTTCAACATGATATCTGCGTGTGTCCCTGTGGTCTTGCTGTATGCATGAGGGCCCTGGGCCCTACGACATTACATTTTGCTGTGTACAGCAGAAACAGACATGTCACCGCAGGCAGCGGGTTGGAGCTTGGACATGTAGTTTTGTCATCACCCACTCAATTCGTAAGGGGAGTGGGCTGGGCCGTCGTAGGCAGAGCCGACGTGGGGGTGTGACAGCTATTTGCATGCCCCTGGGTGTGGTTCTGTACTGTGAATGTGCATCTACATGTGTCTCTATAGCTGTGTAGGTCTCCTTTGTGGGGTGTGGGTGGTCCCTGAAGTGTAATGGACACCAACGTATGTGATCTAGTTTGCCTTCCATGGGTTCGGACCCCAACCACGCCTGTTCGGCCACCTCCTTTTGGCATGCTGACACATGGCAATGGGGTGCCATGTGTGGGTGTGTGAAGTGTCGTGAGCCAGCTGTGCTTGCGGGTGCTTCCTGCTATGTGGTCTGTTGTAGGTTCTGTGTCCTCTAAGTAGCTTGGCTGCCCTGGTTGCGTGTGATGTCCATGTGCTGTTGTAGGGTGTCTGTGTCAAGGGTGTGGTGATCCTCTCCGGCATCACAGATGTGTTGTCTTGTGAACTCTGCTGGAGGTGTTGTGTGCCCCTCTGCAATGTGAACGGGAGATGCATGTTGACATTTTGTTGACATGTATGTTTGCGCATTGTTCTGGTCTTCGTGCAGACTGTAGGACAATGTACATTGTGACTGTTCGTGAGGTGCTGAATCCTGCTGCGGGACAGTGTACATTTGGACTACATGATGGATGTGAGGTCGTACGCGTACATTTCCATTTCACAGTTTCCTGCTCTGTCAGATGTAGTAGGCATGTTTCTGTGCATGTGCGGAGCCATTTGTGTCCTCTGTTCTGCAGTGTCGGCTGTGCGCATTGTACCACATTGTCGTCAATGTGGGTGTGCTGTTCTTGCTATGTGTATGTGCTGCAGTGTGCCAAGAGGATCAGGGACTTGATCCTGGGTGATTGTGGGTGTGCAGTGTGGTACGCCTCGTTGTGCATGTGTGTCATTGTGCCCATCTCCCCCACGTCCCGCCAGATCCTGTTGGTTACTCTACCTGTTGATGTTGTGTCAGGTCCTCTCGAGCTGTGTCCGTACTCCCTTCTCCTTGCACCGTCTCCACACTGATGACTGTGGCCTGGGTTTCCTCCTGCTCCTAGTCTGGTGCAGGACTTCCACCTCCTGTCGCCGTTGCTGCCTTCCTGTTGGCAGTCGATTTGTGCCTGGTTTAGGTTGTCACGTCATGCTGGCGCCTCTTGGCCTCCTGGATTGTCCTGCTCAGCACTCCGACTGCATTCCAGGTGGTCTGCTTGTGTGTCAGTTGGTGGTAGTGTTCTGTCACCTCCGTGACGCTGGTCTTGTTTTCCTGCGGACTGCACCCCGTCTTCCTCTCCCTCTTCACCTTGGCCTTCCCCGACCCCGTTGTTCCTTGCTGGTGGTCTGTGGGGGTTGTGGGGTTCGCATTGGCCTCTGCGCTGGGTCACTTTGCATGCATGTTGCTACGTGCTTTGGCTTGTTTCTGGTGTGTTTTTTCGGTGTTTTTTGTGGTGCATTTTCCCGCCAGACCTGTGGTATTTGCAGGCCTGTGGCTGCTTTTTGCGACTTTTTGTACCGCGATTGGCCTCGTCGCATGTTTTTCTGCGTTCGCGTTTTGCATTTTTGTGGCGTGGCGTTGGATTTTGCGAGGCTATTTGAAGCATTATCTGGTGACTATCGCATGCTACCACCGCGTTATCAATACTTGGTTGCCACAGCGTAATTTTCCCATGATGGGCTGCGATGTTGAGAGTTGCGTTAGGCTACTCTTGCGGTAGTTATCACATGTTCTTGTGAATATACCCCACAGTGAGCACAAGGAGGAGAGAGATGTGATGTGGGAAACAGCACACAAAGGTTAGATGGCAAGAGCAATAAAAAAATCACGTGCACTATAATAGAGTCCTGAATGCAAAAGAAAAGAAGCATTGGAAATTCAGTCTTGCATTTGTTTGTGTTGAAGCTATTGGCATTGTAAATGGCACTGTATTTTACTTATGTGTTATGGAGTGTATGTATGTGGTGTGTAGTGGAACTATGTGGGTTGGATTGGATTAGCTAGTTGTGAAATTTTGTGGAATATAGTTGTGTGGTGTGGGGTGGATTTGTGTAATGGCATTATGTGGAATGTGTGCTGTGGAAATATATGGTTAGCTATTTTGTGGCATTCAGTGTAGTGGCATTATGTGTAGTGGTAACTTGTGCAGTTTAACTATGTGGTGTGCAGTTCAATTTTTGTGGAACGATGTGGACTTGTGTGGAGTGGATGATTGGATGTATGTGGTGTTGTGTCATTGTGTTGTTGAGTTGTATTATGTGGTTTGGTGTTAAATTATGTGGTGTGGGTTGCAAATGTTTGGAGCTGAATTGTGTGGCATGAAACTTTGAGTATAGCTTTGCATTTTGGTGACAGAAAAGAACAAATGGGTAGGAGCTAAGCATCAGATCTATGAGTTTTTTGTTTTAAAGGAAAGAGTTGGAGCTATTGGCATTGTAAATGTAAATGTCTCTTACATATGTGTTATGGATTGGAGTGGGTGTATGTGGTGTGTACCAATTTTGTGGGTTGGATTGGACTTGTTAGTTGTGGGATTGTGTGGTGTGAAACTGTGTGGTGTGGATTTCTGTGATGGAATTATGTGGTATTGTGTGCAGTTGTATTATTTATTTTTGAGTCTATTGGAATTATGTGGTATGTGACTGAATGTAATGGAGTGTAAGTATGTGGAATGGTATTATGTGTTGTGGAATGTTATGTAGTGGAGTTTAAAGAAGACATTGTGTTCAATTGAATGTCTCTTTTAAAGAAAGAATAATACAAAAATGACTTCTAGGTTTTTTTTATCCTTGCAATGTTTGCAACCTCCTCCTGCCTGTTGTAATGCTTGTTATAGCTTTTTTTTGTTATGCAGGGACATAAACAATAGGAGGGTAGAGATTGAGAAATAGTACCTGAATTACAACACGAGCAGCGGATGGACACTAGGAGAGAATCAACAGATGCCAGATTCTGAGGGCACACTGAGGTATGTTGAGTAATGCTGAAGAGGTGCTTAGGTGGTGGTGTGCTGGTACAGATGTGATGCTCATGTGATGCTGAATGAAACTCAGGTGGTGATAAGTGATGCTGAGGTAGTGGTGTGCTGGTCTGGAGGTGTTACTGAATGTTACTGAGGTGGTGCTGAGTGATGCTGAGGTGGTGCTTAGTGATGCGGAGGAGGTGCTGAGTGACGCTTTGGCACTGAGTCATGCTGAGGTAGTGGTGCAGCGCTGATGCTGAGGTGGTGCTGTGTTGAGGTGATGCTCTGTTGAGGTGATGCTCTGCTGATGCTGCATGAGTGCTGAGCTGCTGCTGAGATGGTCGTGGTGCACGGATGCAGAAATGGTGCTGTGCTGATGTTTATGTTGTGCTGTGCTGGTGTTGAGCTGGTGCTGCGTTGATGCTGAGTTGGTGGTGAACTGATGAGGAGGTGATACTGAGGTGATGAGGTGGTGCTGAATGATGCTGAGGTGGTGCTAAGTAGGTGTGAGGTGGTGCTGAGAGAGGCTGAGGTGGTGGTGCTGCGCTGGGTCTGAGGTGGTGCTGAGCTGGTTCTCAGGTGGTGCTGGGTGATGAGTTGTTGCTGTGCTGAGGTAATGCTGCGCTGATGTTGAAGAGTTGCTGCTAAGGTGGGACTGCTTTGATGGTGAGCTGGTGGTGATGCACTGATGCGGAAATAGTGCTGTGCTAATGCTGAGATGGTACTGAGCTGGTGCAGAGTGATGCTGAGGTGGTGCTGCTACACTGGTGCCCATGTGGTGCTGAGCTGGTGCTCAGTTGGTGCTGATGTGGTGATGTGCTGAAGTGGTGGTGCACTGATGTGTATATGGTGCTATGCAAATGTAGAGGTGGTGCTGTGCTAATGCTGAGATGGTGGTGCTGAGTGATATTGAGGTAGTGCTGAGTGATTATGAGTGGTATTGAGTTATGTTGAGGTGGTGGCGCTGCGCTGGTGCGGAGGAGGTGCCAAGTGATGCTGAGTTGGTGCTGCGCTGATGCTGAAGTGGTGCTGCATGGGTCCTGAGTTGCTGCTGAGGTGGTGCTGCACTTGTAGTGGTGCACTGATGCACAGATGGTGCTGTGCTAATGCTGAGATGGTGCTGTGCTGATTTTGATGCAGTGCTGTGCAGGTGCTGAGTTGGTGGTGCACTGAGGAGGTAGTGCTGTGCTGATGCCGAGATGGTGCTGCGCTGATGAGGAGGTAGTGCTGTGCTGATGCTGAGATGGGGCTGTGCTGATGCTGAGGTGTTGGTGTTCAGGTGGTGCTGTGCTAATGAGGAGATGGTGCTGCTCTGGTGTTTCACTGATGCTGAGTTGGTGCTGCACTGGTGGTGGCTCACTGACGAGGAGGTGGTGCTGTGCTAATGCTGAGGTGGTACTGAGTGATGCTGAGGTGGTGGTGCTGCACTGTTTCTGAGATGGTGCTGGTGATCAGATGGTGCTGAGTGATGTTGAGTTGGTGGTGCACTGATGCTGAGGTGGGGCTGCATTGGTGCCCTTATGCTAAGATATTGCTGTGCAGTGCTGATGTTAAGGTGGTGTGGCGCTAATGTTGAGTTGGTGCTACACTGATCAGGTGATGTTGAGTTAAGGCTGAGTGATGCGGATTCCCTCACCACCACCCTTTAACAGTGTCCCTTAAGGCTCCATAACCACTAAAACCACTAAGATGCATTTAATTAGTTATAAAGAGCCACACATACCAGTGTAGGGTGTCAGAGCAATTTGCATCACACACAAATTACATAGAGATAATGTAAATGTAAATGTATGGATACTTGTATAGCGCACGACTACCCGGAGGCCTCTCGGCGCTTGTACGAATACCACTGTGGAACCCATCCTGGCTTTTCCCTGTGAGGCGTCCACTCCTGGGCACCCCCAAGGTGAAGGCCAGGCATCCTTAGCGTTGTGGGGGCCGTTGTGGAGATTAAGCAAGCTATTGCCCAGAGTTGCAGAGTGGGACTCCATGATTAGAATGGCACCGAGGCGAGAATTATCAGGTCCGTGGAATTTTTTGAGCCCAAGACCCGCCGAGGCGGGGAATTGAACCCTGGTCCCGGGCTAGACCTCTGCATCAGGGTCTGCCGCTCTAATCATTGAGCCACACTTCTCCACTAGCTCAGATAATCAGATAACTCAGATAATCAATCATAAGTGTATTAATTGGTGTAAATGAAACGTTACATAATATAGAGGACTATAGGGTGTAGGAGTCACAAGTCATGTATATTGGTAAGCAGCATTGCTAAAGAGTGCTTGGGCCCCAGAAGCACAAACACAGAATTGAAAACAGAACACCATAGTTGGGGGTGCTCTTAAATAAAAACAATCGATTTCCATCCAGATGAACTCTTTTTGCAACTTTAAAATCTCCTCTAATCTTTACTTTGCAGTGCATGCACTTCTTTGATGACAGTTATACATTCACTGTTCTATATTAGGATTTTAATTTATAAGCCGTATAAGTAACAGAAGAGCAATAATCCTTTAACCTATTTACATTTTATGCACTTTGTAATCGGCATGGTACACTTTCTTTGCAGCTGGCATATTAACCCTCCGGCTACCTTGCAATAAGTTAAAACTTCTCCCACTAGACAACTCTGATCTCGCCAGCTAGAACATCAATCACCAGAGTTATCTTTGAATTTTATTGACTGGAAATTGCAGGAGGCCAGGAATGTGTGGAGTGCTTTTAAAAGTAAAATAAACTGGGAAACAGTGCCTCACTAAAGTCCGTATCCAGTGCAATCGATCGCACAGCCCTTGTACTCGCCTTGTGTTCTTGTTCTGCTTTTATTTAATATAATACATTCAAATGCACATTTTAAAGGGGACATTTTTCCAGAAGGAAAAATTTTGGCCTCAGTGCAAAACCGATGAGGAGAAACTTCCAACTCCTCAACCAGCAGCCAAGCACTAGTCCTGGAGGGGATGACAAAAACGCAAACAGCATGCATATTAAAGTATAATTTCAAGCTGTGTTTAAGTTTTGGTTTCACTTTTTACATGATTTAGAGCTCCAGTAGCTAGAAAGCATGGCTGGCTGCTGCTGGCTTCCGACAGGAAGGACCAGACGTGAATTTTGCAATAGAATGTAAGCAGTTATGTCTGAGCACCCACAGTGTACCAAGAGGTTGAAAACATAATAAAATAGTCCCCCTCACGAGCAGATAAACAGATCAAAGTGCAATGATACTGTACTAAGTCCCTGCTCCTTGGAGGAAAAAGGAGGGACACATAGGCAGGACTGGCCACTAGTAAGCAAGGATTTTTAAAGGACATTGAAGCAAACAAATGAGAGGCAAGGAATTGCATTTGGCCCACAGAGATACATGTATACTAAAGTATACAAGAGGTCGTACGCTTACGCTCAGCCTAAAAAGTAGTTCTCTTAGTGTAGGTCATGGAAGGATACAAATCATCCAGTCAAAGTATGGTAAGCGAGTCATTTGCTGAAGTGCATGGACAATCTTAAGAGGAAGGAAAGCCATTGAATAAGAAGCAAGCATTTGAGATTGACAAGAAAACCAGCAAACAGTAAGCAATGGGGTGGCTAAAACCCAATATATTGTTGATAACAGCTAAAAGCTGTATATAGGCAAGACCTAAAAAAGTATGGATACTTAATATGCCAGATAATGGCCATCATACTTTGGACCGTGAGACTCTATCAGTTACCCTGCAAGGGATAACCAGAGCCACATATAGTTTATCTCATTGCAATAGCTTCTGTTGAAGCCAAATTCCTAGAGAATCCCTGGTACATCCATTGTTCTTGTGTATTACTATGGGTCGTATTTAGACTTTAGTTGCTTCTGGACATCTGCCAAAAAGAGACAAATGTTTTTTTTCCACCCTGCTTGAAGTGCAGAGATGCTCTATACACTCTATATAGGGCAGACGGAACATCCACCACTTTTTGGTGGATGTCCCGGATCCACCAATCTCTACATAGCCCTTTGAGACTAATTTGATAGACTAGCATTGAGGAAACTTTGCTTATTTCTATCAATGATGAACAAAGATCAAGTTTTTTTCCAAGAATAATTGGTTAAATCAAGTTTCATTGGATTCGTTTAATTGGCTATTATGGTTACTATAGTAATGTCCGTGATATTGTTTGTCACTTTTAAACAAATGACTGTTCCTATTTTTTTTAAACTGTAAACAGGCAATTTCAAAATAGAAATTATGCTGTCAATAATAACTAATTTTCTTTGTGTAATGAATTTAACATGGCACTTTTTAAACCATTTTTCAGTGCAATCCAAATGAAGAGTTTATGACTGACAACAAAAGTCACTCACACGTTGAATATACATGTTCATGCAGCGATACATGTTTTCTTGCATGTATGTGTATAGGTGTTTATATAGCAAGAACCTAGCTCAGAAGCACTGTACACGTGGGGGAGTTAAAGGACCATGTATATCAACTGGCGGGGTCGGCGCAACTCGAAGTTACTTAAAAACTCTGCAGGATTCCACGGAGGTTCTCAAGCAGAGATGTAATTGTCACATAGCGCAGATTTTTGGTGCCGGGAGCTTGTTCCATGCTGCCAAAAGAGTGCGAACAGTACTACGATTCGCTCCAGAGGGCGCTTCTTCTTTGCTGCAGCTCAACTAGAGTTTCTACTCAAGCTGCAACTTTCTCACGGCAAACGGTTACAACAGCCTGCGACCGCCGGCGTTGAAAAATCTCTCCAGCTGAGGTCCTCACGCCTGAAAATTACACTAGGGGATGCCAGTTCTCTCTCTGCTTGCCAACTTAATGTTGCGAGCCACACGTGAGAAAAACTCCACCACGCAACAGTTGACAGAGTTTTACCGCAACTCCACCTTACAAGCGTAACACGGAGTGGGCAAAACTCTGTGAATTCCGCTGGCAGAGCAGAATTTATTGTCCATCCCTAGAGATTACACATATCCATTTTACACTCCATATTTTATAAACATGGATGCCTCTTGCCCCAGTATCTAGTCAATAACAACCTTTTCTGCAAGGTAACTATTCTCCTTGCATAAATTAGCTATTACGGTTTCCAGCAATGTTAGAGTTTCAACATGTGAAACTGAAAATGATCTTGAAATAAGTCCATTGATTGGTTATGGATGCTGTAGAGTTGTGTGCTGTAGCATTTAGGGCGCTCCTCTCCTAAAGCAGTGACTCTCTTCCAGGCGCTGCATCAGGAGAGAAGCACGTGTGAGTTTAAGGGCAGTTGGAGCCTAGTTGGCGATTAAGAAGGATCGAATAGACCATTTTTAGGTCTCGCCTACGCAGAACGAATGCGCTACGTAGGAGGACCTTTAGCCGCCGTTCAGCTCTTTTTCGAAGCACATACCCGTGCTTGTGGCAGCATACACCTTGTGGGAGTGCGCAGGGGCGCACCACAAGCATGAATGTGGGCTTTAAAAAAGAGCAGACTGCTCTCCCAAGCGCGCGTGCCTCGCTGTGTCTGTCCGTCTTGCTCACACTTCTTGTTTTCTTTCTTTTCTTATAGGGGGATATCACAGCTCAGACCACGCGCGCGCTCGCCTCTCCATCTTGCTTGCGCTTCTTGTTTTCTTTGAGTTAATCCCATGCCGTCTAATGCGAGCTTTATTTTGTTTCTGGCAGTTTTATTAAAATATGGGGTTTTCTTCCTCTACACTTTCACCCGATCCCGTACATGTTCACTCGAAGGGAGTTCAACTAGTGCCGTAGTATGGTTCGGCATTTGTAATTTTGTTTCCGTTCCTTATGTGTTTCAAATCGCCATTGTTTATTCATATCTATATTTTTTATGGTAGGCACAGGAGAGCCAACGCTGTGACTCAAACATGGTTCCCCAGGTCCTAAGTCGGCAGCTCTTTATGTTATGCCACATCATCTCCATTTAGGACTCAAGCAGAGTGCATTTGTTATTGAGCTGCATTCCTCATGCATGACTGTCAGCCTATGTTGCTCTCCGCTGCCTGGCCCTTCCACTTCCATGCCCTTAAAAAAGCTAGTGTGCGCTGAGCTGAGACCTCGCATCTCACAACATAAGCTCAGCATGCGACTACTTTCGCCTGGCTGAGACGCTGCTCTCTGAGATGGGGCGGGCTAAGAAAAAGCTCTCCGTCCTGCCTAACCCACTCAGACCTCCGTTTCTCTCAGTTTGGTCCAGTTAGTTACTTTCTGGCTTTGTGGGTTCCTGTGGCGAATGCCCACATCCACAAGTTATCTGAAGGAGCATAGTGGCCCCAACAACCCCATGGTGTGGGAGGGTAAGGCTTGCCCCTGCCCAGCCTAGGCCCAGCGCACTGTAAGGTTGGAGAACCAGGCATGCGCCAACCCTGTAAAATATTCATGCTGGGCGTCCCTAATGACAGCTTCATTAGTGAGGATACGAGCCGGGGGTCTGTCAACCTGTGGTGCGGAGCCAATTATTTTATGTAAAGTTGTTGCCTCAATACACTGCGCATTCCACTTAACCTGCATTTATACTGGAACATTGTTTTGCTGTGACTGCATATGTAATCAGATCCTATTCTTATGTGACTCCGCTTGTGCTGTAATCCCAACCGCCTCAGTACAGAACATGTTATGTTAAATCTTAGTGTGATCATAAAAGTTGTAATTGGTTGGAGGGGTGGTATAGAGTTTTGTTTTTGTATGCTCCATTCCTCCCTGTCCTCTCGAGTTTAAAGCACTGCTGCTCCAGACAGGGCTCCTGACATGGTGGACGTTGTTGCCTTTTACCACATAAGCCGCTGATCTTAATGTAGCACACACAGCGCAGCAGGGTGCTGCATAGCTGTTCTCATTTGCTAGTTGCTAGGAGGCCACATTTCTGGGGAAACCTGTATTTTTCGCTATACCTGCAGGACTGATTCCATGAGATTTGTCGAGTTTACTTGGTTGGTCTGAAGGGGTGTGCAGTGAACTGAGGTTTGGGGGCCAAATGAGTCCTGATTTACTGCTTAATTCCAACTTAAATAACCAACGGGATGTGCCTGTTTCATGCACTTTGATTGGGCAAAAGCCGGGGCTTTCAGTGGCCCTCCAGATGGGATTCTAGCTGTCACAAATCACTAATTCCTGCAAATGCAAGCATTGTCTCAGCTGCAGCTGCCCGAGATGGTGCGGTGAAGAGTCCAATCGAGGTTGCTGTGCTTGACATATTCAGATGCGTGGGCGTGAAATGGTGTGCATCTTCCGCTAACAGATGTCCTCTGTAGACAGAGTTGCTTAAAGGAGGTGCACGTCGAGGGAACAGTTCTGGTATTGTTTGTCTCTTTTTGTTAGACAGCATTTTATGCCCCAGAGACCAGCTCTATATTTTATCCACCGTTGACTCCCCTGCACGCCGTTGTTTACCTTGGCACAGCCATGTTTGTCACGAAGGTGCACTAATGCAGTAACCTCATTGTGTGCATGTTTTGGTCGTTTCTGTGCCTGTGAAATCATGTAAGAGCGGCGTGCGTGTTAGGGATTTGTATAGGGGATTAGTGAGACAAACCTGAAACAGGTCAGTTATATGGTGCACAGCCTTAGAATGGTTGCCTAAAACGGGGAAGTAAATTTTATTTTTATACCAGTTTTTTCTAGGTCAGACTCTTAACCAAGGTTTGGAAAGTAGATAATGTGTGTTTTTAGAGAAGAAAAATGTGCTTGCACTCTTTTTTTTATTGGACTCCAAGCTCTCAACAACTTTCCCAGTAGTAACACTATTCATGACAAAAACAAACAAGCATTGGCATAGCCAATATGTCTCGCCTTTGGGACCTTATAAGTATTTAGCTATGCAGCACAATATCCTTGGTGCAACCACATCAACTGTTGCGTGGCTAAACACTTATAAGGTCCCAAAGGCGAGACCTATTGGCTATGCCAATGCTTGTTTTTCTTGGGGCCTTATTCGGCCTCTACACTTTTGATAAAAGAAAGAAGGTTAAACCTCCAATAACTCAGGGTTTTCTGGTCACTCGGAATGTTGATGAGTAGCTTTAATCCAGGAGGAATCATAGCATTACAGATACTCCTGTTAACTGTAATAAGGGCCAGACTGGTCTTTTATTCCACCAGGCATTTCTCTGGGGGGCAGGAGTCCTCGGAAGCTGGTGTTGATCATATTGCAAGGCCGCTCCAGGTGCCGGTGTCGCGTTCCTAAGCTCCCCGAGGTTAACTGCAGCAGGCCCATGAGGCTACAAGGGAGAGGGAAAGAGAGGGAGGGGGGAGATAGAGAGAAAATGTTCAGAGAAGATTGGGAAGAGAAGCAAGAGAGAGGGAAAGAGAGAGAATGAATGGATGGAAAGAGAGAGACAGCACGAGTAGACAAATGGAGCGGGCTGGTTTGAGCATTTTTGCCAGGACCATTTTTCATTCTCCAGCTAGCCCGGACTAGACTATAAAGAGATTTATTTTGTAGAAGACTCCAGGCAAAGTTAAGGCTGCAGCTCAGGTGGGCGGTCACCTTCACATGAAGGCTTGACCCAGCTCAATGAAGGGGGGGGGCAGTGATGTCCTGCAGCATATGGCACCCTAGGTGATGCCCTATGTGGCCTATGGCTATAGATGGCCTTGATCTGGTTCTCAAAATATCAAATTCAATATTCTATGCATCGTCAATGGATGGTTCGCGGAAAAACACCAGAGCACTGGAGGAAGCCACTCCTCAAAAGTATCCATGGTTGTAATTTAAGATGGACAACTGTACCAAAGATCCTGAAGGAGAATCGAGACAGATTTTTCAGGGGTACTCCTATTGAAGTCTCTGGGGATTGTATGGAGGCCATGTTACATCTTGGATCTCAGTATGGAAGATTGCAGGAGGAGTAGGAGTGAAATTGAATGAGTTCACTGTAGGTACGGCAGAGGGCAGAGACGCCAGTTTGGTAGCTTTGAGAAGGGTGAGGGACACACTGGATGAGCTCGCACTAGATACGCAGAAGGTGATCTCTCTACTGATGACAGTGGTAAGGGTAGGAGCTGACAATCAATGCCCTTACTAGTTACGGTACAGGGCAGACTTGATACTGATAACTGTGATAGTAGTAGGTGCAGGCAACAGGTGGTAGTACTTGGGTATGTCAGGGACCTGGGTGTAATAATAGATTTGGGGGCCACAGAGTGGTTGGCTTTTGTGATTGTAGCCAGGAAGTCCAGTGGGGAGATTTGCCTGTGTGTCAACCTATGTGCTTTCAACACAGAGATTATGGTTGGCAAACTTCTCTTACCCAACTTCACAAATATGCTTACAATTTTGGCAAAGATAAGGATTTTCACCACCCTCACTGACTCAAGTACGGCCACCAGCATTCTGCTGACCTTGGACATCACTGGCTTAGCTCCCGCATTTAGGTTTATTTTGTAAATGTATGCTTTACGACATCCCCATTTGTCATTGGACACTTTAGGACACAAACTGTCAAAATCAGCACAAACTCCATCAACCTGTCTTGTCTGTAATTGGAGATCTGCATTGGGGTCCAATTGTATCCATAGATCTTTTAGATGGAGTCACCCTTAAATTTCATCTACATTAACTGGTGTATACACTTGCTCCTAATTATTCTACCTTTCAATTCCAATGTTGTCTTATAATATTTTTTTATTTTTCTACGCTAACCTTTGTATCACCTGGGTTTCAGACACATGCAACTCAAACAATGCCCTTATGTAAAATGTTTCTAATGTATATCTTCTAAAATGATGGTCAACTTGGAGCACAAATCCAACATCACCTTAACTTGCACATCATCCCCAAGTACCCACTCTGTGGGGTTGCTCGTGCTTACCCCTCCTTCAAGTTGTGTGTTATGTCTTCACACATATCTCTCATCTCCTGTTTTTTCTTGGTAGATGAAGTAGCAGATTTACAACTCTGAATGCAATTACCTTTCTTCCAACAATGGCTGAAAGTAGCTTTGAGTGCTGGACACTCTGTTTTTGGCCATGTGGCCCACCATAACATAGCCCCTTGAATCTTTACTTCACCCTTCCACCCCGTCTTTCATCACAGCCATCACAGTTCTCACATTCTCTTTTTTTCTCGCTATCTGGCTTTCTCACATTCATGCACCTCATATGTTCAGTTCTCATAGCCACCAGCGAAACTTACATCATCGGTGGATTGTTCTTCAAATATAACTCTCCCCACACCTTCTCACACTTACAATTTGTCAAAAACTGGTCACAAATCCTCTCACCTGTTAATTTTCCAAATTTCCACAAATTCTTCCATGTCTCTCCTTCATCTTAAATGCTCCTTCGAAGTGATATCTTTCAAAAATGGTTGAGATGAACAGCAAATATTGTACATCCTACATTTTGATGCATAACTCATATTCATTCATACCCCATATTGTATCCCTTTCTAGAGCTGGAAAATTATCTAAAAGCTCCTGCCCTTCCGCCCCAAGATTGTGCAACAAGAGTGTCATTTTCTGGTCCACTGTCATGTTGGGTCCATTTTGAAAAACGTTTTTCTACCATATAGGTTACTGCCATGGGTAACTTAAATAGCAACAGATGGCCTGATGTTCGGCATTGTTGCCTCCAGACCTTCAGACTCATCCTAATTCTTCCAACAATGAATTACTCCTCACTTCAACGTTCGCCCAGACTTCCTTTACACCTATTTTAACTTCTCAACAAACTTCACCAGGGGAACACTTTATTTATAGGAGATTGCTGGACCTGGCCCTCTCCACAGGGTCACTCCCAATCTCCTTGCCTTTTATCCTCCACTTTTTTTCTGAATTCGTTTTTGTTTGCTTTAGGACTTTGAGCACTTTACCACTGCTAACCAGTGCTAAATTGTGTGTGCTCTCTTCTTAAAGCATGGTAGAATTGGTTTATACCTAATTGGCACATTTAACTTACTTGCCCTTGTATATTGGCATACCATATACCCAGGGCCTGTGAATTATATGCTACCAGTGGGATTGCAGCGCTTATTGTGCCACCCACTTAACTATTAAAGTAGCCCTTGGAAACATATCCCAAGCCTGCCATTGCAGCCTGCATGCAGTGTTACACTGCCTTGTTGAATTGGCATTTAAACCCCTTGCCAAGCCTTAACCTCCCCTTTTATTACATATACACAGTGCTTAATTTGTGCCGGTGCTTAGCACCGGCACTTATTTATCAGAGCCGGGTCTACATAACACCACCTGTCTGCAAATGACAGCACGTCATATGGCAATATGAATGTGGCGTAGCTGTAGACTAGACAGTTTTTAAAAATGAATGTACCTCAGTGGCTCAGCGCATCACACACTGGCCAGACAGTCCGACTCATAATGTATTTAGTCAATGAATGAATCCAATATAATCAGATCCACACAGTGATTCAGTCATGACGGTCACAATGCACATTTTGACATTTCTTTTGTTTAGGCAGCATCTCTTGCCGGTGGGTGGGACACTGATTGGGCAGCGGGTTGGATTGGGGTCTGCTGCGGAAGCTGTGCGGCAGGCAGCGTGCGTCGAATTTTTTTCAAGATGCCACTCCCTGCCCGCCCGCATCACGCCACGAGTTGCCAGCGGTTGAGGTGGTTATCCCAGCCCGACGTCGAGTGCAGGCAGCAGCAGCAGGCCTACGCCGCCTATCGCATAAAGGCATGCAGGCAGGCCGGCCGGCCAGTGCCCGGCCACCCACCACTACCAGTAAATGTAAGTAGCAGCCATAAGCCACTACCAACTCTGCTCGTGACAGTCACCGGCGTGGTAGCTTCGGCTCCAGCTCAGCTCCTCCACCTGAAGGAGCTAGAAAGCACCAGTGCGGGGCAGGCCGACCGGGGCGTGTGGGCAGTAAAACTGTACCTCACTGCGCAGATGGGACCCTCTGCTTAGGTTTTACTGCTAGCTGACCAGTCCGCAGTATCGCATGTGACATCGACGGGCAGTGTGGGTTTTCCTTAAATGAGGCTCTGGCGCAGAGGCATGGGGGGCACCATGGGGGACTCATCTTGGGAGAGGCCCGACGTACAAGAAACAGCCCGCTATGTTCCTGAGACCCGCGGATCGCACTGAGGCGCTGGGAGCCTGCAGACTTTGCACGGATGGGTGGATAAGACCTGCTGAACTTGGACCCTTCCTGGTACCTATCTGCACCACTGTACTTACAAGGAGAGCATTATCCTTGGTTTTGCACAGGTGAACCTCATTACGGTTCACAGCCCTTTTATCTGGCGCTTAAACTGCCTGATTCCAAAAACTGAGATCTGTGCTTCTTCTTAGAGTCCCCTCTTCTTTAGCTCCTGCAGCACTCACTGTCCACCATCCCAGCTGAAACTCCAAACCTACAGGAACCCACTTTCAAAATACATTTTCAATTGTGATACATCTTAGACATTTAACTGATGTATATGCCTTCTAATTTTGACTATGACCGGCACACTAGACCACACAGGCCCGTAAAAATCCGGGACACCGGCAAGCAGAGTAGCAGCCAAAAGCCACTACCAACTCTGCTTGTTTTTTCCTTGGGCGTGGAGGCTCGTGGGTGGCGTGGTAGCTTTGGCTCCAGCTCAGGTCCACATCATGTCCGACTGGGTTAAGTTAAAGACCTTGAACTGGCCCCTGCCCTTCTTCCAGCCTTCTCCTGCCCTGGCATGGGCCGGGAAGGGGCATTTTACTTTCACATGGTCAGGTGCCCCGTGCCCGGTGCCGGAGGCATGATTGCTGTCACAGGGAGGGGGTTCATCATGCAGAGGGTGTGTGTGTGTGTGTGTGTACGTGCATGTGCGTGCATGCGTGTGTGCATGTGTGTGTGTATGGTGCTATTGAATATATTGCGGCTGTGTCCTAGTAAATGTAACATAGTTATGTTTTTGAAGTATCTGTTCCCACTGAGTGTAATGTGCTTCTGCTGAAAAGTTCCTCATATATTGAGAATCGGTTCATTAAAAGTAGAAGAGAAAAACGGAAAGACAGTGATAAAGTGAGAAAAAGGAAGAAAAAGAATGGGAAAGAGTGAGGTAAAGGGGGGGTTCTGGTGCTGAATGAGAGAGGCATGAGGTGTAATCAAGACAACGCAGCCATAGTATTCACCACCTCGACCTTTGATAGCACTGACCGCAGGCTTCAAGTTCTGAGAAATCTTTAGCACCGGCTCTTATTATTTTACAAATTAAGCACTGCATATACATCCCCCCTAAGTTAGGCCCTAGGTAGCCCATAGGTCAGGCTGTTGTGTAATTAAAAGGTTGGAAGTGTACTTTTAAGTTTTACATGTCTTGGGAGTGAAGACTCCTTAATTAATTTGTCACTATGGTGAGGCCTACCCTAGGATAACATTTGGGCTTCATTATTACATTTAATAAGCTGTAATTCTTAATTGGGAGCAGGAGCAGGTTGATATTTCATGTTTTGTACCTATGAAGTTGTACTGATAAACCCTATTTAATGCTAAAGTATTGATTTCAAGTTTGAAAATGTCACTTTTACACAATTGGAATTTTTCTGCCCTTAGCCTTTTGTGCCTGCAGCCTGTCTTGGGTCACGTGACTGTGTAAAGCTGACAGACTTTGTGAATTATTCACAGACAGTCACATAATAAAGGGATTAAGTGCACCTCAATGAGACATCTGCTGGCAGGATGGGGGAGCGGAGCTGAGCACAGCCCCACTTACATCTGAATAGCCTGTGCTCTGCCATCACATAGGAAGCCTAACAACCCTTTTTTGTCACTACAACCAGCTTGGAGCCAGGGCATTGGAGTCAGGAAATTCCATATACTTCAAAGAACCTTTCCAGAAGCTTCTACCACCTTCCAGAAACAGGGCACCAGGGTATAAAAATAGGACCTTCAGACCCACTTTGCAGTTCACTACCGTACCTGTGGAACTGCCTTCTGTTGTAACCTGCTGCAAATTCTGCCACACTGCTGCTATACTTAAAAGGACTGCCTTGCTGCCTGAAGCCTGCCTTGAACCCTTAGAGGCCAGTCCTGCTGCTGAGCCCTGCATCTTCACTGGCACCCAGGACTGCTAGAAATTACTACGTGGGCTAATTTTCTGGGCACACACCTGGACACAGCCTGAGTGAGTCCTGAAACCCCAAGAGGAGTCCCACCAGTCTTACACCCTTGGTTGTGCTGCTAAAGATGCCCAGATGCCCAATTTTCAAAACTGAGGACTTAGTCAAAATGTGGCCAAAGAATGCTCTGAGAACCAGGAGGAGACCATGACCAACCTGCTCGCCTATCCACCCAAGTTGCATCACTGGTCAAATTGGCTTTGCAACTTCTCCTGCTGCGTTTTTCTCTGCAGAAGCAAATCTGTTTCAGCAGTCCTCCCTTGAAGGGGTATCCAACCTTGTGGATGTGTCTTTGGCTACAGCCCTCTACTTCGTCCCGCTGGAGTTTAACTACCATTTCGGAGACTGAGTCCGAACTTAGAAATCTACACCATGTCTTTAATCCAAGGCCAACCCACGATGTCACACACTCCTCGGACACCTCCTGCAGCCTTGCCCTGCTGAACTTTACGTTCTCTGACATTTTTTTCATGAAGTTTTCTAAGTCCGTATTGGAACTGTGCTCCATCACGGTCGGACATGACTTTCGACTTCAACCCGGTATCACGCATCCTGGCCTAGCAGTTCAGGCTGGACTGTTCTAAAGAGGAGGAGGGTAAAGGCTAATTTGTGTATGGCTGGGTCAAAAATGAGGTGGCATGGTGAGCAAAAGAAAAATGGGTTAAGAAGATACCCGAGCAATCACCAGTGGTTAGACAAATTTCAAACATTCTTAACATCACCATTTGTAGGTTTCATTTCCCAGGAAGGTATCTAGGCATTGGCCATCCACTGTAGAGAAATCTAGCTGACTACTGGTTCATATCAAAATCTTTCTTAATGGTCCTGAAGACCATTTGTCATCACATTTGAATGTAACCTGAATTGAAGGAGCTGTCTGAAGTGGCTCTGAGCCATGTGGCTCAGGGGCAGAACCCCCTTCACTGCTGGCAGGTGGGGTTAAACCTGGGTTTAGACCCTGCTGGCGGGCACAAGAAGTCCTTGCTGATGGACCCCAGTTTCATGGCGCTTGCAGCATTGATGGGACTTTGCGCCTGCTGATAAAGTATGTGTTTAGATGAAAATAGCTCCTTCCATCATGGTTTCTCTTTGCCTCAAGTTTTTGTAATCTTGGGTTTATAATGAAAAAAGCAAGCATGTGCTGTTCCCTGCTCGAGGTCTGCGGATAGTGTACCCCCTCTTACTGTCTGGCCTGGTGTGGAGAATGCACTCTGCTGAGACGGAGGGATGCACCATTCCCAGACTCAGCTGTCACCTCGACCTTCATCAGATGAATGGTGCACAGAAAGTGCCCACTGGTGATGGTGCCAGCCCCTGCAGTGACTTTATAAATGTCAGTCCGCGAGCCGCTCGCGTCATTTGCTCCTGAAATATAAGACTGGCCACAGCAGTAAAGAGCATCACAGGCAGCAGGGCGGCTGCTAAATGATCCCTAGCAGCAGGGTCCTGAAAATTACATTCATATTTCACAGCAGCCTTGCAGTATTTCACCACAGGCTCCAGCCGGCCAGGACTTAAGCGCAGTATCGGCGTCTCAAGCAGCAATCATCGTCACAAGCAAGTCAAGTGGCTGCAGCTTGAGTCGGACAAGGGACGTGATGGAGCTGGCGGCATGAGAGTTGGACTGCAGACTCTGCCAGGTGTGTGTGTGAAGAGGCAGCAATGAGCCAGCCCCTTATCTACCAGAGAAGAAGGGCAGCAGAGGTGGAGTGCGGGCTCCACCAGGTGTGTGTGTGTGAGGAGGCAGTAATGAGGCAGCCCTTATCCACTGGAGAAGAAGGGCAGCAGAGGTGGACTGCAGGCTCCACCAGCTGTGTGTGTGAGGAGGCAGCAATTAGCCAGCCCTTTATCTACCAGAGAAGAGGGGCAGCAGAGGTGGAGTGCAGGCTCCATCAGGTGTGTGTGTGTGAGGAGGCAGCAATGAGCCAGCCCCTTATCTACCAGAGAAGAAGGGCAGCAGAGGTGGACTGCAGGTTCCACCAGGTGTGTGTGTGAGGAGGCAGCAATGAGGCAGCCCTTATCTACCAGAGAAGAAGGGCAGCAGAGGTGGAGTGCAGGCTACACCAGGTGTGTGTGTGTGAGGAGGCAGCAATGAGGCAGCCCCTTATCTACCATAGAAGAAGGGCAGCAGAGGTGGAGTGCAGGCTCCACCAGGTGTGTGTGTGTGAGGAGGCAGCAATGAGCCTGCCCCTTATCTACCAGAGAAGAAGGGCAGCAGAGGTGGACTGCAGGCTCCACCAGGTGTGTGTGTGTGAGGAGGCAGCAATGAGCCTGCCCCTTATCTACCGGAGAATAAGGGCAGCAGAGGTGGACTGCAGGCTCCACCAGGTGTGTGTGTGTGTGTGTGTGTGTGTGTGAGGAGGCAGCAATGAGGCAGCCCTTATCTACCAGAGAAGAAGGGCAGCAGAGGTGGAGTGCAGGCTCCACCAGGTGTGTGTGTGTGAGGAGGCAGCAATGAGCCGGCCCCTTATCCACCGGAGAAGAAGGGCAGCAGAGGTGGACTGCAGGCTCCACCAGGTGTGTGTGTGTGAGGAGGCAGCAATGAGCCTGCCCCTTATCTACCAGAGAAGAAGGGCAGCAGAGGTGGACTGCAGGCTCCGCCAGGTGTGTGTGTGAGGAGGCAGCAATGAGGCAGCCCTTATCCACTGGAGAAGAAGGGCAGCAGATGTGGAGTGCATGCTACACCAGCTGTGTGTGTGAAGAGGCAGCAATGAGCCGACCCCTTATCTACCAGAAAAGAAGGGCAGCAGAGGTGGACTGCAGGCTCCACCAGGTGTGTGTGTGAGGAGGCAGCAATGAGGCAGCCCTTATCTACCAGAGAAGAAGGGCAGCAGAGGTGGACTGCAGGCGCCGCCAGGTGTGTGTGTGAGGAGGCAGCAATGAGGCAGCCCTTATCTACCAGAGAAGAAGGGCAGCAGAGGTGGACTGCAGGCTCCACCAGGTGTGTGTGTGAGGAGGCAGCAATGAGCCTGGCCCTTATCTACCAGAGAAGAAGGGCAGCAGAGGTGGACTGCAGGTTCCACCAGGTGTGTGTGTGTGAGGAAGCAGTAATGAGGCAGCCCTTATCCACTGGAGAAGAAGGGCAGCAGAGGTGGACTGCAGGATCGCCAGGTGTGGGTGTGTGTGAAGAGGCAGCAATGAACCAGCCCCTTATCTACCGGAGAATAAGGGCAGCAGAGGTGGACTGCAGGCTCCACCAGGTGTGTGTGTGTGTGTGTGTGTGTGAGGAGGCAGCAATGAGGCAGCCCTTATCTACCAGAGAAGAAGGGCAGCAGAGGTGGAGTGCAGGCTACACCAGGTGTGTGTGTGTGAGGAGGCAGCAATGAGCCTGCCCCTTATCTACCAGAGAAGAAGGGCAGCAGAGGTGGAGTGCAGGCTCCACCAGGTGTGTGTGTGAGGAGGCAGCAATGAGCCTGCCCCTTATCTACCAGAGAAGAAGGGCAGCAGAGGTGGACTGCAGGTTCCACCAGGTGTGTGTGTGAGGAGGCAGCAATGAGGCAGCCCTTATCTACCAGAGAAGAAGGGCAGCAGAGGTGGAGTGCAGGCTACACCAGGTGTGTGTGTGTGAGGAGGCAGCAATGAGGCAGCCCTTATCTACCAGAGAAGAAGGGCAGCAGAAGTGGACTGCAGGGTCCGCCAGGTGTGTGTGAAGAGGCAGCAATGAGGCAGCCCTTATCTACCAGAGAAGAAGGGCAGCAGAAGTGGAGTGCACGCTCCACCAGGTGTGGGTGTGTGTGAAGAGGCAGCAGTGAGGTGGCCCCTTATCTACCAGAGAAGAAGGGCAGCGGAGGCTGGAAACTTCTCTACCAGGCCAGTATGCTGAGATAGGAACAGACCAGTCAGCTACCAGTGTGTGCTGAGATTGTGAGACGCCATTGTGTGTACTGAGGTCATGGGAGGCAGAGGCAAAACAGCCCGCTCCACCAGTTATGTGTACTGAGATAGGATCAGAGCAGTCAGTTATCAGTTATCAGTGGGCCTTAGATGCCGGACGCACCTCAGCGCTGATTTTATTAGATCTCAGCGACGCGATCGATTTGGTATCGCACCAGATCCTGCTACAAAGATTGGAGGAGGCTGGAATCGAGGGCTCGGTCCTGAGATGGTTCAATTCCTTCCTGGCTGAGAGATCTTTCCAGGTGGTGGCGCCCCCTTTTGCCTCGCAGATACACACTGTGAAACAAGGGGTTCCCCAGGGCTTAGCTTTGAGCCTGACGTTATTCAATCTATACGTCCAACCGTTGGCGGCTGTGGCCAGGAGCGGAGGGTTAACAGCAGTATCTTATGCTGATGATACCCAGGTGGTAGTGCCACTCTCCAATGACTCTACTCGGGACGCTCTTAAGTTCTGAAGCGATATTGCAGCTGTCGCGGAGTGGTTATCTGCTAACTGTCTCCAGCTCAACGCCAGCAAATCTGAGATCTTGCTGGTGGGGAAAGATCCTGAGCTGTGGAGCGAGCGCTGGTGGGCACCGTCTTTGGGATGTGCAGCCACCCCCAAACAGGTGGTAAAAAATCTGGGTGTATGGGTAGATTCGGCCCTCAGTTTTCAGGTCCACAATAAAAAAGTCTTGGGCACCTGTTTTGGTCTCCTGCGGGGCTAAAACCGCTGTTAGGGTTTTTTGACCCTTCCACCCGCCTGGTGATCATCCAGGCTACCATTATGTATCAGCTAGATTATGCCAGTTCTCTGTACCTGGGGGCTAATAAGGCTGACATTCTACGTCTCCAGAGGGTTCAAAATGCAGCTGCTAGAACTCTCTTGGGCCTTCCCAGAATGTGTCCCACGTCCAACGCCATTCCCCTACTCCATTGGCTGCCGGTGGCTTGGCGCTTCAAGTTCAAGTCCCTTTGCATTGCCTTTAAAATCATGAATTTCTCTTCACCGAGTATCCTGGCAAACCTGATTTCACCTTACACTCCTACTCGCCACCTTCGATCAATGGACCAGCACCCGGCGATTGTTCCTCTGGTGAGGAAGGTGAGCGCAGGTAGACGGTTCTTTCGCCTCCTGGTGGCAAAACTCTGGAATTCACTCCCGGCGCACATCCGTTGTCTGATCTTTCGTAAGGCTATTAAAACGCACCTTTTCCCTCCAATCTAGGTTTTGCTCTTTTCTGCAGCTCTCATTCTTTATGCTGTCTAGCGCTGGGATGCCCCTTCGCTGGGGCAGCTATGCGCTCTATAAAACCTCAATACAACACAGTGTGTGTACTGAGGTCATGGGAGGCAGAGGCAGGACAGCCAGCTCCACCAGTTATGTGTGTTGAGATACGAACTGGCCAATCCGCTACCAGTGTGCGCTGAGATTGGAAGAGACCATTGTGTGTACTGAGATTGGAAGATACTACTCTGTGTACTGAGATTGGAAGAACCCACTGTGTGTACTGATGTCATGGGAGGCAGAGACAGGGCAGTCAACTCCACCGGATATGTGTGCTGAGATAGGACCAGGCCAGTCAGCAATCAGTGTGCTGAGACTGGGAGAGACCAGTGTGTGTACTGAGGTCATGGGAGGCAGAGGCTGGGTAGCCAGCTCTACTAGTTATGTACACTGAGATAGGATCAGGACAGTCAGATACCAGTGTGTGCTGAGACTGGAAGAGACCAGTGTGTGTACTGGGGTCATGGGAGGCAGAGGCTGGGTAGCCAGCTCTACTAGGTATGTGCACTGGGATAGGATCAGGTCAGTCAGATACCAGTCTGTGCTGAGACTGGAAGAGACCAGTGTGTGTACTGGGGTCATGGGAGGCAGAGGCTGGGTAGCCAGCTCTACTAGTTATGTGCACTGAGATAGGATCAGGCCAGTCAAATACCAGTGTGTGCTGAGATTGAGAGAGACCACTCTGCGCACTGAGGTCATTGGAGGCAGAGGGAGAACAGCCTGCTCCAGTAGTTATGTGTACTGAGATAGGAACAGGCCTGTCAGCAACCAGTGTGCTAAGACTGGGAGAGATCACTATGCGCACTGAGGTCATGGGAGGCAGGACAACAGCTAGCTCCACCAGTTATGTGTGCTAAGATAGGAGAAGGCCAGTCAGCTACCAGAGTGTGCTGAGGATGGACAGCATAGTCTAGGACCACTTGCCATGTGTGCTGTGACAGGAACAGGCTGACCAGCTATTCACCAGTGTGCACAGAGGTTGGGAAGAGGCAGGCCAACCAGCTTCTACATCCATGTGTAAAGAGGCAGACAGGTTGGTGTGAAGACGGCCAGACATCCGAAGTGGTCATGGATTGTGGCATCAACAGACTTCCATATTGAGTTTAGGACTTTGTTCACATTCCAGAGAGGGCAGGCATGGAGGTCATGGAGAACAGGAACACAACAGTTACAGTAACATGCCAAGCCTAAGAGGTTACACTTCTGGGTCAGGGGCAGGACTTCCGGGGCAGGGACAGTAGAATCAGTATATAAACACTCCACACTCAACTGTAGGTGCCTGGCAAAACCCTGCATTGTTGCAGCTTTTCACTGCCGCAATAGTTTGCCACCTGGCCCTGAATACCCCACATTTTGTTGTTTTCCTCTCCCTCACCTTCTTTCCACACAGGAGAGTTGCATCCCTAGATTCCGTGTTTGCTATCCCTGAGTACCTGTTCGGACATCCCTGCTGCAGCCCCTCCTTGACTCTGCTGCAGTGCCTGCTTGGGATGACCTGTTCTGAGTATTGCTTCCATCTACCCTTGCTGCTTTCTCAGCTTCCTGGGGTCCTGGTTCCGATTCCTAGTAGAACTGGGTATCATGTGGCCAGCACCAGCCTCTATAAGGGTAAGCTGCAAATCATTGTGTCTCCTATTGGGCACAAATCTCAGTGAAGAAGTTATCTTAAAAAACACTGGGCCCGATTCACACTACAGTAAACACTAAGGGGAACGCAAATCATGGACTGCATGTACCATGATGCAAAGGAGCAAACTTTTCTGGGATATGATGTAGTGTCCGGCCACACCCTTTTCCCTGCCCAAACTGATTTTCATGACCTCGTCTACTATTTATCACACGTTCCTAATGTACGTTTTTGTAAGAAATTGTATTCTGGGCCATTGATTACAGTTCATCTGGCCCGAGCCGGAGAGTACGGCCTGGGTGCAGAGTGTACGGCCCAGGCGCGGTGATACCGGCCTGACTGCGGATGGAAAGATATGACTCGTAAATGACCTCTGCTAATACCAAAAGTCGTACAGTTATACCTTTGTCTCAGATTGCCTTTGTGAACCCGGCTCACTGTGTATTTGTCATGTCCTCTTACGATTAGGTTCTTTGAAGGTCCAGAGTGACAGCTGACACCTGAACAAACCAGTCCGAGGCAGACTTGCCAGCTCATCTAAGTCTGTGAGCTAAGGTAGGAACACGTCACTATTTGTAATGAGGTCATCGGCAGCCTAGGGAGGCCGGGGAGCTGCACTAGGTACATGTACTGAGGTAGAAACAGGATGGTGAGCCATTTATCAGTGTTCTACCACAATACTGAGTCTTAGCTATAAGCAGAATTAAAACATTTCCGAGCAGGTATGTGAGTATTTGTGTGATCATATGAAACTATAAAGGTGTTAAAAATCAAAATTCCTGATACATGTATGGGAAGAGCAGTATTCATTGAAAGATGTTCTGGCAAAATTTGTGAAATTCAAAAACATCCCGTTACAAATTCCCAAAATGTCTTGAAAATTTGCAATTCACGATTTCTCATTACTTTTTTTAAGTGCGTGATCACTTTGTCTAAGAAAAGTTTCATGAGATAGAGGAAAGGTGGTATTCACAGAAAATGTTCTGTCTGGAAACATTTTCTGCTTTAACCAGTCTCCTGCAGGCAGATTTTTGTGAAATGCATTCCCACTTTATAAAGTCATGCAAGATTCTCCTGCCACAACATTTAACGCTAGAAGCATAATTTCGAGACATTGTCTTGGAAAATGTGCACAATTTTGCACATCTATGATGCTACCATCTACTGGATGAGAATGGATGGGTTGATGAGTTTTAACCATATAATGATACAACCGCTGAATACATGGGACATATTGTTGAAACTCCTATAAGCTGGGACTGCTTTCGGCATGGGTCTTGGTCACATACGTAAGCTATGGACTGCCAGGTTGGTAGGGTACGAATGCCCTTCTAAATGATCTAAGAGGATTTAGAGAATCTGTTCTAACCATCATCTAGATCTGATCTGACATTGATGATGTCACTCATTGAATGTCAACAGATGGGCAGAAGGACGTCATTGTTAAGCATGCCCTGGGTTTATGGGAAGTGTAGGACAGGACACCACTTCATATTTACTGAAATTTCTGAAGTATTTTCTAGCTCTCATGCCCTTCATGCAGATTAACCCTGGGCGTAGTTCGCGAAGTAGCACTTCGCGAAGCTACGCAAAGTGCAGTTTGCACTACGCGAGCTACGCGTAGCACTTCGCGAACTGCGTAGTACCTTGTTCGCACTGTGCCAGATGTCGTTTTCAATGATTGCACAGTGCGGACAAGCAACCGGCACTGTGCAATCATTGAAAATGGCATCTTGCACAGTGCGAGCTGTAGTTTTCTGCTGCTCGAGTAGATTTTTACTCGAGCGGCAGCTTTCTCAACGCGAACTGGTAGTTTCTCAGCGCGAGCGGTCGCGAGCATACGCGACCACTCGCAATGAGAAACCTGACCTCCTCGCGTTGGGAATCTCGCCGGGAGGTTTATTTTCCATGCTCGCGATCGCCAACTTGATGTTGCTGATCGCGAACAAGGAAGAAGTCTCGCCGGGATGTCATTTTGCTTGCTCGCGGTCGCCAACTTGACGTTGAGGACTGCGAGCAAGCAAAAAATGACCGCAGCACTACGCTACGCGTGTTCGCACTGTGCTACGTGCAGTTCGCGTAGTGCGAAGTAGCGCGAACTTCACAAACTACGCGAGCGTAGCGTAGTGCTTTGCCCAGGCTTAATGCAGATGCATACCTCATACATCTTTAAAAGATTGCCATTGCTTTGGGGTAGTTCCCTGGAGATTAATAAATTACCAGATACTACTCGTGAGAATAGCATGGTTTTTGTTATTATATAAATGAGGGTTTCCTCATTGGGCCTCATCTGTAAACCCTCAAGCCCCCTCTTTCTGTTGCATGAAATGAGGTCTATCAGTAAAATGTCTGTGTATGAAACAATGGTTCCTTTCTCTATGTTCAACCAGTGTCTGGACCCTGCGTGGCAGGGTAATGGTCAGCTGAGAAAGAGTGGGTATTCCAGACCATGTGATTCTGTGAGGTCATCGGCGTGGGAGATTACCATCTACAGTTTCCTAGAAGATTGCCAAAGATCAGATGGAGGGAACTTGCATGCCAAAGATTACCATCAACAGTTTCCTAGAACATTGCCACTGATTGTATGGGGGAAACTTGTGTGCCGTAGATTACCATCTACAGTTTCCTGGAAGATTGCCACTGATTGTATCGGGGAAACTTGTGTGCCGTAGATTACCATCTACAGTTTCCTAGAAGATTGCCACTAATTGTATGGGGGAAGCTTGTGTGCCTTAGATAACCATCTACAGTTTCCTGGAAGATTGCCACTGATTGGATGGGGGAACTTGTGTGCCTTAGATAACCATCTACAGTTTTCTAGAAGATTGCCACTGATTGGATGGGGGCAGCTTGTATGCCGTAGATTACCATCTACAGTTTCCTGGAAGATTGCCACTGATTGGATGGGGGAACTGGCGTGCCATGGATTACCATCTACAGTTTCCTAGAAGATCGCCACTGATTGTATGGGGGAACTTGGGTGCCGTAGATAACCATCTACAGTTTTCTAGAAGATTGCCACTGATTAGATGGGGAGCTTGTATGTTGTAGAATACCTTGTATAATCCTCAAAAAAATTGGCAATGATTGGGTGGGGGCCGTAGATTACCGTCTACAGTTTTCCACAAAGACTGTCATTGATTGGATGGGGGAAGCTTGCATGCTGTAGATTACCTTTTACAATTTCCAAGAAGATTGCTATTGATTCGATGGGGGAAGCTTGTGTGGTAGATTGCTGTCTACAGTTTTCCAAGAAGATTGACACTGATTGGATGGGGGAGTATGTGTGCTGTAGACTACCTGCTACAATTTTCCAAGAAGATTGCCTCTGATTGGATGGGGAGCTTGCATGCTGTTGCTAAGGTAGGAAAGGACTTGACCAGAGCCCACCATAATGAGGCTGAAGGTGGTTGTGCTTCAGCGAGCTGAGAAAATTCCTATGGTTGGCACTACCCAGACAGACAAAGACCGGCGCGATCTTGCTTTAATTGTGAGAACTGTGGGCAATAAAGGGGCAAACATTTCACCTTTCAGTACAAACAAGCTGAGACGATCAGAGACTGCCTAAGTGCCTATAATGCCAGATAAGAACTCCTAACCTCAGCTATATGTTTTTAATGCCTCTGTACTGTTCATTAATAAGTCATCTGCAATCTGTAGGTAAGGCTGTTACAGCTCTGAGCTGTCAGTGTCCTGGCATTTTCCACGTGTTTAATTGTATAATTTTCAGGGGCGATGAACTGTGTCATCACTGGAGCAGATGCAGGCTGGAATTAACAAAGCTGAGAAGCGTTGTACACATCTGGATTCCACTAAGAAAGAAGGATTTATTCACATCCCTTCCTGCTAATGCAAAGCTTGTTTCTCCTAACAGAGACCTGAATGGAATGGTGGTATCTTCCTTCACAGAGAAGGCAGTGGACCCGCTGACTGTCTCCTACTAAACAACACATGGATGTAGGCCCAGATCTCTGTACTAGGGGTGAATGTTTGACTTTGTTCAGATTCAGACCATCAATTGTTCTTTTTGCATTTGTGGCCATAAGTGGGACGGGTATGCGCAGACGTGTGTCCCCTGCTCAATATGCCATCCACAGTCAAGCTATCCTGGCTGATGAGGGGTGATACCCTGAAACCAGTCCCAGGATGCTTGTTTCCGGTCCAGGGAAGACCTGGTCTGGCAGTTCGGGCTGGACTGTTCCCATGAGGCACAGGGTCAAGACTGATTTGCAAATGGCTGGGTCGATACTGGAATGACATGGGGAGCAATAAAACACATGGATTTAAGCCCTGATCTCTGTACTCGGGGTGTTTGATAATGTTCAGCATTCTGTTCATCGCTTGTTCTTCTTACTGCCAAACAGCACCACCCTACGCACTCACTCAGCCTGGTTGCTTTGGGGAGGCTGAATCTTGGCACCATCATCAAAGCAGGTACCCCCTAATCAGTTTGAACTCAGACCATGCATCTGTGTCTCATGGGTCTGAGCCAGCTGGCTTACACTTCTCCATCCATCACTCAACTGAAAGGATGCAAGTAAGATTCATTAGAGGGGAGTTTCCCATACTACCCTAAGGGCCTAAATGCTTTGCTCTAGCATGAGCTTCTTTTGGAATTTTGAATCGCACACGCGACCTTTTTTTCTTCTGTGCGACTGATTCTTTTGAGGATCACTGCGAAATAAATATTGATTCCCCTTAAAGGAAGTTTAATAAATATACATTTATGACTGGCATTTGTTCTGAAAACAGTTCTGGTGTCCGGGTGACTATTATAATCCTGCCACTAGGGGCACAGGGTGATGAACAATGAAGCAGGTCTTGTGGGAGTTCTCGGTCACTCTCCAATTGTGTTGTTTTTGTTAACGGAGTTTTATGTAGCGCAAACTTGACCTGAAGGTATCGGGTATCAGAGCACTTTACATAGCACCAGTTGTGTTACATGAGGACACATTCATTTTTGTTTGGGACGGGGAGATTAAGTGATTTGCCCAGAATCATAGGATGTTCAGCGTCATTGCCGAGACTCGAACCCGGTTCCCCAGATTCGAGGTTGACCGCCCTAGCCGTTAGGCCAACTCCTCTACCCTGGAATTTTGCCTCGTCTTTGATTCTGGCTTGCAGTTACTTCCAGGTCTCTGAAGTGGAGACACTTACTGCTAACTTCCATCCACACAGGAGTTAGATCGGGACTCTCTACAATTACCCAATTGAGCATTTATTTCACACCATCATGTATCATAATAATACAGAGATCACAGAAGACGGTTCTAGTCCAGAGGTCTCTGACCTTTTCTGTAATAAGAGCTACTTATATCCAATGAAAACCATACCAGCCGTAATCTCCTTGGTCCTCCGGCATGGCTGCCAGCAGTATTGTAGAAAAGACTTTGTCACCGCAGGGTGTCTCTGAATGTGTAATACACAACAGCCCTAAATGCAGGTTTTTGGCTTCCAGGTAGAAATAATAAGTTTTCCCATCGCGGCATGATTAATCACTCGAATATCAGCTTTTAAACAAATATATTGTCAACTATTTTTCTCCAAAAATCAGATTATGAGTTCAGATAATATGCACGTGTACGTCTTGAATACACGCTTTTCAATTTTGGGAGACTTATATTAATTACGCCAAGCACAAGCTTCATATAGACATTTGTAAAGCGCGAACAATCACCCGTAAGGGTCTCTAGGCGCTGGGGGCCGTCGGGAAGATTAAGCAAGCTATTGCCCAGAGTAACATGGTGCTGGGCTAATCTGCCTCCGGCGCCGGGGATCGAACCGTGATCCCCAGATTCCGGAGTCAGTCGCCCTGGCCGCGGCGCCACACCTCTTCCTTACCTTCTAGGTAGCTGGAGAGCTGGAGCTACCAGTAGCCCGCGAGCTACTCTCTGAGGAAGCCTGCTCTAGTCAGCTTTCCTGGTTAGTTGGTTGGCTTTGAACTTCAGACACCAGTGAATGGTGATCCAACTCATCCCAGCACAGGGAGACTGGTCGCAACGGGGGTTTGATCTTCACGTGACAAGCGTAAAGGTGAGTGAAAAGGGGGCTGTCTTTTGGCCCCCATCTCTCCCAAGTATCCATGTTGATCTGCCAGGGGTAATTGTTGGAGCTACTCCAGGTGGACCAACAATACTCCTGACGAAGGCGAATGGGAGGATGGACACAATTCAGGGAACTCTTTCCCCAGCACTGGAACTTGTACCCTGCAGGCTGCACATGGCTCTTTGCTGCAAGAGCATTACTTGACGAGGTATCTTATGAGGATGCAAATGGGCGACCTGTCTTTTACCCACAGTGCACTAAGGCAGCTTTGTTAACCCTCTCAGGTATATTAAGACAAGTGCATTAACCGTCCGAGTTATCTTACCAGCATTACACCCCAAGACTTGCTAGACACACAGAGACAACGAAGCAGGTGACGTTAGTCTACGAAGCGGGTGCCTCAACGTCCTCAACTATAATAAAACGTAGCCTGTTTTTTGACAGAGAATACAAACCCCTTTGTTAAATCCTCTGGGGGTAGAATGTGTTAAAATAAAGCGTAAGCGCTGGCAGAACGTTGAGTGTCACTGACTCCGCCCCTCATGGCTCCGCCCTGCCTGACTCCATCCACCTCATATCTCCATCTGCATAATTTATGCATTCCCAGCGTGCAAGTTCTCGAGCAATAGTAGAGCTGTTCCTGCAAACAACCTGAACGCTGTTCATTACAAAGTTGCTGAATACTACTTTTTTTAATCTTAGATGTGTAATTTTGAATGGATTTTGTGCATAAAAATTTGGTTAACTTACTGCCTAGTTAAATATTTTTTTATAAACAGTCATGTATTTATTGTGAAGTTTATTTAGAATATAAATATATTGATTAAGTGGGAAACAAATGACAGCTTTGTGCAGGGTTTGCCCTAACATGCTCAGCACTTGCAGATACATTCAGGCACTGGAGGTACATTTACCAGCACATCATGCCCTTTGTCAGCCACAGGCTTTTAATGGACCACCTCGCTGTGGGAGATTGGTAGCGCGTGCCATAGGTTTTCAATACTTCATTTCAATTTGCTTTCAATTGCATTTTCAACGTCTCTGATGTGTGTCGCCCACATCCCCTGTCAAGTTTCTGAGTTGATTCTAATTTTCAAGCCTTTTAACCCATGTCACGTGGAGTGTGGCATTCTGTTATTACCCAATTCAATGGTCCTCGACTTATCAAGCTTGGAGGGAACAAGAGACTCAGTGAGCTGCGCCCGCCAGGTTACTGACGCTGACCTACACTTACCTGTCGTTCAGTGGCACCGCCTGTCAGAAAATGCCTCCATTTCCACCTATACAACTTGGGCCTCCACATGTTGGTCCTTTCTCTATCTGGACTAACTATTGACCCTCCTGAAGTCCTTCCTCTCTGTTCATTCATGTAACAGATGCAACGAAATGCAAGAGGTACTAGAAGTGACATCACATGCCCTTTCACCCTTAGTAAACTCAGGGGATTGATTCCTTTTCCCATCTTAGCTTCCAACTTAAACCAAGAGTAAAGCATGCTTGAAGAAACCTAGGGGCATATTATCAAGAGACATATTGCCGCTTTTTTGGCACATAGCGCCAAAAAAGTGGCAATTTTTTTAACTCACTATTTACAAGGATTGGCTAACAAGCTTTAGCGTGAGTTTTCTTGAGTTAGCTGCCTTTTTCTTTCTACTTTGCATGTCAGCAATATTTATCGCTAATGACATGCAAAGTAGGTTGGTCCTCACCTAATCCTTATGGAATCCGTCGCCAACACAACATCGCCCTATTATCAATGCGGGTCAAGCGATAAAAAAAGCTGCGCTAACCGCGGTTATCGCCGGAATTTAACACCTGCTTCAAACTTGACTAAGCTATATTCACAATGGGAGGTGGATTGACATGTTAAGTCCACACTCCCCTATCAGCAAGGTTTTCAATAGCGTACTAACATTATCGCTGCTTTTCTAACGCAAATGTCGATTATCGCCATCTATCGCTGAAGTGTACATCGCCATTGTGCAAAGCGTTGCTAATATGCCGCTAACACGGCAGTGTACTCCAGCGATAGACTGCGATAATGTGAATCGTCCTAAGCGCGATTTGCGATAATTATCACATGTCCTTGATAATATGCCCCTTAGTTTCTTAAAGGCCAATGGAATTCAATTGATCGAAAATTGCAGAGAGTACACAGATCTCTAAGAGCCAATTGTAAGGTTCTCTTTGCTTCCAATAGGGCCAGAAAGGGGAGGTAAGAGCCCCATCAGAATTTCAAGATCCTGTTTCTTTCATGCCAGGGTCTGGGCAGAGGGTGGTACCAAGGTACTCTCTGTGAAAATAGCCCTTTCCAAGATGGCAGTGTGACCATTCGTTGCATGTGTGAGTTTCCCAATCCAATATGTCGCAGTCTTTTCCTGTGATGTCAGTTCTTGTTTGAAGCATATACAAAAGAGGCTTTGTTGGAGGAAGTTGTGTCATAACACATTTAGGTCTCAGATGTTTCATTGAGTTCTTCACCCCTTGCTACTATTTTTGTCCCTGATTTCTGCTCCTAGCTCGTTGAACCATTTTCATTTTGGATTCATCTCTGATCAGGGGCTTAGCTGAGTCAGTGACATTTGGGAGGGAGTGTGCATCTCAAATGTCCCTACTAGAAAAGCAGTGGGTCCTTAGGGTGAAAGGTTACCAAGGTTCGGGATAGACTGTTCGCAGGAGGAGCAGAGTCAGTATTGATTTGCAGTAGGTGGACCTCTGGGGTTGATATAGAGTTTGGCGAATAGGTACTTTGTTACAATAGAGTACTCTGCCCATCACACTAAAGTTCTGTCAATCTGACTTTGAGTTGGGCAGGCCGCAAGTTTTACCCCGAGCGAGGAAAATTTACTCTGTCAGTGCAACACTTCCTCTGATGACAGCTAAAGGAGTAGGTGCCATTGGAAGTAAGCCATCCGTCTACCTGCTCTATTTAGATCCTGCCTATTATATCCTGGCGGTGAGGGGAAAAAAAGAAAAATTACCCCCACACCACTGGAGAAAAATGTTGCGAGGGCCATTATTAGTAGTAGTAATTAAAAAAAAAAAAAGAACTCCTGCTTTTGGAGTTTGTGTTTGGAAAATTAAAAAAGATCTTTGTAATTTTTGACGGAGCTGTCCATTACACTTTTCCTATATTGACAACAACCGTCATGATGGACCACAGGGATGCCAGATATCTCTACATTTAGCAGGCGGAGTACTGGCGGTAAAGTGCTCCTCTACCCTGTCTGCCTTTACTCTGTCTGCTTTAATCCTAAATCAGGCCATCTGTCTAGAGTGGCACTGAGGGTGAAAGACAATGGATTGGAATGCTAGCCCTGTGGGATGGCCGGTAGTTAGATACTTGCCAACATTCATCCCATCTCTTTTGGGTATTTTATTGGCAGTGGGATGCCTAGAAACCTGACTGGTGCAGCTTTCCAAGTGTATAACTGCCAATATTTGTGAATTCTAGAAAGTAGTAAATGTGCATCGATTCAAGAAGTACATCTACGGGTGCAGATTCTCGACTTTTTCTGTGAGCAGGTCACTATGGGACATATTTACAGAGAAGTGGCGCAATAAAGCGCAGCCAGAGAAGCTGGTGCACCTTGCTGCGTTGCATCACCTGAAGGGAGCAGGACTGGGCCATGTCTTCAAAGTAATGACACAGCCTTACTCTCTCCATGGCAGGCACCCTGGCACCATCGTGCGAGGGAGTCTGCGTTATGGTCAAGATCGTTTTTAATGAGGAAAGAGTACTGTCCTGCACAAAAACTAGCCTTGGAGACTTTTTCCTCTTTGCCTGTGTGATGCAGAGGAAATAACAAAGTGAAATAAAGATATTTCTCCCGCCGAAGCTACTGGAGCCTCGGAATAAATTACCAGGAGGAAATGAGGCATTATTGGAAAATCTGAAGTGGAATTACCCCCTTCCCCCTCCCCCTCCTCCCGCCACCCCGGAGTCATTCCTCCTTTCTCAGGGGTACCTCAGGGTCTCACTAGTGATCATCATCCATCCTGGCCCTCCAGAGTTCCAGGACCCCCAGTGTCACTGACACTGGGGCGTAGAGTTAACAGACCTCAGGCTACTGGAGACATGTTCACTTTCTGTTTCTGCTCCACCCTCATGAACCCTGAGACCAGGGGTGACAAGGGTGGTGTCAGAGTTGCCATCCATGACTGCTTTTAATAAGCCTCCTTGGCCCTGGTACCGGTCATGCCTGGTTGGTTGTTCTTTTCATTTCTCATCCAACCCCGGACTCGCAGATCAGATTTGGTGACTCGTATTGTCTCTGAAAGGCTTTAAGCTTTGTTTAAACCTCCCATGGATCATTGAGCCTTGCACTAAAGTGGCATGCATTGCTGTGGCAGCCCATACAACGAGAGTCAACTTCCCAACAAAATCCAGGAATCATCTATTTGAAACACAAATCTTTACTTCCGGGTCGAATCCTTCTCAGCTCTGCGAACATTTCTAGGTGTATATTTTGGAAATAAAGTCATAAACTGATTGTAAGAATACATTGTCATTTTATGGCGCCAATGCATAACCACACAGATGAGATGTGGTCTTGTGGTCACGTCGGCCACGTTAGAACCTGGAAGACAACTATATTAAACCTGGATGAATTTCCCAATTTAGGGGCATCGTGTGATCCTGTGCACATCAGTTTCCGTCCCACTGACCCTTTTCTCCCCTGCTTTAATTGTGTGCGCGTAGGGACGGGCAGACGTCAGTGCCATATAAACGTAGCACGTCCAAGACGGAATCCTGTTGAAAGCGTGCACTGCATTGCTGAGTGGGCTTACACAGCTGCTGCCCTGCCAATCTGCCATCAAAACATCTTTTTCAGCAAGACATGCTGTTTGCCATCAAGACAAAGTGCATTTTCGTGAGAAAAACATGACAGAATGATTGGCAATTCAGATTGAGGAATTTGCCATGCACAGCATGGGTACAGAACACTGTAAGACTTGCGTGCAGGCCCTCCCACCAATCGGAATCGAGAGCCGCATGTGATCAGCACGTGGTTGTGTCATGATAATTTCTGTACCTCTGCATGCGTCCCCACGTGCTTCAGAACACGTGTGTGATAAGGCCAGTGCTGTCGTTGCCAAAGGCCAGTCCACAGCTCAGCCTCCTCAGATGGCCACTCTCTGATTCCTGGATAGACCTGAGGCCCTCCCTGAAACCCACCTGTCTCTCATTTGTGTGCAGGGCTACTGGAAGTGAATGCAGGTGTGGAGGCCGGTTAGAAAAAAATAAAGAGTACACTGCTGGTCGCCAGCCGCCGTCTCTCGCCCGTCCTCTCTGTTTTCCTGGCTCCTGTCAGCACGCAGGCTCACAGACTCCCCTAGCCAATCATGACGCTGCTGCCACCAGCATGACAGCAGCATCGTGATTGGTCTGAGTTTTGTGGTTCGGCACTCAGACAGGGAGTGGGAGCCTGGGCATGTTCTCCACCCAGGCTGTGCAATCCAGCCGGGTGGAGAACATGCTAATGCTCATGAGGGTTTGGACGGCCCAAGGAGGCCGGCAAACCGTCACGCACAGGTATGGTGCACCACCCACTCCATCTCCCTCTGATGTCTCGCGAGCCCAGCCCACCCCGCCCTAACCTGGCTGCAAGTGCCATACTAAAAGTAAAATGATAGTAATATTCTGTTATTTTCATTTTATTTTTCCTTTGCACTACTCGGCGAGCAATGGGGCGATGCCCCTCTGCCTTAGCGGACGAGCCGCCGCTGGCTTCACATTGATTCTCAGGTGGAAGGGTCTGTCTGCCATAGGGCTTTCTCCATTGTGTCTATTTCCACCGAGCTTTTACAGAGGGAACCACACGGGTTCAGAGTGGCGTAGAACCGGAAGGTGTCCCTGCAGTTGCAGGCCCGCGTCCGTGTTCTATCGCCCCAAGCAGGGAAGCCCATCAAGGTAGTTATTGGTCTACCCTGCATTTTGGCTGGAAGGGGGTTGTGTTGGACTTGGCCCTTTTTGCAGGGTAATCCCTAAACTTTTTGCCTTTCTCCTAGCCTTCTCTCTGACATGGTGTGTGGCCTTCAAGCTTCGACTACACGTGTGATCCTCCCACCTAACACACTGGGTAGATTTTAAATAAGACGACACTTTGCTGCCCATCTCATTTCGGGTTGACCCCTTCCCATTAAATGCTGCACTGGGTGCCCATCAGACAGAGCATTTAACCAGCTATCCTCTGCCGGGCATAAAGCCTTACAAGGCAAAGCTACCGCCTATCTTTTGACATAGCCAGCCCATCTGTCCAAGGCTGGTCTCCCAGCACCATCTCCTACTGTTCCTATGAAGACTGACATGCTTCAAAGCGAGGTTCCTTCATCAACATGGCGCCTCCCTCTGGCACCCCTCTGCATTGCATCTCTAACATCTGGTCTTTTAGCAGACATTTTAAGCCTCACCCCTTCCTCCAAGTGTTTGCACCTGAGTAACTCCATGAGGCTGCACCTCACCTCTGATCCTCTCCTGTTCTCTGCAGTGGACTCTGACCGCAAAGGAAGCACTGAGGGGGTGAACCGATGCTTTCAGAGGGTCCCACGTGGGCTGAGAAGAGCTGGCTTTGAATCATGTCCCTTCTTGGTGATTAGATCCGCTCTTACCTCAGAACTCAGGGTGCGGGAGTGGACACCACTCCTGCCGGCTCAGCAGCGCCATCTTCCTCTGGCATTGCATCAGCTCGTGGTCCTGTGCATTATGGGCTGAGTGGGTCAGGAGGGTGAAAAGGGCACTACAGGACGTCCTCATCAAAAATGCAGATTCAACCTTTATTGATGCCACAAAAAGTTGCCCGACAGCCATACAAATTAGCGTGAGGGGTGGGCATAACTCGTTTAATTTGCTGTAGCGTAATTTCGTAAAATTACGGAAAAGTTATGCTAGATCAGGTGGAATTACATGAAGAGCGTAACCCAGCATTTAGCGCTCTTCTCTCAGCGCATGATGCACCCTTGCGTCCAAAATTGACCCCAGGATGCGTTTTACACTGAGGACACCGAGCTAAATGCCACAGAGCACGGACAGCAGCAGTCCGCAGCCACTCGCGTTGGCTCGGTAAATTGTTTCTGTGCTCCTGGGGTAGGATTTTTTTGCTGCATTAGTTAGAATTACACAAACTGGTGTAATCGTGTAATTTTCATAATTCAAAAGGGTAACGTAAAGTTACCGAAATTACTCCACCGTAATAACAAAAAACCCGGGCCTAGTTAACATAAGTGATTTTATGGGAGAGTTACGTGGGAAGAAATATTATTTACGTTACAACTTAGGAAGTAGTGGATGTGGGATCCTTGGCACATTGGTTTATGTCCTCGTGCCCTAAATCACGTTCAAGGAAGTTTGGGTGTATCTATCACTTTATTTTCGCTGTGTGCTAGAGAAGAAACTATGGGGCATATCAACAAGCAGGCGATAAGAAATTATCGCCGCTTTTGCGGCCGTTTTCGGCCGAAAAGCGGTGATAATTTTATCGCCTAATCAGCAAGGTCACGTTAACGCGTGAAACCTTGCTTTAGCGTCAGGATTCCTAACGCCCAGCTTTGCATCTCTAATGAGATGCAAAGTGGGCGTTCCTGACCTGGCATGACAGGAGAAATGTCGCTCAGCGACATTTCTCCTATCAGCAAGCCCCACCCTATGAACCCCTGTTATCGCTACTTTCCTTACGCCTGCTTCAGGAGTCCCTATCAACTAGCTAACGTGAGATTATCGCTGGGTTTCCAGCGATAATCTCACGTTAGCCAGTTAGCGCTAGGATTTTTATCGCTGATGAGATAAGCGTTCCTAATAGCACGCTATCTCAGCGATAAAAATCGGCGCTAGCCGGCGATAATTATCCGAACGGTAAGTGCGCTCAGCGATAATTATCGCCGGTTGTTGTTGATATGCCTCTATATTCACTCATAATTAGCTTTTTTACAACTCTTGACTCACCTTTTTATTAATTTTGCATATTTATATAGAGCGAACTCGACCCAAAGGTATTGGAGCGCTTTACTTAGCACCGTATTTACATTACACATTCAGGCACGGGGAGATTAAGTGATTTGCCGAGAATCACAGGATGTGGACGCGACCTCGAGGCTCGAACCCTGGTTTCCTGCACCAGAGGCGGCAGCGCAGCCGACGGACCACATCCTCTCACCTTGGTGTGGAAGTGTCTATTACAGGCCCCACATCTGCTGCAGGCCCCATGATCCTACTGCAGATGCATCTAAGTCCAATGATCTCTTCAAGGGAAGGTGTTCTGTGATAAGCTGCACCAAAATCGGCCAACTCTCTTTCAGGAAATAAACTGAAAACTCATCTCTATCCAGTTATTCCTTCTTCTGGTTATTAATTTCTACCCATAGATTTTGATTTTATTTCTTGTTTCAACTTCAGTCATGATTATTTTACCTCTCCTGTCAGAACCATCTTCTTTACGTGTGTGTGCACGCGCACATGCGGGCTGCGTATGTGTGTGAATTTTTTCTTAACATTTTTCTGTTATTGTTATATTTGTAAAGCACCTAGAGAGGTTAGTCTCCATGAGTCAAATCCATTCATAGTCCTCACAGATGGTAGCACATGTATGTGTGGGTCTGTGGGCACACACACATTGTTTCTGCAGTGTTCCGCTGCTGCAAGTGTCAGTGGAAAATTGCCATGCCCGGTGCAAATTTATGTAATTCACCCTTTTGTGTTCTTGCACAAAAAACCCTGGTATAATCCCAGGTTGCACTGAATTCACATAACAATCAAGAGCTACCAACACTTGTTAACGTCTAGGTTTGTCTTCCACAAATTGTGTCTGAAGACTCTTTTTGTTCAATTTGTACTTTTAATGTATTTATTCTAGATATATTTAGCCCTATTGGACAGTGACTGGATTACCACAGCGCACAGTATTATGGAAGCTCTGTTTGTAAACATGGCTGCATTCATGTTTAACCTGTAGGAAGGTTGTATGCACACTGCTGTGTCTGAATGAGTTACCTGCAGGGCCGAACTGGCCGTAGCGGGCATCCGGCGTTTACCTGGGATGCTGGGAGGGTGGGGACCAATTTTTGCAGCGGTGAGGGCTGTTCATGTTACTGGGGGTCGGTTCTTGCAGCAATGCTGCTATATTGGCCCCCAGAAACAAAAGCAGCATGGGGGGGCTGGTCTGCCAAAATTGCCAGGACTGCTTTGGGTTCCCAGTCCGGCCCTGGTTGCGTGTTATATTTGTTCTTCAATTACTTACCGGTAATTGCATTACACTGAATCCTTCCCCTCGCTTTCCTTCCTTACTTAACTGAGGCAGTTCTGCCTCACCGGACAACCAATATCAGCCCCGGCAAAGTAAAATAAAACGCCCCTCCTCTCCTCCTGCTCCCACTCTTCATCCTTCTGTTTCAGTTGGCCTGGACCATCCGGAGGGACGTGAGGGAGGGAAGTGAGGACTCAGAGTAATGTGATCACTGGTAAGTAATTGAAGCATTACCTTATCGGCACCCCCTCGCATTCCTTCCTTAATTAATTGAGATGAACCAAGCGAAGCAGAAAACAAGGACAACTGAAACTTGTATGCTTCATCCACACAGAGCCCTTTAATTAGAGAAACAAAAACCAGACCAAAAAATAATCACCTTTATTACTTTATAGAAGACAAGACTCAAGAACCAAACACAGTGTCCAAATCCACTTCCTTTGCAGTCCTGTGATGTTTCACAAAGGGGGATGGTGAAGCCCCCCCCCCCCCCTAGCAATTCACTGAAATAAATGTACCCTGCATCTCTGAAAGGATGCAGGCATTCCCCAAGAAGATTTGCACTGAACAACCTCTGAAAGGGAATTCACAAATCAGGACTCTGACATCCTAAAAGCAGCAACCCTCTCAAGATAGATGAGGAGAGCTCTCCTACATCCAATTTGTAAAGACCCTCTTCTTTCTCAGAAACTGGGGATGGGAAGAACTGAGGAAGAGTCACTTCCTGATACTTTTCATGTTGATTATGTTTCATATATAAAAACATGTGATTAATTGTATTTGTTTATTGATGTTTTTATGTAGTAGGGAGGAAGTAGCATTTATCTTAAATATATTCATTTTTGCCATTTTGTTTAATTACATTTTTGCCATTTTTTTTTAATTCATTATAATGGATATAGCTTTATTTTACATATATTTAAATATTTTTATTTTGTTATCAAGCTGCATTTTTTAAGTTGCATAGTTGATATTCCTTTATCTAACCCCTCCAAAGTCCAACACCCTCCCTTCTGTTTAGGTTTCGCCTAGGCAGCGCATGCGCTGTCTTGGTGAAAGATGCTGTATACAGTATAGCGGGGGGAAGCTCCGCCCACTTTCCAGCCATAAATTTGATTGGCTGCAATGAAAAATCCTGCATTTTCATTGGTTTTGGGCGTCTTAGCCCTGCCTCCTGACTGCCATAGCATCATCTTTCCTCTTCCGAGGCTATCAGCCCCTTTACTACTTAACCCCTTCGGTGCTCATGACGGAATGGTTCCGTCATGACCCACGGTTGAGCTGTGCTCATGACGGAACCATTCCGTCATGACCACGCCCGCGCAAGATTCCGCCAGCACAGCGGCGGAATCTGCGCAGCATCGAAGGGGTTAAACCATTTTCTTTCCCTGTCTCTCCTCGTTCCCTCCCGCAAGCTGATTTTTTTTGTATCACAACTACCCCCCCACCCCCACCCGTTCATGCCTTTTTCGATGCGGGCACTTCAATTGAAAATGCAATAGGACTCAGGGAAATCCGAGTCCTATTGCATTTTCAATGCTTGTTTGTGCCGTGATTGGTTGGTGACCTTGCACTATATTTTGCCTGGCCTGTCCTAATGACATGCGCAGCACTCTTACGCTGCCTTATATTCCATGCATGTGCCAAAAGTTAGTGCGTTCGTGGATTTCCTGGCTCACCCGGAAGCTGTGTCTATAATCGCTCTACTTGTCGGGGACAGTCTTTATTATTTTTTTTTATTTATCGGTGTGCCTCTTCTCAGTGGTTAGAAAAAAACAAAAAGTAAAGTAACTGCGAGGAGCCTTCCATGCAAGTTTAGCTTTTCACGATTCTGTTCCTTCTGACAGGGCTATGTTAGCGAAGGGCGCAGTTGCTGACATCACACCAGCATCTCATCACACCAGGGAGGGCTACGTGGGGTGGTACTCAGCTTCAAGGCTATATACTTTTCCCCCTCAGGTAATGTTATGCATCTCTAGTAGTAAGTTGTCACTCTAAGGTACTAAAGATATTTGGTGATCCATCGACACTCCCTCCCTCCCCCCAGTTTACAAAATATCACAAAGCACCGTTTTACTAGACAGTTCAGTTGCAGAGGGCCTATATTCGCGAATCGAGGCAACTTCGCCATTGGCGAGGATGGGGTGAGTTTTACGACTTCTCCCGCTGCAAAGCGGCCGTGGAGACAAGCTGTGGCATCCACGCGACCTCTGACCTACCTACATTTTGTTTCTATCAGATCTTGTTTGCCAGTGGTTCAGTCATTTGTTTAAGCAGCTCACCTTTATGCACCTTTCTACCTTATACTCATCCAATTCATATTTTTAGCCGTATTGAGTCATTTTTCCAATGAAGTTATGAGAAGGCAACATTCCATTTTATTGTCATATCAGGCTTTTTTTAAGCTGGGATAAATACGTTTAGGTTGAATTAAATTGACTATGGATTTTGTTGAGGGAGAGGACTTGATGATGGTCAGAGTGGCGGCAATCCCCTCCATATAGGGTGGCCAGATGTCCTGGACTTGCCCGGACAGTCCCGGTTATTGAAGGACTGTCTCGGGACTCTGAAACATTTCCTTAAAATAAATATATGTGCACCTTTTTGCGAGAGGGTCGTGGGAGCAAGCACTTTAATCAAAATGTTGTGCAGTCTCACATTTATACCAGGCGCGCAACACCCATTGGGCTCACCGGGCTTCAGCCCCCCCCCCCGTCGTGTGTGACAGCCCGGCTGAGACAGCCTCGCGGGCTGGCGTCCGTCTAATTGCAGCCGCACCAGAGTACTTCACGGGTCTTTAAAAGACCATTTACTCGTTAATGAGGCTTTTGTTGTATTTTCACCCCTTTTTACAGCCGCTCTGCCTATGGCTGGAAGACTTAGCCCCCCCCCCCCGAAATTTTTTCAGCCCCCCCCCCGAAATTTGGCTTTAGTTGCCCGCCTGATTTATCAAACCAAGGACAGAAGTTCACGTGCTGCCTCGCCTCCTTCCAATGGAGGTCTCCCGTGCCACTGGGTCCCACTATTGATAGCTAGGGCCTTGGATGTTGTCACCCTAAAACAACGGGACAGAAAGCGTGGTGTGCGTGGCTGACTGTGGGCTGTTTACACTGTTTGTTAGTTTATTTATATAGTGCCGCTTATCACCCGTGAAGGTATCCGGGCGCTGGTCATGGGCTCGGGGAGATTAAGTGATTTGCCCAGAATCACAGGATGTTGCGCCGACGCCGAGACTCGCCTCAACTGTTGGCGATGGTGTTTTGCCTGTTGTGCTCTTGAGTGATGTTTACATGAAGGTGTTTGCGCTCTCTGCTTCTGTATGTGTAAGGACACTTGCACGGTTCGTGTTTGTACCATCGTGTGCGCATGAGCAGGGGCGTGGGCATCTGTAGTGCAGCAGGTGCAGCGCACCCGGGCTCACAGGTCTCAGGGGACAACTTTATCTACTGCACTATACATCAAGGCAGCGCTGCACCTCCACTGTGTATGAATAACCCCGTACTGCTTGCTTGTGTACGCCTGTTGTGTGTTTGTGTGTATAAAGACGGGAAGAGAAGGTGTTTGTGAGTGTGCTTGTAGACCTACGCTCAGCTGATGCAGAGTTTGATTATGTTTTATGACAGGGACGCTTGCACTGCAGCTGCCACTGCCCTCCGCGTTCTGTTGGAGAAATATTTTTTACAATAAAATATCCAAAATGTCGTCCACCGGTGCTCCTTTTTCCATGCAATGTAGTACGTGTAGACCCGCACTTATTCTATTTTTGTAGTGAGAATGTGTGAAAAGAACTTCGAACACTAGAATAACCTTATTACTGAAAGTAGTCACACATGCACAGTACTCAACAAAGCTCCCCGGTCTGCAGCACAAGCCACACCCTGCGCAGCACCTGCAGGGGGCTGCCTGAAAGAATCAGGCTGCCCCCACCTCTTCCTAGGCGGTATTCCGGTGCTATTGTGCCCACTCTTTTAATCATGACGCCCCCTGCTGCTCACATTTACAATGTGACGTGTTCCTTCCGCAGGAGGGCTGATTCGACAACACACTGTTCACAATCACAAGCAGGTTCTGTTCTACAAGGTGCCCGGGGCCCTTCCTGCAGCCCACCTGTTTCTAAAATGTCAGTTCTGTATGCGTTTCCGACAACCCTCCCCGCACGTAACTTTCCTTAGGGGATTACATTTATCTCGTGTTTTGTGTTCTTTTTATAGGGATTTGTATGTATGCATTCGCGACATAGTCTCGTGGCGATTTCGCCTTGCATTCCAAAATACCTACATTATAGGTGCCCGGCCCCGAGCGGGTAATAGACGCGCATTCAATGCATTCCAAATTATCCACATGGGCTTTTGTTTGTAGATGCCCTGCAGATCACGGCGAATGTATCTTTTAAAACCAACAGTTGAGGCGATTATTCCTAAAGACTTATTCTAAAAAGATATTGGATTTAGGATATGTAATCTGTCTGTTCTTTCTCAAGTTCTTTCCAGTTTCTCCACTTTTCTTTCCCTTTCCCCTTTCGTCCTTATGGGGCATATTATCAAGACAGGCGATAAAATTATCGCCGCTTTAGCGGCAGAAAACTGCCGCTAAAGCGGCGATAATGGGCTTGTTAATATGCTCTATGGAATTCCAATTGAAGCTCAGGTTAGACGTCCTTCACATTTAACATGGGCTTCAATTGGAATTCCATAGAGCATATTATCAAGCCCATTATCGCCACTTTAACTGCCGCTAAAACGGCGATAATTTTATCGCCTGTCTGGATAATATGCCCCATAGTTTTTTCTAGTATTTCGTTTTCGTATTTTTTTTCCTTCATGTTCTCAACATCAGGTTTTCATTCTAGTCTTTTCCTCGCCTTTCTCCGCTTCTTCTGTGTTTCTCCTTTTGCTTTGCCTTTTTAGGTTTCGCCTAGGCAGCGCATGCGCTGTCTTGGTGAAAGATGCTGTATACAGTATAGCGGGGGAAGCTCCGCTCACTTTCCAGCCATAAATTTGATTGGCTGCAATGAAAAATCCTGCATTTTCATTGGTTTTTGGCGTCTTAGTCCTGCCTCCTGACTGCCATAGCGTCATTTTTCCCTCCGAGGCTATCAGCCCCTTTACTACTGAAACCGTTTGCTTTCCCTGTCTCTCCTCGTTCCCTCCCGCCATCTGTAATTTTTTGTATCACAACTACCCCCCCATTCATGCCGTTCATGCCGTCCAGTTTGTCAGTTCTAGTGTGTTGCCACATTGCGTTTCTAAACGGTGAGTTGTCTTAGGTGGTGGTTGGTATCTGAAGTGTATGTGAGTGGAATGCATTAGAGCACACAATGTGCTGGTATACACTGTTTTTGGTGTAACCCTTTGTACTACACTCATGCAGTTTGAGAGCTATTAATAATAGTCAAGTGTTACCTAATTTAATAGCACCCCGTTAACTGTGCTCTGAAGGATGGCGGCACCCTTCTAGGGTCCAACGTAGGGAGTTTCGGATCGGTGAAGAGGTTGGGAGTGGACTTTAACTCGCGTCACAGCTGTCCTCAGCCAGTGCCTCTCTCCACTGCACACCAGTAGCAATTTGCACTCCCGGCACTATTTTCTTAAATAACTTTCTCTTGCCTGCTGTTGCAGGCAGGGCATGCTCTCTCCTAATGCTTTTTAAAAAAAATATCTTTATAGCACGGGTGCTGAATGCATTTGCAATACAATAGGTCTCGCATTTACGAGAGTTTAAGCTATTGGCATTGTAAATGACAATGCCTTTTATTTATCATTTTTTACAACTACTTATAAATAAAAGCCATTGTCATTTACAATGCCAATAGCTCAAATGCTTGTAAATGCGAAACCGATTGCATTGTAAATGCTTGTTTTCATATTGCAGTGAGATTAGTAAATCTAACCCCTCCGAAGCAGAGCACTTTCACAGATTGGAGTGGGAATAATACATCTAATCCCTTAAATGTTCAGTATTGTCTCTGCTTTTGCTGATTTTGAAGTTTGAATAGTAAATCTAACGCTCTGAAGTCGAACACCTTTTTCAACTGTTGCTTTGATTGGAGTGGGAATAGTAAATAAATCCCCTTCAAAGCCCAATACGTTCCTAGTGTTTGCATATGTTGGAATCTGACTCCTTCAAAGATCACCTCTTTCTCTACTATTGTCTCCTTTGGGTTGTTTTTATTTATTTTATTATTTTTAGTCTTTTAATTTTTAAATCGTTAATATAAATAATTCATTTATAATTTTGAAATATTTAATTTAAACCATATTTCCGTTCGTTTTGTACCATTTTTGTTTTTAATTAAAGTTTATATATGTTTCTAATAAATATGTTTGTTAATTTTAATATTTGACATATTACCAGTATGTTCAGTGTATTTTTACAATTGTTTACCTAATGTTTTTATTTTTAAGCTATATATATTCATTTACAATGATAATTAAAACTATTTGTTTTAATTGAATTAATATTTTAAACTTTAATATTTTAAATATATATCTATATATATATATAGCTATATATATATGTAAATATATTTATATATGTGTGTATATATAATCAATATACTTACCTTTTATGACCGTATTCTGTTCCACAATATCGTTTTCCATATTATTGTACTTTACATACAAAGTACGTAAACTGATTGAATGGTTGAGTTCTGCTCCTTGTACTTGAGATGAGTAACACAATGAATTCAATTTGTTCTTAACAAATTCTAAGTATTGTGTTTTGTACTATGAATGTCTATTCATGACGCTACATGGAGAGTCTGTTTTGGTTCTGATGATGTTCCCATATAATTTTGCAATAGGCAATGAGGCACAGTGGCACTAGATGATTTTGCTGTACATGTTCAGATACAGCAGATACTACAAAGGAAGCAAATGTATGTTTTCTTTTTTTTATATTTAATCTCAAAGACCCTAGGGGTGGAGTGCAACAGGTCCACCAGATATAGAAACGTAGGAACATATCAGCAACAGACGGCGATAAATATCGCAAAGCGCGCTTAGCGCTTTTATATTTATCGCCGTCTATCGCTGGAATTTATCACCCGGTTAGCACGTTATTAACAACGCGTTACTCCAGGGCAATAATATTCCAGCGATATCCGGGGAAATGGGCCCACATCACTGGAACACCAGCGATGTTGCACTCAAAATGGCGATAGCCTTTGTGATACGACCCTGTGGTCGTATCACCATAATCCACCCCCAACGTTATGGATACATAAGTCTGGATTTTACCAGACGTTCAAATCCAGCGATAATGGCCAGCAAGCGTGATTTTGTACATCGCTACACCGGCCGGGCCATTGTTGTAAATATCACAAAGCTGCCTTCGCGATATTTATCCATGGAGCTTTTTTGTGGCACGCCTTCTTTGCATCTCATTAGCGATGTAAAGTTAGGCGTGCTGGGAAAGGGCGCTAAGTCTGCAAAACACGCGCTAGCGTGTCCTTGCTGATGAAGCGATAAAGTTATCGCCGCTTTTCGCCCGAAAACGGACGCTAAAGCGGCGATAAGTTTATCATCAGCCCTTGTTAATATGCCCCATAGAGTGTAGAGGGATATGACATCCTGCCATTATGGGTTTCACCTCAGTTCCCAGTATCTGTGCATGCCCCCTTACCTAGTAGGCTAGGTCAGTGCTTGAGTAAACAACAGGGAGAAAGAGTAGACATTCCTGCCTCGTCCCTCCCCCCAGACAGAACTCCTTTAACATCATACCATTGACCCTAACCTTCGCCACAAGGTTTGTATACAATAAAAGTACTCGGGACAAGGACTCAACCTGAATCTCATTATCTGCAGAACTGCCAACAAGTAGCCCCAGTTTCTTGGGTCAAAAGCCTTCTCGGCACGTAGAGCTACAAGAACAGTGGGCTCTCTTAGTCTTGTCAGACATCCAAGTAGCATTCTACGGTTGAACCCCAACCAATTGGGTGCAATAAATTCATCAATCACCAGCAGGAGTCTGTTGGCCAATATTTTAGCCAGAACTTTTACCTTATTATGAAGCAGGGCAATTAGCCTGTAGGACGTGCACTGATCCACGGGTTTACCATCTTTGTGAAAATGCATTATAGTTGTAATTCTGAGCTCATTATCGTACAGTATACGTCAGAGTGACTCACCCACTAGTCTCTTTGAACACATAAAGAACTCTAACGGGAATCTGTTGAGCTATAGGACCATTCCCCTCCAGAGCTGTTGGACCACCTTCCAGATCCCCTCCACCCTTATATCCCTGTTTGACATTTCCGCATCGTTCCAGCCTAACACTGGCATTGAGATGTCCCTTACAAATTTCTGGACAGCAGCCTTCGATTTTCCAGTTCCATGGGGATACAAGTCAGCCAGATGGGTCGCAAATGCATGGACTATTCTGTCCGCCTCTCCACCACCCTCCCATCTGACTGTAATTTCACAGCCTTTTTGTCCTTTTACAGTTTGTGTTGTTTGGATCAACATGTTGTCCTAGCTTCTCCTTCTGCCAGTCGCCTGTACTCATTCCTAACCATAGCCATTTGGTGAATTAATTCCAGACTGTACTGATGGATGTATTCAGCCTCCCACACCATCAGTTTACATTCCAAGGGGGACATTTTCCAAAAGTCACACAACGCAGTGCCGACCCCCGTGAGGCTGCACCGCGTTGCGTGACAGGGAGGGAGCAGGAGAGCGCCATATCTTCAGTGATATGGCTCTCTCTTCCCCTTCCCCTTGCTTTGGTGCTGATTTCAGCTGTTGTGCGCCATGAACACACCTTAGCGCCATAGCGCTAGGGTGTGTGCATGAGTGTAGCATTGATTTTGTACAGGAAGGGTACCCTTCTAGTACAGAATACTGCTAGGCACGATGCAAGGCTTTTCCCACTTTGCATACATGCTGCACAGTGCAGCACACATGCAAAGTCATTAAAAAACGGAGAAATAATAGCATTTCTCCTGTTAGTGCATTATTTGAAGGGGCGTTAACTTTTGGTGCAAAACCATGTTTACAAATCTTTGTAAATATGGTTTTGAGTCAAAAGGCATGGGTAGTTGCATGGGAACGCCCATGTACCACCCATGTAACGCCCCCTTGGCGCAAAGAAAATGCAAAGCAGTGCCTTACGCTGCTTTGAGATACTTAGAGGGGGCTTTCCAGCGCAAAACTGCAAAACAAGTTTTGCGCTGGAAAGAAAATAGCGCTGGTTAGCAGTACTTTTGTTTCACTAAACCAGTGCAAAAGGTTTGAAAATCTCCCCCCAGGTCTGTTACTTCTTTAATTTTCTCCCTCTTCTTTCCACTAAAGTGAGATATGAGACACCCCCTTATTACAGCCACATATGCCTCCCAAATCACCAGTCTTGATAACACTGTTCCTCATTTCCCTTCAAATATAGTTCTGTGTCCATTCCGGGGCCCCCACGGACCTCTGCCCCCACCACATCTTCAACAGAGCCGCCAACACCATCGCACCCATGCTCCGGCCCACCATCCACCGCTCCCTGACGAACGCCTCATTCTCCGATGACTGGAAACACGCTGAGATCAACCCCCTCTTGAGGAAGCCTTCGGCGGATCCAACCCCCCTCAAGAACTACAGACCCATCTCCTTGCTCCCGTTTCCAGCAAAAGTCATTGTGAAAGCCATCAACAGCCAACTCGCCACCTTCATCGAAGAGCACAACATCCTCGACTTCTCCCAATCGGCTTCAGAAAAAACCACAGCACAGAAACCGCCCTCCTCGCCGCAACAGATGACCTCCGCTCCCTACAGGACAGAGGAGAAACAGTAGCCCTCATCCTCCTCGACCTCTCAGCAGAGTTAAAAAGAGTCTCTCACCGCACCCTAATACGCAGACTCCACGACCCAGGGATTCGGGAAAAGGCCCTCGACTGGATCCACTCCTTCCGCTCTGGCAGAACTAGGCAGGTCAGACTTCCCCCCTTCCTCTCGGACCCTACACCTACCACCTGTAGAGTCCCCGAGGGGTCCTCCTTCAGCCCCATGCTCTTCAACGTCTAAATGGGTCCGCTCGCCCCCATTGTCAGAACCTATGGACTCAACATTGAGTCATACGCAGATGACACCCAACTCATCCTCTCCTTATCCAACGAACCCAACACCGCCAGACACAACTTTCTAAAAGGCATGGAAGCCATCGCCAAATGGATGAAAAGCAGCTGCCTTCAACTCAACACCGCCAAAACAGAAGTACTCATCATGGGCCCAAACCCCGACACCTGGAACGACACCTGGTGGCCCCCCGCTCTCAGAAGCCCACCCACCCCAACGGACCACGTACGCAACCTTGGAATCATCCTGGACGCCGAGCTCAAAATGGACCGCCAGATCAACCCCGTTGCATACTACTACTTCCACACCCTCCACCTCCAATGCGAGATCTTCAAATGGATCCCCATCGAGCACAGAAAGAGTGTCACTCATGCCCTCATCACCAGCAGACTAGACTACGGGAACGCATTCTATGCCGTAATAAACAAAAACTTCACCCGCAAGCTACAAAACATCCAGAACGCCTCCGCAAGACTGGTCCTCAACCTGCCAAGACACTGTCACATCTCCCAGCACCTGCGCGCACTCCACTGGCTCCCCAACGAGGCTAGAATCACCTTCAAGATTGTCACCCATGCACACAAGGCACTCCACGACACCGGACCAGCATACCTAAACAGCCGACTCAAATTCCACGCACCCCAAAGGACCCTACGATCAGCCCAGCTCTCCTACGCCGTGGTCTCCCGCACCAGAAAGACCAGATCGGGATGCCGCTCCTTCTTCTTCCTCACAGCCAGAACCTGGAACAACCTTCTGCTCCACCTTAGACAGACAACTTCGCTCCCATCTTCGTGAAAAACCTCAAGACCTGGCTCTGACAGACCCCCGCTTTGATGGACTGGAACCTGCACCCCCTCTCCCCCAGCGCCTTGAGACCCTCACGGGGGAGTAGTCGCGCTATAACAAACTGATTGATTGATTGATTGTGTGGCCTGTTAGGAACCTTTTGGGGCACCAGTTATTTAGTTCCCAGGGGTTTAGTTTCCAGTCTACGTACCTCCGAGGATTATGCTGTGTTAATCACATGCTAACTGGGGAGTGGTCTGAGATACCTCTGGGTAGGTAGCTTGTGTCCTGGAATTTAACCCTTTGCATTTGTGGGACCAAGAACTAGTCCAGTCTAGCCATATAGCTGGTGATAATCTAGCCAAAGAAATACTGTCTGCAGCCCTCCAAGGATCCCTTAGTCCTAGCTAATGCTTATTTTGAGCCAGTGGTTTCCGGTGCTTTGCACGCGGATATAACTGTCAACACTGAGGGTGTAATAGTCTGCCACATAGTGGCACTGTCTGGCTAATTTAGAGATGAGCACAACAACAGTTAATTATTAATTCAATGTACATTAAAAATGACTATTGCGTGACAGCCAAGCCATTCTTATAGCTTTGGGGGCCTGGAATAGTCCGAATTGTCACACTTGAAGGAGTGTGATGGTTAGCAGTTGTGTTGTTACAGTCATTAGCCGTGCTGGCAGGGGTAATGGGTGGTGCAAGCTGCAGTGAGCTCCTCCGGGAGCCCTGTGAGGCTGCACAGCACCCACCAGCACCCGCCCGTGTGCCAGGGACCCTCAATGGAACCGATCAACAGGACAATATGCCTGGATCCGAGGTGAACCCCAGATGTGCCAGGACTTGAGCATCTGAGCATCTTTAGGCTGAGGCTCCCTGGTGGCAATCTGGGGTACAAAGCTGCCTCTGTGCACATCTTTGATAATGCTTTATTTGTGGCACTGGAGGGAGGTGCAGTTTCTCTTCCCCTTCTGTGGAAAGGTTTAGGCAGTTATTGGATTGAAAAGACTCTCTGTGATGGCTTTCAACCATTGTTGCTTCATATTGAAGCCATGCACAATGAAATGGCTAACAGATATGAGTCCCTGCCAGATTACATTTTCTTGTGCCTTGTTTTTTTTTCATTTCTGTTTATCCTCCTTCTTTATACCACTTTTGTTTCGAACCCTTTATATGTTTTGCTTCATTTTTTTTCTAACAGTTTTCATTTATGTACATCTGGAGTGGACGTAGTAATTGTTTATTTTCTACGGTATTATGTTATTGTTCTCTTATTTTACACAATGTTGTGCCCTATTCCCAAAAAACAAAAACCCCGCGACGAACGGGCGGAGAGTAAAACAATCCGCTTGAATGCACTTTTCTTTCTTTGCCCACTCATAAACAGTCCCTGAAGTACCACTGGAAGAGTGCACCAGGCACATATTACAGCCGTATTTCTGGAATGTAATATGACCAGGGCCACTAGAATTATGCAGCAGGGGAAGGTCAAGTTATGCGGCAGGGTTGAATAAATTATGAGGCAAGAAAAGGCAAATCATGCAGCATTATGTGGGACATTTTGTGGTAGTATTACTTCATTGTTGAGTCATATTTAAACTCGTTAACACTATCTGAGCATTAGTTGTACCTCATTAATACAATTTTAACACCCAAATATAGCAATAAGCTACAGAAAGATGACCAGCCAACCTTTGCAAAGGGCATTCCCCTGCGCAGCAACAAGTGTTGCTGCATTTTTACTAACTTTTGAATCTTTTGAGCTAGAAACTAATTTGATTTTTGTTAAAACCTGCAGATTATGCAGCCGATGATAGATGATGTTGCAAATGCGGCAAATATGCAATTATGTGAAAATTGCCCCACAATCGCACAATTCCAGTGGCCCTGCATCTGACCTTTTGTGAAGGATCCTTTTCTGCTTGTGCAGAGTTTTCCACAGTGAAGAACTTCGCACCGGGGAATAGAGCCCCCGATTTAAAGGCACTTGTTGGAAGGCGGACCCCGAGGAGTCGGTGCGACCACCAAGGGGGGGGCCCTCACACTGCACGAAGTAGCCGAGCGCTGCCGAGAAGTCTCCTGAGAGATCCTTCTCCTATCACGTCCTAGCACAGTAACACCACCACACAGGACTCAAGGGGGTTGTCTTGTGACAAGCAATTCTTTATCAGCAATAAAAAGGTTACGAGGTCAATATTTACACGAAGGGATCGAGGGATCCACCAAAAGTCTCAGTGTCTCTTTGGAAGGGTCGGGGTAGCGGGACAGTCTTTGGCAGGAATGCGGTACGAGGGTACCTGGGGCCCAGTTCTTATCCTCAAGCTGGAGGACCTCCGGATCTCGGAGGGGTCGAGCCGCGACGGCGTCAGCAGGGCTCTGGCGTACAGTTCGTGGAGAGCCGCGATCCAATCAGCAGGGCTCTCAAGATGGTTTCTGCTCAGCTCGAGCCGCGACGTCGTCAGCAGGGCTCCGAGGGAGGTTTCAGCGAGGTTGGGCCGCGACGGCGTCAGCAGGGCTCCGATGTTCCAGGTGGTTCAGAAAAGGTTCACAGGAAGGAGCCGCGATGCAGTCAGCAGGGCTCGTGATGGTTCCGACAAGAGTTCTTCTCCGTAGGGTCAGCCGCGATTCAATCAGCAGGGCTCTCGACTCCGGGATACAACTGCCGAGCTGTGGGGGGGTCGCCCCAGATATAGGTCTGGAGCCCTTTGATGTCCGGACCTATGCGCCCGAGGGGGCGGAGTGGCCGGGTGGAGGTGGCCAGACGCCCAGCAGGAGAGGCGCCAGGCCCATGGGAGTTGCAGGGCGATCACACCTCGAGAGGGGAGGACAGTTGGGGGTCCCATCGATACTGTCCTCCGCCGGGGGCGATGAATGGTTCCTGCGGCACCCCCTGGCTAGTTCGTGGTGCCTCGATGTCGGGGCTTCGCTGGGGTCGAGGCCGGGTTGAGCGGGGTCGCGCCGGCTGGTGCACGGTGTGACGTGGATGCCAACAAGATGGCGGAGCCACGAGGAGTATGCGTCCACGTGCAGCTCCGGGTGAAGGGCCTTGGTGCAGTTCAGACGGGTGGCCCGTGACGGCCGGGGCGGGGAACGGGCACAATCCAGGGGGTTAAGGACCACGCCACGAGGCCGGGTCCAACAGGCGTCCCCCCCAGCCGAAGGCATGGAGAGTCACCCATCTCCTTGGGGATTCTCCTCGTCAAGGCGGAAGAAGCGGGACAGGCCGTCGGCGTTGGCGTGGTCATTGCCGGGCCGGTGTTCGACGTCAAAGTCCATCCCTTGTAGCGAGATGGACCACCGCAGCAGCTTGGGGTTCTCGCCCCGCATTTGCATTAGCCATTGCAAGGGCCGGTGGTCGGTCTGGACCCGGAAGTGGGTGCCAAAGAGGTAGGGCCGGAGCTTCTTGAGGGCCCACACCACAGCGAAGGCCTCACGCTCAATAGTGCTCCAGCGTTGCTCTCGGGGCAGTAGTCGTCGGCTGATGAAGGCCACTGGTCGGTCGAGCCCCTTTTCGTCGGCTTGGGATAGGACGGCCCCGATCCCATACTCGGAGGCGTCCGTCTGTACCACGAACTCCTTCTGGTAGTCCGGGGCCTGCAGCACTGGAGCAGTACACATGGCTGTCTTTAGGGTGTCGAAGGCTGTTTGGCAGCGGGGTGTCCAGTGTACCTTCTTGGGCTGCTTTTTGGACGTTAACTCTGTGAGGGGGCCAACAATGCTCCCATAGTCCCGGATAAACCGCCGGTAGTATCCGGTGAGGCCCAGGAAGGCTCGGACAGCGGTCTGGGTAGTGGGGGGTTCCCAGGTCTGGATGGCATCTATCTTTGCTTGGAGGGGGGCCACCTGCCCGCTCCCCACTTGATGGCCCAGGTAGGTCACGGATCCGTGGCCGATTTGGCATTTGCTGGCCTTGATTGTGAGCCCGGCCCGCTGAAGGGCGGCCAGGACGGCCTTCAGGTGGAGAAGGTGCTCGGCCCAGTGGTTGCTGTACACGGCAATGTCATCTAAGTAGGCCGCGCTGAAGGCCTCAAGCCCGACCAAAACCTTGTTCACCAGTCTTTGGAAGGTGGCCGGGGCGTTCTTCATTCCGAAGGGCATCACCCGAAAGTGGTAATGCCCATCCGGGGTCGAAAAGGCGGATCTTTCTTGGGCGCCGGGGGTGAGCTGGATCTGCCAGTACCCGGCGGTGAGGTCCAGCGTGCTCAAGTAGCGAGCGGCCCCTAGGCGGTCGATGAGTTCGTCGGCCCGGGGTATCGGGTGTGCGTCTGTCTTGGTTACTGCATTCAGGGCTCGGTAGTCCACGCAGAATCGCAACTCCGGGGGGTGACCGGGAGCTGCGGCCTTGGGCACCAGGACGACAGGGCTGGCCCACGGGCTGTCGGAAGGCTCGATGACCCCCAGGGCCAGCATCTTCGCTACTTCGGCCTGGATGCAGGCCCGCACTCGGTCAGGCACCCGGTAGGCTCTGTGTCGTATGGGGGGGCTCTCCCCGGTGTCGACATCGTGGACGCACCAGTGGGTCACCCCCGGGGTGAGAGAGAAGAGGGCTGCGTAGTCCCGCAGTAATTGCTGGCAGTCGTTGCGCTGTTCCGGGGTCAGGGACGAGGCGAGTTGGACCCCTTCGATCGATCCATCGTGAATGTCGGATTGCAAGAGGTCGGGCAAGGGCTCGGAGTCGTCCTCGCCCCCTTCGTCAGTCGCCAGCAGCAGGCTCAGTTCGGTCCGGGCGAAGTGGGGTTTTAGCCTGTTAGCATGTAGGACCCGGAGGGGGTTCCGGGGGGACTCCAGATCGACCAGGTAGGTGACGGGACTTTTCTTCTCCACCACCTTGAAGGGCCCGGTCCACTTGTCCTGGAGGGCGCCGGATTCGACCGGGGCCATGACCCATACTTTCTGTCCTGGCTCGAATTCTATAGTAGAGGTGTTGCGATCGTACCACCGCTTCATGTCCTCCTGGTTGGCCTCGAGGTTGGCTTCGGCCATGGCTCGGAACCTGCGGGTCTGGTTTCGGAGGGTCAGGAGGTATCGGTAGACGTCAGGAGGGGCTCCTCGGGGCTTCATCTCCCAGCCCTCCTTGACCAGGCTGAGCGGTCCGCGGACCGGGTGTCCATACAATAGTTCAAACGGGCTGAACCCCAGGGACTTCTGCGGGACTTCCCGATAGGCAAACAGGAGGCAGGGCAGCAGGACATCCCATTTCCGCCTGAGGGGTTCTTCCAGGCCCTGGATCATCCCTTTTAATGTTCGGTTGAACCGCTCAACCAGTCCGTTCCCCTGAGGGTGATAGGGGGTCGTGAACTTGTATGTGACCCCGCACTGTTGCCACAGAGACCGCATGTACCTGGAGATAAAGTTCGTGCCGCGGTCGCTCACCACTTCGCTGGGGAATCCCACTCGGGAGAAGATCCCCATCAAGGCCCGGCCTACCACAGGGGCCGTTATAGTTCTTAGCGGGACCGCCTCCGGGTACCTGGTGGCGTGGTCCACGAGGACCAGGATGAAGCGGTGGCCCAGGGCGGTTTGGGGGTCCAGGGGTCCCACAATATCGATTCCGACCCGTTCGAACGGGGTGCTGACGGCAGGAAAGGGCTGGAGGGGGGCCTTGACCCGACCCCCCGTCTTTCCGCTGGCTTGGCAGGTCTGGCAGGACCGGCAGTGGTTGTCCACATCTCTCCGCATCCGGGGCCAGTAGAAGTGGGTCACCAGACGACTGTACGTTTTGTCTTGCCCCAAGTGTCCGGCGAGGGGCACATCATGGGCCAGGTGGAGAAGGAACTCCCGGAAGCGGAGGGGGACCACCAACACGCGGCTGGCCCCGAGTTCTGCTACTTTCTGTTCACTGTACAACAGGCCCTCGGTCCAGTAGATCCAGTGGGTGCCGGGCTGGTCACCGTTGGCTTGCGCGGTCGCCTGTTGTCGGACCCCTTCGAGAGAGGGACAGGACTGTTGTTCTTGCTGGAACTGCTCTCGGGTGGGGCCCCCTTCGTGTCGCCATTGTGTCAGCTCTGGGAGGGCGCTCGGAGAAGCCATCTCTTCGGGGGAGGATTCGCTGGGTCCAGGGTCGGTGTGCGCCTCCTCCTCGCTGCTGGTGGGAGGGGGTGTGAGCCCCTCGGGCTGGGCGGTCCCGGAGGTCGAGGATGAGCGGGGGGCCTGGGCGGTCATGGACCGGGTGATGGCGCAGGCCCAATCAGCCAGTCCCAACATTCGGAGGTGCTCTCGTCGCTCTACTTGAGCCCAGGGGGAACTTTCCAAGTCGTTCCCCAGGAGGCAGTCGACCGGGGCGTCGTCGCGCACTGTCACCTTCAGCAGGCCCGTCACCCCTCCCCACTCGAAGGGGACCAGGGCCATCTGGCATAGGCTTTCACTGTTGTCGGCCGTCCGTACGGGGCACAGCACATTCGGTAGAATCTGCCCAGGGGTCACCAGGTGGCAGCGGACAGCGGTGATACTGGCGCCTGTGTCACGAAGGGCTTCGGCCCGTTGTCCATTGACCGTGACCTGCTGCCGGTACTTCTGGGTGTTGGTTGGGATGGGGGTGCAGGGTACCATCTCTCGGCTACCCAGGCAGACCAGGGACATGGCTGCCGGCTCCCACTCAGTGTTTTCTCGGTCGAGGGCCTCCTCTTCCTCTTCTCCTCCCCCCAAGGCGGCGGCTGTCAGCTGCCGGGGCGGGTGCCCGCCGGCCCCGTTTCTTCGGTTCAGAGGGCAGGCCGGATCGCTGGCAAAGTGTCCTGTTTGTTGGCAGCCGTAGCAGGTCACTGGCGGCCGTGGTCCGGGTCGGGCCGGGCCCACCTTTCGGGCTAGGCTCGGGGAGAGATGTGGCTGCGGTGGCCCTCGAGGGGGGCTCCTGGGGGCCCCGGCGGGAGGGTCTCAGTTCCTGTTCGGCCCTCCCCCCCACCGCACTGGCGGGGGGGTCCGTTGGGGTTCCTCTGGTACTCCCCCATTGAGTTCCGGGGGACCCGGGAGTTGACCCATCGATCGGCCTCGACGGCAAGTTTTCGCGGGTCGGTCATTTTGCTGTCGAGGAGGTGCTGTCTCAGTTCCACGAAGCAATTGTTGGAAAGGTGTTCCCACACGATGAGGTCGACCAGCTGCCCGTAGGTGGTTACTTTGCTCCCTTTGATCCACCCTTCTAGGGCCCGACTGAAAAAGTCCACATATTCCACCCATGTGGTACCCGGGATTTTCTTGCAGTCTCTGAACCGCTGGCGGTACATTTCCGCTGTTAGCCCGTAGCGGGTGAGCAGGGCCTCCTTCATGTGATCGTAGGAGGTCATCACCTCCTCCGGTAGCTGGAGCAGCGTGTCCCGCCCCTCACTCAGGAACCGCCCCCACAGGCCCGCGCCCCAGTCCTTTCGGGGCACCCGATGAGAGGTCATGGCCACCTCGTAGGCCTTGAACCATTGTTGGATGTCGTCATTCTTGTAATACTCCTTGACGACTTCTTTCGGGATATGTACCTTGGCCTCGGAAGGCGGTAGAGTGTCTCTAGTACTGGGGGTGTCAGTCCCTCCGTTCTTGGCCTTGATCTCGAGCTCCTTGAGACTGCGCTCGTGCTCAAGAGTTAGTTTCTTTTCCTCCAACTCCCGGTGTCGTCTCTTCTCCTCTATCTCTTCTTGGAGGCGCAGCTGCTCTAGGGCCAGTTTCTTTTCTGCCAGCTGGAGTTCACCGTCCAGCCGCAGTCGGGCGAGCTCTAGCTCGTGGCTCCGGACCTTTTCCCGCTCTCGTATTTCTTCTTCGGAGAGGCCGGTTTCTAGGCTCTTTCTTCCTCCGGTTGCCGGAGTCCGTGCGGTTGCTGCGGTCTCAGTCAGGGGCAAGGGCCCTTCTTCCTGGGAGGGGCCTGCCCCGGCCTCCAACCATGCCCTCAAAGCTTTCTGCATCTCCTCTTTGGTACCTAGGCTGGTGGTTGCAATGCCTTTGTCTTTGCAGAACTGTTTCAATTCTTTGTGCGTATATTCTTCCAGCCGTTCGGGCTGGAACTCCATTGTCGCGTTGTTTTCCTGGCTGCTCATGATGCTGTTCGTTTGGATGGGTAGCTAGTGGGTACTGGCTGGTACGTACTGCGTTCGGCTCGGATCCCGTCGCTGGCCACCAAATGTTGGAAGGCGGACCCCGAGGAGTCGGTGCGACCACCAAGGGGGGGGCCCTCACACTGCACGAAGTAGCCGAGCGCTGCCGAGAAGTCTCCTGAGAGATCCTTCTCCTATCACGTCCTAGCACAGTAACACCACCACACAGGACTCAAGGGGGTTGTCTTGTGACAAGCAATTCTTTATCAGCAATAAAAAGGTTACGAGGTCAATATTTACACGAAGGGATCGAGGGATCCACCAAAAGTCTCAGTGTCTCTTTGGAAGGGTCGGGGTAGCGGGACAGTCTTTGGCAGGAATGCGGTACGAGGGTACCTGGGGCCCAGTTCTTATCCTCAAGCTGGAGGACCTCCGGATCTCGGAGGGGTCGAGCCGCGACGGCGTCAGCAGGGCTCTGGCGTACAGTTCGTGGAGAGCCGCGATCCAATCAGCAGGGCTCTCAAGATGGTTTCTGCTCAGCTCGAGCCGCGACGTCGTCAGCAGGGCTCCGAGGGAGGTTTCAGCGAGGTTGGGCCGCGACGGCGTCAGCAGGGCTCCGATGTTCCAGGTGGTTCAGAAAAGGTTCACAGGAAGGAGCCGCGACGCAGTCAGCAGGGCTCGTGATGGTTCCGACAAGAGTTCTTCTCCGTAGGGTCAGCCGCGATTCAATCAGCAGGGCTCTCGACTCCGGGATACAACTGCCGAGCTGTGGGGGGGTCGCCCCAGATATAGGTCTGGAGCCCTTTGATGTCCGGACCTATGCGCCCGAGGGGGCGGAGTGGCCGGGTGGAGGTGGCCAGACGCCCAGCAGGAGAGGCGCCAGGCCCATGGGAGTTGCAGGGCGATCACACCTCGAGAGGGGAGGACAGTTGGGGGTCCCATCGATACTGTCCTCCGCCGGGGGCGATGAATGGTTCCTGCGGCACCCCCTGGCTAGTTCGTGGTGCCTCGATGTCGGGGCTTCGCTGGGGTCGAGGCCGGGTTGAGCGGGGTCGCGCCGGCTGGTGCACGGTGTGACGTGGATGCCAACAAGATGGCGGAGCCACGAGGAGTATGCGTCCACGTGCAGCTCCGGGTGAAGGGCCTTGGTGCAGTTCAGACGGGTGGCCCGTGACGGCCGGGGCGGGGAACGGGCACAATCCAGGGGGTTAAGGACCACGCCACGAGGCCGGGTCCAACAGCACTTTTTTAGGTAGATACTAGCGGCAGCACGCATGCGCTCCTTGCTCTGCAAGACTGCTGTAGTAGAGTATGGGAGAGAATCCGCGCCCACTGTCCACCCACATTTTTCATTGGCATGTGTGATTATCTTTCGTAAATTCTGCCTTCGGATTCGTTAGTAGGCTTGTTAGTCCCTCCTTAGTACGGCCTTGTCTTCATTTGTAACCTCACATGGCTACTGGCCCCTTTACTTTGGTTGTTTCATGGGACCCGGTATTTATCCTGTGAGCACTATTTACTTTATTGAGTTTCTCTTACTGCAGGCCTAACATGCACTGCTTCACCTGAAACCGCTTGTGTTTGTTTAAGCAGCATGGCCGCCCCCGTAACACGGGCCCTGCCGGCATTATCTCGTTTCTGTTTCAACCCCCCCAAGTAAAATGGACTTAGAAATGATTAGCGAATTAAGTCATGTGAATTCCAGGTAGCACATTATCATGTGCTAATGGGCTGAAGCTGACAACAGCACATCAGTGTTACATGTCATTTGCACTAAGCCACCTGACAGGTTGGTTTCAAAAGCCTGTTTTATTAACAACAACACCACCACCACCACCCCCAATACCACCACCACCACCAATATCACCACCATCAATACGACCACCAAGACCACCACCAATACCACCACCTCCACTACCACTACCACCAATACCACCACCAATACCACCAACACCACCACCAATACCACCAATACCACCACCACCAATACCACCCCTACAATACAACCACCAACAATCCAATATCACCACCACCAATACCACCAATACCACCACCATCCACCAATACCACAACCAACCAAAAGCAATACCACCACCACAAATACCACCGTCAATACCACCACCACAACCACCATCAGTACCACCCATACCACCAATACCAATACCACCACAATAACACCACCAATCCCACCTTCACCACCAATACCACCAATACTACCACCACCACCAATATCACCACCAATACCACCACCAGTACCACCACCAATACTACCACCACCAATACCACTACTACCACCAATACCACCACCACCATTATCAAAACCACCACCAATACCACCAGCACCAATACCACTACCCCCAATACCACCACCACCAATACTGCCATCACCACCATCACCAATACCACCGCCATCACCAATACCAACACAACCACCAATACCACCACCAGAACCACCAACATCAATACCACCACCACCAATACCACCTCCACCAATCCAATAACACCACCAATATCATCGCCAATACCGATACCACCACCACCAATACCACCACCACCAATACCACCACCAATACCAATACCACCATCACCAATACCACCAACACCACAACCACCATCAACACCACCACCACCAATACCTCCACCACCAATACCATCACCACCAATACCACCCCCAATACCACCACAAATACCACTACCAATAACACCACCACCAATACCACTACCACCAATGCCACAACCACTACCACTACCCATACCACCAACACAAATCCACCACCAATATCACCACCAATACCAATACCACCATCACCAATACCACCAACACCACATCCACCATCAACACCACCACCACCACCAATACCTCCACCACCAATACCATCACCACCAATACCACCCCCAATACCACCACAAATACCACCACCAATAACACCACCACCAATACCACCACCACCAATGCCACAACCACCACCAATACCAATACCACCACCATCAATACCACCAGCACAAATACAACAAATACCACCACCAATACTATCACCACCACCAATTCCACCACCACCAATACAAATACCACCACCACCAACACCACCACCACCAATACCACTGCCACCACCACCAATACCACCGCCACCTATACACCACCAATACCACCACCACTAATACCAGTACCACCATCCCCAATACAACCACCAATACCACCACCACCACCAACACCACCACCAATATCACCACCAATACCACCACCAGTACCACCACCAATACCACCAATACCACCACCACCAATACCGCCACCACCAATACCATCAATACAAACAATACCACCACTACCACCAATACCAATACCAATACCACCATTCCCAATACCAATACCACCACCAATACCAATACCACCACCACCAATAACCATGCAGCCACCAATACTACCACCAATACCACCACCACTAATAAAACCAATGCCACCACCACCAATACCACCACCACTAACAACATCAATACTAGCACCACCAGTACCACCACCAACACCACCACCACAATACCATCAATACAAACATTACCACCAATACCACCACCACCAATACCAGTACCACCATTCCCAATACCAATACCACCACCAATACCACCACCACCAATAACCATACAGCTACCAATATTACCACCACCACCAATAACACCAATGCCACCACCACCAACAACACCAATACTAGCACCACCAGTACCACCACCACCAATACCACCACTATAATACCACCAATACCACCACCACCAATACCACAAATACCAATACAACCACCAGCAGTACCACCACCACCAATACCACCACCATAATTACCACCAATACCACTACTGCCAATACCACCACCTTAGTGCCTCTCGCTCACTAGTAATAGCACGGGTACTGTACAAGGCCGGAGCTGCAGCCAAGACCATCCCTCCCTCCCTTCCTCCTTCCATGCCTGCCATAAAGCCAAAAGGTGAAGCCAGGGCCCTACTACACTAGGAGTGTTATTTATTAGGCCAAAGCTAGCAATCACATTACGCAATGCCACATTGCACACTCAAATCGAAGAGAGGGCAGTAAATAGCCCCCCGCTCTTCCTCCTGAGCTGCGACAGTGTAATCACAGAGCGAAAGGTGTTTGGTAGTGTTTATAGCTCGGAGGATATGTAACTCTCACTTCACATTTTGGGCCTCATTTATGAGGTTGTGCCGCAGGGCAACACTGCAGGCCTTCCTGCTGTACTTTCCTACGGCAAAAGAAAAGGGCAGGAATGCTCTGTATCTATAAGATAAGGCACATTTCTGTCCTTTTCCCCTGCCCCGGTTCACAATGAGCTGATGTGTACCAACGCAGGCACCTTTGCACCATGGTGCAAGGGTGCCTGGGTTGCGGGGATGATTATTTTTGTACAGGGAGCAAAACCTTTCTGTACAAAAATAATCACAGGAGGCTGCTCCTCTTTCTATGTGTGCTGCAGAATGCAGCACACATAAAAAAAGAAAACCGAGGAGAAATAGAGATATATCTCCTCGTTGTGCCTCCCTTACGCCTTGGGGAGGCGTAAGCTTTTTGCTCTGCCTCGGATTTATGATTTCTCGTAAATCTGGGGCAGTGTCAAAAGGCCATGGATGTTGCTGGAAACGCCCCCAGCAACACCCATTGCACGCCCCTTTAACACAGAACACTGCGTTAAAGGGACTGACATTTGTCAGGCAGCATTAAGCCAAAAAAAGTGGCTTAGTGCTGGTTGATAAACATCATGAGGGCTTCTGCGTCACGGAACGTCACAAAAGTGATGTTCCAGAGGCGCAAGGAGTCTCATAAATGAGGCCCTTTATGTATGTGTAATTTACAACACTTACACATCTTATTCACTGCACTATTAATCACTACTTTGATGACGTCACAGGCCGGTCTCTTCCTCTAATATTTACAATCTAACAAGTGGTCGAGAAGGCCCTTTATTGCAATGCAATAGGTCTCGCATTTACGAGAGTTTAAGCTTTTAGTACTGTAAATGACAATGCCTTTTATTTTTGTTTTAAAACCCAAAACATAAATAAAAGGCATTGTCATTTACAATGCCAATAGCTCAAACATGCGTGATTGCGAGACCTATTGCGTGTGACCCATTACTCTGCCATCCTTGAAGGGGAGTTACTTCAGGACTTGGCTGATGTAAATCTCTGACCTTTTCCAAGATGGAATGGGGAAGAGACACATTTGTGCTCGTTCACAGTGTACGTGTTTGTATGTGCTGTGGTAAATAATTTAATTACCGGGACTTAATTTGATACAGAAACATAATAAAATAGCTCAGTAAATAAGAGGCAGAATCCGTGGTATTAGAGGTTCGGAATGGGCTTTATTCCAGTGGTCGATTATAATCGGTTGCTCCAGGTTCCATCACCACGAAGGTTCAGGAAGTGAAGTACATACGTTATTGACAATCAATTACTTTTATACAATAGGCATTACAGTGAGGCCAATGCAAGAGGCGTAACAATTGATAGCAAAGATAACATTTCACATGTGTAGCAGAAATAGGCGTAACTGGGAGTGATTTTAAAGAACGTCATCAGATGTGATGTCATAAGAGGGCGGTTACATGAAAGAATTTCGCAATGTCAGCAGAAATACTTGACAGATATGCGCGCGCAGCAGCATGACGTGTAATTGACGTGCAACTAGGGGGTGAAGGGGACTTGACATTTAGCTCTACATGTGGCGACAGAAGTCTGGAGGGTCAAGTCAACCTAATCCCAAATCATATCTAACATCCTATGTTTAAAGAACTAAGTTATCCAAAAGAGAGGTCTCTTCGAGTAGAATCTTATTCTATACTGACTATACTGACTGTTAGTGCGCGTACAAGCGTCTAAGTGTCTATACTAGATGCGAGGGCGGAATCTTCCATAGTAACAGGGCTATGAATTACTTGCATGAAGACAGAGAAGCCGGGCCTTTGCTCGGTAGCTGGCAGAATGTTTACTTAAGCTACTAGACAGGAATGCATTGGGCAGGGAGCGGAGCAGATAATTTTCGAAGGTGAAATACAGTTTTTGGCAGGCAGCAGGCTGATGTCAGGCTTCGTGAGCCGCGCAGAGAATGAGACAAAGTTCATGGTCACAGATGCAGGCTCAGACTGGAGCTTTCAGAGGCAGAAGGCAAGAAGAGTTTGATGACAGAATCAGGGCCTACTTGCCTGGACTGTAAAATGGCATAAGTGAACCATATAAAGCCGGTGGCCTTTCATACTTAGGAATGGAATATCCGGCCTATTCATGGCGGATCTGACAGAGGACACGTTAACGGTGGACGCACATGTATTTGCGTCTTCATAACTGGAACTGGAGGGAACATACATGTACTTATAACATGCACATAGAACCGTTGGGGTCCAAGATAGGGGACATAACTGACCAGAAAAATCCATATTTCCACATTCCCTCCTTGTCCCCTACTTGCCCGTCAAGAGATATCAATCTTCATTAATCCATTGATCTGTTCATATAGCATCATTTGTTCTTCTTTCTTCTTCCGGGATCTTGAATGAAAATCTTGATGTGGAATGCACGATGTGGCACACAGACCACAAATCGCTGGTCCACATTGTAGACATAGACAGCAACTGAATAGTATGAGAAGGCCAATACCTAGGAAAGATAGGACCTTCCATCCAAAGGTAGATAATACACTCCAAAACCAACCGGACCAAGTCCAGGTGCCTGGATTCTGGTGTATCTGGCTTACAATCTTATGAAGACGAGTTATGGCTCTATATACAGATGGCGAATTTTCTGGTATGAAAATGCAACAGCTTGATCCGATGACCCTACAAGCTCCGCCCCTATCAGCCAGGATGACGTCAAGGACAAGACGATTTTGAAGCACAACAATCCGTATAGCAGACTGCTCTTCTGTTAAATTGCCTAAGGCGGAAATAGTTTCGTTCACTACTGCTTCAAGGGTTCTAGTTAATCTACGTATCAGCTTACTATTAGTAACGGTACCTATATAGGGAAAGAGACCTTTATTGAAATCTGTGTATTTTTCCCATGCTGTTTCAGTGTAATCGACTATCGGGAGATCTCTCCTTACTCTATTATATACTAAATGAATATTTCTGTGATAATCAGCAGGAGCTAGAAAAACAGGTGGCAAAAGGAATCCAATATAGCAAGCACCATCCCAATCTAGAGGTAAACGTACATATGCCGTCTGACCACATATGAAATAGGAATGGCGGGAAGCTCTAAATGTAGACTTGCCTTGGTCACTAAATTCTACTACAGTGGTGCATTTACTATGGCCCATGTGTATGGAACCATTCTTTCTTATACATAATTCACCTTTTACTGGAAATATTGACATAGCGGGCAAAATTGAAGTAGCTTCTGATTCGACATTTAGGATCATAAGATTGAGCGTAAAATTACCTAATCCATACACTTCATTTTCTAGATCAGTTCCTGTTCTCTGGGGAAGTCCCTCCTTGTTAGGGTGGCAGACTTTAAGCAAAACTAAGTTCAAATTTCCCCATACCCAGTTGTCTTGATAAACTGCAGAATTCGAATCAAGGGAATTAATTAGACTAAACCATGCTCCACAGGAGCCATTGTGTGTGAACGGGTATGGAAAGAGAGGTAGAATTCCTTTATAATTCTGATAGGGAGGGAGTCGGCCACATATCCAACAATTTGTAGCATTGCTAACCTGATGGGAATGATGCAACATACTAATAAACGTGTTATTGCGCAGTGCAAATCTATAAGACAACTCAAGCGGAGGTAATTCACTAAAAGAATGTTCAGCAGTAACATTGTAAACATGTCTAGAAATAGGATAATATATGTGCAACAATATACTTGCAGTAATTATTAAAAGACTTGAGAAAAATAAAATTAATAACGTCACTATGCAATGACTACGCAGTGATTTACAGTACGCCTGTCGTTTCAACATTTTTCGGGTGCTTTCTCTATTCAGGTCCAAGGGATACATGTCAGAGACAATTCAACCGCTTCACCTTGGAGAGGACTTAAACAATCAAATTGCTCGACTGATTGGGCCTGAGCTTTAATTTATAATGTTCGGAATCACTTTTTTCCACAAAAGGAAGTTTTGAGTCAATGGGTGAAGACACACAAGGTGAGGTATTCACATCTGATTTTAGTCCATGAAATTTCTTGATATGACTTGAATGAATCCATCCCTTTCTGCCTTCGATCTTCACGGCTGTTCTTGTGGTGAGCAACACCAGCTGAGGTGACCTCCACCTAGGTTCCAGCTGAGTCTTTCGATCAAAGTTCCTCACGAGGACCAAGTCTCCCGGAACCACGTCATGGGGTTTCACCTCAGTGTTGTCAGGAAAAACTGCAGCTACCTGTGAACGACAAGATTGTAGTGCAGACATCAAGGAAGCCAAGTAATCTGTCAGCATGTTACAGTCAATATCAGTTATTTTGCGTGGTATAGGCGTCCCCCACATATTTGGTGGTCTGCCGAAGATCACTTCATACGGGGATAGCCCTGTTCGAGAGTGTGCTACCATTCTTGTGTAAAAGAGTGCAACTGGTAATGCTACTACCCAGTCGACACCTTTCTCTCTGCATATTTTGGATAATCTTATTTTCAGAGTCTGATTATGTCTTTCTACGAGACCTGCTGCTTCGGGGTGTCGGACACAGTGGAATTTCCACTGATAGCCTAACAAAAGTGAAACGTGTTTCATTAATTCGGATGAGAACGGCTGGCCGTTATCTGAGTGAACAACACGTGGTAAACCGTATCGTGGGAAGAATTCTCGAACCAACTGTTTGGCAGTAGTCGGGGCAGTGTAATCTGAAACCGGGTATGCCTCCGTCCAACGGGAAAGAGCACACACGACTACGAGAACATATTTGAATCCTCTACATCGTTCCATCTGGATATAATCCATCTGGAGGACTTCAAAAGGATGATCAGGAGGATGAAATCCACCCTGTTCTACGGGAACGCTTTTTCCTGGGTTGAACTGGCAACAGATCATACAGGTACGAACTTTTTGTTTGGCTGCAGCTCGTAAATGTTTATTAAACCAAATGTGTTGAATGCTATCTAGCATAGCTTTTTCTCCTAGATGTGCAGGACTATGTACAGTGTTAATTATAACTTGGACCATTGAATCAGGAAGGAACCACACAGACTTTTCCTTCATCATCCATCCTTGATCGGTTTGGATCCCTCCTAATTCAGTCCATTTCTTTATTTCGTCTGGTGTAGCATGTGTCTGTATGTCAATTACGTCAAGAGTAGGATCTTTAACCGTCATACAATGTGTTGGCGTAGGGACTATTGTCTGTGTCATGTCGGATGTTTGAGTTTGAGCAGTCTGTTTAGCTGTTCTATCAGCTAAATCATTGCCTTGAGAAATGATATCAGTAACTTTCGTATGAGCTTTACATTTCATAATTGATATTGCAGTGGGTAGATGTATTGCATCTAATAAAGCATGAATGAGGGGTCCGTGCTGAATGTGGGCACCGTGAGAAGTTAAATAACCTCTCTCTCGCCACAGCACGCCGAAGTCATGTACGACTCCGAATGCATAACGTGAATCAGTGTATATGTTGACTTTTTTATTTGTGGCTTGAATACAGGCTTGTGTCAGAGCGACGAGCTCTGCTGCTTGAGCGGACAAGGTATTTATGCAATTTGTTTCAATGATTTCAGTGTCTGTTGTGACTGCGTAAGCGGCCACTAGTTCTCCTGTACCTTTTCTCATACATGAACCATCTACATACAACGTCAGGTCTGGGTCTGATAATGGGACATCGGTTAAATCTTGTCTGGGTTTCGTCGTGATTGTAATAACTTCAATACAGTCATGGGCTAGTGGGTCTGTTCCATTTACAGGTAAAAGTGTGGCAGGATTCAATGTGTTACAACGTCTGATTTCTATATGTGGCTGAAACAGTGTTAGTTCATACCCTGTAAGTCTTGCTATAGTCAAATGTTGTGTTTGCGTTCGATTCACAAGAACCTCTACTGCATGTGGTACTTGAACTGTCAATGGATGTCCTAACACTATGGCATCGCTTTGTCTGATTGCTAAAGCTGTCGCTGCCACTGATTTCAGGCACGCAGGCAGAGCCTGAGCTACGGGATCTAATGTACTAGAAAAATAAGCACATGGTTTGTGTGCTCCTGCTTGTTCCTGTGTGAGTACTGACAAGGCAGTACCTTCGCGTTCTGTAATAAAGAGTGTAAACTGTTTACTGTAACATGGTGTTGCTAAAACAGGTGCTTGACATAAAGCTTTCTTTAAGCTTTCAAAAGCTTGTGTATGTTCCTGAGTCCAAGGGAGAACAGTCGATGTGGCTGCCTCCTGTGTTGTCAACTGAATGAGTGGTTTTGCTAGAAATGCATACTGAGGGATCCACTGCCTACAATATGAAGTGAGGCCTATGAAAGCCCGCACCTCCTTTTGTGTCTTGGGTATTGGCATGTTAGCTATTAACTGAATGCGGTCGGGTGTAAGCTGCCTTCCCTCCTTGGACAGCGAGTGTCCAAGATAAACAACTCGCTGGACACAGAATTGCAGCTTAGAAGGGGACACCTTGTGCCCCTTTTCGGCTAGAAATTGTAAAACTGTCAGTGATGCTTTCTCACATTCGGGTTCGCTTCTAGCGGTGATCAGCAGATCATCGACATATTGAAGCAAGGCAGTGTTAACTGGCATGTGGATACTGTCGAGTTCTCGTTTCAGTGCTTGGCTATAGATGCTGGGGCTTTCTGTAAATCCTTGAGGTGCGCGTGAGAATTTGAAGCTACGTCCATTTAAACTAAATCCGAACAAATATTGGCTTTCCGGATCTATTGGGACGCTGAAAAAGGCATTTTTGAGATCAATTACAGTAAAGAATGTTGCTTCGGAATCAATAGCTGTCAGTAATGATGAGATATCGGGGACCACAGGGAATTGTGGCACAATACACTTGTTCAATTCGCGCAGATCAATAACCAATCGATATACTGGCGGGGCCTTCGGATCTGTTCGTTTGAGAATCGGAATTATCGGTGAATTACATACATTGGAGTCTGTTTCTACAACCACTCCTTGGGCAATGAGCTCGTCAATGATTTGTAGTAAAGCCACTACAGCATCTGGTGGTAACTTGTATTGTCGCATTCGTGGTAGTACCACTCCTGCCTTTAGTGTAACTCGATATGGTGTAATATTCATGCAACCAACATCAGTAGGGCCTTGTGCCCATAGATGTGTAGGTAAAGTCTGCAATCGGGGATCCATGTCTCTAGACACATAATGACCTTTAAAATCACGTAAAAACAATCTTACTCCTTCCGGAGAACAACATATTATAGCTCCTAGAGCTTTCAATGTCTTTATTCCTAACAGGTTTTCTGGACATGATTTAGTAAGCAATAAATCTGTAGTTCGGGTCAAAGGTCCTATCGTAAGTGGAAGAGGTTGTGACACTTCATTAACAATAGGTTTTCCTGAAAAACCAAGGGAAATATTCTGTGAGCCTGAGAGGGGTGCCCCTGGAACTTCACTACGTTTTATAGTTGTTCGACTTGCCCCTGTATCGAGTAAAAATTTTCTGTCTTGGCCTAATAATTCACTATGTACATAAGGTCCTTCTTGATCTACAGGGATCTCGATAAGGGGTAAGTCAACTTCCCTCTCTAGGCTGGTTCATGCATATCGTTGATAATCAGGATAGTCATACTGTGCGGTCTGGTACAGTTGTCGTGTCGTGGTTTGCGTGGCAGCAACAGGCAGCGCTGGTGCAGCTGGCACAAACTGTATAGTCTGTTGTGGAGCTGGCATGGACTGTGCATGCTGCAAGGCTCCTTGTTCATTCTGATCCTGTCTAAGTGGCCGTGGTCTTTCTTTTGTAATACCCGTGGCGATATTACGCTTCAGGACTGGACAATCGTGTACATGATGACCTAGTTGTTTACAATAGTTGCATGTCCCTTTTACAGGTCCTGCTAAATCGCCAGAATGTGTCGTACCCTTTTTATGTCCTTCAGCTGGAACTGTCTGGGAGACTAGCATTTTCATTTTCGTGTCTTTCATGCGTCTTTGTTCATGATCTTGTTCCTCTCTAATTCTATTGTGATGATACTGTAACATTTGTAACATTTGTGATGGAGTGTTACCTTGCCAGGTACTCTCGAATTTTAATACTCTATTCTTCACTTGGGGCAAGGAATTTTCAACTAATTTTGTCACAAACAGATGTGGGTATGATTCGCTACTTGCTTTTATGCCACTATTTATACCGAAACATTTTTCAAATCGTGCATAGAAATCACTAGTGTCTTCATCTTGCTTTTGTTTACAGGCTGAAATTGCACCCCAGTCTTCCTTTTTCGTGGTTAATAAACGTGGCAGTACCTGTACTAGTAAACCTGGTAGTGCTTTAGTTTTGTCCCCAAGCCCCGAACCTGGACCTCGGGCCTTTTCTTCATTTTCTAATGCTGTCCAATCTATCTTTTGGTCTCCCACCTCCCACTCTTTTTCCTTGAGTTTTTCATAAATGCCAGCAGGCATTAATACCTTTAATATTGTCATAATGTCGGGATAGGTATACTCTCCCATGAGTAACATGTCTTTAATTTCTCGGTGGAAACCCGCTGGGTCTTTGTCATGACTGGGTACCACTTTCTTCATTTCTAACAATTCTATTTTTGATATGGGCGTATATACATATACACGTTTAAACTGATTGTCCTCGCCCTTTATTGGGTGCACTTCTCGTAAGGGATTCTGTCTGTCCATGTAATACGTGGTTCTTTCCTTAATGGGCAGTGAGACATGTTCTGGGCATATAAAAAGAATGTACTGCTTTCTTGATTCTAGTATTTCTTTAATTAGCTTAGTGCCTGAACCTCTCCATTTATTCGTGAGTAATTCAGTCAATATATCAGGTAAGGGACCAGGATCTGAATGTTGGCTTTTATATAGTATAAGAAGTTGTTGAATCATATAAATCCCAGCTAAACGCTGTTCATCTGGGGTGAGATTCAAAAATGTGTGTGCTACTGTATTATCACCATACATTCCGGGACTGTCAACCCAATGGACAGCTGACCTGGCTAATTCTTGTTCATCCATAGAATCGAGAAAATGATAACCCCTTCGTTCTCGCAGTAATTTGTCAGCGGCTTGGAATGAATGCTCGTTAGACCTTATATTTATTATTGGTGTTTGAAAATTCCTGTTATTTTCTAGACATATCGGACGTATCGGATCAGTAAGACATCTAGTACTATTACAAGATTTTCCTCTACCTACATAGGCTATAGTTTCTGACTGTCCTGTGGGCAGTCCTGATGCTTCTTCCTCGCTTTGTTCGAACTGGTCTACCGCTAATCTTTCTTCGTGTAGGCGTTCTATTTCTTTACGGATCTTTCGGCACATGGCTATTATACAGTTTTGCTTATCATGTCTCCCTTCTGATATATTCTGGCTCCATCTGGTAAGAATTTGCATTGCTTCCGGGTCTACCCCCGGTCGGTCTTGATTTCTGATCACACAATTTATGAGGAAACGTAACAGTTCCCCCTGTATTTCCACTTTCTGGTATTCCATAGCTCTGTTAATACATTCAGAATCTCGCCCTGTTTGGACAAAATGGTATATATTATCTAGATGCGCAGTCATTCCTGGTAACTTCCCTAAATACACCGCGGCTCGTCTGATACGTAATGATGCTAGGGTCATTTCGTCCTCTTTTCCGGGCACAGGGTCATATCTACAATCTATAAGAAGTTCCTTAAGCGTACGGGCATTTATGAGTTTGGGGGTACGTGAATGTGCTGACTCTTGAAAGGTAAGTTTATTTATTCTAGGTGGCGTAGAAAAGATATTGGTAGCACCTCCGGTAGCCCCGTCTGGGGTATCGGGTGTGAAAGGATTCGTTGAACGTGATACAGCAACTATAGGTGTGGATACAGCTATAGAAGTAGCTGTAGGGACAGATGCAGAAACAGATGTGCTTGCCGGAACTTGTGTCAGAACTTGTTGCTGTAGGGATACGGGTACTAGATCTTGGCGTTGAACCTCCCTGGCAGGCGGTCTATGTGGGGCGGGATTAGCATACTCGGGAGCTGCGTCATCTAAATATGAGGAAAGAAAAACATCTTCTGCGGTTCTAGGATGCCCCTTAGGATGTACCTTTATTGGAAATAATGGGGTTGGCAAGTCTTTTGGTATCCCTGGAGTAGCCTTAGGTAATCCTTCAGCCAGAAGGGGATACATACCATTCATAAGGGCATTTCTTTGTCTGTCTACTTGTTCTGATTTCACTCGTGCACCTTCTTCAATTAATAGATTTTCTCGGACTTCATTTGAATTCTCTTTACTCTTCTCTTCCTGTCTACGTGCTTTTTCTGTACGTCTATACGATTCTTTACGCCATAATTCAATGGCGTCTTTCTGTGATTGTCTAGCTTTCTTTTTCCATAATTCTTCCTCTACTTTCACGATGCACTCTGCATCCCAGGTCCCAGCCGCGGGCCACCTCTGACTTTCTGGTAATTCCTTAGTGTAGTCTACCCATAAATCAAGAAATAATATAGCGTCTAAGCCATGTTTATGATACATGAAGTGCCCTGGAGTGTCCCTATGAGGAATAGGAACGGCTTCTTCGAGTACCCCTTTTCTTGTTGTGATCTGTCTTAATTTCGAAAAGAGCGGCATATTGAAAACTGATCTGATACTTGATTTTGAACAAACTTAATACATTAAACACAATAATGAACAGTCATTCACACCACAATATGCAGAACGTTATTAAAACATTTAACATTTAACATTTAACTGAGCAACGATGATGATGACGATCTAAGAAAAACTTAATCACTAAACATAATACTCGACTTGAACTGAATTATTCTGAATTTATATACTTGATATACTAGATATACTGCTAAACAGTACAGATACACTGCTGAAACAGTGCAGACCGGATTTGTGTACCCAAACCCGTCTGGACCGGCACAACTTATGTGCACGCCAGAACGCCTCCCCAGTAATGGTACTCACCGGGTAGCTCGGAACGGAAGGCCTCGGAAACTGAACTGAACTTGAACCGGACTGGACTCGACTCGAACACTTCGGACACTGGACTCGACTTGGGACTTCGGAAACTGGTGGGCCTCTGTATACCTCGGATCTTGCTCTCTCAGCTAGGCTCTGGTCGGGATACTTCGCACTTCTCACCGCCTCGTCTGGGTGTTGATCGCAGCCTCAGTCGCCCCCGCTTCACCGGAGGGAGATACAGGAAATCCTGCTGGTACGCGTTATTGTCCGTCCAGCTGTGGCAGGAGACCGGGCCTGCAACGCACCGCCGGCGCGTGAGATGAGAAAGTGTCCCTATTCGGGCGCCATTCATGTGGTAAATAATTTAATTACCGGGACTTAATTTGATACAGAAACATAATAAAATAGCTCAGTAAATAAGAGGCAGAATCCGTGGTATTAGAGGTTCGGAATGGGCTTTATTCCAGTGGTCGATTATAATCGGTTATTCCAGGTTCCATCACCACGAAGGTTCAGGAAGTGAAGTACATACGTTATTGACAATCAATTACTTTTATACAATAGGCATTACAGTGAGGCCAATGCAAGAGGCGTAACAATTGATAGCAAAGATAACATTTCACATGTGTAGCAGAAATAGGCGTAACTGGGAGTGATTTTAAAGAACGTCATCAGATGTGATGTCATAAGAGGGCGGTTACATGAAAGAATTTCGCAATGTCAGCAGAAATACTTGACAGATATGCGCGCGCAGCAGCATGACGTGTAATTGACGTGCAACTAGGGGGTGAAGGGGACTTGACATTTAGCTCTACATGTGGCGACAGAAGTCTGGAGGGTCAAGTCAACCTAATCCCAAATCATATCTAACATCCTATGTTTAAAGAACTAAGTTATCCAAAAGAGAGGTCTCTTCGAGTAGAATCTTATTCTATACTGACTATACTGACTGTTAGTGCGTGTACAAGCGTCTAAGTGTCTATACTAGATGCGAGGGCGGAATCTTCCATAGTAACAGGGCTATGAATTACTTGCATGAAGACAGAGAAGCCGGGCCTTTGCTCGGTAGCTGGCAGAATGTTTACTTAAGCTACTAGACAGGAATGCATTGGGCAGGGAGCGGAGCAGATAATTTTCGAAGGTGAAATACAGTTTTTGGCAGGCAGCAGGCTGATGTCAGGCTTCGTGAGCCGCGCAGAGAATGAGACAAAGTTCATGGTCACAGATGCAGGCTCAGACTGGAGCTTTCAGAGGCAGAAGGCAAGAAGAGTTTGATGACAGAATCAGGGCCTACTTGCCTGGACTGTAAAATGGCATAAGTGAACCATATAAAGCCGGTGGCCTTTCATACTTAGGAATGGAATATCCGGCCTATTCATGGCGGATCTGACAGAGGACACGTTAACGGTGGACGCACATGTATTTGCGTCTTCATAACTGGAACTGGAGGGAACATACATGTACTTATAACATGCACATAGAACCGTTGGGGTCCAAGATAGGGGACATAACTGACCAGAAAAATCCATATTTCCACAGTGCTCTTCACTTCCACGGCAAACCACGCCTTCAGACACCCACCGCTCGCCCGTTGAGTGGGATTCACTACTGTGAATCTCTCCAGACTTGTGGCACAGAACTCCACCAGAGACATTGTACATCTGCTGGCACGGGATCCCTTTGTAAATTCCTGGAAGGCATAAAATTGGTAAGTTTGTTTGTAAATTTGTAAAATTAACTTTGTGATCAGGACCCGCTTTGAAGGAGGTTTGCCATGATGCTCAGGCTGGGCGACAAAAGCCAAGTACAGACATGTTACCCTCATTGAACCCTGCTTATCCTGGTGGAAAGGACTATGGGTCATTGCCAAATAGGACAATCTCTCACAAGAAATAAAAAAGAATCAATGTATTCCATTCCTAGTGACGTGTGTGACTACCATCTCACAGCCAGGAAGGGCTGAGATAGTGTCCGTTCCATTTCAGGCTTCCCGTCAGAAAGGTCTGCATTACCTGGGGCAAGATAAGCGACTGGTCAACTCTCTAAAAGGCTGTAGGGCAGGGCAAGAGTCAGTCTCATGTCAAGTCATTGACAGAGTCACAAACTTGTCTGTATCCGGTGCTTAATTTGAGCCGGTGGTTTCCAGCGCTTGGCACCAACACTCAATTGTCAACACCGGTGCTTGTGATAGTCTGCCACAAAGTGGTGCTGTCAGGCTAATTTCAAGATGACCACAACAACAGTTAATGATTGATTCAATATACATTAAAAATGACTATTACCTTTTGCCCAAACCATTATAGTTCGGGGGCCTGAAAGAGTCCAGACTGTAAAACTTGTAGGAGTGTGATAACTAGCAGATGTGCTATTACTATCATTGCCAGCAGTGGCAGGGGAATGTGTGGTGCAAGCTGCAGTGGCCTCCTGTGGGAGCCCCGGTGCTTATTCTTTCACAAAATAAGCACTGTCTATTCCTAATAGCCAACTGGGCTGAAAAGGTCTCTCCTGTGACTGTCACAAGTCACTTCTGAAAGGCCATCAAAGCAGGGGAACAATATTCAGTAATGTCAGCATCCCTCTAAGACAGGAGGGAAGTGTGGCACAGATGAAGAAAGCCTGACACAGGTGGAGGGTAGGGGAGAGTCAGGGTGGAAAGAAAAACAGATGAGAGACAGGTTGTTTATGTAGGGAGGCAGGAAGCAGTGCTTAATTTGAGCCGGTGGTTTCTGGTGCTCGGCACTGGGACTTAATTGTCAAAACCTGCAAATATGACAGCTTCCACTTGGTGGTGCAATTTGTGCAATTAAAAGATGAGCAGAACAACAGTTGTTTATTAATTCAATATACATTAAAAACAACTAATACCAGCCCCCTAATCCTTTCTTACAGTTCTGGGGGCCTAGTGTAGCCTGAATTGTCACACATGTAGCAGTTCTTATGACTAGCAGCTGAGTAGGTACTGTCATTGGCTGTGCTGGCAGGGGCAATGGGTGGTGCAGCTATTGTGGCCTCATGATGAGGGCCCTGGCACTTATTTTTTTTACAAATTAAGCACTGTTCGGTGGTGGGTGGAGAAGAGGCTTGGAAGGAGAAAGCGAGGATCTGGGTAAGTGTTATTGATGAAGATAGGAAGAAGCCTGGAAGAGGGGGGCGGGACGGAGCGGGAGGGTCTGGAGAAGGGGAGATAGCAGTGAAAGTTGATGGCCTTTGCAACACAATGTGAGATTGATTTACTGTTGTGCTCAGTGCTTATCTGCAGGCTGCACAGGCCTCGCTCTGCTGAATCAATGTGGATAAATGGACCTGAAAATAAATTTGTATCTTCCCAGCCTCAGCTTCCACAGGACCCAGACTCATAAAGCTGCTTGTCAGGAGGAGGTGGGTTTTGAAAACTCACTCACAGACCTGCATTAGATGGAGCCCCTAACTTGTGCTAGACATACATATACGTATGCAACAGGCACTGGTAACTTTCAGAGGGGACATTTGGCTGAAGGTATAGATATTAATTTATTTCAAAGTCTACATGTACTCAATACGGATGGGTGAGCTAAGGTACAACAACAGTATATCAGAATAGTATTAGCAAAATATTGTTTTACATTAATAATATACATCGTCCCATTGGGTGTAGAATTTCTTGTATGAACTCTAATGGGAGATATTCTGGTGATGGTATTTAGAACAGGATATTCTGTTAAAGTGCCATTATACCTGTAGAAATGCCACTTTATTCAGTCAGAGCGGCACCTCTAATTTTTAAATGTATCAACCTTTAATACATTTTCTGCCACCATTAGATTATCTCTGTTTATCTTAACTTCTGAAATCATCTTGACATTTTGTGGGGCAGTCGACCGATCGCTTTACCTTCTTAAACTCATTTTAAAAAAACTTTTATTTCCTAATTTTTCAAAGCCCTTGTTTAGCCCTTAGACCCAGTCCTCCTTTTCATTCTCCATTTATTTGTTTGCCAATATTCAAAGCCTTCACCTAATACGGACGGAAGATGTAAGTCCTCAACTTTGAAAGGAACCCCACGCCATGGAATGGCACATGATGACCCCCAACCCCAACAGACCACGCTCGCAACCTCGGCATCATCCCGGACAGCAAGCTATCCATGAAGAAGCAAGTCAACGCCGTCTCATCAGCCTGCTTCCACACCCTTCGCAGGGTCTGCAAGATCCACAGGAGGCTCCCGGGAAACACCAGACGGACTGTCACACAGTCCCTCGTCACCAGCAGACTGGACTACGGAAACACACTCTATGTAGGAATCACCGCAGGCGTCCTGAAAAGACTCTAGACAATACAGAACTCAGCAGCAAGACCCATACTAGATATCTCCAGAAGGACCCACATCACCCCTTTCTCAAGAAACTACACTGGCTTCCGATCCAGAAGAGATGTCAGTTCAAGATGCTGACTCACGTATACAATGCCTTGCACAACAAAGGACAAGCATAAGTCAACAAACACCAGACCTTCCACCAAGTGACCAGACACCTTCGCTCAGCTTCCCTCTCCCTCGCAGATACCCATGGATCCGCAAGCCAACAGCGGAGCATGATCCCTCTCACACCTCACTGCTGAGGCATGGAACAACCTGCCCCTGCACCTCGGGACCGCATCGTTGCTACAACAGTTCAGAAAACAACTAAAGACCTGGATGTTTGAATGACCAAACCTCCACGCAGCAGCAAACAGCTCCAGTGCATAACCCCTAGCGGTGAATTGCGACACTATATAAATGCATGATTAATTGATTGATTGAAAGTAACTTAACTATAATATCATCACTTATATTTTTTTTCTACCAATCTCAAATAACCCTCCCCAGTTGGTGTTCATTCCTGCCATCCTCCCCACATGAGGCATCCATTCTAGATTTGACCGACTGGTCCAGCACTTGCATCATAACCATGTGAAATGTGTCCATGGCTGAAAACAACAAATCGGGCTTGTTGGGGATAATATCCACATGAGTCACAGCGAGAAGCCCCTTCTTAAGGTTCAACCCAGGGATATCCTGTTAAGCGCCCTCCCTGCCTCGCGACCCACCGGTGGTTTTCTATCTCCCCCCCCCCCCCACTTCCCCCCACAAACATGCCTGGGAAGTAGTAATCTCCTGCTAATCCCATACAACAGCCTTCTTCTCTGTGTTTACAGTAATTCCCTCGTTATCGTCTTTACAGCTCTAATCCTGTAATGTCGTGTGTTGCAGGGCTACTGTGTGACAATAATGCATGTTACGAGCACGCTATCCCAGACTGCCTGTAAATATGGCTGCAGTTAATAGGAGGGAATGTGTGCAATATGCTTAGGGCCTGGAAATGGACTGTGGGACTGGTAATAAGGCTGGCTGTGTGCCTGATCACCATGCCTTCAGCTTACACGGTCCAAACTAACAAGGTGGCGTAGAGAACCTTCCATTCCACTAGGGCACACTTTGGAACCGTATCTTTCTTGGAGGGAAAAGGAAAGTAGCTTTAGCTTCCATAGCTTTTTGCATGCCTCTGCAATCAGTCTTGATTTGTAAATAAATAAGTGCCAGGGCCATCATCAGGAAGCCACCACCGCTTGCACCACCCATTGCCCCTACCAGCGCTGGCAATGGCAGTGCCTACACAACTACTAACCATCACACTGCTACAAGTGCGACAATTCAACTGTGCAATGCCCCCAAAGCTGTAAGAATGACTTGAGGGGCTGCTATTAGTTCTTTTGAATATATATTGAATTAATGCACTACGGTGGTTCTGCTCATCTTTTAATTGCACAAAACCGCGACATCACTGCTATAAGTGCCGGTGTTGATGAGCACCGGAAACCTCCGACTCAAATTAAGCACTGTCTGCAATGCAGCATTTTTTGCATATTTTTTCAGCAAAGCAAAATCTGAGCACGTGACCCCTCCTCCACATCTTTGGTGGTAAAGGTAAATAAAGTGCCAATGCAAGGACGGAGTTTGACACATCGACCAGTTTTTGAGAGAAAATTCTGAGGGGCGGAATTCTTACTGTTAACCCAATCACAGCATAATGTATGCAGGGAAGCTATACATGGTTTGACATCATTTTGGTATAGTAAATGGATACTGCCATATAAGATGAGCGGCTAACACTATTTGTGCAATATCTAGACACTCTGGGTAGTGAATTGAGTAAGGTCAGGATGTGTGGTGAAATATAATTGGGCTTACCTAACATCACCTTGACTCCGTATTAGCTGCTGAGGTGTCTCCTAGTAACGATGCTCATACACTTGAATTGTAGACAAATATTGCAAAATATATGATAAGGTGATAGTGAAATAGTAACATCTGTGTGTGCGCGCTGATGTGCAGTGCAAGAACAGAGCTCCATTCTATCACCAGCTGCGGAGAAGAGATTCTCTGTCAGGCTTGTCTGACTCCAACCCTCCCCAGCTAATAGGGTAGACCTCATTAGAGAAGGTGGGGGAGGCACCTGCCAGTTCTCCTTTTCTCCAAAAAGGGTATAATTCCTCTGAGTCAAAGGGACCCCAGTAGCATTGGAGTGGCCACGAAAGTAACATAGGGCTAAAAATGGATAATCTAGAACCGGTTCATGAATCATTGGCAGACAATGCGGCCACCCTATGCAACCCCTGCCCAACCGCATTGCCATCACCTTCGTTGATGACTAACAGAATTGTCTGCCACACCCCTTCCCTTCAGCATGCTGCTCACACTACCTCACCGTTGAATGGCTCCAAATTCAAATTTCCAACAATTCTTCAATTTCTGTATGAACCTGAAAGTGAACACAAAACAGGCCGGCCTCAATGTGCTTTCAATATCAAACCTTGCACACACATGGTGGCGAATAACACTCTGAAATATTACAAACCCATAATGCCAATCAATTCTTCCCTAGGCAATCTGAAATCCCACCCAAGGTTTCAAGCTTAGAAGCCTCCTTTCATTTCTGACAGCCAGTCGCAGGTCTGTCTGCAGACCAACACTGGCCACACGGGCTGTGTTTTCATCATCGGGCTCTTTTTTTTTCACACATCAATCGACCAGCAGAATCTCCCCAGGTGTTTGCGGCTCTGAGCGATACAGCAGCAGACGCTCTTCCTCTGATACCTATGGTGAGCTCTGACATTGAGGATCCCGATGTTGTCCAATTGTGCCACAATATCTCTTTGTTTAGCCCTTCCCAGGGGTTTTCTGGTAGGTTTCTCGAATGCATCCCCTGGAGGAGCTTCAACGTCTTCGGGGACATATATGGGCTAGAGCGGGGCTTCGACTCCACACACTCCAACGTCGAACTGCTCATGTGATCTGCATGAGCAGTTTGCTGCAGCATTGCAAACTCTCAGGTAGAACAGTCTCGTTTCTTCGGGGCACAGATCCCACACTCGTCTCAAGTTGTATCCATAATTCCAACAATCCTCAATTTTCTTGTATGAGTCTGAAAGTGAATACGAAACAGGCCGGCCATAATGGAACTAGTGTTATGAAACCTGGTGTACACATGGTGGTCAACAACACGCTGAAAAGACCACAATCCCACAATGCCAGTCAATTCTTTCCAAGACAATCGGAAATCCAACCCAAACTTTCAAGCTTAGAAGCCTCCTTACATTTCTGACAGCCAGTCACAGGCCCTGTCTGTAGACCAACACTGGCCACACTATCTGCTTTTTCGCCATCAGACTCCTCGTTTTTCACACATCAATCCACCAGCAGAATAAACCCAGGTGTTTGCGGGTCTGAGCGATACAGCAGCAGATGCTCTGGCCATTCCTCTGATACCTCTGGTGAGCACTGACATTGAGGGTCCCAATGTTGTCCAATTGTGGCACAATATCTCTTCTTTTAGCCTTACCTAGGGTTTTCTGGCGGGTTTCTCGAATGCGCTCCCCTGCAGGGCCTTCTACTTCTTCGAAGCCTGACCTGACTTTGAGATGTAATCTTGAGTTTGAAGCACAAAAAGATCTTTATGCCAAAGCTGACCATCCCTCAGGTATTTTTTTTATTTTTTGATACATTTTTGGAGATGAAACTGTTCTGTGAGATACACAAGTGACCATATTTTTTAATCTTTTCTTAAATGGACTCCCATGATAAGGCTAAAAGTGAAATGCAAAGTTATAGGCCTCCAACTTAATTTTTTTAACTGCGCAAACTTTTTGAACCATAAACCTGGTGCAGTTTAGAAAACATAGGGCTAAGAGGTGGAGCCGGCTTGCAGCTAAAATGTTCCCAGTGCTGCAGAGGTCCAGAGTGTCAGGCCCTTAACTTTACTCCTGGCAGCGGCACACTTTGCTCCATTTCCTGCTTCTGGATGTCCCAAGTCAGGTCTTCCAAGATCGAAAGGAGGAGATAAGGTTTCCAAGCAGCGGCCATTGGGTTAATTTCAAAGAGTGAGGCCTCACCACAGAGTAGGGACTGGTTGTGACGTGGTCCTTTTTATGGGAAGATCAATGGCCATTGTCACCACCTGGTTCCCTAGAGTAACACATAATAAGTTGTACATGGGCACACATAGGGCTAGATTTATCACAGTGTTGCGTCACCCTTGCACCACCCAAGGAGTCCCAGGGGACATGCAGCACTAAAGTCATATTTATCAAGTCATGCAACGTGGCCCTGCATGGCTTGAAAAATCTAGAGTAATGCAGGGCATCACAGATCACTGCCTGGCCTTGCTCTGAGTCAGGGAAGCCATGCATGGGTGTTCCCATGCATCCACCCATGGATTTTGGCACATTTCCAGATAGTGGTAGACCCTGGAACACGTCAAAATGCTATTCCTCCCCAGGTGAGGCGTAATGAGGAGAAATATCTTTATTTCTCCTTGGTCTTTTGTACAGGAAGGTGCCCCTTCCTGCACAAAAACAATCCTGCTTACAACCCTTGCACCATGGCACAAGGCTGCTGCAGTTGGCGCAAGGCAGCACATTTTGAGCCAGTGCTAGGAGAGGACAGGAATGCGCTGTATAATGTTGGATATGGTACATTTCAGCCCTTTCACGCAGCGCTGCGCAGCATTGTGTCTTGTTGCGTTGCGTGAAAGTTTGATAAATCTGGCCCATAGTTCCTACTGCCAAGCATGCATCCGTGAGCAGGTTGGTCATGCCACATGGGGACACACACTTCACTGTGCAATACAGTCCACAGATATGGGTACAAATACCCATAGACAAAGTTTGCCATTTTTCAAATGACAATATTTTGAATTTATCATATTTAATTTGCTAGTATTGCTGCTCTAAACGTGATATTTTGGAATGACAGCAATACACTACCACATCTGTCCCGTCTATTCAAATATAATCCATTTTGGCCACAGCTTTAAATGTATATACATGATTCATAAACCTTTCTTGTCACTCTAAAATATTTCCAAGCTAAAGCTAAACAGAAAAAGAGAAAGGTGGACGAGTAGCCACTCGGAATACTGCACATCAGTTCCTTTATTTCACCTTTTTAAAATATTTATTTAGTGGGAAATAAGTGAGATAGTACAATGAAACCACTGGGAGGCAAGAGTGACCTTGAGGAAAAGAATATACAAGCAATCCACATTGTGATATACGTATGACTATAGTAGCACTATAGACATACAAAGGGATTCACTCTTACCAATGAAGATCCTGGGTGTAAATGGGTGTGACCTTCCCTGCCACACCCACAATCACTACTGACAGTCACAACTGCTTGAAACAGTGTAGAACAAAGACATGGTCCAAACCCTGGACTGAGGAGAACATCAAGGCTGAAAGAGTGGCATGCAAGGGTTAGTGTGGAGGATAATCAAGCTAAGACATTGATTGCAATGTCATCCTTAAAGCCCCAGATCCAGATATAAGGCCCAGAGGACCAGCCAATCAGTGAACCCAACCCTGACACGGGGAAACTCTTCCCTTGTGGCCAGGGGACATTCTAAAAGGTTTGCTGATGGAATAATGCTGCGGTATGCACGGAGTAGCTAATATCGTCGTATGTGTGTAGGAGAAAGCAAAGCGTTTGAGTGCAACTCCTGCACCTGAGGTCATACTAGAGGATGAGGTTCCACAACAGTGAGGAGACCTTATAGATCACACGTTCACAGGAGGACGCCCTCAACAATTCCGCAGACCTTTCCCCGTAATCCGTGACCCGGCTCAGTCACCCTCCTCCAGTGCCGCAGGGCCCCTACTCTAGCTACTGCTAGAGCTGATGGCAGACAAGGATGAGTGTGATTACACAGGTTCACTATCCACAGCCTATCTCGCATTACAGCCCAGTACCTTGATATACCAGGGGAAGACCACTGGGTGTGAATCAGATCACAGTGAGGTCAGTGGCATCGCCAACACTGAGAGTAGGGAAAAGGCCTTCCTGTGTGACCTAACTGATGACTGGTTATTGAAAACAATAAAAATAGAAAGTTTCAGGCGTGCTTCCTTGAGGTAGTGCTTGTTTGTGAGAAGCACAGACGCCCAGTCCTCCTCAGAAATGTCAAGTTAGAGCATTTTTCCAGAATTGCCTGGATGTGATTAAAGTTGTGCTAGAGAAGAGATTGACAAAGATCGACCGTACAGGATAGAGACCGCCATCTTAAAGGTCTTCCAAGTCACAAGGTATTTTCCAAAGGGAGATTCTTGTGGTGTCAGAGGAGAGGAGCCTAGTGGGCAACGTAGTCCATGAGTAAGCTATCTGTAGTCCCAAAAGTATGTACCGTTTAAGGAAATTCTGTGCAATACATGAAAGAACTTTACAGCAGCTCCAGCCAGGAGCTGGTCTAACCTAAAAATTACTCTAGCAGCCCACTGTGGCCAGTGTATCATATCACCACCATTATAGATACCTTGGTTCAGTGATGCTCCAGCAATAGAAATGCCATGGTGTGGATCAGGGAGTCAATTTTAAGCATTGTACGTGCAGACGTCTAAGAGTGAAACATAGTCCTGAATACAGGATTGTCAAAATCCGGGGTTTCAGATTTTTGGAAATACAGGGTGATCAGCCTCGCACCAGAAGGGATTAAATCATTTTCTAGTTAGACCCACTATGGAGGGGGCATAGTGTGTGGAAGGAAAGTTACCAACATTGAGAGATAATTAGCTAGGTACTAGGAGCCTATGTGAGCCCCCGGGCTCGTCGGCCTTGGCCTCACACAGAGGGAGGCGATGAAAGAAAACACCCCCTCCCACCCTTCCTCTTGCCGCACCACCCACGCCACACATTTTCTGGACTCACACAGTAAAAGGCCCTGGTTCCTGATGGGACCCCCCTCGAAGCACTGCCTCCACAAGTTTAGACCTAGGGTACACAGATCAGACTTTCTACTCTTGCTGCCCTTCACTGGGGGCACGCTCCTCCACCCTCTACCGCCCTCGACATCCCTATCATCCCTCTTCCTCTCACTTACCTCTGTTAATATATACCTTCCCACTTTGGGGCCCACAACTCTGAACACAACTGCCGGGTCCTTCCCCCACCCCCTTAGTTATTGGTCAATATCTTTTTTCCCTTCCTGCATCTCCTTACCTGTGCGTACCCCTCCCATCCGATCACTCTGCATTTCCCTGTCCACTGCCCCCACTGGTGCTAACACCCACTGCCCCTACCCCTCCCACCCCCTTAACCTTCCCTCTGATCCCCAACCAGACAACGCCCCCGTCCATTTCTCTCACCCGTCTCCCGCCTGCAGGCACTGACGACGCTCCCACAGGCATCACAGACCGCACTGATATAGATTAGGACGTGACCCCCATCCTGCCTGACTGTCTTGCCTCGTACTCGCGAACCACCCTCCCCTTCCGCACTGCGAAACATTAATACCTGGATCCCCCCCAAAACATGAGCCCCCTATCAGGTCTGCACCATCTCATGGAACGTTAATGGTCTTACTCGTTACATCAAGAGATAAAAGGTGCTCTCTTACCTCCAAACTAAGAGTGGACAGAGCCCTGCTACAGGAGACACATTTGGATTCACATGAGTGAGAAAACTGCGCCGTGACTGGGTGGGCAGAGTCATCCATAGTTGTGTAGCGTCTGGGGAGGCCCCAGATGGAGACCCTCCAAGCAGGCGTAGGGTTGCGATCCTTCTCCGTAAGTGCCTATCCGTAACAGTTATAAAGACCTGGATGGACCTGGATGGTAGGTATGCATTTGCAAAGCTGCGCCTCAGAGACACCTCCCTATGTGTTGGCTCTGTTTACGTTTCGACAGGGGCGAAGAGATCATTCCTACTTCACCTGAACCGCCTGCTGACAAAAATAGGCACCTCACAATACCTCATAGGTGGGGACTGGAACGTTGTGTCAGATCCGGCATTAGACAGGTCCAGACCGCTGGACAGATACAACTAGACATACAGGGCCCTGATGTGGGACGTACTCGTGGACAATGGACTGGTGGACCACTGGCACCTCAGCCACCCCACAGATAGAGATTACACATTTACCTCTCCGGCTCATGGCACGCTATCCGGCTGGATTATTTCCTTATTTCCCAGAGAACGGTTGCACTGGTGCAGGAGTCCTACATCCCAATGCAGTAATCTCAGACCACTCCCCAGTGCTCCTGTCCCTTGCTTCACCTGGATGCAAGCCATGGCGGATGCACGTACAATGGTACCATACTCCGCAGGGCAAATCCCAACTTCAAACTCATGTCACCATGTCACCAACTACTTCGCGGACAGCGCTACTGCAGCACCTTCGGATAGAATACTGTGGGCAGCGGTGAAAGCCACCATCAGGGGCCAGCTTATGCATGATGCCGCAGTGGTTAACAAGCAGGCAGCGGCATGGCAGACACAACTGGAGTGTGAAATCTCTTTGTACACCCAGCTCTATTCTTCCCAACCTACTCCACAGAAGCCTAGAGCAGGCCCGGGTGGCACTCCATAGCCTATTTACCTCTATTGCTAAATATGCTCTACAGCGCATGAAAGGCAGGCATTATGAGCAGGGAGAGACGGCGGCCCAACTGTGCAAGCGGGAAGCTGCTATGGCCATCTCGCCCATACACGCAAGGGGGGAGAGGTCCTTAGCCGCCCCCATAGCATAGTGAACGAATTTGCTGCATACTATAAGTCACTTTACACCCAGGAACACCAGCTAGTGCAGAACGTCTGAGTGTGATCCTCACCAAAGTGGACCTTCTCCATCTCTCAGACAAGGGCAGAGAACTTTTAGAGGGGCAAATCATCAGAGAGGAAGTAGCTCTCGCGGTCTGCAAACTGCCCTATCACAAGGCACCGGGGGACGACGGATTCTCCGCTGAATTCTATGAGTGGCCAGTGGAGCTAGTGATTAACACTCTGCAAGCAGCACTGCAAGAGGCCGAACGAGAATCCTTCAGGGTCCCTGTCCAACAAAGCGGTGATTGCTGTCCTCCCCAAACTGGGAAGGGACACAGTACAGTGTGGCAGCTACAGACCAATCTCCCTACTGAATTGCGATATCAACATTCTGGCCTGCATTGTGGTGGCCTCCCATTCTTGATACACCATACTCAGGTGGGGTTTGTGCCGGGCCGCTCTTCCAGAAACCACCTGCATACCCTGGTGCATGCTCTCTGGTAGATCAAGGATGCTCCGACAGAGGCGCTGGCCCTCTCCCTTGACTCTGAAAAGGCCTTCAATCTCATCTAGCGGGACTACCTTTTCGCGGCTATGGAGAGATTTGGCCTAGGATAGCAATTAATTGCCAAAGTCTGACTTTTATATGACAATCCCACAACCCAGGTTAATTGCGGAGGCTTCTTGTCAAACCCATTCGGAGAGGCACTCATCAAGGATGCCCCCTATCACCACTCCTTTTCCTTTTATCCATGGAACCCTTCGCCTCTGCAATTCATCAGTCTGAAGACACAGGGGAAGTTGCGCTGCCGACTGGCTGCTCCAAGGTCTACCTTTACGCCGACGACGTTCTACTTACCCTGACTGATCTTGAAAGTTCCCTACCAGCCCTAATGGATATCATCAATGACTTCTCCACTCTTTCCGGTTTCAAAATGAACTGAGACAAGAGCGAAGCTCTGCCACTTTCAATACCTGGGAATACTAGTAAACAGGGGCACAGAGCGCATGGTCCAGGACAACACAGATCCACTAATCACCCAGATGGTCCGGGATTTTGAGAAATGGTCCAAACTAGGGTTCTCCATGTGGGGCGTAATACAGGTGGTCCGGATGGTGACGCTACCATGCTTTAAATACGCACTTGGAATGGTTCCCATCCCAGTCCCTCTGTCCACATTTTGCTTCATTGACATTCAAGTCCGGTCTTTCGTTTGGGGGTCCTCCAAGTCCCGACTAGCTGCAGCCAAACTTATGGCACGTCGTTCTGGCGGAGGCTTGGGCCTGACATTGGTAGAACTCTACGCCCTAGCCCTCCACCCCTCCCAGCTGGCATATATGTTACTGGGGGTTCAGGACCCATCCTAATTGGTTCCCATCGAACAACATCTGCTCTGAACACAGGTGAGCCTGGTCGCCCTCTACGGAACCTGCGTTACCAAAAATGAGTCTTAACACCAAGTCCTGCTCGCTATGCGTATGGCCTGGCACAGGGCACACCACATACTCGGTGTACACCCGGGGCTGCATGAAAAAGCCCCTATATGGGACAACGACTGCATCCGAATTGATGGGCGGACTATATCATGGACTCAGTGGAGCGCATCGGGCATCCATACCCTCGACCAATTAATACATGACTGCGACGTCAAGCCATTTGCCTGGCTTAGTGAGGAATGTGGCTTGCACCCCAGGCAATTGTAGCACTTCATGCAAATACACCACTGCCTACAGCACAGACTCGGCCCCCGGCCTTGGTCACTGAGTTCCTCACCTGTGGTGAGCTACCTGCTCCTGTGGAGCCGACAGAAAGAAGGAAATAACCGAGCTGTATGGCACACTGTCCAATCACCTCTTCTCGGTGCCACTATCAAAAACCCTCTGGGCCAAATGGCATGCCTACAGGTCACTTATGAAGACGACGAATGGGATGATTTACTGGACGCCTTGGACAAGGGCATGAAAGAGGCCTGTCTCAAATCCTGCCTATTTGAAGTACTCCACGAATGGCACTGGACGCCATCGAAACTCAACAGGGCAGGCCTTCTTCTCCATGCGAAATGCTGGAGATGCGCAAATATACGTTGTGACATTACGCATATCCCCTGCGAGTGCCGCTCTATCCAACTATGCAGATTGACCCTGAATGTCTCCATGCCTCTGCACCTCCCGATTACCCCCACAACCTTTCTCCTTCATGATGTGTGCGCATCCGCAGACCTCAGCAGACCACAACCCTGCCTTTTCCACACTGCAATGGCCACGGTTAGGATATGAATCCCTGGCAATGGCGATCTCCTGGGCCTCCGTCACAGGAATCCTGACTCGTGGCCATGCTGCAAACAGCCACCCATGAACGCATCATTTATAATCTACAAGAGCAGACCGAAATATTCCGGCAGACATGGGCACCTTTTCTCTCTGCTGGACCCAATAGTGGCTGAGGCAACACGGACGCCCCCTCTCCGCTCCGCCCAGAAGAAAATAAACTGGACTGCATTCCCTCTCCCCTTCTCTGTTTCCTCCCCATCCTATCCTCACCCCCATTACCTCTCTTCCTCCAACCCTTCCTTTGCCAGTTTCAACCACTCCCCTCCCCCTTCCCTCTCCCCGGACGCGGGGCCCGATTCACAGAACTAACTTAAGACAAAATCCTAAACTTACTACCATTTTGGTATTCAGAGAAGGCACTTACTCATTTTGGTATTCACAGAAGGCACTTACTCATTTTGGTATTCACAGAAGTTAGGAGTCCTAACTTTAGGACTCCTAAATGTCTTCTGTGAATACCGAAAGTCTTAAAGTTAGGATTTTTCTCAGTTTAGGAGTAGTAAAGTTTGGACTCCTAACTTTAGGACTCCTAAATGCCTTCTGTGAATACCGAAAGCCTTAAAGTTAGGATTTTTCTCAGTTTAGGAGTAGTAAAGTTAGGACTCCTAACTTTAGGACTCCTAAATGCCTTCTGTGAATACCGAAAGTCTTAAAGTTAGGATTTTTCTCAGTATAGGAGTAGTAAAGTTAGAAGTCCTAACTTTACTACTCCTAAACTGGAATGGCGAATCATGAGGAAATGATGTGAAGGGTGGGGGTAAAAACAGAGCATAGGCAGTGTGGGGAGGGAGATTGTACAACAACAACACCGGATCCAGCCAGGAGGAGGAGAAATAGAGAGACCCAGAGGAGGAAAACAAGAGCCGGGCCCAGGGAGCAGCTGAGCAGCCCGGGGTTCGCCTTTCTCAGCTGCCCGTCACAGGGCAGCCACTGACAGGGACAGCCGCCGTCCATATCAGAGGGAGATTTGGGAAAAGAGACAACCTTAAATAGGGAAGTAATCACCGACTGTCTCACAATGAATGGAATGGCCAATATTAGGTGGCTCTCCTACGTGAAAAATCTTTGTGTAAGGATAGGACATCCAGAATTCTTTGATAACCCGCTCAGTTTGGATGGGCTATCGAGAGCCGCCTTGAAAAAGTTGGCTCTTGATCACCTGGTAACGGAAAGATGGGACAAGGAGAAAATGAAACCTACTGTACTTCGGTTTCAGGAAATTACTCAGTGCGAGGGTCTCCAATATTATCTAAGCTTAGAATTAAGCCCATATGCACGCACACTGCTGACCCGCCTCAGATTAGGCATGTTTTTTCACTTAGTCACCTTCCCCCTTTGTAATGCTTGGTCCACTGAAATCCCTTTGTGCCCATGTGATGATATTTCCAGACAATCGGACATACATTGTGTCTTTTTTTGTGTTTTTTACAAAGTCCCGCGTAGAGCTCTTCTGTTACCTGTTCTTAGGGCCTGGGGGATTCGTACCTGTAAATTAGCATACATGAAATTATTGCTATTAGAAGATGATTCCCTTATTCATGCAGTTTCAAGTTTTTTAAAACTAGTAATTACATTTAGAAAATCTATGTAATCCTCCTGTTCCTAATTTGTTCCGAATTATTATGTTCTGAATCTTTTTTGATATTTTACCTTGATTCTATGATCGAATAAGTTTTTGTTGTTGACTCTGTTTTATTTAAAAAAAAAAAAATGTTTGTATTATGTGCTTTTATGATTTTATCTTAAAATCGAATAAAGCTTGAAATAAATACTCCTAAACTGAGAAAAATCCTAACTTTAAGACTTTCGGTATTCACAGTAGGCATTTAAGAGTCCTAAAGTTAGGAGTCCTAACTTCTGTGACTACCGAAATGAGTAAGTGTCTTCTGTGAATACCAAAATGGTAGTAAGTTTAGGATTTTGTCTTAAGTTAGTTCTGTGAATCGGGCACACGCAGTACATGTGCCACAATCTTTCTCTGCTTTAGACCCCTCCCCTCCCCACTCTCCCCCCCTCGCAAGGATCAACGCCTTTCATAATCCCCTTACCCATATGAGGAACTGTTATACACCTACGGAAATGGGGGAATATGGTATTGTCCCCCTTGACCTGTGGTGCTCGAACATGTGGTCACAAACGCATCCTCTATGTCCAGATCTCACCTTCTCCAGGGTCACCCCCCACCTTCCCTCTCCCCTGCATTATACCAAAGCCTCAGACCTATGATTCTCTTTTGGATCATGCCTGGAGGTTGGATGGCACCTCACGAGCACCACATGGGTCCCTACTCTCGAGGGGGCAGATTTACAAGCCTGTTGCGCCACTTTTGCGTCATTTTTCCCATGTTAAAAATTACGCAAAAGTGGCACAAGGGGCTTGTAAATCTTCCCACAAGGTTTGTTTCTCCCACCCCTATCCCCCCTATCCCGCCCCCTCCATGAGAACGGGACACCACTATGTATCCCATCACCTTTTCGATTACTATTACATGTCGTTTCCCTCTAGTGACTGGGAGATGACTGGAGACACTGCTGTATCGATTTTTAGTGTTTCACAATAAATAAATACAACACACAAAGAAAGAGCCAATATGCGATGGCTTCGTACCGTCACCCCCCTCAGCTATTGTATATGCATTTATCTGGAAGGCTTTTAGTTTTGGTTTTGCCCCTCCCCAATAAAGTATTTGACGTTGGGGTTTATTGGGTGCAATATAAATCTGAGGGTTATTCGAGGTATGTTGCCAAAAACATAATTACACCATGGCCTAACATGCTTCTTCACAGCTTGTATCTTTCCCTACATTGACAAAAAAGAATTCATTCCTAGGGGCGTATTCACAAGGACTTATCGCCGCGTTAGCGGCACTTTCCTGCCGCTAATGCGGCGATAATTTTATTGCCCTATTACCAAGCTGTCGTTAACAGCTGTTAGCGACAGTTTTTAGGCGAAAACGTCCATTATAAAGATTGATACTTCTGTTAGAAATAAATATATGCAGGAGAGGCGTTCCCATTCACAACGCCCGCAAACAACACTATTCTATATTCACAAGGGGCTCCTTGAACGTCTGAAGACCAAAAAAACTGGCACTAACTGCAGTTAGAGCCAGTTATTTAAGACCAGAAAATAGCTGGTCTTAAAAATGGGGATAACGCTTGGGGCCACATCGCAACATGTTTTAGTGCTGGACAGAGCTGCAAGTAATGTTGCAGCGCTGCCCTGCGACAAAACTACAGTGCAGGAATGCGCACCATCATTAGGATAGTGCGCATTTCTGGACCCCAGTATTGAAAAGTGTTCCAGCGCTGCAACAAGACAGCGTTGCAACACTTCTCACTACGCCCTTCTTGCGATAGCATGGATGCGCTGTATTCACTGGACGAGGCTCAATGACGCAAGTAATGACAGATACGTCAGGAATCCTGACGTATCTGTCTGCACTAAAGTCACGCATTACTGCAGTCATGTCACAACCATGACGCAACTCCAGCAATGCATGGGGCCAGCCTATCACTGTGGCACTGCGTCACACTCACGCCTGCATCAGGCAGGGTGAAGGTACTCACGCAGTGCCATTTATCAGGGGTGCCTAAATGTCCGCGCTATTAGAGATCCATCGGTGGTGGTTACGCGCTGCGGTCTCATCATTTGGAAGCATTGGTGGAGTGTTGTTGCGGAGGGAGTGGACGAGACGTTGTTTGGTGGCCTTGATCCAGCTGCGAGGGGGTGCGATCATGGCGGTGGCGTCCGGTGGGCAAGGTGAAGACGTGATGTTACCAATGATGGTCGGGCCAGGAGAGTCCAGTGTTGTGGCTGTAGTTGAAGTTCCCGCTAGCGGAGTTGATGTGCTCGACCGTATGTCCTGCTATGTGGCTTGTTGAGGTGACCTGCTGCTTGCGTCTGATGTAGGAGACCTTCCCCAGGAGGGGGTGGTATCCCGGTCACTGGGGTTGTCCAGGTGGAACTTGAGTTCACCAAGTAGGATGTTGTCAGTGTATAGGAGACCCTGGGGTGCAATGAGGTCTACAATGGTATTGGAGAATGGGGGACATGGTCCGGGGAGCCTGCACATGAGGATGTGCTTGGGCTTGGTCTGGATCTGGGAGTTGAGGTGGTCCATGGTCACCCTTGGGTCATTAGAGTGCGTGGTCAGTCGGAGTGTGCTTCTGCAGGTGATGGCAATGCCTCCTCCTTGATTGTTGGGGTGCTCCTTGCGGGCGATACTGCAGCCGTCAGTGATGGCAATGGCGATATTCGGTCCGGAGCAGAGGTTGATCCTGGCAGACGAGGTGGCGTACAGGGATGATGGTGAGGAGGGTGCTGGCGTCATAGCAGTGGAGTGTCCAAGAGGAAGGCTCCTTGGTGCAGAGCGCGGTCCAGGGGCAGATAGATGCAAACGACATAGCCTATAGGTTGCCTTTGGCACGTGAAACAACCATTACAACACTGGCAGTATATTGTCAACAACGCAACTCCGACAACGCAGGTGCCTTTACATCACATTTGATTACAACGCATTGAGAGGTCAGTAATGGGGTAATTTTAAATTTTTTCGGGTGGGTATGGGTTTTGGATATAAAATATGAATATTGGGGTGTGTTTTGGGATATAATATGGAAATTGGGGTGTGCTTTTGGGTCAATTTAGATTTTTGGGTGTGTTATGGGGGCTCAAAAAGGAATTCGAGGGTTCACGGTTGGGTTTTGGGTGCAAAGGTAAGTTTTGGGTTGCACTTACTGATGTGGAAATAGTGATATTGATGTCTCCACTATGCAACACCTACTCTACTGTTGCAATGTGCCTAGTATTATTATGCATGGATGTTATGACATGCGCCACAACCACATATGTGCCTTTGGCACACGGGTGGTTCGCCCGCTGTGCATGGGCGCACAGCGACCACCGCTGAGAAGTGCTGGGGGGCTGAACAGTTGTGAGGTGGTAAACGCTGGAAAGAACACTGGATGGGGCATGGACGCTGGGATGTGTGTGTGAGCGGGTGTTGTCAAATTTTAATAAGGGAAGTCTTACCTCGAATCTGGTTCCCGTTTCTTCGTTGCTCCTGCTCTCCTGCGTCTGCTTCCAGGAACAGAAAGTAGGCAACCAGGCTCCCTCCCCTGAGCCAATCATAACGCTGTGATGTGGCAGTGGGATTGGTAATTGGCAACAGGACAAGGCATGCAGCCAGGGGCTGGAGGGGTGGGAATGTTCTCCATGCAGGCTGTAATGCAGCCTGCATTACGAACAGGGAAGTGCGCATGACTGCTTTGGGCGACCTGAATGGGCCGACCAAACAGTCATTGCGCACCTGAGTGGGCATGCCAATCCGCCCATGCTTTGCCCCGTGCTTGGAGCAGTCCTACCCACCCTTCCACCCGCAAGGGAGACATAGCATGGTTACATCAGTAAGTTATCATCATGTGATGATTGTTCCTCCTCTGCACTGCTTGAAAGCAGTGGGGTGACACTCTTCTGCCATAGCGGATGAGCCGACACTGGGGGTGCGTCATCTACGTGTGCTAGGCCTGGGGGACTCGAACTCCAAGCGTCCTGCACTATGCGTCCCAACTTCTCCTTACCTGGACATTGACACTGTGGCGCAGTCCGCTGCACTCTCTCCAAGTCTGTAACTTAGCCGGCAGGAGCCTCAGCCAGGAGGGATTTCACAAGCCTGGGTACAGCAGCCATCACCAAGTCTGCTGGTGAACCTCCCAATGCAGTTGATGCAGCAGGGCCCCCTTAGGTCTGAAGTTGCAGCGCTCACGCCACACAAGTTCGGCGCAGCTCATAGGCCTCACCCTTCACAGCGTCCAGCCAGCCCAACATCATCCGGCCTGTGATACAGAGAGGCGGCACCCACCATTGGTAATCCTGTCTGTGCATCCTGGTGTGGTGGTTGATCGTAGTATGCGATGCAGACCTCCCTACGTTGGGGCATAGGAGCGCCTCTACTATTGACAGCTCCAAGGTGCGCAAGGCTGTCTTCTCACACAGGTCTGCAACGTGTCTCCATGTGACCTGCCAGACTTCACCACCAGGTATGGGCGATCATCGTGCCTCAATGTCTACCACCACGGCTCATCGACTCCATAGCTCCTCCGCATCCCACTCCAGGCTCCAGACGCAGGTCCACCGAGGCATCCAGACTCCAGGCGCAGGGCCAGCAAGGAATCCAGGCTCCAGGCGCAGGTCCAGCGAGGCATCCAGGCTCCATACGCAGGTCCATCGAGGCATCCAGGCTCCAGACGCAGGTCCACTGAGGCATCCAGGCTCCAGGCGCAGGTCCAGCGAGGCATCCAGGCGCAGGTTCAGTGAAGCATCCAGGCTCCAGGCACAGGTCCAGCGAGGCATCAAGGCTCTCATCCTGGTCATCCTGGATGTTGGCTGGCTTGCAAGGGTTTTTCATTTGTGCTGCACTTGGCCCTGGCTGCTCCATTCTGCAGTTTATTGGCTTTTATGCCTATTTTATAATGGAGGTTGATAGGCTATTTTTTGCATTAGAGACAAAAAATAAAACTCACGTTGGGCTGACTAGCGTGAGTTTTTTTGTAGGTAATGGGCCTAATGGTAGTTGTCGCCCGCAAATGCCAAATTTCCTATCGCCATCGCGCTGATGTTAGCTGCAGTTTTCACCACTGTTCCCTGATACTATCGCCATGTAGCGATGGCTTGGTAATACATCGCTAAAATGGCTATAGTTTTCAAGGTTAGGCAGCGATAAAAAAAACTGCAGCTAACTGGCGTTTGCGGTAGGTATTGCCAGTCCTTGAGAATATCCCCCTTCGTTTTCATCAACAGTTGAGTGGAGAGAAGACCTCTTTTGATGATGGTGATCCAGCGGCGCACCAACAACAGATACTCCACTACCATATATTCATCTGGGCCCATCAAAACGTACACACACAATATCTGGCAAGGCCGCTGGAGTTCAAAGTTTTATATAATTCTCCAAGATTAGTTTATCTCTTGACTAACCTTTGACTGATCAATAAGTTCTTTCCACTTGGTCGATGGACCAAATTAGTTGGAACTATTTGATGGTGAAGATGCAGATAACCTTAATTTTACTTCTGATTTTATATGCAAAATAAGCACAGGCACGAGAAGTTTCAAAAACCTTAATCTAAAATTAAATGTGAGTGAACCATCTCAAGTGCACACCACAGGCACCATCAATCAAGGAAGGAAGATTTCATTAATCAGATACACTCTCAGATTAAATGCAATGACTTTTGCTCAGAAAGGCGAGAATAGAGAGAGCAGTACATCAGAAATATACGGATTCAATATTACCCAAGATGGTGTGAAGACCAACTCCCTGACCAAAGACCTGGTAAGGGTCCCCTGGGACAGGACATGCGACAAAGACTTGAGGACAGGAATCAGAACAGGATAGTGGACCTCTCTAGACCCGATGAACTCGTCGCACCCCTCTCTGACACTCTCTTCCTCCTCGAGATTCTTCCGCGATCTTCTTTCTAGTCAGTTTCTTAAAGTAAGAAATTCTTCATTCATTTCTTCATCAGCATCACTCGTCACTCCGACAGCATCACTCCCGTATCTAACTTGCATAGCATCCTCGAACTCTGAACAACGAGCCCCCTAACTAACTAACTAAACTACCCCAGTTATACCTTTTGGGATTCATGCACCACCCCCTAAAGTTGCAATATCGCAAAAGTACGAGATCTAATTGGACAGGCAAGGGGCCTTATGTCATCACACCATGTTGGCATAGCACTTTAATCAAATTGTCCTTTGTTCATAAATCCATCCCCTTAATTCATATTCCTTCTTTATTTTCCCATTCGGATTTTAGTCATATCTGCAACAATTTATCAACAATGTCCCATGTGACTATGGTAGTTGAACTCTTGACGCTTAGGTTCCCAGGGTTTAGCAGTCCGTGGCCTTGGCTGTGGGTCAAACATGGTGTCATCCTTCTGGGTGCACCTTGGTTGGACATGCGCAGACAACTCTCACTCAGAACACTTGAGTCATGGCAAGAAGGCCCAAATAGGAACTAATGAAAAGGTCAAAGAGAGAAAATATTAATTTCACAAATACTTGGTTTCACTGTATACTACCTACCTCTACTCTATTTACGGTTATTTATTAATACTTTCCCTGCATCAGTTTTTAGTAAATAAGGCATTTTCTAAACAGCAAAGCAGGTGCCATGCATGTGAGTCTTAAAGACGCCATATTAATGCGTTCTGTTCATGCGCAGGAAATTTCCTCCAAGCCGTTAGACGTCACATTACATAGATGCAATTGACGCATGCACAGTAAAGTTTTTCCCCGTTACAGCCGCGATTAGTCCGCTATCTATATTAATGGTTAGTAAACACATAGGCAAGCTTCTCTACTTTTTATTTATATGAAATGCGTGATGATTGGTCACAAGACACAATTAGTATTTCATATTAATAAGTTATATAAACGAATTGAGTACAAGCAAGTCTCTTAAAAATGAGTCCTTGCTCCATCAATGGTGCCAAGATATTTCAAACCACTGGGCAGCCACTTCATGTCATACTCACAGAGACTGGTACTAGCAGTCACCTATATCATGGGTAAACCTTTACACTTCCCCAATTAATCCTACATCCAGAAAACTCCAAGAGAGAGTATGTCATATTAGTGATCACAAACAGGGATTAGAAATGCAATGGAAAGATGTCAGTGTGCGGATTCACAGGAGTAGTAACTCCGTAATAACTCAAACATTTCAGGTAAGATAGATACACACCGATGTTGGTGCTTGACTAAAAAAGAACAGAAGCTATGCTGTGCTTGTGAGAAGTGAAGAAGTATCTGAATACAAAAATACAAAAACACAATGCCCTGCTATGTAAGTACAATATTTCGAAACAGGCAATCAGTAAATATCAGTGATTTTGCCCACACACAATCTTACAGCCCAAATATCTTTGAATAGTGTGTCAATGTTTCGACCTGTCTCGATAATTTGAAAAACTGGGTCTTCATCAGGACCAGACAATAAATGACAAAAATGGAAGAGCTCTCACCACCAGTTACTTAGAAACTACCACTTGTGGAGGACACAGAAAGGCGCAGAGAATCACCTCTGTAAAAAATTAAAACAATTATCGAATCCGAAGTTGATCCCCTATAAATAATGTAATATGTCTGGGTGGTAAAGTTAAATCACTCACTCACCAAAAACAGTATAAAACAAGCCTTTGCAATGCAATAGGTCTCGCAATTGCGAGATTTTGAGCTATTGGCATTGTAAATGACAATGCCTTTTATTTTTCTGTTTAAAAAACCTGTAATAATAAAACGCATTGTTATTTACAATACCAGTAGGTCAAAGTTTCTAAATTGCGAGACCTATTGCATTGCAAATGCTTTTTTTTGGTAGGCATTGGGAGATTAGGTGATTTGCCCAGAATCACAGAATATTGAGCAGACGCCGATCCTAGAACCTGGCTCCCCAACTCCAAAGTTGGCAGCTCTGGCCGTTAGGTCACATCCTTCTTTAAAATAGTCCTAGTACTGATGGTTCAGTGTACCATGCAAAAAGGGCTCTTGAGAAATAAATACATGAAAAAAATAAAGAACCATCAAACCAATGGCATTTTACCTCAAACTGGATAAGAAAATATTACTTGCCAGTCTCATAGTTTTCATCCACACCTTATACATGAAATAACATTCCAAGGTCCTGTGGAACATTCCCAAAAATACTTTTCAGCAGAGCATGCATTTATTGGTCAAACGCTGTGCATGAAACACCCAGGCAGGAATATTTATTGACTGAAGCACAGAATACTCAACCTTGCCACAGAAGAGCAGTGAACCACAGACCTGTAAATAGCACCGTGATGAAGCACTTTGATATCATCTTGTCATTCTAACTGCTTAACAATCACTGCCCTGCCCTGATGACGAGCAAGCCTCTTATCCAATGACGAACAAGAAAGCTAGGGGCCACTAAAACGAGGGCTTTGGCAGACTTTGTAGAAGTGTAACTCAAGCCGCTTCTCTCTATCCCGGCAGAATCAACCAAACACAGACACAAAAGCACACATCTTTAAATTACAACATTTACGGAAGCGCACTGGCGGGGGGGGGGGGGAGAAGGGGGACCCTGAGATTTCAGGTAAGGCAGTGCTTCTTAAGACCAGGCACATCTGGGCAGAAAAGGACTCGTATGGCTCCTATTTCACTTTGAGGCAATACAGAAACTCCCAGGCTGCAGGTTGTACTGGAGTATGAAACAGCGCGTCCTTCTCTGAGACGTTTTCGCCTGGTAAAATAAATCCCGTGGGATGGGGTTGAAGCGTGCCGTTCGTATTTCCTTCTAAAATATCTCTCGTTTCCGGTCACCTTTCTCTGCATCTCCCCCTTTACCCTCTTTCACTGTACATACAGCATGCGTGCTGGTTATATGTGATGTGACCTCCCATTGATGTATGTCCTGGAGAGAAGTTGATGGATACGGGCAGTCCTGGATAATCACGGGAGAGCTGGGCGGGGAGAAGGAGTTTGCTTTACTGAGCTTTGCTAACTGTCTTTACCGGGCAGCGGTAATGCAGCAATTAATATTCGGACTGGAAAGGGTGCTTGCTTGATGGTGGCTGCTGGATTAAACCCAGATCAGTTGACTGGGGGCGAGTGTTTGATTTGCTCAAGTGCTCCGTCCATCATCCCCTTTGGTATCGCTTTGTTCGCCCTAAGTTGGCAGGGTATGCCCAGACGTGGGTCCCTTGCTCACTTTGCCACTGGATTCAAGATAGCCTGGCTGAGGAGGGTTATGAACCTGAAACCGGTCCCAGGATGCTTGTTTCCGGTCCAGGGAAGACATGGCTTGGCAGTTCGGGCTGGACTGTTCCCATGAGGCACAGGGTCAGACTGATTTGCATATGGCCATGTCTGAACTGGGGTGGTGGAGTGAGCTAAAGAATGATGATGGATTAAACCCAGATCAGTTGACTGGGGGCGAGTGTTTGATTTGCTCAATCGCTCCATCCATCATCCCCTTTGGTATCGCACACAGAGCTGCAGCATCCAGCGCGTGCCTTTGTGCTCGCTCTCAGGGCTCGGGCTCTCAAATTTGTGCCATCGACCCCCTGTTATCAGAGAGAGGTGCAGCACCAGGGCTCGAGTCGGGGTACCACGCGGGTGGCCGTGTCCCCCCATTTATTTTACCGGGAGCTCGATAACTGGAGCAAATGGAGCCACACATTCACCCTTTGGCCTCTCTGGGGCGTGATAAGAGCTCATTCAGAACGCTGCTCAAGTGCTGGCTTCTCTGATGCAATCGCCACTAAGGTGTGAGCGAGTGGAGGCAATGAGTCTGAAGGTGCAAGCCACCTTTCCTGACATCACTTCATGTCGTGATGTCAGCGTCCCCCCTCTTCTTTTTTTAGGACTTGTGCCCTGTGCAGCACTTTACAGATACAATCCCCAAAAATACTGTCGATGCCTGAATATATCTTACAAATGTTTACATGAGGTACGGTTTCCATTGTCCTATAACTGGTGGCTGGAAATAGTATGTTTGGGAGTGCGGGTAACCCTGCGTGAGCCCTTTGATGTCGCTCCGTGTACATTGCAGTCCGCATTCAAAGGTTGACTAATGCCTAAACCTTGAGAAGAAACAATTTCTATTTGCACAAAGTGGAAAGCAACAGAAAGGGAAATATTGCACTAGATAAACAGCAAGTTTAAATCTGAGCATCTGAGCGCGGCGCTGCTTTAAGGACACCGCGCTTAGTGTTAAAGTAAAAAAAAAAAAGAAACCGAGCGCGGTGTCCTTGCAGGGAGCGCTGCGCTCAGGGTTAAAGTTAAAAAATATATAAAGAAACTGAGCGCAGTGTCCTTGAAGCGGCGCCGCGCTCAGTTTTAAAGTTAAAAAAAACCCTGTGTCCGTGAAGTGGACGCCGCGAAAATGTAAATAGATAAAGTGAGCGCAGTGTCCCTAGCAGGCGCCGCGCTCATTAAAGTAATAATAAAAGCTCTTTCAAGTAATAATAAACATAAAGCGCATAGCACTGCAGCCCATTGTCCTCATGAGTGTCCATTTTCAAAAGAGTGCTCGCCCACCAGATAAAGCCCACCATGTAACGCCGCAAGCAAAAGATCGAGTTCGGATGGGCCGTCCGAGAAGGAGACAGGGCGGTAACAAAAAATCCTCATTTACAATGGAAAGCCAGCATTTACCCTAAATGGCGACGCAAGCCAATCAGAATGAGGGGCGGGGCTTCAGGTCCCCTTCTGAAATCTCCGTGACCACTATAAGCCTCGTAGAGCGAGCAGCGCATGCGCGCTGCAACGCAGGTCTGCGAGACCTAAAAAGCGCTGAAATGATCCCTCAATAATCTGAAACGAAAATAAATAGACATGTTTGCATCACAAGACTTCACCAAATATCTGTCTGTTGGTGAATACAAAAAAACTGTGTCGGTGATGTTTACTCACCACATTATTTGCCACACAAGTGTCAGCTGCATTGAGCGTACAAGTGCAGAGACTCAATAAAAGCACAAAGAGACGCCAGATGTTGTTGAGCACTCTGACAACTGGCCAAGAGATACAATGGTTCATCTTCATGACACGCAGAGTAACCTCCCGGCTGCCGGGCAGGCCCCACAAGCATAACATAGTGGAAACCTAGGCACTGTTGTCAGCATGCACACTGATGCACAGTATCTCCCTGCGATTGTATTGAGTCTCTTCCCTTGTGCACTCTGTCAGCTTTGATCAAATCAGAGAACAAACATGAGTGCATGGTAAGCATCTGTTTTCAGCTTGCTGCGAAGAAGCCAATTTTTGTCTAACATGTTCATGGCCTTTAATTATTGACAAGCTGTTGTTTTTGAGATTTTCATGGGAATTTGTTGACCCTGATAACCATTTCACAATGTGTTTTTAATGAATTATTGTGTACATATATCAGTTATTTCAACAATAATAAACAGCAATACAATATTTGCATTTGTAATTTATTTTAAATCAATATAATCAAATATTATTAAAATAATCCTTTTTTATTAAAAAGATTACAAACATCTAACGATTTAATAATACTGATATTACTTATTAAAAAAAGACTACCCAATCCAATTTTACCTATTTACCCAAAACCCTGAAACAAAATTATTAAACATTTAGAAATCAGAGGAACAATTACACAAATTAATAAATGACTATTAACATAACTTATTACAATTACCAAAAATACCAAATAATACATATATTTTTAAAACATTAACCACCCAATACTCCAATATGCACCAGAAACAAAAATAATCAAAATAAATGTTTATAAAATAGTTTATATTATATACTATTTGCCATATAAATTTGACGAACAATATAACTAAATGCCATACAAAAAATATATTAACTTAGACAAAAAGTTTGTAATCAATATTTTAAACCTCAATATCATTCTTAAAATACATTTACTTTCCCTCAATATTTCATTCCTTGATATTTTTGTCATTTTTTTAACCTCAATATACTGATCGCACAATATTCTGGAGTCGGTATTCTAAAGCGGTATCTGCACTGCCCATGCACTGATAATCTAATGGGAATATTGGGGCAACAGATTAACAGGCATTGCTAACTCCATGCTACCCACTTCTTGAAAGCTGATTGGTGAAAGGTTAAGTTAGATCAGCACATTTGAGAGGAGGACCAGTCGGTTTCAATAATATATCTGTGTGGCAAGTACATCCGCCCACCACATTACCACACTAGTGGGCACGGTGAGGTGTATCTCATTCGCCAGCCTTTGTGCCCTGAAGACAGGGTAGATTTTCATGGATATCACCCCAGAACTCATGAACTCTGCCCTTCCTCAATCTCCTCCAGGTTGGAAATGTGTCCATTTTCAACAGAGACGGCTGGACATTGGTACTCTACGCAGAGGTTCTGACCCGCGAGTAACAATCCATACTCTCTAATAGTGCGGTGTGACTGAAGTGAAGAAGACAACGTCATCATCGCCACTGTCATCTTTGTTTAGGTCCGGCTTGACAGTTTTAGCTGTTGCTAGACAAAAGTGGGCATTGTGACGCTCCTCTTCAACCATTGGCTTGTGTGGGTCAGCCCTCTTCAGCCATTGGGTAATGCCCTTGTCAGTTACATCTTGGACCCGCCCAAAGCAGCATTTCCCTCACCATCATCATACTGGCCATCGACTATACTCTTGTGCCTCCTATGGATTGCTCCCCCTTGCAGTGCATGAGGAGCTTTGCTTTGAGAAGGAGGAACCATTTGCCTGAATGGTGAAGCCATTTTCAAAAGAAGGCTTCCCCAGAGGAAGCAATGCAGCAATCCGTCTCTGTATGGTTGTGAAACAGCACCGATTAGCAGTACTTTCCCAGACTATTAAAAAGTTACAGTTACAACTAAATACAGAGATTGGCATGCTTGTATGTTTTAAGTTACCAGACTGAAATGCATTAATAATATGCCATTTTACAAAGCTTCTCCACAGCCACTAAAGTCATTTCTTTCCTGTGCTTTGTATTTACAAAGCCTCTGTGCTTCCCCCTGCGCTGGCGGACAAACAGCTTCCATGCCCCGGAGCAGGTACCCTTGCACTATAAGGGTGCCTGCGTCGTGGGGAGATTGTTTTTGTGCAGGAAGGTGCACCTTCCTGCACAAAAACAATCACTAAAGGCATTTTCCTCTTTCAATGCATGCTGTAGAATGCCACATGCATTGAAAGAGGAAACAACGAGGAGAAATTAAAACATTTCTCCTTGTTGCGCCTCCCTACGCCTCCCCTGGGGAGGTGTAGCCTACAGACACATTTCCAGATTTACGATTCCTCGTAAATCTGGAAATGTGTCTGGTTCCATGGGTGTTGCATGGGAACACCGACAGCAACACCCATGGAATGCTCTTTCACGCAAAGTGCTGCGTGTAAAGGGGCCATATTTACAAGGACAGGAAAAGTCATGCAGGGTGGCTTTTTCTGTCCTAGTAAATATGGGGCAGTGAAATGCGCCACCGGTGCGACCCAAATGTGACATACTGGTGGCGCAGGGGGCTCGTAAATCTGCCCCCCAGTTTCCCCGTGTAGAATGGTAGTGGTGTCTAACTTCCCTCCCCTTTGAAATGATGTTGTTGGCACATGCCACACAAATATGAACCCCTCCTCAGCCACCCAAGGTACAAAAGGAGGCCTGGTTCTCAGTCAAGTTGCAACAGAAAGGGGTCTGGCACTGAGACTCCTTGTTATTTGTTAAAGGGCCATTTTGTCATTTAAGATACATGGGCAAGATGACCATAGGGTGGTCTGCTGGGGTCAATAGACCCAGACCACCATGCTTTGAATCAATTTTAAATCAAGCAATCCTTTTTTAGTGTATTCTGTTTCCATAAGGAAACCGGGACAGTGTTTAAAAAGAAAAAAATGTTTTGGTTTGTTTGTGAGTTGGCAGAAGCCCTGTGTCCCATTGTGTTTCCCCCAATGAACTTTGGGGCTTATTTACAGGCCCCTTGCGCCGCTGGGACTTCACTCTCATTCTGCGGAAAAAGTGTCTTACAGACGGTGCAAGGGGCTTGTAAATAAGCAGTCCAAAGGTGACCCCTTCCCTTTTGTGAATGGATTAAGAGTAATGCTAAAAGTAGTGCCAGGGCCTCATGGAGCCCTCCTGACCTTCCCATGGGGCCCCAAATGAGACTGCCTTGGGCTGCAGTTTACTAGAGAGAGCACTAACATTCAGAAGGCTGGTTAATAAATGGGCAAACTTTTATTTACATGCTAACTGAAGTAAAGGAAAAAAAGCTAATAAGGTGTCATGCAACACTTAACTTTAAGAACACATTCATCTTTAAGAAATTTTGCAACAAATGTTTAAAAATATGATAAAGCCTCATATTATATCAGTGCATTCAGAAGTGTTTTTTTAAACTGATAGTTTTAAAAAATGAATGTAGAAACATCCATACCTCCTCCAACCCTGACAACAATGCCAATAGCGAACTATGAGACAAGTCAGTTGTCACGTTGAAGCCTCTGGGTTGCTAAAGTTCATGGACAGCATTAGAGTTTATTAAATCAAACACAAGAGGTGGTTTTGTACATCGTATATCTGGAACTCATGTATTTCAAGGTGCTCTTATATGTCATAAGGGTCAAAAAGGAGACAAAGTGAAATTAGACAAGTGCCTAGAATCACACAATTCAGTCAAGCGGGGCTGCCACGATTAATCCCAGGTTTTCTAGTTTCACATTGTGTAATTCTATTTGATTCCAATCCAATTATCAAGTTACCACCTATTCACACTTGAGTCTCCCAAGGTAGCAAAAACAACCAGAGAAGGCTTACCCCAAGGTGCGATAGAGGGATAGTGAATTCAGATACAACATAACACAGTATTGTCAGATCTATAAATCTTCTACAGACTAGGGATTTAGGGCCGGATGTATGCCCATTTTTAGCTGTAGCAAATAGGAAACTGGGCCATTTGCGACCACTAAAAAGGGTTGTAGCATGTACAAATCGTATCAGTAAACTATTACCAACTCGCAAAATATGGTTCACGAGTCGATATTGGGAAAAGGCATGCCAAGGGCGTCCCTTCCTAATAGCGAGTCGCAAGGGGTGTACGATTGTTTTCCAACCTCAAATGCAGTTGTAAAACATTTGCAGTTACCACCAATTTGAAATTAGTGGTTAGCCAGTTGCAAAAGGTAAGGATTCCCCTCTGGACCCTTTTGAGTTTGGCCGCAAAAATATTTTTTAAGAGCAGGCAGTGGCTGATCTTAAAAAATGAAAAGAAAACTTTAAATTTTTGTCTTATAAATGTATCCTATTTTCCTTTAAGGAAAATGGGCTGCATTTGAAGAAAAACCCTGCTTTATTTAAAAAGCAAAGACAAACATGGTGTCCCCTGCAGGCCACCATCCCTGTAATTGTAGCCCACTCCCAATTGGTCGCAAACTGCAACCTACCTCATGAATATTGATGAGGCAAGTCATTTGTGACCCCATTGGGAATCGCTAACTGTGTATGAGACACATTAGTGCATTCCGTTTTCTGGGTCACAATTTGCAACCCACAAATGGAATGGTCATACATTCGGCCCTTATTTGAGAGCGCCGTCTGGAATGAAACCCTTAAAATAACTACATGACTCACTGACCACACCACGTAAATGATTTGCTTTCCCTGCCCCCACTTTAACCCCCCACAACCTCACAAAGGCCCACTGCCACTGTGCTGGCATCAATGCGGCTCTTTGGCACACCAAAAAACATACTTTGTGGGACCTGGACAAATGTTTGCGAGTTCCTAGGGGATAACACCTCTTTGAGTCTCAGCAACGTTTCAATGTTTTACCACAGGATTTCAGGCCCAAAACACGTGCACCAGATTTTGGTTTTAATATATTAATACAACACACCTCTTCCAGATATTGAATTGGAATCCATGTGCAATACCATTTTAGGAGCCATTTGGCAAAGCATTTCTGACTCCTAATATAGGATTAGTACATCTGAAAAGCATATTTCACTGTCACAAATGGCAAATCAGATCTTTTGTCACAGTAAAAATGTACGATATAGTTGACTCATAGAAAATAAAATGGAATAAATACTTCTCAGTGTTCACTTTAGATTACATGAATAGCTCTCACTGAAAACCTTCTTTTTCAGAAAACAAAGTCTGACCCCATTTTAAGATGGTCGCTCCTTTATAGGGCTCTTCTATGGGTGTGTCCCTCGTTTGTTTCCATGTTGTAAATTGGTCTGGGAAGAGTTCGACGTGTTGAGGGAAACCTGGGAGGTGCAGTATTGCAATTTTATGCTTTACTTTTCAATATTATTGAAGTCCATTCCCAGTTTATCTTACTGAGCTACCTTTTATCTGAGTGCCAAATAAACTGGCATGCTTATAATTGGATTAAATGTGAATTAAAGTTCTTCAGCACTAGTTTTAGACAAACTTAGGAGAATGCAGGCCACCTTCCAGATGCCTCTTTTAGTAGGCCCTCTATGTTTAGCGATCTACAGGGATATGTGACCAACAGAAGATGTATATAATAGAATTGATTGTATGAGGACTTTATACTGGAGCGCGACTTCATTTTATATAGTTTGTAAACATAATATAGAAAAGCAGAATATTGTTGCATTTATTTTTAGGTATCCTTTGCCTCAGAAGATTTTAGACCAAATGGACAAGTACCTCTTAATTACACTATCATCAGCAAAGGCCACCTCAACACCCGCAGAGGCGATGTGCCAATCTTTTACAAAAACTCTCTACACATCAGAATTTGTAACCATCAAGTAGAACTCTTCCCTTCCCTGGGGAAGCCTTCTCTGCAGGGTCCGTCTGCTTTCAATGTGTTGAACATATTGCCCTCTTGGAAGTAATACAGGGGCTACTAGGCATCTATTTAGTGAGATCTGTAATTTCTTTAAGGGTAAACACTAGATTTTGCTGTTAGGTGATTTTAACCTCTGGCTAGAGCATCCTCAATGCCTTGCAAAAGAGATTCCGGATAACCTGCCACCTGCAATCGATTACTGTTAAATGCCGCCTCAACCCACAGTTGTAGTCATCTGTTAGATATGATCTTCGCCTCTTCGAATTTGCCCTGAAAGACAAAAGACTATGTCCACCTACTCTGGATCATGTAGTAATCCAGTTCTGCATTTATAGCAGAAAGCAGAGTGTCCCCAGACAAAGTAAATTAAGTTCTACTTATAACATCCCTGGCCCCCCCTTGTAGATCACTTATGACTTGCTAATGATGTTAAACAAATAATCAACTGTTTGGAAAAGAATCTAACATCTTGTTTTGATCCCCTGTCGACAGGGCTAGCAGGAGAGCTGGATGATGAAGCTCATATGTTCCTTCCTAATCTCTCCCTTGGTCTGTGCATTCAATGTGTCCTTTCCCTAACCCAAGGTCCCTAAATCCTGGAAATCTGCTATTGTAAAACCTTTGTTAAAAAACGTTCTCTGCCAGTTTAAGATTTGTCCAATGATTTGGCAATCGCTTTTTTCTGCATTTGAGTAGGATCTAGAATAAATTGGCATTCAGACATCTGCAAGTCTTTATTTCATCTTCAAAAGTCCTTAGTGTGTTCCAGACCGGCGATAGGCCCGGTAGGAGCACAGAGTAGGTGCCTTCGGTGGATATCTGACAAAAGAGAGGTTAGTGGCTGATCTTACTGGACCTCTCCACAGCATTCCACACTTTAGGCCACCATTTCCTTCTTAAAAGAGGCCACAGTAACAAGGCTGTTAATTGGGCTCAGTCCTTCCTTTCTGACCATCAGCACACTGTAAAATTACATTTTCATTGTCAACTCTAAGATTAAGGTAACTGGGGTTTACGATAAGAATACTTTCTGTGCCTCTTCTTGTTTAATGTCTACAGCCCTACCCTCCCCCCTCGCTGATTCACTTCAAAAGCTGGGCGCAGATTCAAATTTATGCCGACAGCACCCAGCTACTTTTCAGACCGAAGCCTGTTTGCAGGGATGCTTCATAACCACCGACGCACTTTTGCCTGAAAATCTTACTTTTGTTCATTCCTGGATGGCTAAAATGTTCTAAAAATAACTCCATTCAAGACTGGTCCACTTGCATCCAGCAAGTGATCAAGCAACTGGAGTCAGGAGCTCTGACCCTCACCATTAGAGCCTTCCCAGAGCTGGTGGACTCAGTAAAGAACCTGGGAGTAACCACTGATGGAAACCATTCCCTGGACCCTCAAGCGGCCAAGCTCACAAGCTGCTGCTTCTGGCACCTCAAGCTTTGCACGAATCTCTTACCCTTTCTCTCCAAATGCTCCCACAAATACGTTTTCACCACATTTATTCATACCCGCCTAGATTGTGCCAACTCCGGCTACCTGGCCCTCCCTCAGAATCTTCATTAGAGACCGCGACTAGTTCATAATGCGGCAGGCTGTCTAATCACTCACCATTCGTACAAGATCACATTTCTCCTGTTCTTTTCTGTCTCCACTGGCTCCCAATGAACATCGCATAGCTTTTAAGCATATTGGGGCATATCAGCAACGAGGCTATATAAAATTATCGCCGCTTTTGCGGCCGTTTTCGGCCGAAAAGCGGCGATAATTTTATCGCGCTAATTAGCAAGGTCACGCTAACGCGTGAAACCTTGCTTTAGCGCACGAAATCTTAACGCCCAGCTTTGCATCTCTAATGAGATGCAAAGTGGGCGTTCCTGACCTAACATGAGAGGAGAAATGTCGCTTAGCGACATTTCTCCTATCATCAAGCCCCACGCTATGAAGCATAGCGGCAAGAAAAGTAGCGATAACCCCTGTTATCGCTACTTTCCTTTTATGCCTGCTGTAGGACTGACTTAGCCATGATATCCTATGGAGGGTGGATATCATGGCTAAGTTTGTGGGGCCCTATCAGCAAGCTAACGCCACATTTCGTGAGAATATCGCTGGGTTTCCAGGGATAATCTCACGTTAGGCAGTTAGCGCTAGGATTTTTAGCGCTTTTGAGATAAGCGTTGCTAATAGCACGCTATCTCAGCGATAAAAATCCACGCTAGCCCGTGAATATTATCCTAGCGCTAAGTGCGCTTAGCGATAATTATCGCAGGTTGTTGTTGATATGCCCCATTGTCATCATGTATAATGTAAGTAGTGAGTCTCGATCTGCCTAGCTGATAAATTCCCCCTTTGCTCCCTCACACGCCCTCCTCGTTCCTGGGGCACCTTTCTATTAGTGGTCCTCAACGTTAGGCCTTCTACCTGGGGTCAACGAGCCTTTTCTGTGGCAAGTGCCAAGCACTGAAATGCCCTGCCGCTGATGATCCAATTGCAGTCCTCGCTAGACCCATTCAAACAAGCATTAAAAACCTGAGTGCTCAAAGACACCTTCAATATCTGCTAGGTCTACTTCGACGCGGCGTGCCCCAGGAATATCAAGGTGGCCGCAGGTGACGCCGCTCCTGCTCCCACCTCGCCGCCGAGTCCTGGATCTCACTCCCTCTCCACCTCGAACATCGCCCTCGCTGGCGGACTTCAGGAAGAAACTCAAGACCTGGCTCTTCGACCAGCCCAGCAACTCAGCGCGTGGATACCCTCACTGGTGATAAGCCGCGCTCTACAAAAACTGATTGATTCATTCATTCATCGATTGATGGCACAAATGTTGTAACCACAATATCGAAGGAAAAAAGATCAAAAGGTAAGTATGCGTTTTCTTTCCCTTAATCCACATGTGTGTGCCTTGATGACATATATGCATCTTCAAGGTGCACACAGATGTGGGGTTAAGAATAGTAAACCTATGCTTCCTCTACATGCACCAGGGTTTGTCCCCCAATAATCTGTCTACGATGCTAGTGTATCACAATCGTCCATATCACCTCTGATCTTCCATGTTTTATGCACGTGTTGTAAAGTTTTCTGTTCCCAGATATCGGCAGGAGTTCGATCAGCTCTCATCTCCGCGTTATGACGCTACGGTGCGTGATGCTCTTTACAAAAACACCTAATTTAGCAGAACATATTACGAGCATAAATGAGTGTTTTTCAGTGTTCTTAATGTGCCTTGCAAGCTGTGCGTTCTTGTGCAATGTAACTGCTGCTCCAATCCCTTCGCACTCTCTAAAGCTGAAAAAAAGATGAAAACAGAAATCTTCCCTTGACACTCGCCCTTTCAAGAGACTTCTGCATTCACTGCCCACCGAGCTGCCAGGTGAGAGATGTGCGCGTGCTGATCAGCGTTTGGTTTGTTAAAGTGGCCATTGTGTGAATGCGACCCCCAGACTCATCCTTCTTGAGCTCAGGCGAGCTCTGACGTGTGCGTGGCCTTCATTCATCGACGTCGCTGCGTCAGTGCGTCTGACCTCCAGCAGGCTCGGCTTTTGAGCTGTTTACACGTTTGCCGTTCGTGGTTCAGTGTCATACAACATTCCTCAATGAATGCTCTTTGTTCTTGAACCCTCCCGCCAACAATACCATGTCTGGTGCGCGCGCGGAGGCCTGCTGAGTGCTGCTTTTCAGGCGCTGCGAAGGGCCTGTTGAGGGGTTTACCATTCAGACACCCTCTGACTCCAGTGATGCGCCGAATATATCCACTGCTGTCTGGAGCTTGGGGGGGAGGGCGGGAGCTCAGTGGCGTAACGAAAGTTGAGGGGGCCCCCCTGCAAGGTACACGGAGGGGCCCCGCTCTGGATTTAATCCTGAGGTCTCAGGCCTGAGTACTGTGCTGATGGGGTTCCCTGCAGCTCGCTGGACCCCGCACCGCGGGGGCCTGTGTTACGCTCCTGGCCCCGTCACCTCTCCAGCCCTGCCCCGTCACCTCTCCTGTCCCGTCACAGCTCCTGCCCCATCACTGCCCTGCCCCTTCAGTCTCAGTGAACAACATTGGCAAATTACACAAGGCCGCAAGTTCCCCACAGTACTCTGTTTGGGGAAAGCTCCTCTGTAATCACCAACTATGATCTACTGGCTCCAAGTGAGTCACTGGCCTCCAAGGCACTCACTCACACGATATGCTAAAGGCAGACGGAGCATTGTCATTCAAAAGGGGATAATCAGTCTCAGTCAGAATGACAATGGGCCTGTCTACAGTGTGTGCAAGCTCAGTGAGGGGCTGCTGCAGCCTCTGGAGTTCAGCAGAGAAGTGCGACCTGGCCCCTGAGAACTTTTAATCTCCTGGCGCTTCTCAGGGGAATAGCACATCTCGCTGTAATTGATCTTCAAAATTACGGACAAAAGGCGCCCGTAAAAGGAATGATTACGGACAACGGACATGACAACAAAATGAGGGACGGTCCGTGAAATTTACGGACGGTTGGTCACTCTAACTCAGAGTTAACAAACTTTTCAAATAGCTCAGTTTGGAATGTTAATAAAGAAATAGGTCTGAAAGTAGAGAGGATCGTCATATCCACAGATTTTTAATAAAAGCATGTTTCCATCTTGGCAGGAGTTCAGCAGAGGTCAGAGACTTATTACAAATTTCCGAAAGTTTCGGGGTCACAAGACCAATAGCAAAATGTAATAACCAGGGGGGATATTCACAAGGAAGTGGCGGAGAGAGGCGTTAGCCTTCTTGGCTTAACGCCTCTCTCCGCCACTTCGGAAACACAAGGCTGCACCATATTCACAGGGATATTGTGCAGCCTTGCGTTTCCCTCTGCGATGGCGCTAAGTTTCAGAACTTAGCGCCAACGCAGGCACCCTTGCACCAGAGTGCAAGGGTGTCTGCAAGCAGGGAGGTTTGTTAATGTGCAGGAAGGTGTCCCTTCCTGCACATAAACCTAAAATGCCAGTTTGTAACTTACATGTGTGCTGCTTCATGCAGCACACACAAGTTACAAAAGGGCATGTTTAAAAAGTTTGGATATGTACAGGAAGGGACACCTTCCTGTACATAAACAAACCATGGCATTTTGCTTATTCCATGTGTTCATGGAAAAAGCAAAAACGAGGAGAAATAAAGCATTTCTCGTTTCGCCAACTTAAGATCAGGGTGTTCCTGGTCTTAATTTTGGAGCTACCTCCTATTTACGCTGCCCTTGTGAATAAGGGGCAGCATTAAAATCAATGGGTGTTGCGGTGGAACGCCCACCACAACACCTACTGCACGCCCCTTTCACGCTAAACACAGCGTGAAAGGGGCCTTATTCACAAGGCAGCTTAAAGCCACGTTAAGTGAATAAGGCGAGGCCCCTACTGAAAGTGACGTTGTGGTGGTGATAGGGGCTTGTGAATATGCCCCCAGGGGTGCAAGGGTCGGAGGGTGAGCCTGATTTAACGGTATTCATTGGGGATCTCGATGTGTCTGTAGTTATATGAGGATATTCCGTCAAATATAATCTAGGCTTATAGGAAGTAACTTGACTCCCTGAGCTTCCACAAACTGTTACAGTCTAATCAAAACTGGACCACATTTTTAGGATTTTATCCTTAAAAATATTGTCAAATCATTACATAAGTCCTGAGAATGATTGATTGTGTTGGAGCCTCATTAATATGCATTTTGTGGAGAGTGTTTCTGTATTTTCGTAGCACTGTCATTTAAGAGTACATTTGGATGGATGAAAACAGAGTAAGAGATAAAGTAAAGTATTGGAAATCTAAATCATGTAAACTAGACCCCAAAAAATACATATATTACATAAAGGGCCTTCCAGCAATAAGTGTCCATATTATCTTCAGTTTTCATTATGTTTTTTAGCCTTCCCCTCTCCCAGCTCTTTAGAAACGGATGGCTTAGCTAACTTACACTGAAAGCAACCCATGGATATGTATCATGTATCCACAACCCATAATACCACACTTTTCTTTCCCTCTGAAAATCGACATGGTGGATTAATTTCCATTTAGTTACAGTGCAGCGTGTGCAAAAAAGAGGCAAGACTGAACAACCAGCACTTTGAATGACACGTGTTCAGACGCCGGGTTAAGTCACACGCACCACAACCATAGCTGCCAAGGTTTCAGTCTGCTCATGTGTGACATTTTCATAATTCCATTGTAATTATGAGTGACATTCAGCGAATATGAGTGACACTTTCTATCGAGCAAAATCAAGGAATGAAGACGAGGGAAACGTTTAAATAACGGAAACTACACCCATTTGAGCAACAAGAAACTCTAAGATCTTAAAAAGGCTTGCGAAGCACCTAAATGTACTGCCGACAGCGACTCACTGCAATGCAGAGCTCTCAGCTGTACTAACTTTACTTAGGAAGCTTAACACAATTTTGTGCAGACTGAAGACAGCGCGATTGCTGCAAAGTAGAGCCCTCAGCCATAACTGCCAGGTTTTCTGCTGCCTCATAAGCGACATTTAAATGTTTTCAGTGTCCTCATGAATGACATTCCAATGCCATAAATCACACTATGAGCGAGACTTCATTGCTAGAACAAATGCATTCTCACCCGCATTGAGAAACTATAGAAATGACTTTTTTGTGTGCAATGTAATGGTCTAGAAACGCCCATAATAGAGATCAGCATCTTTCATTTTCTCATTTAAGGGCAATATCTTAAATCCTTCTTTCAATAAGATAAATCGGAATTTTTAAAAGAGTTTGTTCTGAAGAAAAAAATGAATGGTGTTTAGAGACCGCTTGAGTTTGTGTCCCCTGCCCTTTTGAAAATGTTGAAATAATTTATGCAATATGGTGACAAAATGAGAGGGGTGCAATGTACAGCAGGCAAAACAGTGCTGTTCTATTACAGACCAGCACAATCACTAAGGGGCATATGTATCAAGCCCTTTTCCCGTTCGCAAAAAGGACGATTCTCAGAATCGGCCCGTTTGCAAACGGGCAAATACCTTTTGGGATGTATCATCCCAAAAGGGCATCACAAATTAGAGAATCGCAAATTTGCGATTCTCTATTTTGCGATTGCATTTAAGGAATTGCAAATTGCGATTCCTTAAATGAGATGTAGCAAGCATCCAAGTTGTGCGATTACTCCTTAAGAAAGCGAAAATTACCACCAACTTCAAGTTGGTGGTAATTTGCGATTTCTTTGAAAGATGCACTTTTTGGCATTTTTCAAAGTGTCATGTGGCGCACATACATGCCCTTAGGGCATGTATGTGCGCCAATTGCGTACACATGCTCATTTCAGGGGTGCATCAGGGTGTCCTTATGACATCCTTGCACCCTTGAAATTATTCTCAATTTGCGGTTCTCTAATTGCGAATCGCTAATTGAGGATGTCTTCCCATTCATTCCTATGGGCCTCCTGGCCCATAGGAATGAATGGGAAGGTATTCCTTAATTGCGATTCGCATTTGCTAATCGCAATTAAGGAATGCCAAGGAATTGCTAACAATTTGCGAATTTTTACTTGCATCTCGTTTGCGATTCCCAAATAGCGATTCTCAAAAAAATCGCTATTTGAGAATCGCAAATAGAGATTTTGATACATATGCCCCTAAATATGTGCTAATCTGCCCATTAGTTCTGTCGTAGCATTGCAAGGTGATGGTTCAAACTTAGGTAACAGGGTAAAGGAGCAGTGCTTTACAGAGTTCAACTTGAGGTAATGGAAATAAATGCCACCTTGAGAGATCAGCGCACTTGCTAACCGGAACCAGCTGGATGCACTGAAGCTGGTCTAGTTCTCCCCACTCTTTCTGTCCAATTTACCACATCCCATTCTCTCACTTGCGCTATCTTCCCTTGCTCTTTCATCCACTCTTCCTTTCTCAAACTTCTCTTGCTGTTTGCTTTTCCTCCTCTTCCTTTCTCTTCTCTGCATGCTCCTTCCTAGCTCTTCCATCCATTCTTCTCCTTTCTCACGCTGTTCTCTATGCCCGCTTTTTCTCCTTAACTTTTATTCTCTCCCCTGTATTCTCTGTTCATCTGTCTCCCCTCCATCCACTTTCCTGTTTCTTTTATATGTTTCTTTTCCACTCGATTTCCTCTTTATTTGTTCACCTTACTTTCACTTCTTACTTTTGTTGCACACTTTCTCTCTCTCTCTCTCACTCCTCCATCCTCACTATCTTTCTCTCATGCTTTCTTACCTGGTTCTGTCCTCTATCCTCTCCTTTGATTCCTCCTACATCTTTTCTTTCTCACTCCTTTAGTCTACTTGTACAGCAGTGATGGCATTGCTCACTGTAATCTGTGGTGGGCTAGTACATTGGTTGGTTCATACACCCCGGCAACAAACTGCAGAGGCACAAATAAACAAAAAACACCACTGCCATAACCACTAACCTTTGACTCAAAGATCTTGATTTCATTAAAAAAAATGATTCTAACCTATACTGAGAGGACTTTTTGGTCTCTCCATAGCACTCAAGTGAAAATGAAATGCCTTTCTGTATTTGAAGTTAAAGGCATTGAGTAAATTTAGTAATTTCTATAATACACAAAAAATGCATTCCATTTGTTAGTTTCTCATTGTCAATCGCTCCACTTTTCAAGTGCATTGCTATTTACATTACATTAGCTGCAATTCCCACAATAAAAACGTCTGCATTTTTCGTTGTGTTTTTTTTTTTTTTTTGTAATGTTTCCTCACCAGTACTTTGGTAGCCATAGTTCATTCAGGCCTAAACTCCTCGTCTGCATTGTTGGATTAAAATGAAACATCCCTACGCTCACGGAGCGAGGCCTAAAACCTACAGAGCTTTTACACTAGATGTGCTGTGAAGTGAACAACGAGCTCCCAGATTTTTAATTGCTGGACTGTAACCAGCATTTAAGGAGACAGGCCTTTCTGCGTCCCCGAAGTAGTAAGGAAAGTGAGCGCTGCAAACCGTAAAAACAGCTGCTGGCAACAGGGAAGGTGCCACCCCCAGGGGATTAATGTACATATGCAAAGGGAACGAACTACAGAGGCCCCATGACAGGGTCCTGCAGGGTCCAGCGCGCAGTTCTACTTAACTTGCAGGCTCAGGCCAATAAATTGAATTATTATTAATGTTGTAAATCGACATCATAATGTCAGAAAGCAACATGAATTGTCAGACCTGAGTTACAGATGGGACGAGAGGGTTCTCTTCTTTCATCACGGCATTGTGGAGGCACTCGGATTTCTAGAGATCTTCCCTCTCCACAGATGACTGTCTGACCTCTTCTGCTGAGTGCTCTGTGGTCCCGCATGATGATGGGGCAGCAAACTACGGGCGGCACACAGGCTGGAAGTAGTGCACCCAAGAAACATTAATGCCCGCGTTTAATTGCCGCATTTCTACTAGTGACTCTTCCTGTTGGAAAATAGAGTCACGTGACGGCACGTAACGTGAGGCCGCCGCAAGTAATATCATATTGCCAGGACTGTACTTGTGGCTGAAGCGGAGTGCCCTATTAAAAGCGCTCTCGTTTGGGTTGACACTAATGTCAAAAGTCTGGTTTATGTATTTGAGAGACGAGAGGAAAAATGCCATTTCGTGATGCATTTAATTTCTTTAAAAAAAACCCACAAATGTTTGCCTAGGAAACAGGACATATTTTACGGGCAGAGTGTTGCAGGAGTTGTGTTCTGATGTCAGGTGGCATACGTCACTGGGCGGTGAGGGGGCCCCCAAAAGCTTGGGGGCCCCCCCGCACCGCGGGGGCTGCGGGGGCCTGTGTTACGCTCCTGCGGGGGCTTTGCTTAGTTTAAGTGACATGCCTTAAGTGTTTGAACCTTTGATTGACATGAGTGTACGGGGTGTGTGTAACACTTCCGGGGTGTTTGCTACCCCCATCTGCCTAACTTTCTTGGTATCTGTGTCGCATGTAGACATATGTATCTTTGGTGTGTAGAACAAAGTGTGGGTGGGTTGTCAGATATGTTTTCACTCACTAGGGGGCATATTAACAAGCCAGGCGATAAAATTATCGCCGCTTTAGCGGCAGAAAACTGCCGCTAAAACGGCGATAATGGGCTTGATAATATGCTCTCTGGAATTCCAATTGAAACCCATGTTAGACGTCCTTCACATCTAACCTGAGTTTCAATTGGAATTCCATAGAGCATTTTATCAAGCCCATTATCGCCGTTTTAGCGGCAGTTTTCTGCCGCTAAAGCAGCGATAATTTGATCGCCTGGCTTGTTAATATGCCCCTAAGTCATTAAGGTGCCTGCTATATGTAACCGTCATCTTTGACTCCTTCAAGAGGTCTGGCTTATCACTGAAAGTGTCTTTTTATTGACTACTGAGTTTTGGTGAGCAGTAGTGTGTGATGGAACAAGTCAATGGGTGCATGGTTGCATAGACGAGTGACAGAGCTCATGCCTATCTGAGGAGTGCTTGAGTGCATGGATGAATGGATAACTGAGGGGATGGATGGAAGCATCTGTTCATCCAGCCATTGACTGATTCTGCCATTCACACACTCACCATACACAAAAACTCATACATCAATTCATTAGGCACTTTCAGATGTAAACCACGCTATGTCAATGACTGTTGTATAAAGCGCCAAACGAACCCAGAAGGGCACCTGCCGTTTCATGTCATGATAATACAGAGAACGTTAATCACAGTTGGAAAGATTTAATTTGTTTCCTTAAAGTCAACAGATAGATGGTTGACCACCCAATCATGTCAAACAGCAAGTTACCCAGACCACCAGTGCTTTGTCTCTGCTCCAGTCCAACATTTCAGCCTGTCAAGCATTTCCCGTTTGACCAGACTCAAGGACTAGGATTAGAGACTTCATGTTATTCTTCAGATATTTAGGGGCGTGGCCACATACTGCCATCTATATTAGAGCAGAATCTAGAGACAACCCCTGTTTTACCGACATTGCCTGGAGTGATTTATACTTTTCCGGACACTTACCCGGCTCCCCAACAGTAGGTCACATCAGGCTACAGGGAGATGCCCGCTCGCTGTCATCCATGGGTGGCAATACAAAAAACCCTCAAAATATAGCAGCTGGTTAGTTCTCATGCCTCGCTGCTGGAAGGCCCGCCTTGGTAGTTTCAGCACTAGAGAACGGATGTATGCACATTCATCAATTAATCAGCTCGGATTTGTATAGTGGGGCTAATCACCCATGAGGGTATCCAGGTGCTTGGTTATTGCTGGGATCAGTCGAAGAGCCAGGTCTTGAGTCCCTTTCTGAGTTACCAGAGCAAGGGTGCCCTTCAGACGTGGAAGTGAAGGTCGTTCCAGGACTTGGCAGGGAAGTAGGAGAAGAAGCGTCCCCCACTGTGACTTCGGCGGATGTGGGGTGTGTGTGCGAGGGCAAGGGAGGCGGAGGGAAGGTGTCTGGATGGTTTGTGAAATTTCAGGCAGTGGTTGATGTAAGCCGGTCCTTGGCAATGAAGGGCCAGGCATGTGTCAGCATCTTAAATTAGCATCTTTTTTGGATAGGGAGCCAGTGGAGGTTCCTGAGGTGGGGGGTGACATGGATTCATCCGAGGAGGTCAAGGATGAGTCTGGAGGCTGAGTTCTGTATCGTCTGTAGTCTATACAGGAGTTGGGTGGTTATTCCTGCATAGAGTGCATTGCCCTAGTCCAGCCGGCTGAGTGATGTATTCCTTGTGTCGTCGGGGAACCATTTTAAGATCTTTCAGAGCATGCAGAGGGTGTGGAAGCAGGCGGAGGAGACTGTATTGATCTGGCACTTCATGGTGAATTTTCTGTCCAGGTTGATGCCAAGTTTGCGGGCATGGTCTGTCGGTGTGAGTTCGAGCTTGGAGGGCCACTAGGTGCCTTTCCACTGGGAGGTGTACTTCCCAAAAATCAGCACTCCCGTCTTGTCTGTGTTGAGCTTCAGGCAGTTTGTCTTCATCCAGTCGGCGTTGCTCGTCATGCAGTTGTGGAAGCTGGTCTTCGTGGTGGAGGGTTCTTCTGAAAGCTAGAGGATGAATTGGGTGTCATCTGCATAGGATATGATGTTGAGGCCATGTGTTCTGACGATGTTGGCCTGGGGCATCATGTTGATGTTAAACAGTATGAGGCTGAGGGATGAACCTTAACGGAGGCCGCAGATGATGCTCTTGGATTCCGAGGTGAAGGGTGGTTGGCAGATTCTCTGAGTTCATCCTATGAGGAAGGATATGATCCATTTGAGTGCGTTTCCATGGATCCCGATGTGGTGGAGTCTCTTTGTGAGTGAGTGGTGGAATACGGTATTGAACACTGCTGAAAAGTCAAGGAGGATCAAGGATGCTGTTTCTACCCGGTCAAGGTGGTTTCTGTTGTCATTGGTGGCAGTGATCAGTGCAGTCTTCGTGTTGTACCTGGTGCAGAGTCCGTATTGGGAGATGTCCAACAGGCTGTTTCTTTCCACGTGCTCTGCGAGTTGGTCGTTGATGGCCTTCTCGAGGACTTTGGCGAGGAAGGGGAGCAGAGAGATGGGGCTTTTCACTGGGGTTGGCGGAGGGTTTCTTGAGGAGGGGACTGACCTCAGTGTGTTTCCATCCATCTGGAAAGGTGGCCGTGGAGATGGATGAGTTGAGAATGGAGGAGAGTTTATAGCTGATTTCCTTGCTCCCGAGGTTGAAGACTTTGTGGATGTAGGAGTCTGTGAGTGCTCCGGAGTGGATTGAGTTCATGATGGCTGCAGTGCTCTGAGTAGTTAGCTGTTCCCATGCAGTGAAAGGTGGTTGTGGGTGGCATCAGCTGGAGTGAGGAGGTTGTAGAGGTTTGTGGGCTGGGGTTCGAAGTTACTGTAGTTGGTGGATATCTTGTTGTGGAAGTAGTCTGCTAAGTTGCCGCACAGTTCCTGGCAATGCTAGGCCATGTCCTCGATGGCTAACAGGCAGGAGAACGTTCTGACGATGCTGAAGAGTTGCTTGCTGTGTACCCGATGCACATGGCATCCAAGCGCTTAGATTTATGGATGCCTGTCACACTCTTTATTGATACTAGTGCCTGACGATCTCTGTCTCTGACTCCTTTCCAGCAGGAAGTGTCTAAACCTCCATGACTTCCTTCATGTTAATAATATATAGTATAGTTATATACAATTTATGATTGCTGTATTAGCTCTAAGCATAATTATCCTTTTTCTTCTTTTGTTTACACCGATTTTAATGTGTTGTCGATATTTGACTATTTTATGCTATTGGACTTACATGTACACTATCTATGTTTTATCAGGAATGCATTATTACATTGTTTGTAATATCTTTACTTCTATTTACATTGTATTTATTGCTTTACTGTGTTCTTCTATTTCAATAAACCTAATTTGAACTCAAAAGAGTTGCTTGCTGTGGTTAGAGCCAGCAACAATGCAGTCTGCTGGGGTGCCTCTTTCTGTGTCTTTCAGATGTTAGTGGTAATTGTTGAGGGCTGCCTTGAAGGTGCCTCGGTGTTAAAACTTGGGGTCTCTAGTTGGCTGAAGTAGGTACCTTAGGCCAAGTAGGGACCCTTCCTTCTAAGTCGGGGAAAGAGAGGACACCTTCTCAGATAGCCCCTGCTCACCCCCTCGGTAGCTTGGCACGAGCAGCCAGGCTTATCTCCAAGGCAAATGTGTAAAGTATTTGCAACCATGCTCTCAGTAACCCAATGATAACACCACATATGGACTCCACATGAGTTTCATAAAAAAACAAGTCTATGTTTATATAAAAAATATACAATGAGACCACAAGATAAAAATCCAACATATGCATATTTGTAATATTTCACCTGCCCGGTTATTAGGCCAGCAAGCCCTTGTAGGTTCTTGCAGTATTAATGAGCAATTCTCGATGATCCTATGCAGTCCTATTGCAATGCTATGCAGTTCGTAATGCAAGAATCAGGCACTTCGTAATGTAAAAATAATGCAGTTGGTTATGCAAAAATAATGCAATGCGTAATGCAACAATCAGGCAATTCATAATGCACAAATAATGCACTGCGTAATGCAACAATCAGGAAGTTAGTGTAGAAGAGTAAGATCTGCTTCACATGGGTACCCCCACTTTTTGCTGGTGTTTCACTGTTTTTTTACTTTAATCTGCCTGGGACCCTGCAAATCAGGGCCCCAGCCTAGCTGCTTCCTCTCTAAAATGGTTTCCATATACATTAGGTACATTTCTGATTGGATCCTGGAGTGCCTTATAAGCCCCTAGTATATGCTATACTATGTACCTAGGGCATAGGTACATCAGAGGCCTACCAGGGGCTGAAGCATGTACTATGCCACCCCTGGGAAGCACTCCAAAGTGACACCACAGGTCTGCTACTGCAGCCTGGGTAAGGTGGTGCGTGCACCCCTTACAGTGGTATAGGCTACCTATATCACTACCATTGCTCACACACATATAAAACCTATAAGTCACTCTTATGGCAGGCCTTAACAATTCTGAGGGCAGAGTGCTTGGTTTTTATGTGAGAGGGTGCCCCTGCATGAGCAGAGCCCCTCTGCAGCGTTCAGAGTATGTCCTCTGATGCTATTTGTGGTGCAGCCTGACCATATACTCTTAAGTGCATTTTAACCTCGCGGTAAATGCTAACTTTGGACTGGCTGCACGTAAACATGTCGTGTTTGGTGTCAAACGCTTTGGAATACTACCCCCGCCAGTTCTGGCAGCGGGGGTAGCATTCCACCCTTCTAGAGGGAGAGACATGTTCACACTGGTCTAACCCGGTAAAGACTTTCTACAGCCCTGGCATCACAAAATGGATGCCACTGCCACAGACACGGGTCTGGCCTCCTGCTGCTGACCGAAACTCCGGCAGGGGAGGCCTGGACAATAGGTTTCAATGTGTATTGGGGCTGGGCGGGAGCACTCTCTGGTGCTTTGAAGTCCTGCACTGGGGGCACACTTTGTGTCCCTGTGCATAGTCCACTTCAAACCGGTTGCAGAGGCTACCTGCCCCTGCTCTGGCATGAAACTGGACAAAGGAAATGAGTATAACCACCCCTCTTTCCAAACCCTCCCATAGGTGGGTCCCTAGAGTATGTCCAACCCCCAAACTTTGTATAAGTATGGGAACCCAGTCCTTACGACTTCAAATTACCCAGGGTGAAACTCTGCAACATATATCCTGTCCCTTCGATGTTCCACGTTGCCTAGAAGACTGAAGAAATCTCTCTTGGGTCCAAAGAACAAGGGGTCAAGGAGTGACTCCCCTGCTTGGCAGGCACCAAAGAAGCAACTGACCAGTCTGCATCGCTGAAGCTTCCGCAGGACGCCGAAGTCTTTCCATCACCAGAGATGGATTTCCAGATTTCCCTGAGGCTACCCTGAGTCCACAGCAAAGCTGAGGCCCATAGCTATTGTGGGTGACGTGAAACCATGACCCCTGGACACCGTGGTCTTTTGCTGATCCATCATCTTCCTGGTCTTCCTCGAAATTGTACTTTGGGCTCTGAGTAGCGCCAGCCTTGAGCACATCCTGCACCGAAGATTTCTGGCCTCCACTCCACGAGTGACCCATGAGCCAGTTTCCAATGTGACCGGTTGAGGCTCCTTTGCGATCGCTAGCCTGTTGGCTAGTGGGTCCCCGCAAAGGCAACTCCTCTTTTGATTGGGCTTTCCTGGTTGTTCCAGACATGAACCGACTTACCCTTGCTGGGTGAGTCCCCCAGACCTTGCTGGTCTGCACCGACGTCCTTTCTCTGATTCCAAGTGACTTGCCGTTGCCAAGGCTTGTTGGGTCCAATCTGGTCGCCGATACTGCAGCACTCGACAGACTTCATGGAACAGCTCGAATCCAGCTCCTGATCATCATCAGCACCTCCTGGACCTCGTGGCTGAAGAGTCAATACACCCATCAACTCACCTGAATCACCCGACATCGGTGGGCATTGGTCTATCGTACCCTTGGTCGCTGGTAAGTGACCCAGACTCTGTCCCCTCTGCTTTCAGGTTCCTTCCATCCTCGATCTGGGCTTGGATCACTTCGGACACTTCTCCTCTTCACGGCAGCAGCACTTCCTGAGCTGCTTCCATTGAAAACAGCGACGCGACCTGACACCATTTGACACCTAAGCACTCCGCTTCCCTGGGTGAGGTAACTCGAGTACTCCGGTTCTCTCATGGGTGTTGGCCCTAGACACCTCTAAGTCAAAAAGGGCTCACTCGTAGATATCCTCTAAGTGTCCTTAAACTCTAAATTTCCAATCGCGACTTTCCCCATAGAAGTAAATGGTGATTCACGGCTGTGTTCTCACACTGCAAGCGTCCCCCGTGGGTCCCCTGTGTCACTGCCTTGGGTGCTTTCTTGTGGTCCAAGCACTTCTACAGGCTCTAGGTCTTGTGTCTAGTTCAGTCGTGGTTCTTATACCACTTTATTGGTATATGGTTTGGTGCGCCCCTAGGGCCCAAACGTGTATTTGTGCTTTTACTGTTGGTTGCTGACTTGTAACTTAAGTACTTTGAACTCCAGTCTCATAAGGAGCCTAGAGGGGTGTGTTTTATCTTAAATACATATATTTTAAATATATACCTGGTGTGGTTGTCCTTTCATTTGGTCATTCAAGAGATTATAGACTGGTAAAACAAGCTGATTTACATTCCTTCAAGACTTAGCCTGAAGGCTGCTCTCCATAGCTACCACTAGGATAGCTTTCAACAAAGGTTGTCTTTAACCTATCACCATAAGGGGTTGTTTGGACTGATACAAGGTACCCACTATAACTAGTGGACAGCATATATCAGGCCAACTTCTCCCATTGGTGTGCAGCGTGTGGGATTCCAGCTTGCTATTGTTTTACCAGATAATCTCAATTGAATTGATCAACTGAAAACCACCAAAGGCACCTTAGTTACATATAATATCAAGTTTAGTATACAGTGAGTTCTACTGAACCTAGGGTTGTGTGTAAAGGGATAGCACCACCTTTCTACAACTCAAGAGAGTTTAGTAGGCCACACTAGTGTAGGTAGTGCAATACACCATACCACACTAGTAATGTCTAATCGGCCAGGAACCAGTGGGTCCAGCCAGAAGCCAGTGAGCTTCTCCTCTATAAATAAGAGGATCTCTCCTTTGCACAGCTTAGGGCCTTATGTTCCATTAGGAAGCTGAAGACAGGCAAAAGGCCAACCACCCAGCATCTCTTAAAGATACTCAGGCTGGATGATCTCTCAGGACCTAGGGGGCCTGAAGGGGTAGGCAGAGTGGGTGGGACAGCAGGTGAAGGTGGGCCTAGGAGTGCCAACTCCCCTGACCCCACCTCTACTGCTGACCAGACTGATGACAATGATCAGGATCTGGTGACCCCAGCTCCACTGGATGAGGATGAGGAGGATGACAACAATGCTCCCCCCTTTGTTCCTCCAGGAAGAGTTGAAAGTAGGGTTAGAAGGAATAGATCTCTCTCAAGGGAGTCTGTTCAGTCTACCTCATCTATAGGGACCTCTGTCTCTTCTCACAGAGGGAGGGAAACCTCCCAGGAGAGGAGAGAGAGACTGCTGATGTATGAGCAAGATAAGTTCAACCTCAGAAAGCAGCAGATGGCCCTAGATAGGGAAGCCCTAGTGCTCTACAAAGCTAGTAAAAAGGAGGGACTAGAGTCCCATTGTGGTAAATAAAAATTCCTTTACCGGGACTGAATTTGATACAGGAACATAGTAAAATAGCTCAGTAAAATGAGAGGCAGAATCCGTGATATTAGAGTTTCGGAATGGGCTTTATTCCAATAAGCGATTATAATCGGATGCCTCAAGTTCCATCACCACGGGGGTTCAGGAAGTGAAGTACATACTTTATTGACAAGAAGTAACTTTTATAGTCCATACATTATAATGAAGTGAATACAGTAGGCGTAACAATTGATAAGGAAATTGACGTGTGGTCCGCGTAACCGAAAAATGGGTGTAATAATGAGTAAAAAGGAACATGATTGGTTATGACGTAATACATAGGTGGATCTATAAGATAATACTTGGCATGGATGCGCGCGCAGCAGTATGACGTGTAATTGACGTGTAACTAGGGGGTGACGGGGATTTGACATTTAGCTCTATATGTGGAGACGAGAAGTCTGGGGGGTCAAGTCAACCTAATCCCAAATCATATCTAACATCCTATGTTTAAAGAACTATGTTATCCATAAAAGAAGGACTCTCGGACAGAATCTATTCTATACTGACTGTGCGTGCGTGTACAAGCGTCTAAGTGTCTACACTGAATGCGAGGGGGTAGGAATATTCCATGGTAACAGGGCTATGAATTACTTGCATGAGGACAGAGAAGATGGGCCTTTTTGCTTGGTAACTGGAGGAATGTTTACTTAAACTACTAGGCAGGAATGCATCGGCTGAGGGGGAAGCAGATAATTCGAAGGTGAAATACAGTTCTTGGCAGAGAATAGGCTGATGTCAGGCTTCGTGAGCCGCGCAGAGAATGAGACAAAGTTCATGGTCACAGATGCAGGCTCGGACTGGAGCTTTCAGAGGCAGAAGGCAAGAGGAGTTTTGATGACAGAATCAGGGCCTACTTGCCTGGACTGTAAAGTGGCATAAGTGAACCATATAAAGCCGGTGGCCTTTCATATTTAAGAATGGAATATCCGGCCTATTCATGGCGGATCTGGCAGAGGACATGTTGACGGTGGGCATACATGTATTTGCGTCTTCATAACTGGAACTGGAGGGAACATACATGTACTTGTGACATGCACATAGAACCGTTGGGGTCCAAGATAGGGGACATAACTGACCAGAAAAATCCACATTTCCACATTCCCTCCTTGTCCCCTCCTTGCCCTTCAAGAGATATCAATCTTCATCAATCCATTGATCTGTTCATATAGCATCATTTGTTCTTCTTTCTTCTTCCGGAATCTTGAATGAAAATCTTGATGTGGAATACATGATGTGGCACACAGACCACAAATCGCTGGTCCACATTGCAGACATAGACAGCAACTGAATAGTATGAGAAGGCCAATACCTAGGAAGGATAGAACTCTCCATCCCCAGGCTGATACCGCATTCCAAAACCAACTGGACCAAGTCCAAGTGCCTGGGTTCTGGTGTATCTGGCTTACAATCTTATGAAGGCGAGTGATGGCTTTATATACAGATGGCGAATTTTCTGGTATGAATACGCAACAGCTTGATCCGATGACCCTACAAGCTCCGCCCCTATCAGCCAGGATGACGTCAAGGACAAGACGATTTTGAAGCACAACAATCCGCATAGCAGACTGTTCTTCCGTTAAGTTGCCTAGGGCGGAAATAGTCTCATTCACTACTGCTTCAAGGGTTCTAGTTAATCTACGTATCAGCTTACTATTAGTAACAGTACCTATATAGGGAAAGATGCCTTTATTAAAATCTACATACTTATCCCATGCCGTCTCAGTGTAATCGACAATGGGGAGATCTCTCCGTTCTCTGTTGTGTACTAAATGAATATTTCTGTAATAATCAGGAGGAGCTAGGAAAACAGGTGGCAAAAGGAATGCTATGTAGCAGGTACCATCCCAATCTAGAGGTAGACGCATATATGCAGTCTGACCACATATAAAGTAGGAGTGGCGAGAAGCTCTGAATGAAGATTTTCCTTGATCACTGAATTCTACTATAGTAGTGCATTTACTATGGCCCATATGTATGGAACCAACCTTTCTTACACACAATTCACCTTTTGCTGGGAATACTGACATGGTGGGTAAGACTAGCTCAACTTCGGATACGACATTTAGAATCATGAGATTAGGTGTAAAATTACCTAATCCATACACTTCATTTTCTAGATCAGTTCCTGTTCTTTTGGGGCGACCCTCCTTGTCAGGGTAGCAGACTTCGAGTAAAACTAGGTTCAGGTTTCCCCATATCCAATGATCTTGGTAAACTGCTGTGTCTGAGTCTATGGAATTGATTAAACTGAACCATGCTCCACAGGAGCCATTATGTGTGAATGGATGTGGAAAGAAAGGCAGGACTCCTTCATAATTCTGATAGGGAGGGAGTCGGCCACACACCCAACAATTAGTAGCATTACTAGTCTGATGGGAATGATGTAACATACTAATGAAAGTGTTATTGCGCAGCGCAAGTCTATAAGACAATTCATGCGGAGGTAAGTCACTAAAAGAATGTTCTGCAATAACATTGTGAACATTTCTGGCAATAGGGTAATATATGTGCAACAACATACTGGTAATAATTATTAAAAGACTTAAGGAAAACAAAATTAATAAGGTCCCTATACAATGGCTACGCAGTGATTTACAATACGCCTGTCGTTTCATCATTTTTCGCGACTGTTCATGATTCAGGTCTAGAGGATACATGTCAGAGACAGATTCAACCGCTTCACCTAGGGGAGGACTTAAACAATCAAACCGTCTGACGTCCTAGGCCTTAACTTAACTTTGTAAAGTTCGCTTTCAGTTTTTTCCACCAAAGGAAGTTTTGAATCAGTCTGTGAGGGAGTGCAGGGCACAATGTCTATATCCGAGGATAGTCCATGAAATTTCTTGATGTGGCTTGAATGAATCCAGCCCTTGCGGCCCTCGATCTTCACGGCTGTTCTTGTGGTCAGCAGGACCAACTTGGGTGCTTTCCACCTGGGCTCCAGCTGAGTCTTTCGGTCGAAATTCCTCACAAAGACAAGATTACCCGGAACAACGTCATGGGGTTTCACCTCAGTGTTGTCGGGAAAAGCTGCAGCTACCTGTGAACGAGAAGATTGTAGTGCAGACATCAAGGAAGCCAAGTAATCTGTCAGCATATTACAGTCAATATCAGTTATTTTGCGTGGTACGGGCGTCCCCCACATATTTGGTGGTCTACCGAAGATCACCTCATACGGGGATAGCCCTGTTCGTGAATGTGCTACCATTCTCATGTAAAAGAGTGCAACTGGTAACGCTACTACCCAGTCGACACCTTTCTCTCTGCATATTTTGGACATTCTAATTTTCAGTATCTGGTTATGTCTTTCTACGAGACCTGCTGCCTCGGGGTGTCGGACACAGTGGAATTTCCACTGATATCCTAACAGAAGTGAAACGTGTTTCATTAATTCGGATGAGAACGGCTGGCCGTTATCTGAGTAAACAGCACGTGGTAAACCGTATCGTGGGAAGAATTCTCGAACCAACTGTTTGGCAGTAGTCGGGGCAGTGTAATCTGAAACCGGGTATGCCTCCGTCCAACGGGACAGAGCGCAGACAACTACGAGAACATATTTGAATCCTCGACATCGTTCCATCTGGATATAGTCCATCTGGAGTACTTCAAAAGGATGATTAGGAGTATGAAATCCACCCTGTTCTATGGGAACGCTTTTTCCTGGGTTGAACTGACAACAGATCATACAGGTACGAACCTTTTGTTTTGCTGCTGCTCGTAAATGTTTATTGAACCAAATGTGTTGAATGCTGTCTAGCATAGCTTTTTCTCCTAAATGTGCTGGACTATGTATAGTGTTAATTATGACTTGGACCATTGAATCAGGAAGGAACCATACAGACCTTTCCTTCATCATCCATCCTTGGTCCGTTTGGATCCCTCCTAATTCAGTCCATTTCTTTATTTCGTCTGGTGTAGCATGTGTCTGTATGTCAATTACGTCAAGAGTAGGATCTTTAACTGTCATACAACGTGTCGGTGTCGGGACTATTGTCTTTGTCATATCGGGGGTTTGAGTTTGAGCAGTCAGTTTAGCTGTTCTGTCGGCTAGGTCATTGCCTTGGGAAATGATATCAGTAACCTTTGTATGGGCCTTACATTTCATAATTGATATTTTAGTGGGTAGATGTATTGCATCTAATAATGCATGAATGAGGGGTCCGTGCTGAATGTGGGCACCGTGGGAAGTTAAATAACCTCTCTCTCGCCACAGCACGCCGAAGTCATGTACAACTCCGAATGCATAACGTGAGTCAGTGTATATGTTGACTTTTTTATTCATGGCTTGAATACAGGCTTGTGTCAGAGCGATAAGTTCTGCGGCTTGAGCTGACAAAGTGTTTATACGATTAGTTTCAATGACTTCAGTATCTGTTGTGACTGCGTAAGCGGCTACTAACTCTCCTGTACTTGTTCTCATGCATGAACCATCTACATACAAGGTCAGGTCTGGATCTGGCAATGGGACATCGGTTAAGTCTTGTCTGGGTTTTGTTGTTATTGTAATAACTTCAATACAGTCATGGGCTAGTGGGTCTGTTCCGATTACAGGTAGAAGTGTGGCAGGATTCAATGTGTTACAGCGTCTGATTTCTATATGTGGCTGAAACAATGTAAGTTCATATCCTGTAAGTCGCGCTATAGTCAAGTGTTGTGTTTGTGTTCTATTTACAAGAACCTCTACTGCGTGTGGTACTTGAACTGTCAATGGATGTCCTAACACTATGGCATCGCTTTGTCTGATTGCTAAAGCTGTCGCTGCTACTGATTTCAGGCACGCAGGCAAAGCCTGAGCTACGGGATCTAATGTACTAGAGAAATAGGCACATGGTTTGTGTGCTCCTGCTTGATCCTGTGTGAGTACTGACAAGGCAGTACCTTCGCGTTCTGTAACAAAGAGTGTAAACTGTTTTCTGTAACATGGTGTTGCTAAAACAGGTGCTTGACATAAAGTTTTCTTTAGGCTTTCAAAAGCTTGTGTATGTTCTTGAGTCCAAGGGAGAACAGTCGATGTGGCTGCCTCCTGGGTTGTCAACTGAATGAGTGGTTTTGCTAGAAATGCATATTGCGGGATCCACTGTCTACAATATGAAGTGAGGCCTATGAAAGCCCGTACTTCCTTTTGTGTCTTGGGTATTGGCATGTTAGCTATTAACTGAATGCGGTCGGGTGTAAGCTGCCTTCCCTCCTTGGACAGCGAGTGACCAAGATAAATAACTCGCTGGACACAGAATTGCAGCTTAGAAGGGGACACCTTGTGCCCCTTTTCGGCTAGAAATTGTAAAACTGTCAGTGATGCTTTCTCACATTCGGGTTCGCTTCTAGCGGTGATCAGCAGATCATCGACATATTGAAGCAAGGCAGTGTTAACTGGCATGTGTATACTGTCAAGTTCTCGTTTCAGTGCTTGGCTATAGATGCTGGGGCTTTCTGTAAATCCTTGAGGTGCGCGGGAGAATTTAAAGCTACGCCCATTTAAACTAAATCCGAACAAATATTGACTTTCCGGATCTATTGGGACGCTGAAAAAGGCATTCTTGAGATCGATTACAGTGAAGAATGTCGCTTCGGAATCAATAGCTGTCAGTAATGACGAGATATCTGGGACCACAGGAAATTGTGGCACAATGCATTTGTTTAACTCGCGCAGATCAATAACCAATCGGTATACTGGCGGAGCTGTAGGATCTGTTCGTTTAAGAATCGGAATTATCGGTGAATTACATACATTGGAGTCTGTTTCTACAACTACTCCTTGGGCAATAAGCTCGTCAATGATTTGTAGTAAAGCCACTACAGCATCTGGTGGTAACTTGTATTGTCGCATTCGTGGTAGCACCACTCCTGCCTTTAATGTGACTCGGTATGGTGTAATGTTCATGCAACCAACATCAGTAGGGCCTTGTGCCCATAGATGTGTAGGTAAAGTCTGCAGTCGGGGATCCATGTCTCTAGATACATAGTGACCTTTAAAATCACGTAAAAACAACCTTACTCCTTCCGGAGAACAACATATTATGGCTCCTAGAGCTTTCAACGTTTTTATTCCTAACAGATTTTCTGGGCATGATTTAGTGAGCAATAAATCTGTAGTTCGGGTCAGAGGTCCTATCGTAAGTGGAAGAGGCTGTGACACTTCATTAACAATAGGTTTTCCTGAAAAACCAAGGGAAATATTCTGTGAGCCTGAGAGGGGTGCCCCTGGAACTTCACTACGTTTTATGGTCGTTCGACTTGCCCCTGTATCGAGTAGAAATTTTCTATCTTGGCCTAATAATTCACTATGTACATAAGGTCCTTCTTGGTCTACTGGGATTTCAATAAGGGGTAAGTCAACTTCCCTCTCTAGGCTTGTTCATGCGTAACGCTGATACTCGGGATATTCATACTGTGCGGTCTGATACATTTGTCGTGTTGTTGTCTGTGTGGCAGCAGCAGGCAACGGTGGTGCAGCTGGCACAAACTGTATTGGCTGTTGTGCGGCTGGCATGGCCTGGGCATGCTGCGTAGCTCCTTGTTCATTCTGATCTTGTCTAAGTGGCCGTGATCTTTCTTGTGTTTTACCTATGGCGATATTATGTTTTAAAACTGGACAATCGTGTACGTAATGACCTGGCTTTTTACAATAATTGCATGTCCCTTTTACAGGTCCTGCTGAATCGGAATGCGTCATACCCTTTTTATGTCCTTCAGCTGGAACTGTCTGGGAAACTAGCATTTTCATTTTCGTGTCTTTCATGCGTCTGTGTTCATGTTCTTGTTCCTCTTTAATTCTATTGTGGTGGTACTGTAACATTTGTAACATTTGTGTTGGAGTGTTACCTTGCCAGGTACTCTCGAATTTTAATACTCTATTCTTTACTGGGGGCAGGGCATTTTCCACTAATTTTGTTACAAACAGATGCGGGTATGATTCGCTACTTGCTTTTATGCCACTATTTATACCAAAACATTTCTCGAATCGGGCATAGTAATCGCTAGTGTCTTCATCTTGTTTCTGTTTACAGGCTGAAATTGTACCCCAATCTTCCTTTTTCGTAGTTAATAAACGTGGCAGTACCTGTACTAGTAGACCTGGTAGTGCTTTAGTTTTGTCCCCAAGCCCCGAACCTGGACCTCGGGCCCTTTCTTCTGCTTCTAATGCTGACCATTCTATCTTTTGATCACCTACCTCCCACTCTTTTTCCTTGAGTTTCTCATAAATGCCAGCAGGCATCAACACCTTTAATATTGTCATAACGTCGGGGTAGGTATACTCTCCCATGAGTAACATGTCTTTGATTTCTCGGTGAAAACCCGCTGGGTCTTTGTCATGACTGGGTACTACTTTCTTCATTTCCAACAATTCTATTTTCGATATAGGCGTATATACAAATACACGTTTAAACTCATTGTCCTCGCCTTTTATTGGGTGTACTTCTCGTAAGGGATTCTGTCTATCCAGGTGATACGTCGTTCTTTCCTTGACAGGCAATGAGACATGCTCTGAGCATACAAAAAGAATATACTGCTTTCTAGATACTAGAATTTCTTTAATTAATTTGGTACCTGGACCTCTCCATTTCTTCATAAGCAATTCAGTCAATATGTCAGGTAAGGGACCAGGGTCCGAATGCTGACTCTGATATAGTATAATGAGTTGTTGAATCATATAAATCCCAGCTAACCTCTGCTCATCTGGGGTGAGATTCAAAAATGTGCGTACTACTGTCTCATCACTATATTTTCCGGGACTGTCCACCCAGTGGACAGCTGCCCTTGCTAAATCTTGTTCATCCATAGAATCGAGAAAATGATAACCCCTTCGTTCTCGGAGTAGTTTGTCGGCGGTTTGGAACGAATGCTCGTTAGACCTTATATTAATTATAGGTATTTGAAAATTCCTGTTATTATCTGGACATATCGGATGTATTGAGTCAGTATGATATCTAATCTGATTCCTATTACAAGATCTTCCTCTACCTACATAGGCTATGGTGTCCGACTGTCCTGTGGGCAGTCCTGACCCTTCTTCCTCGTTTTGTTCGAACTCGTCTATCTCTAATCTCTCCTCGTGTAGGCGTTCTATTTCTTTACGGATCTTTCGGCACATGGCTATTATACAATTTTGCTTATCGTGTCTCCCTTCTGATATATTCTGGCCCCATTTTGTAAGAATTTTCATTGCTTCCGGATCTACCCCCGGTCGGTCTTGATTTCTGATCACACAGTTTATGAGGAAACGTAACAGTTCCCCCTGTATCTCTACTTTCTGGTATTCCATAGCTCTGTTAATACATTCTGGATCTCGCCCTGTTTGAACAAAATGGTATATTTTATCTAGATGCGTAGTCATTCCTGGTAGCTTCGCTAAATACCCTGCGGCTCGTCTGATACGTAATGATGCCAGGATCATTTCGTCCTCTTTGCCGAGCACCGGGTCATATCTACAATCTATAAGAAGTTCCTTAAGCGTACGATCACTTACGAATTTGGGTGTACGTGAATGCGCTGACTCTTGAAAAATAAGTTTATTTATTCTAGGTGGCGTAGAAAAAATATTGGTAGCACCTCCCGTGGCCCCGTCTGGGGCGTCGGGTGTGAAAGGATTCGTCGAACGTGACACAGCAACTATAGGTGTGGACTCAGCTATAGAAGTACTTGTAGGAACAGATGCAGAAACAGATGTGCTTGCCGGAACTTGTGACTCGATTTGTTGCTGCAGGGATACGGGTGCTGGATCTTGGTGTTGGACCTCCCTGGTATGCGGTCTACGTGGGGCGGAATTAGCATACTCGGGTGCTGCGTCATCTAAATATGAGGAAAGAAAAACATCTTCTGCGGTTCTAGGATGCCCCTTAGGATGTACCTTGATTGGGAATAATGGGGTTGGCAAGTCTTTTAGTATTTCTGGAGTAGCCTTAGGTAATCCTTCGGCCAGAAGGGGATACATACCATTCATAAGGGCATTTCTTTGTCTGTCTACTTGTTCTGATTTTACTCGGATACCTTCCTCAATTAATAGATTCTCTCGAACTTTATTGGAATTCTCTTTACTCTTCTCTTCCTGTCTACGTGCTTTTTCTGTTCGTCTATGTGATTCTTTACGCCATAATTCAACGGCGTCTTTCTGTGACTGTCTGACTTTTCTTTTCCATAACTCTTCCTCGACTTTCATGATGCACTCTGCATCCCAGGTCCCCGCTGTGGGCCACCTCTGACTTTCTGGTAATCCCTTGCTATAGTCTACCCATAAATCAAGAAATAATATAGCGTCTAAGCCATGTTTGTGATACATAAAGTGCCCTGGAGTGTCCCTAGGAGGAATAGGGACGGCTTCTTCGAGAACCCCTTTACTGGTAGAGATCTGTCTTAATTTCGAAAAGAGCGGCATATTGAGAACTGACCTTATACTTGATTTTGACCTGATACTTGAATTTGAACAGACTTAATACAATAAACACGATAATGAACAGTCATTCATACCACGATATTCAGAACATACTTAAACACTTTAAACATTTAACATTAAACCTTTAACTGAAACAACAATGATGATCGTCTGCATAACTAATCACCAAGCTTAATTCTCGACAATAACTAGACAATAACTAGATACTTCGGAATACTTCGGAATACTTGATATACTGCTAAACAGTACAGATACACTGCTAAAACAGTGCAGACCGGATTTGTGTACCCAAACCCGTCTTGACCGGCACAACCTATGTGCACGTCAGAAATGCCTCCCCAGCAATGGTACTCACCGGGTAGCTTCGGAAACGGAAGGCCTCAGTAACTTGAACTTGAACCGGACCGGACTCGACTCGACTTGACTCGTCGGACACTGGGCTTGACTTCGGACTGGTGGGTCTCTGTATACCTCGGATCTTGCTCTCTCAGCTAGGCTCTGGTCGGGATACTTCGCACTTCTCACCGCCTCGTCTGGGTGTTGATCGCAGTCTCAGTCGCCCCCGCTTGACCGGAGGGAGATACAGGAAATCCTGCTGGTACGCGTTATTGTCCGTCCAGCTGTGGCAGGAGACCGGGCCTGCAACGCACCGCCGGCGCGTGAGATGAGAAAGTGTCCCTATTCGGGCGCCATCATGTGGTAAATAAAAATTCCTTTACCGGGACTGAATTTGATACAGGAACATAGTAAAATAGCTCAGTAAAATGAGAGGCAGAATCTGTGATATTAGAGTTTCGGAATGGGCTTTATTCCAATAAGCGATTATAATCGGATGCCTCAAGTTCCATCACCACGGGGGTTCAGGAAGTGAAGTACATACTTTATTGACAAGAAGTAACTTTTATAGTCCATACATTATAATGAAGTGAATACAGTAGGCGTAACAATTGATAAGGAAATTGACGTGTGGTCCGCGTAACCGAAAAATGGGTGTAATAATGAGTAAAAAGGAACATGATTGGTTATGACGTAATACATAGGTGGATCTATAAGATAATACTTGGCATGGATGCGCGCGCAGCAGTATGACGTGTAATTGACGTGTAACTAGGGGGTGACGGGGATTTGACATTTAGCTCTATATGTGGAGACGAGAAGTCTGGGGGGTCAAGTCAACCTAATCCCAAATCATATCTAACATCCTATGTTTAAAGAACTATGTTATCCATAAAAGAAGGACTCTCGGACAGAATCTATTCTATACTGACTGTGCGTGCGTGTACAAGCGTCTAAGTGTCTACACTGAATGCGAGGGGGTAGGAATATTCCATGGTAACAGGGCTATGAATTACTTGCATGAGGACAGAGAAGATGGGCCTTTTTGCTTGGTAACTGGAGGAATGTTTACTTAAACTACTAGGCAGGAATGCATCGGCTGAGGGGGAAGCAGATAATTCGAAGGTGAAATACAGTTCTTGGCAGAGAATAGGCTGATGTCAGGCTTCGTGAGCCGCGCAGAGAATGAGACAAAGTTCATGGTCACAGATGCAGGCTCGGACTGGAGCTTTCAGAGGCAGAAGGCAAGAGGAGTTTTGATGACAGAATCAGGGCCTACTTGCCTGGACTGTAAAGTGGCATAAGTGAACCATATAAAGCCGGTGGCCTTTCATATTTAAGAATGGAATATCCGGCCTATTCATGGCGGATCTGGCAGAGGACATGTTGACGATGGGCATACATGTATTTGCGTCTTCATAACTGGAACTGGAGGGAACATACATGTACTTGTGACATGCACATAGAACCGTTGGGGTCCAAGATAGGGGACATAACTGACCAGAAAAATCCACATTTCCACACCATGGTGGCAGCAATTTCCCTAGAGATAGGGAGAGGTCTTATGACCATAGAAACCTAAGTAAGATTGTCCCTCCCTACCAGATAACTGCCTTGGAGAGGGCCTGTAAGGTACAGAAGGTCCCTCAAGGTCAGTGGGCAGCAATCTTATGGCTCTCCTTTGCAGACAAAGGTAGCGATAAGTTCCTCACTGTAAGAGAAGAGGATGCTGATGATTACCAGGTCTTGAAAAGTGCTCTGATAGATGGGTTTGGCCTAACCACTGAATAATACAGGTTAAAGTTCAGGGATACCCAAAAGGGACAAAATCAAGACTGGGTGGACTTTGTTGACTGTGCTGCCAAGGCTCTGGAAGGTTGGTTATTGGGCAGTAAAGTGTGTGACTTCATAGGATTGTACAATCTGATAATGAGGGAGCAGATTCTTAATAACTGTCAAAATCAGCTGTTGCACCAGTACCTGGTAGACTCTGATCTGACCTTTCCCCAAGCATTGGGAAAGAAGGCAGACAAATGGGTCAGAACCAGGGTAAGGCAGAAGGTACATAACCAAGGTGGTGACCTAAAGAAGCAAGATTCTAAGAACTCTGACAAGGGTGGGGACAAGGGTAAAGACCAGAAGTCTTCTCAAGGGCCCCAAAAATCTTCTTCAAATGGGGAGTCACAGTCTAACAAGGGAAAAGGCCAAAAGAAACCTTGGTGCAAAATCTGTAAACAGAAAACTCACTGGACCAGTGACTGCACCAAGTCCAAAGAATCTACTCCAGCCACCATTGCCCCTAAGGCAACTGTTCCCCCTAGTTCAGCTACACTAGGTGGTGGCAATGTCCAGAACAAGGGTGTAGTAGTGTTGACCCTGGGTTCTGAGATGGACTCTGGCCTTGTCAGAGTTCCAACTCAGGCTGTACTTGTCTGTGATGGGGGCATGGATATGTCCCCCTTTGTGAGTCCCAGTAATCTGGGCAAATACAGACAACAGCCTTTAACAAATGGAGTAGAGGCTTGGGCATTCAGGGACACAGGAGCACGTGTCACAATGGTGACAAAAGATCTTGTAGATCCTGGGCAGATTATACTTGGTGAAATGTTCCAAGTGACCAATGCTAGCAATGTCAGAACAGACCATTCTCTGGCAGTTGTTAACTTCTCCCGGGGATGGGTAACCGGCCTTAAGAAGGATGTGGTAAGTGCAGCCCTACCAGTACAGTGCTTGCTTGGCAATGATCTAGAGACTTCAGCTTGGGCTGAAGTGGAGCTCAGGACACATGCAAAAATGTTAGGGATCCATGCTCATGTCTTTGCTGTGACTAGGCCACAGGCCAAAATGTCTAAAGCTGGACAGGCCCTGGATTCTGGAAAAATGGACAAGGTGCCTCCCAAGAGGAGGAGCAGTAGGGTTAAGGCAGAGAATTCCCACCTGACTCAGAATACTGATCAGTCTCCTCAGGGAGATGATCTTGAGCCTGAAGAAGGAACTGTCCCAGAGGAGCTTGAATCTGACCAGGTTGAGATCTGAGGGACAGGGGGCCCTTCCAGGTCTGATCTGAGCCAGGAGCAGAAAACCTGCCCCTATCTTGAACCACTCAGAAAGCAAGCTGCTGATGAGGCTGCTGGGAATGCTAGTGGCACCAATAAAGTTTATTGGGATGATGGACTCCTTTACTCAGAGAGTAGAGACCCCAAGCCTGGTGCATCCAGGAGGTTGGTTATACCTCTGAAGTTTAGGGTCTTCCTATTGACACTAGCCCATGATATTCCCCTAGCAGGACACCTGGGCCAGAACAAGACTTGGGACAGAATTGTCCCTCACTTTCACTGGCCCCACTTGTCTGAAGACACTAAGGAGTTTGTTGCTCCTGTGTCACCTGCCAAGCCAGTGGCAAGGCAGGTGGAACCACAAAGGCCCCCCTGATACCACTACCTGTGGTGGGGGTTCCATTTGAGAGGGTGGGGATTGGCATTGTTGGTCCCATGGATCCTTAAACAGCATCTGGGCACAGATTTATACTGGTGCTGGTGGATCATGCCACCAGGTACCCAGAGGCAATTTCCCTAAGGACCACCACAGCACCTGTAGTGGCAAGAGCTCTCCTGGGTGTATTCTCAAGAGTAGGCTTTCCTAAGTAGGTAGTATCTGACAGGGGGGCAAACTTCATGTCTAGTTACTTGACTGCTATGTGGAACGAGTGTGGAGTGCACTACAAGTTCACCACACCCTATCACCGACAATGCAATGGTTTAGTTGAAAGGTTCAACAAAACCTTAAAGGGCATGATTAAAGGACTCCCAGAAAAGCCTAGGTGAAGATGGGACATACTCTTGCCCTGCCTTTTATTTGCATACAGGGAGGTGCCTTGAAAGGGGGTTGGTTACAGCTCGTTTGAACTTTTGTTTGGTCACCCTGTCAGGGGTCTATTATGTCTGGTTAAGGAAGGATGGGAGTTACCTCTCAAGCCCCCCAAACAGGACCTAGTGGACTATGTACTTGTTTTCCGCTCCAGGATGGCTGAGTATATGAAAAAGGCAACCAAAAACCTTGAGGCTAGCCAGGAATTACAAAAAGCCTGGCATGACCAAAAGGCTGTACTGACTGTCTACCAGCCAGGACAGAAAGTATGGGTGTTTGAGCCTGTGGCCCCAGCATCCCTCCAGGACAAATGGAGTGACCCCCATACAATTGTTGAGCAGAAAGGGGAGGTTACCTACTTGGTAGACCTTGGAACCCCTAGTAGTCCCCACAGGGTACTTCATGTCAACAGACTTAAACCATATGTTGACATGGCTACTGATGAAGGACAGGAGGAAGAGAGTGACCCACTCCCTGACCTGCTTTCTCAGAACTCTGATGATGGGTTAGTTGATGGTGTAGCCTTGGCAGGCAGCCTCACTACCCAGCAGCAAACTGACTGCAGAAAACTTCTCAGCCAGTTCAGACATATGTTTTCTCTGACTCCAAGTCAGACCACCTGTTGCACTCATGAAGTGGACACTGGGGACAGTCTGCCTGTGAAGAATAAGATCTACAGGCACCCTGACCATGTCAGGGACTGTATAACGACAGAAGTCCAAAAGATGTTGGATTTGGGAGTGATTGAACCCTCAGTTAGCCCTTGGACTAGTCCAGTAGTCCTGGTACCTAAACCTCACACCAGAAAGAAATGAGGTTTTGTGTAGACTACATGGGTCTCAATGCAGTTACTAGGACTGATGCCCATCCCATCCCCAGGGCAGGTGAGCTAATAGATACTTAGGCCTCAGCCAAGTTCCTAAGCACATTTGAACTGACAGCTGGCTACTGGCAGATCAGACTAGCTGATGATGCAAAGCCAAAGACAGCATTTTCTACCCCTAGTGGGCACTATCGGTTTGTGGTAAAGACCTTTGGTTTGAAGAATGCACCTGCCACTTTCCCAAGGTTGGTAAATCAAAACCTTAGAGGCCTGGAAGACAATAGTGCAGCATATCTAGATGATATTGCTGTCTTTATCTCCACCTGGGAGGATCACCTGGTCCACCTGAGGAATCTTTTGGAGGCCCTGCAAAATGCAGGCCTCACTATCAAGGCCACCAAGTGCCAGATAGGGCAGAGTCAGGTTGTGTACCTGGGCCATCTTGTAGGTGGAGGCCAGGTTCAACCACTACAGAGCAAAATCCAGACCATCATGGACTGGGTTGCTCCAACTACCCTGACTCAGGTGAGAGCCTTCTTAGGCCTGACTGAGTACTATAGGAGATTTGTCAAGGGGTATGGATCAATAGTGACACCCCTGAATGATTTAACGTCTAAGAAAATGCCCCAAAAGGTTCTGTGGACAGCTAGCTGTCAAAAGGCATTTGATGACCTGAAGCAGGCCATGTGCACTGCTCCCATTCTGCAGAGTCCTGATTACTCCAAGAAGTTCATTGTCCAAACAGATGCATCTGAATTGGGGGTAGGGGCTGTACTGTCACAATTAAATGATCAAGGTCAGGATCAGCCAGCAGCTTTCATAAGCAGAAGGCTGACCCCTAGAGAGAAACGTTGGTCAGCCATTGAGAAGGAGGCCTTTGCTGTGGTTTGGGCTCTGAAGACGTTCAGGCCCTACTTGTTTGGTACTCACTTCCTAGTTCAGACATACCATAAGCCCCTCTTATGGCTGAAACAAATGGAGGGTAAAAATCCCAAACTGCTTAGGTGGTCCATTTCCCTACAGGGGATGGACTTTACAGTGGAACATAGACCTGGGAGTAACCATGCCAATGCAGATGGACTCTCTAGGTATTTCCACTTAGAACATGAAGACTCAACTGGTCGAGGTTAGTTTAATGTCCCTGCGTTTGGGGGGTGGGGTGTTGTGTAGGAGAGTAGGATCTGCTTCACATGGGTACCCCCACTTTTTGCTGGTGTTTCACTGTTTTTCGTCTTTAGTCTGGCTGGGACCCTGCTAATCAGGGCTCCAGCCTAGCTGCTTCCTCTCTAAAATGGGTTCCATGTACATTAGGTACATTTCTGATTGGATTCTGGAGTGCCTTATAAGCCCCTAGTATATGGTATACTATGCACCTAGGGCATAGGTACCTCAGAGGCCTGCCAGGGGCTGAAGCATGCATAATGCCACCCCTGGGAAGCACTCCAAAATTACACCACAGGTCTGCTACTGCAGCCTGGGTAAGGTGGTGCTTGCACCCCTTACAGTGGTATAGGCCACCTATATCACTACCATTGCGCACACATATAAAACCTATAAGTCACTCCTATGGCAGACCTTAACAACCCCGAAGGCAGAGTGCTTGGTTTTTATGTGAGAGAGTGTCCCTGCATGAGCAGAGCCCCTCTGCAGCGTTCGGAGTACCTCCTCTGATGCTGTTTGTGGTGCAGCCTGACCATATACTCTTAAGTGCATTATAACCTTGTGGTAAATGCTAACTTTGGACTGGCTGCACAGAAACATGTCGTGTTTAGTGTCAAACGCTTTGGAATACTACCACCCCCCGCCAGTTCTGGCAGCGGGGGTAGCATTCCACCCTTCTAGATGGAGAGACATGTTCACACTGGTCTAACCCGGTAAAGACTTTTTACAGCCGTGGCATCACAAAATGAATGCCACTGTCACAGACATGGGTCTGACCTCCTGCTGCTGACTGAAACTCCGGCAGGGGGGGCCTGGACAATAGGTTTCCAGTCCCAGGGAGGTGTAACCACCTCCCCAGACAGGTAGATGTGTATTGGGGCTGGGCGGGAGCACTCTCTGGTGCTTTGAAGTCCTGCACTGGGGGCACACTTTGTGCCCCTGTGCATAGTCCAGTTCAAACCGGTTGGAGCTGCTACCTGCCCCTGCTCTGGCGTGAAACTGGACAAAGGAAATGAGTGTCACCACCCCTTTTTCCAAACTCTCCCATAGGTGGGTCCCTAGAGTATGTCCAACCCCCAAACTTTGTATAAGTATGGGAACCCAGTCCTTGCGACTTTAGATTACCCTGGACGAAACTCTGCAACATATATCCTGGTCCTTCAATGTTCTACTTTGCCTAGAAGACTGAAGAAATCTCCCTTAGGGTCAAGGAGTGACTCCCCTGCTTGGCAGACACCAAAGAAGCAACTGACTGTTCTGCATCACTGAAGCTCGCGCCAGACGCCGAAGTCTTTTCATCACCAGAGGTGGATTTCCAGACTTTCCCGAGGCTACCCTGAGTCCACAGCAAAGCTGAGGCCCATGGCTATCGTGGGTGATGTGGAACTGTGACCCCTGGACACCGTGATCTTTTGCTGATCTATCATCTTTCTGGTCTTCCTCGAAGTTGTGCTTTGGGCTGCCAGTAGCCCCAGCCTTGAGCACCTCCTGCACTGAAGATTTCTGGCCTCCACTCCACGAATGACCCGTGGGCCAGTTTCCAGTGCGACCGCTTGAGGCTCCTTCGCGATTCCTAGCCCATTGGTTAGTGGGTCCCCATGAAGGCAACTCCTCTTCTGATTGGGCTTTCCTGGTTGTTCCAGAGTCCCCCAGACCTTGCTGATCTGCACCGACGTCCTTTCTCTGATTCCAAGTGATTTGTCGTTGTCAAGGTTTGTTGGGTGCAATCTGGTTCCTGACACCGCAGCACTCGACAGACTTCATGGGACAGCTCGAATCCAGCTCCTGGTAATCATCGGTACCTCCTGGACCTTGTGGCTGAAGAGTCAATACACCCGTCAACTCACCTGAAGCACCCGACATCAGTGGGCATTGGTCTATCGTGCCCTTGGTCACTGGTAAGTGACCCAGACTCTGTCCCCTCTGCTTTCAGGTTCCTTCCATCCTTGATCCTGGCTTGAATCGCTTCAGACACTTCTCTTCACGGCAGCAGCACTTCCTGAGCAGCTTCCATTGAAAACAGCGACCCAGCACCATTTGACACCTATGCACCCGGCTTCCCTGGGTGAGGTAACTCGAGTACTCCGGTGCTCCCGTGGGTGCTGGCCCTAGACACCTCTAAGTCCAAAAGGGCTCGCTCCTAGATATCCTCTAAGTGTCCTTAAACTCTAAATTTCCAACCGCGACTTTCCCCATAGAAGTAAATGGCGATTCGCGGCTGTGTTCTCACACTGCACACGTCCCCTGTGTCACTGCCTTGGGTGGTTCCTTGTGGTCCAAGCACTTCTACAGGCTCTAGGCCTTATGTCTAGTTCAGTCGTGGTTCTCATACCACTTTATTGGTATATGGTTTGATACGCCCCTAGGGCCCAAACATGTATTTGTGCTATTACAGTTGATTGCTGACTTGGAACTTCTGTACTTCGAACTCCAGTCTCATAAAGAGACTAGAGGGGTGTGTTTTATCTTAAATACATATATTTTAAATATATACCTGGTGTGGTTGTCCTTTCATTTGGTCAATCAATAGATTATAGACTGGTAAAACAAGCTGCTTTACATTCCTTCCAGACTTAGCCTGAAGGCTGCTCTCCATAACTACCACTAGGATAGCTTTCAATAAAGGTTGTCTTTAACCTATCACCATAAGGGGTTGTTTGGACTGATACAAGGTGCCCACTATAACTAGTGGACAGCATATTTCAGGCCAACTTCTCACAGTTAATAATACAAAAATAGTGCAATGCGTAATGCAACAAAACGGCAGTTCGTAATGCAAATAGAATGCAATGTGTAATGCAAAAATCAGGCAGTTCGTAATGCAAAAATAATGCAATGCGTAATGCAACAATCAGGCAGTTCGTAATGCAAAAAGAATGCAATGCGTAATGCAACTATCAGGCAGTTCGTAATGCAAAAAAAATGCAATGCGTAATGCATCAATCCGACAGTTTGTAATGCAAAAGAATGCAATGCGTAATGCAACAATGAGGCAGTTCACAATGCAAAAATAATGCAATGCATAATGCAACAATCAGGCAGTTCATAATGCAAAAAGAATGCAATGTGTAATGCATCAATCAGGCAGTTTGTAATGCCAAAATAATGTAATGCGTAATGCAACAATCAGTCAGTTCGTAATGCAAAAATAGTGTACTTCGGCACTGATCGCGGTGCTCTGGAGAGTCTCTATGCCACTCTTACTGACTCGCGGTCAGCTACTGCCAAAATATGCCCTAACACGGTCTACGATGGAAAACAAAGTGTAGCTCCACACTCCGGCCCCGGTACTGCCACTCCTCGGCAAGTACGGGCCGCAATTTGGACTTTAGCGGAGGCTCGCTCTGCAAAGTCGGGAAAGGCCGAGAGTGTTTCTCTTGTAGCCCGCACCCCGCCCCAAGAGGCGACACATGCACGCTCGCTGAGCGTTACCTGGGGGGGTGCAATCTCACACTTCTCTCCTCTCCTTGCGACTTGGGCCTCCGATGCAACTTTGTTGATCTTGTGGAGTGGAACACGGGCCCCCCGACAAGGATGATTCGAGGTCCCTCATTGGCAAAGGCAGGCTCAGGCCGGCGGCACAGCTCCTCTGGGGATGCCGGTCCGAGCCGATGACAATAACGAAGGTCTCAGGCTGCAACAGGGCACACGCACACAGCGTTGCTGAGACTTACTTGAGCTTTGGGTGTACACAATCACACGGCAATCCTCACGAAGTTCTCAGGCTGCATTAAGCACACGCACACAGCGTCGCTGAGACTCACTTGGACTCCGGGTGCACACGATCACAGGGCAATCCTCATGAAGGTCTCAGGCTGCATGAAGCACACACACACAGCGTCGCTGAGACTCACTTGGACTCCGGATGCACACGATCACAGGGCAATCCTCATGAAGGTCTCAGACTGCACAAAGCACACGCACACAGCGTCACTGAGACTCACTTGGACTCCGGGTGCACACAATCACAGGGCAATCCTCACAAAGGTCTCAGGCTGCATGAGCACACACACACAGCGTCGCTGAGACTCACTTGAACTCCGGGTGCAAACGATCACAGGGCAATCCTCATGAAGGTCTCAGGCTGCACAAAGCACACACACACAGCGTCGCTGAGACTCACTTGGACTCCAGGTGCACACGATCACGGGGCAGTTCTTATGAGGGTCTCAGGCTGCAAAAAGCACACGCACACAGCGTCACTGAGACACACCTGGAAACTTTTATGTCCCTGAGTTTCCACAACAGGGAGCCAGCTCTCTTCGGGCCCCTGGGGACAAGTTACTTCAGGACACAGCAAACAGCAAAGTCCTTTCAAGCAGGGGACACAGCACACAGCAAAGTCCCTTAGCCTCTCCTTGGTTAAATCAGCAAACTGCAGGCCAGCCCCAGACACAGAGCAAGGGTCAGTCCTTTCCTTCAGTCTCTTCAGCTGTTTCTTCCTTGGCAGAGGTTCCTCTTGACCACGAAGTAGCTTCAATCCTTTACAGTCTTGATCAGTCCAACTTTCAGGGGTTACAGCTCTCATAGTTATACCCCTAAATGTCTTTGAAGTCTTTGTGTTCAGGGGGGCACTGACCCCTGTCCAAAACAGTTCTGGGTGTCTCCCTGCCAGTGACACCTTCTTCCTTTGATAGTGGGGGTCTGGATCCTCAATCACTCAGCAGGAGATGGAGCCATTGTTTTATGGCAATTGAATATAATGGGAAACCCAATCTACCCTTGAGGGCTTGGGCAAATCAAATGAACGGGTAAAAGGCGCCTTCAAGGGATTTATTTGGAATACTCTGTTCTACAGCTATTTTTAACTGCAAGAATTATTGACAAACTCACCAGAGAGATATTATTCAAATGTATTTTATCTAAGAAATATTTTTGTTCCTTGTGAGGACAGAAGAACCAATGAACCAATCACAAAACAATAAATGTTCAAAACACGGGTATATATAGAAAAAGGTTTTATCTCTTGAAATTTATCAAGGGTACTACACAGTTATACGAACAATGTAACAAGAGGAAAATAAATACAATTGTATAATCCTTCAATGTCACTATTGTAAACACTTCTTCTCATTGTACATTATTTTCCAGAAGAGAGTGTGAATGTCGACGTTTCAGTCTCTATGCATTTGTTCATGAGACCATCTTCAGGACTATCATAAATTTAACAGATACTAATCCGACTGCAGACTGCCAAATTTTCGCTGTGCTACAAAACTTAACAGAATAAACTTCTTCAATTGAGAAGTTGCTGGGGACTGGAAATTTAATTACACCGTACAAAAAGCACCAGAGTTCACTTACCTGTATCTTTTGACGATTATTCACCCTAAACAAAAGCTACAGAACGACGATCGATTTGACATATACGTATCAATTGTATTCTATAATTCTTGAATCTTTGGAAACACCATTCAGGGGTCAACTGTTACATTTATGATAGTCCTGAAGATGGTCTCATTGTCCATGAGACCATAGAGACTGAAACGTCGACATTCACACTCTCTTCTGGAAAATAATGTACAATGAGAAGAAGTGTTTACAATAGTGACATTGACGGATTATACAATTGTATTTATTTTCCTCTTGTTAAATTGTTTGTATAACTGTGTAGTACTCTTGATAAATTTCAAAAGATAAAACCATTTTCTATATATACCCGTGTTTTGAATATTTATTGTTTTGTGATTGGTTCATTGGTTCTTATGTCCTCACAAGGAACAAAAATATTTCATAGATAAAATACATTTGAATAATATCTCTCTGGCGAGTTTATCAATAATTCTTGCAGTTAAAAATATATATCAAAAGCAATAGAACAGAGTATTCCAAATAAATCCCTTGAAGGCGCCTTTTACCCATTCATTGTTTTATGGCGGCAGCCCAGGCCTCTTCACCCCCAGGGGCTACTCCTCCCCCTTACACTCCAGATGCAGGTCAGCCTGTTGCTGTCTCACCTCCTCCCCTGGGTCAAGACATTCCCCAGATCCTATCACTTTGAAATCCAGACAGTCAATCTACAACCAGGCAGAGACGCACAGAATTGTTAGAACACAAAAAAAACAGCCACTTCTAAAAGTGTGGTTTCTAACAGTGAAAAACAAAATGGAGAGTATTTCACTGTCAGGACATGGTACTGAGGTTCTGTAGCGATCCGAACCCGTGTATTCGGTATCGTAGTACTGACACGATTTTGATACCAATGAACCGCAAATGATCCATTATATACATGACAGTGTTTTCGCTGCGCAACGAGCATGAATTCACTGAGAAATAGGGCATTCTGTTGCTAAATCATGGCATCCATTTTAGATACGGCATCCATTTTGTTTCTTGCCCTCACATAGTCAATGGACGAGCGATGACCCCGGCAGAATCACCTTGTTAAGGACACGTAAGCTCAAACCCCGAGAAAGCTGATGCTGCGTGACTAGGCAGAATCAAGCTGCCTCCCCTGCATGAGGCCAATCCTGCTATACTGGTTCTCGTGTCCATTGTCCAGATTGAGAGGCCGAAGACGGTAGCCATGCCCGTTTACGATCCATAAACACCTCTTATCCTATTTTTCTATCCCTTGCACCTGGTTCTGCTCCTCTCCTTCTGGGCTTTTACAATGGGGAGGTTACGATTTTTATGATGGGGAGGATCGGGCAAAGAATGGAAACCTGACAAGGAGACATGATCGAATACCGAAAACCTACGACTAATTATTGTTTGATGTATGTTTATTGTCTGTTTGGGATACCGGGTTGGGCATGAGAAATATTTGTGTAATGTTGCCTAAAGACATATTTCGTGTATTTAAGGAGCAACCCACTTCTTGCAAATCGAACAGTCTCGTCGATTCTGCCTTTGTGTGGTTCCTATGATTTCTGTGTCCCTGCAGTAAATAAACCTTGGTCTTTGACGCCACCATCGAGAAGCCCGTGTCTCTGTTGATTTGTGCACCAAGACGGGAAGGAACTCAGGGGTCTTTGGGTGTTGTTCCCCTGGCACCTCTGGACTCTTAAAAGTCCAGAACCTCAAATTGGCGCCCAACGTGGGGCAACGTCATCCGGTACCGGTCCAAAGCCTGAAGATTTCGAGGAGCTTTGTGTGAAGATTCCGGAGGGAGGTACCCCGCTTCATCGATCCCTGTATGTCGTAAAAGTGGCCCGACGATCTCTTCCACGAGGGTTCCCGTTCCTAGACGGCTACAGAGGACCGCTGCCTTGACTGTCGCCCTGTCTTGGACCCGAGGTGCAGACCTTAGTACGGCGAGACGTAGACGGGTTCTCCTTGGTGACGTCTTCCACATTTCAGTTAAGTATTAAGTGGGTTGCGCTCAGTTTGGTTGTTCTTTGTTGCTCTCGTTTTGCCCTCTGGATACGTTTGTTTTTGAATTCGTAGATTGTCATTGGTTGCTCTTGTTAAGATAATCTTTGTTTTGGTATTGTTTCATTTGGTAGGCCTAAGTTCTTTGCGCATTTTGGTCGGAATCTGTTCTTAGTTCATAATGACTAATGGTAGTAATTGTTTCCTGTCCTGCTTAAGTTGCAACAGGGAATTCCGGTTGGAGGACCCGTGTTCGGTTCCTCCGATTGGAACTCCTACATATGAGCTCTATTGTAAACACGGTGTAGGTCCTATCGCTTATAATGAAGTATGGGTCCGTTACACCAGGAAAGATGGTGTCCTTAGTTGGCCACCGCATGGTAGTTTTGAAATTGAAATTCTAGACAATCTAGAAATGAAGTTGTTTAAAAAGAAAGCCCGGCCGGCAATGTTTGATTCTTTTCGTGTGTGGCGTAAAGAAGCCAAACAGAGAGAAATTAGGAAGACGAAGAAGGAACAGAAAGAGAAAGGGTTGACATTAATGGAATCTGCTAGGCAGTTGCATGTCAACGAGACTGAGAAGACAATAGAGATGGCAAATAGAAAAGATAATTTGGCGATTGATAAATGCTACCCTGTCTTGCCATCTTGTCCTGCTAAGCCGATAGAGGACCCTGAAAAGGATCCGCTGTTGTCTTATCTGTTGAGATCACCCCCACCGTATGCACAGGGTATTACAGCACCACAGTTACCACCTGTTATGCAGCCAGCTGCTGGTCAGCCTGGAATAGGTGCTCCACTTCCTTTGATTCCAGCTCCTGTCCTTCCCGTGGTTAATGTTCCCTCGGCACCCCCTCTTCCTAGGTCGCCTACTCCGCCTTTGCCTGTCGTTTCGCAAACTGTTTTACCTGCTACTCCCACCCTTACTATTTCATCTGCTCCAGCTGCCCTGTTCCCGAACCCTGTAAACATTCTGACTCCGCTTTCTGTTCGTCGGAAAATAACCGACTCTGTAACTAACATCTTAACTCCTCTGTACAGGTCTTTAATTGGGACCCCCGTTTCTGACTCTACACAGAGACGTAGCCAGCTTCCTGGTCCCCAGGAACGAGAAATGTTAGATTCGACAGCTCTTAGGTGGATTTCGAAAGCCGCGAAGTATGATGCACGAAGAGTGTTAGATACCTTTATGCAATGGAATGAACCAACTCAACTTTATGTTTTTGACGTGATGTGTTCTCTTGTGCGTGAGGAATGGGACGATGATGATTTAGATTCCGTCCCCTCTGATTTGATAAATGTTCAGCAAAAATTCGCCGCAGGAATGGTGATAGGTTCAGACGTAAGAGAAGCAATAGAACTGATTTTAACTTATAGGGATGATTCTCCTCTTCGAGCACCAAGAGACTCAGATGGTTCACCGATTACTAGGAAAAGACGAGGTCAATATCCGATGAGGGAAGTTCCACCCATATGGCGCGATGCGGTTCAAGCTGATGCGAACTTGGGTATTGCAGCTGCCCCGGCGCATTTCCATAGAGTGTGGATACACATCCCTTGGAAGCGGGCCGAAGTATTAGCAGTAAAACAGGCATTGCCGGACCCGCGTAAAAATCCTGCTGGTTATTATAAAGAGTTAACGCAGACGGTCCAAGCGTGTATCATGAATTTAGCAGACATCGAAATGCTATTTGGTAATGTAGTGCCACAACCCATATGGGCCAAGATCCGGCAAGAGAACCACCCAGTCGCCTTAGGAGGTGATTGGCCAGCTATTATAGCGGCAGACGCGCAACAAGTTGGTGGTGCTAAACCTGAGCCTCTGATTGCTGCTTTACCTGGCAGAATAATCAATTTGATGAAAACGCTGATGCCGGCGTTACGGGTCAATTGGGATAAACTATCAGCATGCAAGCAAAAGAAGGACAAAAGCGTCTCTGATTTCTTCACTAGATTTGAAGAGACCTTCGTAGACCACAGCGGGCAAGATATGAGTACTGAGGGAGGTCAGAGGTTGTTTGTCGACAAGTTTGTGTTTAATTTACTGCCTGAGCTTAGTAACAAGTTAAAGGATTCTGAGAGTGCATGGGCAGTGTCGACGACAGCACAAATACTTGCAACTGCTCAGTATTACGAGAATAGAGAGAAAGAAGAGAAAGAAAAGTCAGAAAAGAAGACAAAAGATTTAAAAACTAAAGTTCTTTTGCAACAGGCGTACCCGCCTCGTTCGAATCAGTCAGATTCACAGCAGCGACTCCAGTTTCAGCAACAGCCACAATTCCAGCAAGGGACGTCCCAAAGATTTAATTATGGTTTTCCCCGACAACAGTTAGCATGGAATCAGTGTGCCTATTGTAAAAAGGAGGGCCATTATAAGAACGAGTGTCCAGTACTGCACGCACAGACCAGTGGTGTCCCGGCTCAGAGAAGTAGTGGTGGATTTATGCAAGCTCCTAGAGGTAGAGGACGTGGTACAATGACTCCACAGGCTGATCGCTCATCAAATTATTTCGATCAGCGAAATGTACAATCTACGCAACTCGGTAGATCTTCACAGTATCATGTTGAGGATTACTATGAGAATAATGAAGAGATTCAGAAAAACGAGTAGTAGGACAGCCACAGGCAAAGAGAGGGAGTAGTATCAGTTCCAGTTGATCAGAGTGGACCTTATGTCGCAGTAGTTACATCAGGCGTGGTCGAACCGTTTCTGTTGGATACTGGTGCGGCAAAAAGTTCAATTATGCATGCGAAACTCCCTGGCGCACCTTTGTCTGGCTTAACGAACACTTCAGTAGGTTTCTCAGGCGCCCCTGTTCACAATCCTGTTTCTAGTCCTTTGTCAAATTCTGTTGGGCCATGCGAACTAGAAGCACCCCTCATTCTAACAACCGGTTGTAATGAGAATCTGCTTGGTTTAGATCTGTTGAAACGCCTACATGCAACACTGTACTGTTCTCCTTCGGGAGTACAGCTGACATTGGGTAAGAGAGTCATTTCTCCAATGTACATGTCAATGGATAAGCTCCCACCGGAGCTACGTTCTCTCCCTGATACTCTTTGGGCGACTGGTCCTAATGATGTAGGTCTCTTGGAAATTCCCCCTTATGTGGTAAGTCTGAAAGCGAATGTTAGATTCCCACGAATCCCACAGTATCGGATTTCGAATGAAGGTGAACGTGCACTTTTACTGATCGTGAAAGACTTAATACAGAAAGATGTGATAGAAGAAACCAGAGGAAATGTCTGTAATAGTCCCGTTCTGCCAATTTTGAAACGCACGGACCCTTCCAAACCTCCAATCTACAGATTTGTGATTGACCTCAGAGAGGTTAACAAAATAGTGATTCCGCAGTTTCCTGTGGTTCCAGATATCACTGCATTATTGACGTTGATTCCTGCCTCAGCTACATGGTTTACAGTGATCGACTTGAAGAATGCCTTTTTCAGCATTCCGATAGCCGAGGAAAGTAGAGACATTTTTGGTTTCTCCTTAGGAGGTCGCAGTTTCAGGTTCAAGCGCGCTCTACAAGGTTATTGTGAGAGCCCTTCAATTTACAGCCAAGCGTTAAAAGGTCAACTAGATGCTCTTGTACTTCCTCCTGGTGTTGCTCTGATCCAATACGTAGATGATCTTTTACTGGCTGCTGATGACAAAGAAACTTGCAAAACAGCTACAATTTCTTTATTACGTCATTTATCAGACTTACATCACAAGGTTTCACTTTCTAAACTGCAATATTGTTGCCAAGAAGTGACCTACTTAGGTCATCTTTTGTCAAAGGAGGGAAGAAGGTTGACCCCAGAAAGAATCAAAGCAATTTCACAGATGACTGTACCAAGCACACAGAGAGAAGTGCGTGCGTTTTTGGGTATTACGTCATACTGCAGACAATGGATCCCAAATTTTTCTCTCATGGCAAAACCAGTGGTGGCTCTGACTGGAAAAGGTGTTCCGAGTCCTTTGCCATGGTCTGATGAATGTCAACAGAGCTTCTCCGACTTACGTGATGCGCTGTGTTCAGCCCCTTTGTTGGGTACTCCTGGCTACAGTAAACCGTTTACTTTATATGTCCATGAAAGAGAAGGTTGTGCGTTGAGTGTTTTAACGCAACAATTTGGCGACAAACAGCGGCCTTGTGCATATTTCTCATCCACATTAGATCCGGTAGCCAGAGCATTGCCAAGCTGTTTGAGAGCTACAGCAGCAGCTGCAGTGTCTATTCGACAGTCCGCTGGACTAGTCATGAACAACATGTTAGTAGTCATGGTTCCACATGCTGTGGATACACTCATGAATCGAACGAAAACTCAGCACCTCACCAGTGCTAGACTATCAGGCTATGAGCTGACGCTTTTAGCAAGTCACATTCAGATCAAGCGATGCAACATATTGAATCCAGCAACGCTGTTGCCGACTACTCAAGAGTCGAGTGATTCAGAGCCCCATGATTGTTGTTTTAGAACTGAGGAAGAGACAAAAGGTAGGATTGATTTAAAAGATACTCCGTTACTAGATCCAGATGGCACTTTGTACGTCGATGGATCATGTTTTAAACTACAGAATGGTGATGTGACGGCCGCGTATGCAGTTACGACTTTGAGTACGATTGTTGAGACAGCAAGAGTAAGTCAGAGTTCTGCCCAAGCTGCAGAATTAATTGCATTAACAAGAGCGTGTGTTTTAGCTGAGGGAAAGAGAGTGAATGTGTTTACTGATAGCCAATACGCCTTTGGTGTAGCACATAGTTTTGGACGGCTGTGGAAAGAAAGAGGTTTTCTCACGTCCCATGGGACTAAGATCCAACATGGACAGTTAGTCAACGACCTATTGGAATCTCTGACCCTACCGAATGAAGTTGCGATTGTGAAGTGCAGTGCACATCGAAAGATTATGGATGATGTTGGCCGTGGGAATGCGTTTGCTGATGAGGTCGCCAAAGAGACGGCCAAGAACATGATGAGCCGAATGTACGTTGCAACGTCTGCAAGATGGATTGCTGAATCAGGAATGTGTGAGAATACGATTGAAAGTGTGAAGGCAATCCAGAATGAAGCAACTGAAAATGAGAAGAATGAATGGAAGGAGAAAACGGGTAAAATGGATTCAAGTGGATGTTGGGTTGATTTGTCTGAACAGCAGCGTTGGATGTTACCTGATGCGTATGTACTTGCGGTAGTCACGATGGCGCATGGAGCGGCGCACATCAGTTCGAAAGGGATCTGTAAAATGTTAGCTCCAGTATGGAAGAACGACGGAATTACTAAGTGTGCGGAAAGAGTGGTGAAAAATTGCATGATATGCCTGATGCATAACCCTGGCAAGGGAACCCCAACCCCAACTGGTCATTTTGCTCCCCCTTCTTATCCCTTTGAAGTGATTCAGCTGGATTTTATCCACATGGACAGGTGTAATAATCTCAAATATGTCCTAGTGGTAGTCTGTGCTTTTTCAAGATGGATTGAGGCGTATCCGTTAAAGGATAACACTGCTATGTCTACTGCCAAAATCCTCCTCAAGGAGTACTTCCCCAGATATGGTATGCCACGGATTGTTTGGTCAGACAATGGAAGTGAGTTTGTAGGGAAAGTTATGAAGAGTGTGTGTGCGGGTCTGGGAATCACCCAGAAATTTCACAGCGCGAATCACCCACAGTCAGCAGGTTTGGTTGAAGGGTACAATGGTACCTTGAAGCTAAAACTCGCTAAAATTCAAGCTTCCACTGGTCTCTCTTGGCCAGACGCAGTGCCTTTAGCTTTACTGTCCACCAGAGCGACTGTACACTCTCGAGTAGGGCTTAGCCCATATGAGATTGTGTTCGGTCGTCCTGCTAATGTTTGGGGAGTCCCTAGGCCAAAGGAATTCAAACAGATCGAATACCCAATGTTGATTGATTACCTTTTTGATCTGACTGCTAAATTGAGCCTTATTCATCAACAGGTATTCGAATCCTTGCCTAAGCTGCCAGAGAGTCCAGGACACACATTGAAACCCGGTGATCAAGTTGTGGTGCGGAATTTTGAACGAACCCGGAACCTTCAACCAAGATTCGTGGGCCCGTTCCAGGTGCTCCTGGCAACAAGAACTGCTGTACGCCTAGCTGGAAGAAAGAATTGGGTGCACGCTAGCCATACGAAGCGTGTCCCTCTCCCACTCCCCTACGACAACTGGGTTAGACAGGGATTTAGTGCATCCGAGACAGAACCTGTTCCTAGGCTCATTCCCTTCAGTGATGCAGAGTACATAACGGACAAACGAACTAAAACACAGAACTCTGATATCCCACCAGGAACTGTGCCTTCGAACCCTGAACAGAGTGTTATACAAGGCGAACATTTGTTACCTGTGGACTCGAACATTGCTGTATCTGTAGAACAATTGTTTCAAGATCAAACAAGACCTGGAAAGTACAGATATAACCTACGTTCTCATTCTATGAGCCAATAACATTGCATAATTATCTCTCTTTCTGAAAACTGTATTGATCTCATCGTTTTCCATTCAGTCAGGAAGTTCGCTCTATAATTTTTACCTTTTTTTGTTTTTGTTGTTCTTTCACCTTGCCATCTGCGTTACCGTAGTGTCGTAACGTGTGCCTTGTTTTAGCTTGCAGGGAACCTGACACAAGGTCGGTTTCTTCTGTTTATTTTGGGAACTCCCAGGGTAGACAGAGGCAATTTTTTAACAGGTACAAACCATCCGTTACGAACGGTTGTAGAAGATGGAGCTTCCTGAACTGCGACGGGCTAACGTCATAAATGCTCGCAAGACGAGACTGTATGAAATATTGTATAGCAAATGTTTTCTAACGCAATGTGCTCTGACACTACTGATTGTTTTTATAACTCTGGCAGGCGGAATTATTTTTGGTATTCAATTGATCTTTCCCCCCTTACATCTACAGTATCTCCCCATGTTTCTGTTTCTCTGACTGTTGTTTCTCTTCATTCTTTCCATCCTTTTCCTGCACATGAGCAAGCTCGACGCTCCGAGTTTATAAATAACACTTTCATTCAGCTTTTGCACCAACATCAACTAGTGGTTAACACAACAAACTGTTGGGTGTGTGGCTTGATACCACATACCATGGACAAGGGTATCCCTTATCTGGTTCTGCCCTTTAGTTATAATGGATCATTCTGGGCATTTCAGACCATGTTCGCCTATGCCCTAGAGACCTATCCCCCACGACCTCCGCGTTCCACTAGGTATAACTCCGCTAATAGAGCCTTGGTAAAAGGAATTACTGACATGGTTAGAGATGTCAATAACACTCCGTTTATTCCCAAGGATGAATTGCGAGTTTACATGGGTTGGAATGTTACGGAATATGGCATTACTTTGGGTGAGAACAAACGTAAAAGCTCGACTCCGATCTGGGTCGTACCCCACCAAGGTCAGGTCTGTTTGCAAGGAAATGGGAGGAATCCGAAAGCTCGACTAGGGAAGAGTGACTGTACCGAAACATACGTTTTCGCGTCACAGTCTTCCCCTGCATTCTTAGCTGCTAAGGGCACCTATTTTGTTTGCAAAGACAGAGCATATACATGGTTGCCTGCTGATTTTTCAGGTTCATGTTATATCGCTCAACTGTTGCCTCCGACATACACTGCTGCACCGGATTATCACAAAACTAGAGTTGTGAGAGGTGTTTTCAGTAAGGAAGACACTGCTGGCCAAGAAGCAGGAGACTTCTTCAAAGGTTTCCTTCCGTTCTGGGGGCCTATGGCCAACAGTAGAAACTTACGTCAACTAACACGGGTAGTTGAATCCACTATTACAGAAACTGCGGGTGCCCTTAGTAATCTGACAGCTGAGCTCCAAGCGGATCGCCTCATGACGTTACAGAACCGTATGGTTCTTGATGTATTACTTGCAGATGGAGGTGGGGTATGTAAGATGATCCAATCGAGTTGCTGCGTTTTTATCCCAGATAATGCACCAACGGTATATAAGGCTATCTCTAAGTTACACAAAATCTCTGACTCTATTCATGTAGAGGAAGGTAACTGGTCATTAATGGGATGGTTCTGGAGTCTGTTATCTGCATGGGGATGGAAGGTTCTGACAATCACTGGTGTTGCGTTGGTATTTCTATTCTCGTGCTGTCTCATTGTTCAGTGTGGTCCTGCATTATGTGGCCTGTGTGTTTCGACATGCGTAAGAAGACCACCTGTTTTTGGAGATACGCCACGAGATAGAATAATGCTCCAGCAGCATATCAGTGACCTGATGAACATAGAGATGGACTCTGATATAGAGTGAGTTATTGCCTATGTAAGGGCAAAAGGACGGTCTGAGGTTCTGTAGCGATCCGAACCCGTGTATTCGGTATCGTAGTACTGACACGATTTTGGTACCAATGAACCGCAAATGATCCATTATATACATGACAGTGTTTTCGCTGCGCAACGAGCATGAATTCACTGAGAAATAGGGCATTCTGTTGCTAAATCATGGCATCCATTTTAGATACGGCATCCATTTTGTTTCTTGCCCTCACATAGTCAATGGACGAGCGATGACCCCGGCAGAATCACCTTGTTAAGGACACGTAAGCTCAAACCCCGAGAAAGCTGACGCTGCGTGACTAGGCAGAATCAAGCTGCCTCCCCTGCCTGAGGCCAATCCTGCTATACTGGTTCTCGTGTCCATTGTCCAGATTGAGAGGCCGAAGACGGTAGCCATGCCCGTTTATGATCCATAAACACCTCTTATCCTATTTTTCTATGCCTTGCACCTGGTTCTGCTCCTCTCCTTCTGGGCTTTTACAATGGGGAGGTTACGATTGTTATGATGGGGAGGATCGGGCAAAGAATGGAAACCTGACAAGGAGACATGATCGAATACCGAAAACCTACGACTAATTATTGTTTGATGTATGTTTATTGTCTGTTTGGGATACCGGGTTGGGCATGAGAAATATTTGTGTAATGTTGCCTAAAGACATATTTCGTGTATTTAAGGAGCAACCCACTTCTTGCAAATCGAACAGTCTCGTAGATTCTGCCTTTGTGTGGTTCCTATGATTTCTGTGTCCCTGCAGTAAATAAACCTTGGTCTTTGACGCCACCATCGAGAAGCCCGTGTCTCTGTTGATTTGTGCACCAAGACGGGAAGGAACTCAGGGGTCTTTGGGTGTTGTTCCCCTGGCACCTCTGGACTCTTAAAAGTCCAGAACCTCAGTACACACCTCAGTACATGTCCTACCTTTCACAGACACTGCACCCTGCCCAGGGGGATACCTTGGGCTTACTATAGGGTGGTGTCTGATGTGCATTAAAAGGGAAGGGTAAGGTCTGGCAAGTGGGTGTACTTGTCAGGACAACAGGGCAGTTTAACAAACTGCACGCAGGCACAGCAGTGGCACGCCTGAGATCTCTTTTTAAGGCTACTTGTGTGGGAGGCACAATTAGTGCTGCAGGCCCACTAGTAGTATTTGTATTACCAGCCCTGGCACACATAGTGCACTTTACTAGGGACTTTACTAGTAAGACAAACATACCAATTATGGACAACCAATTGTCATAACACTTTATACAGGGAGCAATTGCACTTTCACACTGATCAGCAGTGGCAAAGTGTCCAAAGCAGCTAAGCCAGTAAAATGAAATCCATCACAGCATCAAAAGTAGAAGAGGTGGAGGCAAAAAGGCAGGGGTAATCATGCCAAGAAATGCCAGGTCTAACACTCGGTCCGTGGCATCTTTCCTGATGCGACATCTCCTTTCTAGCCTTTTGCAGTTGAGGTACTCCTGGCAATAGTGCTGCTGCCATACAGTCCCTCTTTTGTCAGACCCTTTGTTTACCACCACCAGATTTGAGACTGTGAGGAAATTTGAAAAACAGCATTGACAAAGCAGATAGGTCAGGCTATGATGTGCTAACAAACTAAACAAGCACTTACACATGCCTGTGTTTACATGTTAGCTCGTTTTAACCACTCCTACCAGTTTTGTCAAAGCTTTTTTATGGGAAAACAGAGTAACAGAGCAAAAGATAAGAGACTGATGGAGAAAACAATGGTGTTAGACCTGGCACCATTGGCGTGGGTCTCTCTTCCATTTTTTCACTGTTGCCTCCTATGTTTTGCTATGTTTTTCCGGTCTAGATGCTTTGGGCACTTTGTCACTGCTATTCAGTGCCCAAGTGCAAGTGCTCCCTATTGTAAATTGATGTATTGGATTAGTAACTCCATGATTGGCTTATTTTATTTACTTGTCAGACCCTAGTACAGTGCACCATGTGTGCCCAGGGCCTGTAAATGAAATGCTGCTGGTGGGCTGGCAACATTGGTTGTGCCACCCACAGAAGCAGCTTGTAAAGTGAGGCTCAGGCCTGCCATTGCAGAGTCTGTGTGCAATCTGGGACTGCCATGTCGACTTGGCAAGTGCACCGACTTGCCAGTCCCCAAACCTTTACATTTTTTTCACATATTAGTCACCCCTAATGTAGGCCCCAAGGCAGGTTGTATTGTATGTAACAGGTAGGACATGCCCTGATGTGTGTGGCATATCCTAATAGTGAAAAACAACCAATTTCGTTTTTCACTATTGCAAGGCAAACTGTTCCCAGAGGCCAGAATGGGCAGTTTGAATATAACATCTTATAATCATAACTGACCTAGGGAATTGGATGGGAAAATAAAGTTTAGTATGTCTGAACTCAGAATAGTAAAATACATCTTTTAGTGTGGGTGATTTGTACATTCTGTGTTTGAAAATACCACATTTAGAAAGTAGGTATGTTCTTGTCTAACCATCCAGCATGCCTCTGCTAGGTTTGTGTATTCCATGTCTGGTTTGTGAGTGACAGGGGGCTTGAGAGGGCCTTGGCTCCAGCAGTCTGATGGGTCAGGGCTAGGCTGAATAGGGCCTGCATTGAATAGAGAGTAGAGGGAGGAGATTTCCTTTCACTGACCTGAGCACTCATATAATAGAGAGTAGGGAGAGGAGTTTTCCTTTCAGCATGCCTGTGTTTACATGTTAGCTCATTTTAACCACTCCTACCAGTTTTGTCAAAGCTTTTTATGGGAAAACAGAGAAAACAGAACAATAGATAAGAGACTGATGGAGAAAACAATGGTGTTAGACCTGGTACCATTGGCGTGGGTCTCTCTTCAATTTTTTCACTGTAGCCTCCTATGTTTTGCTCTGTTTTTGCTGGTCTAGATGCTTTGGGCACTTTGTCACTGCTATTCAGTGCCAAAGTGCAAGTGCTCCCTATTGTAAATTGATTTATTGGATTAGTAACTCCATGATTGGCTTATTTTATTTACTTGTCAGACCCTAGTACAGTGCACCATGTGTGCCCAGGGCCTGTAAATGAAATGCTGCTGGTGGGCTAGCAGCATTGGTTGTGCCACCCACAGAAGCAGCTTGTAAAGTGAGGCTCAGGCCTGCCATTGCAGAGTCTGTGTGCAATCTGGGACTGCCATGTCGACTTGGCAAGTGCACCGACTTGCCAGTCCCCAAACCTTCCCTTTTATACATATTAGTCACCCCTAATGTAGGCCCCAGGGCAGGGTGCATTGTATGTAACAGGTAGGACATGCCCTGATGTGTGTGGCATATCCTAATAGTGAAAAACAACCAATTTCGTTTTTCACTATTGCAAGGCTATCTGTTCCCAGAGGCCAGAATGGGCAGTTTGAATATAACATCTTATAATCATAACTGACCTAGGGAACAAGATGGTAAAATAAAGTTTAGTATGTCTGAACTCAGAATGGTAAAATACATCTTTTAGTGTGGGTTATTTGTACATTCTGTGTTTGAAAATACCACATTTAGAAAGTAGGTATGTTCTTGCCTAACCATCCAGCATGCCTCTGCTAGGTTTGTGCATTCCATGTCTGGTTTGTGAGTGACAGGGGGCTTGAGAGTGCCTTGGCTCCAGCAGTCTGATGGGTCAGGGCTAGGCTGAATAGGGCCTGCATTGAATAGAGAGTAGAGGGAGGAGATTTCCTTTCACTGACCTGAGCACTCATATAATAGAGAGTAGGGAGGGGAGTTTTCCTTTCGCATGCCTGTGTTTACATGTTAGCTCATTTTAACCACTCCTACCAGTTTTGTCAAAGCTTTTTAAGGGAAAACAGAGAAAACAGAGCAATAGATAAGAGACTGATGGAGAAAACAATGGTGTTAGACCTGGCACCATTGGCGTGGGTCTCTCTTCAAGTTTTTTCACTGTTGCCTCCTATGTTTTGCTCTGTTTTTGCTGGTCTAGATGCTTTGGGCACTTTGTCACTGCTATTCAGTGCCAAAGTGCAAGTGCTCCCTCTTGTAAATTGATTAATTGGATTAGTAACTCCATGATTGGCTTATTTGATTTACTTGTCAGACCCTAGTACAGTGCACCATGTGTGCCCAGGGCCTGTAAATTAAATGCTGCTGGTGGGCTGGCAGCATTGGTTGTGCCACCCACAGAAGCAGCTTGTAAAGTGAGGCTCAGGCCTGCCATTGCAGAGTCTGTGTGCAATCTGGGACTGCCATGTCGACTTGGCAAGTGCACCGACTTGCCAGTCCCCAAACCTTCCCTTTTATACATATTAGTCACCCCTAATGTAGGCCCCAGGGCAGGGTGCATTGTATGTAACAGGTAGGACATGCCCTGATGTGTGTTGCATATCCTAATAGTGAAAAACAACCAATTTCGTTTTTCACTATTGCAAGGCTATCTGTTCCCAGAGGCCAGAATGGGCAGTTTGAATATAACATCTTATAATCATAACTGACCTAGGGAACAAGATGGGAAAATAAAGTTTAGTATGTCTGAACTCAGAATGGTAAAATACATCTTTTAGTGTGGGTTATTTGTACATTCTGTGTTTGAAAATACCACATTTAGAAAGTAGGTATGTTCTTGCCTAACCATCCAGCATGCCTCTGCTAGGTTTGTGTATTCCATGTCTGGTTTGTGAGTGACAGGGGGCTTGAGAGGGCCTTGGCTCCAGCAGTCTGATGGGTCAGGGCTAGGCTGAATAGGGCCTGCATTGAATAGAGAGTAGAGGGAGGAGATTTCCTTTCACTGACATGAGCACTCATAGAATAGAGAGTAGGGAGAGGAGTTTTCCTTTCAGCTACCTTGGCAAAGTCTGCTCTCAAACAACGCTGTCTCCACCTCCTGCCAGGAAGCTGCACCCAGGAGGACAGAACTGGTTTTGACTAGGCACAGACACTCTCTGCCTTCATAGAACAAAGGATTTACTGGTATAAATATTGGGGCTCAGACCCCAGAACTTTAAATCACTTCTCGGAATCAAGACGAGCCTTTGCCAAGGAGAAGAACCAAGAAAGCTGAAGGAGGAGACTACCCCTACGCTATGCTATTTCTGGGGTTGGCCTGCAGTGGTTACTTTATTTGCCAAGAAAAGGGGAAGAGGACTTTTGTGAACTTTTCATCATCTTGAAGAAGAATCTCCGCGGGCTTGAAGTGTGCTTGCCTCCTGCCTGAAGTCTCAGGGACACAACACTTCACCACCAGCTCCCCTGAATTCCTTTGCTGGGAATTCTACCTGCAGAGAGGTGCCTACTGTTGGTTGGGCCGCAGCAGTTGCCGTCTCCTTGCTGAAGAAGCGTGCCACAGCCGCAGCTGTTCGCCATCGCATCACTGATGAAGCATGTCGCATCACTGGAGAAGTGTGTCGCTGCCACAGAGGTTGCCATCGCATCACCGGAGAAGCTTGTTGCGAGGCCTGTCGTGGCTCAGAAGTTGCCGAGTTAGCCGCACGGCCATTGGGCATGCACTCATCGCATCCACATTGTCGCATCGCATCAAAGACGCAATTTTGTCACATCGCACCGGATCGTCACATCGCATCGAGGCGCCATCCTGTTGCATCGTCACCAGGCCACAGTAAGGAACGACGCATCAACTCCCCACACAGTAAGGAAGCCACGCATCACCTCCCCTGTGCTGCAGTAAGGAACCGTCGCATCCACTCCCCTGAGTGTAAGGAACAGCATTAACTTCCCTGCGACCCTTTTGTTTGTATTACGTGATGCATCCCAGGTACTTTGAGAGTAAAGTGTCGCATTTACCATCTACATTGAACTAAGCTATTTTCTACCTTTTTAAAGTCTATTTTTGATTTTAGTATTGTAGATTTTTGTCGCTTGGTCTTGTGTTAAGTCTAGTAAAGATCACTTATTTTTCTAAACTGGTGTGGTGTCCATTTGTAGTGTTTTCACTGTATTACTGTATGTGTTCACAAATGCTTTACACACTGCCTCTGAGATAAACCTGTCTGCTCATGCCAAGCTACCAAGGGGGTGAGCAGGGGTTAACCAGGAGTGTACCCCTCTTTCCCTGACTAGAAGCAAGGGCCCCTACTTGGTCAAATGTAACTTCCTCTGCCAACTAGAGACCCCCATTTCTAACAAATGGTAAAATTCACATGGGTAAAACAAACGTAAGAAATAAACATAATTGGAAAGCCAGTCGGAAAGAGAGGGGGAATTACACAGAGGAAGCTAGGGAAAAGAAGGGCACAAGCTCTTACTAAAACATGTTTGTATCCTGTTGCAGTGAGTAAACAGAAACAAGATTGCTTTTTCTGTTTGATTGGAGTATGAGATAAATAATTTTATGAGTGATGATCGGGTGTACTTTTGAATCCCTTAGTTCCTTATGTTTTGCAATGCAAGACCCCAAGGATGACAAAATGATATTCTTAAACCCAATAGCATGAGGTAAGAGAAATACTCCTTGGGGGGGAACCAGAGTCTACTCTTTGTATATTTCATAATATTGAAAACATTAGGGCCACAGACAACTACATTGTCAGTCTGTCCAGAAGTGCAAACGTGTTAGTCTTTACAACTTGCAGAACCTGACCTTGTAAGGCTCAAAAAGAGTGAGAAGTAGTTTGTGTAGCAGTCTCAGATAATAACTGCATGTTGACAATGTTAAATTCACCTCTTTATCCTGGGAGAAAACAGCCTTTGATGTCATACCCTCTTGCTCGGGACTGACAATAAAGTCCTATCAGGACCTCTCTATCCCTGTCTTCTGCCACCCAGCGGTCAGGAGAGGAAGTTGCAAGCTCTGAGTAATGAGCTCTCCAGCCATGAAAGGATGCTGCAGCACCATCATTCTTGCACAGATCAACTCAAGGTTTAGGATCATCGACATCTTCCTGACTCAGGCGCCCATAAAGAAATGTACTTTACGAGAGGGGCAGAGGCGGCAAGTGCGGTCACAGCTCTTCTTCATCTGGAAGGTCACAGCGGAGCCTTGGCACCAGCTCAGCACATAATGCAGTGATGTTACTGCTGAGAGCAGACCTGGCTCAAGGGACAGCTGCCCTCTGTGCCAGGGTCAGGGAAAGAATGGGAAGCTAGGCCTCAGTCACAGATAAACCAGCCCTCAGTCAGAAAACACAGAGGTGCAGATTCATTAAGAGTTTTTGCAATGCGGCGCACCAAGGTAATTTGCTGCGCTGCGTTGGGTGAATGGAAGAGCGCTGTATCCACTAAGATACGGTGTCTTCAACTCTCTCTCTGACTAGAGGCTCCCTGCACAAAAACAATCCTTAGAGGCATATTAAGTAATGATGAGAAATAAAGATATTTCTCATTTTCATGCCTTTGTTGGGTAGGCGTACCATTTTTGCGCAAACCCTGGTCTACAAGTAAATCTGGGTTTGTGCCAGAATACCTGGGTGGATGGGAATACACATGCTCCACCCATGTAACACCTACCTGATGCAAAGTTATGCAAGGCAGCGCTATGTGCTTTGTTGGGTTACTTTGTATTGATAGAACTACTAAAAGCCACGCATAGTGGTTTTACATGGTTAAGTAAATAACAAAAATGATTTTGCGTCAGGCTGCAACAGTGATACAATCCTGCTTCAAAATCATAGTAAATTACCACCAATAAACTACACACCAGTCACACACAGTGCAACTAGCCCTTCATCCTTTTTAAATTAATAATCAAATTTCAAATGCCTTCGGTGCATGAGGGCAGCAGCCAGTGTGGCATACACTGTCACTTTTGAACATTGATTGCTTTCTCTGTGGCTCATTCTGTGTCTGTTTCTTGGAGCCTCCTCATCATGTCGACATGAAGATGCTACTGGGGATTATACTGAAAATCAACGTTCTACAGGTCACTGAAAACAAACTGAGCGATAGCAATAAGATCAAGTGAGAACAGAGTTTATTAGCATAGATAGATCCGTGTCTACAGGTAAACTATTTGCTGATGACATTTTCTAATGGCATAAATCAATCAATCAATCAATAGAGTTTATAAAGTGCAGCTAATCACTCGGGAGGGTGTCCTGGCGCTGAGGGTCTTCCTGCTTCACGTGGGTTCAGTTGAACAGCCAAGTCTTGAGTAATTTCCGGAATTCTAGAAGAGATGTGACGCTCCATAGGGAGGTTGTTGCAGGATTTTGCCGCAAGGTAGGAGAAGGAGCGTACTCCACTGTTGCTTCGGCAAATGCAGGGGGTGTGAGCGAGGGAGATGAAAGAAGAGGACAGGTGTCTGGAGGGCTGATGGAAGTTCAGGAGGTGGTTGGTGTAGGCTGGTCCTTGATTGTGCAGGGCCTTGTAGTTGTGGATCAGCAACTTCAGTTGCCATCTCTTCTCTGTATGGGGAGCCAGTGGAGATTCCTGAGGTGAGGGGAAATGTGGGTCCACTTGGGAAGGTCGAGGAAGAGTCTGGCTGTTGAGTTCTGTTTGGTTTTCAGTCTCTTCAGGAGGTGAGTGGTGATTACTGTGTAGAGTGCGCTACTGTAGCCCAGACAGCTGGTGACTAGGGCTTGAGTGACAGTTTGTCTGGTTTTGATGGGGAGCTATTTGAAAATTTTCTGACGCAGGCGAAGTGCGAGAAAGCAGGCAGAGGAGGTTGTGTTGATCTGGGTTTTCATGGTGAGTTTGCTGTCCAGGACTATGCCAAGGTTTCTAACGTGGTCAGTCAGTGTGGGTGAGCATCCCAGTTACAAGGGCCACCAGGAGTCGTTCCACGGGGAGGCGTTGTTGCTGAAGATCAGCACTTCTGTTTTGTCCGTGTTGTGTTTCAGGCAGTTGTTCTTCATCCAGTCGGTGACCCTCATCAAACATCTGAAGAAGTTGGCTCTCGTGGTGGGAGGGTTATCTGTGAACGAGAGGATGAGCTGGGTGTTGTCTGCGTAGAATATGATGTTTAATAGGTGGGCTCTGATGATATTGGCCAGGTGGGTCATGTAGGTGTTGAACAGAGTGGGGCTGAGGGACTAGCCAGTAGGGATGCTACAGATGATGTCCTTGAGATCCTAGGTGAATGGTGATAGGTGGACTCTTTGGGTTCTTCTGGTGAGGGAGGAGGCAATCCACTTGAGGACATCTCTTCGGATTCCGATGAGATGTAACTTTTTGATCAGGGTGTGATGGGATAATCAATCAATCAGTGACACTTGTAAAGCGCGCTACATACCCGTAGGGTCTCAAGGCGCTGGGGGGGGCGTGGGGGGGGGAGCCGCTACTGCTCGAACAGCCAGGTCTTCAGCTTCAGAGAGGTGGTCTTGGGTCAGGCGCAGGTCGGTCGGGAGGGAGTTCCAGGTCTTGGCGGCCAGGTAGGAGAAGGACCTTCCTCCTGTAGTCGCTTTTCGGATGCGGGGGACGGCGGCGAGGGCGTGGTTGGCTGATCGGAGGTGGCGTTTGGGAGCGTAGAAGTTGACTCGGCTGTTGAGGTAGCTCGGGCCTTGGTCGTGTAGGGCTTTGTGTGCGTGGGTGAGGAGGCGGAAGGTGATTCTTTTGTTGACGGGGAGCCAGTGAAGGTCTCTCAGATGTCCGGAGATGTGGCTGGTTCGTGGGATGTCGAGGATGAGTCTGGCTGTCGAGGATGAGTCTGGCCTCATTGTTGAACACTGCCGAGCGGTTGATCGATCAGTCCAACTGTTTCTCCCTGGTTGACGAGGGTTCTGATGTCATCTGTGGCAGCAGTCAAGATGGTTTTGGTGAGGTGGTTGTTGCAGAATTCAGATTTGGAGGTGTCGAGAAGGTTATTCTCCAAGTGTTCCGTGAGTTGGTGGTTCATGCTCTTCTTAGGACATTGGTTAAGGAGGGGAGCAGGGAGATGGGATGGTAGTTTTTTAGTTTGCTGGGGTCTACTGATGTTTTTTTGAGTAGAGTTTTGACTTCTGAGTGTTTCCATTCCTTGGGGGAAAGTGGCCGTGGTGATAGAGTTGTTAAAGAGGGTGGTGAGCTCGCTGATAGTCTGCTGATTTTGTTGCTCCGAGGTTGAAAATGTGATGTGGGCAGGGGTCCGCAGGGGCTCCTGAGTGGCTGAAGAAGATGCAAGGGGTGGGCTGCAGTCAAAGTTCTTGTAGAGGATGGTGATCTTGTCATGGAAGAAGTGTGCTAGTGTGTCGCAAAGTTCCTCTTCAGTACTAATAAGACAGACCATATCTGACCTCTTTGGAAAGTTACAATTTGAAGAAAGTCTGCTTGAGATGTCAAAACTCTAATGCTGGATTCAGACATATTTTAGAGGCAACCCTCATTGTATTCAATGGACTTAAAGGCCTTGAGTCCTCATCAGAAACATATTGAATATATGTGGGCTAGTAACAGTCAACATGTAAAGTTGATGCTAAAGAGCTTGGGAATGTTAAATGTGGCCCAAATTGAACAAGTGATGTAAAGAATAAGGGGCCAAAGTAAAAAAAACTTTTAGAGATTATGAAAAGGCTTAGTAAAACTTTACAATGATTGTTCCTTTACAGTACTGATCTGAACTGTATTGAGATATATTTATCAGTTGAAATGTATCTCCCTTTTGTTTCCCTAATAGGCCTTAAACTAATTTATTTATCTAAGGGGATAGGTAAGGATTGGTTGGCGGCCCACCATCCATCAGGAGAGTTGAGTTAACAATCTCGGCCCCCCTGGTGAACTTCCGCCTGCTGTTTTTTGAGATCTCCATCAGCCTGGGCAGGGGGTGTTACTGGGCAAGATAGGCATAAACCTGCCACCCTGAACGGTAACCGAGAAAGAAAGAGCAAGCTCTAGCAAAATGGATTCACTTAGGATTTAAGACAGATGATTTTATATTAAATGTCTATACGTCAAAAAAATCGGACTGTGAATTAAATCATGAATTAGAAAATTCTCTTTCAAAAATTATTATTATCAAGGTATCGTTGTAGTACAGTCAAGAGAGCAACTGACAAAAATAGTTATACAAAAAATGTTTTTACTTCTTAGATTTTCAACACCAATATTTTGACAAACAACTCCATATACACAGGTTGTGTTAAGTGAACAAAACAATATTTTAGAAATTGGAAATTTTCACATATTCAAAAAGATCAGTCAACCTTTTGCTAGGTGAATGTTGTACATGCAATGCCGGACAGATCCATTACTCAAGGAAAAGGGAGTACCGTCAGCAGGTAAAAGCGCCTTAATACAACAGACCAGCAAATCTATCCGGCTACAGCTCTCTGTTTCTTTTCTCCATTGTTTTTGGTGCTCTAGAAGCTGATATGGGCTCCCCCTTTCTCTTCCTCTTTTCCTCACCCTGAGCGAAGAGGCAGAATGAGGAGAAGAAACACCAGGCAGCTGGAAAGAAATGTCTACCTGCTGCTCGGTGATGAAATGGGTGAGTCTGTTGGATATGTCTTGGGGAAGGAAGATGGACTTTGGACGTGTTCTGCTGCACACATGCCAGTCAGGACGAGGCTATCATCCCCTTGTGGTATAAGCTACAGCAGTGACATCATACTAGTGGGAGTTGCTGAACTACAATGTAGGGTCGGACTGGGAACCCCAACCAGCCCTAGCAATTTTGACGGACTAGCCCCTCTGCTGCCATTATAGCAGCACCACCGTAAAACCGGCCCCCAGTAACAATATGGGCCTCCACACTTCCAGCCTCCTGGGGAAATGCGTGATGCCTATTAATGCCAGTCCGGCCATGTTAGAATGGCATTCATCTGGTTGCTTTTGGGGGACTTATTCAATGGCCTTGGGAGGAGTGAACAGAACTCCATTCATTTTAATGGACGTGGTCGGGGCAGGCCGATGGGGACAATGAATAGTGGGTGGCAACAGTTTGCGGATATTCAGGAGGTGGGGACGAATGTAGGAAGAGCGCCATTGGTGCCTCTTCTCTCCTCCGATTGCGCAATCTGCAGGGACATGTGCTATGCACTGATTGCGTTTCCACTTTGAAATAGTTACAAACAAGACTTAGGGGCCGATTATGATGTTGTGCAGAAAGCCTTCGACCGACAGTCGGATTCTCCTAGACCGTGTCAGAACCCATCCACCCGACTCAGTCAGAAACCAATCCGCCTGACTGATTAGAATGTTCACGGTCGAAAACTAAACTGTTCGGTCATTCCGAATCAGTTCCGATCGGCTCTCGGAGAAGGTCGCAGTCGAATCGTACAGCTCTATGGACAGTGTTTCTCACCGACCGATTATGATGCCAGATTCCAAAAGTCATTCCGAATCGGACTGTCCGACGTGAAAAGGCTGTCATAAACTGACTTTGAGGGCCCCTAACAGGTCCCCCTTCATCCTGAGGTCTCCGGGTCCAGGCCATTGGCGTACCGAAGGGACCCCCCCTGTAAAACCATGCACTGTTTGGCAGGCACCAGGGGTGCCCACGACAGGGTGCAAGATTTTCCGCAAACACCCCTTTTTCCCATAGGAGCCAGTGGTGATGGTTAGAACAACAGCTCCCATAGAAGTCAATGGGAGTCCGACCGAACGGTGTTCACAAACATCATAATTGTCGTGCAGAACCGTCGATCGCAAGTCGGTCGGAACGATTCAGAGGAGTGGGACGGAAAGTTTCTGCATGACATCATAATCAACCCGTTAGTTAGAGTTACGAACTCCTCAAGGGGTAGTCCTTCCTCATTGTTTGTTCCAACACTGGCAAGCAGAACATGAGGCCCAAGGAAAAGAAGTTACCTGATGCAGGCAACAATACAGGGTGGCATACAAGGATCACCTGGAGGCACAATTACCAGTTTAGAGAATTTTTAGGGACAGGAATTTATTTAAATCAATACTTCATTCTGCTATCAGCTGTGCTTACTTTGTACCAACAGTGTGATCCTGCCCATACATGCTTCCATAGATGGGGCTGCTTTGCAGTGCATGCATTATTTAGTTTTGATCAATTACTCGTAAAATGCATTATATATGTAAGCAAACACATAAACCCATGAATAAATGTGATGTATAGTGAGCCCATTCCTGGTTCCACCAGGCCCTTTAAAGAGAGAATCCTCTTATAATAACAGGATGACAGTGGTGAGTGGAGGGAGTAATTTTCCTTCTAGTTTGCACCACTTGAAGCTCTGGAGGTGGAAATACACATTTGTATTGTATGTTTAATGTAGACTGTGTATTGGGTTTCACAGCCTTGAAACACCAGAGAGTGACATTACATCTCAGTCCCAAAGTGTGAGAGGAGCTAAGAAACCTAGAGGAGGTGGACATTATTAAGGTGATCAAAGGCCCCACACTGTGGGTGTCACTCATCGTGTTGAAGAGGAAGCCCAAACCTCCAGGGGAGTTGACATCTGTGTGATCAAACAGCTGCCTAATGTAACCATCAAAAGAGAATGGTACGCGGTCCCCACGGTGGATGAGATTTGTAGGGGAACTCAGTCGAGCTCATTGGTCCTCCAAGATAGATGACGAGCAGGGTACCACTAAGCTCGCATGGCTCCAGAGTTGAGCTACTTCGTAATATTCTGGACGCACATAGGACTGCACCACTATCAGTGGCTACACATTGGTATCTCCAGGGCCATAGTTTTCAAAAATGTTGTCCAAGAAGTGTTTGCTGGACTCCCGGGAGTGCTCGGTGTGAGCAATGATATCTTGATCCATGCCACAGCACTAGAAATCCACTACCAGCGATTGAGGAAGGTGCTACACAGGCTTTGAAAAACTTTATCAGTTTCTTCAGGTCCCAATTCTCTGCAGGAGGGGTAGTCCCTGACTCCACAAAGTTAAAAGACATTAAAGCAATGAGTGCTCCCTTTTCCATTATTACCGAGATGCCGACTTTCCTCTGCATGGGTAACTCACTGCTCCCCTGCGAGAACTGTTGAAGTCTGGCACACAGTGGGTCTGAGGTAAGCTTCAAGAACAGGCTTTCTGTAAAATATAAGACTCAAGAACAGGCTTTCTGTAAAAGTAAGACTCAAAAACAGGCTTTCTGTAAAACAAAAGAGGCTCCGTTAGCAGATGAAACCATGGCCTACTTTGACCCTGTGAAGGTGACCCAAATGTCTGTGGATGTCAGTTCAACTGGTCTTGGAGTAGTCTTGTCACAACAACATCAATCAATCAACATTTGTAGAGCGTGTCACTGTCACCCCTGGGGAAATCTGGGTGCTGGGTTGTGAAGTCTCTGTACTGTCAGCATCCTCTGCTACAGATCTTGGGGAAATGCAGTACGAGGGAAGAAACGAGCAGAAAAGGGCAAAACAGAGGGCAGAAAAATGAGTGAACGGACATGGTAAAAGAGGGCAGAAAAATGATCAGAAAAGGCAAAACAGAGGGCAGAAAAACAAGCAGAAAAGGCAAAACAGTGCAGAAGAGGGCAAAACAGAGGACAGAAAAATTAGCAGAAAAGACCAAACAGAGGGCAGAAAAGCAAGCAGAAAAGGCAAAACAGAGGGCAGAAAATTAAGCAGGAAAGGTAAAACAGAGCATGAAACATTCAGAGGAGGCACAGAGGGTGGCAGAGGGTAGCATACAGTGGGCAAGCTGGACATGAGAGCTGTGGCAGGAGGAGCTGACACAAGGACCTGCTCCATGGGGTCACACTGCGGCCTTCATTAAGTAGGTCCTTGGGGAGAGGGCAAGGTGCTAGGAGGAGGGAAATGCCAGGAGGAGGGAAACAGTGGGAAGAGGGAAGAACCAAGCAGACAAAGGCAAAACAGAGGGCTGAAAAGCAAGCAGAAAAGGCAAAACAGAGGGCAGAAAGACAAGCAGAAAAGGCAAAACAGATGGCAGAAAATGAGGAGGAAGGGCAAAACAGAGCGGAATAGGACAAAACATAAGGCATCAAAACGAGCAGAAAAGGCAAAACAGAGGGTATAAAAACCAGCAGAAAATGGAAAAAAGAGCAAGAAATGAGCACAGGAGGCACAGAGGGCAGAGAAAACTAGCAGACAAGGCAAAACAGAGGGCTAAAAAATGAACAGAAAAGGCACAATGGAGGGCAGAAAAGCGGTGAGAAAGGCAAAACACAGGGCAGAAAAATTAGCAGGAAAGGCAAAACAGAGCAGAAGAGGGCAAAACGGAGCAGAAAAGGCAAAACAAGGGCAGAGAAATGAGCAGGAAAGGCAAAACAGCGGGCAGAAAAAGAAGCAGAAATAGGCAAAACAGAGCAGAAGAGGGCAAACAGAGGGCAGAAAAATGAGCAGAACAGGCAAAACCAAGCAAGAAACGAGCAGAGGAGGCGCAAACAGAGGGCAGCAGCTAGTCAGGCAGCAGAGGGTAGTGGACTATGGGCAAGCTGGACAGGAGAACTGTCATGGGGAAGCTGGCCCAACAGAAGTGCAGAGTGAGCCCTGGAGGCGTATGTTAGACGAGCACGCACATCGGCTGAACAGCACTATTTCCGAACCAAGCGGTAGGCACAGGCAGGGCACTGGGGTTGTCGCCATTTTCACATCTATGCATATGGCCACTCTTCTACTTCCAACACAGACCAGAAGCCCCCCTTGTCCCTCTGTTCAAAAGATCAGTCTACAATCGCTCATCCCTCATTGAGAAATGGGCATTAAAACCACAGGCCATTGCCAGTGGCTACTAACAAGGGGGGCAAAACCCTGCTGACTACTTATTCGTGCATCCTTGAGATGCCACACCAGATGATGAACTGAAAGCACAAGACACCAAAGAATATGTACTGTTGACAACTGAGAGTTCATGGTCCATTCCAGTAGCACTCAAGGACATTGTAGAAGCTACAATGCAGAATGTCTCCCTCCAATGGAGCCCTGTGAACATCCAATTGGTTAGTTGGTGCAGTCTCAAACAGAGTCTGTCCCTCAGGATGAGAGATGCTCAGCAGGTCTTGGTGTCTTTGTACAAAATCAGGCAGGAGTTGACTGCCTTAGAGGATGGCTGTCTGCTGAGAGGACACCGTTTGGTGATTTTCCAAAGTTTGGATTCATCCAACTAGCTCATGGAAGCCACCAAGCTGTGGTGTGCACAAAAAGTGTGGTTCCCATCACTCGATGACAGGCAGTAGAGGCAGTGGACATTCGCCAACATCCCTGGGTTAGGGCGAGTGCAGATTTCAGCGGTCTCCATGATGGTCAAAATATTCTTGTTGTAATTCTCCAAATATCCTGAAGTTGATAGTGTAAATGGCACTGCTGCCGAGGACATTAATGCCAAGTTAGAAAAAGTTCTGTCCACTTACGGTTTGGTCCAAGAGCTGCATTAACTATGGGCCCCCGCTCCAGGTGCATGACTTTGTAGAGTATTACCTGGGGTCTGCCACATCTGTGGAAATTTAGCGTGCAAACTGAACATTATCTGCGCCATCTTGCCTCTCCCCAGCGCCACGCACAGCGAATGCACGGCCGCCATTTTAGGCACCCCACTCTCTCCCCGCTCACTCTCGATCGCCAGCGCTTTCCCCTGGCGCTGCGAGCATCCCCCGCGCGCCGGCCACCCCCGCTCTCTCATACAGGCCATAAACCCTCTCCTTCTGCGCGACCCTGCTACGGAACCACATCCGACCGACATCCCATACATGGTCATGCCTCTCCTTTGATAACCCCCTTCCTCTGCGCCCCATTGTCCGAACTGGTCCCAGGCCATCACCTAGCCCTGCGGATGCAGTTTATTGCCCCTACTGTAAGGGAAACACCCCGCATCAAAGGGATTACAGTAGATCAAAGCCCCTACCCCCTGAGACCCGGCCGGTTGCACACACCCCCGGGAATTAGCGGAATTCCCTGCTGCGCGATAGCCATCTCCCACTGCGGGTAGGGTGGGAACTTCTACTGTATCTATGTGTGGGATCGGATCTGAACCAGGGCTTCAGGGGATATCCCCCCATACTTCAAGGGAATCTCAAGAATGTACTATGTGTAATAAAGCAATAAACCGGTGTATAAGAGACCAGGTCTCAGAGATGCGGTTAGAGCACCTCGTGACGATACCTTGCTGTCTGATCTGATGTGTTCTGCTCCGACGGAATAAAACTTTGTTTCCTGCATTCCAGCCTCCGGCGCCTGCCTCTTTCATTGGTAAATTATCGAGTGGTATAAGAGGCGATTACCGCCGGGCAAATACTTGAAAGGTTATCGACTGAAACTGCCGCTACCATTTAACACATCACTGTGATGCTCCTCTGGCTGCAGGCACATAGGGAAGCGGAGAGATTCATGCCACCCTCACTAAAGCACTTTGCATCGCTCATGCTCAGAACCATCATCTGGAATGGGCTAAATATTATTTTGCCCGTGAGTACCGGCGCGCCCCGCGTGCCACCACAGGCCGGATCCTGAGTCAGCTGCCTCTCGATTGACCTATTCATGATGTGGCACCTCAATCGACAACATGGGCACCTAAACCATTGAAGGAAGAGGCTGTTACTGCCAGGCGATACCAAGGATGACAGGAGTCAAAATCAAAGAGCTTGTCCGACTGATATTCGAGTAAGAGACTTTGTGGTACTGCAGAATCTCAACATGGGGAACAAGTTACGGCTTCTGTTTGAGCTAGAGACCTTAAAAGTGGTGAGGGCAAGGGCAGGAGGGTCACTGCTTGCAGAAGACAGGACACTGTGGCTCAAAATGTGAGTTGATTCAACAGGTTTATGCATGTCACCTAGTGGGGTGCCAACCGAGAGACTAACCCTAGAAAGTGCTATCTCTGAGAGGGCAGCTCTTGAAAGAATGATGATCCCCAGTTCTCAGGTGGTTGCAACAGAGCTGGGCATTCCCAGCGTGGGCAACTCTGCCAGGGATCCTTCACCTACATCGCGGCCAAGACCTGGAACTCCCTCCCCACCCACCTGTGGCAGACCCAGGACCTGCTCACCTTCAGGAGGCTCCTCAAGACCTGGCTCTTCGAGTAGTAGCAGCAGATTCCCCCCCCCCCCCCTCCCCCCCCCTCAGCGCCTTGAGACCCTCACGGGTGTGTTCCGCGCTTTATAAGTACTGTGATTGATTGAGGGAGGAAGCTCCGGCAAATCCAGATGCCTGGATTTTTTTTTATTTTTTTTATTTCGGGAGGAATGTTGGCCATAAGCCAGTAGGATGTCAATATGTTTGGGTGGGGGCGGGGCTGATTCACTCTGCCGATGTTGGTCAGTGATGGTTAGTCTGTCCTGTGAGGTTACCAGAGCTATATTAAGGACTGGGCATTTGGAGCGTGTAACAGAAGTTAATCAAATAAGAAGACAATGAGCCAACCGTGTTGTGTCTTTATGGTGTGCCAGAAGTTCATTATGGTGTGCCGGAAGTCCATTATCAAGTGCCGGAAGTCCATTATTGCAAGCTGTAAGTCCATTATTGTGTGCCAGAGGCCTTCTTACACCTTGTGACATAACACTGGGATCTGCTGGTCTCCAAGACTGTCCCATATACACAGGAATTACTTGTCTTTTATTGCTGTCATGGCCCACGGAATCTTTTCGGCTAATCAAGTGTCAATTTACAAATCAATATTGAGGTACGAAGGAGGGTGCCTGGTCGTTTCAAGTTCAAATGAGAGACAGCTTCCCCAGCTGGCTCCAGTAAACCCTGGCCGTGTTTGTTCCCCAGCACAGCCTATCGATAAAAGGACGCTTAGGGCCTGTCAATGCAAGGAAACAAACAGGGTTTTGAATGATGGAGACGTAAACATGTATTTCTGAGTAAGACAATTACAAAAAGGTAGAAATTAACACTTACAGTCAGACAAAACAGTAATTCCTTTCCCTACTGTGTTGATTATGTAAAACACACCTGCCAAAAAAGGCCTCCATATGACTCGCCAGTGCTCTGCCTGTAATGAAAGATCTCCTGCAGTAGTCCATTCAACACCTAAATGTCTGTAGAATACAGTCTCTACACAACCCGTGATGTGTTATAATTAGCAAGATCAAGGGGGCAGGTTGAACAAAAGCACCAAACTCAGGGGCATATTTACAAGGGAAGTGGCAGATTGAGGCGTTAGCCTTCCTGGCTTAACGCCTCACTCCGCCACGTCAGAAACGCAGAGTTGCACCATATTTACAAGAATATGGTGCAGCCGTGCATTTCCCCCCTGCGCTGGCGCTACACTTAACAGCCTAGCACCAACTCAGGCACCCTTTCAGCATAGTGCAAGGGTGTCTGCATGCAGGGGAAGATTGTTTATAGGGAGGAAGGTCCACCTTCCTGCACATAAACAATCTTTAAATGCCGTTTTATAAGTTCTATGTGTGCTGCTTAATGCGGCACACATAGAAGTTGCAAAATGGCATTTCATTGGCCCTTTGCTGTTTTCATGTGTGCTGCAGAACACAGCACACATGAAAACAGCAAACACAAGGAGAAATTACACATTTCTCCTCTTTGCGCCAAGGTAAGACCAGGTTTTCCCTGGTCTTAATTCTGGCGCTGCCTCCTATTCATGTCTCCCTTGTAAATAGGGGGCAGCGTCAGAATCAACGGGTGTTGCTGTGGAACGCCCACAGCAACACCCAGTGCCCTCCTCTTTCACGCTAAGCATAGCGTGAAAGGGGGCATTATTTACATGGCAGCGTTAAGCCACGTTAAGTGGCTTAACGCTGCCTTCTAAATAAAGTGAAGCTCATAACGCTACAGGAATGTCATAGAAAGTGACGGTCCTGTGGCTATAGGGGCTTGTAAATATGCCCCTGTGTGTGGAATTTTGGTTGGTCGTATGCTAATAGTTTTTGGTAGGATCCTCATGGTCAGTGCTCATAAATCCTGTCACGTAATATTATCCAGAAATCAGGCTGCACAACAGGCACTGAGGAGCAGGGTAGGCATTAATACTTCTGTTACTAACTTCAGAAGAGGACATGAAGGAACACAAGACCTCTTACATGTAGAACTCCTATATTGCAGATTTCTGCTGTGTTAAATGAACTTCCAAGGGCTTCCAAGTTGGCCAACAATGCAGTTGCATAATCAATGTCATCGAACTCAAGTAGCTTTGGCGCTTCTTTCTCTGATGTCTTTACCAAACACTGCCACTGGAATCAAGCTATCCTGGCTGAAGAGGGGTGAAACCCCGAAACCGGTCCTAGGATGCTTGGTTCCAGTCCAGGGAGGACCTGGCTTGGCAGTTCGGGCTGGACTGTTCCCATTGGATGCAGGGTCAAGACTGATTTGCATATTGCGGGGTCCAAACTGGAATGTCATGGTGAGCAAAAAAACGATGGATTTAGGCCCAGATCTCTGTACTGGGGTGAATGTATGTCATTGTTCTGCATTCTGTCCATCAACTGTTGTTTTTGCATTTGTCACCCCAAGTGGGACGGGTATGCCCAGACGTGAGACCCGTGCTCTCCATGCCACTGGAATCAAGCTATCTTGGCTGAAGAGGGGTGAAACCCCGAAACCGGTCCTAGGATGCTTGGTTCCAGTCCAGGGAGGACCCGGCTTGGCAGATCGGGCTGGACTGTTCCCATGAGGCACAGGGTCAAGACTGATTTGCATATGGCTGGGTTCAAACTGGAACGGCATAGATTTAGGCCCAGATCTCTGTACTGGGGTGAATGTATGACATTGTCCTGCATTCTGTCCATCAACTGCTGTTTTTGAATTTACCAAACGTCATTAGGTCAGACTTATTCCTAAAACAAAGCATTCTCGTATCAGACAGGGACGGTGGAAAAGGGCGGTTTTCATGGCTGAAACAAGTGTTCATATCACACTCCCGGTCATGTGCGATGATGTACGGCCTCGAGAGAAAGGCTGACGTTTGTCTTCAGACTTGCAGTCTAGCATGCTTGTCGGCCGCTGATTTACGGAGCAGGAGACTTGAACAGTCTGAGAAAGTTATTTTTAATCGGGTCATGGATAGACCTTTTTACAGTCAATGGCTGTACAGTAGTCCTTGCACTGTTGCCTGCTAGCCTCTTCCATAGAACGCACTGTCTCCACCACAGCCTGCTTGAGGACACCACGAGACTGCAAGTCAGCAGTCCTTCTGTTACATTTAAAACGGGATCGCCCACTTCCCTGATAGCCTCTAGAAGGCTCAGCGCCTGTTGCTTGTAGCTCTCCTGTGTTGCGAGGAGTGACCCCAATATTATGCACTTTATTTAAATGACTCTTAAATAACAAAAGAGCAGTCTGTGGTGATCCAGGTGTTGTTATTTGTAATAAAGAGCTATCCAACATCTGTACGCTCTGTCGGCCAGCGTTAGGTATCTGCACATACACAGGTTTCGCCTCCAAAACAATTACGCCACGGAGTAAGAAAACAGCATAGGAACCTAAAAAAATGCATATATACCCTAAAACAAAACACAGACATATAATACCAATGCTCAGGCTGTCCCAGATTATGGGGGGGATTAACAAAGTCCAACGAACTTCAGATTTCAAGCCGGCAGCTCCGGCTATAGAAATATACCGATTACAAGCCAGAACGGCCTCATTGTATGGAGCTGAACTCTGGGGCCATAAAAATATATCTAAACTCCTCAGGGCGGAGCAGGGCTTTATGAGAAGCCTTTTGGGTTTGCCGCTAAGTACTCCACTTATTCCTTTGCGATTTGACTTGGGGCTGGAATCAATCGAAGATTCAGTAGCTGTACGGCCCATGCTCTATTGGAAGAGACTCTGGTCAGTGCCTGAACTGGCGCCATACAGAGAGGAATTCCTGGAGGTCTGGGCTCTTATAAAATAAGAATATCACGTGGTTACACCACATTAAGAACCTCAGCATAAAGATTGGCCGGATCGAGCTTTGGGAGTCCCCGGAGGTGTCCTGTTTAGGGTTACCGAAACAGGAACTCATAAGTCAGCTGAGGAACAGAAACTACTCGTCCTACATCGATCAAGCACCCTGGGGAGACTTTCTAAAGAGTATCTCTTAGTAAAAGCTGACCCGCGAGCAGAAGTCTTTTTAGACGTAATTCATCCACCGCTTGCGAGGAAGCTTTATGTACAGCTAAGACATGGCAGCTTACCACTCAGGGCCTTTACCCATAAATGGGCACAATCAGAAAACATTGCTTGCCCGGCATGTAAATACAACCGAGAAGATGCATGCCATGTTATGTTCTTCTGCCCCGCCTATCAATCGATAAGAAAACATTGGTTGATCCCATTATGTAGGAATCTTGGGTTTAGACATTGTATACAGGCATGTAGGGTCTTAACATATGATACTCATCCCCCTATTGTTTTTGCTGTCTCCCGTATTTTACTGGGTATGTGGCGAAGGAGGAAAAGTTTTTTTAACTCTATATTAACTTGCTGTTATTTATTGTTTTAATGATCTGTGCACCTCTGTATGTTTTTTATTTGCACTTTTATGGTCTACGACCGAAATAAAGTTATCGATTGGATTGGATTGGAAAACAAAACACAGACATATAATACCAGCTGCTGCACTGTGCGTAATTCCTTGGGTAGAGCGCCTCCTACCCAGGGACCAGAGAGTTCGTTCATTCACAAAATGAGCCTTTGAAAAAAGTTAATTCACAATCTCTGATGTTACAGGCGCTGAATAAACGCGCTGCTAGCTACTGAATAATTGATATCAAAGAGCACCTTGGGGTAATTCGAGACATCTGATGTAATCTCGAACAATTAATTAATTGTAGCAGGTTTTAATGCAAACTATCAAGGTGGAATGTATATTGTGCCTCGTGCCTCACGCAGTAAAGCCTGAAACCCTTCCTCATGTGATCTTGGGCTCCCTGGGCTTAATAAACATTTAATTAGAAACCAGGTAAGTGCTATCAGCCAATCAAGTCTCTTAATTTGCATGAAGCCCTGCAAACCACTGCTTTCGGAGCTTGGCGCAGAGCGACTAAGAGCCCTGGATTCATCCACTTAAGTTGTGCTTCCAAAGCTGGGGGACTGTGGGCAGTAGCTCTAAATACAAATTACTGTTATCCTTCGTAAACAATGATTGTGTTTTGCAGATGTTTTATATTCCTCTGCAAGTGATTCTTTTATTTATTTATTGCTGTATCGAGAATTCACTCCAGTAGGCACACTTGATGGGAGTTCTGTAAGGGGGTCTGAGGCAGGTGTAGTGTACCTTAATCCACACATTTATGGGATTGGCACTGCTCACATTGAGGAACCCCAACAGTGCTATCTGGGTGCATTATGACTGTGATTGTTGAATCTTATTGAGAGATCTGTGTTGTGGCTGGTAGAGTAGCATTTATTGAGACCAGGCCTGCACTGGCCATATCGGGCACCAGGCATTTCCCCAGGAGGGATGGGGCTTGTTTTATATCAAAAAGGCTTCTCCTTTGACCACCAGCAGGTTTCCACTCACTTTCTTGTGTGTGTGTGTGTGTGTGTGTGTGCGCGTGTATGTGTGTGTGTATGTGTGTGTGAGTGCATGTGTGTGTGTGTGTGTGTGTGTGTGTGTGTATGCCCGCACGTGTGTCCACGCGTGTGTCTTTTTCGCTCTCCCTGGTTCTGGTTGGGAACTAAACGGCATTCATGAGCTTTGGAATGGGCGAAAATGGGCTCCTGCAACACCAGAACAGTGCCTGCCTGTGAGGGTGTTCAGACAAAATATTGAGCTGATAATATCGACTGACACAAGTATTGAATTGGAAATATTGTGACAGAGAATTATCGTGAGCAAGAATATCGTGGACAAGAATATCGATTTTAAGGTAAGTAATATCGATGTTAAAAATATTGTTGTTAATAATACGGATTTTTAATTATTTTGGTGTATTCTAATATATATATTAATTGTATATGATTTATAATGTTCGTTCAGATATTCGTTTTTTAATATGGTTTGTAAATTAATAGTAATTATTAGTAGTTTAAATGTAATGTAATCGTTTTTTTATTTGTAGTACAGTAGCGTGTTGTGGGGTTTATCGAGAAATAGTGTGGGAAGTAAGTTAATTAAACATAATTAATAACATTTTAAAATTCATATTAATTATTTAGTTGATAATTATTATTGTTAATTGTATAATTAATTTTTTTTCTTAAGTTTTAGGTGCGGGTTGTGGGTTTTGTAGTGGTATAGGGTGGCAAGTAAATTCATTATAATTAATTAATATTTAATTTGAAAATTATTAATATTTATTTAAATTATAATTATTTATGTAAATTGTCTAGTTGTTTTTTTAAGTTTGAGGTGTGGGCTCTGTGTTTGTAGGGCAGTAGGGTGGTAAATTAATTCATTATAATTTATTATTAATTAATTATTAATTATTTATAATTATTTAATAGATAATTATTTTCGATAATTGTATACATATTTTCTTTTAAGTTACATTTAACATGCTGGTTGTGGTTTTTGTATGGGTATGGGGGGAAGTAAATTAATTATAAATATTTTAAAATTATTAATTATTATAAATAATTATTTAATTGGTAACTAATTCTGTAAATTGTGTAATATATATATTTTGGGGGTGTTTTGTGGTTTTTGTATATGTAAAGGATGTGTAGAAAATTACAATAATTAATAAATTCTGCTAATTTTTAATAACTGCTTAAATGATAATTATGTAAATATGTAATTGAAATATTTTTAGGTTATATGTGTGAGTTGTTTTTGTAGGGGTAAAGGGTGGGAAGTTAATTAAATATAATCAATGTATTCTTAGTTAATTAGTAATATTAATTAATTGATTGATTATTAATTATGTAAATTCTTTAACTTTTTGAAAATGTATATCGGTTCGGTTCAAAAATCTTTATTCGATTCATACAATGAATCATAAAAGCACAAAGTTAAAAAAAAAACATAATACACAAATAAGGTGATCCATCCATAAAATAAAAATTACAATTCAAAAAAATCCATCATACAGCATAAATACAAATCCAATGGCAAAGCACAGTTCTACAGCTAATTTATCCATAGCGTTTCCTAATCTGAAGTGAAACTCTTATAAAATTTAACATGGCACAGCAAGTATCAACAGAAGATAATGACAGCAAATAATCATAGCCTTCTTTATAAGTGCATGGTTGCCGCCCCTTCAGGACAGGTTTAATAAATCTAATCCTAGGATCTTGATATAAGGAGCAAAACAGGACAACATGTATAGTACTTTGGCTAACTCTGTCATTACAGGGACAAGGGGGTAGCTGCTCACACCAACCCCCTTGTTTAGGAAAGGCGAAAAGAAAATGGAGGGTATTTAGCCTAAACCTCGTGAGATAAAACCGCCATTGGACATTAGTTGTAAAAGTTATATAAAATTGATGCTGTAACTTAGGTACATAGCCAATAGGGCCTCCCAGACACCGTGAGCCTAAAAACTTCCAGTAATTTGACTTAATTTGGGTTTTTATGTTTCCCTGGATGTTTGCAGGATTTTCATAAACATGACCCAAACCTATCTTATTCAACATGTCCCTGACGTATGACAACCAGGGGATCTTGTTTGCATTATCCAGGCTCAAGCAGTCTGAGAGAATTTCTCTCGAGAGCTGCAAATCGTCAGATAACCATATTTTGCCCCATAATAATAGGGGTGACAGACGAATGATGTCAGTCACTTTGGTCATTCCCATTTCATTATGACAGAAGCTATTCGATGAACCCGATGGAATCAGTAATACCCGTTTTAGGAATTTATTTTCCATCACTTGTACCACTGAGGGGTTTTCGGTCCCCCATACTCCTGCCCCGTAGGTAGCCACAGATAAACATTTAGATATATAAAGAGTTTTAAGGTGCGCAACAGGTTTTTGACCCAACTTACCACAGAAGCGAAAAAGACCTTCTATGGAGCGGGTAGCACTCTGGGCTCGAGCCTTCATTAAAGGAGCCCAACTTAGTTTGCTATTGAAAAGATTTCCAAGGTAATTAAAATTCTCCACCCTTTCAATAGTAGAGTGATTCACCACAAATTTTCTAGGTTTTGTTCCTTTAGGACCACAGACCATTGCAAAAGATTTTCCAAAATTTACCTTCAGGTCAAGATCCAGCATGAAGGTGTTAAAGGCATCTAGGCACAACTGCAAACTGTTTCCAGTGAGGGTCATTAAAACAGTATCGTCTGCATATGAGAGTATAGGAATACTCCTACCGTTTACCTTAGGAAAATCACAACAGTGGTCCAACAAGTACTTTTCTAGTCCATTTGTGTATACTAGGAACAAGAAAGGCGCCAAAATGCAACCTTGACGCACCCCCTCAGTTGAGGGAATAGGTTTAGTTGTTTCCCCCCCAGGTCCAAATCTTATAGCCACGGACGTTGCTGCGTGTAGTCTGCGGAGAAGTGTCACCAGGGGTTCTTCGAAGCCCATATCGTCCATCATCTGCCACAGCCTGCTTCTACAAACAGTGTCAAAGGCGCTTGACAAGTCCATGAAGGCAAGGTAAATTGCAGAACTCCTTGCCTTCATGTACTTGCCAATAATTAGCGCCAAATTCAGGCACTGCTCAACTGTCCCCTTCCCACTTCTGAATCCATACTGGGAGTTCACAATTAGACCAACAGAGTCAGCCCATGTTTCTAATCTGGCCAAAATAACCCTCCCCAATAGTTTACATGATGCATCGATCAAGGATATAGGGCGATAGCATCGGGGATCACACCTATCGCCCTTCTTGAAAATCGGCACCACCACTGCCACCTTCCACGATACAGGGATGCGACCAAGAACAACAGCCCTAAAAACATTCAGTAATAAAGGTGCCCAAGCTTCAATATTATGTTTAAAAAAGTCTAAAGGGACGGCATCAGGGCCCGGGGCTTTTAATGATATGCCCTTCCTCAAAGCTACTTCAACCTCTTCCAGTGTAAGTGAAGAGCTAAGAAGCAAAGCTGAAGATGGTACCACCAAATCCCCTACATCATCCAACAAATCCGAAAGTAATAATGCTTTGGGATTAAAGATTTTACCAAAGTGAACTTCCCAAGATTCACCAGTAATCTGCGTCAGTATACTTTCTTTGGTGTCATTTTTAAACAAGGGACGATTTACTACTTCCCAGAAGAGCCTACTATCTTTTAGCTCAGAGGCCTTCTCTAGATCGTCCCAGGCTCGATTTTTCAATTCCTGCTTCCTCTTTGTGATGGCCTCTTTATAAGCCCTTCTGGTCGATCTTATCAGTTCCTTATTTCTTGGTTTTTGTGTAAGGGCAGCTTTTAAGGATTTATGTGAGGCAGAGCATGCGGAGTCAAACCATTTAAAACACCTTAAATTCTTTTTCCCCACTGGTTTTCTAAGGTGCTCAGCCACGTGCCCACATAATTTTTCAAAACTCCCAATGACCTTGTCTGGATCAGACGTCTGAGACAGGCATGATTCGATCTCAGTTTTACAAACATTCAGAATCTCTACCTCAAGGCCTTCAGCATTTATTTTCCCCCACTTCATGGTAACTCCCTGATTTTTATTATATGTTATGGGTTGCTCCCAAACCAAATGTTTTCTACTAGCAGGGGCACTCAAGGATAGCATTAAAGGATTATGATCGCTTACGGCACTTGCGATTACCTCAAGCCTATTAACATAATGAAGAAAGTTACTAGACACAAATACAAAATCAATAGTACTCATTGCACCTCTTGTTCCCTGAAAGGTTGGTATTGGCGATATATTTGGGGCAGCCCAGGGCTCTACCATACATAAGTCATTTAGAATAATGATATTATTTAAAGCGTCCCCCTGGGGCGTGTGTTTAAAATGCATCAAGGGCTGTTCATTTAGATCATTGATACCACAGACATTGCAGCCACCAAATTTGCACAGTGTACAATTAAAATCACCAACCCAAATAACTACTAATAAAGCTCGATCACTACGAGCCTTACATATTGCTTCCTCCAAACTCTGGATTGTAGATACATCATTTCTATCAAAGACATTATGGTACCAATTAATTAACAACACGGGCTCTGGGAACAAATTTTCCAACAAGAGCAACTGGTACCAAGGAGTATCCACTATTTTTGAGGTTATCAGGTTCTTTAGTTTGATGGATAGAGCTGTCATTAACCCACCCCTTGCCCTCCCAGCTAGTGATGGGACCGCCAAAACATTAAAAGATTGAAAACCATCAATTTCCCCACCCACTCTGCTCCATGTCTCCTGAAAGCACAGGATATCCTGACCACCCACATGCTCCAGCCAAGCTTCATCCTCCATTCTACCCGCAAGACCTGCAATATTCCATGAGATTAGACACAGCCCAGGTTCCCCTAGGCTATTGTCCACAAACTTTATTGGAGTTTCCAGGTCAGGCCCAGTAATTGGTGGGTTTAGCTCACAGGCTAAGTTGCTAACAGTTTGACTATCCGAACGCATATTAGGTTGAGCATTGTGGTCGAAAGCGTCCACCACCTGGTTATCCTCCTGCCTTAGCCCCCCGTTTTCCCCCATGACCAAATCTGTGGTAGATAAAATGCTTTCCTTTTTCTTGTCTAATGGTCAATCTAAACCCTCCATTCCCACCAGTGGGTCAAATCGGTTTCTTAATGGAATATTGTTATTTGGCATCCACCCTAGGTATTCCTCCCCCTGGAATCTCCTTCTTGATTGGTCATAGGGGGTTTGCCCAAAATTTTTGAAACTTGTTGGCCCCATGAAAGATCCATCACCCTGGAACCACAAACCAGGATGATTTTGAGGGGGTCGAGATATAGTATTAATCTGAGTCCATCCAGAGTAATTATTACCCTGCACTCTCGACCCAGGAAAGCGAGGGTTAGGGGGAAGATGATGCAAGTTGGGATAAAAATATTCAAGACCTATACATTGAATATCCCCCATTCTAGCAAACCTTGCTTTGTTACAGATTAAGTCCTTGACCCACCTGTCCCTAAAATTAATTAGGATACAATCCCCCTCTAAATCCTTCTTGCTTGGGCCAACCCAAGAAACCCTTCGTACGTTTAATATTTTTGTACTAGAGGCTGGGGGGAGTGGTCTATTGTTGTTGAGCCAGAATATGACTTTATTTGATAGGTCCTGATTTGATTCATGTTTATTTGGTGCGACCAATTATGTAAATTCTTTAACTTTTTGAAAATGTATATATTAGGTGTGGATTGTTTGTTTTGTACAGAGAAAGGGTGGAAAGATAACTAAATATACATATTATATTGGTAGTTAATTAGTATTAATATTTTAATAGATACTTAATTATGTATCATGTCTAAAAATTATAAATTAAAATCTAATTTTTAGATGTGTGGTGTGTAACTTGTAGAGGTGTAGGGTAGAAAGTTATGTAAGTAATAGCAAAATTAAAAAGTGTAATGTTTTTTTAATTGTACTTTTTTATTGTATGTGTTAATTGTATTATACTTTTTAATTGTAAATAATATTGTATGTATTGGTTGTTTATTATTTTGACAATGAACGTTGGTATTTTGATATACATAATATTTGTGTTATTTTATAATATGTATTAAAAATTGAAAAAATAAGTAAGTTGTTAATCACAAAAATATAGATTTTTTTATATTTATATATTTTCCTTTTTTGTTATTAAACATAGTTTTGATATTATTTATTTCTCTTGAAGTGAAATATTTTGTTTCTAATGCTGCATAAAGTGCAGTGGTAATAGTGAATTTTGCCCCTATGCAATCTAACTCTCTCCATACTGCTGCACTGACTAGAATGGGAATAGTTATTTTTACCACTCCCCAATCCAACACTTTCTCCACTGTTGCACTGACTGGAGTGGGAATAGTCATTTTTGCCCCTCAAAAATGCGACACTTTCAGTACTATTGCATTGACTGGAGTGGGAATAGTAAATTTACCCCTCTGAAATCCAACACTTTCCCTACTGTTGCATTCATTGGAGTGGGAATAGTAAACTTTATCCCTCGGCAATCCAACACTTTCCCTGCTGTTGCAGAGTGGAGTGGGAATAGTAAACTTTATACCTCTTGAGTTTGACAATTTTAGCCTCATTAGGATGTCGTTCGGAGGCACCGTCGAGGTCTCGGCAGTGACTGACCGCTGGTCGGCGGTCCGGACACGGTAATTACAATGCGACTGCACATGGTGCGCCTCTTAAAGGCATAGTTGGCTCTATGCCCATGTCAGTAATATAGCGCGGGTGCAAAGGCTAAGGGATTCCCTCTTTTGCATGGGGCAAATTAGGGAAGATATTTTCATGATAGCGCTGCTGCAACATATGCACCAGCAGTAATTTTATCACAGAAAGGGACGCACATGCGTCTGCATCCCTTTCTGTAATTCTAGGTGTGCCCCCGGGGTGCAATATATAATACGGGGCCAGGACTGCAATATGAGGGTATTCTCGGTAGTAAGGGGCCTCTCTTACTGGGTTGTCTGCTTCTTATGAAGGAAGCTTGTTAGTCTGCTCTTTGTCACAGCTGTTTCACTCTCAATCGGGCGAGTGGTAGATGAAGCCACTTAGGGGCTCATTACGATGCCAGATGGAAGGCCATCCGGGCTGGTGGCGGTGGTGGTAAACGGTCACGTCTTCCGCCCTGGTTGCGGTCATTGCGACCTACAAATCACAATGGACCCACTGAGGCTATTTTCCGTCCGCTGCAGCCTGTCAGGCTCCGCACGTTTTTGGCGTACGCAAGGGTGGCGGATGGAGCCAACAGGGCAGGACTGGCGTGCGGAAGCACATTCCGTCTGCCAAGCAGATCACGATGTTGCAGACAGCCCTTCCCACCACCTGTAAAAAACACCACGTTGCGGATGGCAAAAATACAGCTATGGAGAGGAAGAGCTGAAACAGAAGCCATCTAAACCCCCGGAGCCACCATGGATCCGGCGCAACTGATCTTCCCGCTGCACCACCTTCTGCACCTCCGGCAGAAAAGACGCCGACATGCCCAATAGCAGAGGTACGTACCAAACATATCCACGCATGCAACACCTGAACAACTACAACTCCCAGCAAATGTGGCCAATGCCGAGTCCCGCAGTTGCAGAGAGCGCACACCGCAATATCCAAATATGTACGCCGCAGAAAGTTCACCATGGCTGATGGCTCATTCGCATAGTGTGTGTCACACCGCGGCAGCATGGAAGCTGCAACCGCAATCCTGCAACATTCAACTGGGGTCAATACATGTCATCGCTGTAGATGCCAGCTAACGCGCATGCAAACACATACTGCATTTGCACTGTCGCCATACGAATTGCATCACACATCACAACTCATCCGCCTAAAGTGGGTGGTGCACCCCATGGGTAATGTTGAGGGCCATGAGGCCCCCATGCATATCAAGTGACCACACACACAGACACTGTACTTGCATGGGAGAGCTGGCCAAGGGCACGTGCATCCGGCCCAATTTGCTGGCAGGGTCACAGGTCCAGTGATGCTGTGCTGGGTGACTGTGGGGTGGGGGTAAGCCAGCCCTCTGGGAGTAGTATGGACCACACCTTGCAATCCTCATTGGCTCATGTGACATTCCCTGTTGACTGATGTACTTTCATGACTGATTGTCTCTGTACAATTTGTGTGTGATTGAAAGCACTGTCACACCCTAAACTCATATCAGTGGCGCCATACAACAAATGAAATGGACATGAGCGAGCGGCCATAGAGAGATGAGGGACGTTGGACGAGGGTGGCAGAGAGAGAATCCAAGGAGGAGTGCATGAGTGACAGCATGAGAAGTGTCACTCTCCTGATACTCCCACCTCAGGAAACCTCCTCCTCCCATCGGGGGACCTTCCAAGGAAAAAACACACTTCTTGAGAGTGACAACATCTAGCAAGAGAATTTGGAAGGAAAAAATGCGTCTCCCTGGCCCTTGTAAAACTGAGGAGAGACAAAGGGGGGCCCTGAAGCAGGCCTGGCGAGAGACATAAGTGACAACACAGGCATGCAGTGGCTCACCCGAATGCATCGTTGGACCACACAAATAAAGATTCCTGGAGCCGACCCTCCTGGGAGGCATCCCAAATGTTGATGGCAGCCATTGATGGCACACACATTGGCCTCATACCACCACAGGCAAGTGAACCCGTCTATAGGAACCTCAAACACTACCACTCCATCAACGTGCAAGTGGTATGACAGGTGGAGCAGATCATCTCACACGGGTGTGCAGAGTATCCGGGCTCGGCACATGACTGCTACATCTGGTGGACCAGCAACATCACCCCTGCACCCAACCCACACATGCCCAGTGACGATGACAGTGGTGAGAAAGAAGGCCTTGACCAGCATCTACAGCTCACCGTCAACTACTTCCGTTGAGTGTGATGCAACAATGAGCGACTATGACTGTGCTTGTGTGCCTTGCTGTTGTCTCACAGACTCAGACAACTTTCCCTGAGATTTCCTACAGATACCGGACTATGTGCCGGATTTGAAAACACATGCATGCAGGGACTGTGCACCCTGAAGCACCACTACGCACAGGACACCATTGCCATACTGCCTCACTTGCTCCCCTACTCACTCTGAGGCAGCCAAGCGCATGTACACAAGCAGACAATGTGAAGACAAGAAAAGCTTCCAAATGTGACATTTTTACTAGTGCCAAAGAATGCAAAATACGTGCCACAGCAGGTTGAAAATGCATGAGTACTCAACCAGTAACCCCAGTGACATATCCATTTAACATGAAGCAAGATGTCGCATCAATAACCCCTCTGGACGTCGAACCACGAGCATATCCCCCCACTCCTTGCAGGAATTAGTTGTATGGGATGTCCCTGGTCTATGGCCTTTGTCAGCAGAACCCATTACCCAGACTATACATGGTGAGATTACACCACATTGGCTGTGTCGCACTCATCACTGGATGGATGGCCCTCCAAGTGTGGGGTATCTGGCCCGCATTCCCATGTCAATCGAAGGGGATCTGTGTCCTCTAGAAGTTGTGATACCTTGTTGATTTTGGATGCTATGGCCTGAACAGACCAGAATGACAAGGGACAGGCTTCTATGACCACAGACAGAATGTTCAGACAGTACTCCTGGACCGCGAGTGAACAAGCTCTGCGGACACCTCTCATGTGACAGACTAGTACCAAGGTACTTGCAGGGCACAAGTCCTAAACAATGAAGTGACCAAGTAAGACAAAAGGAAATTTACCTCACAACGCCACGACGTAGCGCTGTGAAATAAGGAAAAAAGTGTGACTAACATGATTTGTGCAAATACTGGGACAGACTAACCCATGTGACAGTCTTACAGTGTCTGCATTGATATACAGGGACAGAACAAAGGCAAAAGCATACCTCCCTTAAGTACCTGTGTAGAGATGGCAAGCTGTGTGCATATGTTCCCCTCTGTGGCATCTACATTCAAATGTAAGATTGAAGGCGGACCCCAGTCAGCATGTACAAACAAAAGGAGAACGGATGGCCCCTTTACTCAGGCCTGGCTGGAGGTGAAAAAAAGGCACACTCGCTGCATGCACATTGCTCCTGGGAATGGACATCAGACAACGTGCAGGTGCTGCTGAATGTTTTCTGGTAACTGGACGGTACACCGGGACAAGTTAAGCATATCCCTGTGGTGACCAACATCCTGGCAGGGGGGATGGTGTCAAACCTGTGCAAAAAGGGGTGTGTGCCGTGTACCTGTGTGTACCCCCAACTCGAGCCCTGAGTACTTGCAAAACAACAACGCCATGTCTTCTTTGTGCGCCACACCTGCATAATGTAAGTGGGCTCATGCCAGACAACAATGTCCACGACAGTCAGATGACAGCCCCCACTTGCCCTGGTCTGTGCTACCAAGGGCAATAGACCACAGAGCACAGCACAGTCCAAACCAATGCAGGCAGGGCCATAGTCAGAGAGCTGGATGCCAAATCTCGTCAGGTGGCGTGTAGAAAGAGAGACGATGATTGAATTAGTCACCAACAGTTCCTGTTGCTGTAAAGTAGTTACGAATCCAAGAAGGCACAGGCAGGTTCGTAGGCAATCAGTTACAAGAGACGATCCAGTTCATCTTCAGCGAAGCGGACCGCAATCCAATCCAGCAGTATGAAGGAACAGATGTGCTACTCGCACCACGAGGTCGCAAGGTGCATCCCATCGCTCCTGGGAGATGTTCAATGTAGGCATGGCACAGGAGCCATTGCTCAAATGCATAGGCGTAGCTGTCAGTCGGCCCGACACATTGAAATGCATCACCAAAGCAGTCTTGCACGTGGACCAACAAAGGAGTCACCCACAGCTCATGATCCAGATCAGCAGGGTATGTGTTTGAAAGGCAGACATCCATGGCCCACTCAAACAGACATCTTCTGCAGGAAAAGACGGGTTGCACACAGGTGAAGTAGGCATAGCGGAACGTTAGCCTATAATTGATGCGCTGCACAGCCAGTGGGACACGTCCAAAGAAAAGCTGCATCCGGTCACGGTACAGTTGCAACTGACAGGGCTCGGCCTGGCCCATTGGACGGTCAGACATGGCGTGAGAGTAATCCCAGAACTAGCGCTCAGCTGTACAGCCAAAGTAATGGTCAGTAAGAGCAAACTGCAGTGTGCAAATTGGAGGACTGAAAACCGGTGGTACTTCTGGAAAAGCATGGAAGGAAGTGACAAGACCAGATCCCACAAATCTGATAAAAAATTTGCAACGGCCTTCAGTATCAGATGCTATCAATACTCTGTGTTTCAGTTCACCGTGAAAATAGTGGGCGAGCCGTTTTCAGCACTGACTGAATCGCGCGGGACAGGCAAGACACCTGGTATCCGAAGGTCTTTGGGCTGGTATGGGAGCGACTACTTGTCTACACAGAGGCTCATTGTGCATGCACACTCATTGTGTGGGAATGTGAGGCCACAAATGACTATCCACAATCTCTAATGGGAGAGTCTGCAGTACATTGGCAGAAAAAGAACACGTTGTGCAACTGTTCCCATACACGTAATGCCTTGCCTATGCATGCAGGAGGGGCCGTGTCGGGCCTCCTCACCTGAACGGACCAGGGACTCTGCATCCGAGGCTTCACCTTCTGGAGCGGGGGGGGCTGGCTAGGCTTGTCCATGGCGCAGTCGCCTGCTGTTGCTATCGAGTCACCTTTTGAAGTAAGGTAATTTTGTCAGCATGTTCTGCACACAGCACAACTTAGATGTTCATGTTTGGTACATTTTAATTGAGGTGATATGACTTTTGCCTTGGCTTTACAAGGCATTCATGTCAGTATGTCATCAGTCTCACATGATGTTGAGGTACATACAGGGCTTTCAGTGGGCCGGTTCTCAGCAGTGCTGGACACAGTAATTTTTTGGAGTGGGCCTTGGGATGGGTCTCTTTTGTACTCTGTTTTGTGCCCTGCCACAGGGGGTCCGTTTTTTCAGCTGGAATGCATTGACAGCAGGCACAACGAAGTGTGCAAGGTCACACTCCTCACTTCTCACTTGGGGAGTCATTATGGCATGACGTCATGCCAAGTGAGCGTTGTGGCGAGGTGAAATCCTTTGTGGATTCATTATGTCTCCGGAATTCACTCCTTTGGAGACTCATGAGCAGCAACATCCTTGTGGTGTCATCTGGGCTTCAAGTGGAAGATTTTCCAATGTTATGTAGGCCATAGATGTCCAGAGTTGTGTTAGGATTCATGTTACTTGTTGTATCATTTATCTGGGTGCATTGGCAGTGACTGAAATATGCTAGTCGGGTAGCCCAATATGCTAAGCCCAGATTTGTGTCTGTGGTTTTTGTGCCACACCCTTGATTACATTGGCCAGGCCCCTTTTGAGAGACCCCCCCAGTTTGTTCATCCCACTTGAGGATCTGGGAACCTATATTGCTCATTGGCGATGTGACATGGCTAAAGGGCCAATTTCATGTGTCCCGATGTTGTGTTTCCGAGGACATGTCCTATGGTACTAACTTGTTGCTCATTCAATTCAGTTAATGCTTGGACATTTTTGTCTTCTCGTTGTGTATCTGACTACTATGCCACAACATCATGATTTGTGTTGTGCTTCTTGTGCTTACCTCATGTGGTTTGTGAGGGCTGACAGAGTTCCCATGCATGTGTTGTGTTGACTCTAGTCTTTCTACTTTGAGGCAATGGGACTTGCATATTGGCTTTTTGGGCTCGCTTTCTTGTGTTCTGAATTGCAGTTGCATGTGACTTCGTCAGTGACACTGTGAATCATATGGCCTCTCGATGGTGTTAGCTGTATGTGCATGGCCTATACACTTATGGGGTTTCTGGAGGTGGCTACCCAGTGCGGGATGTGGGGGTCATTTGGCTCCATGTTTTTTGTGAGGGGAGACAGAGGGCCTTGTGGGAGTTGTAGTGTTGCTTTCAGGGCTCAACATCCCCCGCCCCAGTGAGATGGCTAGCTACCTGTTGGGAGGCACAGTCAAAGGTGATAGCTGACACATGATTGTGGGGTGGGGAGGGTGAGCCATGTTGTTCGGGAGGCAGGCCAGGGTGCATGAGTTGGCCACCTACTCTGAGGTTGAACTGATTGAGGAAATGCTGTCTTTGTCACTCATTCATATTGTAAGTGTGCATTCCACATGAGTTTGATGTGGGTGGGGATTGGGGCTCACTTGTTGTTCACAACTGTGTATTGTAGTGTGGTGTGATCATTTTATTGGGACTTACCAGCCTCCAGTCCCCCCTCAATTCCTGTGAGACTCTCTGGATGCATTATGGCAGGCACCTTCTCCTCCCATTCGGTGAAGGTCGATGGTGAAATGGGAGGACCGCCACCAGTACTCTGTGCCGCCGTGTGGTTCCTCTGGGCCGGATGCTTGTTCCGGCTCTTGGGGTCGCCCCACCTCTTCCTGATATCACACACAGTGCGTAAGGGGGTACCTACGGCCTTGACTTTGCTGTGGATCCTTGCCCACATCTGTTTCTTGCACGCAAGTGGGGTGTGTTGGAACAGGTGCCTGGACAAATGTGTTTCTGCCCTGATTGTCTCGTCTACCATCACGTTCAACTCTGAGTTGGTGAAGTTGGGCATTTTCTTGGGGAACTTGGTGCACATGAATGAGGGGTGCAGGGTGCAAGGTAATGGTGGAGATATGTGAGGTGTTTGAGGTGTGTGGGTGTAAGTGGTGTTTTGTGAAGATATGTGGGTGTGCTGTTGTGCAGTGTGAGTCAATGGTGTCCTGTCTCTCTGTTTCAGCTTGTGGTGTGCAGAGGCTGCTGGTCCAGGTAGGGGTTGGTTTTCATCTGTGGTAAATGGGTTTGTCCACATGGGTGATGATCTCCGGATGTCTCTTCCATGCTGCGCATGGCTTTCCCTACCAGGAGGAAGCTGGGCTGTGTCATTGTGGCGTGTGTGTTGTGATTGAGGGCGGCAGGGAGTACAGGCATACTTCGGCGCTATTGTGGGGTTGGTTCCGCTGGCCATTCATTTGGCCTGTGTAGGTGCGAGACTGTCAGATGGCAGTGCTTGGTCCGCCAGCTCCGCATTCTCTTCCTATGTGGCCATGCGGTCATGCCACAGCAGGAGCAGCCTTTTTTAGCCGTTGTACAGCTTTCCCCGCCGCCGCGTCTGGATTTGCAGTTTTTCCGCCGTGGTCTGATTTTGTGTACAGTGCATCATGATTTGACCGACGGAAATGCCACGGGTTATGCGGAGGGATTTTTCCCGATGCCATGGTGGATGGAGGGCTTTTCCATCCGTCATCGTAATCGGGCCCTTTATGGGGAATAATCATGACGGGGACATTAGTCCCCTGCCCATTATGAGGGCAATTTTTGAGTGGCCTCCAGGTCACCTGACAGGTCCAGGACCTCACACAGTCAGGACAGGCCCAGGCCTCTGCACATGCACTTAGATTGGCATGACACCAGGCCCAAAGTAAAAATAATGATACCAGACAAACATGAAGTTGGGCCCTCAGGGCAGGGCGACACACCTATTTACCATGTGCCAGGCATACCTATCCCAACAGACTGAAATTCTTTTTCCTGATCTTATCCCTATTGAAAAGGCTGTTCCTTCTGTGGGAATTTCTTGATGGGATGAGAAATGGGGGAGTTCTTTCATAAAATGTCTGTAAAAGTTGGTAAACTCTAAAAATCTTGGAATTTCTGATAGCATCAAAGGTGATGGCTAGTGGAGAAAAGCTTTTACCTTGTTCATATCCATGTCAGGGCCTCTTCTGGATATCTGGGAAATGAGGAAGGTCACACAAGAGAATTCATACACACACTTTCCTGATTTTCCATCCAAGTAGTAATTTCTAAATCTGGTAAGTACTTCTCTCACATGCATCCAATGTTGTTCCAATATCTCTGAACATATTAGAAATGTGATCAAGGTGCACAATAATAAACATAACCACAAGATCTTGGTCGATATAATTTACAAAGTGCTGTATGACTGCAGGAGTGTTGCATTCACCGAATAGCATGCTGGTTTTTAATGCATTCTGACTTATCCCACTCATAATTGCTCACTTATTCCCCTCACAAATACATTCTAGATCAGAGTTTCCAAAACTGTGGGTTGTGAGCTAGTTTTTGGTGGGTTGCTTTAGTCCAAGCAATAAATAAGGATGCCTTTACAGTCTGCATTTATTTTGTCACATTTTCTGTGCTTCAAAGACAGAGGTAAATGTCAGACTATATGTTTGGACAAATTGTGTTTTTTTTTAACATGGGGACTGGGGATTACAAATTCCTCATTTTTTGGAGTCAGAGAAAGAAGAGTGAATTATGTGACAATCTGACTGGGGTACAGGGATTGAGGAAGGAAAGAAAGACTGCAGGGTATAATTTCTTTGTAGCACCCAAGAGAATGTAGACACCTGTAAACCAATTGTACACTTTCAGCAGCTAGGAAACCAAAAATGAAGCACATTTTTGGTATTTCTGAAGTACAATGGAATCAAAGATTTTAATAGGATCAGAACATATCAAGACACTTCACTTGGTGATGCACAAATGATAAATATTCACTGAACCCCAATTTCCACACTTTATTATTTGTGCGCAGAATAGTTTTAACAGTGAAACTGTGTGTCTGAGCAAATGTAGAGGCCATTTCAATGGAAAATGTGCTGTCTGTAAAGGTCAATGCACTACCACATGATGCTTTAGTTACATTAAAAAAATGGCTATTAAAGCTAGGTGAGTCGCAAAATTGTGTCGCTCTAAATAGTGGGTTATGGTACTGAGAGGTTTGTGGGGCACAGTTCTAGATGATAAGCCCCTAGCACATCTATTTTAGCATTCTTTACCTGCCCTAGCAGTACAGACATGACAGGGAGAGGATAAGTATTTCTGATAATAATAGCAATCACCTCTTGGTATTCAGCACAAGATCTGTATTCTCTATTTGGTGTAGGTATGGAAAATATCATCACCACAGCAGGTGAAGTCGAATGAGGAATAAAACCGTCTTCTAGGTTTACCTTGAGATACTGTTCTTTCAGTGTTGGAGGATAAACTCCCCATGAAGAAGGAAAGCAAGTTTCAGAGATAAGATCAATAGTGCAGTCATATTCTCGATGGGGAGGAAGTGTGTGCCCCTTGCAGCTAATCACATCTCGGAAATCTTGATAAGCCGGGGAAATTTTCGCCTCATTCTCTCGTTTCACAATATGCGGTTTCTATTGAATCCGATCAATATAAAGCAAGTTCTCAGCTGCATTATATCAATGTCTCTGCAAGGCTGAGAATTCTGAAGGCAATATTACGAACAGAATTTGATTGGGTGTTTAAAGAGAATATCGGGAACAGAAATATCGTGGGACAAAATATTGTGTCAAGAATATTGAGAGCAAAAATATTGTGAAGGTATGCAAAGTTTTACTATATATAACTCCATTTAAATGTACAATCATAATATATATATGTTCAAGGTAGGTAGATGTGGATTTAAGAATAGGAAATCTATACTTACCTAGCTGTACTTACCTTCTTGATATTTTGAGCCTTCATATATTTGAAACAATATTCTGCTCACACAATATTACACAACGGGATATTTTCAAAATATTTATTGAACCAACTTCATTCTTGTATAGAATACAAGTGCTGCGATAATTAGTAGATAGAAGCAGTTGAAAGTGATTACAAGCACCAAAAGTGTAAATAGCTCATATAATTCCACCATGGTGCTAAGACAGTGTATACACACAGGCATATCATAGAAGGTAGTAATCAGGCATACTGGTACTTTGCAATCCCTACACTGTGTATGTCTAGAGTTTATGTAGGTGTAAACCCAAAAATCCCCCCACGGGATGATCCAACCGCATTATCTGGCGTGAAAGAATGTAGGACCGTGTCTTGGTCACAAATTGGACACCCCTCACGGAGATGTCAGCTAGATGCTTAGCAAAGCCTCCACTTGCAGGGACCCTCAGTGTCAGCTGAAGTGTCTCCTCTGCTAACTCCTGGAAATGCTTCTTTATTTATAATAAAAAAGCATCCTTGCGATGTACACACAGATTAGAATTGTTGTGGATATGTAGATAGCCCTGTCGCCCCGTGTATGAATATAGATCAACATTTGTACATCATGCGTAAAGGCCTTGTACTCGGTCTTCGAAGCATCGCGATAATGTTGCACGAAGCCAGATGTGTAAACAAAAGTGGTTTCAGAGAAACTAATCCAACATTGCCACACACACGAATAAGTGCAAAGGTCACAGCAAATAATGTTATTGTGCTGAAATGAGGACAATGTAAGAAAACGGGCCGCGCTTCTACATGGACCTCATTTGGGCACATAACAACACAACCACATGCACATTTTCTGACCACCTGGCTACTCTTTACAGCATATGGAGAGTATGGACAGGAGAGAATGAACATTTCTTGACAGTCGACATGGTACATCCGTCATGCTCCGTGGCTGAGACTGCTTCCGGTTCCGGTGAAGGCATTCCGAAATGGATCGCAGCTAACAAGCAGCGTCCTTTCCTGCTCTGCAGTCCTTTCAGTGATACCTCGCCCCTTTGCCCCCTCTGCCCCCTCTGCTTAGCGATGGTGACCGACTAGGATTGTTTTAGAGAGCGAAGCTTAAGACGCGCTCGGGGGTCAAACTCACTGGAATTGTTTGTTTCCCTGTTGTGTGCAGCGCCGGTGCTGGACGGATCCCGCTTGAACACCAGACACAATTCTTCCGACCTCACCACAAGATTTGGCTGCATGCAGCTAGGGTCGGGGCAGTCGGGCCTTCAATTAAGCCGTGGCTGTGTTGGCGTGGAAATGTGCTGAGCAGAGGGGGCGGGGGGGGGAGGTGAGCCCTGGGCTAATGGTGTGAGGAGAACCATGTGTAATAGCTGGACCCCAAGGAGTGCGATATTCTAAAGACCTGTGAGGGGTTCCGTAGTCACTCCTCACAAGAGGAGCAAGCCCGAGGAGCTAAGGAGATGGTCTGTGTAGTGGCGGATGCGGTTTGTGCTCCCCTGTATAACTCCTTCAGCTTTTCATTCTTTAAGAGAAAGGCGGGGCCAGGGTCGGCCCTGCGGCAAATATGGCGGGGCACCGACCCCCTCCCCCCCCCTCGCCTGTGCACCCGGTGGCGCGTACCACCGCGTCACCATGACGCGGTGGGCGCGCCACAACCGGGATTGGCTCGCGACGGCGACCCCCTTTGGCCCGGAAGCGATTAATGCGCTTCCGGGTCATGGGGGGGCTGGGGACAGACCAGTTAGAACTGGTCTGCCCCCAGTACTGTGATAAAAGGCCGGGGAGCGCGGGACTCGGTCTCTTTGTCCCGCGCTCTCCCGACATCTGGACGCAGCCCTAGGAGGCTGCTCACGTTTTTTGTTAATTTGTTTTTCAGGTCGTTTTTGGTGGTCCCAGGTCTTGCAGCGATTCCAGGTCTCCAGGTCTGCTGTTTACGGGCGGCGAGTTCGATTTCAAGCGGAAGGAGAACAACGTGGTTTCGGCTGGACGGAGTACGGATTGTCCAGTGGCGAGCACGGCTGGGGAGCGTCCACAAGAGCACAAGATATCGGGAGGAATACGCTTGGTTGTAGGCGGTTGGTTTCAGGCGCGCGCACGCGCCTAGAAGGTAATGCGGGGGGGCAGGCGAATGCGAGAGAATCCGTGGTAGGAGTGAGATATGCCTCTAATCTTCCGATTGCTTTGTGGAAATTGAACACGTCCATTAATGCTAATTTGCCTCGGTAGCGAAAGAAAGGGTGCGGGCTAAAGTGTTTTCAAAAGCATTTTTTGCATACGTTGCGATCAGTATTCACAGTTAGCGTACATTGAAGCATTCTTCTGACCCCAGTTAGTGACCTTGATTTCGCAGATACGGGGATAACTGAGAATCGGGAAGATAAAGTAGTCTGCTCAGGATCGCACAGTGGCTCGGGTCTGCGCCGTGCTATGCCTCTGCCCAGGCAGGTGGGGGTTCGAGCCTAGGTGGCCTCCTGGAAATAGCAAGGGTCGTTAAAATATCATTTGTTATTTGAAAGCATAATTTGTGGGAGTCTTTCTGGGGGTGCATTTTTGTGAAAAACGTGAGCCTGGTGCTCGGAGACACACACAGAAGTGATTGTGGGTCTACAGTTGTACAATGTTGCCGTTTTGTCGCATTTTATCCCAAAGGGTTAAAGGCCTTCATGTGTGATTCATAGGGGGGCATATACTGTGTATAGAATACTGTGATCTTAATATTGCGCTAAATATGTGTTGCTTGTTTTCTCCAGGTAAAGAGCAAGGTGAATTGGGTTGGCAGGGATATTGAGGGATAGGTGTGTGAGTCACATCTTAGCATGGCAGGGAAGCGGGGAGTTAAGCGTTCTCGCATGGAGCATATGCTGGAGGCAATGATGCGCAGGATGGCGACTATGGATAGGAGATGGGGCAAGGTAGAACAAATGGGGCATAGCCTAGCAGAGCTCAGGCAGAAAGTGGACGACCAAGGCGGGCCGTCCGGCAGGCCCCAGCGGACAATAGTACCCCCAAATCCGAGGGGGGAATTGGAGGCTCTCCCCAAGCGGGTTAGACACAAGAAGGGGAAGAATCAGGATCCCAAAATAGCGCAACCTCTAGAGACACCTGGGGGGGTGGTCCTTCTAGGCTTCCAGTAGTGCCAGAGATCCCTAAAGGGATTCCTGATTTAGTGCCCAACGTCCCAGGGTCAGCCGTGCCGGTTTCTGCACCAGTCCCGGTGCCTCCAGCAGTTGAACCGGTAGTGCCAAGTATCATACCAGTTTTGCCCACATCATGCCCAAATGTTCCGGTCTTGAACCCGGTGGCCCCGGCCCCTGTATTGTCACCAGCGGGGGGTGGGCAGGTGCCGCTGAAATTAGCTACTCAAATAGCGGCAGTTCTTCCATGGTTAGGAAAGGGGGGGATGTTGCCCTTGTCGGTGGGCGCCGATCCTTTGGCAGAGGCGCAAAGAATGGTGGAAAAGATCATGGCGGCCCGAGCGGGGAACAGAGCTTGGGCACGGGTAAGGCCCCGCAACCACAGCCAGGGCTCCAGGAAAGCGACAGCGGAAAAGGCAAGACGGCGGAGTCAGTGGGTAAGGAGCTGGCTTTGCCATTGTTGGGCGCGGGGGTGTTAGCTTCCAGGAAAGAATATTTAGCGCGGCATGTTGCGCGAGATGAGAAGGAATTGATTTGGTCTGGGGCCTATGTAAACATGTTTTCTTTGCTGGTGGACAACAGGGAAATGGAATATGCTAAGAGTCAGAAGGATTGGATGCTTCCCAGTGAGTGGCGGGCGGAGATGTCAAGATTCAGGGTGGAGGAGACACTGACAAACTGGATAAGGGCATTTTCTGTGTTTATGGCCATAGTGGCGGAACGTACACCTAATATGCAAGCAGAAATGGCATGTTACCAGAGCAGGGTGGCAATGACACATGATAAATATGGTGGCGTGGGTTGGAAGGAATATGATATGAACTTCAGGAAGGCGAAAGAGTTTGACCCTTCACTCACATGGGACCGGGTGGATTCTATTTCTTGGTTTGACCAGTTTGGCCCAGGGCAGCCGGGCAGTATAGGCCAGAATTGGGGCAAGGCACACATTCCGCCACCACATCAGCCCTTTCGGCCAGGGCACACCGGGGGCTCGGCACCGGGTACTGAAAAAGGGGGAAGGCGTAAGGGAGTATGCTGGGATTTTAATAGAAAGTCATGTACCAGACCTCAAGGCACTTGTAAATTCAGGCATGCATGCTCCATCTGTAATCACCCCTCTCACCCAGAGTCAAAGTGCCTTAAGAAAGGGAATGCCTTTTCAGGGACTAGAGGAGGGAAGAAACAGGACTGAAGAGAAAGGAGAAAAGGTAACGCATTCACCCACTGATGTATTTGCTATGAATCCCTGGTTAAATAGGTTTCCAGATCATGCCACAGCTAGGATGCTGCAAGAAGGTTTTTTGTATGGTTTCAGGATACCAGTTGGGGATTACAAAGGGGCATCGGAGTGCAAAAATCATTTGTCTGTCAGATCAAACCCCGGGGTTGTAGTGCAAAAAATTAAGAAGGAATTGGGCTTAGGGAGAATAGCGGGTCCGTTTGATTTCGCCCCTGTGCCAAACTTTGTCTGTTCCCTCCTAGGGGTGGTACCAAAAAAGGAAGAAGGGGAGTTTAGGTTGATTCATAATCTATCAGCTCCGAGAGGCAAGTCATTGAATGACGCCATCAATGAAGAACTTTGCAGTGTGAAATATGCTTCATTTGATCAGGCGGTAGAGATGTTGAGGGTTTTGGGACCAGGGGCCTTGCTGGCAAAATCCGATATTGAATCTGCGTTCCGACTGTTGCCGGTGCATCCTTTAGATCATCACCTGCTAGGTTTTTCATTTCAGGGTAAGTTTTACATGGATAGGTGCATGCCCATGGGTTGTTCGGTTTCCTGTGCTTACTTTGAAAAATTTAGTTCATTTCTGGAATGGGTTTTCAGACAAGTGTCAAGACATCATTTTGTGATGCATTATCTTGATGACTTTCTCTTTCTGGGACCGGCGGGCTCCCAGGAATGTTCTGTGACGTTGGAGGAATTCTGTGTACTCATGCGTACATTTGGGGTCCCTCTGGCTCCGGGGAAGACAGTGGGGCCAACAACCACAATTGAGTTCTTAGGCATTGAAGTGGATTCAGTACAAGGGTGTTTTAGGTTACCTGAACAAAAGATAATGAAATTCCGTGCAGCTTTGCAAAAGTGTTTGTCTAAGGATAAAGTAACCTTACACCAATTGCAGCAGGTTGTAGGCCAGTTGAATTTTGCGCTAAGGGTGATACCTATGGCTCCACCATTCTCTCGTTCCATCTCACAGGCCATGACAGGTTTACACGAAAAACACCATCACACACGACTGTCATCTGAGGTTCGCCAGCACATGCGGATTTGGATTGCTTTTCTGGAGGGTTTCAATGGCAGAGTAGTGTGGCCCGGTCCCCCCACTACTTCTGCTGAGTTGGGTTTATGGACCGACGCAGCGGGTAGTGTGGGATTTGGTGCCATACTCGGGAACAAGTGGGTGGCCCAGCGGTGGCCAGGGTGGTGGCTCAAGAGTGGTTTAACGGCCACCATAGGTTTTTTGGAGCTGTTTCCCATTTGGGTTGCATTGACGGTGTGGCCCCAGGATCTGCAGAATCAGTCTGTGATCTTCTGGTCAGATAACATGACAGTGGTGGAATCCATCAATCAACAGGCGGCAAGGTGTAAAATGATTCTTTGCCTGTTGAAAGAGATAGTGCTGTTATGTATGAAGCTGAATGTACTGTTTAAGGCTAAACATGTCCCGGGGTTGCAGAATAATGCTGCTGACGCACTCTCTCGCTTCAAGATGCAGGTTTTCAGGGAACATCTACCATCCGCAGAGACAACATCAGCACACTTTCCCGAAGTTCTTTGGCAGATTGGTGCCCCCAGCTACAGAACCTCGTGGCTGCTAGCCTAGCTCCCAGGACCAGGAAAGCTTATGAAGTGGCGTTTTGGTCTTACTGTACTTTTTTGGGCCAGGACTGGGGGGATAGATGGGATACGTCGGGCGCATTCCTCTTGTTTTTAGACAACCTACATAGGGAGGGGCGCACTGTGGCGGCAGCCAGGCGACATGTAGCGGCAGTTTCCTTCTTTGCGCAGATCAGAGACACAAATGACCCCACAACCAGTTTCATTGTGAGAAAGGCATTGAAGGGGTGGCGACGAATCCAGGGTGCGGCTCCTGACACCAGGCAGCCGATAGGGTTGGAGCGGCTGGGTGCGTTGCTGACGGCTCTTGGCGCCATATGCAGTTCAGTGGGGGAGACACTATTATTCAGAACTGCCTTTGCATTGGCCTTTTATGGGGCATTCAGAGTAGGTGAATTGGTGGCACGCAACAAGCTGGATGGCCAGGGTGGGCTCCTAAGGGAGCACGTTAAGATACAGGGTAACATTTTGCTTTTAACCATCAAAAAATCAGAAACTAATTAGGAAGCGCGGGGAGAAGGGGTGGTACTTGATAGGGCGCAAAACAACCCGTGTTGCCCGGTAATGCACCTTGAAAATGATCTCAGACAGAGGAGCAGCGCGTTAGGTGATTCATTGTTATTACATGCGGACGGTACCCCACTGACCATGTACCAGTTTAAAAAGGTATTGGACATGGCAATCAGCAAGGCGGGCATGGATCCAAAGGTTTTTGGGATGCATTCTTTCAGGATAGGGGCTGCCACTGAGGCAACAGCTAGGGGGTTGCACTCCAGTAATGTACAGATTATTGGACGATGGGTTTCAAATAGTTATAAGCGTTATGTGCGGCTGCACATGTTGTGAATACACAATACGATTGTGTACTGATGCTTGCCTTGTTTGTCGTTTTCTTCACAGTTTCTCAAACCTGTCACGCAGGGGGGGAACTGCCATTGTCTCAACAGCAACACTCTCCTCAACAATCATCAAAGCTACAGGTCACAGGGAGACGTAATGTGTGGATTGTGGGGCATTCATATGTACGGCGTATGAAATCTGTTTTCCTTTCAGGTAACTATGGGAAAAGAGCAGAGCAGAGGGGTTTCACGATATCTTTCCATGGAAAAGGGGGCCTTGGCTTGAGTCAGTTTAGGGGCTTTATGATTGATCTTTTGAAGAAACACAGTCCTCCTCCCACAATCGTTATTTTACATCTGAGGGGCAATGACTTGGTGAAGTTGGGCAGGAGGGTCTTGTTTGAGAACATAATCTCTGAGATTGGTTGGTTAGCCAAGGCGTGCCAGGGTTGCTACATAGTTTGGTCGCACATGATACCCAGGTTTAAATGGAGTGGGGGGGGACTCTGTGAGCGCTTTGAACTGCTCGGTAAAGAGGGTCAACAATAAATTAGGGAAACTGTTCAGATCTGCTAAATTACAGTGCATTGCACATGGGTGTGTCAGGGGGGAACCGTGCTTCTTAAAAGACGGGGTCCACTTCACTAGGTTAGGTAATGACATAATGTTAGAGAATTTCATGGCCTGGATAGAGGGTTTGAAAGAGGGGCCATGACCTTTCTGAGGGATAGGATGGGGGGGCCAGATAGTCGGGCAACTATGCTGGCCTGTGGCGGTAAGGTCATGACTGGTGAGCAGTAAATTTAAGGTCCTTAGGGGGCGGCGTCATTCTCGGATGGGGTCGCCCAGGGGGAGGGACAACGGGTCTCTCCTATAACTCCAGGGGCGGTACATCCGGTTGGCTGGATGGGTGCGGGGAAAGGGGGGAGTCACACTTTCTTTTAGGCTGGTTGGCCACCCCGCACTGGCATTGACATCACTAAATGGTGCAGAGTGCAAGACCCCCCAAATTTGCAGGGAGTTCAGGGAACGTATGGGGGTAACCGGGGGGGGGGGAAGTGCCCTCTCGGTAAGCGGGCCCTCTGCGCATGCGCAACCCTACGGGGGGCGTGGTAAATTGATAAGGATCTGACACCAGTTAGTGACCTTGCCGTAGGCCCAAATAGGATACGCAGAAAGTAATCAATGTATGATTATGATCATTATGTTAGATTCGGATAGGAGAACTATGTATTAGAGATATGTTAAGGTTAGCCATCTGAAATCTGTGCATATGAATTGTAAACAAATGTCGTGTTATGTTTCTGCGTATAAATTGTGTAAATATTGTTTATTTCAAAAAAATTTATTTTGTTTTCATATTTTAATAAATACGGCCGGGGGTTGTTACCTCTCATGTCCCTCATTAAAATGTGTTTATGCGCCGGGAGAGGGGGAAATTCGGTAGTCCCAGACCATATGAGTTTTGCACTCCTCTCAAATAAATTGTTGTCTGCCCGTTATAGCTGAAGTTCATTACAAGGGCAAGCTTGTCCAAGGCGCATCCCCATGGGAAGTTTTCAAGGGGGTTGAGACACAATATCATGGAACTACCAGTTTGATTAATACAGCACACGCCCCAAATGTTTTAGAAAAGGGGGCTGCGGGCTAACTCACAGGAGCAAATGCTGATTTGGTCTCAAGAGGAGATCCTCCCAGCAGCGGAGGGGTCCCCAATGCAGGACCGCCACCAGAAATCAACTCCGAACGTCTTCGGAATGGCATGCACTGAGTCTCCAGGCACCTCAATTGTGACAGATGTGGGTGTAGCATCTACGGATGGGACATTTTTAGGTCTCGCCTTGCTATCGCGTAAGCGATCGCAAAGCGAGACTATTGTAAGGGGCTCCCAAAAGTGCGCGCATCGTGCCGCCATGCAATCCGCTTTTGGCATCGCACTTCAAAGGGTCCGCTCCCCCGCCAAGCGTGCGCGCCACGCTCCGCCGGGCTTGTTTTTACTGTATTTAGCTATAACATCTAAAATCAACATCCAAAGTCCAACCCAGTCCCTTGCCACAGCAGTTTCCACATAATAGCAACACTTTCCACTACTTGCATATATTATCACAATATTTCTTCGTCCTCACATGATCAAACATTATTAAAATGTCCGTATGCGACGAAAAATGCAGACAAGCACTTCACAAAAATAAACAATTATTTGCTTCTTGCTACAATATTCGGCGTGCACATGTTGCTGTTGTAAAGCTCAGTCTTGTTTGCAGTGTCCCTTCATTGCCGAATAATTGCAGTGATTCTCGACCACATGCCTGGCTCTTCAACTCTACCCACATCACTCACTTCTACCTAGAGGTGGGTGGGCAACTGAAGGCTCGAGCCAGGACCCTGGGCCGAGGTTTTGTTGGAACCTCCAGCCCTTAACGAGCTGCGCTTTTATGTGGCTTCTGCCTGCCACCCTCCGTCTAAACATCATGTGGGTTTACGTCCAGAGCCGCCGACTGTGGAACTCGGCTCCACATCCAAGGCTAATCACTTAATCTCCCAGTACCTATCAACAACGCATGTAACCTTGTCGAGTTTGCGCTGTATTTTAAAAATATCAGAAGAGCGCACTATGCGGTTAAAACAAGCCCTCAACAGGTCAGACAAATAGATAACCATTTACTGGCTGGTTTGTGGGGTGAAACCATAAAACCTTGATAAAAAAGCGGTTGGTTGCCCTGCTTGAATTGCCTGACCTAGAGCAAATGTTTTATTTCATCAAAACTTTTTTTTTCCATTATCAGCTATGACCGCACTTGTAAATATGCGTGTTCATACTACAATTCGTACAAATGTATCACTTTTAATAAGTACTTCTCAGTGGAGAGCGTTAACGTGCCCTATTGATCTCAAAGCTTCCACATGTTACCGTTTTTTTGTTTTTTTTAACTCTAAAGACACTTTATCATACTTTACGAAGATTGATGTATGATTACATAACTCATCTTTTCAGGACTCCAATCGTGAACTGGCTCAAAGATCCGAGCCAGCCCCTTAACTCGCTCAGTCTGCTTCCTTTGCTAATGAGGTTGCTCGCCCACTTCCACCACCAAACCAGACTCTGCTCTGCCTGGCTTGGCATCAAAGTCCTATGACACGCCCCACTCTACTAAGTGTCTCGCCCACCCATCTGACCCCGCCCAGTCTAACTCACGCAAACAGATGACGCAGTCAAGTTTCTCGTCCTGGCCGCACATTTGCAGAGAGTCCCCCAGCACGTGTAGCACTGGTTGCACTGAAATACCAGAAGGTCGCGGAGCCTGTAGCGGCCACATGTCGTGGACTGGGAAAGCGAGCTGTAGCACTCCTCCTTCGGCTGCTGGAGTTTCTGCTGCTCCGCGAGTTGTTCTTTCTTGCTGCGCTCGATGCTTAACGCTCGCCTGGTGACTCGCGACATGTTCCGACGTCACCTTTCATCCAATCATGCTGTAGCCCGCCCGCAGTTCAAACCTTAGACTGGATACGCCCACTCTCAGATCACTCCCTCTCATTGGACAGCGCCGGTGACGCCAATGTGTCACTCACATTTTATGAACTTCTTGTCTTCAACATGAAAAGCTCACGTTAGAGTTTACTTTGGGTGGTGAGAGGGCTTCAATGTCTAGCCCATGTTCTGCTTCTGATTTTATGACTAGCTTTCTATTCTCGTTTCTACCGCATTGTAATTGCATTTATATAGCGCATACACCCAAGGAGGCGTCAAAGCGCTTTTCCGCGAGTAGTACGCTATTCCCGAACCCAACAAGCATTTGCAATGCAATAGGTCTCGCATTTATGCGAGTTTAAGCTATTGGCATTGTAAATTACAATGCCTTTTAGTTATGTTTTAAAAATGAAAACAAAAATAAAAGGCAATGTCATTTGCAATGTCAATAGCTCAAACTTGCGTAAATGCGAGACCTATTGCATTGCAAATGCTTGTTTTCTGTGTATTCAGATACTGGTGCTAAGACACTCCAGGAAGAGATCCTGGATCTATCACACATGCACAATGCAACATAAGCCCAGCTCTAACGGTACTAGCAGCACCGAGGTACTGCAAAACCGGAGAGAGTCACCTACACCTCCGGGGGAGTCTGGAATGCTACATGAGACACAAAAGGGTTCTGGGAAGAATGTGAAATGCATGCTGGTGGAGGGAGCATCTTGCAGCACAGAGCCCTCTTAAACCCAGATGCCATCAATCGCACCAGTGCTACTACAAATGCTCAATGAAGGGAAATCAATGACAATCTCTTAAGAACTGGCCCACAAGGAGACCAGTGTGCAACTAAGTATGAGTAATACTAACATGCAACTTTTGACAACAAGAGTAGCTGAGGTGGGGCAAATAGTACCAGTCTTGGAAGATGCTAATCATGGGCAGGAGTGCATAACCGCCAAGCTTCAGTCAGAACTTGCGGAGCTACAAATGAAACTGGTGATGCAGAGAACAGATCACTGTGATCCAATCTCCGCATCACAGGGATACCAGACGGGCAGGAAAACAGAACACGATGGACAATTACTCCTTTAAAGTATACTCAGACATGTCATTGATGGCAGCATGACGATGCAAGGTGTTTTAAGTGTTTGATTGACGTTTTCGGAAGTGTGGGGCCCCCGATGGTATCATACAACAGTCTAAACTATAGGTTTTACAAAAAAGATAGTCACACATTTCTCATACAAGCAAAGGTTTTTCTAGCATCTTTGCAAAAATCTTAAAGGAGAGGCACACATGGGCGCTATTTTAAGGCTTATGCTGTAATGGCGTAATGTTGTAATGCTGTAATGTACCCTCCCCTTTTTTTTGCAAGAGATCTTATTCTCTTTTCATGTCACTCGCACACTGCACACTACAGACTGGTATGCTTAAGCCACCCTGTCATCCCGAGTGGGACGGGTATGCCCAGACGTAGGTCCTGTGCTCACTACGCCACTGGAGTCAAGCTATCCTTGCTGATGAGGGGTGAAACCCCGAAACCGGTCCTAGGATGCTTGTTTCTGGTCCAGGGAGGACATGGCTTGGCAGTTCGGGCTGGACTGTTCCCATGAGGCACAGGGTGAAGACTGATTTGTATATGGCTGGGTTCAAACTGGAATGGCATGGTGAGCAAAAAAAAAGATGGATTTAGGCCCAGATCTCTGTACTGGGGTGAATGTATGACATTGTTCTGCATTCTGTCCATCAACTCTTCTTTTTACATAAGCCAACACTGTGGCAGTCTCTTGAATGCAATATCAGGGCACTCATTCAGGGGGGAAAGAGCAAAGCTAGCGGTATCCCTCTAGGACAGCACCGGATTATCGATTAGCCAATTATATTGATTGGTGATAATTTAAGTTCACCCCACGTGTGCACTCTTGAATAGCACCCGCCAGCACAGTGCTTCCCCAGATTCTGGAGCAAAATGTAAACAAACAGCAAAAGGTGCACCACTTCCACAAATGTAAATTCTGTTAAATTAGTCCATGTACTTGATGCGTTTTCTTTTTCAAAAAATTCTTCTTTATTATTCATTTGTTATAATGACATTAAGAACAGCCAAAGCAGCCGACGTGTTTCGTCCAACTTGGGACTTCTTCAGGGCTGCAAAAGTGCATATATAAAAAATATGTATAAATAACACGAATAACCACATATTATAATAACAAAACCAAACTATACACAACAAACATAATCTATAACAATAAACCAATTCATATGAATATTACAAAAAAGGGGACATCACTTTTAACAAAACTAAGAAGACATAAGAAAGCTAAAAAACTGCCATCAAACCAACAGTTGTTACAAGTTCATGATCGTCATTTTCCATTTGGCTAGTCAGGATAAAACAACAGCTAGACGTACGAACATGAGTCAAATTGTGTAACAGCTTGAAAGCATATATTTATAAAATTTTATTTTTAATTTCAACGATAGGCTCATTCCTAGGTTAAATCTACATTAATTGTGCTGGTATTTAATCAGAGACAAGAAAACTACCGGAAAAATATCTGCGAAAAAGTGCGGAAAAGAGAGAACATCGTTTTGGATTGTAAACATCATCGTATTGTATCCAAACGGGCTCAGTTAAGTTTAGAAAAAGGGGAGAGACCTGAGGATGTACCCACCGTAAATAGTAATATATCGGTGTGTGTTTATATTCGTGGCAATTTCTAGAACATCATTCAACGTCACTGAAAAAAGCCAAAGTAGAAAAGTATAAGACAAAAAAAAATTTTGTAACGAAATTCAATAACGAAGTAATGTGAATAAATCCTTTGTTGTGATGACCTTGAACTAGACCAGAAGAAGTTATCAAAGAGAAAAGCGACAAAGGTGGTATAATGATTCTCATTAGTAAGCATTACAGTCAATATGTATAATATATATACCTCCAAAGATGTTTAAAAAGAGGAAGGACTCCTCATGGGAGTATCTGTACTTACATTCACAAGGTAAAAATATCAGTTAGAGTGCGAGTGTATGTCAAATAAATGACAACAGGTGGTCCCGTTCTTTCAGTATAGTACAAAGTCAGACTTCCTCCAATGATACGGACAAAAGCCAAAGTCTCCAAGTTGCCTGAAAGCGGAAACATGGCAGTCCAATCACACAAGATGAACCATAATGTATTATTATTTTAACAATATGCAAACAAAGTCACTCGTTCACTATGTGTGGGTAAACTCACATTACAACTCGATTTAGTAAAAGAGATGGTCTGATTGGCCATATTGAATGTAAGATTGGTCTAGGTACAACCTTAAAGCTAGCAGCATAGAGTGAAACTCTATTAGAATAATCCCTTTAGCGTCATCCTTAGTGAAGGAGTTAGAATTAGTTTTTCAGAAAAATCCTTGTGTAACACCAGAAAAGGAATGGAAGAAAAAAGGAAAGAGAAAACAACAGCGTAGCTAAGGGCAAGATCCGTTGTTCCAATGCTTATATAAGTAACATTAGCGCACCGAGCGATCACAGTTGGATAGGATCAGTGTTGTGCTTAGTTAGATCATTTACGGATCGAAAAGCCATATGGTTCAATCAACTTTGGTAAAAGCAACATGTCACATTGTCATAAAATAGAACTCGAATCCCACGAACCCCTTAGTATCAACCAAGAGCCAAAGGTTTAAATTTATAGAGAATACCAACTATAGTAAACTCAGTTCTAGGGAGTGAAGTATAGTATAAAATTCCGCATAAAACCTACCCGATTCCGCATATTCAGTATCCAAGATGGAACCTAATCCGTCAGAGATCTGCACCAAACAGTGGTTATGCTCGCACGTTTAAATAGTATTGGTCAAGGATTAAAAACCCAAAACACCTGAGTTCCACGCTTCGAGGTAGCGGAAGTTGCGTCACAGCGCCGTCATTGTAAAATGAAAGGTAAACAAAGTTGCCATATTGAAGCGGTGATGCTCATAACATAGCATCAGGAAAGGTTAATAATGCGTCTTAGTATCACAGTGATAACATATGTTGGAGGCCAATAATTGAAAAATAATGTGCGCAATAAAGAACGGAACAAGTAACGGTTTATTTTTGGTGTTTTGAGAAAGACATGTCATATTTTCACTGTGAGTCAAGAAGCAGGAAACACAGTGGCCATGTTGGAAAAGGTAATGCTCACAATGTGAACTTCAGAGAGAGCTAACAATGCGACTTGTTGTCACAGGGCTGACATATGTAAGAATCCAGAAAGTAAAAGATAATATACGCAACGAATCAAGATGGAAAGCATGATGGTTTTTCATTTGTGCCGCGAAACGGACATGTCATATCGTCACTGTGAGGCATAGCGGCCATGTTGGAAAGGTAATGCTCACCGCGTAAGCTCAAAGAAAACTAATCATGTGTCTTATTATCACATGGCTAGCATATATAGAAGGCCCGAAGATAAGAGATAATGTACGCAAAGAGTAAAAAAACATATGCTGGTTTAACTATTGGTGTCGCAGGGAAGGCAACGTCAGCTCACCAATAAAGTGTCACAAATGGTCGCCATGTTGGAAGGGTAATTGACTCAGCATTGGGTCCTGTACATGTAATGAGTCATTTAAAAATCAAGGGACCTCTAAGGTTAATAGATCAACAATAAGAGAAATGCCATCATTATTATTGTGAAAATTAGGGAAAATTGGAAAATAGTAACTATAGTAAATAATAGGTTACTTAGTTACAGATTAACACCCAGGTACCATAAAGTCTAGCGACATAACAGTTCATGACAAGTCATTAACAGTGCAAAAATGGGAGTCGGGGGTAGCAGGGTTAACAATGATGACAGTTAGATACAGGGAATTCACATGGTAGTATACAATAAACCTGAATCAACATTCATAAAGCATTGATATATTTTAGAGAAAGTAATGCATTTCAGATTCAGTGTTATGCCCCATTTCCACACATCGAAGTCTACATATCCAGCCAGCCTCATTTCTTCTTAATTCCAGCTCTCTGTTTCCTCCCCTGGGGGATGGTGGTATATGGTCTATCCCAAACAACCACAATTCATTAGGCTTGTGCCGTTTGGCCTGGATATGTGTTGTAAGGGGGTATTTAAAATCACCCTTCTCTGCCGCTCTCAGGTGTTCCTGTATTCTGACTTTGAGTTCCCTTTCAGTCAAGACCTTTATAGGCTACAGGCTTCGCACACTAGAACCCACAATACGGCCCATATCCAGGCCAAACGGCACAAGCCTAATGAATTGTGGTTCTTTGGGATAGACCATATACCACCATATTGGCTTTTTTCAGTGACGTTGAATGATGTTCTAGAAATTTTCACGAATATAAACACACACCGATATATTACTATTTACGGTGGGTACATCCTCAGGTCTCTCCCCTTTTTCTAAACTTAACTGAGCCCGTTTGGATACAATACGATGATGTTTACAATCCAAAACAATGTTCTCTCTTTTCCGCACTTTTTCGCAGATATTTTTCCGGTAGTTTTCTTGTCTCTGATTAAATACCAGCACAATTAATGTAGATTTAACCTAGGAATGAGCCTATCGTTGAAATTAAAAATTAAATTTTATAAATATATGCTTTCAAGCTGTTACACAATTTGACTCATGTTCGTACGTCTAGCTGTTGTTTTATCCTGACTAGCCAAATGGAAAATGACGATCATGAACTTGTAACAACTGTTGGTTTGATGGCAGTTTTTTAGCTTTCTTATGTCTTCTTAGTTTTGTTAAAAGTGATGTCCCCTTTTTTGTAATATTCATATGAATTGGTTTATTGTTATAGATTATGTTTGTTGTGTATAGTTTGGTTTTGTTATTATAATATGTGGTTATTCGTGTTATTTATACATATTTTTTATATATGCACTTTTGCAGCCCTAAAGAAGTCCCAAGTTGGACGAAACGCGTCGGCTGGTTTGGCTGTTCTTAATGTCATTATAACAAATGAATAATAAAGAAGAATTTTTTGAAAAAGAAAACGCATCAAGTACATGGACTAATTTAACAGAATTTACATTTGTGGAAGTGGTGCACCTTTTGCTGTTTGTTTACACTCATTCAGGGGGGTTGGGATGGGCAAGGGGGAGAGGGGCTGAGGGTGGCAGAGAGGGGCACATGGTCAGAGCGGGGGTGGAGGCTCCAGGAGAGAGGTGCTCTAAGGGTGAGGGCGCAGAACGGGGGTTGGGGTGCATGGGGTGAATGGGTGGGACAAGGAAAGGGAAGGGGCAAGAAGGACAAGGGCAAAAACAAAAAAACTGTAGCAGCACAGCTAGAATATTGTGTTTATTGTGCAATAATACAAGTGTAAGAGCAGCTAAAAAATAATTTCAGATTAGGTCATGGGCCATAGATGGTTGAAAATTCTTTCATACAATGCTAACCGCTTTAACAACAGGTTGAAATGGGTGGCAATTCTCGCTTAATTTAAGTCGCTTCATGCGAAGATCATTTTCTTGCAAGGGATGCATTATAAAAATGGGGCTTCTCTGGGGAAAGTTCCTGGATCTATTCAACATCAATTTTATGATTCATCTAATGCAGCCATCAGGGGAAAGTCATATTAGTTGGTAAAAAGCTTCAATGTGAAGTATTGCAGGTTCACAGTGATTTAAGTGCGAGATGGATATGGATTCAAATAAAGTCTTCAATCCAGCTGATGAAGTTCGAGAGCTCTTATATTGCAATTGACGATCTCCCTGAGGCTTTACAATCTCTATATAACTGTGCAAGAGATAAGTCCGCCTTTTTGTGGTAAGGGGTGAATTTAATATTCTCTCTTACCCGGCTTTAGACTCCTCTTGGGTCAACAAATTGCAGAAGAAACCAACATCAAGCAAGCTGTTGCATATCCGATTCCTAATGCGGGATTTCACTCTGTTGGCAAAGTGACCACCCTAAAGACAGGTTCTATACCTGCCACTCAAAAAGATTCCACTCATCATCTTGAATTGATTTCTTTTTGATTTCACAGGCTCTCTTAAGAGCCCAATCAGAAATCATTTTTTAGTGTAAAAAATATCGGGAAAAAATATAGAATGTGTAAAATATCGTTTTTTTTAAATATCGAAATAGTATTTAATGATATTAAATATTATTTGTTTTATTGTATTAATATTTGTATGAAATTGTATTACAATAATTCTTGTAAGATACATTTTAGGAGGGGGATGTTGGGTTATTAGGGCATAAGGGTGGGGAGTGTTTTAAAAATATTAGTAAAAAATTACACATTAAATTAAAATTTATAAATTTGAAATTATTTTAAAATGAGAAATTTACATTTAAAATCGAAATTATATTTTTTTTTAGTAGCGGGATGTTGGGTTATTAGAGGATAAGGGTGGGGAGTGTTTCAAAAATATTTACATAAAATTCTCCTTTTAAATAAAAATGTGAAAATCGAAATATTTTAAAATTAGAAATTTAAAGTTAAATTTAAAATTTTACATTTGGTTTAGTGGAGGCATGTTGGGTTTTTATGGGATAATGGTGATGGTGTTTAAAAATAAATATGAATATAATTTTTTAAAATAAATTAAATTCAGAAAATATTTTAGAATTTGAAATTGTATTCTAATTTTGAAAAGAAAAATGAAAAAACAACATGCACATTTGTCACAAGAAGTTGGAAACGAGGAAGAGGGAGCCCCGGAGACGCCGCGCTTCAGGTAAGTCTCTTTACTTTTAATTATTTAACATGCAGGGTATTATTTAAAAGGAGGGTGGGCGGGAGGCGGGCGGCGCGTAGTGGGGCTACGCGGAGCGCGTGAGTGTGCGTAGATTTGGGCACACTACGCGCTGCTTCGCGTAGCCCCACTACGCCCACCCTTAGTCGTGAGTTAGTGTTTGAGGCCTAGTGTAGCCAGATTATAATAGGTCTAAATATGTGTTGTTTTGTTATTATAAAATATTGTTATTTAATTTAATTAATGTATTTGGGTGTATTTGTGTGGGTGGGTATGCTTTCTACATTTTTTGCAGGTTAATTATTATCGACGTTGCTTTGGAGAGAAAGACGCGTTTAAAAAAAAAAATAAGTGTGTGTTAGTTGGTTCAACTAATATTGTTTCACACTTTCTTTTATTTTTCGGGATTTCCTGGAGCTATTTTTATACATGTTTCGGGTTTTCATGGTTTCCACTACTTGGATTTATCGAGGATGGATTTATAATGGACCTGTTGGATTTTTGCATTTTTTTGGAGGCAATTTTTGACATTAACATGGATGAACAGACACATTGAAGGATTATTACCAGTTTGAATACATGGTCTACAGCGACATAAACTGTAAGTACCTTTTTTGCTATTAATCTGGGTGGGAAATGTTGTTTAAATTAATTGTGATATATAGTATATTTTGATAAATACATTTTAATTGTAAATATATATTTTTATTATAAAAAAATATATATGACAATTTAATATTATTAAAAAAAATATAATATTAATATATGTGAGCGAAATTATTTCTACTTGTTGTCAAAATGTAGTTTATAATATGCTTTTAGCTAATAGGGATAGGTAGTCTCGGCCTCTTGTTGATGGGTATAGGGTAACCTGACTTTGTAGTAGTTCAAACATTTTTTTAGTTTGCTTAGCTAATTTTCGCCCTATTTGACTTACAGATTGTTCCATTCGTAATTCCTGATAGCTTTGTTTTTTTTGTATAGATTGGAGTAGTTTCTGTAGGGTAGGTGTCCCTCTGCCTGTTGTTGCTTGAAAGGCATTATGCCATCCTTCAACACTATTATTTGTTTTTGCTTCTTTGTTTAAGGTACTTAGGTACACATTCCACCAAGGAATGTGGAACTTAGGTTGTCTTCTATACCCTGATCTATGCAGTCTTCCCACCCAGGTGTCCTCAAAGTAATCTAGGAGTGGGCTTAATTTGTCTTCGTTCCTTTTGTAGTAGGGACTCTCTATTAGTATACTGTAGTGCTCTGCTACATCAGTTACAGGTACATATGCTAGTGCTATTAGCTTTTTAATTTAGTATGCAAAAGTACTGTCTGTAGCATATTGTACACTTGGGGCATCATTAGAATGGCGGGTGGACTTTGTCTGCCTGCCATCCTAATGTAAAAAGGGACCACCCGCCATGAGTGCGGCGGTCTCATGGGGGTGATTAGGATGCGCCCGCCACACTGGCGGGCGCATCCTGCATTTTTAACATGGCAGCGGGCGGTGCTTTGAGCATCACCCGCCGCAATGCCAAAAATGCACGGTGCCTTCCGCATTGTGCATGCAAATGCTGGGGGGTACCATAGGTACCCCCAATGTTAACCCACCACCCCCCCACAACGGAACCCCAAATGTGAATCCCGCATGCCTTTCCTTTGCCGCCACGGAAAGGCTGCTCCCCACCTGCATACAAATATGGATGGCGGTGTCTAGCAGACACTGCCACCATATTAAACCCTTTTCCACCCGTTCTACTCGTCGACCGGGCGCCGCGGTACCCCCGCCATACTGATATGGCAGGGGGGAGATGGGAGGTAGGCGGGGGATTATGTCAGGCGGATCGCCACCACCATGCGGGCGGTGGCGATCTGCCTGACATACTAATTGACCCCTTAGGGTTGATTTTTGCAGATGTCTCCAGAGACTCTGGTTAAAATGATAATCGCAACCCTGGATTGCTGTGTGTGTGTAATTTTTCAGTATAGCATTTATCATGGCTATTTCGAAATCAATAATTATTTTTTGTGGGAAATAATTATTGCTTTCTTGTTTTATTTTATTGAGTATATCTATGTAGGTAGTTTGCTGCTTATTTGGTAATAGGGCATAGATGAATGGAATGTTTGAATTTTGATATAATCCATGCACTGTGTACAGCTGGTAAAATGGTTTTGGACAGACTTTGAAAGTTCCATCCATCATCCAGGTGTCACATTGCTGTAATTTAACTAAGTTGTTTGCAGTAGCAAACATAATTATTCTTTTCTCAGGGCATTTGTTATAAAAAAAAAAAAATGGTTCTTTAGTGTGAGTAATGCTTAATTCAGGAAGAATAACTACTTCTTCAAACGTTTTTAGGGGCAGGTATGCTACTTGTAATTTCTTTTTTCTGTCTGGCAATAGTTCTTTTTAAAGAATCTATGGAGGGTAATTGGCCTGATGCATGTTGAGGTACCTTTAATAATTGCTCTTTGAGTATTTGTGTGGTGGGTTTAGCTGTACTAGTGCTTGCTTCCTTAATACTTTCAAGAGCATCCCTAACCTTCAATCTCCGTTATATTTGGGGGGTGATTATGCTCTTTTAGAGAAAGAACAGTAGTTTCTTTGGTAATAGCTCTTCCATAGCATTTGTTAGAGTAATATTTGCTACATTTCCAAAAAACATTTAGACCACTTTGTTTCTCCTGTGTATAGACATAACCCATATAACATAATAACATTTTATTTTTTTGCGACATTACAAATTCTGCACCTTCAGTCATGTTGTTCTGTTTTATGCTAGGTGAAATTAAAATAAAATATACTTAATATACTAAATGATAAATTTTTATTAAGTATACATACATTTCAGTGAATATACTTACAGTGTTTAGTTTGATGTAAGCAGCAAAAGTCCAGGAAATGATTTGAAGCTTTGTTTTCTATTTTCTTGATGTTTTTTCTGTTGGTAAGAAAATATTTTTTTTTAATAATATGCTTACGTTGTTTGTAGTTGATAGGGGAAAAGGGATATTTGGGTGGGTATATTAGGGTATTTAATAAATGAATATTATATACTCACTTTTTGATCCTATTTAATTGGTGAGTGCTTAGAAAATGATTTTGGATGTTTTTGCAGTTATGTGTAGAGGAGATATTTAACAAATGAAATATACATTAGTGAATTACGTTAGAAAATGATTTTTAGGTGGAGAGGAAAAAAATATAATATACTTACATTGATTTTGTTTTTATTGGTGAGGATGTTGAAAATATTTTTCTTGCTTTAGAAGATATCTGTAGAGGAGATAGAAATGTAAGAAATGAAAGGTTAGTAATTTATGTGTAATAAATAAATTAGGTTGAAGTCTATTAGTATTGTTATATTTTAAATGCAGTTTTAACTTACTTAGTGCAGTTCCAAAGTTTTCTTCAGTAATGAAAATTGTCTTTCAGGAAACAGTAGGGCAGAGTTTCTCCTTCTTCTTTATTGGAGGTTAGAAGTGTAAAAGAAATGCAAACATTTCCATTCTTATATAGTGGTCATTCAAGTGCTTGCTTGCTTTTATGTCATTGGTGTATTTTAAAATGTGAGCATTTCATTCGTTTAAGTTAATTGTTTTTATTGTTTTAGCAGTTTGTTTCCTTATATGGCAAACGCTAATTAAGAACTTGTTAGTAGAAAGTGATTATTTTACCGTTTTTCTTTTTCAAATTTGTTACAGATTGTTTTGAATGTGACATGATGCAAGCATTATATTTTTAAAGCTTTTATTTAATAATTATTAGTGTTATTTTGCAAAAAAGTTAAAGTTTTATATGTTGATGTGGTTGCAAATTATCGTTTTGTGTTATTTAAGTGTTTAGTATTGTTTTGTAATGTAAACCTATATTTGGTGGTAAAGATATATTTAATTTACCTGTTTTTAAATAGTCGATATTGTTTAAAAAAAGGGATAATTTTGATGTCTATATTTTAGTATTTAATATTATAGGTATTTTGTAAGTGTTTTAAAAATAATCAATATTTAATCTCACGATATTTGATAGTTCGATATTGTGGTGTGCGATATTTGGAAAACACGATATTGTGTCTTCGATATTTTTGTGATTATTTAAATAAGTATTGGTAGTCGATATTGCTGTAGTCGATATTATGACGGCGATATTTTGTCCAGACGATATTATGGTTGTCGTTATTATGTCAGTGAACCGGCAGATTTATGATTCAGCTTCCGCCAAACTAGTATCTCACCCAGAGGAGACAGCCGATGTATTACTTAACCACTATACAGAACTCTATGCAGATCCACATAATACACCAATTGAGATGGTCCAAAAATGGTTAGAAAGCTAACTATTTCCTCAATAACATCAGCGTAGATGGATGCTTTGGTTAGCCTGAACACTTTAGCAGAATTTGCTCAGGCTGTGAATGCATACCCCACGGCAAAAGCTTGTGGGACCTATGGGATTCCTGTTGAAATTTATAAGCACCCCAACTGAATTTGTTTCTAGTTAATCTAGATAATAATATTTTGGAAGGGTGTGAAATTCCTGACATTCACTCAATCAATAGTGGTGAGTTTTGTGAAAAAAGGTAAACCAGAGGATGATGCAAACCCATATCGCCCTATAAGTTTACTTAACTTTGACTATGAAAATGTTATGAAGATCATGGCGAATAGATTCACACAAGTGGTTCCTTCCGTTTTTCATAAAGATCAAAATGGGTTCTTTCAAGGCAGGAGTATGGCAATAAATAACACTATCTGATTCAGGCGATCGATTATTTTCCTGTACATAAGATCAAAGCAGCAATCATAATGTTAGACACAGAGAAAGTGTTCGATTCTCTGCACTGGAATATCTCTTCTCTGTGCTAACTAAATTCGCCTTCCCGTCTAAGTTTGTGCAAGTAGTTAAAAAATGATACTTTAACACTAAAGTGTTCAAAATAATTAATCGAAGTTTGACAGGGTCAATTTCTATCAGTCATGGGACACACCAGGGCTGTCCATTGTCCCCAATTTTATTTTTATTAGTTATAGAACCCCTGGCTTGTGCCCTTTGACAGGATCACACTATTCAAGACCCTGTAGCGGACTCTGCGAAGTTTAGAAGATCAACCACTCACAATCTGAGGCTATACTCTTTATTTGCTCCCCAGTGGTATTACTGGTATTAATGCAGGCTCATTTTTCTCCCGCCTCATCAATAAGGTTTCCAGGGATTTTCATGACCTCTAAGGTAGAGGATTTATTTGAACTTCATTTTAAGGCAATTTTATGCAAAATGCATAATCTCCTAAATCAATGACAAAACCTCCTGTTGTAAACTAAAGGTCAGGTAGCTCTTATCAAAACGTGTATCCTTCCACTATCTTATTCTTATCTGCGAATATTATAATTAAGATTCCACAGACCTTTTTTGACATGGAAATCAGACATTTTCTATGATGGGGAAAAAGCCCAGACTTAAAATTCAAGCCTTACAGCTACCTTTGGAAGAGGGTGACTTAGTCCTTTCTAGTATAAAAATGTACTGCCAGGCGTCACTACTTGACTGGCTATCTAAATCCTTTTCTGCAAGTTCATAAGCAGTTCATAAGAAGCACATTTTTATTTAAAGCTTATGATAAAGGAGTTGGAGACAGCTATTTCCCCTTTCTTAAAAATCCCCAAGGCTATCCAAAAAAACTAGGTACAAAATTGCCCGTGTCATTGTATATCGGTTCCATAAGAAAAGTTCACTGGTGTGAGCAAATTGGAAGTCTGGTGTAATTCCCAAAGTCTCCCAATGGATTCTGAAGATGCATAGAGTATACAGCAGAGAAATTATATTTGCAAAAAGAGTGGGATCAACCGCTAAAGTAAGCGGGATTTTATGATTGGTGGATACGCAATGTATGAGCCAAGTGTTTGATTTATGTTTGGGATACTAATTATAATTTTTATCTTCTAGGTCTTTGCACTTTAAAGAGATATAATCAAGTGGTTGTGATTAGATAAAAAGAACATGTGGAAAAATAGAATGTGGGAAGGGTGGGGGAGGAATTTTTCTAATAACTTTTTATATACAAAAAAGGGGGGCCGTGGATACCACAATGAACTTATGATTTATTTTGACTATCTGTTATTGGAACAATGAATTGCGATTTATATGATGTGTGTGCTTTTTGTGCTGATACAGTGTCGAAAAAATTAAGAATATTTTAAAAAAAGAACACTTCTTGGCAGTCAGAGGATTTAACATCTGCAAGAAGGAGGCAGGGATACTGTTACTATTTTTTTTTATTTAAGAAATCGCGGGGTGAATTTACTAAGAATTTGCAGAAAGCAGCGCAGCACAGCGACCAAAGTTGCAGTATAGTGCAAGAGTGTGTGCATGATGTCTAGCACAGGTTTTGTATTGGAAGGAGAGCCCTCATAGAAAGGCATTACCCGGACGACAGGCAACACCATGGGCTTGCATGTATTTCATCTAGTAGGACAATCTGTTCTATGTATGGTATCCTGACACAAAGTCTATCGCTAGTAATAGAGTGGGCGCTGTGAGCAGTAAATTTAAGGATCTCACGAAGCGGCTTTAGATCGCATGTGTAATGGGCCCAGATGATGGTGTATTTCACAATCAGGAAGGCTCCTGGCGGAGAAGCGCACTTGGATGCCGCGTGACCTTTATACGCCGCGAAACGTAATGGAGTGGAAAGCAGCAAGGAGGAAGTGTCTGTGTGTGATGTCCAAAGCCTTGAAACTGGCATTCTTTTTAACTTTGCTCTTGGTACACGAAACCTAGATTGAAAATGCTAAAACCATTACTTTTACGTAATGGCTGCAGAGCTTGTAATGTAGTCATGGCCTCCTGAAGAGCAATGCTGAAAAGAGTCATCTGTGTGGGATCTTCAGTTATATACAAAGGGCCCTGAACCTCAGGAAGGTCTTACCAAGATCCAGGCACAGAGAGGTAGGGGAAGGGCCGTACAGTGTGAGAGGATCTGTGTTAGGCTTTGTCAACATTTTAAATAGGATAATTGAAGATGGGGATGTAAACAACATATACCTTTTTACTAGTGTGCACACATTTTGGGTACTCTAGTCTTGAATCACTGAGTCAGTCCTGTTTCCATACTACTTACACGATAAATACACACCATGGCGCACCTCTGGTCAGACGTCACACGTGGTAGACGATGGCTCAAACTCAACACTCAACTTTTAGCATCACATGCTCACAGCTCAGCAAAGGTGTTTTTATTCTGCCTAATAGTGCATGTATCCAAAATTAATTTGTGCAGATTCTGTCTTCTGCTAAGTTGTGCAACCGTTTTTTGCGTGATTTTGTGTGTGGTGTGGCCTTTTTTCAAATAGTTTAGGCTGCAGAATTTCCTTTAGATAGAGCTGGTGGGCCCTGCATGCACTAAAACACAGAGGGGGATATTCTCAAGAATGTTTGATAACTATCGCAAAATCTGATAAACGCACTTTGCACATCACAGTCTATCGCTGGAAAATAACACTGTGTTTTAACGTTGTATTCTCAACACGGCATCACCATGCGATAGTCCCAAAATAACGCGCCAAATGACCGTGTTAAAATCAACGTGACGCTGAAAAAATACGAAACCTCAGCGCGAAAAAATCAGTGATAAGCAGTGACAGGCCTGCAATTCCCACGCATCATGCAGGAAAATGCACCATAAAAGCCGAAAAAATAAAGAAAAAAATAAATAAACTGCGTAGTACCATGGATGTACCCGGACCGAGTGCAGAGGACAATGCGAACCCCACAAGCTCCACAGATGACCAGCAAGGAACATCAAGGTTAGGTAGGGCCAAGAGGAAGAGGAAGACGCAGTTCATTCTGTAGGAAAATAGGATCACCGTTATGGAGGTGACAGGACAGTACCAACAACTGTTTGTCACCTCCAACATGTCAATGGCAACAAAGACGCAAATATGGCAGACTATCATGGACCCTGTGAATGCAGATGCAGCGTTGAAGAGGACAATGGAAGAGGTCAAGAAGCGCTGGAAGGATGTGAAGGCCAAAACCAAGAAGAAGCTCGATGCCAACATAAAAACAGCAACGCAGATTGGAGGTGGGGACAGCGGCACACCAGGAGCTGGCTGACATGGAGAAAATGGTGGCCACAGTCATCAGTTAGGATACGGTGACAGGAGTTGTGGCACCGGACACTGTTCAACATGACCTGACACAACATCATCAGGGTGAGTACCGACCAGGGCCTGGGGAGCGGGGGGAGATGGGCACAATGGCCACATGCACAATTAAGCAGAGCACACTGCACACCCACAATGACTCTGGATAATGTCCCTGGCCCCTGTGGCACACTGCTGCACACATACAAACACCAAGTAGGCCACCGTACCCATGTCCCCAAAGGGGTCCCACCTCACACATCACCAATATCACAACCAACACATTCACACGTGCGAAACCCAGCAAAGATGCCCATTTGCAAGCCACACTGACAATGCAAGTGACACCACACGATGATTAGCATGGCTGCAATCCAATCATCATGACATTGTGCACGTCACGACAATGAGGTGGCTGAGTGTGGACCACATCCGAAAAGGAGCAGGCCATACTCTGACACCTCCAGGTGCACAAACTGCCCCTGGCGTCAACAACACATCTGCGGACAAACCATCCCCATGAGTCACAACTCAATCAAGAGCCCAATATACCCAAGTCCGAAACATCCCAGCACTGTCGAAGTCAAAGGCACACCGCCTGAAAGTGATATGGGTCAGCCAAATCAGAGCAGCAGGGGCGACACACCCACAATGCAGCACACACACATAGCAATAAAAGCACATCAACGTTGACGACAATGTGGTACAAAGTGCAGCACTTTCACCACAGAACAGAGGACACAACTGGTTCCGCCTGTGCGTGGAAATGGGCCAATCACATCTGGCATAGCAGGAAACTGTGAGATGAAAATCTACGTGCATAACCTCACATCCGTCATGTATTTCAAATGTTCACTGTCTCTCATCAAACAGTCAGCTCCTCACAAACAGTCACAATGTACATTGTCATGCAGTCCCGATGCAAAATGAACAATGCATCAACATACATGTCAACACAATGTTAAAATGTATATCCCCTTCACATAGCAGAGGGACAATCAACACCTCCTGCAGAGCAGACCAGGCAACTCATCAGTGATGATGAAGAGGACCTCCACACCTTCGACACCGACGCCCTACAACAGCTCATGGACATCTAAGGCAATCCACGTCCAGGAGCAGGGCAGCCCAGAAGCATCCAGGAGACCCAACCCCCTGCACAGACCACACAGCGGGAAGCACCCACCACCACGGCTGGCTCCCAGCATCTAACTGAAGCACACATCGTATTCCACGGCCAGGTGTTAGACTGCCAGAAGGAGGTGGCTGAACATGTGCGGGTGGAGTCCGAAATCATGGCAGCCAAACTCGATTACATACATGGTTGTCTAATTCCCATCAGGGACCACTTACACTCACCAACGGACACACACACAGTGACCTGGACACACGCATTTGCACATTTCCAGTACAGAACCATGCCAAGCACCCCGGGACAATCATTCACACCCCTACGCTGGACTTGTGTACACCGGCCCAGTCCACTCCTCTTACTTACATTGATTTTGGTTTTATTGGTGAGGATGTTGAAAATATTTTTCTTGCTTTAGAAGATATCTGTAGAGGAGATATAAATGTAAGAAATGAAAGGTTAGTGTAATAAATAAATTAGGTTGAAGTCTATTAGTATTGGTATATTTTAAATGCAGTTTTACTTACTAAGGGGCCAATTCCGATCCTGGTCGGAAAGCTCTCCGACTGAGCCGGATCTGGAGTGTTTTCCGACAGAGCCGTAGTCCTGCAGCCCAACTGAGCGAGTACGATGCGGCTGTATGCTGCCGGACTCGGTTTGGTCGGACTCCCATAGACGTCAATGGGAGCCGGTCGTACGACGCATACATGGGCTCCCATTGACTGAATGGGTACGTCTTGCACAAGGGCGCCCCCTACAGTGGGTACGCATCGGTACCATCCGCAACGTATATGCATGTGTTTTGGGATCCTTTGGTCTCCCCCTGTGTCCGAGTCGTAGGGCTGCGGGTGACAGGGGGTCTGACGCGGACCCCCAAAGGCAACTTCCCGGACATTTTGCGAGCCGTACACTCCGGCTCGCACCGGCTGTCCGACGCGAGCATCGTACTGGCTCGGTCGTAAATTGCATCCATTGCATGCCACGTTTAGCTTACAACTGAGACGTATGGAGCGGTTCGGACCCGGAAACGACTCGGTCGGTGAATTTCACGAAGCTCGCATCGTACTTGCTCGCTTGTACAGCGGTACGAGTCGGGCAGAAAACACGCGTACGGCTCGTAGTTTTTCCGGCCGGATCGCGTTTGGTGCCCTTCCGTCCCGGATCGGAATCGGCCCCTTAGTGCAGTTCCGAAGATTTCTTCAGTAATGAAAATTGTCTTTCAGGAAACAGTCAGTCACAGTTTCTCCTTCTTCTTTATTGGAGGTTAGAAGTGTAAAAGAAATGCAAACATTTCCATGCTTATATAGTGGTCATTCAAGTGCTTGCTTTATGTCATTGGTGTATTTTAAAATGTGAGCATTTCATTCGTTTAAGTTAATTGTTTTTATTGTTTTAGCAGTTTGTTTCCTTATAAGGCAAACGCTAATTAAAAACTTGTTAGTAGAAAGTGATTATTTTACCGTTTTTCTTTTTCAAATGTGTTACAGATTGTTTTGAATGTGACATGATGCAAGCATTATATTTTTAAAGCTTTTATTTAATAATTATTAGTGTTATTTTGCAAAAAAGTTCAAGTTGTATATGTTGATGTGGTTGCAAATTATCATTTTGTGTTATTTAAGTGTTTAGTATTGTTTTATAATGTAAACCTATATTTGGTGGTAAAGATATATTTAATTTACCTGTTTTTAAATAGTCGATATTGTTAAAAAAAGTATAATATTGTTGTCTATATTTTAATATTCGATATTTTAGTTATTTTGTATGTGTTTTAAAAATAATCGATATTTAATCTCACGATATTTGATAGTTCGATATTGTGGTGTGCGATATTTGGAATAGACGATATTGTGTCTTCGATATTGCTGTAGTCGATATTATGCCAACGATATTTTGTCCAGACGATATTATGGTTGTCGATATTATGTCAGTGATCCGGCAGATTTATGATTCAGCTTCCGCCAAACTAGTATCTCACCCAGAGGAGACAGCTGATGTATTACTTAACCACTATACAGAACTCTATGCAGATCCACATAATACACCAATTGAGATGGTCAAAAAATGGTTAGAAAGGCTATTTCCTCAATAACATCAGAGTAGGGAGATGCTTTGGTTAGCCTGAACACTTTAGCAGAAGTTGCTCAGGCTGTGAAAGCATACCCCACGGCAAAAGCTTGTGGGACCTATGGGATTCCAGTTGAAATTTATAAGCACCCCAACTGAATTTGTTTCTAGTCAATCTAGATATTAATATTTTGGAAGGGTGTGAAATTCCTGACTCATTCACTCAATCAACCCGTATCGCCCTATAAGTTTACTTAACTGTGACTATAAAAATGTTATGAACATCATGGCGAATAGATTCACACAAGTGGTTCCTTCTGTTTTTCATAAAGATCAAAATGGGTTCTTTCAAGGCAGGAGTATGGCAATAAATAACACTATCTGATTCAGGTGATCGATTATTTTCCTGTACATAAGATCAAAGCAGCAATCATAATGTTAGACACAGAGAAAGTGTTCGATTCTCTGCAGTGGAATGTCTCTTCTCTGTGCGAACTAAATTCGCCTTCCCGTCTAAGTTTGTGCAAGTAGTTAAAAAATTATACTTTAACACTAAAGTGTCCAAAATGATTAATCAAAGTTTGGCAGGGTCGATTTCTATCAGTCATGGGACACACCAGGGCTGTCCATTGTCCCCAATTTTATTTTTATTAGTTATAGAACCCCTGGCTTGTGCCCTTTGACAGGATCACACTATTCAAGACCCTGTAGCGGACTCAGCGAAGTTGAAGCTATTCACGCATGATATGGTTCTCTACTTGGTGGTGGACAAAGCTAATATCTCACACACTTTTTTCAAAATTTGTGAATACATGGAAATAGGAGTTTAGAAGATCAACCACTCAAAATCTGAGGCTATACTCTTTAATTGCTCCTCAGTGGTATTACTGGTATTAATGCAGGCTCATTTTTCTCCTACCTCATCAATAAGGTGTCTAGGGATTTTCATGACCTCTAAGGTAGAGGATTTATTTGAACTTCATTTTAAGGCAATTTTATGCAAAATGCATAATCTCCTAAATCAATGACAAAACCTCCTGTTGTAAACTAAAGTTCAGGTGGCTCTTGTCAAAACGTGTATCCTTCCACTATTTTTATTCTTATCTGCGAATATTATAATTAAGATTCCACAGACCTTTTTTGACATGGAAATCAGACATTTTCTATGATGGGGAAAAAGCCCAGACTTAAAATTCAAGCCTTACAGCTACATTTGGAAGAGGGTGACATGTAGGCACATGCATCAACAATGCCATTTGCGATTCCTTATTAGCGAAAAATAAGGATTCGCTAATAAGGAATAGCAAAAGGCTATGCATGTAGAAATCGCTTAAAAAATAGCGATTTCTAAACATTCCTTAATTGCGACTCGCAAATTGCGACTCTCAATTAAGGAATACCTCCCCATTCATTCCTATGGGCCTAGAGGCCCATAGGAATGAATGTGAAGACCTTCTCAATTTGCGATTCTCAATTAGAGAATTGCAAATTGCTCATGCAATTTCAAGGGTGTCAGGGTGTCAAAAGGACTCCCTGTTGCACCCCTGAAATCTGCATATGAGTACATCTTGCACACACACATGCCCCAAGGGCATGTGTGTGTGTAAAATGGAACTTTGAAAATTGCACTTTAGTGCATTTTTCAAAGTTTTTGCAAATTACCATGAAATTCAACTTCATGGTAATTTTCTCCCCTTATTAGCGAAATCGCTATTTTTTTTACTTTAGTGCATTGTATTTAAGGAATCTCAATTTGAGATTCCTTAAATGCAATCGCAATTTAAGTAATCGCAATTTAGAGATTACTTAAATTGCGATTTTTGCATTTGGGATGCATCATCCCAAATGCAAAAATACCGGTCGCAAAGGGGCAGATTCTGAGAATCTGCCCGTTTGCGACCGGTTTTTGCTTTGATGCATGTGGGCCTAAGTCCTTTCTAGTATAAAAATGTACTGCCAGGCGTCACTACTTGACTGGCTATCTAAATCCTTTTCTGCAAGTTCATAAGAAGCACATTTTTATTTAAAGCTTATGATAAAGGAGTTGGAGACAGCTATTTCCCCTTTCTTAAAAATCTCCAAGGCTATACAAAAAAACTTGTCCGTGTCATTGTAGATCGCTTCCATAAGACAAGTTCACTGGTGTGAGCAAATTCTGGTGTAATTCCCAAAGTCTCCCAATGGATTCTGAAGATGCATAGAGTATACACCAGAGAAATTATATATGCAACAAGAGTGGGATCAACCGCTAAAGTAAGCAGGATTTTTTGATTGGTGGATATGCAATGTATGAGCCAAGTGTTTGATTTATGTTTGGGATACTAATTATAATATTTATCTTCTAGGTCTTTGCACTTTAACCCCTTGTGTGCCACGCCCTTTCCCCGCCCTGTGCCGGCCGTTGCATTAGCGGGCGGGGTTCATGACGAGCTGGACTCGTCATGGGCACAGCGCAACCGCGGCCCATGACGAGTCCAGCTCGTCATGGGCACACAAGGGGTTAAAGAGATATAATCAAGTGGTTGTGATTAGATCGAAAGAATCTGTGAAAAATAGAATGTGGGAAGGGTGGGGGAGGAATTTTTCTAATAACTTTTTATATACGAAAAAGGGGGGCCGTGGATACCACAATGAACTTATGATTTATTTTGACTATCTGTTATTGGAACAATGAATTGCGATTTATATGGTGTGTGTGCTTTTTGTGCTGATACAGTGTCGAAAAAATTAAGAATATTTTTAAAAAAGAACACTTCTTGGCAGTCAGAGGATTTAACATCTGCAAGAAGGCGGCAGGGATACTGTTACGCTTTTTTTTATTTAAGAAATCGCGGGGTGAATTTACTAAGAATTTGCACAAACCAGCACAGCGACCAAAGTTGCAGTATAGTGCAAGAGTGTGTGCATGATGTCTAGCACAGGTTTTGTATTGGAAGGAGAGCCCTCATAGAAAGGCATTACACGGGAGACAGGCAACACCATGGGCTTGCATGTATTTCATCTAGTAGGACAATCTGTTCTATGTATGGTATCCTGACACAAAGTCTATCGCTAGTAATAGAGTGGGCCCTGTGAGCAGTAAATTTAAGGATCTCACGAAGCGGCTTTAGATCACATGTGTAATGGGCCCAGATGATTGTGTATTTCACAATCAGGAAGGCTCCTGGCGGAGAAGCGCACTTGGATGCCGCGTGACCTTTATACGCCGCGAAACGTAATGGAGTGGAAAGCAGCAAGGAGGAAGTGTCTGTGTGTGATGTCCAAAGCCTTGAAACTGGCATTCTTTTTAACTTTGCTCTTGGTACACGAAACCTAGATTGAAAATGCTAAAACCATTACTTTTACATAATGGCTGCAGAGCTTGTAATGTAGTCATGGCCTCCTGAAGAGCAATGCTGAAAAGAGTCATCTGTGTGGGATCTTCAGTTCTATACAAAGGGCCCTGAACCTCAGTGGAAGGAATAGACAGGAGCTGAGGAAGGTCTTACCAAGATCCAGGCACAGAGAGGTAGGGGAAGGCCCGGACAGTGTGAGAGGATCTGTGTTAGGCTTTGTCAACATTTTAAATAGGATAATTGAAGATGGGGATGTAAACAACATATACCTTTTTAGTAGTTTGCACACATTTTGGGTACTCTAGTCTTGAATCACTGAGTCAGCCCTGTTTCCATACTACTTACACGATAAATACACACCATAGCGCACCTCTGGTCAGATGTCACACGTGGTAGACGATGGCTCAAACTCAACACATCCCAACCTAAAAGTTTGTACTTTTAGCATCACATGCTAACAGCTCAGCAAAGGTGTTTTTAGTCTGCCAAATAGTGCATGTATCCAAAATTAATTTGTGCAGATTCTGTCTTCTGCTAAGCGGTGCAACCGTTTTTTGCATGATTTTGTGTGTGGTGTGGCCTTTTTTCAAATAGTTTAGGCTGCAGAATTTCCTTTAGATAGAGCTGGTGGGCCCTGCATGCACTAAAACACAGAGGGGGATATTCTCAAGAATGTTTGATAACTATCGCAAAATCTGATAAACGCACTTTGCACATCACAGTCTATCGCAGGAAAATAACACTGTGTTAACGTTGTGTTCTCAACACGGCGTCACCATGCGATAGTCCCAAAATAACGCGCCAAATGACCGTGTTAAAATCAACGTGACGCCGAAAAAATACGAAACCTCAGCGTGAAAAAGCAGTGACAGGCCTGCAATACCCACGCATCATGCAGGAAAATGCACCATAAAAGCCGAAAAAATAAAGAAAAAAATAAATAAACTACGTAGTACCATGGATGTACCCGGACCGAGTGCAGAGGACAACGCAAACCCCACAAGCCCCACAGACGACCAGCAAGGAACATCGAGGTCAGGTAGGGCCAAGAGGAAGAGGAAGACTCAGTTCATTCCGTAGGAAAACAGGATCACCGTTATGGAGGTGATAGAACACTACCAACAACTGTTTGTGACCTCCAACGTGTCAATGGCAACAAAGACGCAAATATGGCAGACTATCATGGACCCTGTGAATGCAGATGCAGCATTGAAGAGGACAATGGAAGAGGTCAAGAGGCGCTGGAAGGATGTGAAGGCCAAAACCAAGAAGAAAGTCGATGCCAACATGAAAGCAGCAACGCATATTGGAGGTGGGGGACAGCGGCACACCAGGAGCTGGATGACATGGAGAAAATGGTGGCCACAGTCATCAGTCAGGATACGGTGCCAGGAGTTGTGGCACCGGACACTGCTCAACATGACCTGACACAACATCAACAGGGTGAGTACCGACCAGGGTCTGGGGGGTGGGGGGAGATGGCCACCTGCACAATTAAGCAGAGCACACTGCACACCCACAATGACTCTGGATCATGTCCCTGACCCCTGTGGCACACTGCAGCACACATACAAACACCAAGTAGGCCCCCGTACCCCATGTCCCCAAAGGGGTCCCACCCCACACATCATTAATATCACAACCAACACATGCACACGTGCGAAACCCAGCAAAGATGCCCATTTGTGAGCCACACTGACAATGCAAGTGACACCTCACGATGATTAGCATGGCTGCAATCCAATCATCATGACATTGTGCACGCCACGACACTGAGGTGGCTGAGTGTGGACCACATCCAGAAAGGAGCAGGCCATACTCTGACACCTCCACGTGCACAAACTGCCCCCGACATCAACAACACATCTGCGGACAAACCATGCCCATGAGTCACAACTCAATCAACAGCCCAATATACGCAAGTCCGAAACATCCCAGCACTGTCGAAGTTAAAGGCACACCGCCTGAAAGGGATATGGGTCAGCCAAATCAGAACAGCAGGGGCGACTCACCCACAATACAGCACACACACATAGCAATAAAAGCACATCAACATTGACGACAATGTGGTACAAAGTGCAACACTTTCACCACAGAACAGAGGACACAACTGGTTCCGCCTGTGCGTGGAAATGGGCCCATCAAACTGTAAGATGAAAATGTACGTGCATAACCTCACATCCGTCATGTATTTCAAATGTCCACTGTCTCTCATCAAACAGTGAGCTCCTCACAAACAGTCACAATGTACATTGTCATGCAGTCCCGATGCAAACATGAACAATGCATCAACATACATGTCAACTGTTAGACCTGGCACCTTGGCGTGAGTTTCCCTTCCACTTTTTGATGGTGTGCCTCGACTGTTTTGCTGGTGTTGTCCGCTCAGGGCACTGCGCCACGGCTAATCCGTGCCGCAGTGCAAGTGCTCCCTAAGTAAAGTGTACCTGTAATTGATGTCCATGATTGGTTTATTGGATTCACTGTCAGTCCCCAGTAAAGTGCACCAGGGGTGCCAGGGCTTGTGAATGCCAATGCTGCTGGTGGGCTTGCAGCGCTGGTTGCGCCACCCACGGAAGCGGCCTTGTAAAGTGTGTCTAGGGTCTGCCACCGCAGACCCTGTGCGCGGTCCGGGACCGTCGCGGTGACTGCGCAAGTGCCCCCACTTGCCAGTCCCTAAACCTTCCCTTACCTACATATTAGCCACCCCTCTGGTAGGCCCGAGGGCAGGGTGCATTGTAGGCATAAGGTAGGACATGCCCTGATGTGTGTGGCATGTCTTAGTAGTGAATTACAGCCTTGTCGTTTTTCACTATTGAAGGCTACCTGCTCTCCATAGGCCAGAATGGGCTGCCGGGGTCACGCCCACGCTGTGACCCCAGTGGACTCAGAGAGCATGGTAGAGTGTCAAGTTTGGTATGCCTGAACTCAGAATAATAAAATACTTCTTGTAGTCAAGTTTATTTTAGTATCCTGGGTTTGTAAATACTACTTTTAGAAAGTTAGTATTTACTGACCTGACCATCTCAGTCCGCCTCTGCTGTGTGTATGTGTTCTGCCTGGCAACAGTAAGGAGCAGGGTGGGGGGATCCCCAGAGACAGGTTGGCTGCCAGGTGGTGGGTAGAGAGATTACACCTGGATGGGTGGGAGGAGTACACCTTGACTCTTGAATAGACCTGTGCTCTGCCACCACAAAGCCGGCGCCACCCCCTGTGGGGCGGCTGATGTCTCTGCCCTGCTGCTGAAAGGAAAGAGCAGAGTCACCATAACCGAGTGCTCCAGAACTGGACTGAGCCAGGCCTAGGCCCCCTGGCGCTAAAGAACAAAAGAATTGGTGTATAAAAGTAGGAGCCTGGCTCCTAAGAAATCAGAATCCTGTTTACCACAAAGGACCTCTGCCCGACTAGAAGGAGAAGAAGACGCCGGAGGAGCTGGCCTGCTGCTTGCCTTGCTGAGAGAGGAGAGGAAGAGACTTACTGAAAAGACTTTGCTACTTTGTGCTTGAACATTCTCCAAGGGCTTGATCTGAGCTTGCCCCCTGAACTGAACCCCAGGAACAGTGGGTTCTCTGTGCTCTTGCTCGTCCTCCAATTCGAGCCGTGTGTGCATCCCGCTGGAAAAGAGACTGCGCCCCTCATCGCCCCTCCTAGGGCCGTGACACTCAGAAGCTCGCCTGCCTCCAACCCGTGAGAGCCCCGCTCTGTCCCGAGCCGCTCTCTGTCCCCGGGCCAGGCCGCCTGCATCCCTGTCACCGCCTGCTACTGGAGCGCGCTGACCGCGCTATCACCCCTCCTGCCGGAAGCCGTCCGACGACTGTGATCTACGCCGGGTCACCCAGCTGCACTGACTGTGCCCTGTGGCCCCGCTTCGCTATCCTCGGACATCTCAGGCCGCGCCGCCCCCGCTGTGGAGACCCTCCGGCACCGCCGTGCTAAAGGGTCGCGGGCCGCGCCTGCCTACTTGCCCACACCTGCTGATTGAGGACCCAAGAACACTTCCCAAGCTGAGAGTCGCACCGACCTGTGCCGACTCTCCACATCACGAAAGAAGTTCCAGTATCGGGCTCGGGGCCCGCAACGCCTTATTTCCCCGTTCCCAGGAGTCGATCCCTGTGAGTACTGGAACTACAAGTAAAGAGACTACAAAGTATCCATTTGAAACAACGAACCAAGAACATTTGCCTGCTGTATAACTTGGTGGCCTAGCGAAAACGTTATTGGTCTTGTGATAAGTCTGTTGAGATATATACCGTATTTTTACATAAAGAAGCGTATTTTTATATATATCCAAGCCTGGTGTCCGTTTCTGGGGGGATTGATGTATTTACTGTGTGTATGATTGTAAGTGCTTAACCAACAACGCCTGAGGAATCGCCTTGGCTGCTCACGCCACGCACCTAGAGGGTGAGCAAGGGTCATTCGCGAGGGGTTATCCTGCGCCCTGACGTGGAGGAGAGGGTTCCTGCTTGACACAAGGGCAACCTTGCGCCAACCAGAGATCCCCGACTCTAACATTGTTGGCAGCGGTTGGGATTTCGGATTTGCACTTGTAATTTGCATACAGTGAATTATTAATCACCAGATAGTGAGAGCAGACCAAATAACGCAGCCACAGGTTTAACTTTGTTGAGACATCTGCCATTACTGCAACCATGCCTGGCTCACACTCCGCTGGGAGAGCACTCTCTGTGATTTCTGGAATCGATGAGGTGGATTGGGAGAGACTGGAAGGCTACACGATGGAGCAATTGAAAGGCTACAGTGTACAATTCAGAGTCCCCCATGCTGGATGCAAGAGGAAGCCCCAGTACACCAAGGCGTTGAGAGCCTGGAAGGAGTCACGAGACCTACGGAATGCGGGGGACATCGTTCCACCCGACAACCTTGAGGAGCCCAGCAGAGTCCGGTCACCAGAGGAGCTGGCAGACAGGGCAGCAGACAGGGCGCATGCAATGGAGATGGCAAAGTTGGCAGGACAGATGGAAATGGAAAAGCAGAAGTTGGCCCTGGAGGCACAACAACGCCAAATGGATCATGATATCAGATTGAAGGAGTTGGAGCTGAAGGCGAAAAGTTTGGACACCGCTCCTTCTGGTGGCAGCACTCCACCAGCGCAGGTAGAGTCCAAGGTGTACATCCCCAAAGATGTAGTAAAGGAGTATTTCAGAAAGGATGACATAGGGCAGTGGTTTAGGGCCTACGAGGTGGCCATGTCCTCACACCGGGTCCCTGAGAAAGACTGGGGAGCGGGGTTGTGGGGAAGGTTCCTTGCTGAAGGGCGTGACACACTGTTAGATTTACCCTTAGATCTCCAAACCTCATACCCCCATATGAAGGAAGCTTTAATGACCAGGTATGGGTTAACTCCTGAGCTATATAGACAGAGGTTCAGGGAGACCAAGAAGATCCCTGAGAGTACGTATGTGGAATATGTGACCTTTTTCTGCAGAGCGCTGGATGGTTGGGTGAAGGGTAGCAAAGTGAGTGATTATCAAGGGCTGCTTGATTTAATTGCATGGGAGCACTTGTCCAGTCAATGTTTTCCTGAGCTACGCCAGCACCTGATTGATAGCAAGCTGTCCAACCCGAGGAAGCTTGCTGAGGAGGCGGACCGCTGGCTCAGCACCAGGGTCCACAAGGGTCAAGTGGGAGACTCCGCCAAAGGTGGGCAGGGTCCCCAGCAGAAGAGTGGGGGGGACAAGGGTAAACAGAAGGGGTTCCAAAAAGGCCCCCAAAGTAATTCCCAAGGGAACCAGCAGAAGGGTTCTCAGCCTCCCCCACCCCCGCAGCAGAACGGGGCCCCGACAGGTAGACCTGTTCCAAAGGGGCCCTTCAATTGTTATAAGTGTGGTGATCCGGGTCACATTACCTCTGATCCTAAGTGTCGCCTGTTTGGTAAGACCGCACCCACTGGTGCTCCACCCCGGCAAGTAGCTAGTGTTAACTTTGGGGAGGAAGTAGCAGTCCAGGAGGGTGGGGGTCCCGGGCAGATGACCCTAGTCTCGCTAGGAGACAGTGAGATGGTCCCTGTAACCTACCTACCCTCTAACACTAAGAAATATGGGCAGGTGGTGACCATCAATGGAAAGAAGGTTGAGGCTCTTAGAGATACAGGAGCCAGCGTGACCTCGGTGAGGCAACACCTGGTGTCTCAAGAGCAGATTGTACCCAATGCCTACTGTAGGGTTGTCAATGCTGACAACGTAGAGAGTCGTTGTCCAATGGCTCAAGTTCCCTTTGAGTGGGGGGAGGTCTCTGGTACTCTACAAGTCGCTGTGAGAACTGACATGCCTGTAGACTGTCTGCTAGGGAACGACCTGGAGAGTTCCCCTTGGGAAAAGGTGGAGAAGACCACACATCTGAGGATGGTGGGTCTACCCGACTGGGCGTGCGTGACCACCCGGTCCATGGCAGCCAGTAGGGGTGTTGAGAGGGTCCTGGAACCTGAGGGAGAGGTCCAGGGACCGGCCTTAGGGAGAAGGCGCAGGAGGCGCGGGAAACCGGCCCCCGAAGTTCCCACGGCCCAGGAGGAAGTAGACCCTGAGGGGGATGCTCTGGAGCCTACCGGGGAACAGATTGCCGAACTGGGAGATCTGCCTGAGCTGACCCATTGGCAGCAAGAAGGAGGTCCCTCCAGGGAGGAATTCTGCAGGGAGCAGAAAGAATGCCCTTCTCTCGTAGGTATGCGGCAACAGGCTGCAGACCAGGCCAATGGTGTTCAGGCCAAAACCCACTACGTGTACTGGGAGAGTGACCTCCTGTATTCCGAGCCTAAGGCTGCTGAACCTGGGTCAGCCCGTGTGCTGGTGGTACCCCAGAAGTTCAGAACCTTCCTACTGGGGCTGGCTCACGATGTGCCTTTAGCAGGACATTTGGGGATGGACAAGACCTATGACAGGCTTGTCACCCACTTTTACTGGCCCCAAATGCACAAGAATTCCGATTCCTACTGCAGAACCTGTCAGACTTGCCAGGCAAGTGGTAAGAGCGGAGGGAAGCACAAGGCTCCTCTGCAACCTTTCCCTGTGGTCGGTACGCCATTCCAACGAGTGGGTATTGACATTGTGGGGCCTCTGGACCCCAAGACAGCCCTGGGCAACAGGTTCATCCTGGTCTTGGTGGACCATGCCACCCGGTACCCTGAAGCCATCCCTCTGAGGACAGTGACGGCCCCCGTGGTGGGACGGGCACTGATGGGGATTTTCTCCCGAGTGGGATTCCCTCTAGAGGTGGTGAGCGACAGGGGGACCAATTTCATATCCACATATATGAAATCCCTGTGGAAGGAGTGTGGGGTAACTTACAAGTTCACCACTCCTTACCATCCCCAAGGAAATGGGTTGGTTGAGAGATTCAACCGAACCCTCAAAGGCATGATCATGGGCCTGGACGGTCCAATGAGGCGTAAGTGGGACGTCCTCTTGCCATGCCTGCTCTTCGCTTACCGAGAGGTGCCACAGAAGTCTCTAGGGTTCAGCCCCTTTGAGCTTCTGTATGGTCACCCGGTAAGAGGACCTCTGAGTTTGGTGAAGGAAGGCTGGGAGCAATCTCCCAGGAAACCTCCCCAGAATGTATATAGTTACATGCTGGCCTTCCGAAACCAGACTCGGCGTTTCAGGCAACTTGCTGAGGCAAATCTGGAAGCCAGCCAGGAGGAGATGAAGCGGTGGTACGACCGGAATGCCACTCTGGTAGAGCTTCAACCTGGACAAAAGGTGTGGGTCTTGGCCCCAGTGGAGCCGTGTGCACTTCAGGATAAGTGGACAGGTCCATTTGAGGTTGTGGAGCGCAAAAGTCCTATCACCTACTTGGTGGACATGCAGACTCCCAGGAACCCTTTGAGGGTCCTACATGTTAACCGCCTTAAGCCCCACTTAGAGAGGACCGAAGTGGGCATGCTGCTGGCCACTGATGATGGAATGGAAGAGGAGACCGAGCCTCTTCCCGACCTCTTAGTGGCCTCTGAGAAAGATGGGTCAGTGGAAGGAGTTAACCTCTCACCCTCCCTGACGCCCGAACAACAGGAAGATTGCCGCCACTTGCTGGGACAATTTTCCGACCGATTCTCCCTGGTTCCTGGTGTCACAGATTGGTGCGTCCATGATGTGGACACAGGAGACAGCTTACCTGTAAAGCACAAGGCTTACAGGGTAACTGACAGGGTCAGAGCCTGCATTAAGGAGGAGGTCTCCAAAATGCTTGCGCTAGGGGTGGTTGAGTCCTCCAGCAGTCCTTGGTCCAGCCCCGTGGTCTTGGTCCCCAAAGCTGCTGCGCCGGGAGCCACACCTGAACTCCGGTTCTGTGTGGACTACAGAGGACTCAATTCAGTCACGAAGACTGACGCGCACCCCATCCCCAGAGCTGATGAGCTCATTGATCGGCTGGGGGCTGCCCGGTTCCTCAGCACGTTTGATTTAACGTCTGGGTACTGGCAGATCGCCTTGACCGATGGGGCCAAAGAGAGGTCAGCATTCTCTACACCAGATGGGCACTTCCAGTTCCGAGTCATGCCATTTGGGATGAAGAATGCCCCTGCCACCTTTCAGAGGTTGGTCAACCAGGTACTGGTTGGGCTGGATGCGTTCAGTGCCGCCTACCTGGATGACATCGCAGTGTTCAGTGCCACCTGGCCTGAACACCTGCGCCACCTCTGGGAAGTGTTGATGGCGCTGCGCCGAGCAGGCCTCACGATCAAGGCAAGCAAGTGCCAGATCGGGCAGGGTTCCGTGGTGTACTTGGGACACCAAGTGGGGAGTGGCAAGGTGGCACCCTTGCAACCCAAAATCGAGACCATCCTGGCTTGGGAACCCCCCAAGACGCAGACCGCAGTGAGGGCCTTCCTGGGGCTCACTGGGTACTACAGGAGGTTTGTCAAGGGCTATGGAACGATCGTTGCCCCCTTGACAGAGCTGACTTCGAAGAAGCAGCCCAGGAACGTGATTTGGACTGACACCTGTCAGAAAGCTTTCGACACCCTGAAGACTGCCATGTGCACGGCGCCCGTGCTCTTGGCCCCCGACTTCTCCAAGGAATTCCTAGTCCAGACAGACGCTTCGGAGCATGGTGTAGGGGCTGTTCTCTCACAGATGACTGAGGAGGGCTGGGACCAACCCGTAGCCTTCATCAGTAGGAGGTTACTTCCACGGGAAAGTAGGTGGAGTGCAATTGAGCGAGAAGCATTTGCTGTGGTCTGGGCGCTGAAGAAGCTAAGACCCTACTTGTTTGGGTCTCACTTCCGGGTTCAGACGGACCACAGGCCCCTCAGATGGTTGATGCAAATGAGGGGTGAAAACCCGAAGCTGTTGAGGTGGTCCATCTCCCTACAGGGTATGGACTTTACGGTGGAACACCGTCCTGGTACAGATCACGCCAACGCTGACGGTCTGTCCAGGTATTTCCGCCTTAGTGACGAGGAACCCCCTGGGCAAGGGTAGTTCTCCCCACATTTCAGCTGGAGGGGACACGTGTTAGACCTGGCACCTTGGCGTGAGTTTCCCTTCCACTTTTTGATGGTGTGCCTCGACTGTTTTGCTGGTGTTGTCCGCTCAGGGCACTGCGCCACGGCTAATCCGTGCCGCAGTGCAAGTGCTCCCTAAGTAAAGTGTACCTGTAATTGATGTCCATGATTGGTTTATTGGATTCACTGTCAGTCCCCAGTAAAGTGCACCAGGGGTGCCAGGGCTTGTGAATGCCAATGCTGCTGGTGGGCTTGCAGCGCTGGTTGCGCCACCCACGGAAGCGGCCTTGTAAAGTGTGTCTAGGGTCTGCCACCGCAGACCCTGTGCGCGGTCCGGGACCGTCGCGGTGACTGCGCAAGTGCCCCCACTTGCCAGTCCCTAAACCTTCCCTTACCTACATATTAGCCACCCCTCTGGTAGGCCCGAGGGCAGGGTGCATTGTAGGCATAAGGTAGGACATGCCCTGATGTGTGTGGCATGTCTTAGTAGTGAATTACAGCCTTGTCGTTTTTCACTATTGAAGGCTACCTGCTCTCCATAGGCCAGAATGGGCTGCCGGGGTCACGCCCACGCTGTGACCCCAGTGGACTCAGAGAGCATGGTAGAGTGTCAAGTTTGGTATGCCTGAACTCAGAATAATAAAATACTTCTTGTAGTCAAGTTTATTTTAGTATCCTGGGTTTGTAAATACTACTTTTAGAAAGTTAGTATTTACTGACCTGACCATCTCAGTCCGCCTCTGCTGTGTGTATGTGTTCTGCCTGGCAACAGTAAGGAGCAGGGTGGGAGGATCCCCAGAGACAGGTTGGCTGCCAGGTGGTGGGTAGAGAGATTACACCTGGATGGTTGGGAGGAGTACACCTTGACTCTTGAATAGACCTGTGCTCTGCCACCACAAAGCCGGCGCCACCCCCTGTGGGGCGGCTGATGTCTCTGCCCTGCTGCTGAAAGGAAAGAGCAGAGTCACCATAACCGAGTGCTCCAGAACTGGACTGAGCCAGGCCTAGGCCCCCTGGCGCTAAAGAACAAAAGAATTGGTGTATAAAAGTAGGAGCCTGGCTCCTAAGAAATCAGAATCCTGTTTACCACAAAGGACCTCTGCCCGACTAGAAGGAGAAGAAGACGCCGGAGGAGCTGGCCTGCTGCTTGCCTTGCTGAGAGAGGAGAGGAAGAGACTTACTGAAAAGACTTTGCTACTTTGTGCTTGAACATTCTCCAAGGGCTTGATCTGAGCTTGCCCCCTGAACTGAACCCCAGGAACAGTGGGTTCTCTGTGCTCTTGCTCGTCCTCCAATTCGAGCCGTGTGTGCATCCCGCTGGAAAAGAGACTGCGCCCCTCATCGCCCCTCCTAGGGCCGTGACACTCAGAAGCTCGCCTGCCTCCAACCCGTGAGAGCCCCGCTCTGTCCCGAGCCGCTCTCTGTCCCCGGGCCAGGCCGCCTGCATCCCTGTCACCGCCTGCTACTGGAGCGCGCTGACCGCGCTATCACCCCTCCTGCCGGAAGCCGTCCGACGACTGTGATCTACGCCGGGTCACCCAGCTGCACTGACTGTGCCCTGTGGCCCCGCTTCGCTATCCTCGGACATCTCAGGCCGCGCCGCCCCCGCTGTGGAGACCCTCCGGCACCGCCGTGCTAAAGGGTCGCGGGCCGCGCCTGCCTACTTGCCCACACCTGCTGATTGAGGACCCAAGAACACTTCCCAAGCTGAGAGTCGCACCGACCTGTGCCGACTCTCCACATCACGAAAGAAGTTCCAGTATCGGGCTCGGGGCCCGCAACGCCTTATTTCCCCGTTCCCAGGAGTCGATCCCTGTGAGTACTGGAACTACAAGTAAAGAGACTACAAAGTATCCATTTGAAACAACGAACCAAGAACATTTGCCTGCTGTATAACTTGGTGGCCTAGCGAAAACGTTATTGGTCTTGTGATAAGTCTGTTGAGATATATACCGTACTTTTACATAAAGAAGCGTATTTTTATATATATCCAAGCCTGGTGTCCGTTTCTGGGGGGATTGATGTATTTACTGTGTGTATGATTGTAAGTGCTTAACCAACAACGCCTGAGGAATCGCCTTGGCTGCTCACGCCACGCACCTAGAGGGTGAGCAAGGGTCATTCGCGAGGGGTTATCCTGCGCCCTGACGTGGAGGAGAGGGTTCCTGCTTGACACAAGGGCAACCTTGCGCCAACCAGAGATCCCCGACTCTAACATCAACACAATGTTAAAATGTATCTCCCCTTCACATAGCAGAGGGACAATCAACACCTCCTGCAGAGCAGACCAGACAACTCATCAGTGATGATGAAGAGAACCTCCACACCTTCGACACCGACGCCCTACAACAGCTCATGGACATCTAAGGCAACCCATGTCCAGGACCAGGGCAGCCCAGATGCATCCAGGAGACCCCACCCCCTGCACAGACCACACAGCGGGAAGCACCCACCACCACGGCTGGCTCCCAGCATCTAACCGAAGCACACATCGTATTCCACGGCCAGGTGTTAGACTGCCAGAAGGAGGTGGCTGAACATGTGCGGGTGGTGTCTGAAATCATGGCAGCCAAACTCAATTACATACGTGGTTGTCTAATTCCCATCAGGGACCACTTACACTCACCAACGGGGACACACACAGTGACCTAGACACACGCATTTGCACATTTCCAGTACAGAACCATGCCAAGAGCCCCAGGACAATCATTCACACCCCTACGCTGGACTTGTGTACACCGGCCCAGTCCACTCCTCTTACGTATGAAGGGGGAGACGACAGAGCTACATGTCCAAGGTCTTACACACTGCCTGCACAGTGTAATGTGGCAAGGCCCGGGGCCATCATGCATACGTAAAGAGCACACGGACACACTTTGATAGTCAGTTGAACTTGCTACGGGCACGTGCACCCGGCCACTCTTTATTACCAGGGTCACCTGACCAGTGACACCCCTTGCTGGATGGGTGTGGGGTGAGTGTGAGCCAGCCCTCAGGGAGTGGTTGGTGCTGGCAACAACTTGAAAAGTGATCACTATTAAAGCGGAAACAGGAAACACCAACATAACGCAAACAACTGCGAAGAATCATGTTGGTAGCCGCAGCAAGTACAGAGGTCACCCAATATTCAATCTAAAGGGTCGACTTGTCGCAGTGCACTGAGGTAGGGGCACCAGAGCTGATCGTGCTCATGTGAAGAAATTGTCCAAGATTGTGTCCCTTGGGGATATTCCTGCGGCAGCTTCAGTAGGGTGTGTTACACCAGCCACATCTTCCCCATCATCGTCCCAGGTCTTTCCCACTGCCTGAGGTGGCATAGTTGCGTACGCAGTCCACAGCACGTACCTCAATCATAGCTCCTGGTGTGTAGCTGGACTACCAGGGCCAGTCTGCATTGCTGCCTTCTGCTTGTTGCCTCCTGTCCCCCCATTGTCTATGCCTTCACACCTCCGAAAACCTGCCTTCTCTTCCACATCATCGTCCCAGGTCTTCCCCACTGCCTGCGGTGACATTGTTGCGTGAGCTGTCCACAGCAAAAAAATCAATTGGAAAGGGTCCATGAGTTGTGGTGCAATGAGTTGGTGGCACCTGAAGAGCTGAGCAGTGTACCAAGCTGATGATGGTATCCAAGACATGTGTGAGCAACTCGGTTAGTCTGGGTGTAAGACTCTTTCGACTCTGGCAGTTGTTGGTTGAAGGTGGTCCTGGCGGTGGTGGCATGTGCATCCTGCGGTGATGTATCGTCCGGGCAGGTCAGCACTCGATTTGATGTGTGAGCCCTGGTGGACCGCAGTTGAGGCCGGAGGCAGTGGTCGGCGCAGGGCCACAGACACATGGCGTTGATGACCTCCAGGCCTTCGACTCAGAGGCCTTCCAATAGTCAGTCAGACAGGGTCCATGACTTGAGCTGCACAGAGTTAATGGCCCCAGATGCACTGCGCTGGCACAGGCACACCGCCACGGGACGGTGACTTGCGGTGCACTGAGATAGGGCCACGAGAGCTGAGCCGGTCCTCGTCAATGTCGAAGGTGAATGTAGCTGACTGTTTCGGGGGACAATGGAAGGTGTCCTTCCTGGGCATGATGCAGAAGGCAGGAGCAAGCCGAAACAAGCAAATGGAGGAGTAGAATTCTAAAGATTCCTTTTTACCACCAAGTCAGTATCAGCTACATGATGATGAAGACAACCCCCTGGCCATAGACTCAGATGTAACCAAAGTACAACCAGAGAGTGTCCACGATTTTCACGGTACAGAGTCAGTGGCACCAGGGCTGAAAGGGGATGAAGTCTGCGATGAGGCCTGTGCAATGATTTAGACTCTGCCATGAATAAATCAAGGCACAGATCCAAATGTTTGACCTACTTGACCACAGTGTAGGCCGGAGGCAGTGGTCCGCAGGGGCCCACAGCCACGTGTCGTTGGATTGTGATGCACAGCGTTAGTGGCAACCAGAGCTGTTGTTGGTAGTGTTCGATCACCTCCGTAACGAGGATCCTTTTTTCCTCTGGACTGAACCACGTCTTCTTCTTACTCCTCTCCTTGCGTACAATGATATGAACTCCGCCATGAAGAAATCAAGACTCAGTTCCAAATGTATGACCTACTTGACCGCTGTGTAGGCCGGTGGAGTACGTCAACGAGAAAGGAGTGCTGCAGGCCTGTCCTGGGGAGGACAGCGATGGTCTGAGGATGCTGCCAAGGTCACGGGCCTTGGTCTTGGAGCTTGCACAGGCACCTGGTGAGCCCTCTCTGACACACGCCGGTGTCAGAAGGTGAGCGGTGTGACCTGGTTGCGCAGGGGTGGCCAAGACGGGTCTGGGGACCTGTGGCCTGGGTTGCAGCAGCCGCACATGGTCGCAGGCACCGCCGCTCACGGCGTAGGCCTCGTTGCGGGCTGAGAGGCGCCGCCCTGGCAGACACATTGGCTATTCTGAAAGAGAACCACACCCAGAGCTACGGGCTTTTTATTCACACCCCTACGCTGGCCTGGCATACGCCGGGCCAGCCCACTCCACTCACGCTTACAGGGGGGGGACGTAATGAGCTACTTTGCGCGCTCTTTCCCACTGCCTGGGGTAACATGGTTGCGTCCACTGTTCACTACTCTCCATACACCAGCAGTATATGTCGACATGGGCATGTCTGTGGTCTGCATACTGCAGTCTGGCCAGCACATCCACGCCACACTTGGCATTGTGTACATTCTCATTCATGGGTCACTTGCCTCCTTAGCACCTGCATGGTTCCCACCTCTCCCCACATTCTGCTATTGTGTGGCTGAGGTGCCATGCCGTTGATGGTTCGTGTACATGGCTTGCCCAGGTCACCACAGTAAGTTGTGCTGTCTTGTCTGGTAGGTGGGCATGTTGTTTGGCATTTTGTGTGTGAGTTTGTAACGTATACATTCCCAGAGTTGTGAGTTGCATGATTGTGGAGTTGAGTTGTGTGGTGTGTTCATTTGGTACTTACCAACGAGCAATGCGTTCCCATGGGGGCCAGCCTCAAAGTGCTGGTTGATGATGGACTGTCAGAAGATGAAGGAATCATGAACACTGCCTGGGTAGTTGGCGACGACATTGGTGAAGAGTCCTCGTTGGTCCACTATTGCCTGCACATTGATGGAATGCGTGTGCTTCCTGTTGTGGTAGTTGTGTGCAGTGGCGGCAGGGGGCACGAGGAGTACATGTGCAGTCAATTGCCCCCAACACGTGCAGGAAGGCAGCTATGTCGTAGAAGCCTTGCTTGGTTTCCAGCTGCTCCTGCGCAGTGTGTGGGAAGTGAAGGTACAGGGGTACCAAGCTGATGATGGCATCAAAGACAGGTGTGAGAAACTTGGATAGGACTGGCTGTGAGACACCTCCGACTCTGGCAGTTGTTGGTTGGAAGGTCCCAGAGGCCAATATGTGCAGCACAGCAGCTTTGTCTGCGGAGGGATTTTGGTTGTCCGCTGTGTTGGAACCGTCAGCCTATGGGCAATGATGGTCAGGATGCGTAGGATGGTTGTCCTTTTGTACCTGTAGTGGGCAATGTCATTCTCTGGTGTTAAGTCTGAGAGGCTGGTGCGTTTTCTGAAGGTCCGCTGTCTTTGTCTGAGCTGCCTCTGTTGTGGTCTGGGGAGGGGTCGGGGGGGTGGCGGGATTGGAGGTGGTGGCGGTGGGTGTTGTGGCCCTCTTGGGGCTCCGAGCTGCATGATGAGTAACTCCATGTTCTTCAGGTGTGACTGTGGGTTGGGCTCCCTTTATGGTGCAGGGTGTCATCCGACTTAACACCAGGTCGGAGCAGGTGTTAAATCCCTGCTGCTAACGCGCCTTATCGCATGCTTTGTGTTCTTATCGCCAATGTAGCTGGTCGTTGAGAATGTTGCGAAGTGGTATTTTTGCGGCTTTTTGCACGGGAACGCCTACTCTGCATATCATTAGCGTTAGTTGCCGGTATCATCTGTGGCGATAATTTTTGTGGCGGCTATTGGAAGAAAACTAGTGTTATCGGCTGTTAGCACCAGCTTGTGAATGGTGCGATAAATTTATCACCACTTTGGCTGCGCTAAAGTGCCGCTAATTCGGCGATAAATCCTTGAGAATCCGCCCCAGAGAGTTTATCATTTCTGTTATTCCTGTAATGGGGCAAAGTGTAAAACTGGGCACAACGTGTCAATGACCTATTGACCACACTCTTGTCATTACACGGATTGAGCCCCTTACTGAAACAGGGTGTAAGAAATCACAAAGGTCATGGCATTGTGACCTTTCCAGAAACAAATCATAGGGAAGATAAATAAGGGGTGCAATGCAATAAACATTTTGCAAAGGCAATATGTTTGAGGGAGCACAACAGCAAGGATTTCTGGTCTAGCAGTGTGGTGCATGGGAGATCTGACCATGAAACTCCAAATCCAGCCATGTATCTGTATTGTCCGTACTCGCCTGTTAACAACAGTTTATTCTTTGAATTTATATTGGTGTTATAAGAGATTAGCTGTACTTTTAATCTAGCGATTTTATACCTTGAATTATTGCAGTAATCAATTAAATTACATAACTGGATTTGGTGAGGGTGTTTTATATTGTTTTTACATTGGTTGATTTTACCTTGGTTGTACCCACTTGCTTGCATTCAACAGTGTATGTAGAGTTAGGTTTTGCTATCTGAGCACACCGATCCTGGACATCTAGGGGCATATTTACGAGGGCCATGCATCATGCTTGCACAATGCAAAATAATACATGCACAACGCAAACTCCAAGTCATATTTTTGAAGCCACACAAAGCCACTTTGCATGGATGCGCCAGGAACGTAAATCTGCCCCTATAAACTTTCTAGCTATCTAAGACACTTTAATATTATTGCAATGTCATGTGTGTACCCCTGAGAGTTTAAGATCAGGCAGCTGAATAAATGAATAAACTGATCACAGCTTTATGGAGGAAAAGCACTTTTTTTGTGGAAGCGCAAATTCTGCACAATCAAATCCTTGCTCCCAACACGTGGGCGGAGTCAAAGCCCCACTCTAGTGATACTCACATAATAGTCTGGCAACAGCTGCACTCTCAAGACCAACCAAAAACACAACAAACAAACAAAAACTGAGGAACCTAGCCTGTGCTGTCAAGCCAGCCTGACCGCCAGTATTGTTTTCATAAGTGATGGTTAGATATCGGTTTGCATTTCACAATTTAACTCGCATTCCACGCTTCTGCATTTCAGACCTTTGTCACATGCTCCCTGTAGTGTAAGGTGATATTCATGTACTTTGCATAAACATCCGATATGAGGGGTGGCCAGTGCAATGTGCTGGGCAATCACTGCATGCTGATTCACACAGTTCCCCTTCCCATAAAGCTATCACAGCGATGTCCGCCTCTAATCTGTTTGCTTAACATCTGTGAAAAGTAAACACTCAGCAGAACCGCAGAGAACTGCAGTTTGATTGTCTGTGGAAACCTGATTCTATTAGTGTTATTTGAAGCCTCTGGGCTTTGCAAGATAAGCTAGTCAGATAACTCAACCAGCTAAGAGCTTAAGACGTCTATAAATCTACCCACCAATTTCTTAGTTTGATTCCTAACACAGCACTTTTTTGTTGCTCTGGCATTAGCTAAGCTTTCAGTCAGCCCTCTTCATCCATTGGTCTGTTGTGTGCTGTTCAAATTTTCCTGCCACGAGTTACAGCATATAGAATGGGGCAGTGGGTCAGCCCACTTCAGCCATTGGCTAACGACTTCATTTTGAGTGATGGCATTCTGCCCTTTCATAATAAGTATGTTGACAAACACACACGCTGGATCATGGTGCCCCAAAAAGGAAACCTTTTTCAATTTGACCCCAGTGGTGGTCCCTCTGGGCCACTTCCACCCACAAGGCCCATGAGCTCATGGTACCCCTGCCCAGCTCACTTATACCTTATTTTCTTTTACTTTTCAGACACAGGGTCCAAGCCATTGAGTCTTGGCAGCTGCAACATTTCTCTTAATGTTGCAGCCACCGAATCAGAGGGTGAGCTCCTGTGTGGCTCACCAGAGCGAGGTGGCCGGTGGGAAAAAAAGCCGACTTGAACAATCAGATTCTCTTGGGACAGTCTATTCCAAAAAATTCGATCTGCCTCCAGCCATTGTTATGCACCTCACTAAAGTGTCAGGCTGTGCTATAACTCAGGTCACAGTTAGTTATGCTCCTCATGTGCTCTAATATGTGTGTTTTCACTGAAAAAAATTATACTTCCCACATAGCGCTGTCTACATGAGCGGATTGTAACATACACAACACATTCAGTCATGCAGGACATGCGGGTATTGATATTACATTTGTATCGTGTTTGCAGGCCATGCAGTGAGCGCATATAAAAAACCCGTGTAGAGGGATAAGCGAACTGTTTGCATCTGTATCCAAGTGACTGCATACTAGTCTGACTTTCAAAGAAGGGCTCTTCCTGTAAGGATTTGATGGTTTGGCCCAACCATCTCTTTCAGTGTCTCCTCATTATTGAGGATATTCCAGTGCTTTTATAATATCCCTCTATCCTGATTTGGATTTGGTACCGAATGTGATAAAGAGGAGAAGGGACTCATTAGTTCTTTGTTGCGTGTTCTGAGTTGGTTGTGTGTTGTCTTGTATATTATCTCTTATAAGGGTTTGTATTGCAAAGTAAGATATTATTGCCATCCCTAACTATAATGTTACTTTAACCTTTGTTTTTTTCTGCGAATTTCTAGGACTTTTTTTTTATTTTCTTTATAACCGGTTACTAGTGTGTAATAATGAAGGATGTCTCGTAGACAGGTGGCTTAGAATAGGTTAAAGGTTTATTCCATAAGTTACAAAGTCCAAGTAAAACACCAGAAAGGCCTCTGCTAAGATCCTATGTGAGCCCCACCAGGAGCAGCCTCCCTGCTGCTCAGCCCATCTCTTCCAACTGCCAACTCCTCCAGTCCCACACACCAACATTCCAAGTGACATCACTCATGGCTGAGCAGCAAGGGACAGGACAGTAATGAGAAAGATGTACAACAACAACAATAGATTATAGCACATCTCCCTTCCTTAGAAAAACAAGCAAAAGATATGCATTGAATCAAGATAGCACAAAATCAAAAAGGAAGAACAATAAGCAAATAATTATACATCAAATCAGCAAATAGTCGCAAGAAAATAACAATAACAAAAGAATGATGAACACCATCCCCCACCCCAGAGAAACAAATTAGATGGTACACACTAGAACATATAACATTGAAATAGGGAAACGCACCTCCCTATGAACTCCAACACAGTAATAGGGGAAAACACCTCCCTTAGACACATATAACATTGAAATAGGGAAACGCACCTCCCTATGAACTCCAACACTGTAATAGGGGAAACACCTCCCTTAGACACAAAGAACATTGAAATAGGGAAACGCACCTCCCTATGAACTCCAACACTGTAATAGGGAAAACACCTCCCTATAGGGGAAAACACCTCCCTTAGACACAAAGAACATTGAAATAGGGAAACGCACCTCCCTATGAACTCCAACACTGTAATAGGGAAAACACCTCCCTATAGGGGAAAACACCTCCCATAACCTCAGAAATAGGGGAACTACGTCACCCTATAGGGGAAAAACACCTCCCAAAGACTCTGTAATAGGGAACCTCCCCAATGTACTCCATGACTCAAATCACAGTAATAGGGAAACATCCCCCCAAGATCCAGAATAGGCATTTACCGCTCCACAACCAGCACGTGACAGGATGTACACCACCCTGTGGAACATAACTGGGACACTCACCGCCCATACAACTCCCCCATGAGTGAATTCAATCACCAAACCAAAGCATGAAGGGTACACAGTGCAGTGAAGAAGGGTACACAGTGCAGTAGTAGAGGTTGCCCAATCACGGATAAGACCAAAACACTGTCAAGAGCACACACACAAAAACAAGGGCATGCATAATAATAGAAGCAATGTGAAGAAGTAAACAAGAAATTCTTGACTCCGGTGAGCGATCTCTCACCCGAAGTCCTCACCCAAAGTGAAGTCCTTGTCCTTGTCTTCGTCCAAGATGCGCACTACCTTTCATAACCACCCAAACTGCAGGCAAGATCCAGTGTCCTCCGTGTGTTTCAAGACACATGACTAGGAAGTTCCCATTAAAAAAAACGTAGTTGACAGTTGACAAAGATCTGCAGCTTTAACAAAAGTGAACACCTCTTTCCCTACACATGCGCAAGTGCTCCAACAGAGCAGAGATCAGCTATGGAAACGAAGGTGTGCACCGCGCATGCACTCCATAATCGGACACTGAAGAAACGTGGTTGGCAAGGCTGGAACGCTGCTCGAAAATCCCTAACTGTACCGAGAAAACGATGCTCGATTGGCAAAGCAGTAGCTTGTACAAAATGGTGGCACGCAATACAACGGTAAGCCGGGTGGTTGCCGGCACGTTCGTGCATTCAAACGTGTGGACGCAGGGCAGAAAACCAGTAAAGACGTGATCATCAGAAGCCGCGCGTGTACAGAACAGGTAAGCGCTCGTGCTCTATTTTCATTTAAATGAAAGAGGTCCGCGCGCTCGTAACGGCTACAATCCTGTCCAAGTTCAACTCAAATTAAACGGCATCAAAAACCGATCTTTACATCCCCAAAGTCATCCAAGTTGCCAATGCTGCCAGCGCTCTGTGCTCAATCACATCAAAGTTCAGGCAAACACTCCTTGGGGCTCGACTTATGCCCCCGACAAAGGAGTGTCAGTAGAAAGACTCGCATTAAAGTTTGTCAGTCTCTCCACAGCAACGCTTGAAACAGGTCGCACCCAACACCACAACAGTCCTCTTTTGTACGCAAAAGATCCTCCCAGTACACTAAAACACACGCTGCCAGTGTAAACTCATTACAGCTTACAGCACACGTCGCAGCTGCTAATTCCTTTGCGTGTGTGGTGCCGATTTCCTTTCACCTCAGCAGCCTCTCTCCAGGTTTAAAAGAAATAATAGTCTCTGTTTTTTTTTTAATAGTTACAGATCACAGGGTTGCTGGTTTTGCCCAGCATGCATCGCAGGTGCCAATTTCCAAACACTCGTTACAACTGCGAACTCTTAAAGGACAGCAGGGCATGAAAAGGTATTCACAGCCATCCTCCCTCAACATGTAGGCTCTTTACATAAAGTTCCAAAATAAACTGGCACTCACATATTAGGGCGACCGATGGAGTGGTCACTGGTGGGGCTCTTGAGTGTCAGCTTCCACAAAACACGCAATTTCTCTTGAAGTTCCTTTAAGCTTCATAAAGCATAATCCAGCACACGCGTTAGTTCCTCCAAATCGTCGCCAGTGTAATAATGAAGGATGTCTCGTAGACAGGTGGCTTAGAATAGGTTAAAGGTTTATTCCATAAGTTACAAAGTCCAAGTAAAACACCAGAAAGGCCTCTGCTAAGATCCTATGTGAGCCCCACCAGGAGCAGCCTCCCTGCTGCTCAGCCCATCTCTTCCAACTGCCAACTCCTCCAGTCCCACACACCAACATTCCAAGTGACATCACTCATGGCTGAGCAGCAAGGGACAGGACAGTAATGAGAAAGATGTACAACAACAACAATAGATTATAGCACAGTGCCATACTCAGTCGCCGATTATAAACCAAAGACATCAGAGCTCGACAACTATAAGTTGAAAAAGTCGAGTTCTGACGTCACAATGTCTTCTGCCAGAGCCAGCAGCCTAGGTGAAAGGGAAGTCAGTTCATGGAGCATAATTGAAGCCACTGTTCAAAACAATGAAACTGAATTTTGCTTTTCTTTTTTCTGCTCTATTTTAATAGCTTAAAATGACAAGCAGAGACCCCCAGCGATCCCGAAGCCCCAGTCAGCTCCCCACCCGTAAGGGGAAGTTATTTCTGAGCTCCCTCCGGGCGGGATCAATCATTTTCCTGACCGTATCAGTGCAGTCAGGGAAACAGATCAAAAGCCTGCTCCCAGCCAGCAGGAGAATTTTCAAAACTTCCACCCACTGAAAGCAGACTGAGTGTTTGCTCCCACGTGGCGGAAGATTCAAAAGTGCCCCCTCCAGGTAGTAGCAAATACAGACTTGAAAGAAACTACTATGTCCTTGGGTGGGCTCCCCATTACACAGCATGTGAGCTGGTCCAATGAGATGGGGTCTCCAGGGGCATGGATGGCTCAGGGAGGATGCTGGAACTGGCACTTTCTGGTTGACTGAAGGGGTCCCCCAGCCAGGCAAGACCTACCGCTCCCGTCAAGGGCGGATGATTACACACACTGTATAACCTGCTCACCCTTGGGTAGCTTGGCACTGAGCAGTCAGGCTTTCCTCAGAGGCAATGTGTAAAGCAAAAGTACAGCAGTCATATGCTCTAAATACAGTGAGCGTCACAAAAGAGACTTCACACAGTATGTAAATAAAGTTTATATTCAACTTGCAAAGTCAATCATTATAACATGAACATCATAGTTGTTTGGAACACATTTTAAAATATTATTAGCAGTACTAGACCCACTTGTATCATTATGATATCAATAGTATGCACACTGTGGGCCATTCCAAATGTAATCTCCTTCCCGGTGTGACACGCTCTCCACCACCAACTAACATGGCAATCCTGATAATATAGTCCCATGTGGTATAAGGGACACCTCGGGTCACACTGATGGCAAAGATTTGTACATACATGAAAATAGAACACTTTTTAGCAGCACCACGGGCTGGAGCCATACGTGTAAACCCAATGTGAAATGTATTGTGCTTTTGGCATGAAATCAATGTATAAAGCAGCACTGCCGGTCAGTGTTGTGAAGCACAGGCAGTCCGCAGACACTCCACTCACACACACTCACTTTGCACCGCTACATGATGAGACAGGTGCAGCCCAGTCTGTACAGAGCACTCTTGCACACATATGCACTCAGCACCATAATGCAGTGATACTGGTACCCAGCCGGTCAATTGATTGACACCCTGCAGGCTCCGTGGCCCCAGCCTCTCTTCACCCTCTGATTCACCCAGATTGTTCTATACCCCCGGGTGAAAGATAACCAGCCCCGCATCCCAGATACTAAGCTGCAAGTATCCGTAATCACACTTAGTCTGGGTCCTCGGCAAGTAGATGGGGATATGGAGCACGTTTTAATTAGGAGGTAGACGTAAACAATAATGGTTAACACCCCACAGGTATAAGTGCACACTACCTGATCTGCGTTGGCAGACTGGCCTATGTTTCTGAACACTGTGTCAGTGCCTCTTCCTAGACGCGGTAGGAAGACGCACACACTTCCACACTGCCTTGACAGTGAGAATGTGCTGACAGCCTTAAGGCTACACAAGAGACTCCACATGGGAGGTTCCTTGCTACCTGGGCAGGGAACATCCATATGTACCCTCCAGGCCATCAGCCTACCACTCCTTCTTGCGCCATTCACGGCTTTCCAGGGGAGGTGCTGTCATGGAATGACATATGCAAGGTGAGGCGAAATAAATGCTAACCTAGGCAGGGGTGCAATGGCGCCACACCGGCCTACAATGACAGGCCCGATAATGGGTTGACAGGCTATCTGGTAGGAGGCACCCTCATTGCTACATCCCACTATTAGCTTATGCCATACCCACCCCGGGTATTAGGTGCACCTATTTACGTGGTACACGGAGGTACGGCACCTAAACCCATTCGGTAAACCCTCCCAGTGAGCTAGGTGGGTGCACACACATTCCCTCTGCAGTTCAGGGGGAAGGTGCCCAGATTCATGAGGTCATGCTGAGAGACTCAGCAATGACTGGGAGGAAAACACGAAATTTTGTGGGGTAATTTTCCCTAAGAAGGGCCTTGTTCAACAGAGGTAGAATGTGCATCCTCCCTCCATTTTAGAAAGTTTAGCAGCCTCGATGAATGGGGACCTGGGGCCTGTGGTGAATCAGGAAGGGGGTTGCGTGCCCCCCTTCCCATTTTTCTGATTTTGGCCCTGAGGGTGGGCTCCCAGGGGCCTGTGATGGGCCAGGGAGGGAGGCATACAGCCCCTAATAAAAAAAGCAGCCCAACTGCCATTATTCTTTTTTGTATTCCACGGACGTCCTGGCAAAATTTGCAGATTTTATTTTATTTCTTAGCCTTGGGTGGGTCCCCCAGGTCCCCCCCCCCCCTTTACGCCCAGGGGGACAGGGTATCCCTACCCTACCCTCATATGTTTTTTTTATTTAACTCATCAGGACAGGGGACTAAGTCTCTGAGTCATGTAATGGCTGCCAACAACAATTTTCTGATGTTGCTGGCAGCCAATAGGAGCGCTCATCCCCGAGGAGTCTGACTTCTGTGGGAGTAAATTGTCCCAAGGGAAGAAAAGCTCCCTGAGTCAATCAGAAAACTCCATTTTTAAATTGGCTCACCCGCAAGAGTCTATTGAGCCTCTCGCGGACCCAGATGTACAATGTTTTTGACCCTTAACTTAAAAAAAACCCAACAGAACGGATTTACTAGTGGCGGCTTGTTAATACTGGGCAAAAAGGCTGGACCACCCCTCTTTAATGAAGCGAGCAGCTGAGGGAGCTTAAAGCTGCAGGTTTAAGCAAAGTAAGGTGTATCACTCTTAAGAAAAGACAGTAATGTTACACCTTTTGATTCTGGAGCAGCAAGATGATTTGTGTTACGCTCTTTGCTTAAACGTGCAGCTTACACAAAGCAAACGGTCTTATCTAGAACAAAGTCCTGTGCACACGTATAAGGATAATTGTTTTAGTGTAAAAACCAAAATTTAAATAACTTTTCTTGCAGAAATCATGAAGGTCGACATCAGGAGTATCATTATTGGGGACTTTTATATCAATCCAGATCAATACATAAAGAACAAACAAGCCGACACGTGTTTCGTCACAATGTGGTACAATTGTGACTCTTCAGGGCTGTATGGTTGGCAAAATGTCATGATAGCAACCCAGCATAATAGAAGCTTCATAGGCGCACAGCATAACAGCTCAGCATCCTTCTGATGATGTCAGACATTTCCATACAACATTTAAAAAAAACTTGACTTCCCTTCCTGATGGCAATCTGGAATCTGGTCACAGATGAGATTCGCATTTGTAGATGTGGAGGCAAATGTGCAGGTAAAGAGTTATTTTGCTATTTGTAAGGAAGCCTTTTAGAGAAAAAATATTATAGATTCATTTAAATTAGACTTAACATGCAGTGAAACTTTCCATTCTTCAAGTTAACCCCTACGACTCTCATAAATGCATGAGTTCCGACAGATTGAAACCCATCTAGAACCAGAGGTTGAAAACAGTGTCTGGCTTCTGCTTCCCACCCAAGCTCTCGCCCATCTCCCAGAATTAAAGATAGAGCATTAACCATTGATGTAAAATAGGTAGGAGAAAAAACTGTTCATCAAGGGACTGAATTGCATATCGTAAAATCTGAAACGCTGTTCTCAATCCTGCCTTTTCCGCTTGACCAAATTGTGTGATCTCGGGCAGTTATTTTATTTCACCATGCTTCCTTTTTACTTCATTATTACATACTAGAGCACCTTCACATACATGAGTTCTGGATGTTTGCTATACAAAAACCTTTCTTGTCTTCACTACACAATGTTGCTCCATGTATAATAACAAATGACACCACATTTAGTGCTCTGCATGACAAATGACTTCCCTCTTGGTTCACTACTGGCGTTGTCATTGGTGGGGAGGAAAGGACATGAATATATTTATAAAAACTATCCCTTCTAATAAATTCCCCTCAATGTACTGATATAATCTAAAGTACTAAGGTGAAACTCTTCCCTTTGTTAAACAAATACACTTGCTTGAACTTTTAGGAGACTTTATCACATTGCTACATGATATTTCTTCCATGATTTACATGCCAGTCAGTTTCATGGCTGTGCACAGGCTCTTCGAGGCAAGCCAGGGCACTGGCTCAGCCCTGCCTCTATTTAATAGTACGGAGAATTCAGTATTCTCATTTGATCATATTTGCAGCAATACAAGATAAGTTGTGATCAGATATGGTAGTGGCACCGGGATAATCTTCAGAAATCTAATACACAGAGGAACTGTGCTGAAAAGACAATACTTTGTCACCATTTTTGGAAAGTTTTCTTAGAGATGGTGAACCACAAACAGTCTTATGGTGGGTTGGGCTTTCCTGCCACACCATGACAGTATTTTAATATTTCCTTAATGTCTTTTCAGAATCTTGGGATTTTAAACCAATTTGTGTGGGAATTGTGCTATTAATGTCAATTTGGAGCCACATTTCAGAAATGTATAGGTTTTTGAGGGGAGGAATAGAAAACTCGCCCACTTAACCCTTCTAGAGGAACTTAGGTTTGCTTGTTTTCCTCGCTTTGTTAAACTCGGTGCAGGCATTTACACCCCACCACTTTCAAAGTTCACCAGCCACCACTGGGATTTACACCATATCGCAAAAGCACAATGTGCGGACCAGGACATAGCTTTCTGCCAAATTTGGTGTGATTCTGTTCAGCCGTTTTTGCTGTAGCCCTTCTTAACGAAGCCCATAACAAATCCATGGGGATTTCGCGTTTTGGGACCCCTCTTTTTTCTTGGCCCCTGCTTGACAGATCACCTCAAAACTTTCCATGTTTAAACTAGTCAAAAAGTAGCACCTTCCTGGGGCCAAAGAAATTTCAACACAAGGTAATTATGTGGCAAGTGTGGCAACCTGTATGGTGAGTAGTGGTTCCCACAATGAAGTGTAATTTAGTTGAAGCACTGAGGAGATCACATGGAGGGCCCTGCAGAGACAACATATAGGGAAATGTAATTATGGTGGATTATGAACCTCATGTTGAGCATTTATAAGTGTACAAATATGAACTGGGATATACCACAGGATAGTGATTAATATGGTTACTCAGCACAAGTGTATTTAGTTTTTTATTGCCAAAATCTTCATCAATTTTTATTTTTTATTATCATCTTCTTTTAGTTTATGATTGGGTTATTACACATCGGAGTGTACACTGGAGGGCTGAATTGATAAAGGTTACATGGGACCCCAGGGTAGTAGAAGGTTTATCACACCTGATAACTAAGGAACATGTTGGTGTTTTGTAATTGCACACCTTTAACATACAGGTGTGATACACCGGGGATAGAGATGTAAGAATAGATTTAAAAGTCAACAATGATTTTCTTTAAACAATTGCCAAACTATATAAAAATAATGATGGACTACATTAAGCAGAATGCCCTGCTTGCATGAGTGAAAGAGAAGAAGGACAATATACATGGGCCAGATATCAGGGCTGTTTTTGGGATCAAGACTTCTGTCAAACGATTCATTAAAAACTGGAAATTTGAGTAATTTAAATTAAAGCACGTTGTGTTCCTTGACGAGTGCTTCCTATCCTACTTCAAGAATATATGTCTATAGATGTGTGTGTGTTAAGACAACAGGTAAAGGGAAGTTATAGTTAGGTGTTCGAAAGAGATCAACGCTAACATTAAAAAACATTCAGAAATACATAAGTTGCAGTTAAGTGAACTGACTTTAATGTTTGCACCCCATCATGCACTACTTCACTGCTCATGAGCTTGGATAGTACAACATTCATTACATGTTAAATGACATTATCACTGATGACATCTCAGTCATAGCCTCAGGCCAGCCCCTCCATCCATTCGACTCTGTGCCGAGGCTCTGGCAAGGCCCTGCACCCAGCGCTCTGCAAGCATCACACCTCCGCTGCGTATGATCTTCAGCCGTACGTAGTACAGGATTTACACCGGGATTTGGCTGTGGCCAGGGTCTGCACCCATTCCCTCTGCACCACGCCCAGACTTTAGGCAAAGAAGCAATTACAGGTGTAAACCCGTTAACCCAGGTGAGACCTTGGAAAAGTCTGTACCATACAACAATGTCTCGGCTGAAAATTAATGACAAGGGCAATAAAACTGTGAGATAAATCACATAGGGTAGGGAAAAAAAGGAAGGGAGACCACAATGGAAAGGACAAGGTGAAGGAGTTATTATTTGTAAGTAGTTATGACAGCACTACAGTACAATTCAATATACAGTGACCATACCACACAAGTGGGCACTGGGCGTGCTAGTGGTAGTGAGCGGCGCAGTGACACGGGGGTGAAAGATAACAGTGTGAACGTCGAAAGCCGTAAGGAAAATTACAATGTGGTCAAAAATACAAGATAAATATATACAATATTGGTATGCCGAATTCTTAATAAATTAATTGACCACACCAGCGCCAAAGTTCTATGCTGGGTAGTCGACGGCATTTCAACCTGATTGATTTCAGGTCATCATCAGGACAATTGTCACAAGTTTCAAAATAGTGCTGTATAAGGGGGGGAAAGGAGAGGAAATTAGGGTGAGCGGGGAAGTGGCCCAATATAAGAAAAACAAGAAAGGGGAGGGTCCAGGTGATCGATAATTACCTGAGAAAAGCAAGGCTAATGCATGCGTAAAGGCGAAATGGATCAATCTGGTTGCATCACTAGGCGAGGAGATGCGAGACGTCAGGAGAAGTGAATCCATGACTGGAAAAACAGGGGACAATCAGCGCATAAGTAGGGTGCTAATTGTGGTGCCAAGAGAAGCGAAGTGGGCAGCGCTAGGTTAGAGCTCAGTATAGTTACCTAATTGAGAGGATGAATCGGCGTGGGAAGTAGGAGAGCTACAGATTCAGCAGGAGGTCTGTAAATTCACATGATTGTAACGAGCAGCGCACAAATGTGAAGATCTGCAATGTCGGGATAATCAAATAGAGGCATTAGGAATTGAGAAGGCCTTAAGGGGAGCCTCTATAGTGGATGTACGGTGGCCATGACATTCCTGAAGCAGGTGAGCCAACCGGGCAAGTGACCGGAATAAAACCAGCTATGGGGTCGCTTCGTCCGCGGCCATGCACACGGACGAGTGTAGGGGAGGAACCAATCCTCAGGATATCAGGCTGGCGCAAGACGAGTTAAGCATCCGGGTGTTCGGGGCAGAGTGAGACACAGCAGTAAAAACCAGCCGCGAGGGTCATGTAACGGTAGTCACGTGGGCCTGGAAGACTAGACTGTGTACAATGGAAGCTGTGTTAAGCCCCCCCCAGGAGGACCAGTGGGTGCATCAAGAAGGAAGTTGGAAATAGGAAGAAGCCACCAAGAGTGAAGGGTTCAAGGATGCAGTACGAGTCATAATAGTCCACATTTAAAAAAAAAAAAAATCATGGAAATAATTGCTCATTAGAAACAATTACTGCAGGGATTAATTGAAGCACACCAAACTCCCCCCCCCCACCCAAAAAAACAAGTAATGATTATATACAATTTGTTAAACATTGGTAATATCTGACTGTGTGGAGTCAGGTCAGAAGCTCCACTTACACTATATGGTTAAGGGCGACATGGTGGAGATAATTACTGCAGGGTGTATTTGCTGCAGGGCATATATATGAGGAGAAAGACATCAAATCATATTAACATACAATCTGTTTAGTTCAATGACATGCAGTAACAGTGGTAACATGTCAAAACAAGGCAGTTATATCTTAATCTTGCCCCATTCATAATCGGGAAAAATGACATGGTGAACACATGTGAATATTCTGCAAGTGCAACAAGTGAGATGTACACGATAGACGGATATTTAATTTTGGTACTCAGATAAGGGTGGCAATGTCTGAGTAGAGAAGGCCAGAGAACAGAAGTCCGAGGTCATGAGAATAAGAATAAGAATGAGGACTGGTCAAAGTGCAGTGATGACCGTGTTCCACTCATCTAATGTAGTAAACCCATAATTGACAGAGTCTCAGCATGCAATCCATCTGCACTTGTATTTGTTCAGCAGGAGATGTAAGTTGCCACCTCTGAGGGGAAGTTCCGGGTGGTCAATGACTTGCCAAGCAAAGTCTCTTTCGAAATGTTTTTTTTCTTTGAAATGTCCAACAAGAGGTGCGGTCTCAACATTGCATCTTATGCGGCTTTGGTGCTGGAAAATCCGCTGCTTTACCATCTTGGCGGTTTGTCCGATGTATAGTAAGTTGCAGGGACACTGTATGGCGTAGATTACATTTGATGTACGGCAGTTGGAGACATTTTTGAGTTGGTAAGTGTGTCCCGCTGCGACAAATTCCTTGGATTTGTACGTAAGGTTGCATGCCGAACAGGTTTGCCATTTATAATGGCCGAGGATCGGTGGTAGAACCCACAGAGTGGTCAGTGTCGGGGCTTTCTTTTCATTTTTGGGCCAGGTAATGGCATGGACCAATTTGTCAGATAGGTTGCTGCCTCTCTTATAGGAAAAGAGGTGGGGGTCCTTGCAACTTACTATACATCGGACAAACCACCCAGATGGTAAAGCAGCGGATTTTCCAGCACCAAAGCTGCAATGTTGAGACCGCACCTCTTGTTGGACATGGATGGTTTTGCATGCGGCAACTCTGTCAATAATAGGTTCAATACATTAGATGAGTGGAACACAGTCATCACTGCACTTTGACCCTTTGACCAGTCCTCATTCTTATTCTTATTCTCATGACCTCAGACTTCTGTTCTCTAGCCTACTCTACTCAGACCTTGCCACCCTTATCTGAGTATCAAAATGAAATATCCATCTATGGTGTACATCTCACTTGCTGCACTTGCAGAATATTCACATGTGTTTGTCATTTTTCCCGATTACGCATGGGGCAAGATTAGGATATAACTGCCTTGTTTTGACATGTTATGACTGTTACTGCATATGATTGAACTAAACAGATTGTATGTTAATATGATTCGATCTCATTCTCCTCGTATATATACCGTGCAGCAAATACACCCTGCAGTAATTATCTCCACCATGTCGCCCTCAACTATATAGTGAAAGTAGAGCTTCTGACTCCACATGGTGTTGTACGTGATGTAACGTACTAGTCGGCGTGCAAACCCCGTAGTCCTGTTTCTGCTTGCACGCCGCCTGACGTCACTGGCCAATCCGGTGTCGAGGATGGCTGTGACGTCGGGGGGCGGGTAGGCAGGGCAGAAGAGCGTGAGGACGCGAGGCGGCGGTTTTCTCTCCCGCTGCTCCTCGTGGGCCGTAACTTTGGATATATATTATAATAAACGTTCTGAAGCACATAATCCTGTTTCGCCTCCCTCTTTGGTTCCACTACAAATGGCGACGAGGGTTAAACAGAACGTTACGGCCCGCGGGTGATTTAATTGCTGCCTGATGTCCCCATGTGCTGATCCTACACGCTGGTCTCGCCTCGCTGATTCAAATGCTCAAGATTCCTTGCTACTGATTTCTGCTGCCTGCCTTTGCCTCCTGCCTCGTGGCCCTGCTGGTGTGCTGCTGGGTGCTGCCTGCTGTCCTGTGGTGCTGTCTCGCCCCGACGACTCCGTGAGCTGCACTGGTGAGCTGCTGTGGAGGGAGCGCCTTCTCTGCTGGTATTGGTTGCTTCCATCTCCTGAGGCTGCGTTGATTGCTGCGGCGCCTGACCTCTGCCTCCCTGCGGTCGGGGTGTCCTTCCGAGCTTGGTGGGGATTGTCCAGGATCTGCGCCGCTGTCCCACGTGTACCTGCTCTCCTGCTATGGCGCAACCCATCAACATATGTGTGCCGCCCCTCTTTCTGGACTCACCTGGTAAGCCGTGTATGAAGTGGAAGGGGTGGCTGCGCGCATTTGAGAATTACATCGTCTCCATTGACGGCGAGGGATATAGCGCTGCACGCAAGAAGTCGCTTCTGTTCGGACTGTTGGGGAAAGCAGGCCAGGAGGTTTTTGACAGCTTGCCCGTCTATACGGACCCTCCGGGGGCCCTTGCCCCTCTAGACGTGTACCAGGAGGCGGTTAAGCGGCTCGAACTACAATACTCTGAGGAGGGTAATATCATGGTGGGGCGCCATAAATTCGCTTTGCGGAAGCAGGAGGAAGGCGAGACTATCGAGGAGTATATTGCCTGTCTACGTGTGTTGGCACAAGACTGTGAATTCGGGGAGATGACTGATACTTACCTCAGGGATCAGGTGGTGTTCTACTGCCATTCCAAAAAGGTGCAGGAACGGTTGCTTTCTTGCAGGAATCCGTCGCTGAAGGATGTGGTGGCCATTGCGAAGGCCGTTGAACGTTCCATGGTGTCCACGAAAGAACTTGCGAGCACGAGCCAGGCTTCTAATGTGTTCTTTGTGCAGGACAAACATAGAGGTGCATCCAGAACCCCAGACAGGGTGGCGAGCGAGAAAGGGGGGGGCAGGAAGCCACTCGCTTGTTTTAGGTGTGGGTCAAGGGATCACCTGGCGGATAGCAGGACATGCCCAGCGCTGTCCAAAAGTTGTTCTAAGTGCAGGAAAGTGGGCCACTTCGCGGCAGTATGCAAAGCCAGGAGACCTGGTGGGAGCATGAAAGTGAGCTCGGTGAGCGACTGCGATGCTGATACTGATGCGGACATTGTATTGTCCATTGATGCTGAAGATGGGAGAGTGAAGGGGCCTATTGGCTCCGTTCTGATTGGTGCAGTTGAGCTGCCATTTACGGCCGATTCTGGTTCCCCCATTACCCTGATTTCTGACACCACGTATGAGTTGAAGTGGCAAGGTGTGAAATTGCATGAGACGGATGTGAACCCGAAGGCTTTTGGGGAGAAAGACATAGAGATGATGGGGTACTTCTGGGACTTCCTCACCTTCAGGGGGCGAACAGTGAGAACGAAGATCTATGTGGCTGAGAAAGGGAGGAGCCTGGTGGGGTGGAAGGATCTGGCCAAGCTGGGGGTGATGCTAGTCCCGGGGGCGGATGATCCCATAGTCCTGAGGGATGATTGGGTCGGCTACGTGCAGCCGGATGATTTACATGAGGGCTTAGCTGAGGTCATCGGCAAATTTGAGTCTGTGTTTGAAAACAAAGTAGGGCGTGTGAGAGGATTCGTGCACGCTATACGACTGAAGGAGGATGCCGTGCCGATAAAACACAAGGTCAGGTCTGTTCCCCTCTCTGTCAGGGGGGAGCTAAAGGCTGTTCTAGATAGGTTGAAGTCGGAGGGAGTGATAGAGGAAGCAGGCGCATCAGAGTGGGTGTCCGCAATTGTGGTGTCCAAGAAGAAGAGGACAGGGGACATTCGGCTATGTGTGGACCTGCGATCTTTGAACAGAAACATTCTGGTGAACTGCCACCCTCTACCCAACATCCAAGAGATCCTGTCTTCTACATCTGGGTCGCGATTTTTCACCTTGATAGATCTGAAGTCCGCATACCACCAGGTGTGCCTCACGGAGGAGTCCAAGGCACTTACCACCTTTGTTACCCCGTTCGGAGCCTACAGGTACGTCCGCCTTCCGTTCGGCCTCGCCTCAGCTTCCGGTGTCTTCCAAAGGTTGATGGATTTGCTCTTCGGCGACATGAAGGGGGTTGAAGCCTTCCAGGACGACATTCTAGTCCACACGGCGGGTGAAGAGGAGCACCTGGAGCTGCTGGGAGAAGTGCTGGCGGTACTGCGCGACAAAGGGATGACAGTCTCCAAGGACAAGTGCAAGTTCATGGAGGGCAGGATCGACTACTTGGGACACGTGCTGACCGCGGAGGGCATTGCGCCTAAAGATGATTTGGTGAGGGCCATACGTGATGCCCCGTGTCCCGGAGACAAAGACGCCCTACGATCGTTCCTGGGGCTCAGCGAATACTACTCCAAATTCATGCAGGGATAGGCGACCATCGTGGAGCCCCTAAGGAAGCTACTGAGGAAGAACGAAAAATTCACGTGGGCGCATGCCCAACAAGCTGCTTTTGATGCCGTCAAGCAGGCCATCGTGGCTGCTCCCGTGCTACAGCCATACAACAGGGCATTCCAGAATGTGATCACAGTCGACGCAAGCGCCAAGGGTATCGGTGCGGTGTTTTGCCAGTTCCATGGGAAGACGGAGAACACGGTCGCTTTCATTTCCCGGTCACTGAGTGATGCTGAGAAGCATTACAGCACCATTGAGAGGGAGACGCTTGCATGCGTATGGGCCGTGGAGAAACTGAGGAACTATTTGTGGGGCATGGAGTTCGAACTGGTCACGGACCACAAGCCTTTAATCTACATGATGGACGGCGAAGGCCGCGGCAACGGGAAGGCCAGCTCAAGGCTTTTGCGGCTGATGTCCAGGCTGCAGGAGTATCATTTCACCATTAGACACATCAAGGGCGGCCTCAATTGCAGGGCGGATTGCTTGTCGCGCTTGCCGGTCAGCGGCGAGGGGGACGGATCCATGGATGACACGGAGTGCGTAGTGGCGCTGGTGGACGCTACGGCCATCTGCGAAGGATCCATTTCGGAGGAGGAATGGATGGCGGCCCAAGAGAAAGACACGACTATGCGTAGGGTGATGGATCACATAATGGCTCGCTGGCCCCCGATCCGGAACTTGAACGGTGCGCTCAGAAGTTTCCAGCAGGTTAGCCCCGAACTCTCCATCGAGGGCGGCTTCGTGAAAAGACATGAGCTGTTTGTGCCGCCGGAAGGGTTGAGAGATAAACTAATCCGGTTAGCTCACAAAGGTCACCCGGGCGCTACCGCCACAAGGAACCTACTCAAACAATACTACTGGTGGCCAGGGATGTGCGGCGATGTCAGCAGTTTTATCGACCGATGCGGACCATGCTTGAGGGCCGACAAGCACTGGAAGACGGCGAAAAGTGCGCTGCAGCTGGTGGACATTCCTGCTGGTCCATGGATCAAAGTCGCTATTGATTTCGCGGGCCCGTTTACCCTGCTGCCTGACGATTGCAGACATCTCATTGTCCTTACGGATTACTTTTCCAAATGGATCCACTACAAGTTCGTCAGGGAGGTTACCACTGAACGAGTGATCAGGGAGCTGAAGAGGGTCTTCGCTAGTGAAGGACAGCCGAAGATTTTGATGTCCGACAACGGCACACAGCTGGTCTCCAGGCAGATGAAAGACTTCCTGTCCAGATTGGGGATCAAGCAGGAGAAAACCCCGCTCTACAGCCCTAAGAGCAATGGGCAGGTCGAGCGCATGAAGAGGTTCCTGAAGGAGGGTGTGCAGCAGGCAATTGCCTCCAATTTGGATGTAAAGGCATTTCTGGCGGACAAGGTACACACATTTCACAACACGCCCTATGCTGTCACGGGGCACACTCCGTTCTACCTGATGAGAGGGAGAAGGTGTATGAGCGAGCTTACTCCCAAACTTGATAGGTGGTATGACATGAGGGAGGAACCTGAAGATGTATCCGATGAGAGGCTGAGGGTCAAAGAAAGGATTGTGGCCAAACAGGAAAGCAACAAGCGGTACGCTGATGTGGTGAATAGAGCCAAAGTCAAAGAGGTAGCGCAGGGGGATTGGGTGTTGGTAAAGAAACCAACCAAAGTGTTGAAGGGAGAGTCTGTTTTCCAGACCCCTGCACGAGTGCAAGGAGTGACTAAGGGAGCTGTCTGTTTGGAAGGCGGGGGATGGCGGAGCAAGGACGACATTGTCAGGCTCAAGGCAGGTCAAGAGGAGATTATCATGAGAGGCAGCCAGGTGCATGAGAATGAGGTCGATGATAGTATGTACGAGTGGCAGGTGCAAGAAGACATTGATGGGACCACTGAGGACGGTGCGAGTGCGTGCCATGGCCTAGCGGATGCTGAAAGCCATAGCGACAGCAGTCCCATGTCAGTGAGGAATGACAGTCGCAATGTGATGAGTGCAAGCCAAGGTGGTACGGGCAACCGCAGCGCGGGGGCCAATCTGCAAATCACTCCTCGCAGACCTACAAGGCATATCAGGGCACCAAAAAGGTTCGAAGATTTTGTTATGAGATGATTGTTATGTATAGTTCTCTATTTTGTTAAGAAAGGGAGATGTTGTACGTGATGTAACGTACTAGTCGGCGTGCAAACCCCGTAGTCCTGTTTCTGCTTGCACGCCGCCTGACGTCACTGGCCAATCCGGTGTCGAGGATGGCTGTGACGTCGGGGGGTGGGTAGGCAGGGCAGAAGAGCGCGAGGACGCGAGCCGGCGGTTTTCTCTCCCGCTGCTCCTCGTGGGCCGTAACTTTGGATATATATTATAATAAACGTTCTGAAGCACATAATCCTGTTTCGCCTCCCTCTTTGGTTCCACTACACACGGTCAAATATTACCAATGTTTACCCAATTGTATGTAATCATTACATGATTTTTTTTTATTCGTTTATTTTTTTTTGGGGGGGGGGGGGGGTTTGGTGTGCTCCAATTAATCCCAGCAGTAATTGTTTCTAATGTGCAATTATTGCCATGATTTTGTTATTGTTTTTTTTTAAATGTGTAATAATACGACTCCTACTGCATCCTTGAACCCTTCACTCTTGGTGGCTTCTTCCTATTTCCAACTTCCTTCTTGATGCACCCACTGGTCCTCCTGGGGGGGGCTTAACACAGCTTCCATTGTACACAGTTTAGTCTTCCAGGCCCACGTGACTACCGTTACATGACCCTCGCGGCTGGTTTTTACTGCTGTTTCTCACTCTGCCCCGAACACCCGGATGCTTAACTCGTCTTGCGCCAGCCTGATATCCTGAGGATTGGTTCCTCCCCTGTACTTGTCCGTGTGCACGGCCGCGGACGAAACGACCCCATAGCCGGCTCCATTCCGGTTCCTTGCGCGGTTGGATCACCTGATTCAGGTATTTCGTGGCCACCGCACGTCCACTATAGAGGCTCCCCTTAAGGCCTGCTCAATTCCTAATGCCTTTATTTGATTATCCCGGCATTACAGATCTTCACATTTGTGCGCTGCTCGTTACAATCACGTGGATTTACGGATCCCCTTTTGAATCGGCAGCTCTCCTTCTTTCCACGCCAATTAATCCTCTCAATTGGGTAACTATACTGAGCTCTCACCTAGCGCTGCCCACAGCGCTTCTCCCGGCACAACAATTAGCACCCTACTTATGCGCTGATTGTCCCCTGTTTTTCCAGTCATGGATTCACTTCTCCTGACGTCTCGCATCTCCTCGCCTAGTGATACAACCAGATTGATCCATTTCGCCTTTACGCATGCATTAGCCTTGCTATTCTCAGGTAATTATCTATCACCTGGACCCTCCCCTTTCTTGTTTTTCTTATATTGGGCCACTTCCCCGCTCACCCTAATTTCCTCTCCCTTCCCTCCCTTATACAGCACTATTTTGAAACTTTTGACCATTGCCCGGATGATGACCTGAAATCAATCAGGTTAAAACGCCGTCGACTACCCAGCATAGAACTTTGGCACTGTTGTGGTCAATTAATTTATTCTGAATTTTACATGCCAATATTGTATATATTTATCTTGTATTTTTGACCACATTGTAATTTTCCATACGCCTTTTGCCGTTCACGCTGTTATCTTTGACCCCTGTGCCACTGCGCTGCACACTTGTGTGTTCTGGTCACTGTATATTGAATTGTACTGTAGTGGTGTCATAACTACTTACAAATAACTCCTTCACCTTGTCCTTTCCATTGTTGTCTCCCTTCCTTTTTTCCCCTACCCTATGTGATTTATCTCACAGTTTTGTTGCCCTTGTCATTGATTTCCAGCTGAGACATTGTTGTATGGTACAGACTTTAGGCAGACACAGTGGAGGTTATCTGCCTTAGAAACACAAGCCCTTCAAGGACTTCCTGTCCAAGGGTACACATGTGCACCGCTCATTGGCATCTTTGGCTGCTTGACAACTGTGGGTAATTAAGCAGCTCTTTCAGATTATGGCGCTGGTTTAATGTGCCTCAGGGGCAGTGAGCAGTGACATCACTTCCATGAGCCCTGACGTCCCTCGGATTCATGTGCTGAGTGACTGGGCACAGCAGGTGGTGAAAGAATTCAGCAGAGGCAATGACTTCCAAGCCCTGCCTGTGGAATAGCAGAAAAAACAGAAGATGGATAAAATGCTGAACAATGCAAACATTCACCCCCAATCACAGAGTTGGGTTTAATCCATCATTGTTCCTCTAACCACTCCAGTATGGACCCAGCCTTATGCAAATCAGTCTGACCCTGTGCCTCATGGGAACAGTCCAGCCCTAACTGCCAAGCCAGGTCTTCCCTGGACCAGAAACAAGCATCATGGGACCGGGTTCGGAGTATCATTGGCCAGGTTAGCTGGAATCCAGTGGCGCAGTGAGCATGGGACCCATGTCTGGGTATACCCCTCCCACTTAGGGCGACAAAAGCAAAACAAACACATGACGGACGGAATTCTGAACAACGCAAACAGTCACCCCCAGCCACAGATCTGGGTTTAATCCATTGTTTTTCTTCTGCCCACACCACCCCAGGTTGTACAAAGCCATATGCAAATCAGTCTTGACCCTGCTCCTCATAGGAACAGTCCAGCCCACACTTGCAGGCCAGGTCCTCCCAGGACTGGAACAAGCATCCTAGGACCGGTTTCGGGGTTTCACCCCTTGTCAGCCAGGCCAGCTTGACTCCAGTGAGACAGCGAGCACGCGACCCACGTCTGTGGAGACCGTTCCCACGTAGGACGACTAAAGCAAAAAGAACAGATGATGGACGGAATGCTGAACAATGCAAACATCCCCCTCCTTCAAGGACTCCATGACCAAGGGTACAAGTGTGCACCGCTCATTCGCATCTAGGCTGCTTGACAACTGTGGGTAATTAAGCAGCTCATTCAAATTATGGAGCTGGTCTAATGTGCCTCAGAGGCAGTGAGCAGTGACACCACTTCCATGAGCCCTGACATCCCTCTGATTCATGTGCTGAGTGGCTGGCACAGCAGGTGGTGAAGGACTTCATCAGAGGCAATGACTTCCAAGCCCTGCCAGTGGAATAGGACACGTTTGGGTGCTTGGAGACAGATGCCCAGGACCACAATGGTAGATTTGCCTCTGAAAGGTTCCCTTGTGCCACCGTTTTGTATCCACAAAACAAACCCGCCCCGCCTGGCGCTGTGCCAAATGAAGAGGAGGGTTTCGGAGAAATTCGAGATGTGAATCGTAAACGGAGCCACAGAGCATGAAACAGAGATCCAATCCATTCATGCTAAGTCTCTGAATACATTATTTCTTCTACCATTTGAAGCCAGCCTTGGGAAAGCACAGGGAATGATCAAACATTGGCAAAGCAAAAGAACATGTCCTTGACAAGCCTGAAGGTCAACAAAAGTGATGCAAACCAGCACAAAGTATTGATTTGTAACGCACTTTCCAGCACAAAACATGCTTTGCTTTGGAAGTTTGTGTAAAAGTAACGCAAAGTAGCACTATGTGTTACTTTGCACTAATTTACATCAAGGACTGTCCCTTGGATGGTACATGGGTGTGCCCATGCAACCACTAATGCTTTTCAATGCAAAGCCCTTTATACTCACATTTGGAGACAGGGTTTGCATTAAAAAATGATGCCTCCTTGAGGCAGAGTCAAAGAAAAATATAAGCTTTCTTTTCTCTAAACGTTTCTAACTTTGCATATGTGCTGTAATGTGCAGCACATATACCAAGTGGGAAAAGTTTAAAAGTAGGCTTAAGCAAAGTACTTTTTACTAGAAGGGGATAAAGGTGTGTGCATGATGCTAGGTAGCCAGAAGGTGTGCAGGTGCTTGGGAAGACACCAGCAGTGCCATGTGTTGGTATACATGGCACTGTCCTTCCTCCTCCCTTTCTTGAATTGCACAGCAGCAACTTCGGTTTCTGCATTGCAGGAAAAACATTTTTTTTGCCTCTAAGCATAAATTGAATAAATAGAAATTACACCATTTAAATGTGGTGCACATATGTTTGCAAATACATTGAACCATTACAAAAGGAAATTAAAAAAACATATAATAAACGCAGAAATAAAATCAGAGTTGGGCCTACAAGCAATGGCACTAAATGGGCCTACTTTTTAGGGAAATGTGCTCGTGCAAGAGCAAAATGCCCGACAGTGAAGAGAGCCAATGACTGAAGTGGGCTGGGCTGTACACTGTGGTGGGCGGAAGGAAACATTGAGTGACAGTTGAACAGACCAACAGATGAAGAAGACTGACTGATAGCCCTCAATGTACACATATGCATTTTCATTATGATTTTTTTGAAAATCATGAGGCAGATGAAACAGCTGAAGCTGTCTAAAAGCCAGACCTAAAAAAGCACCATGTGGCCCAGGGCCCTTTGTTGCTTCGGCATGATAAATATATGTGCAATTCAGTAGATTTGGAAACACATGCCTGCGTTCCAGCTGCAAGAGTATTCTCTTGAAGGATAGCTAATTATGTTCTTGAGCCCAGCACTGGTGCCCCACCAACAGCACCACCACACTAGTGATGCTTGTCACATTGCTCCTAAGGAATTAGAGTATTTGGGGACACAATCCTTCTGAAGCCAATGAAATGTATCTCTATAATATTTTCATTTCAAACACAAAAGTGATGCTCGTCTTAATACTTCTAAAGAATTAGGGTTTTTAAGGGGTTCGTTGAATTCTTCTGAATCAGAAGAAATGTATTTGTATAATATTTTAATTTCAAGAACAAAAACTCCTTGTGCATATGATACATTTTTATTAAATAGGTTTATCTTTTTTATAATTGAAAATTCCAAAGACTTTATTTCATATTCTACATTCCTTCCCTCTATGCCCATGTCAACATAAGTTTTGCAACACCTGTCACATTTTCAAGGCCTTACAATTAGCACCAGTCCTGGACCTGCATCCTAATCTCTAACTGATGGATTTCATTGTTAGTAATAGGACAACTTGTACCTGTGCCCCATTAGACTCATTCCCCTACCAACACCCATGGGGCAGATATCTTACTCCAAGAGCCACATGTTACTGCACTGTTATCTTTATGTGATAACTACATATTTATAGATCCTTTTACCAAGTATATTTACACGTGGGATGTTGGGTTTGTGTATGTTTTGTCAGGTGTTTACCACTTGCCTGTGTGTATGTTTTGACATGTTTGCACGCTCACTGAATGCGATATTTTGCCCACGGCATGATTATGGATATTGTTGCCAGATGCATTTTTGAATCACTGATGGGTGACATTACTCATTCACCCATGTTAGTGAACAATTTAGGTACTGTCTCTCTCTTTACAGGTTGCATTGCATACATTAACCTCCTTCAAGGTACAGCCTATGCTATATGGGTGAATTTATGATTGGTACTGCACTAACTCTGCACCCCCAACCCCACTCAGCTGTGTATTAGGTTCATTTATGGTCCTGATGCCTACGGTGTTGCCCCTGTCACCTCATTTGAGCTGCATAGGGTCATTGCCTCCAGCACAGCCAAACACTGTTTTTATCATGACAAGGGCACCTTCTTAATAAAGACCTTAAAGGCTCCTGTAGTCATGTTTAAACCACTTATTCACCATCCTACATACAGTGCACCTCCACACACACACTTCATCACAGTTTTTAAAATCTTTGAAAGATCTCTGGCAAAGAGTCCCCTCAAAGCGCCCATTGGGCATTGTAGTGCCAGCCCAACGAGGAGCTGCCCGATGATGAAGCATGACACCCATCTGGGTGTTTGAGGGCTCTCGCTTCTGATCAATCAGATCCCTCTGCTCTGTTTGACCAGTCTCCAGCCGACCTGTTTTCTGTCTTTCTCTTTCCCCTCTATAGGAACTGCATACCTTTGTTCTGGAGCTATGCATACTTAGGGAGCATGTATGCTGGACTGTAGATGTGCTCTTAGTCCCTCCTTCTTGTTTTTGTCTTTGCAGAGAGGCCAGTCCCTCACCAAACCCTACTATTCACATACTTCGCCCTGTACAGAGGACTTCACAGAGAGGCCAGGCCCTTACCGTATTTAAGCCCATTACTTGGGCAAGACCCTACTATATGCAGCCTTCACCCTGTAGAGAGACGTTTGCAGAGAGGCCACTCCCTCACCAAACCTTCAACACACAGCCTCTGTGCAGAGGCCTTTGTGAAGAGGCCACTCCCTCACCAAACCTACAACACACAGCCTCCGTGCAGAGGCCTTTGTGAAGAGGCCACTCCCTCACCAAACCTACAACACACAGCCTCCGTGCAGAGGCCTTTGTGAAGAGGCCACTCCCTCACCAAACCTACAACACACAGCCTCCGTGCAGAGGCCTTTGTGAAGAGGCCACTCCCTCACCAAACCTACAACACACAGCCTCCGTGCAGAGGCCTTTGTGAAGAGGCCACTCCCTCACCAAACCTACAACACACAGCCTCCGTGCAGAGGCCTTTGTGAAGAGGCCACTCCCTCACCAAACCTACAACACACAGCCTCCGTGCAGAGGCCTTTGTGAAGAGGCCACTCCCTCACCAAACCTACAACACACAGCCTCCGTGCAGAGGCCTTTGTGAAGAGGCCACTCCCTCACCAAACCTACAACACACAGCCTCCGTGCAGAGGCCTTTGTGAAGAGGCCACTCCCTCACCAAACCTACAACACACAGCCTCCGTGCAGAGGCCTTTGTGAAGAGGCCACTCCCTCACCAAACCTACAACACACAGCCTCCGTGCAGAGGCCTTTGTGAAGAGGCCACTCCCTCACCAAACCTACAACACACAGCCTCCGTGCAGAGGCCTTTGTGAAGAGGCCACTCCCTCACCAAACCTACAACACACAGCCTCCGTGCAGAGGCCTTTGTGAAGAGGCCACTCCCTCACCAAACCTACAACACACAGCCTCCGTGCAGAGGCCTTTGTGAAGAGGCCACTCCCTCATCAAGCCTACCACACACATCGTTCGTACAGAGGTCTTCATGAGGAGGCCAGTCTCTCACGAAACCCTACTATGGACAGCCATAGCTCTACAGAGAGGTTGTTACAGAGGGGCCATTCCCTCCCAAAACCTAAAACACACAGCCTTCATGCAGTGGTCTTCGCGAAAAGACCAGTCCCTCACTAAACCCTGCCATGAATAACTTTCACACTGTACTGAGGTCTTTGTGAAGCGGCTAGTCCCTCACCAAACCGTACTTCGCACATACTTCACCCTCTACAGAGGTCTTCACAAAGGGAGCAGTCCCTCCCCATACATAAGCCCATTACTTGGGCAAGACTCTACTATGCACAATCATCGCCCTGCAGAGAGGTCTTTAAAGAGAGGCCACTCCCTTACCACACCTGCTACACACAGTCCTCGAACAGAGGTCTTCAGAGGGCTAAGTTGCAGAGAGAGGTACCTGCCCTCCAGGACATCTGAAAAAGCCTTTGTAAAGTGTTTTTGAACTGCACCTTTTTACTCTTTTAAAGACACTTTTAATTTTCACTTTTACCTCGTGTTGAAATACTTTATTTTACTGTTGTAAGAGGCACTTGCATGCTCTAAATTCCTGTTTTTAGCTGTTGTTAAGAACATTTGTTATTAAATTACCTGCTTCAATCCCTGTAAACACTCCTAGGACCTCCACCTTGCCACCTTTTCTTCCCGGTCCACCGCAGCTGCTATTGCTGATTGAGTGGAGGGAGGCTCATTTCTACTCTTGTTGAGCCACTCTGCGGTTGCCATCTTGAGAGTGAGACTGTCTAATCTCTCTCCCGAACCCTTTGCCTCCGTCCATAAAATCGGAGGATGGTGCCGACGTGCAGCGGATGCACGCAGCCAGTACCCCGCCGGTGCGCCAAAGGGGAGCCTGTCTGCGCCCAACCACACCTGGACCGCGCCTAGCACCCGAGTGTCCAGAGACCCAGCAGAGATCATAAGGTACTCTAGGGTGGATCTACTGGCACTTGCACCGAGACCCTATGGTAAAGGTCCCACAGATATCAGGTCTAATCCTCCCCCTCAGACCTCACCTCACCCACCCCAACCTAGCCAAACTGGTTACACCAGACCAAATTTAGCAACTAATGCAGGTGCTGCCGAGGAACCCTACTAGCAAATTAAGAATAGCGGAGGGACAACATTTTAAGACTTCACCTGCATGCTACTAAACGCAGGTCCCTTGTGGACGTCGCATTCATAACTGAAACATGGGCAGACTGTGGCACTGGCCCAGAAATTGTTGCCGAGGTCTTTCGGCTTGACAGACAACAAAAAAAGGGTGGGGGGTTGGGTGTCTTCTTCCGAAACCATTTCAAAACTACCTTTGAGCCACTAACCACCCCTGGTTTTGAGGCCCTCATTTTCTCGGAGCAACTAACCCACTCGCAGTTTTATAGGGGACTTCTAATGTACCGCCCACCTGGACCCAGATGTGGCTTTGCTGATGAGCTTAGCTTGACTCTGGAATCATCTATCCTTAATGGCAATTTCACGGTGCTAGGGAAGTGAAGCAGACCCAGACTCCCTAAAGCTGGTTGAGGATATGAATGCTTTTGGACTATCTCTAATCTCTAGAGGACAGACGCATAAGGCTGGACACATGCTAGATGGCATTTTCTCCAACCACCCAGATACAAACCTATTACCTTCACTCCCCCTCACTTGGTCCTATCACTGGGCAGTGAACTGGCAGATAAAGATTTAGAAAACCAGAGATACATTACAACAAATCCCTAATAGAGTCTGGCAAAAAATTCAGCCGGCCAAACTGGGAGATGCCCTTACTTTCATACCCTGCCAACCAACTGACAACCTAGAACAAAGTGTTGAAAACTTCTTGTGCTGGCTAAAATCGGCCCTAGACACTATAGCACCAGTCAAATAAACAAATCATACCGAAAAAAAAACTCCCAGCCATGGTGTAACAAAGACCTCAGGGCATCAAGGCAGGACTACCGTAGGTAAGAACACAAATAGAGGAAAAAGTATGAGGTTGAGGAGAAAATCATCTACAAAAACAAATTATCCAAACATAAAAAACCTAATCTAACGGCATAAATCTCCTACTACTCTGAACGGATAAAATCAGCCTGTGACACAAACAAAACTCTGTTTCTTGTTGTAAAAAACTGATGGTACCAGTGAGCCCCAACACTGCAGTAATAAATCAACCTTTTTGTGATGCTATGGCTAACCTCTTTCAAGAAAAGGTTGCCAACATCTTTAACAAACTCACTGCAGATAGGACAGCCATCCAACTGGATGGGCAATGCCCACATGCAACATTAGGCCAGGCCAGATTCTCTTCCTTTAAGGCCCCTTCGGAAGAACAACTCTCAAAGCTTATTCCTTCTATCAAATCTGGTTCACCACAAGACCCCTGTCCCCCAAAAATAATGCACATGATCCCAGCACAATTGGCACAGAATTTCGGGCAAATTTGTAATAACATGTTTGCAAAAGGAATCTTCCCCACACAGTAGAAACTCGCCTTTGTGTTGCCCCTGCTAAAAAAGGAAAATCTGAATACCATAGATCTGAATAACTACCGCCCCAAATCCAGACGACCCTTGGCCACCAAGTTGGTGGAGAAAGTAATGAATGAACAACTTTCAAAGTACATAGAGAAAAACTCTCTTTTGGATGACACACAGCACGGGTTCCTGAAAAAAACGCAGTACTGAATCTGCCACGCTGTTAGCCACGGAGGATATCCGAGAAACTCTGGATAATGGAGAGTCAGCGGCTCTGATACTGCTGGATCTCTCAGCAGCATTTGATACGGTCAACCATAAGATTTTATTTGACCGTATGCGGAGTTTGGGGATCGAGGACATGGCACTAGACCTACTCCAATATTTCCTGGCCAATAGACAACAAAAAGAGACATTGGGCAATTTTACTTCCAGGCTTTTCTCCTTGCCCTGTGAAGTCCCCCAGGGCTCAGCACTTAGCCCAACACTGTTCATACTCTATGTCACGACGCTGACGACACTCATAAAAAACTCTGGCTTCTCCCTAGCATCATATGCTGACGACACGCAAATCATGGTATCACTAGCTAAATCTGATATCAATTCTGGCCCTTCCTTTAGGACCTGCATGAAAACAGTCAGTGACTGGATGGACAATAACTGTCTGAAATTAAATGCCACAAAGTCCGAGGTTATCAATTTTGGCAAGAATCCTTCATTTTGGATGCCAGAATGGGGGCCTCCTGAGCTGGGCCTACCTCCTGAACCTGCTAACAAAGAAAAAATCCTGGCTTTCTGCTGGACAAAGAGCTTAAGCTCAAAGACCAAGTGAATCAAATCAAATTGCTTCTTTCTGCTCGCTGAGGCTAGTAAAAAAGATTGAACAATTCCTGCCTCCGGAGCTCCTGAAAACTGTGATTATTGCACTGATACTACCAAGGATCGACTAATGCAATAGCCTCTACCTCAACCTGGCAGCAGGCCCCCTGAAGAGGCTTCAGACTTTGAAGAATGCAGCGGCACGCTTCCTTCTTAAGCTTCCAAAATATGAATCTGCCAAAGAAGCCATTAGGAATTTCCACTGGCTACCAGTCAGACAATGTTCCAGGTTCAAGGCCCTATGCTTGGCCAACAAATCACTGCATGGACAGGGACCAGTCCATTTTAAGGAGAAGCTCAAATGGTATGTCCCAGGGAGGACTCTCCGCTTAGGCTCAGCCATGAACCTGACTGTTCCCCATTCAGGAGGACAACCTAGGGCGGGAAGAGCTTTTTCAGGACCACAGCTGTGCTATGGAATTGCCTACCACTGCCTCTAAAAGCTGCTCCCTCCCTACTGGATTTTAGAAACGCCTTGAAGACCTGGCTCTTTTCACAGGACTAGAAGGTGCACGACCACTGCCAGAAATCCTCCTTCTCTGACAGCTCTGTACCTCCGCCCACGTCCTATAGCACCAAGACGCCCTCAGCCTGTGCTTTACAAATCACATTTACATTACATTACATTCTTGAAGAGGCCAGTCCTTCACCAAACTTTACGATGCATAACTTTCATCCTGTACAGAGGTATTTGCGAAGAGGCCGTTACCTCACCACAAACCTATAAAGCACATACTTCACTTTATACACAGGTCTTCACAGAGAGGCCACTCCCTCACCACACCTACTACACACAGTAGGGTTAAGTATGGTAGTGCTTTCTTCCATTACAAAAACCCTAGAAATACACTGAAAGAAACAAAAGTTAAAGTGAAGTAATAGATAGGCATTGTAAAAAATGTTATACTTAATGTTAAAAAGTCTAGAAAGACCCTGAAATAAATATAAAGGTTAACGTGATGTTATAGTTAAGTATGGTAATATCTTATTGTATGCTTAAAAATACCTAGAAATTCACTGAAAGAAACAAAAGTTAATGGGACGTTTTAGTTAGGCATGGTGATAATTTCTCCTTAATGTTAAAAAAAAACCTAGAAATTCACTGAAGTAAACATAAAGGTTAAAGTGATGTTATAGTTAGGTTTGGTAATAATATCTTTCTTTATGTTTTTTAAAAATCCCTAGAAATCCAGTGAAAAAACCAAAGTTTAATGGGGCATTATAGTTACATAATGTAATGTTTTAAACAAAAAAACACGGAAATTCGCCAGTTAAGCGATCTAACCATCAACACAAACAAACAAAGAAAAAAACCTTTTGTTGTACAGAGAGACAAAGACGGACATGAGTCATAACTTCTGCACAATGCTCCATGTGCAATAGAGGTATTGCAGCAGTGGTGAGCTCTAGAATAGAGTGAAGAGAGAGATGCAAAGTACTGCTTAAGAAAAGGTATAGCGTCTACTTCTGGCTTTACTGAGCTAGAAATGCATTAAAACACAGCTCTATATTCAACTCAGATGTGCCTCTGGTAAATGTATTTGGTAACAGACAGTTTGTACATTATAAGGTGCAGGAGAATATAAATAATTGCATAAAAACCTGCCAATTCAGTGTGGGTAAATATCAGTTTCCTATGAGAGAAGCTATTGCACTGATCACAATCAAAACCCCTGTGAGTCTTATAAAGAACTGGGCATGGTAAAAAATCTAACATAAAAATACCCTAACTCCAGATTATCAAGGTCCTCTGTCCATATGAAAGTAACCCTTTATGAATTTACAGGAACTTGCATGCTCTTCACATCCAATGGTCTGCATGTGCCACATGCACCTGACACATCACAGTCCACTACCCTGCACATCTGAAGAAAGGCAAGTGTTGCACATTGATTTATCACACACGTCACTGTGAGGAAACCCCTCCCCATCTTCAGAAAGAAGCAGGGGGTGTTTGTATTTGTATATATCTGTGGTTGTCATCTGGCTGCAGCCTCTTCTCCTGCACCACCTCCCTCCCCCTCCACCTGGGAGGCAATGGTGCATAAACAAGCAGTGTGTCTCTCACAGCTGGTGAGCAGCACAGACACACCAAGGCGCCCCTTATGTGCTCTGGTCTCAGGGCCTCATGCTGAGCCCCCCATGTGATGGAAGGGAATGACACAATGACAATCAGGGTGATGTGCAGTACTGGTGGTTGCCACTGATGCAGTCCTAGTTACCTTTGTGTGCAGGGTGCGTGTTCTCTAGCGCTACTGTGTATGACCTCGCTGCCTGCAGGTCATCTGCAAGTACCCTAAATGCCACCCTGTGGGGGGTACACATTTGGAGAACAGGCGTTTAGGGGACTGCAAAACTGCGGACTGCACAAAGCAACAAAACACAAGAAATATATTTTTATTTTATTTTATTTTAATAGTTTTTTATAGCACCATCACGACCCTTGTGGGTATCAGATTGCTTTACAAATTTACAGAGAGCAAAGCAATAATAATATCATATTCGAGAAAAAAATATAGGAGAGGGGAGTACCCAGAAAAGGGAGGGTACCCTTTACGATGTCCAGAGAGGAGAGGAGATAAACCAATAAAAACAAACATATCATAGTCCAGGATCAGGCAGTGTCGAGAAAAGGGAGGGTAATGTCAGGACTGATAAGTTGAAAACACTGCGGCAGCTGGCGAGTAATAGTCATGCATGTAATTGAGAAAAAGGTATCTTAGGATCTAGGGAAGAAATTTGTTAATAAGGAGTCCTTGAGTGCAGAGGAGATTTATTATATTCAAAGCTGTTGTAGAAAATGTGAAAATGTATTAATATTATTGTAATGGAAACAGTACAAAAGACAAACACAACTAGAGAACAAAAGCATACAACACCAAGCATTGTTGATTCATATTCAAAATCCTAGCCTACATTAATTATCCAATCTGACCATGTATGTAGGCTCTCCCTACATGTGGTACAGCCCCAACAACTGGGCCGTTGACTTATCAGAAAGCAATGTCTTACGGTTCACGGGCTTGCAAGTGGCCATTCCCTCTTGTGGGAGACACAGGGTCACACAGTTCTGTGTCTGGATGCGTTGGTGTCTATCATGGACTGAAGGTGCGTGTGAATAGTGACCCATTACTCGGTGAGACATCGTGCAATTCGGTAACTGGGTTCAGGTGCTTAGTGACCGGAGGGTGCATGTGCATAGTAACCCATTACTGGGTGACAGATCGTGGGATCCTGTAACCGGGTTCAGACCCTTAGTAACCAGAGGGTGCGTGTGCATAGTAACCCATTACTGGATGAGAGATCGTGGGATACTGTAACTGGATTCAGGCGCTTAGTGACCAGAGGGTGCATGTGAATAGTAACCCATTACTGGGTGACAGATCGTGGGATCCTGTAACCGGGTTCAGACCCTTAGTAACCAGAGGGTGCGTGTGCATAGTAGCCCATTACTGGGTGCATGTGCATAGTAACCCATTACTGGGTGAGAGATTGTTGAATCCTGTAACTGGGCTCAGCCGCTTAGTAACCGGAGGGTGCATGTGCATAGTAACCCATTACTGGGTGAGAGATTGTGGGATCCTGTAACCGGGCTCAGACGCTTAGTAACCGGAGGGTGCATGTGCATAGTAACCCATTACTGGGTGACAGATCGTGGGATCCTGTAACCGGGTTCAGACCCTTAGTAACCAGAGGGTGCGTGTGCATAGTAGCCCATTACTGGGTGCATGTGCATAGTAACCCATTACTGGGTGAGAGATTGTTGAATCCTGTAACTGGGCTCAGACGCTTAGTAACCGGAGGGTGCATGTGCATAGTAACCCATTACTGGGTGAGAGATTGTGGGATCCTGTAACTGGGTTCAGACGCTTAGTGACCGAAGGGTGCACATGCATAGTAACCCATTGGTGGGTGAGAGCACTTGGAGCCCTGTCACTGGGCTCAGACAATCTCTCCGGGGGTGGGGGTGGTGAAAACCACACAACATGGCGAGGAGTCATGGATGCAGCCAGAGATGTCTCGCATCCTTGATATCGCTCACTTCTACGTGGAAGTTTTTACATCTGCTCCATTAATCAGTTTGGAAGCAAACAGGCTCAACTACATCCAACACTACTCAAACTTCCATCACCAAGTCCCTGCTGTGTCGGCTCTTCCAGAGTGTGAATGACGTCCCAGACACCACTGGCTCAACAGTGTTCATCCAAAGCCCTTTTTGTTCAAGACAATAAGTCTAGCAGGCATCTAAAGCTGTTTCTAGGCCTGACCTTAACCCCTTCCCTGCGCACGACGGCCAGGAGCCATCGTGCACAGCGGTGCTCATGTGCGCACGACGGCTCCCAGCCGTCATGGCACATGGCCCCGGAAATCCCTCTGGTGCACGCACCAGAGGGATCTCTATTTCTCCCTTGTAACCTCGGGAGTTGGGGAAGAGCTTCCCCACCTCCCGGGCTCCCCCCCCCCCGTTTCAGTGAAATGACGAGCAGCTCACACGTCGCGCTGACATCAATTCACGGAAACCGAAACTGAAATGAGCCTTTAGGCTCATTTCATTTTTACTTTCTACGTGCTCAGGGGGCTATCTCAGCCCCCTGAGAACGTAGAAAGACGGGAGAGGTATCATTGGAAAGGGGAGAATCTCCCCAGTGGATCCCTGCTTGGGGATTGCCCCAGGAGGCCGATCCCCAAACAGGCATCCACCCACTAGACACCAGGGAGGGGGGAGCGGACCCTTGGACAAGGGCCTTCACTCCACACATAGAAAATTGGCATAAGTCAGTCTTTCTGCCCCCTCTGGGGGGCAGATCAATCAATCAATCAATCAGAACATTTGTAAAGCGCACTACTTACCCATGAGGGTCTCAAGGCACTGGGGGGGGCGCTACTACTGCTTGAATAGCCAGGTCTTGAGGTGTCTTCTGAAGGTAAGCAGGTCCTGGGTCTACAGTAGGATGATGGGTAGGGTGTTCCAGGTCTTGGCGACGAGGTGGGAGAACGATCTGCCGCCGAAGGTCGCTCTTCGGATGTGGCGGACTGTGGCGAGGGCGAGGGCGACGGAGTGGAGCTGGCGGTTGGGGGTGTAGAAGCTGAGTCGTCTGTTGAGGTATGCTGGTCCGGTGTTGTGGAGTTCCTTGTGTGCGTGGGTGAGGAGCTTGAAGGTGATCCTCTTGTTGATGGGGTAGAAGCTCCCAAAATCCACCCCAGAGGGGCAGAAATCCAACTAAACACCAGGGATTTGCGCATTTGTTTTTAGGGTGGGGGCTGCCCGAAATGGGCATGCCAATGCCCCTACCCCCCACCACCATTAAAGCCTTTCTGCCCCCTCAGAGGGGCAGAAAGCCCCCTAACACCAGGGATTATTTTTGCGCATTTATTTTTAGGGTGGGGGCTGCCCGAAACCGGCACCCCAATGCCCCCACCCCTACTACCATTACAGCCATTCTGCCCCCCGGGGGCAGATGGGGGCATTAGCCCCAATCTGCCCCCCAGGGGGGCAGAAAGCCCATAAACGGCAGGGATTTTTTTTGCGCATTTGTATTTAGGGTGGGGGCTGCCCAAAACGGGCACGTTAATGCCCCCTTCCCCCGCAACCATTACAGCCTTTCTGCCCCCCCCTGGGGGCAGATGGGGCAGTAGCCCCCAATCTGCCCCCCAGGGGGGCAGAAAGCCCACTTGACGCCAGTGATTTTTTTGTTGCCATATGTAATTAGGGTGGGGCTGCCCAAAACGGGCATGCCAATGCCCCCGACACAATTACAGCCTTTTTGCCCCCCCAGGGGCCATATGGGGGCAGTAGCCCTCAATATGCCCCCCCGGGGCAGAAAGCTCACTAGACGCCAGGGATTTTTTGGGGGCAATTTTAATTAGGGTAGGGGATGCCCAAAATGGGCATGCCAATGCCCCCACCCCCCCACAAAAATGAGTCTCTCTGCCCCCCCGGGAGACAGATGGGAGCTGTAGCCTGTCGCGGGTACTTGGGCCTCCCACAAGAGCAAGGCACCATTTGTATCGGAAGACCTGGGGGAACGCTGGGTGGTAGGAAATTTGTGTCAGCCCAGTGATGCCACAACTTTCCCACACAAAAATGTGTGGAAAAAGTGATTTTTTTCAGCTACATTTGAGGTTTGCAGAGGATTCTGGGTAAGAAAAAACTGGGGGATCGACGCAAGCCATTTCTCCGTGTAATCCCCCGGGTGTCTAGTTTTCAGAAATGTGTGGGTATGGTAGGTTTCCCTAGTTGGCCGCCGAGCACGGGGCCAAAAACCCAGGTGACCCCCCCCCCCCTTTCAAAACCAGGTCTTTTTGTGATAGGCAATTTTGATGTCACCTCAATACGTTTTGGGCCCTTGCCTGTCGCGGGTACTTGGGCCTCCCACACGAGTGAGGCACCATTTTTATCAGGAGACCTGGGGGAACGCTGGGTGGTAGGACATTTGTGTCAGCCCAGTGATGCCACAACTTTCCCTCACAAAAATGTGTGGAAAAAGTGATTTTTTTCAGTTAAATTTGAGGTTTGCAGGGGATTCCGAGTAAGAAAAAGTTGGGGGACCCATGCAAGCCATACCTTCCTATAAGCCCTCGGGTGTCTAGTTTTCAGAAATGTGTGGGTTTGGTAGGTTTCCCGAGCTGGCCGCTGAGCACAGGGCCAAAATCCCAGGCGACTCCCCTTGCAAAACCAGGTCGTTTTGTGATAGGCAATTTTGATGTCACCTCAATACGTTTTGGGCCCTTGCCTGTCGCGGGTACTTGGGCCTCCCACACAAGTGAGGCACCATTTTTATCGGGAAACCTGGGGGATCGCTGGGTGGTAGGAAATTTGTATCAGCCCGGTGATGCCACAACTTTTCCACACAAAAATGTGTGGAAAAGGTGATTTTTACAGCTAAATTGGAGGTTTGCAGGGGATTTTGGGTAAGAAAACGTTGGGGGATCCATACAAGCCATACCTCCCTGGAATCTAGTTATCAAAAATGTATAGGTTTGCTAGGTTTCCTTAGGTGCCGGCAGAGCTAGGCTTCAAAATCTACAGCTAGGCACTTTGCAAAAAAAGGGTCAGTTTTCACTGTGAAAATGTGGTGTGTCCACGTTGTGCTTTGGGCCGTTTCCTGTCGCGGGCACTAGGCCTACCCACACAAGTGAGGTACCATTTTTCTTGGAAGACTTTGGGGAATGCAGGGTGGGTGGAAGTTTGTGGACCCATGCAGATTCCAGAACTTTCCACCACAGAAATGTGAGGAAAATGTCTTTTTTTTTTTTTACAAATTTTGAGGTTTGGAAGGGTTTCTGGGTAACATAACTTCATGAGAGCCAGTCAAGTCACCCCATCCTGGATTCCCCTTTTTGTCTAGTTTTAATAAATGTATAGGTTTTCTAGGTTTCCCTAGGTGCCGGCAGAACTAGAATTCAAAACCTACAGCTAGGCACTTTGCAAAAGAATGGGTGTCTAGTTTACAAAAATGTATAGGTTTGACATTTTTCCCTAGGTGCCGTCAGAGCTAGGGTTCAAAATCTGTGGAAAAGATGATTTTTTCAGCTAAATTGGAGGTTTTCAGGGGATTTTGGGTAAGAAAACGTTGGGGGATCCATACAAGCCATACCTCCTTCGAATCTAGTTATCAAAAATGTATAGGTTTGCTAGGTTTCCTTAGGTGCCGGCAGAGCTAGGGTTCAAAATCTACAGCTAGGCACTTACAATCCCTGGGTACCTTTAGAATCCCCTTGATGTTGGAAAAAAGGATGCAAATTTGGCGTGGATACCTTATGTGGTCAAAAAGTTACAGGGGCCTAAGCGCAAACTACCTCAAATAGCCAAAAAAAAGTCTTAGCATGGGGGGGTGGGGGAGCCTAGCAGCGAAGGGGTTAAAACACCGTGGACCACGAAAATTAGAGGTGTTTCTCACATTTGCCATTTTGCCAATAGTGCTTCCTGATGTCATTTCCTGTTATTTCATTGGGTGCCCCAGGAAAAGCGATGTTAAATCCATGTTGTTAGAAATGGGATTTCTGGTTGGCTAGAGCATGCGCCAAAGCCAGGCAGAAACCACCACTCTAGTTAGGACAAGGGAGTTACACGCTGAAGATAACCCCTGCTCACCCCCTTGGTAGGTTGGCACGAGCAGTCAGGCTTATCCCAGAGGCAATGTGTAAAGCGTTTGTGCAACACACACACACAAGCAGCAACACACTAGGCACACCACAAAAGAGACTCCACACGAGGTTATATATAAAATAGCCTTTGTATTATTCAAAACACATTAGGATCATAATCACACAATATACTCTGTGCCAACTGGCACTAGGCAATATTCACTGGGGATTATATACAAGACAGGGTCAATTGGTCCAATGTCAGAACCTTTAGAAAGCACTAGTAGCACATATAAATCACAACCAATGACTACTGGTAAAATACTGTACTTAGGATTAGTATTAGCAACATAACCGCTTTATGTCTGCATCACATTAGGCATAAACACATTATGCGTAAACCTCATCAGCATAAACACATTACGCAATAGGCATAGAACACATCGTGCATAAGTTACAAACACAAACACATTATGCATCTTTGTAGAGCCTTGCGCTCTCCTCACATTTACCCCTGGCCAACTGGCCTTCTGTGGAGCTCAAATGCCCTTTGTCCCAAAATGTCAGGACGTAAATGTAGGGCCTCTCAAGTAGCCCTCTGCCTGCTAATGCAGCGAAAACACTTTGCAATGCGCTGGGGGGCGTGGGGTGCAACTCACCCCTTCCTCGTAATGAAGCAAAAGATGGCCCCCGTTGCAGCTGTCTGCGCTCTCGCACTGAAGCTGAGGAATCCCCTTGGCACTGCCATGCCTCCTGAGCCCCCATTGAGACTCTAAAAACAATGGCCACACGTCGCAGCTGCCCGCGCTCTCGCGGTGCAGCTTTAGCAGAGGGAAAACACTGGCAACACTGTGCCTAGGAAGCCCCTGTTCACTGGGCTTCTCCCAGTGCCCTCAATCGGCATCAATAATGCCCCTGACAGGCCCCACTCACCAGGACTTGGCAGCTGAGGAAATTGGGAGCAGTCGGAAGCCAGCACCAAGGAGCCCGCACTCTTCGGTCCTTCTTCTGGGAGCCGGTGAGGCTCCAGCTTCCTTCTGGCTGCTGTGTGCGGGGCTCTCCTCACTCCTCTGGCCTCCAGGAACCCGCCTCTTAGGCCGCACGGACTGCGCCCCTCCTCTCGCCGCTACGCAGGACTCTCTTCACAGGTAACAACCGGCTGCACCTCCACCAGACTTCCACTCAGGGAGTGAAGGGGTGGAAATGGAGCCTGCGAGGCTCTCGCACTCTCAGCAGGTCCTGCCCACTGTCAGGCGCGGGTGCCTGACTTCTAGCACAGAAGTGCGGAGGTAGGCTCCCGCCGTTAACTGAACACAAATGCAGGGTGGGCTCCCGTTCTCTTTCAGGGCAGAGATGTGGGATGGGCTCCCGCTCCACCGAAATGAGGAAATGCGGGTTGGGCCCCCCTCTCCTCGTAGCATAAAGGCGGGGTGGGCTCTCGCCTCTAAACGCTCCCGCTAACAGGTACACAAACGGGGATGGGCTCCTGCTTCACACGCAATGCGCAGTAGGCTCCCGCTCTTCTTGCAGCAGCATGGGGTAATCCTTACACTGGGGCAAAGATGCTCCTCTTGGAATAAAGAAGTAGCACCCATGAGGCGCTAAACCCCTAAATGTTTCAGGGCAAAGGCCAGGCCTGGGCAGTCCAGCTCACAGGGCCCTCCAGCAGGGAGGCAGTCCCTTATGGTGGTTTGTCCTGGGGCCCAGCAGCATTGAGTCCCAGGTCACAAGAAATGCACAACTCATGGGGTCACAGCCCCAGTATATGTACACATTTCTTCTTTGTTCCGCCCGGGCACAGGGCTTGGGGGATCCAGTCTCAACTGGTTCTGGGGGGTGTTGGAGCACTCTGTGTACAGTGCTCACACCCTCCTTTGTCAGATGGCGGCTCGGTCCTTAGACACACCACAGGGGGCAGAGCCAGCATTCACCTAGCAGGCACAGACCTATTCAGGGTCAGGGGACTGCTCCTCCCACTACTCCAAATGCATATCCCCTATTCAGCCTAGCGCTGACTCGCCCTGCCCTCCCTGGAGCCACACACACCACACCAGCCCCTGTCACTCCAAAGCCAGACATGCAATCCACATCAGCAGGCAGAAACATAGCACACAGAAAAGCCGACTCCTAAAAGTGGCATTTCTAAAATAGCGATAACAAATCTGCGCAGACCACTGCGCAGCATTTATTATTACTGTTCCAATCATACCAAACTTGACCACGCTGCTTCTCACATATCAGGAATTACCACTGAAACACTTATCAGGAAATCCCCAATGCATTCCTATGGGAGGGCAGCCTCACAGCAGTGAGTAACCAAAATGGCTGTTTGTCACTATCAGGACATGTCACACACTTAAGGTACATGTCCTACCTTTCACCTACAATGCACCCTGCCCATAGGGCTAGCTAGGGCCTACCTTAGGGGTGACTGACATGCGGTAAAAGGGGGGTCACAGACATGGCACACACTTTAGGTGTCACGTCACAGTGGCAGTCACACTGCGTGCACAGGCCCTGCACTGGCAGAGGCCAGAGACAGGTTTGAAAGGCTACTTTGGTGGGTGACACAATCAGCGCTGCAAGCCCACCAGTATCATTTAATTTACTGGCCCTGGGTATATGACATTCCACATTACTGGGACTGACAGGTAAATTAAATATGCCTAACAGGTGTAGACCAATCTTACCAGGTTTACCACAGAGAGCACACGCACTTTACACTGGACAGCAGTGCTAAAGTGCCCAGAGTCCTAAAACCACCAACACCATGTCAGAAAAAAGGCTAGGAGGAAAGCAAAAAGTTCTGGGATGATCTTGCAAAACAGGCCAAGTCTAACACTTGTGGTCGCAGATCAGTGTATTTTTGTCTAGGCAGCAAACATTCCTGGACTTAGCCAACCTCCATCTCCAGTGTTGAGTTCTGTGCTCACCTCCTGTGGTGGTTTCTCCTGTAGTCCTCCCTTCTGCTGTTGAAATTTAGCAGATACCTCCTGTGCGCTTGCCGTCTGTCCATGTATGGGGGAATCTTCTCACCTTCCCTTTTCTGCTGGGTTCCCCCTTGTATCCATTCATGTGATGGTCTCCTCCTCTAATCTCTCTCTCCTGGATAGAGATCTAGATGCTCTTTAATAGATGCATTCTCCATGGGCCGCCCTAAATCGGAATACCCAGGATAGAGCCCTGGGTGGAAAGAAAACATGGGATTTGTTGTGGGCCTGGTGGGGTCATTGTGGTGTGATGGCAGGAGATGTGAGGAAGATGGGAGGAGGGCAGGAGATTGATGGGGTGCTAACAATAAGGCTGAGGTACATTAAGGGGTGTTTACAAAGTCTTTAACGAGACCCGATTGAGACCAAGTGGATGGCAAAACTGCTGTTTGTATGACATTAAATCAGGCAGCTCCCTGCTGCGCCCCTCAGAATATTAAATCAATCAATCATTTGTAGAGCGCGCTACTCACCCGTTAGGTTCTCAAGGCTCTGAGGGGGGTGGGGGGAGCTGCTACTGTTTGAACAACCAGGTCTTGAGAAGTTTCCTGAAGGTCAGCAGGTCCTGGGTCTGTCGCAGGTGGATGGGAATGTCGTTCCATGTCTTGGCAGCAAGGTGAGAGAAGGATCTGCTGCCTGTGGTCGCTCGGTGAATGCGTGGAACGGTGGCGAGGGCGAAGTCAGTGGAGCAAAGCTAGCAGTTCGGGTTGTAGGAGGTGAGTCGTTTGTTGAGGTATGCTGGTCCGGCGTCGTGGAGTGCTTTGTGAGCATGGGTGAGGAGCTTGAAGGTGATCCTCTTGTTGACGGGGAGCCAGTGCAGGTTCCTCAGGTGGGCAGTGATGTGGCTGTGGCAGGGGATGTCGAGGATGAGTCGTGTGGAGGCGTTCTGTATGCGTTGAAGTCTCTTCTGGAGTTTAGCCGTGGTTCCCGCGTATAGGGCGTTAAAGTAGTCCAGCCTGCTGGTGACGAGGGCCTGGGTGACCATCCTTCTAGTTCCGGTGGGGATCCATTGGTTGATTTTGCGAAGCATGCGGAGGGTGTTGAAGCAGGAGGAGGAGACGGCGTTGACTTGCTGGGTCATTGACAGAGAGGAGTCCAGGATGAACCCCAGGTTGCGTGCATGGTTGGTGGGTGTCGGCGCAGCTCCCCGTGAGGCCGGCCACCAGGAGTCATCCCAGGAGGAGGGGGTGGAGCCGAGGATGAGGACCTCCATCTTGTCTGAGTTCAGTTTCAGGCGACTGTTCTTCATGCATTCGGCGACAGCCTTCATTCCATCGTGGAAGTTGGTTTTGGCGGTGACGGGGTCTTTGGTGCCCCGGGCCAGGGGCCCCAAAGCCAGGGCCCAGCTCATCCATGCCCAAGGCAGGCCCTGCATTCTCCCTACTCAATGCCTTACCTGCGTGTGTTAAATTTTTGTTGCCGCTTCTACACCCTGGATTGGGATCCCTCCTTTCCACAGCAACCTGCCCTCTTGTAGCACAGCCCGCTGTGCCTTGTCTACGCAGCCTGTTGCACGCCCCCTCTGTCTTGGCCTCAGTGTAAGTCAATACTGTTTCAATTGCTCAGAAAAGACAATGTTTCCTGGAGACTCGTCTGAAGCCCACAATGGATACTGCGTTCATTGTTCTGATTTGAAACAACAGTAATCATATCCCCTTCGACACGTGGTCTGCAGCGGAACTACCTGAACAATAGCGGCGGCTCTTGTGGCGCAGCAGCAACTCCGGCGCCTCCACAGCGGTTGTTCCAGAATGATCTCCGGCGACGACTGAAGGCGACCTTGAAATTACAAGTTCAATTAACTCGATTGTGCTACTCAATAGCCAAGACAATTGCCTCTCATGTGGCAATTAACGGTGGATTGTAATTTCTTTTCAAACTGGGAAATAGAGAACACTCTGAAGCAAGGCTCTGCAGATAAAGATTTCAGCCACAGAATGAGAAGAATTTTTGATGTAAAAATTGCTCCTTTTCAAGCTTTGATGGACTCCATCTGAGGCCGATTGGCTCTGATCTGCTGGACAGTGCGGTGGGCGCTATTCTCTCTCTTCTGAGGCCAGGCAGCCAGCAGAAGCAGGGACTTTTAATAACAGAACAAAGCAATTGTAAATGTGTAATTTATTTAGTTTATTTTAAATCTTTTTTTAATTTTTTTGAGGAAAGAACACTGCATCTTTGTTAAATGTTAAAAAATGGATTAGGATCATCTAACCGAGTGGTTTTATAGGGAAGAAGTGACCTGATGACGCCAAAAGTAAAAGTGGAGATAAAGAAGGAAGAGAGGTGGATAAAGGCAACTTATTACAGCAATGACACTCTTTAAATGCTCCTGTCTATCTCATCTTTGCTTTTATTATGAATCAGTGGATTATACACTGTACATGAGATCGGTATGTTTTAAGGACAGCACTAGATAGAGCACATGCAATGTGTACTGCTCGAAGGGTAGAGACTCGTTGCAGCGGATTCCCCTGCATAGGCCATAGTTACAAATATATTGGGGCAGATTTATGATAACTGGCGCATCCCTGCATATCAGCAGGGATGCGCCAATTATTATGCGCCACAGCTGCGCCACCATGGATGCGCCGCATTTATAATGCGGCGCACCATGGGGCAAAATCGGCACAGATGCGTGACGCATCTGTGCCGTAAAAGTGGCGCATTGCTGGAGTTGCGTCGCAAGCGCGACGCAGCTCCAGCAATGTTCTGGGGGGCCCTATCTGTACAATGCTGCGTCAATCCTTACGCCTGCTTCAAGCAGGCGCAGGGTTTTGACGCAGCATGGGCCTAAAAGTGACTGAGTGAAATCTTGTAGATTTCACTCAGCCACTTTTAGGAGGCGTTCCTGCGCCGGAACGCCCCCACCTGCCCTGGAACGCCTACATGTGGCGCAGGGCTTTACAACGTGACGCATCTCGCAGATGCGTCACGTTGTAAATACCCCGCACCATGGCGCAGGATTTGCGCCGCTGCTGCGTCACAAAAGTGACGCAACGGCGGCGCAAAAGTGGCGCAAGTGCAACATAAATCTGCCCCATTGTGCTTAAATGGGCTTACGATGCTTTGACTTTCATAAATAGGCCCCAAACTATCCCAAAGTTTCTTTCATTTGGACTGCAGGTCCAGTTTTGACAGGGGTAGGTTATCGCATCATCTAAGCCATACATACCTTGAAAAAGTCTCACATTTTTTCAGAGCACTTTTGGATGTTTTTTTAATCCGATATCCAGGCAGGAGCACGTCATCTTTCCCTAGCTTTACATCTTGTGAGCCTGGTGAGGTACCGGGGTGTGTCCCTGGAGCCCAAATAGGAACAGGAGCTCTGCAGATCCCGCCAATCTGTTTTTGTGTTTTGCTCTGAAAGACACTCACATCAGTCCAAGCAAATCTACTTTCTCCTGTTAGCAATGTCAACATTTTGAGTATGGCCCATGTTCTGCATATCCCTGCTTGGAGCCTGACAGATTGCCACCTGCTGCGTGAGCCATCACTTTACACAAAGTCAGTGTGTGGAGAGCAGTCTAGAATTCTTTTTTTAAAGCAACCCAACCCAAACCAGTTCTGAATCCTCAGTGGGTCCGCATCCTCTTTCTGGGAAATGTGTGTCCACAAGACCCCACTTTGTTACAGGCGCAAGTTCTTCTTGACCAAGGAAGGAAGTGCTCCACAGAGTACTCAAGGACCCTCTGTGCAACCAAGGTTCTCGTCTGCTTGACAGTCAGTCACTAATGAGTGAAGGGACATCACCTGAAGTCAGCACTTTCAGCTGAAGGAGCTTAGAATCTGCCAGTGTAGAAGGTCTACTGCCTGCTGAGAGAGGAGGAGTGTGCCTGGCCCTGTAGAAACAGAGTCTGTTCAGGAGGAGAAGGCGAGTGTGTGTCCATCGTGAGGCTCACCCATAGGAAGCTGATGGTCCAAGGGTGGAAGGATGGGTTGACCAGTGCTCTGAGGGGGTCGCCAGTCTCTCTGCGCAGTTCTTGAATGAACTGAATCACAACTGATCCATATTCTTCTTTTTGTGTCGCCCTCCGCCAGCCTGCCATGTGCTTGACGGACTGGTGGTGGTGTTGAAGCTGCTGAGAAGAAAGCCATGTTGCCATCAAAGCACAGACCCGGAACCCACCCAGAGGCTGCAACTGCTCCAATGATTCCACTGCAAGTGATCTGGCCTGGAAGTCACAACTGCCCCTGCTCACGGCCTTTCTTCAGCTGACGCTGCTGAAGACGGGTCGTGATGCGCAGCTCTGCAGTACCAAACCCATCCTATGAACATTGTTCCTATTGAGGCTGCTGCTGTGGTTCCCATGAAAGAAGGGTCATAGCCTTGATGGTGGGAGGAGAGTCCGCCTCAGCTGCACAGCTTAGATTGCCACAGACGATCAGCACGTAAAGCAGGGAGGGTAGCCTGGACCTGAGGGGGGGGGGGGGGGACTGTGGTTTGCGGCTTGTTGACCATACCCACTTGAGACTATATGCTAAAAGTGATGAAAAAGACAATGAACTGAGTTGCTCCTGAACCTGGCCTGTAGACGAGGGTGCCAGGGAGGGTGGTGTTGGGGTTGGTCTGGAACTGGAATTGGAGTTGTTTCATGGTCGTTGTTGGGTCGTTAGAGTGCGTGGTTAGTCTGAGGGTGTTCTTGTGGAAAATGGCGATGCCTCCTCCTTGGCGGTCAGGGCAGTCCTTGTGGGTGATTTTGTACCCATCGGTGATGGCGATGTCCGGTTCGGAACAGGGGGTAGTCCAGGTTTGCTGAAGAAGGCAATGTCGGGGAGGTGGCATCGAGGAGGTCCCATATATCTGTGGTGTGTTTGAGGAGGGATCTCACATTGAGGAGGATGCAGTTGAGCCAGTCAGGTGTGCTGGTGGTCAGCTGGCTAGTGAGAGGAGCAGGTGTGTTAGCTTGGGTGAAGGCGCGGTTGCAGTAACATGGCTCAAACTGGATGTATGTCGTTACAACGCACACTTTTACAACGCATGCACTTACAACGCATTTTTTACAACGCAACATCCACTACAACGCATTCCATTACAACGCAGGACACTACAACGCATTTTTAAAAACTACCTTTACAACGCATTCCATTACAACGCATACTACCTTTACAACGCATACCATTACAACGCATAATATTACATTGGATTTAAGGTAAGTATTGGATAGTATAGGGGTAAAAATTACTATTCTTACTCCAGGGGGTGCAACAGTAGGGTAAGTGTTGGATAGTATAGGGGTAAAAATTACTATTCTAACTCCAGGGGGTGCAACAGTAGGGCAAGTGTTGGATAGTATAGGGGTACAAATTACTATTTCTAACTCCAGGGGGTGCAACAGTAGGGCAAGTGTTGGATAGTATAGGGGTAAAAATTACTATTCTAACTCCAGGGGGTGCAACAGTAGGGCAAGTGTTGGATAGTATAGGGGTAAAAATTACTATTCTAACTCCAGGGGGTGCAACAGTAGGGTAAGTGTTGGATAGTATAGGGGTAAAAATTACTATTCTAACTCCAGGGGGTGCAACAGTAGGGTAAGTGTTGGATAGTATAGGGGTAAAAATTACTATTCTAACTCCAGGGGGTGCAACAGTAGGGCAAGTGTTGGATAGTATAGGGGTAACAATTACTATTCTAACTCCAGGGGGTGCAACAGTAGGGCAAGTGTTGGATAGTATAGGGGTAAAAATTACTATTCTAACTCCAGGGGGTGCAACAGTAGGGCAAGTGTTGGATAGTATAGGGGTAAAAATTACTATTCTAACTCCAGGGGGTGCAACAGTAGGGCAAGTGTTGGATAGTATAGGGGTAAAAATTACTATTCTATCTCCAGGGGGTGCAACAGTAGGGCAAGTGTTGGATAGTATAGGGGTAAAAATTACTATTCTAACTCCAGGGGGTGCAACAGTAGGGCAAGTGTTGGATAGTATAGGGGTAAAAATTACTATTCTATCTCCAGGGGGTGCAACAGTAGGGCAAGTGTTGGATAGTATAGGGGTAAAAATTACTATTCTAACTCCAGGGGGTGCAACAGTAGGGCAAGTGTTGGATAGTATAGGGGTAAAAATTACTATTCTAACTCCAGGGGGTGCAACAGTAGGGTAAGTGTTGGATAGTGTAGGGGTTTTAATGTAATATTATGCGTTGTAATGGTATGCGTTGTAAAGGTAGTATGCGTTGTAATGGAATGCGTTGTAAAGGTAGTTTTTAAAAATGCGTTGTAGTGTCCTGCGTTGTAATGGAATGCGTTGTAGTGGATGTTGCGTTGTAAAAAATGCGTTGTAAGTGTAGTGCGTTGTAAAAGTTGCGTTGTAAAGGTTGTATACCCTCAAACTTGGCCCAGAGGTGTTAGAGCGCTTCACGGAAACTCAAGATTAGACTACATCAAGTTAGATTATTGCTCAGGAGGTTAAGTGATTTGCCGCAAATCACAAGGTGTTGAACCAAAGCCGGAAGCCAGTGACAAAAGCGGCCGCTCTGGGTTATCCACACTCTCTCCCTTGGCGAGGACACCTGTTTGCAGTTCGCTCCTCATCTCGCTGTGTGCTTCAACCTTGTTCATTCTCTGTGTGTGCTCAGTGCACGAGTGCGAACTGAACAGTCCTTCTACAACCCTGAAAAGCTAGCTTCAGGAGGTATAGTCTACATTGTTCTTCCTTTTATGATATAAATAGTTTTTTTGTCATTATCATCCCGACCTTTGTAGTTCTATCGATTTACAAATCTTAAACTAAATGAATAGGCAGGCCGCGCTGCGTCTCCCACAGTGAATCCTTCAGGTCCCTGGCTGTGTCTTTTACTGATGTCCTTGACCATTTGTGGGGCCCTCTCTGGGACGACCCTGGCCGTCCTCTGTCTCAAGACCCGGGATTCAGCCCCCATTAAGGATGTGCGCTTCTTCCTGTCCCTGGTGATGAGCTTGTGCCGTCCTTCTGAGCTCACCTTGCATCCCTGTTGGTGGGAGCAGGCCTGCTACTAGTCGCGCGCACACAACACGACCCACCAGATGGGGGTGCTGCTGTCCTTGCCCCAGCCCATCCGATGGTCAGGGATATAAGACGTTACAATGCAAACAATTACAACCCACGCTTTACAACACAGTTTTTACATCACAACTACCATTACATCGCATGATTTTCAACGCATGCCATTACAACGCATTTTTTTTTAAACTGCCATTACAACGAATTCCATTACAACGCATACCATTACAATGCATACCATTACAACACATACCATTACAACACATAATACTTTTAGGGCAACAGTAGGGCAAGTGTTGGATAGCGTTGGTGTAAAAATTGCTGTTCCCACTCCAGTGAGTGCAACAGTAGGTAAAGTGTTGGATAGTGTAGGGGTAATAATTACTATTCTCATGTACCCCAAAACCCATACCCACCCTAAAACTAAAAAATCTCCATTACTTACCTTATAATGTGTTGTAATGGCATGCGTTGTATTGGCATGCGTTGTAGTGACATGCGTTGCAATGGCATGCAATGTAAAGGCAGTTGCGTTGTAACAGTTGCATTGTAAAGGTAGTGCGTTGTAATGACTGCATTGTAATGGATGTTTCCCGGGGTCAACTCCCATAATAACCTCGAGGAGCTCAATGCAGCCCCAACGCCAGCAGAAAGGAGGTTGCGCCGGCGTTACTGTGCTTGCAGTCCCAGAGATCTTACAGCTTGGGCCTTCTTCAGATCCAATCACAAACCTCTCTCACAGACAATCTATGCTGCCCTGCGGGTCACGGCAGCGAACACTCGGCTTACTTACAAGCCCTTTGCGCTCCCAGAACGTCCCTTGTTCTCATATCAAAAATCACGCATCAGCGGCGCAAGAGGCTTGTAAATATGCTCCTCGTGTGGACTCAGTGCTGTGACTGGGTCATTCTTCGTCAGAATGTGCTCTTTCTTTGCTGTTTGACCTCAGACGGGAGTCTGTAGTCCTTCAGTACCTTGGACACTTCTTGGCGCTAGATGGCGCTGCAGACCTCGCCCTCCTGAGTTCCAAGACACCCTCAGCCTCGGGTGTCCGTTCAATCGCCCGCTCTGTTGGCGAGCCCTGGTAAGAGGAGACCTTGACCTCTACCTCTCTGTTGGCTACCTTTAATGTATTGAGCTGACTCTCCCCCTCTCCATGTGCCACAACTCACTGCCGACCATAGGTTGAAAGGTTGGGTGAGACCCCACCCTTGGGACTCACCGTTGGCACATTTACGCGCCCCCCCCCCCAATTCAGGAGATGGAGCTCATTTGACGTATTTCAATCTGATTCGTCACACTTAGGTCCTGAAGAAGTGTCGCTCGATTTGGGAGCCCTTATGACACGAAACATGTCGACCTGATACCAAGTAGCCACCAAGGTACCTTAAACCCGATAGGTGGTTCCACTGCTTTTATTAAGACCCAGATCAAAGAGTGAATAAAGAAACTACGATAGACCTGGAGCCTTTTTTAATAATCACTTTTTCACATTACAAAACACATAGCACTGACTGCCCACATACATACCTCACATACGGCGTCTTTACAGATCAAAAGAACTCCGCCAAAGTTGCCACCAGGCCCGTCGGACATTGCAGCGCCGGTCCAACGAGGAGCGCCCTATGATGAAGCATGACACCCCTAAAAAGGTGTGTGAGGGCAACATGATCTGAAATTCAGATTTCCCAGCGACTTGAATCCCGTGGCACGTAGTGACAGTGTCCTTGCCCTTGCCACATCAGCTATATAAGAGGAACTGGTTACCCCTTACTTGTATTGCATATACACATAGAGGAGCACGGGTACAGGACCTCTCTAAATATTAGCTCTTCAGCTCCCCCTTTTGATTATACACGACCCTACAATTAAAGCAAACAGAAAGAAACAAGGAATATGCAGAAGAGACATCCAACGAATCAATAGTCTTAGAGAGATTAGAAATGTGTAAAAGACACGGGCACAATGCCCCAATACAGAACTTAATTGGGGCGAAGAAATCCACCCACCTGCAGCTGCCCTGTAATGGGTCATGAGATGCGGTGAGTGAGGGAACTCAGTCTGTTCAAGCTTCAAGGGTACTCCATCATTATCTACTGCAAGCTCCTTGAGAAACGGTCATTCATCTGCTTGTAGCCCGGTCTCCCACCGCAGTCATAGCGGTCTTACAAGGAAGTACCTCTTTCCGGTTGTCCACTTCCTGTCCTCTTTCCAGGCAGGAAATGGTCTCGTCGGTCTAGTGTCTTGACTTTTACTCGGAGCCCTTTGTGGAAGTCGTAGTTATTTATTTATTTATGCATATTTATATAGCCCGAAGATTACCCAGTGTGCTAGAGCATTTTAAAAGATAAATATTTCGTTACTTGGAGTTACAGGTGCTTTAAGATGAACAAATGCTACTAAAGTATTGCAAAGGTAGCAAATACAACCTGGGCGATAATTACATAAAACAGAATGTACAAGAGGTGTACACAAATGTAAGAAGGTTGAGGTAGTGTAGCTGTCTGTGCCAAGAGTTGATTGCAGTGTCTTAGCTAAGATATCGCTGGAAGAGAAGGGTTTTCAGGTGCATTTTGAAGGTTGCCAGGGAGGGGGTTGAACGTACATTTGGAGGCATTACGTTCCAGCTTCTGGTTGCGGTACCCGAGAACGATTGTGCCATCAGTCGTTCCCTTTCAAAGGATGGGTTCTGGCAGCATTGCTTTTACATTTCATGAAGGTCTGGAGCCACTAGAGAGCTGGAGTTTGTTTGCCGGGTAACAGGGAGTGAAGACGTGCAGGGTTTCATCAGGGATGCAGGCGGTCTTATAAACAGCCCTGGCTTCAATTGCCAACTACTGGAAAGTGGTCAGCACGGGTGTAACGTGGTGATTCCTTTTGGCCCCGTCGACAAATAGCACTGCCAAGTGTAGAATCAATTTCCGGGGGTGAGATGGGTTTCGGGGGGATCAGTCACAAGAGAGTTACTGTAGTCGATTCTGGAGAGCACCAGAATGTGAGCAAGAGATGTTTGAGCTGGCTCTTGAATGTAGCGGTGGATTCCCCACAGAAGACGTAGTTGATGGCGTATGTTTTCGGCAAAGGTACTGATTTGAGAATGTAAGTTGAGCCTTCTGTCGAGAATGACTCCAGGAGATTTGGCACTGTCAACAATGGTGTGTTTACTGTTACGAATGTGTGTGTCCATCCAGGATTGCAGCAGAAGTGCTGATTTTGAAGGAGAGAAAAGGAGAAATTCAGATTTATAAGGGTTTAGCTTTGGATGAGGAGAGGTCATTCAGTTGTGAACAGAGTTTAGGGTGGTGTCGAGATCTGAGATATCACTTTGTGAGGAGACCTTTAGAACCAGCGGTGCGTCTTCTATATATTGATGACAGATGGTCCCTGCCTCCTTAAGGTGGACTCCAGGTGGCTCATCTATAGGTTTATCAATCAATCAATCAATCAAAACATTTGTAGAGCGCACTACTCACCCGCGAGGGTCTCCAGGCACTAAGGGGGGGCGGGGGGATCTGCTACTGCTCAAACAGCCAGGTCTTGAGAAGTCTCCTGAAGGTTAGCAGGTCCTGGGTCTGGCACAGGTGGGTGGGGAGGGTGTTCCATGTCTTGGCGGCGAGGTGGGAGAAGGATCTGCCACCGGTGGTCATTCGGTGGATGCGTGGAACGGTGGCGAGGGCGAGGTCAGCAGAGCAAAGCTGGCGGTTCGGGGTGTAGAAGGTGAGTCGTTTGTTGAGGTATGCTGGTGCGGCGTTGTGGAGTGCCTTGTGAGCGTGGGTGAGGAGCTTGAAGGTGATCCTCCGTTTATGATGTTAATAAATGTGATGTCATTCATACAACCTTGTGTCCCTTCATACATTGTCTTTCCGGTCCTACCAGGACTCCCTCTTCATTACTAAACCTAGACGTAAGCTATACTTTAAATAATAAGTGATCTGGCCTGGAAGTAACAACTTCCCCTGCTCATGGCCTTTCTTCAGCTGACGCTGCTGAAGACGGGTCGGGATGCGTAGTTCTGCAGTACCAAACCCATCCTATGAACATTGTTCCTAGTGAGGCTGCTGCTGTGGTTCCCATGAAAGAAGGGTTACAGCCTTGATGGTGGGAGTAGAGTCTGCCTCTGCTGCACAGCTTAGATTGCCACTGACAATCAGCACGTAAAGCAGGGAGGGTAGCCTCGACCTGGGGGGGAGGGGGGAGTGTGGTTTGCGGCTTATTTAGGGTGGTGTAGAGATCTGAGATATCACTTTGTGAGGAGACCTTCAGAACCAGCGGTGCATCTTCTATATATTGATGATAGATGGTCCCTGCCTTCTTAAGGGGGACTCCAAGTGGCTCATCTATAGGTTTATCAATCAAAACATTTGTAGAGCACACTACTCACCCGCGAGGGTCTCAAGGCGCTAAGGGGGACAGGGGGGATCTGCTATTGCTCAAACTGCCAGGTCTTGAGAAGTCTACTGCAGGTCAGCAGGTCCTGGATCTGGCGCAGGTGGGTGGGGAGGGTGTTTCATGTCTTGGCGGCGAGGTAGGAGAAGGATCTGCCGCCGGAGGTCATTCGGTGGATGCGTGGAACGGTGGCGAGGTCAGCGGATCCAAGCTGTCGGTTGGGGGTGTAGAAGGTGAGACGTGTCTTGAGGTATGCTGGTCCGGCGTTGTGGAGTGATTAGTGAGCGTGAGTGAGGACCTTGAATGTGATCCTCTTGTTGACGTGGGAGCCAGTACAGGTCTCTCAGGTGGGCAGTGATGTGGCTCTGGCGGGGATGTTGAGGATGAGGCGTGCGGAGGCGTTCTGTATGCGTTGAAGTCTTTTCTGGAACTTGGCTGTGATTCCCGCGTAGAGGGCGTTGCGTAGTCCAGCCTGCTGGTGACGAGGGCCTGGGTGACCATCCTTCTGGTTCCGGTGAGGATCCATCTGTAGATCTTGCGAAGCATGTGGAGGGTGTTGAAGCAGGAGGAGGAGACGGTGTTGACTTGCTGGGTCATTGACCGTGCTGAGTCCAGGATGAACCCCAGGTTGCGTGCGTGGTCGGTGGGTGTCAGAGCAGCTCCAAGCAAGGCTGGCCACCAGGAGTCATCCAAGGTGGAGGGGGTGGAGCCGAGGATGAGGACCTCCGTTTTGTCCGAGTTACGGTTCAGGCAACTGTTCATCCTTTCGGCGACGGCCTTCATTCCTTCGTGGAAGTTGGTTTTGGCGGTGGCGGGGTCCTTGGTGAGGGAGAGGATCAGCTGGGTGTCGTCGGCGTATGAGATAATGTTGAGGTTGTGTGATTGGACGATGTTGGCGAGTGGTGTCATGTAGATGTTGAAAAGGGTCGGGCTGAGGGATGATCCTTGGGGAACGCTGCAGGTGATCTTGGTGGCTTCGGATCGGAATGGAGGGAGGTGGACTCTTTGGGTCTGTCGGTGGGGAAGGAGGTGATCCAGTCCAGGGCTTTGTCACAGATTCCTGCGTTGTGGAGGTGTGTGCATAGGGTGTGGTGGCAGACGGTGTCGAAGGCGGCCGAGAGGTCTAGGATGATGAGGGCCGTGGTTTCACCTTTGTCCAGCAGGGTCCTGATGTCGTCGGTGGTGGTGATGAGGGCGGTTTCGGTGCTGTGGTTGCTGCGGAATCCGGATTGGGACGAGTCCAGGGTGTTGTTCTCTGCGAGGAAGTGGGTCAGTTGTCTGTTGACGATCTTCTAGATGACTTTCGCCGAGAACAGGAGCAGGGAGATGGGCCGGATGTTCTTGAGGTCCTTTGGGTCTGCCTTGGGTTTCTTGAGTGGGGAGTTGATCCCGGTGTGTTTCCAGCTCTCCGGGAAGGTGGCGGTCTTGAAGGAGCTGTTGAAGATCTTCCGGAGTTGTAGTGCGATGATGGAGCTCGCTTTGTTGAAGATGTGGTGTGGGCAGGGGTCTGATGGTGAGCCGGAGTGGATGGTGTTCATGGTTTTGATGGTGTCTTCGTCGTTGACGTGCTTCCAGGATAGCCGGAGGCCGGTGCGGCTGGGGGACGGTGGGCCTGAGGTGTCAGTGGCTGTCGGGGGTTTCTGAGTGTTGAAGCTGTCATGAATGTCTATGATCTTGTGGTGGAAGAAGGTGGCTAGAGAGTCGCAGCAGGCTTGTGATGGCGGGATGTCGTTAGAGCTGGAGCTGGGGTTGGCGAGTTCCTTCACGATGTTGAAGAGCTCTTTGCTGTTGTTTATGTTGTTGTTGATGCATTCCTTGAAGGAGGTCCTTTTGGCGGTTCAAATGAGTTGGTGGTGCCTGCGGCTGGCGTTCTTGAGGGATGCATGGTTGTATGGTGTCTGTTCGTGGCATCACTTCTTCTCGAGTCTTCGGCAGGTCTGCTTGGATGCCTGGAGGTCGGTGGTGAACCAGATGGCCCTTCTGTCGGTGCGTCTGTTTGAGAGTTTTTTGATCGAGGTGAGGATGTTGGCGCAGTCGTCGATCCACTGCCTGAGGATACGGGCAGATGTGTTGGTGTGGTCGATTGGTGGGTCTCGGGCGAGAGTTGTGATTAGCTGGTTTTCGGTGACCTTGTTCCAGCTGCAGTGGGGCATTCTTTGCGGGTGGTTGTGTGCAGTGTTTTTCTTGAAAGAGAAGTGGATGCAGCGGTGGTCGGTCCAGTGGAGTTCAGTGGTGTGGCTGAATGTGATGTGGTTGCTGGCGGAAAAGATGGGGTCGAGCTTGTGACTGGCGGAGTGTGTGGGTGTCATGACGAGCTGTTTGAGTCCAAGGTTGGCGAGGTCGTCGAGCAGGGTGGTGGAGTTGCTGTCGTTGGCGTTCTGAGGTGGAAGTTCTGGTCTCCGAGGAGAATGTAGTCTGTGGAGGCCAAGGCGTGCGAGCTGACGATAACGGTGATGGAGTCGCTGCACTGTGGCCGGGGTCCGGGGCTCTGTAGATGAGGGTTCCTTTGAGGGTGGTGCTGGAATCGATGTGGATCTGGAAGTGCAGGTGTTCCGCGGAGCTGAGGGTGTCTTCGGTGCTGGGCGATTTTCTGAGGGTGTTCTTGTGGACGATGGCGACTCCTCCTCCCGGTCTGTTGGTGCGGACCCTGCGGGTGATCTTGTATCCATCCGGGATGGCTATGGCAACGTCGGGTGCCGATGAGGTGTTCATCTAGGTCTCCGTGAGGAAGGCAACGTCCGGGTAGGATGTGTTGAGCAGGTCCCAGAGTCCGACGGCGTGCCTGTGGATGGAGCGGGTGTTGAGTAGTATGCATCTGAGTTGGTTGTGGCCTGTCCTGGTGGGAGGAGTAGGTTGTGCTGGTGTACGCTGGCTGGTGAAGCTGCAGTTTTGGAAGGTGAAGGGTCCGTGGGTGCGCTTCGGGGTGGCCTGGAAGCAAATAGATGAACGGCCGGTGTTGAGTGCATGGAGGAGGTTGGCGTCGTAGCGGTTACTGGAGTCTTGGCGCTCGTGTGGGCCAGGGGTCTGGCGCTGGGCACGGTCCAGGCGTGGATGGGCTTGCCTTAGGCACGCTTTCAGCACGCCAGCGGCGCGGCCACACAGCGGCCGCCATTAAGAAGGGGAGGGAGGAGCAGCTGGGAGGTGGGTGGGAGGGACAATTGGCGAGTGAGGGGGCAGGGAGGCAGGGGACGCAGCAGCGGGAGAAATCGGAGTGCAGCGGGGGAAGGAACCAGGGGGACTACGGGGGGAGAAGGGCAGAGAATACAAAAGGCAAACCCAACAGGAAAGGTAGCCCAGAAGTGCGGGCAAATTACAGTGAAAAATTGGAGAAGCGAAACGAGCGTGGCCACAGGAGGCTTAAACTCGCGGCAGCAGCGGGTGGAGGGCACGAGCACAGACAGGTGGAGCTTGCTGTGCGGCGTGGAGAACAACCTGCCTAAATACAGGGTCAAGGGTCACTCTCCTCACCGTGCAGCGGCCGCCATTAAGAAGGGGAGGTGGGAGGGAGGAGCAGCTGGGAGGCAGGTGGGAGGGCGAATGGGCGAGCGAGGGGGCAGGGCCGCAGGGGACGCAGACGTGGGAGATATCGGAGTGCAGCGGGGGAAGGAACCAGGGGGGCTATGGGGGGAGAAGGGCAGGGAATACAAAATCCAAAACCAACAGGAAAGGTAGCATAGTATCCCATAAGTGCGGGCAAATTACAGTGAAAAAGCGAGAAGCGAAACGAGCGTATCCACAGGAGGCTTGAACTCGCTGCAGCAGCGGGCAGAGGGCACAGGCACTGACAGGTGGAGCTAGCTGTGCAGCGTGGGGAGCGACTTGCCTGGATACAGGGTTTAAAGGGGTCGGGGCAAGGATTGACCCCTGGGGGACCCCTTGTTCAACCACAGTCGGTGAAGAGAGATAGTCATCAATTTTAACCTCTGTGACCATCCCGTGAGGAGTGAAGCGCCCGACTCATAAGACTTGTCTTTGTGTGAGACGGTGCTGTACAGAGAGAAGCCAGGAGTCCTCATTAGCTCTGTGGCCCACACTGCTCTGCGGCTGAACCGGTGCTGTGTGGCGGGGAGCAGCGGAGAGTCCAGGGCTCGCTCTAAAGGCGGCTCTTTGGGTGAAATGATGCTGGGCACCGAGCATCAAAGGACGCTCCTGGGATGTGATTTAGAGGCACACTCTCTGCAGTCAATGGCCCTTGTCTGCCTCGTCCCTGCGTGCCATTAACTCGAATGGCTGGCAGCAGATTACTAACCTTCCCGCCTTACACTGGCTTTACATCTGCAGGAACAGCTCCCTCCCAGACTCCCTGATCAAGGTCAACTGCCTGTGACCTGCACAGGAGAGAGCCCGGATGGAGGAGGGAGTGGAAGGAAGGAGGGGGCTAGAGGAGAGATGGAGGGAGGGAGGGAGAAAGAGAGAGAGAGATGGAAGGAGAGAGGGGGCTAGAGGAGAGATGGAGGGAGAAAGAGAGAGAGAGATGGAGAGAGGGAGGGGGCTAGAGGAGAGATGGAGGGAGGGAGGGAGGGAGAAAGAGAGAGAGAGATGGAAGGAGGGAGGGGGCAAGAGGAGAGATGGAGGGAGGGAGGGAGAAAGAGAGAGAGAGATGGAAGGAGGGAGGGGGCAAGAGGAGAGATGGAGGGAGGGAGGGAGAAAGAGAGAGAGAGAGATGGAGGGAGGGGGCAAGAGGAGAGATGGAGGGAAGGAGGGAGAAAGAGAGAGAGAAATGGGATGAGGGAGGGGCTAGAGGAGAGATGGAGGGAGGGAGGGAGGGAGGGAGGGAGGAGAAAGAGAGAGAGATAGACTGAATGACTGCAGGAGTAAGAGGCCCTGGGCTAGTCCAAAGTGAGGGGCAGTGGAGGGGTCTGAAAATTACAAACCTTCACTTCTTGAAATGAAATAATATTACCACAAAGTGCTTCTCCAGCGCTCAATGTGTAAAAAGAAAAAAGTGCCGGTGACTATGACTTTTTTAAGGGAAGGGGCTGCCCACGTCACCACTGAGGCAACCAACTTCTGTGCGCACACTCGTGCGATGGCTTTACCTCGCCAACCATATACCCCACCAGAGTAGGACGTACCTACGTTTATAACGCTGAGCATGATGACACTGAAACACATCGCATTGATCCTTGCACATTATGAACATCTCAAGACAGATATCGGCTTGGAAAAGCCGCACACATTTCCTATTTACATCACACTTGGGGCAGGAAGAGGCCCAGGGGCCCTGGATTACTCGAAACAGGGTGAACTATTAAGGCAACATTGACAGGAATGACACATTCAGTTTAATAAGGCAGACACCAGGGACTAGCTTAACTCATTGGTCATGCCTGGGCACCCCGTGGCACCCCAAGACATATGGTGGGCAGTGGGCACCAGAGGCAGTGGCGTAGCAAAGGGGAGGTGGTCTGCCATGGGCGGAATGAGTTTTGGGGGCAGCGGACCCCCCTCCCCTCCCGCTCTTACCTGGGGCCGTGCTGGTGGCTGTCTTGGCAATCGCCAGCTCCCTCGCCCACCCCTGGTCTTACATGCGGTCGCAAGGCGGCAAACTCAGGGACTGCCACCGGTGGCATAACGGCTAGCTACACCACTGACCAGAGATAGGGCAAGATGGCCAGGACCACCAGCAGGCCAGGCCCTTCTAAGCAGCCCCCTCCCCAAAAAACCCTCATCAAGAGGCTTTTGATATTAAACTCAAGGGCACCAAAGCGTTTAAGTACCATTATTTGGCATTTACAACCATGGGGGTCTGTGGGCGGTATTTGAGCCATCTGTATGTCGCCGGGTCTTGGGGGACTAAGAGGGCACCCAATGGGCAGGTCAGCCTTTTAAACTCCCTGCTTCCTCCTTCCCCTTCTAATGATCACTTCCGGTCAGTTTAACACATTTCAGCTGTAAGCCTCTCTGCGAGGCAAAGGATGCTGGGAAGCCATCTTCGCCAGTTTTAAAAGGGGAATGAAGTCAGGATTGTTAATGATGCCGTTGGATTATTGTGTGAAATTAATTGTCCTTAAGTTGCAATCGCAGTGGAGCATTTACATTTTTGAGCAAGTATCGTCCTGATTATTTTTTTTCATTCTTGTGTTAATGTTTCTCAGTTTAGTCCTTTCTCTTAACTTGTTTGTTTATATGGACAATTCTTTCAGAATACATTTTGTGATGTATCCATAATCAAAAGCTTCAAGTTGAGGTGCCAGGAATAGAAGTGCAAAAAGAACAATTGATGGACAGAATGCAGAACAATCTCATACATTCCCCCCAGTACAGAGATCTGGGCCTAAATCCATCGTGTTCTGCTCACCATGCCATTCTAGTTTGAACCCAGCCATATGCAAATCAGTCTTGACCCTGCATTCAATGGGAACAGACCAGCCCGAACTGACAGGCCAGGTCCTCCCTGGACTGGAAACAAGCATCCCAGGACCAGTTTTGGGGTTTCACCCCTCATCAGCCAGGATAGCCTGACTCCAGTGGCATGGAGAGCACGGGACTCACGTCTGAGCATACCCGTCCCACTCGGGGTGACAAATGCAAAAACAACAGTTGATGGACAGAATGCAGAACAATGTCATACATTCACCCCAGTACAGAGATCAGGGCCTAAATCCATTGTTTTTTTGCTCACCATGCCATTCCAGTTTGAACCTAGCCATATGCAAATCAGTCTTGACCCTGTGCCTCATGGGAACAGTCCAGCCCGAACTGCCAGGCCAGGTCCTCCCTGGACTGGAAACAAGCATCCCAGGACCAGTTTCGGGGTTTCACCCCTCATCAGCCAGGATAGCTTGATTCCAGTGGCATGGAGAGCACGAATAGAAGTATCAGGACCCTCTGACCCTCCCAGGTGGGTTTGTCTCCCCAGAGCCACTGCTGTGGCCCAACAGTGGGACTCCAAAGGGTAACCAGGAGCCAAGACACTGCATAGGTTCCTCCAGTCACTGCACTCCAGGTCTTACCAGTTACCTATTGTAGGAAAATGGGGTTCTGTTGCAGTTCCCTCACCACCTCCCCCCCACCTCTTTTTTGCCTGGTATCTGATGCTAATCAGGCCCCAGTACCTGTGTTCTTTTCCCTAAACTATACCATTGTTTGCACAATTGGCACACCTCTGGCACACATAGAAATCCCTTGTAAAAGGTACCACTGGTACCAAGGGTCTTGTGACCAGAGTGGGTCTCTAAGGGCTGAAGCAGGTATTGTGCCAATCTCAGAGATCCCTCACCAAAACGCACACACACTGCCATTGCAGACTGTGTGTTTAGGTGCAGCAAAAACTGGACATGGCACCAGGACCGGACTGAGAATGGAAAGAGTCGTGCAGGTTGTGTGGTAGGGACATGTCTATGTCTATGTCTATGTATTGGAATTTGTAAGGCGCTTATATCACCCGGAGGTCTCATAGCGCCAGCAGACTCTCAGATGTAAGATGTAAGATAAGCAGAATTTAGAAAAGCCATGTTTTTAGGAGTTTACGAAATTTCTGATGGCTGGGTTCCAGTCTTAGGTGAAGGGGGAGAGCATTCCAGCTTTCAGGTGCAATTTTAGAGAAGGACCTGTCCCCATTTTTGACAGTACGTACTTTTGGCACCCTTAAGAGGTGCGAGCTAGAGGATCTCAGAGTTCTCGTTGGATGATAGTCAATAAGTTTATTTGCTAGATAGACTGGGCCTTTGCCATTTAGGGATTTATGAACCAGACAGCAAATTTTAAACTTGATACGCTTTTTTATGGGAAGCCAGTGAAGCGCTTTTAGACAGGGGGCAGAAGGGGTGCGGGCAGGTAGGTCCAGGGCCAGTCTAGCTACAGTATTTTGAAGGACCTGGAGTTTGCTCAGGAGAGTTTCGCCGATAGAGGCGAAAAGAGCATTACCGTAGTCTAGGCGACTAATAATTAGTCCCTGAATTAGAGGTAGACGCGAGGCTAGAGGGATCCACTTAAAGATCTTCTTTAGGCTGCGTAGGAGTCCGAAGCTGGTGTGCGAAATATTTTTGATGTGATCAGCCAAGGTTAGTTTGTTGTCAAGTAGTATCCCTAAGTTGCGAGCAGCTGACTTAGGGGAAGGACAGGCACCCAACTGTGCTGGCCACCATTCGTCTGACCAGTGCTTGTGAGCGTTTCCAAAAAGCACAATCTCCGACTTAGCAGCGTTGAGCAAAAGGTAGTTGTCTGACATCCAGTTTTTGATTGCTAGCATACATTTTTGGAACCTTGGTTTGATGTGAGTGGAGTTGGGACCCAAGGTGATAAGGATTTGAGTGTCATCGGCATAGGACACAGTTTCAAATCCATGGGCTTTAATCAGTCTAGCAAGGGGGGAGACGTACAAATTAAAGAGTGTAGGGCTCAGGATCAAACCCTGAGGTACGCCTTTGTCGACTGGCTGATTGGCTGATGAGAATTTGCCAATCTGGACCTTGGAGCTCCGACCGGTCAGGTAGCTTTTGATCCAAGCCAAAGCAGAGCCCTCGACACCAGCCTCTGCCAGCCGTTCTATCAGAATGCTGTTTGAGACGGTGTCGAAGGCTGCGGATAGATCTAGCAATATCAGGATGGCTGATTGTTTGGAATCCAAAGCAAGCCTGATGTTGTCGACCGTTTCAAGTAGGGCTGTTTCGGTGCTATGGAACGCCCTAAATCCTGACTGGGAGGGGTCTAGCAGTTTGTTCGATTCAAGGTGGTTAATGAGTTGGGCATTGATGAGGGACTCGATGATCTTGCCGAACATCGGGAGAAGGGAGATAGGCCTGTAGTTTATGGGTAGGGCAGGGTCAGCAGAGGGTTTCTTCAGAATCGGTCTGATGATGGCTTCTTTCCAATGAACAGGAACTGTTGAGTGGGAGAGTGAAAGATTGAAAATTTTAGTTAAGTGTGGGATCAAAATTGGCGCAATTTTGGAAAGGATTGGAGAGGAGGCTGGGTCAATAGGGGAGCCGGACTTGATTCTGTTCATAGTCAGAGTGACTTCGTCATTTGAAAATGGGAGAAAATGATTTAGGGTAGTGGTGAGAGCAGGCAGGGCTGTATTGATGGGAGGATCAGGAGAGAAGGACAAAGTGGTGGAGTCGGTGAATGATTTGTAGATATCATTTATTTTGTTATAAAAGAAAGATGACAGAGTGTCGACCCAATTCCGAGAAACGTTTACAACAGGTTGACAGGAGAGAGGGTTGGAGAACTCTTTTACTATTTTATAGAGTTCTTTATGTGAGTTTGCGGCCTGGTCTATCCTATTTCCCAAGTATACTTTTTTGGCTAGTGCTATATCGCTCATGTATTGGTGATGGAGCTTTTTGTAAAGGGATCTGTCACCGGGGTCTTTGGTACGACGCCATTTGCGTTCGTGAGTTCTTACAACCAGTTTAGAGGCCTTAAGTTCCTCAGTAAACCATGGGGACAGTTTGTTGGGGCATCTCTTTATTTTATTAGGAGCGATTATATCCAGGGTTGTAGTGATTGCTCGGTCAAGGTTGATGGCTGCCAGGTTAGGATCATTAAGAAGTTCAGTTTGAGGGGGGGAAAAATGGGAGAGAAATGCTTCAGGACTGATCTTATTCCAGGGTCGACTCCTGATGCAGTCTCTACTAGGCTGAGGGGTGGGTGAGGTGAGTTGTATATGGAAGTATATCTTGAAATGATCCGACCAAAGAACGGGCACAGAGCAATCGATTTTTATCTTATCCGAATTGGTGAAAATGAGATCCGGAGTGTGGCCGGCAGAATGAGTGGGGCCGGTTACTAGCTGGTCCAAGCCTAATGCGTTCATACTGGTGATGAGTTCAGCAGTGTGAGGGTCATGTGTAAGTTCAGTATGATAGTTGAAATCGCCTAGCAAAAGAAAATTAGTAGACGACAGTGCATGTGGAGCGATGAATTCGGTTATTTTGTTTGCGAAATTAGTTTTAGTGCCTGGGGGTCTGTATAGGAGAGCTCCTTTCCAGGATTCTTTATTTCCTAAAGTAGCCGTGAAAGTGCAAACTTCACCCCATTCTACAGTTAGTGAGTTGACGAGGTGGAGCTTGATGTTAGCTCTATACACAATGGCGATTCCTCCGCCTTTTTTATCAGTTCTGTCTAATCTCATGATTTTATAGTCCTGGGGGAGGGCAGTTGAAATGTCAGGATATGAGGACTCCGATAGCCAAGTTTCAGTTATAAAGAAGAGGTCGGGTTTGTCATAGTCTAAGAGCGACCAAATTTCAAGGGCGTGTTTGGGAAGAGAGCGAACATTGCAATATAAGCAGGAGAGGTGCCTTTGTATAGAGGGCAAGGGTTTGCTGTCAGTGGGAGAAATAACGGAGGGTCTTCTCCGTGGCGTTGATCCCAACATTACATTGGTAATAGAGGAAAAAGGCCCATGTTGCGAGAGGAACGAAGCAGCGGTATTAGTGTTTATGGCAAGGAGCTCCTGGCGAGAATATTTAATGGGAGCCATAAGGAGGGGAGGGGTACGCACGGGCAGCGGTCCTGGCGTCTGGCGTCGGTCAGGCGCGGACGGGCGCAGACGGGCTTGCCTTTGGCGCGCCTTCGGCGCGCCGCCGGCGCGCCCGCTGCGCGCGTCCGCTCTGCGCACTCAATTTAAGTGGGGAGTGGGCGGGACTGCACAAGCATAGAGCGCTAACCTTCCTCTCTCACAGGAAGTGAGGGTTTGTAAGCTACGTGTCAACCCCTCCGCTCGATCGGCACAAGCCGCGGCGGACCAGGGGGACAACGGAACGAATGACAGGCAATAGACAGTACAAGGATAAAAACACGTTATACAGTCTTTAAAACACGTAAAATCAGAGATTCTGCTACAACCTACATGAACTGAGGTTGACCAATCTGCTGCGCGCGTCCGCTCTGCGCACTCAATTTAAGTAGGGAGTGGGCGGGACTGCACGAGCATAGAGCGCTAACCTTCCTCTCTCACAGGAAGTGAGGGTTTGTAAGCTACGTGTCAACCCCTCCGCTCGATCGGCACAAGCTGCGGCGGACCAGGGGGATAACGGAACGAATGACAGGCAATAGACAGTACAAGGATAAAAACACGTTATACAGTGTTTAAAACACGTAAAATCAGAGATTCTGCTACAACCTACATGAACTGAGGTTGACCAATCTGCTGCGCGCGTCCGCTCTGCGCACTCAATTTAAGTAGGGAGTGGGCGGGACTGCACGAGCATAGAGCGCTAACCTTCCTCTCTCACAGGAAGTGAGGGTTTGTAAGCTACGTGTCAACCCCTCCGCTCGATCGGCACAAGCCGCGGCGGACCAGGGGGACAACGGAACGAATGACAGGCAATAGACAGTACAAGGATAAAAACACGTTATACAGTCTTTAAAACACGTAAAATCAGAGATTCTGCTACAACCTACATGAACTGAGGTTGACCAATCTGCTGCGCGCGTCCGCTCTGCGCACTCAATTTAAGTAGGGAGTGGGCGGGACTGCACGAGCATAGAGCGCTAACCTTCCTCTCTCACAGGAAGTGAGGGTTTGTAAGCTACGTGTCAACCCCTCCGCTCGATCGGCACAAGCCGCGGCGGACCAGGGGGACAACGGAACGAATGACAGGCAATAGACAGTACAAGGATAAAAACACGTTATACAGTCTTTAAAACACGTAAAATCAGAGATTCTGCTACAACCTACATGAACTGAGGTTGACCAATCTGCTGCATGGGGGGTGTGCTTGGAATACACTGCAGCTGCTTTTGTTACAGGCGGCCGATATTGAAGCTACGCTGCAAAACAGACCACCTTCAATAAAAACTGTCCCCCAGGGGACCAAAACCAGACCCCACTCTGGCGGCCCACTGGGAAAATGCCTGGTGCCCCCTGCGGCCAGTCCGGCCCTGCATGGCACACATCCTTGTGTGCCATGCCAACAAACCACTTCCTATGTCATAGGTAAGTCACCCCTCTAGCAGGCCTCACAGCCCTACGGCAGGGTGCACTATACCACAGTTGAGGGCATAGCTGCATGAGTAATATGCCCCTACAGTGTCCAGGTTCATTCTTAGACATAGTATTTGCCGTGAAGCCAATTTGAGTACATGGGCTGGGAGTTTGTCATTACGAACTCCGCAGCTCCATGATGGCTTTCCTGAATGCTAGGAAGTTTGAAATCAGACTTCTTAGCATAATAAACCCACACTGTTGCCATTGTTTGATTTATTATAAAATGCACTCCGAAAACATCTTAGAGATGCCCCCTGAAAAACGATCACCTCTCTGGTGTACAAGTGACTGGTCTGCACCAGCCTGCCACACTCAGACATGTTCCTGACCCCCTGAGGTGGGAACCCCTGTGCTCTTGTGGGTCATGAACAAAGCCTGCTTGGGGTGGAGGTGCTTCTCACCTGCCCCCAAACAGGAACAGCATTCTGGGTGGTGAGCCTCAAAGGCTTCTTACTCTTTGTTATGCTGACCAGGACCTCTCCAGCTAGTGGAGATGCCTGCTCCCTTAATCAAGCCCCACTTTTGGTGGCAAGGTCAGCGGGAAAGCCGGAAAATTAGTGGTCAAAAGAGGTGTGTCCCCTTAAAGCCAGGACCACCCCTAAGTTGTCCCGAGTTGAATTGACCCCCTCTTTACAAAATCCTCCATGTTGGATGGGAGGATTTTAGCCAAAAGGATAAGAGAATGCCCCCTCCCCAAAGTGAGGAGACATACAAAGGGTGTAGTCTCCCCAAAAGTAAATATCCCATTGGCTACTGCCTGACAGTGCCTGTAACACCCCTAAATTCAGTAGTTAGGAGCACCTCTGAACCTTGATCCTCAGATTCCTGCAACCTAAGAATAAAAGGATGAAGAAGACGCTTTGCAGCTGAGTTTGAAGATGACTACTGATTTGGCCCCAGCCATAGTGGTGCATCTCCCTGCGAAGAAGAGGATGTCTGTCTTGTGGCCAGTGACTTCCAGAACCCATGGAAGACTGACCATGCTTCAACAAAGACCAGATCTGCCGAGGACAGTGGCAATGTCCAGAAAAAACCAACCACAAGGACTCCGGATTCAGTTGGAACCTCAATACCTGGTTTCGGCGGAGCGGGGTAGGTCTAATAACCACCCTTGGGCGACAGAACTTAGGCTATCACGCCACCCCAAGAGGCTCGCCAAGCACCGACTGGAGTGGCACTTTCCAATACGTTAGGCCATTCCATAACGGAAGTGTCTAGTTTTTCCGACACTTACCTAGGGTAGTTTTTATCCAGACATCACTGTAAATAATTAGCCACACACCCTCACAATCTTGTAGATAGTTTATTTCACCGGTCCTGATGAATTGCCGCTGGATCCCCCTGACCTTGTAGGCATGAAACATGTTGACCACCTGAGCAGAGTAGAGTAGTCCCTGACCCATTTAGTCAAGACTACCACCTCTCATTTCATTTTTAATAGGGTGGTTTACTGACCGAATAAAATCATATATTCAGACTAACCAACCCCTTTTTAAACCACACTCACAAACATCTACACTTACCTGGCCCTCACTTGCACTCACCCTCGGCAAGGAACAAAAGATCTCCGCCAAAGAGCCCCATTCCTGGGTGCCCGTCGGGAATTGCAGCGCCGACCCGACGAGGAGCAAAACCCAGATGATGAAGCATGACACCTAGCTTGCTGGGTGTGTGAGGGTTTTAGTTCCACCAATGTGGGTTCCCCCACCCTACACAAGCTAGTACTCTTTCAGGCTTACTAGACATTGCCTCCCACTTTGTCTGAATTCCAAGGATGAGTGTACTCTGCACACTCCTATACAAATAGAGGAACTGTATACCCTTTCCGTCTAAATAACCTCAATACCTGCCCATTCCTCACCCGACGCCCCGGGCCAGATTCTGAGTGGCTCACCTGTCCAGTGAAGACTCCCCAGTGATCCTGACCTTGAGTCAATGTTGGCGGACCTCTCCTGGACTCCACAAAGACGCCTGAAGTCTCACTCTCATCTCGAAGGGTTCCACTGACTGTGATTAGCTCTGGTAAAGGAAATCTGACACCAAAGGGCACCCCTTCATTCTCAGCCCCCTAACTTTGGGGAGCCCAGACTCCATTTACATCTCAACTTACCTTCCCAGCCGGTCACCTTCAACCAGCCTCCTGGTCTGAGCTTGCAGCCTCTTTGTGCAACTGAAATTCCTCATTGAAAAGCATTGGGTGCCTGACGCTGATGGTGTTAGGTTGGTTCTGCCTTGTGGCATCGCCTGTGCTTGCTTCAACCCCTGGGGTCTTTGCCCTAATACCAGGGGTACTTACATGCAACCCGCACCTCTTAGGTGCCTCCAGTCACTGTTGACTAACAGTGGGCCCAGTGACCTCTGCACCCGGCCGCCCCAGTGCCGCTGGTGGTACAGTATCTACCTTGATATGACCCTTGCCCAGTGTTGGTCTGATCCCCTGAAGACTGGATGTGTAAGTCGAGTACTTACCTGTAACTGCATATAACTGTTTTCCTCCCATAGGATTGCATTGTGTTTTCTGCCTATTACACTAAATGTCTTTTACATTTGATAAATTTGGTACTGCTTGACATTGCTAAAGTATTTTTAATACTACTGTAAAGTATTTGACTGCCTTTACAAAACAATACCTACTGCATTTGAAAAGTATTAATACCCTAGAAACTGTTACTTACCTGAAACTGAGCTCCTCTTGGTGCTAAGAACAAAAATAAACAAATTAATAACTTTTTATACAAAACAACTGGTCTTGAGGGAACTGGTGGACGAGGCTTCTGAGGAAGAGAATGATGGGGTAATTTAAGATTCGTATGTGAGATATTGTCAAGGGTTGTGGTCAAAATAGTGATGGCGGGTAAAATGCTGCAGAAATGTATGTCGCTGGAATGCACTTATACCGGGATTTATCGGAACTGTATGTGCCTTTCTAATTGTTATAATAAAAAGTTTTTTTAAAAAAATTAAAAAAACTGGTGTTGGATTCAGTCATTGAGTGTGTGTAATCATTTCTTGCCTGAGTGTGTACAACAAATGCTTAACACCGCCCTCTGATAAGCCTGAGTGCTTGACCACACTGCCACAAATAGAGCTTTTAGTATTATCTACTTCAGCCTCCGGGGATCCACTGGACTCTGTGCACACTATACCTTACTTTGGTATAGTATAGACAGAGCCAGCTTCCTATATTGGTGGATTAGCGTTGGGGTCTACAACCTTGCATTTGCTGGACCACTCTGATAATAAGTGGGCACACGACTACAATCCAAGGCTTTAGATTCAACTGCGTTTTTTGAATTAACAATTTGTCCAAATTTTCAAAAGTCTTGTTAGGGCCTTGGTTAAGTCCCTTCAGTAATTTGAAAAGTTTAAAAAGCTTACTTGGGTTAGGTGTAAAAGTGTTAAGAAGTTTTTTAGTCCTTTTAAAAAGACCCCGACTATTATCAAAATAATGGTATATGCAGAGAATGTGGTCGTGGAGCTCAACCTGACCTCATACCTCCATCTTGGCAGGAAGAAGCTATTGTCCTTCTGTAAATGTAAGAAAATCTAAACTGGGTTCCAATCCTACCAAGGCTAAATTCCAGGAGCCATTGGCAGATTATGCTAAGGAACACCCTTCTGAAGAGGAAGACCTCTCCCAGAAGAAGAAAGTGGTGATGAGGGGCACAAATCCCAACCCCATCACCTACCTAGAGAAAATATGGTCCCTGCACCTTTCTTTCCAAAAGTAGTAACTAGGGTACCTAGATCCCACACAGGTGGGGTAGGCATCCCAAGTGACATTGAGGACACCCTCAACAAAGAAGACATCCTCTAGCAAGGTTGACTAAGAGACTAGCCCTAGAGACTAAACTCATAGCTCTAGAAAAGTAAAGAGCAGAAGTGGGTCTAGCACCCATAAATGGTGGCCAAAATGTAATACCTAGGGACAAAGAGAATTCTTATGGCCCTAAAATTCCCAAAGGGATCGTCCCCAAATATAAGGAAGGTGATGATATCACGAAATGGTTCACAGCCTTTGAGAGGGCCTGTGGAATGAGAAAGGGGATGTCCCACTGGGGAGCATTTCTTTGGCAGGTAGCGCAAACATGGGAAGTGTGCCCTGTATGTAATACAAAACACACAAGATGATGGACGGAATGTTGCACATTGGCAAAACATTCACCCCCAGTCACAGATCTGGATTTAATACATCGTTAATTTGCTCACCACGCCACCCCATTTCAGACATGGCCATATGCAAATCAGTCTTGACCCTGTGCCTCATGGGAACAGTCCAGCCCGAACTGCCAAGCCATGTCTTCCCTGGACCGGAATCAAGCATCTTAGGACCGGTTTCGGGGTTTCACCCCTCTTCAGCCAGGATAGCTTGACTCCAGTGGCGTAGTGAGCACGGGACCCACGTCTGGGCATACCCTTCCCACATAGGGCGAACAGCAAAACATACAAGATGATGGACGGAATGTTGCACATTGGCAAAACATTCACCCCCAGTCACAGATCTGGGTTTAATCCATCGTTATTTTGCTCACCACGCCACCCCAGTTCAGAAACCCGAAACCGGTCCTAGGATGTTTGTTTCCAGTCCAGGGAGGACCTGGCTTGGCAGTTCGGGCTGGACTGTTCCCATGAAGCACAGGGTCAAGACTGATTTGCATATGGCTAGGTTCAAACTGGAATGGCATGCTGAGCAAAAAAACGATGGATTTAGGCCCAGATCTCTGTACTGGGGTGAATGTATGACAATGTTCTGCATTCTGTCCATCAACTGTTGTTTTTGCATTTGTCACCCCGAGTGGGACGGGTATGCTCAGACGTGAGTCCCGTGCTCTCCATGCCACTGTATTCAAGCTATCCTGGCTGAAGAGGGGTGAAACCCCGAAACCGGTCCTAGGATGCTTGTTTCCAGTCCAGGGAGGACCTGGCTTGGCAGTTCGGGCTGGACTGTTCCCATGATGCACAGGGTCAAGACTGATTTGTATATGGCTAGGTTCAAACTGGAATGGCATGGTGAGCAAAAAAACGATGGATTTAGGCCCAGATCTCTGTACTGGGGTGAATGTATGACATTGTTCTGCATTCTGTCCATCAACTGTTGTTTTTGCATCTGTATGTAATACGGCCCCTGGTGCTTCTAGAGCCTGGGGACAGTCTGACTGTGGCGACCCAGGATGTCATGTCTGCCCAGTGTCCCTCCCTTTCACTGTGCCACCATCTATCAGGCTGTCTTTAGTGGCCTCTGCGTCGTAAACAGAAGATCAGGCCTGTATTATGGATAGAGCACACTTTCCATGTGTGTGCCACGGTGCACCTGCTATAAGGTGCAAACATGGACAGTGCGCCCTATCAGGAAGAATGTGCTGCCTTCGAGGCAGCCGCGAATTGCAGCAGATTCAAGAAAAATGTAGAGCAGCTCTTTGAAAGCTGCTCTGTGTTTTTCTGTGCAAGTAGCAACCCTCCTACACTTTTAAGAGGGAATAGAGATCCCCTTGCAGGAGGGTGCAGTGAGTGACTGCACCCTCCTCCAATGTGATGTTTGGGGGGTCAATGGGACCCCCTTTCATCCTTTCAGAGGGCGGCATTTACTCTTGTGGATGAGTAGAAGTGCATGCTGAAGTGGATGAATGTCTTGATGTCTTCATGAAAGGATAACTAGAAAAGTGCATGGTTGGATCAGTATGGGGGAAAGAGTGGGTGGACAGACGGCTGTCAGTGGATGGATGCTTGTGTCGTTTATGGTAGAAGCAGGCATGGACGTTACCGCACAAAACAAGTAAGCGATTTCTGGTAACACAAATCTGCTAGTGAATAAAACGAGTTAATGAACAACAAATCCAGATGTGTTCTGACAAAGAGTTCTAAGAAATGAGATTACCATATGGCACCCTTATTCCATTTTGGACAGAATTCCAAGCCTTATTGCCTACGAACTGACTGCTCGAATTGTCAGCCTTGCTCACTGTCTGCAGACAATAGTTAGGTATAGAAATGCACTGGAAATTAGTTACAGTTATAAAACAAGACTTCACTTTATCAGATTACGATAAGTGTAAATGAATTTTCTTCCTATGTGACCCTTCCTTAAAAATGCATCTGCACAAGGCCTTCTGGTTCAAATGGCCAAACCCTGTCCAGAATGTGACACCCCCATGTGGCACCTGCCTTTCTCCTGGCCAGTGCCAGATGATATGTTATGTTATGTTATTTATATTTATAAAGCGCACAGATGCCACAGCCAAGCGGCGTCCCGGCGCTATAAAAGAACGAGCAACATAACACCAAGCACATAGTAACCAACCACGACCATTAAGCCAAAGGAAACAAAAATGTTTTCACAGCCTTTCTGAAAGGCAGCAAGTCAGAAATAGAACGAATACTAACAGGCAGTGTGTTCCAAAGGCTGGCTGCCAAGACACCAAATGAGCGGCCGCCCACTCTGGCTTTTTTAAAATGGGGAACCTTAGCCAGAAATTGACCCGTTGATCGTAATGCTCTAGCAGGGATGTAATAACAAATGGTCTGAGCTAAAATAGGAGGAGAGGCAAACTTCAGGCACAATGCTTTAAACTTTATCCTCTGCCTAACGGGCAACCAATGAAGATCAGAAATGGAGCGCCTAACTGAACAAAACTTAGGCAGACCAACCAACATTCTGGCAGCCGCATTTTGCACACGCTGAAGGCGTGTAAGCTCTGCTTGGTTGGTGCCCAATAAAAGTGCACTGGCATAATCTAATCTAGAAAGAATCATAGCCTGGACTATGAGTTGCCTAGTAGAGGCATCAAAAAATTAAAAAATGGGCCTAAGACTCTGAAGGACACCAAAACAGGTACCCGCAACTTTTTTTGTATGAGGGGTAAATGATAAATTGGCATCAAGCCACACCCCAAGATTCTTCACCTGGGTCACCGGGATAGGGGCTTGGCCAAGCTCTGATGGCCACCAATCGTCTCCCCAAAGGTGAGCTTCTTTGCCCAATACCAAGACTTCAGTTTTAGTAGCATTAAGTTGGAGACGGTTATCCGTCATCCAGCTTGCCACCTCCTTAAGGGCTCTCTGAAAATTAGAGGCATCCAACGCAGTATTCCCATTTATTGCGACCGCTAATTGGGTGTCATCAGCGTATGACACCATAGTTAGGCCCCATTTATTGGCAACCCCCATCAGTGGTCGCACATACAGGTTGAACAGGGTCGGACTAAGTGCCGAACCCTGCGGAACTCCTTGGTAGATGTGGCGAGGAGTAGACTCATAGGGAGGTGTGAACACTTTAAAAGTACGCTCAGCCAAAAATGAACGAAACCAGTCTAAAGCAGTACCCTCCACTCCGGCTTCTCTTAATCTCTGAAGCAAAATCGGGTGAGAAACAGTGTCGAAAGCGGCACTAAGATCCAAAAGGATCAGTGCCGCCGTCTGTCCAGAGTCTAACATCCTCCGTAGGTGCTCAACCATAGCCAACAGAGCTGTCTCTGTGCTATGGCCTGCTCTAAAGCCGTTCTGGGAAGGGTGAAGAATGCCTGTTTTTAGAAGATGACCAGATAGAATATTATTAGCATGAGCCTCAGCAATCTTAGAAATCCATGGAAGCAAAGAAATGGGCCGGTAATGTTCTGGTTTGTTGGGTCTAAAGTAGACTTTTTCAGTATCGGCATAACCATAGCTTGCTTCCATTTTATGGGTACCGTCCCAGAAATAAAAGATAGCCTGATGAGATTGTGAAGAAACGGAAGACAGATCTCAGCGGATTCCCTAAATTGTGCAGGTCTCAAAGGGTCCACCGGAGAACCCGATTTAACTTTCACAACTAAGGAATCAAACTCTTCCTGGGATGGCACAGGAAGCACTAACAATGGACTAGAGATTGCATACATAGATTCTACATTGTTAGTGGATGTAGTAGAAGAGGGAAAAGATCTGTAAATCGCATCCACTTTTTCCACAAAAAAAGATGCTAGCTCTTCACAGTGAGCCAGAGAGCCATTCCCCAACACTGCGGTTTTCATGTTTGTTAAATCTTTAAAAACATTAAAGATTAATTTGGTTGGGTTAGCACAGTTCTTAAATTCTGAGGAGTAGAAAGAAGCCCGTGCTTTACAAATAGCTCGATGATATAGCTTAATGCTGGCCTGATATCTCTGTTTAAGAATGGGGTCGTATGCCTTACGCCAGGCTCTTTCTGCCCTTTTACAGGCGACCTTAAGGAGCCTAAGGGATTCATCATACCATGGGCTAGAATGGCCAGGCCTGGTCTTACTCCAACCTGCTGGGATTAAAGTGTCTAAACCGTGGGTCAACCATTTACAAAAGTGGTCATACCCGGAGGTAACATCAGTAGGATGTTCTGGTAGATGTTGTATCAAAAGCTGGTGAAAATCCTCCAGATTCAAATTCCTCCAAGGACGTTTAAAGACGGCGGATGTAGTACTTTTAAAGGGAGAGACGTTCGAAGTGATCCGGATTTCAATCAAGTAATGGTCTGTCCAGATTATTGGCTTAGGCGGCAGTGCCTTCGCATTATCCAGATTCGTCAGGAAGGGGTCCAAAATGTGACCCCCTACATGAGTCTGACAGCTAATTTGCTGTTATAGTCGTAACGCCTCAAGATGATGAAGCAAATCTGCCCCAATCCACCAACAGAAGGTGCATTGGTCGAAACATTGTGTAAGATCATTGAGAACCCATGGAGATGGCACTGGAACCAGATGATCAAGCACTCAGGGTCCAAAAAATCCTACCAGAAGTTCAAGAAGGAGCTAAACGCTGCACTTTTGTAGAAAATTCTTCATCTAGAAAAACTGATTGACAACCACCCCAATCAATCAATCAATTAATCAGGGGTTGATAAAGCACAAATACTCACCCGTGAGGGTCTCAAGGTACTTAGGGAAGGGGGGAGGGGGGCAGCTCCGTTGAGTGCTGAGGTAATCCAATAAGCCAGGTCTTGAGGTCCTTCCTGAACGGGGGCAGTGTGGGAGGTTGCCGGATGTGGGGGTAGGAGAAGGACTTAACTCCCACTCTAGTGGCAGAGTGGCCAGAGAGAGCTGGGCAGACCAGAGGTGTCTTTTGGGTATGTGGAAGCAGAGGCGGCTGTCCAGGTATGCGGGTCCGGTATTGTGAAGGACCTTGTATGCGTGGGTGAGGGGTTTGACGGTTATTCTTCTTTCCTCTGGAAGCCAGTGGAGATCGTGGAGGTGTTGGGTGATGTGACTGCAACGTGGGATGTCGAGGATCAGTCTGGCTGTGGCGTACTGGACAGTCTGCGATTTGTGAAGGAGTTTCTTGTTGATTCCAGCAAATAGAGCATTGCCGTATTCCACTGATCAAAAGAAAGACAAAACTTGGACCAGAGGCGTAGCTAGAGCTTGTGGCGCCCGGGGCTATCCCTCAGATTGCCGCCCCCGGGGAGGGGGGGGGTTGCTGGGGTAAAAGGATGGCGAGCACTTGAAAGAGGACCGAGAGACACGTAGTATCGCCGCTAATAGTTACCTCGATCATGCAAGTTACAAGCACATACATGACACGGTCCAAGGCTACACAGTTGAATACACCGGTGACTGGCAGTACTAAAGAGAACACACAGACTGTATGATCTATCTGGAGACTCAGAAAAACCGCATGTGACATCCATCAGAGAGCTGCGTGAATAATTACCTGGTAATCCCCTCAGCACAATGCAAACATGCACATACATGACACTGTTTAGGGATCCATCATCTACAGCTGACATTAAATGACCATTCATCATGGTCTCCCCATTAAAGCAGTGCACTTTGTGATCTGCATGGTACATGTTCTTTGCAGCAGGCACATTAACCCTCTGTGCTACCTTTCCAGGAGTCAACCCTTCCACCAGACAAAGCTCGGATCTCTCTCTAGGAAGAACATTAAGCACCGAAGTTATCATGACATTTTTATTGTTTCTGAAAATTGCTGGAGGCCAGGAAGGAGGCAGCAAGTTTTTTTTAAACCATAATATACTTGCAAACACTACGCACCCACCCGAAATAGGTACCCAGTGCGGTCACACCGTTCGCATCACCCTAACCTGCTCAAGGTTCATGTGACCTCAGTGACAGAGTCACAGCGACTGGATCACTCTTGCGCTAGGGTGTGCTGCTTCGTAGGCCTGCCCACAAGACTGGAGATGAACTTCAGTATGGATTGTGGTGGACAGGCCTTCAAGGTTAACTCCCAATTGACACCACTAGGGTACACCTGCTTGTGCTAAGACATCAAGCCTTCTAAGGTCTAGTGGGGCCTTGTAAGGTCTAGCATGGGAATGTGCTCCCTCAGTAGAGTGGTCTGGTGGACTGGTCATGAAGGCTGAACCCAGTTCCCCAGTTCCAAATTCGACAGCTCTGGCCATAGTACCACATCCTCTCCCCCACTGAACACCATACTGCCCCACTGAGAGAAACTCTCACTGCCTTCAGCTATAACCTAATTGTGCCCGCTATAAACACTTGGATGTGGCTCAATTCAAATTATGCACTTGATAAGAGTAATATGGTGCCTAAAAAAAAAAAGTAAAAGCAACCACTCGCAGGGAATGCAAGATTAAGTAAAGCATGTGAAATGTAAGCAGAAACAACATGGTTACCTTAACGATCTCTCACTCACTATTCAGAAATCAGCGAGTGGTTTTACCTGAAAAGCTAAGGACATGACTACAGGGCCCTGAAGGGAACCGTTAAAATGTCCATTGCTTATATCCTTAATAAACGTAAGCAGTATGGTTTAGATAGACCACATCCATAAACAGAGCCATGGTACGCATTTTGTTTTCCAATCCACCCATCAACCAGGTATTGCAGTACCTCCAGGAATGGTACACTTTCCCACCTGGGGACAACAATGCTGTTCAAAGAAAGACGAGAAAACAAAAGTAGCGCTTTACTGTAAAGTCTGTAAAGTGAGGCTGATGTGTTTGGATGTGAATAAAACGAATCTGGCCACTTTGCAACCACTCTGTCTTGCTTTATTTAGTTATGTATTTATTTTTCATATTTAAAACCTTCTATTTCTCTCCCTCCCGCTGCACTTTGGAATAGAAAAATGTCAGAAAAAGGGCATTTCCCGCAAGAGTGTTTTTCTTTTTTGGATCCATTTCACAGGGAAGCAACTAAATGAAAGAAGGAAAGAGGTTGTGAACCGTTTCTTCAAGTCACTGTTTTCAGTAAGTGAGGAGCAAGACAGAAAGAGAGGGAATAATAGGAAGAGAAGGGGGGACAGCTGCCAGCACAAAAAAGAAGAGGACTTTGCCCGAGTCCTATTCCTTCCCTGCCCGTCCCCGAACGTCCACGAAAGCAAGCCCAGCCTTATCTGAATGCCTTTGTCCACCCCCAAAATAATGCCGCCTGGGGCGGACCGCCCCTCCCCCTAGCTACGCCACTGTTGCTGTGCTCTGTATTGATGTTCGTTGTGTCTCGGCATCTTTGCTCGGATCAGTAGTAATGTTCGTTGCGTTCTGCCATCTTTGCTCAGATCAGAGGGGATGTTTGTTGTGTTTTGTATTGATGTTCGTTGTGTCTTGGCATCTTTGCTTGCATCAGTAGGGAGGTTTGTTGTGTTTTGGACTCCTTGCTCTGATCAGTAGTGAGGATTATTGCGTTTTGGCATGTTTGCTGTAATCAGTGGTGATGTTCGTTGTGTTTCTGCATCGTTGGTTGGATCAGGGCCATGCTGTGCTGCATGAAAGGGAAAGGGCAGGAATGTGCCATATTAAACCATATATGGTGCACCTCTGCCCTTTCTTTGCCCTGGTGCCCTTTTGGCTGCCTTGTGCCAATGCCGGCATCATTGCGCAGTGGTACAAGGGTGCTTGCGTTGTATGCAGGATTGTTTTTGTGCAGGAAGGGGCATTTTCTTGCACAATAACTATCCTCAAAGACCAATAAAGATATTTCTCCGTGCTGCACCTTCTCTGGGAGGCCTTGTGTATTTATCCAGGGAGGCATGTCCTTGTTAAGAAGCAAGAGGGCAGTTTTGTTGAGGCTGTGCTGCCTGCCACTGCTTAAGGTCTTCTGGTTGGCTGTCAGAGCTCAGTGTTTGTGATACTTGAGCACAGTTTTAGACAGACCAGGAGGATATGGGGTCTCTGTGGTGTTGTTGCCTGCATCCTGGAGTCTTATCTGATATGAGGATCACCTTTTGTTGTACAGTCACCATAAAGAGAACATCAGAAAAGCATGTAGGCCATTGATCTTGAAAAGCATATCCAGTATGGAACAGTCATAATAAGCAGCTGTGAGTTATCAGTCCATATTGAGAGAAAATGTGGTATTAAGGTGCTACATTGGGAGAAAATGTTGTACTCCAGTCTGACATCACATTAGGTTCACAGAACACTGCGGTACAAAGTCACCCTTAGAAAACATTAGCACGAGTGTTGAAATCTTTTAGGAGCACAAATCATGTTCATGTGCAAAAGCACATATGTATGTACCAAATGAACACTGCTGCAACACCAGCAGGTGCACACATCACACCAAGAAGAGAAACACAGTTAGGTGCAAACGCCCCCATGGTGCTGTGTCAATAGGAGTGTGGAAACACATGTAGAAGAAAAACCATGTTTACTCACACAGGCACACTTACATGTAATAATAACTTTTATGTGCAAAATCAGACTTAGAAGGAAATACACATGTAGGCCCTCATTAGGAGAGGCGCAGTGTTTGGGCAGACATTCATCAGACTCCTAATGGTGGGGAATTATTGGATCAAACGAAAGACTCCCAATTATGAGTTTGTTGCCAAAAAGGGGAATAACATGCAGATTTTGGTGCTAAAAGTATCAAAACCTGCATGTTCTGATAATTATTGTGAATTTTTCAAATGCTACACTTTAGCAGAACTAACCTGACGAAGTTTAAAATGGGAATACTACACGGGCGCGGTGTTAGCCACCAAACTCCTAATCGTAATATGTACAGTAACAGGAGTTAACATAAATACATGTATACCCGCCATGTACGTATGTGTCTATGTTTTTATTACTTTACTCCTACTGTTAAAAATAAATAAAAAAATTGAGTCTCTCCAATGTACTACCCTATGGTTCACCCTATACCTCTCTCAATATATCCTCTACGTCCACTCGCTATCTCATCCCACATCCCATTCCACTACTATGATCTCCAAGATATCCCTTTATAGACTCTCCCTCCTCTATCCCTCCTTGCATCACCCCAAACCTCCTCCTACTACTATGATCTCCCAAAGAACACTTTCTACATTTTTCCCTCCTGTATCCCTCCTTAGAGTTGTCTGGGACCTCATTTTACTACTAAGATCTCCCTAATCCATTTCTAGAGGCTTCCTTCCACCATCTCTCCTTTACTCATTCCAAACCTCCTACTACTGCTATCATCTCCCTATAAACACTTTCTAGACTCTTTCTCTCTTCAATCCCTCCATTATCCTTTTCAATCCGACTGACAGACTCACATGTCCACTGATCAAATTCATTCATATTTCCCTATACTAATTCATGACTAACCCTTTTGGGTTCCGGAATAGTTTGCTACTCGCCGAAAAGTACTTCAACGCCTTGTCAGGGGTATTAAGAGCTATATAAAGACAATTACAATCACGTGTCGCAATTTACCATGCTAACTCTAAACGATGGCCTTTGTCGCAAAATCCCTCATTGCTCAACATCAACAGAAGTGTGTAAGGACTTGTGGGAACAAATTCACATTTAGCTGCAAAATAGACGTAGGCACAAAATCGCTCATAGATCCAAAATCGCTCATAGACATTTTCATTACTCTCTCGAAACTCTGCACAATACACAATTTACACAAAATGTCAAAATTATGAGAGCAAGATTTTTGACATATTTTTACTGTAGTGAACTGGTTTGGGCAAAAAAATGTCTCACTGGAAACAGATTGCGGTAGAAAATGTAAAATTGGAGCAGAAAGTGAATAGTGGGAAACATTTTCTCTTCCACCAGCCAGTCCCTTCGCTCGAAGCTCAAGTGATGCTTTACTGCACAGGGGGCTTCACCTTCAATTGCTCTTGCATTAAGCCCAAAGTGCAGTTTGTGTAATTTGTGCATTATTTTAATTTCTTTTTCTGACAATTTACGCCATTACGGGGGAAAAAAATGGACATCGTGCTAGAAGCAACATCAGAAGCGTGGAACCTTTTTGTCCGCAAACCACTCTAAGTGCAAAATCAGAATTGGTGAAGATCAACAAGAGAGTGCAGGCACTTTCAGGTACAAGAATACAACATTTCAGCCTCAATTATGAGTGCCCGAAGAGGTTTGGCACTATTTCTCACTCCAGATGTAATCTCTTTGCATGGCTTTGGAATACACAAGGTGTGATACATGGCGCTCATTCAATTTCGCCCCTAAAAATATGGGCAAAGCTGGGGCAGTATTATACCTAGAGCGCATTCTCCTTGATTGTGCCGGGCACAATCAAGGAAAAGGCGCTGTATTAGGATGAATGCGCTGCCCCCAGGACCAGCACATTCATCTGAAACAAGGAGCGGCTGCTTTGAAGCCGCTTCGTGCGTCACAGAGCAGGCGGCAACCCGCCAGCACTTTTAAAGGGAATTAGAGATCCCCTTGCAGGCAGGTGTAGTGTGTGCTTGGGAATGTCTGGGGGTCCATGGGACCTGCGTTCCTCCCTCCAGAGGGCTGCTATCAGTGGGCACACTGACTTTTAGGTGGCGCACACTCAGTGCGCCCCCTGACATCATCTTTGCCTCTGCGCCCACATCAGTAATACGGCACGGATGCAGAGGCAAAAGGATTCCCTCATTTGCATGGGGACACGCCCCCATGCAAATGAGGGAATGCCCTCTGATGATAGTGCCGGCACTTTATGTCCGCCACTGCTATCGGTTTTACAGAGGGGAACGCACAATAGTCTACGGCCCCTTCTGTAATACCAAAGTGCCCCAGAGCAAGCAAAGTGGTAGCCAACACCAGCTGCGCCCAGGGACACTTCGCTATTACAGCCCCTGGTGCCATCTGCACCAAAGTCCGCATGTTCCTGTATTTACCAGGTATTTTTCTCCCATTCTGTTTTGGCAGGCTTGATCTGTCAAAATCCAAACAGGAAAAATTCAGACAGCGTGGGGTTTCTGAAACCTCTTTACATGCAACCCCTGCACAAAAAGCTATTTGCTTAAGAGCCACAATTTACGAAAGCACTTCTAATCCCCTCTGAGCATAAACGTCACACTTAGGGTGTCTTACAAAAGCAAAATAATCATGAGTGGGATGCCTGAATTCAGTGCTTTAAATGGGCAGGTGCTGTTGGCACTTCTCTAATTCGAAAGGGACAGTACCTGCACTTCTCAGCACAGTTGCAATACATTCAATGGGAGAGTATCTGCACTTCTAAGGAGCGAACAGATAATAGCGATACTCTCACTTTTATATTTCCATTTGAAGCACTGCTTGAATTCATCTCAGCCACCGGTAGCTTGGAGCCCAAAAGGCTGAATCCGATTTGCCAATGGCTGGTGTCTGTCTCGAGGCATAGTGGGCAACAATATTGCCCTGCCATGCTGACAAAGTTACCCTTCATCAGGGAACCCGTTATTTCCCCTTGTGCCAGCATGCTGTACTCCTCTTCCTGGTTGGCTGCAGTAGTGCATGATGAAGGTCACTGCTCTCTGCCTATTGGCCCAATAATTGCCAATGTTTAACATGCAGTGCTCAGTTAGTGTGCAGTTTGGTAATTACTGAAGTACTGCTTGTGCATGGCAATAGTTCACAGTTTACAAAGCAGGTTACTCAAGCACAGATGGCACGTACTACCCCACTGGGTCACTGGGGGAGCCTCCACTGAGCTGGTACAGTGTGCCAGCGGTAACTGTGGAGACACTGACAGCCATCGTTATGATAACTAACACATGATAATCCACACCTGTTGATCGCTCTTGGAACCTGAAGGTGCCGTAGCAGTACAGATGGCCTTCTGGGCCCGGTGCCACTGCACCGGTTCGACCATTGGTAGCAGTGTTCCTGACCTGATTGCATGTCCTAAGCAGGCAGTTGAAATGGTCTGTTGCGATCTATCTATCTATCTATCTATCTATCTATCTATCTATCTATCTATCTATCTATCTATCTATCTATCTATCTATCTATCTATCTATCTATCTATCTATCTATCTATCGTTATATTTAGGTGAATATGTCAGCGACAACATTAAAGTTTTGAACTAGAAAAACACAGAAATTGACCAGTTAACTTGGCCCCCGCCATGCACTGCTTATGACCTCACATATTATATCATGCATGGCATGTTGTATGACATCATGTATGACATCACAAATTACATAATTGATGACATCACTAATGATCTCACTGTTGACATCATCCTATGAGTTTGCTAGTTTGTTTGATAGTTTACTTAGTGGTGGGGTACTACCAAATTACTTCTTTACCTAATTTTGTTCAGCCTGTGTCCAGCTATTGGGTGTGTTTGCAACAGCAGGGGCGGCTCCTCCGTTAAGGCAGAGGAGAGTCGCCCCATTAACCATATTGCCCCCAGATATGGAAAAAAAAATTGGAAATAAACCTCATTTATTACCATTTTATTTTCCAAACCCGTCCTGAGCCAAGCGTGTGGACACAGGGGCAGGGCTTTCTGGTTTCAAAGCAGTGATAGGCATGGCACTTTAAACTGCGCAGGTCTTTTTGGCTGGCCGTCTTGTGATGGCCAAAAACACCTGCACAGTTTAAACCTCTCTAACTCAGCTGTCTTGGAAAGCTGAGTTAGAGACAGCAGAGGGCTTCAGTGCCCTCTGGAGCGGTGTGAGAGGCTGCTCCCTCCAATCCTGGTGCAGCTTTAATTCTGCATGAAAGCAGCACCAGGATTGGTGACTGCAGCTTCCTGGTCCCGCACTGGTGCCTGCCTTCCTCCCTGGACCTGAGCGAGCAGGACGTTGTGCCAGGATCAAAGGTAAGTGTATTTTATATTTATTTATTAAAACCTTTTATTGATTTCCCTCCCACCCCACTACCCTCCTTACATGCCAGCCGCCACTGTACAAAACACATGTGCTCCTAATGTACAAAGGTGTGTATGGCTATTGAACACATTATAATTCTTTGTATTCAGGAGTGACTCTCTGTGCAGGTGACACGTGACAACTTGTGTCCTGTAAGGTCCACATACGTTTTTTGGTTCTGCGGAAAAGTCCCTACAAGGCAAAGATTCTACATAGTAGATACTAAGTATTGTAAACACCCTTGAGTATTTGGACAGACTTTTCTGAGCTTGACAATTTCTACATAACACAAAATGCTAACCAGATGCAAACCTATACACATGTGCTTGTTAATGAAGACTGCAGGCTGTATAACCTTTAGCTCCTTCAGACGTTGTGTGTTTTAAATTAATGGCGTTGTTCTTAGTAGATAATTTCTCATGAGTGTTTCACTGTGTGCAAAGAGTGTGGTAGAGAGTAAACCCTCTCCATAGAGTCAACACTGTTTACAGTACCCACCCTTCTACTCATATCCACTTAATTTCTGATTGTAGGATTGGTGACTGTGAAGGGCTTGATTCAGATGAAGGGCATTAGTTATGTTACAGAAGACGAATATCTGGAGGAACTGGTTTTCTCTCAACAGCTGTATACATATTGAACACTGTGTGCAGAGGGTGTCCCATGTATCTGTGGTTGATTGTTAATGTGTAATCGACTACCCATGAAGTGTATGGCAGAGGGTCAATGCTCCACATAAAACAAACTTTCCTAAGGGAGTTGTATGTGTTATGGCAATACTGATACTTTGTATAATTGTGAGCCTTTTTGTACTTTCTTTGTCCCCTAATGCCATACCCATTTATAAAGTAATGTAAACAACAGAAGCTTGGCTGATGTCATCAGTGATGTGATTTGAGATTTCATCAGTAATGCCATATGTTAAGTCATAGAACATGTCACAAGTGATCCAATACATGAGGTCATAAGCAGTGTATGGGCGGTGTGCAGGTTATTGTTAGCTGGTGAATTTCCATGTTTTTTTAGTTTAAAACGTTAAAGTTCTTACTGAGATATTCACTTAACTATAACGTCACATTAAACTTTGTTTTTTTAGGCAAATTTCTAAGTTTTTTTAACAACTAACACATATCTTTCTGTCACACTTAACTACAACGTTACTTCAACCTTTGTTTTTAAACATGAATTTCTAAGGTTTTTTTAACGTAAAGTAATATTTGATTGCAATACTTAAAAAGCTAACCCCCTTACCGCGCACAGCCTTTGGCCGTGCATGGCAGGGCGTGGGCTATGGCCCACCCCCCCAATGGCAGCCAATCCCGTGCTGCTCACAGCCTTCAGCCATGCACAGCAGGGGTTTGGCAACGGGACCTGAGGCCAGGCCCTGTAGCCAACCCACCCGGATGCACCCAGTCACCCACAGGCAGCCAACCCCATGCTGCACATGGCCCTTGGTCATGCGTGGCGCTGGTTTAGAAGCAGGACCTGGCTTGCAGCCAGACCCTGCGTCCAAGTTCCCACCGGTAGCCAGCCCCATGCTTTACACAGCCTTGAGCCGGGAGCAGAGGGGGGGCTGGCCAAAGTGCTTGGCCTGCTACTCGGACCTGTTGCCAAATCCCCAGCAGGTTGCCAATCCCATGCCACGCACAGCATTGATGTGTGCAGTGCTGGGTTGGAATTCGGACACCGGGCACCCAATCCCCTAGGGTCAAAACATATATATTATGCTGCACAGACCACATCCCGAGGCAATTTCCACTATAAAATGGGGGCTACATGGCCCCCCTCCCCAAGCCTTAAAAGGCCCAGGGATCCCATCTCCCAGCTTCAAATGCAATTAAAATAGGGAGGAGTGCATGCTCCCCCCCCCCTTCCTCGAGCCTTAATAGGTTTCTTGTACCCCGACCCCTGGGGCCAAAATCTAAGAGGAGTTGGGCATGCAGGCGATCTCTCTGAGCCTTTTTTGGCCCGGGGAACCATCTCCTGGGGTGAAATCAATAAAAAAGTCAAGGGTGCAACCCATTCCCCCATCCTGAGACTTATTAGGCTCGGGGACCCTTTATCCTGGGGCCAAACCAATAAAAAAGTCAAGGGAGCCTTCATAGGCCACAAGGACACCATCCCTTGAGCCATTTGTTGTTTAAAAGGGGAGGGTGTGTGTGTAGACCCTCCCTGTGCCTTCTCTGTCCCAGGGATCCATCTCCAGGGCGAGAGGTGGGGGCCCTGGTGCCCACCTGAGGCACACATAGAGCATATGTTGGGGACTGCAGGGGGAGCCCCAAGACACCACGGCCCCAGCCGGCCCACTTATGGTGCAGGAGCTAGCATTGCTGCCGCCGGAGGGGGCAGCTATATATGCTGGCTCCCTCCGGATGGGAGCACTATGCTTTCTGTTTACCTGCACGTATCATTGCAGGCAGGGAAACAAAACACGAGTCTGCTCCCAGCCTGCTGGAGCATTTTTAAATCTCCTGCCAGCTGGGAGCAGACTTACGTGTTTGCTCACATTTAACGAGAGCTTTAAAAATGCTCTGGCTAGACAGCAGCAATCACATGTTTCCATGCCCGCGCTATTTCGGGTAGGTAAACTATACTGTCCCATGGGTAGGCTCCTCAGGACTGAGTACTTGAGGTGATCCTCAGGGTGGGGTTCCTGGGGCCTATAAAGGCTCAGAGAGGGGGTTAGGGTGGCCCCCCTACCTTTAAAATTACGATACGGCCCCTGGAGATCGGGTCCCTCAGGCTTCTGGAGGCTTTGGGAGGTGGACTGTGTTGCACCCCTCCCCTTTTTATTTACCAATCAGCCCTGGGATATGGAGTCCCAGGAGACTTTCAAGGCTCGGGCGGAGGGTGGTGTGGCTCCCCCTCCCCTTTTTTTTAACTTAGGCCCTGGGTATGGGGTACCTGGGGATCAAAATGTACTCCGGGAAGGGACCCCTACTCACGACCCCCTCCCCATACCTTTTAAAAAAATAGTGGTTGCCAGATTGTGCCAAAAATATGACATTTTGTTTTGGGCTTCTGGTGAGCAGGCCCTCTTGCCCCTCCCCCCCCCCCCCCCCACACACAGGACCTATGTGGGCAGGGCATCTTTGCCAGCCCCCTTATATTATTTAGCTTTCTTTAACTTCAGGACAGGGGACTATGTCCCCGAGTCCAGTAATGGCTGCCAGACACATTTTTCTCATGTGGCTGGTGGAAAATCAGAGTGCTTGCTCCTGTGGGAGTCTGACTCCTGTGGGAGCAAGATGGCTCCATGGGCCAATCAGAATGCTCTGTTTTTTAATTGATGCTCCCACGAGAATCTTGCGGGAGTCTCTTGGTCCCTAATGTCCAGATATACAAATATTTTTGCACCTTAATTTCTCAAAAACTACTGAGCGAATTTACACCAAATCACAAAAAACGTTCAGCAGTTTTTGCGGTAGTGCTTTTTAAAGAAGTTTATTGAAAATGCAGGGGGATTGTGTGTTTGGGATCCCCTCCCGCTTGACGGATCACCCCAAAACTTTCTAGGTGCAGGCTAGGCAAAAAACCCTTTTTTTAGAAAGGTTTTTGGAGATATCTTAAACGGTGCTAAAGTTATTAGCAACACAAAAAATGCATTTTGTTGGGAAACGCTGACCTAATTATAACTACCCAGTATATCTACTGTCTCCTTCAGCCCTCAAAACTATAAACATTACAGTGAGTGCATGGAATTTGTACCATCCACCAAACAAAAGAAATAAAACAGAAATGCACTGGAGACTGTTGGCCTGCTCTGTAATGTAGAAACCACTCCACCTCAGCTAAGGCACTGAAACTATCAGCATGTGTGAGCGCCAGCTAATCAAGAACACATTATACCTCCTACTGCTGTTTGCATAGAAACCTGCACTCTGTGTTAATTTAACAACTGAAAGGTTTCCAGGCAGCTGCACTCTGCACTGCAATCAGTGGGGTATTAATGCTTGTAAGCACAGCTCTTTTGTCTCATCACCATGCCTGAGAGCACAGATGTGGGGTGTGCATTCTGTGGTGTGTGTGTGACTCAGAAGGGAAGATGATTGCCAGACAACAATACTTGACATCTCTATGTTGTCCCAGAGTTTCAGGGGGGCGCGTGCAGGCCCCCTACCTGAGCACTATTAGGCCCCGGGGACCACATCCTCCAGAGCCAAATATATTTTAAAAGTTAAGGGTGCTGCGCGGGCCACCTCCCTAAGGCTTCATGGGCCCTGGGCCCACATCCCTCTGGGCTGTTTTTGTTTAAAAGGGGAGGAGGGCTGCGTGGAAGCCCTCCCTGGGCCTCCTCGACCCCATGGACCCCATCCCCCTGGGCCAAATGTGGGTGCCCTCGTGTCCACCTATGACACCCATACAAAATATGTTGGGGATGCGGAGGGAGCCCCACGGCCCCAGCAGCTCAAGCAAGCTCCCAGCATGGAGTTGGCATTGCTCCCACCTGGAGGGGGCAGCTAATTATGCTCGCTCCATCGGTCGAAAGCAAAATGTGTTCTCTTTCCCTGCTTGCATCAATGCAGGCAGGGAAACAGAACACAAGTCTGCTACCAGCCTGCGGAAGCATTTTGAAATCTCCAGCCAGCTGGGAGCAGACTTATGTATTTGCTCCCATGTGGCAGGAGATTTAAAATGCACCTGCCAGACGGGAGCAAACACATGTTTTCCTGCTAATGTAGGCAGGGAAACTACTCTATCCAAAGGGTGCGATCCCTGGATGAAGTTGGAGCCCCAGGGTCTGTAAAGGCTCAGGGCGGGGGTTTGCGCGCCCTCCCTTTCATATTACAATACGGCCCCAGGAGATGGCGTCCCTAGGGCTTTTAGAGACTTGAGGGGGGGGCGCTCGGCACTCCTCCTCCTTTTATTTACTGATTAGCCCCAGGAAATGGGGTACCCGGGGACCTTCAAGGTTCGTGGAGGGTTACTGTCTAGTCTCTCTCCCCTTTTTTATAATTTCAGCCTGGAGGATGTGGTCCTAGGGGCCTGAAATCGGCTCGGGAAGGGAGGCACTACTCATGGACCCTCCCCCTATATATATTTTTTTAAATGGCTGCTGCCATTTTTTTGTTTTTGCTGTGATCCCGCAGGACTAAGGCTCTGGTGAGGAAGTTCTTGTGGTCCCCCCCACAAGGCCAAGGGGGGGGCAGGACATTTCTACCCTGCCTCCCTTTATTAGTTAGTTTTTTTAATTGAGGACAGGGGACAAAGGGGACTAAGTCCCCGATTCCTGTAATGGCTGCCAGCAACAATCTTCTCATATTGCTTGCAGCCAATCAGAGCGCTCGCTCCCGCAAGAGTCTGACTCCTGCGGGAGCAAGATGGCTCAATGGAAAGAAAGTTCCATGGGCCAATCAGAACACTCTATATTTGAATTGGCATTCCCGCAAGACTTGCTGCAGTACTTCAAACCCAATCATCCGATATACAAAAATGTGTCAATCGGTGTCGAAGTTATTAGCATCACAAAAAACGCATTACGTATGGAAACGCTAACCTATCTATATCTACCCAGTATATATGCTGTCTCCTCCAGCTCTCAAGACCATAAACAATACAGCGAGTGCGTGGGATTTCTACCATCCACCAAAAAATTGAAATAAAACAGAAATGCACTGGGGACTGTTGGCCTGCTCTGCTATGTAGAAACCACTCCACCCAGCTAAGGCACTGAAACTACCAGCATGTGTGAGCGCCAGCTAATCATGAACACATTACACCTCCTGTTGCTGTTTGCATAGAAACCTGCACTCTGTGTTAATTTAACAACTGAAAGGTTGCCAGGCAGCTGCTATCTGCACTGCAATCAGTGGGGTATTAAGGCTTGTAAACACAGCTCTATTGTCTCCTCACCCTGCCTGAGATCACAGGTGTGGATTGTGCATTGTGTGGTGTGTGGGGCTCAGAAGTGAAGGTGACTGCCACACAATCATTTTTGTCATCTCTAAGGTGTCCTAGACTTTAAGAGATGTGCGTCTGCTTTCAGGATTGGATGTATTTTCTCCGGGTCATCATTTTATCCCGGCAGTACATATATTTTTGACATGTGTCATTGTAATGTATCTTTTTTCAGCTCTATAAATATACGAGAACGAGTTTCCTATACATTTGCTGATTCTCCACGCCATAGAACTTGATTAGGGTGCATACTTCTATGGAGCTGGTGTGCCAGGTAACTCCTTTGCTCATTAGGCTAGGCCACGCCCCCTCAGATCTACATCACAACTCATGATGAGACAGCAGGAGGCCTTGTTTTGTTTGCATTGGTGGGTCCCCTGTCCGGTCAAAATGGTGGCGACTGTGAAGTAGGGACGTAAGGAATAAAGAGAGCGAGGTGAGATAGCCCAGAGTAGTACGTACTAAACAGCCACCTGTCATTATTTTGTTGCAACACCCGGCCTACATTTATGCTGCAGGCCAGGCAACTCAACAACTGGTGATCTGAACCCGCCACCTCAACTTTTTTCGAGTCCAGAGCGCTGCCTGTTCTGCGAGGCCCCTGGTGTCGGCTCCTCTGGCTCTGTTGTGTGCCGCTGCAGGCGTGCAGCTCATCTGGCGTGGCCTCTTGGTGGGGCATGTCAGCCAGCAGTGCTTGTTCTCCGTCCAACTAGCCGAGTGCGTGCCCAGGTGCTGGAGCGCTGCCCCGTCCTGGCCAATCCTGGAGGCGGGACTATCCAGTGGTTTTTCCTGCGGCCCGTAAGCCGCTCTGGCATCGTATTCTTTGCCTCTCCTACACATGTGTGCCTCTCCTCATCCCACAGCATTTGGGAATCGGCATGCCATGTGGTTTGGTGGTCCTCTTCTGGCCCTCGTGGTTTCTACACCAGCTCTACAGCCATAGGACGATCCAGTAAGCTCAGTGCCTCCTGCAGCCCAAGGTGGGTGACGGTTTCCGAAATTTTGCTACCCCCCCTGCACGGTTTCTCTTTACAGAGGCGAGACCCATCGCTGGTCATGTAGGCACGCCAACTGTCTCTGGTTACCACGGGTGGGGCTGCCTCCAACCTGACTCTGTGTGTGCAAAGGAAAGAGTGAGCGCAGTGCACTATATCCATCGCACCATCTTCACTGTCCAGCACGGCTACCATGACAGCCATACCTCCTGTAGAGCTATTTCGGATTGATGGTCCCCCGTCTGCACACGCTGCAAAGTGGAGGGAAGGAGTGGAGCATGGAGACCTACTTTTCAGCAATTGACAAGATCCCGACAGACGACGCCCCATGATCCTACATCTGGGAGGGCCAGCGATACATGAACTGGGAAATTTGATGGCCGAAGCTGGACCACCTTACACATACAACACACTTAAGTGGGCATTAACTGCCCATTTCGAACCTTTGGCCAATCCTGATTATGAACTTTTTTACTACGACAAGCCAAGGAGCTACCTGATGAGTCCATTGACAACTTCTATGCCCGTCTGAGGGAGCCAGCTAGCATGTGCACCCTACCAGATGCGAATGATGAAATCCAAGCTCAATTTATTCAGGGTTGTTCCTCAACGAAACACAGAGAGAACATCCTTCAAGTTCCAGGGATGCCCATGGTGGACATGCTAACCATGGGCAGGTCAAAAGAATTGTGCAAGGGGCGAGCAGCTCACATGGAGGTGGCACTACCACCCTACGTCAAAATGGAACCGGTCAATGCAGTGGCCATCCAAAACCTGGACAAAAGAAATGCCCGTACCAAGACGAGTGCGGTGTCCAAAACTTGCTATGGATGTGGAGGTCCCTATCCACGTCATGGGGCCTGCCCAGTGCAAGGAAAGTGATGTTCAGCAATTAACTGAACCAATTTGCCAAGGGCTGTCGTTGAACGGCACCCCCAAAAGGTCAGAGACCCAAACCCGTCAATGCCCTCTATGCAGCAGAAGTCCAAGAGGACAACGGGGACATGAACAATGATGACATCAAAGGTGCAGCTCATGTGATACATGCCATGCAACCTGACGGACATCCCCAAAAGCACATTCCAAGGTGCAGCGTCCTCCTGGGTGGTCATCAAGTACAAGTGCTGGTCAATACTCGGGCTTCCATTAACATCATGGCCCAGTCCCTGATGCACACACCTCTTGTTCAACCTACTCTGAAGCCCATCACTACGAAGGTGTTCGCTATGGATCCACTTCTCCCCTTCCTCTAGCGGGAGTGTCCACAACTGAAATCGCTCATGAATCTCGCTCAACTTGTGCCAAAGTACATGTCACAAAAGAGGGCACTGGAATGCTACTGAGTTGCCAGACAGCAGAGCGTCTTCCACTCGTCGCGTTCGTTTCAGTATTTACAAATAAAGTGTGGAAGATCTGGTGACTTAGTTTGCATAATTATTTAAGGTCATGGGGTTCCTCAATAGCTGTTTGATCCGCCTACACATCTATGACTCAATCCAGCCGGTGGACTTGAAGCATCAAGGGTGGCCTTTCACCTCAAGCCAAACGGGTAAGAAGAATTGATGAAGCTGGAACAGGCAGATTTTATCCAAAAGGTGGAGGGCCCGATTCCATGGGAGTCCCCAATGTTCATGGCACGTAAACCCAAACAGCCAGGAGAAGTCAAAATATGCGTCAATATGCGCCTACGAAATTTGGCAAACGGGAGCGCCATCTGATCCCCCACCATCGAGGACATTGTATCCAAAGTGAGTGGATCAAAATGGTTCTCAAAGATGGATTTGAGAGCTGGCTATCACCAGTTAATGTTGGACCCAGAGTCTCAAGCTATCACTACATTCTCTACCCATGTAGGATTAAGAAGGTACAAACGTCTAAGTTTTGAATCTCCAGTGCTGCTTTACAGGGCACCATCCGAAGTGTGCTGGCTGACTTAGACGGAGTACTCCACATCAGCAATGACATTCTGGTCCACGCCCCCACTTGTGAAGAACATCTTGATTGTTTGAGAGCTACTTTTCAACATCTAAAGGAGAATGGTCTCACACTTCATTGAGAAAAATGTCGTTTTCTACAAAAAGAGATATCGTTCTTTGGGTATTGTTACTCCCAGGAGGGTGTACAACTGGATCCTACCAAGGTCCAAGACATTCAAGCTGCCCCAGCTCCCACCACTGTGACTGGGGTAAGAAGCTTCCTCAGTATGGTCACCTACTGTGGTCAATTTATCTGACAGACCTCACTGGCCCATTGAGGGAGCTGACTAAAGCCCTCACTGCCTGGAATTGGGGGCCTGATCAAGAGGAAGCGTTCCAGGCCACGAAGCAAGCACTGTTGGCTGACATAACATTGTTCTACTTTGACCCAGGAAAAGACTCCGAGCTATCTGTGGATGCCAGTCCCATGGGCCTTGGAGCTGTGTTCTCTCAGAAACAGAGCAATAGGGAGTGGGCTCTGGTGGCCTATGCTAGCCAAGCACTGACTGAGACAGAACAACGTTATTCTCACATAGAGAAAGAAGCCATTGCTTTACATTGGGGATGCCATCATTTTTGTCATTTTCACCTATATCTTTATGGACAGCCTTTTGTAGTCCACACCGACCACAAATCCCTCTTCCCTTTGTTCATGGGGTAATCTTCCAAATCCCCACCTTTGATGGAGAAGTGGATTTTACAATTGCAGAACTGTCATTTCACAGTCAACTTTCACCCAGGTGCTCAAAACCCTGCAGATTAACTATCCCGGCATGCCCGATCTGCCACGGAAAGCAAAGAGTGGGATGAGGGGAGAGGTGAAAGAATACATTTAACTTGTTGTTAAATGCTTCTGCCTACTCTCCATCTCACTAGAAGAGATCATCTGACTGATGAGTGTATCCAGTTGGCATATCTGCTGTGCGGTCAGGAAGATGGGGCATCTTACTGAATTAGTCCACATATCATACAGACAACGCGTAACTGACATTAATCTCCTTGCACAATGTTGGCACAGAATTGGTGGTGTCCCCGGAAGGATGTTGTATGTGGGGTCCTCACCTGGTGGTTCCTAGAGCTCTCCATCAATGAGTGGTGGATCTCGACCAATTTGCCTATCAAGGAATCGTCAAAGCCAAGTCTCGACTACGATGCAAAGTCTGGTTTCCCGTTTTGGATGCCCTTGTGAAACGAACTGTGCATCAGTGCTCCCAGTGTCAGGCTGCCGGCCCTGCTGATTTATCTGCACCTATCATCACGGAAGACATCCCGCCTTTTCCATGGCAAAGAGCCAGCGCTGATTTTGGTAGTTTCCCAGATAGTCGGCACATGTTGGTGATTATAGATGATTTCTCGAAGTACCCCAAACTCGAGGCTATGGAGTCCACCACTGCCAGCCAAGCCATACCTAACTTAGAGAAGATCATGGTCACTAATGGCCTGTTGAAGGAATTGCTTACTGACAATGGCTACCCTTTTTTAAGGCAAGAATGTAATTAATATTTACAACCCAGAGGAATTACCCAGAGAAAAATCACACTCAGATGGCCGCAAGCAAATGGAGAGGCTGAGCGCGTCAAGCGCACCCTAAACAAAGTGTTCAGAATTGTTGTGGCCTCTGGCCAGAATGTGGATTGTGCTCTCTATGCGTTCCTTAGAGAGCAATGCTTGACTCCCCATAGAACAACGCATATCAGTCCAAGGGCCATATGTAGGAAGCCAAATTGCGATTGCAAATGCTCAAATTCGCCGAATTTCGGCGTTTGCGATCGCAATTTGGGCAGTGTGCAATGTAGCACACAAAAACCCACACGCAAAATAAGGAATCGCAAAATTTGCGATTCCTTATTTTGCTAATGCATTTAAGGAATCCCAAATTGCGATTCCTTAAATGCAATGTAGGAAGCACCCAAGTTGTGCGATTTTAGCTTGAGGAATCGCATATTACCACCAACCTCAGGTTGGTGGTAATTTGCGATTTCTTTGAAAAATGCACTTTTTTGCATTTTTCAAAGTGCCATGTGGCGCACATACATGCCCTTAGCGCATGTATGTGCGCCATATGTGCACACATGTTTATTTCAGGGGAGCAAAAGGGTGTCCTATTGACACCCTTGCAACCTTGAAATTGCATTCTCAATTTGCGATTCTCTAATCGAGAATCGCAAATTGAGAATGTCTTCCTATTCATTCCTATGGGCCTTCTAGCCCATAGGAATGAATGGCAAGGTATTCCTTATTTGCGAATCTCAATTTGGGATTCGCAAATAAGGAATAGTGGGAATCGCAAAATATTTTGCTAATCCTACCTACATTCCGTTTAGCAATTCTCTAATTGCGATTCCCTAAAAATTGCAATTAGAGAATCGCAAAACACGTTTTACCTACATATGGCCCCAAGTTCTCTATGCATGAATCGCACAATGGGTGATGTCATTCCCTCTGTGGAAAAGCCGTCTGCTGTGCACCAACATGTTGATGATCATTTAAAAAAATGCAGAATATGCAATGAGCACATGTCACAAAACTGAAACAGAGCTCAATCCAAGTGGGTGTTGTCAAGAACAGATATTCCCGAGGGAAGTTCAGACTACCTTTTGAGGACCCGCTCTGGAAGTTGCGAACCATAAAAGGACCCATGATTATTGCTCAGAGAGCTGGAGAGACACTGTCTGCCTGCTGTGCCACCTGATCCAGGCATTTTGCCACGAGTTGTCATTCAAAGTGAAGCAGAGAAAGAATCCAGCCTGCAGGGAATGGAGAGATATCATCTTCGGCCCCATCTGGCAAGATCCTCTCGTTTAAATGACTTTCTAATGCACTGAATTATGCTCACTGATCCTGATGTCTGACTCTCTCTCCTTCTTTCTCTCTCTCTTTGTTATCAATTTCCATCATTTTATGACTGACCCCTACATTGTTTTTCACTGTTTTATTTTACTTGTGGGTAAAGGAAAAATGTTATGTTTACATTGGTGGGTTCATTCAATGCTGTGGACCCTGGAGGGGTGTTTGAGATTTGGTCCATTCCTGCCCAGTCAAAATGGTAGGGACCGTGATGTAGGGACAAAAGAAATAAAGAGAGCGAGGGGAGATAGCCCCGAGTAGTACGTACCACACAGCCACCTGTCTGGGCGCCATTATTTCATTGCGACACCCAGCCTTCATTCATGCCGCAGGCCCGGCGACTCAATAGGCCTCAGTAAAAACAACGCTTGCATTGTGAAATGCAGTAATTTGTAAGTCATGAGTTTCATCTTTCCTAGGTTGCTAAATAGAAAACCTTTAAATTGGGGGATAGTGTCACCTGTTATTCCCAGCGCTTAAAAACAAGGTGGTATCAAGCGCTATATAAGAAACATGTTATTATTATTGTTATAGCCATTCTGATGGTAGAGGAAAATGCATGTTTTCAGGTATACAGAGCTGTGACACTGAAAGACGTTTTTCCACTGGCGAGGGACTACCTTTGGTGGGTTTCTGCCCCATACTAATTTTTTGTGTCCTCTGTTTAGCTCTCTCCACTGAGTGGAGCCGCAACAAGGACAATCTATGCATCTCCTTGTCTTTTAAGTAGATGAGGCACCTTGAAACCACTGTGTGACTTTGGGCGCATAACTGAGGCACCTTGAAACCAATGTGTGACTGTAGGCGCATAGTTGAGGCACCTTGAAACCAATGTGTGACTGTAGGCGCATAACTAAGGCACCTTGAAACCAATGTGCAACTGTAGGTGCATAGTTGAGGCACCTTCAAACCAATGTGTGACTGTAGGCGCATAATTGAGGCACTTTGAAACCAATGTGTGACTGTAGGTGCATAGTTGAGGCACCTTGAAACCGATGTGTGACTGTAGGCACATAGTTGAGGCACCTCGAAACCAATGTGTGACTGTAGGCGCATAACTGAGGCACCTTGAAACCAATGTGTAACTGTAGGCGCATAGTTAAGGCACCTTGAAACCAATGTGTGACTGTAGCTGCATAACTGAGGCACCTTGTTACCAATGTGTGACTGTAGGCGCATAGTTGAGGCACCTCGAAACCAATGTGTGACTGTAGGCGCATAGTTGAGGCACCTCAAAACCAATGTGTGACTGTGGGTGCATAACCTGAGGCACCGAAAAACCACTGTGTGACTTTGGACACTGAACTGAGGCACCAAAAACCCACTGTGTGACTTTGGACACTGAACTGAGGCACCTTGAAAAGAACTGTGTGATTTTTAAGCGAATAACCAAGGCACCTTGAAAGTGACTGTGTGACTTTAGGCACTTAACTGAGGCACTTCGAAACCACTGCATGATTTTTTAACCGTAACTGAGACACCTTGAAACCCCTGAGTGACTTTGGGTGAATAACCGAGGCACCTTGAAAGCGACTGTGTGACTTTGGACACTTAACTGAGGCACCTTGAAACCACTGTGTGACTTTAAACACTTAACTGAGGCACCTGGAAACCAGTGTGTGATTTTGGGTGAATAACCGAGGCACCTTGAAAGCAACTGTGTGACTTTGGGCATTTAACTGAGGCACCTTAAAACCACTGTGTGACTATGGGCACTTAACTGCGGCACATTGAAACCAATGTGTGACTTTGGACACTTAACTGAGGCACCTTAAAACCAATATGTGACTTTGGACACTTAACTGCGGCACCTTGAAACCATTGTGTGACTTTAAGCACTTAACTGAGGCACCCTGAAACTACTGGGTGACACTGGGTACACAATAAGCGACTTCGCACTCGCCACCGTCCCGCGCATCCGAAGAACAACCACCGGCAGGAGATCCTTCTCCCACCTCGCCGCCAAGACCTGGAACACTCTACCACTTAACCTACGACAGACCCAAGACCTGCTGACCTTCAGGAGGCTACTCAAGACCTGGCTGTTCGAACAATAGCAGCCCTCCCCCCAGCGCCTTGAGACCCTCACGAGTATGTAGTGCGCTCAACAAATGTTGTTTGATTGATTGATTGAATAAATGTATTTTTATTCATTTGGTACTGCACGAAAATGGTTGGCTGAGTAGACGGAATCTTTTAGGACAATAATAGGAAATGTGGATTGGAGTTGAGGTACATAGGTATGTTTATAAACTGAGGGAGGTGTTTATTGGGCCAAGCACTATATATGAATTATGAGCACCCAAGGGTCAATAGATTAACACTATTAACCTAAATGTTAAGCCCATAGCTCATAGAAGACATCTCTCAATCTGCATTTTTCATCTCAAAATGCTTAAACAGCCAGCAGTGTTAGTTGAATACAGAAATTTAAATGCCTACTTCATGCAAGTCAGAAGGTCGATCCGCAGATGGGTGGTGGGTAGAAGAAAATGTGTTTTGTTGTCCTATTTTGTTGTACCGCTCTTTGATGTTGTTGTGGTGTTGTGAGGCTCTGCTGTAATGTAGGGCTTTTGTGGTTGTACTTTTGCGTTATGATGTTTTAGTTTTTATTGTGTGATACTGGTATTTTGTGTTGTTTGTTCAGTTTCATTGTGTTGTATCGTGCATTCTGTTATCACTTTGTTGTTATGTTGTGACTTTGTGCTATTACGGTGTGCTAATATGCTTGTTCAGCTGTCATGTTGTTATCTTGTATACGTTTTGGAGTTTTTTGATGTGTTGTTAGGTTGCTTGTTATTATGTTGTGCTATTGTGTTGTTCGTGTGAAGTAATGTTTTATTAATATATTGTTATTTTGTTGAGTCGATTTTGGAAGGATGTTGTTCCAAGGGTGTTAAATGCCGCTCCTCCCAAAACCTCAACCATCCTTATCCCGAGGTGCATAGGGTCCCATAAGGAGTACCCAGGAGCCCAAAGTGATACATCTGCCCCTCCCAGAGTTTCGGATCCAGGTGCATTGTTAGAAATGAGGTCTCTAGTTGGCAGATGTAAGCAACATGTCCAAGTAGGGACCCACACTCTAGTCAGGGTAAGTGTAGTACACAACAAAGTTTACCTGTGCTCACCCTCTGTAGCTTGGCACAGAGCAGTCAGGCTAAACTAGAGAGGCAATGTGTAAAGTATTTGTGTACACACACACACACACGCACACGCACACGCACACGCACACACAAAAGTACTCCACACCAGTCTAGAAAAGTAGCCAATATTTATTTGAGTAAAACAAGACCACAACGACAAAAATCCAACATACACAGGTCAAGATATGAATTTTTCAAGGTTGAAAAAAATAGCACTTAGCCCCAGGCGGAGCTATTGTTTTTCTATCTTGACTGCCTTGACGGGGATGAATCCTTAAGTTCAGGCCTACCGTGATAGAGCGCAGGCAGCTACAGAGTTGTGCAGATCCTGGTTACAGTACCTTAGAGACGTTGAGAATCAAAAATGATGTGAGGTACCAGGGAGGTGAAGTGTTGCGGCGGCAGTTGCGGCGTTAGTTCCTTACTGCTTTGCAGGTCGTTGGCTTATCGGCACTCAGGGATAGTGAATTGCAAAAAGGAGGTGAGGTGTTACTGAGGCATTGGTTCCTGGAGGTGGTGCAAAGTCGTAGAGCAGCTGACGCCCGGGGACGAAGCGAGGTGCAGGGAAGGTGATGCAGCATTTGACGTGAGATGTTGGTTCAGATGACGGTGCGATGTTTGCAGAAATGACATCATACCACAAGGCCACAGGTCCTGTGGTGGAGTCGGGTGTCATGGACTTTGGTGACAGAGTACTCGAGTTGTGACTCACGCAGTGACAGTTCTTCGGAGGCGCTGCAGCGGCATCAGAGCTTGCGTTGTCAGTTGCAGTTATTGCAGTGATCAGGGACCACAGCTTCACTGCAGGCAGAGGCACAATGTCAAAGTGCAGAGTGGCGCCTGTTCCAAAGTCACTCAAGATCGAAGTGTTGGTTTCTTCTTTGTAGCACAGAACTCACTTCCAAGGGTCAAGGAACTGGATTTGGCACCACTTGGCAGAGTAGAGCTCTCAGCAGAGGAGCCCAAGTGCTGCAGGTGAAAGAGAGAAAAGTCCTGTACTCTCCCTCCCAGGACAGAAACAGCAGGCAGCAGGCGAATACAGCCAAGCAAGCAATAAAGTGTCAGTTCCTCCTGGCAGCACAACAGCTCTTTTTCCTGGCAGAATGTCCTCAGTCCGGAAGTGTTTTGAGTATTTGGTGTCAGAGGTCCAGTACTTTAACCGATTTTAGCCTTTGAAGTAGGCAGACTTGAGACCCTGCCCTTCCTGGCCCAGACACAGTACAGGGGGATATGCAGCTCTTTGTGAGGGGACAGGCACAGCCCTAGTCAGGTGCAAGTGTCAACTCTTGCCACCACTCTAGCTCAGGGAAGACTCATCAGCCTGGTAATGGGCCATCAGGATATGAAGGGCACACCTCAGCTGTCTGAGTGAATGTCAAGAGTGAATTAATAAAGTCCAACTGTCATCATAACCAAACGTGTATTCTAGTGACAGGTAGAGGCACAGAATGGTTAAAGTAAGAAAATGCCAACTACAAGATATGTTTTTAAACTGTGAGTCCAGAGACACCAAACTTCAATTTTCTATATGCTTCCGATAGGAAGATACTCTTGTAAAGTTTTACAAAGCAGCTCCAATGCTAGCTTATGAGAGAGATGGGCTTTGCTGTAGTGAAACAATTATTTAGCCGTTGTTCACTACCAGGATATGTAAAACTTAAAAGTACATGTCCTACCTTTTAAATACACTGCACCCTGCCATGGGGCAACCTAGTGTACCTTAAGGGTGACTTACATGTAATAAAACGGAAGGTTTGGGCCTGGAAAGTAGGTGACCTTCCCAGGCCGACATGGCAGTTTAAACTGCACACAAAGGCTCTGCAGTGGCAGGCCTGATACATGTTTAAAGAAATACTCATGTGGGTGGCACAATCATTAGTGCACTGTAATTGGGACTAACTAGCAAAACAAATATGCAAATCATGGGGAAACAAAATGCCATTACATTTCAACACAGAGCACATGCACTTTGGCACTGGTCAGCAGTGGTAAAGTGCTGCAAGTCCTACAACCAGCAAAAGCAAAGCTCAACACACAGTCAAAAACAGGAGGTCAGAAGCAAAATGACAGGGTAAACCACGCCAAAAGATGCCATGTCTCACAGGCATCAGAAAACTCGGGGGGTGGAGTTAGTGGGTGTTAGGTGTGGAACTCTGAGGGTCTCCATAAAAACAAGAAATTACCAAGGGAATTGGACATTCTGGTCACGATTCTCCTTGTTATCCACATTTGTACCACAGATTTTCACATGACACTCCACCTGTTTTAGTGGGGGGGGTGACCAGGTGAAAGATACCAGACTATGTAATTCCAATGGGACCGCTATCTCCTGTTACTAGCCCCACAGAATTCAAAAACTACTCCTACTAGGGCCCTAGTGCGGTGCTATTGACTTGCAGGTAAACACAAATGTACCAGTTGTTCTCCAGGGACATTTCCAGGGTTGCAGGTACATTAGTATCTACTAACAGGGTCAAAAATAGGCAATCAGTACATATTTTAAGTTTTAAACATACATTTTATTTTTGAAAAAATGCAACCAAGAAGCATTACACGTCCAGCAATTTGAAGAAAGTGTGGGTTGAAATTTATGCAAGGATAATGGTGTAAACAAAAGTCGGTTGTAAATAAAGAAAAGTGTTTGGGTCGTACTAGCTGATCTTGAGGTCTTGTGGAGTTTCAATCATAATTTATCCCAAAGTATAATAGGCCATGAAAAATGGAAATCAGGTTCCCATTGGAGTTCTGTGTGAGTCTTAGATCTTTGTATAATTGGAGTACTGAGAAATTTGTAAATGGATGAGGCACTAGCTTGGGCACTTAAAATGGGAAGAATATTGCGTTGAGATGAAGGGGAGTGTGGTATAGAGGATAGAAGAGGTAGAGAGACTATTAAATGTTTGATCAATAAATTACATTTAACAGAAAGTCATCAGTACATATTAACAGACACAATAGGCACTGGTGCATATTTACATAGACATGCATACTAATTAGCAGGGACAATAAAAGATGTTAGTACAATAGGCGCTCCTTCATTTTCATAGACACTGACCTGAGTACATATATTGAAGGACAATAAACACAAGTGTATAGTAAAAGAAAACAGGACACTGGAAACCATTTTTGTGATTATAGAAACCCATGTAAATGTACTGCAAAACAGACACAAATGTGTACATACCAACAATGTGAACTTTAGTACATCGTATCAGGCATAGCCGATACTAGTTCATATTTAGAGAGACAATATAAGAGCCAACAGACATATAATAGGTATTGGCATAGATTTCTACGGACAGTAGACAACAGCAGTGCTTTGAAAGGACTGGTACTGTCCGGTACTGTCCGGCACTGAGTAACTGCACTTCTTTCATTTGAAAGGGGCAATACCTGCACTTCTCAGCAATGCGGCAATACATTTAATGGGAGCGTACTGGCACTTCTCAGGGGCAAACAGATACTAAAGAGTGAGTACCTGCACTTTTCAGCGTGCTAACATACATTCAATGGGAGAGTTCAAGCACTTCTCAGGAGCAAACTGTTACTAAAGAAATAGTACCTTCACTTCTCAGCACTGCTGCTATACATTTAATGGGAGAGTACTAGCACTTCTCTGGAGTTAACAGGCACGGAGGATGCAGCACCTGCACTTCTGAGCACTGCTCCCATACATTTGATGGGAGAGTACCAGCACTTCTCAGGAGCAAGCAATTACTAAAGAGTGAGTACTCACACTTCTCAGCACTGCTGCAATACATTTAATGGGAAAGTATCAGCACTTCTCAGGAACAAGCAGGTACTGAAGAGTGGGTACCTGCACTTCTCAGCACTGCTGCAATACATTTAATGAGAGAGTACCAGCGCTTCTCAGGAGCAAACAGGTATTAAAGAGTGTGTACTCACACTTCTCAGCACTGCTGATATACATTTCATGGGAAAGTACCAGCACTTCTCAGGAGCAAACTACTAAAGAGTGAGTACCTGCACTTCACATCACTTCTGCCATACATTTAATGGGAGAATACCAGCACTTCTCATGAGGAAACAGGTACGAAGGAGTGAGTACCCGCACTTCACAGCACTGTTGCCATACATCCAATGGAAGACTACCAGCACTTCTTAGGAGAAAACAGGTACTAAAGAATGAGTACCCGTACTTCACAGCACTTCTGCCATACATTTAATGAGAGAGTACCAGCACTTCCCAGGAGCAAACAGGTACTAAGGAGTGAGTATCCACACTTAACAACACTTCTGCCATACATTTAATGGGAGAGTACTGACACTTCCCAGGAGCAAACAGGTACTAAAGAGTGAGGACCTGCACTTCTCAGCACTGCTGCCAATCATTTAATGGGAGAGCACCAGTACTTTTTAGGAGCAAACAGGTACTAACCAGTGAGTACCTACACTTTTCAGCACGCTGCCATACATTCAAGCCCCTGGATACCCTATCGGGTGATTAGACGCCACCACATGCTCACACTGACGATATACACCAGTACACAGTTATAGTAGTAATAGGAACTTGTTCGTACATACAAAGCCATTAGTTATAAACAGAATATATAGATGCTAGTCCATAGCTGCAGAAAGAACAAGTAATGACCCATATTGGGCATACTTATCAAATCAATAAAAAATATATATATTTATGAATACAGCTGAAACAGACACACGATTACACAGGCAAACACACAAGTAAGCATTTCTAGAGACAATAGACAGCAAGCATATATTTTCAACACAAAAAAACAAAAGTATATGCTTAAGGAGACAAACACATAAAAGTGGAACATGGAATACACTGTACACAACATAGCATACAAAGGGACTAAGGAAACCATCAGTCCTGGCCTCAGATCAGCCTCTTGTGAAGCCCGGCAGATCTCCCCCTGCCTAAAAAACAGGGATAACGTAGACTGTTGTCAAGTTCTCTTATGTCCTTCACTTTGCAAATCTGCCAGAAAATGTGGATTCTGCTCTTCAGCCCCTCTCCAATCCCAGCTGCCAACACCTTTGATGTGAGACAGAGACAGCCATCTTGTGGCTGAATTGCACTGTGTGAAATGGGAAATTCTATGATGAATCCTGGCCTCCCTGCTTGATCAAATTGCGTTATTGTGGGCAAATACTTTATAACACTGAGCCTCCTTTTTGTTCATTATCACATATGTGAGCACCGTCAAATAAGTGAGTTCCGGATGTGTGCTGTACAAAACCCCCTCATGTTTGATTTATTAAACTAGAATCATGCCCATCGATAATAAGAACCTACGCACATCATCATCAACTTTATTCGACTCTGCTGAGGCATAAAAGTTTACATAAAATCATATACATTTCCAAACTGAATAATAAATAAACATTAAAAACAATATAGAATACATATCCATAAAAAGACTTCAAAACAGAGTCATAGACTAGTATTTGCTACATGTCCTAAACACAGTTTGAATATAATCTAATACTGTATATATAACATCTACACTATCAAAAGATAATAAATACGCCGCGCGGCCTCACGAGCCCTAATCCCCGATGCCAAAATTAATGGGCGAAGGAAATACCTTCTCTTGAGGGGTGTAAACAGTACAAAATAAAATAAAGTGCTTTGTGCTTTGGTATGTGGAGGCATCACATGGACAGGGTGTGAGTGAGGGAAACCATGGGGCAGATTTAAAACGGACTTGCGCCACTTTTACGCCGCCGTTGCGTCACTTTTGTGACGCAGCGGCGGCGTAAGCCCTGCGCCATGTTGCGCCCCATTTACAACGTGACGCATCTAGGGAGATGCGTCACGTTGTAAAGCTTGCGCCACATGTGGGCGTACACGCACGGGGGGGCGCCACCGAAAAGTGGCTGAGTGAAATCTACAAGATTTCACTCAGTCACTTTTCCGGCCATGCTGCGTCAAATTCCTGCGCCTGCTTGAAGCAGGCGTAAGGATTGACGCAGCATGTTAGGGATAGGGGCACCCCGAGCCTTGCTGGAGCTGCGTCGCGGTTGCGACGCAACTCCAGCAATGCGCCAACCTTACGCCGGCAGATGCGTCACGCATCTGCTTGACCTTGCGCCACGATGCACCGCATTGTTAAAGCGGCGCATCTGCGGTGGCGCAAGGGCAAACTTGTGCGACGCATCTTCCCTGGCGCATCCCTGCTGTTTTGCAGGGATGTGCCAGGGAACATAAATCTGCCCCCATGTACCTTGAGATGGAAAAGTTGCCAAAAAGTGCATTGTATTAACCAAAACCTAGTCTGCAAAATGTTTTGACTTTCACTCAGGCTGAACTGCATTTAGGGGGCGGGCTCTATTTCAGGCTGTCCGAAAAACTCCATCTGCCTGACATAATTAATCGTCAGCCATGATAGCTCAGAGCATTGGTTAGGATTGTTTTAACTGTAGCAGTTCTGGATTGGTAAAATAGTTAGTCAATCCAAACTAGGGTATATCTAAAATATTATCCAGTTTCATAACCTCTGTTGGCACTATTCTACAGAAATGTTCCTCTGGGTTAATCCAGATTCTTACCTAGAGCAACAAGGGCTGCAAGTTTATATGATCATATATAGAAACTCAGTCCAACTTCCTCATGGCAAAAAGATACAAAAGTCGTTTGGGGCACTGCAATCAATCTCCTTATATACATATTTTCTTTTACTATGTAGTGAATTACAATGTACCCCCAGACTCCAGCTTAAATTAACAACTGATAGGCAATTACTATTCAAAATAGAAAGTAACACTTTGATTGGCTTGTGTCCCAGTCTCTTAGCAAATCTAAGAACATCATCAATTGACGTTTGAAATTGCATTGATCTGACATTTAATAGAATCTTCCAGTTAAAATCCACAACAAATGGTGCTCCCAAATATGTAAAATTCAGGACTTTTCTGATTTCTTCACCTCTGAGTAAAGATTTTCTTCTTTTAGCTTTTTTTGGCCCACATTTAATTATATACAATTTAGTACGATTAGTCTTGAGCCCTAAATCATTCATAAAAATATTAAAAGCATATGGGACCTTCTAAGTATTTAGTTATGCAGCTCAATATTCTTGGTGCAACAACAACTGTTGCATGGCTAAACACTTAAAAGGTCCCAAAGGCGAGACCTATTGGCTATGCCAATGCTTGTTGCACTAAGTCACTTGGGGTGTCAAACTGCGTCTCGCTGGAAAGCCGCCGATACCTGCTGGGTAGGGCCCAGTGCTTCAAATGGGCAGGTACAAAAGCAATATTTTAAAGAAATGTTACAAGAACATATTTAAAATTCGAAGAGTAGACAGATCAGAGGACCAGGGAGTATTCTCAAAGTGAGGACCTGAAAGTGCTGCCAGGTAAAGGCAAGATGCAGATATTTGAAGGCTAGAACCAAAAGTGAGTGGCGTTTATAGTCAGAAATAGAATACAGTAAGTGGTAAGAGGCAAGAAAGAGCAGTGCAAACGCGGATATGTTAACGAGGAGCCGTGAGGTGCCTTTAATGTCAGCCAATAACACAATCATAAGGGAACTGAACATACTGTAGAATGAGAATGCGTAATGATCCCGGCATCGCAGCGACAAACAAGGTGTTACGGTAACCAAGCCAGGCAATGATAATAAGGTCAGGAAGACAGTACATGACAAAAATATAATCCGTTGAAAACGTGAAGTCTGGGTGAAACAAGTGACGGGTCTGTGGCAGACCGCGATCTGAATGGTTCTGGCTTGCAAAAGGAACAGTATCAGAGTGGCCAATTATGTGTAAATAAATAGAAACAGAACTGTAGTGTCGCACATGGTACATATAAAAACAGGCTCCATAATGTAATGGGTTAATACCAGTTGGAGATGAAAGCAGCAAGTTCAACATGCACTCAATAGTAACAAGCAAAAGGAAAGTGATCGCGATCGCGGGAAAAACATAAAAGCAGGGGTGCGCGCCGGCAAACACGCGAGTGGGACGGCAAAAGTGAAAGCAGGGGTGTGCGCGCGACGGCAGAAAAAGTGAAAGCTTCAGATGGCGCCTCGGGTGCTGAAAGCTGCCGGCTGTGCGCCAGCACGCTCGCATGAACGTATGCGCTAGGCCAGCCAGCAGCACTTTGAAAACTCACCTACTAAATGCGCGCTGACTCAGCGAGACCTAAAAATTTGTAAGTAGTTAGCTGTTCTCACTATGAGGACAGCATCAACTGTGAATAATAACACAGGAATATAACATGAATTGGCCCTCGGAAGATCCTTCCCCGCTTTACATAGATGTTCTGCCAGCCCATTGATACAAAGCAAAAAGATGGCACCAGTAAAAATGGCGCCAGGACACACCCCTGTCTAACCCCTACATCAGAAGAAAATACTTCTGTTACATCCCCGTCCCTGTTGTAACGTACTGTGGCTGATGAGCACTCGTGGAGCCTCCTGAGCAGGGTGATAATTGCTCCATCAAACCCTAACTGCGCCATAAGAAACCATAATTTGGGTCAGTCCACTGTGTCAAAGGCACACGTTAAATCCATAAAGTCTAGATAGACACAGCCTTTTTGTACCTTCGTATGCTTCGACAATTAGGGAAAGGTTTAAAGACTGCTCCACTGTTCCAATCCCGGGTTGAAACCCAAAGTGAAAGACCGAAAGTGCTTGAGTCTCAGACGCCCAGAGTTCTAATTTGGCCAAAATAACTCTGCCCAAGATTTTTACCGTGCCACCAAGCAGGGAAATAGGGCGGTAACAATGAGGTTGACTCTTGTCCCCTTTTAAAAAAATCATGACTATTAATGGCTTCCTGCCAGGTATTAACTACGTTGGTTATCAACAAGACCCAAAATTGTGGTAAATATTTATATCTGAGCGACTATTCGAGCAGTAGCAGCACCCCCCACCCCCCTAGCGCCTTGAGACCCTCACGGGTGAGTAGTGCGCTCTACAAATTTCCTGATTGATTGATTGACTATTCTCCATAACTAGAATTCCATCAGCTGCCTCAATTGAATTACTCCGGGCCAGAGCTGCTCTCATATCAAAGGGAATTTCTGGGACCAAGGCCAGATTAGGAGTCTTGTGGTTACGGCAAAATATTTTTGAGAAGTGATTTATCCAATTTTTAGCTAGTAGAGTAGTCTCTAGTTTAGGGGTTTCATCCCCCAACAAAGTAGCGAAGTTCACAATCTGCCAGAAGGCTTGTGAATCTTTCATTGTACAAGCGATTTTTAGGTCTTCCCAGGCCTTCTCCTTCAAGTCCATTTTTTTTTCTAATTATTTCTCTATGGCCTTTTCTGGCCTTTACTACTTTCTCCTTATTCCTCGGGTTTTTACCCGAGGCTTGCTTTAAAGGTCTATGGACCTCTGATGAGGCACTATTAAACCATTTAGGGGTATCCGATGTTCTCTTGGCATATTTAGTTGGTGTAACTGCCATATATCTATTTAAGGATGTAAAATCCTGTATGACATCATCTGGATTAGTGGCATCTGATTGAGCTGCCTCAATTTGCACCTGATTATTTACTACAAAATCTATTAGAAGGGCCTCCAGTTTAATTTTTACACCCCTGTTCTTTTTATACAATACCCAGAGTTGTGTTTTTTTGCCTGACTGTAGGAAGCTGGCTCTGTATATACTACACCAAAGTGAGGTATAGTGTGCAGAGCGTCCAGTGGAACCCCAAAGGTAGGCAGAGGTAAAGGTAGATAGAACCTTACTCTCTATTTGTGGTAGTGCGGGCGAGCAGTAAGGCTTTATCAGAGGGTAGTGTTAAGCATTTGTTGTACACACTCAGGCAGCAAATGATGTCACACACTCAAAGACTGAACTCAGAACAATTTGTTTGTATCAAAAAAATATTAGTAAGTTATTTTATTTCTGGATCCAATTCAGAAGCCAAGCCGTGTGCAGGTAAGTGAAATAATACTTTGCAAAATCTTATGCAATGTTTTACAATTGAATACCGGTTCAAATGCAGTTGATTGAATTACAGATAAGTCAATGTTTTGAAATGACTGTTCAGTTGCTTTTCACATTACTTTCTACGTTACTTTTTTATTTTTTATTCAGCAGAGCATAAGGGGCATAAAAACGATAATAAATGACAGGGAATTGAAAAACACAGTTTGACCAATACATACAAATCATGAATAAAACCAATACAGTAAAAGTGCAGAGAGACATATTGCAACAATAATTGGCCGCATACCCGTTTTTCAAGAGTGCAAAAGTTAATATTTTACCTTTTTACCAATATGCAATTCTAACGTGCTAAAGTGCTGAAGTACACGGGAAAACCCAGAGCAAACTATCCTTTACCATGCGAAATAACTCCACCGGATATACCAAATTACAGTACTTGTGCTTTTTATTTTGTTTTTTTTGTTAAAATATTAACCCTAACCCTACAATTTACTTCATCCGGCTTTAGGATGTAGGAAAGGCTTCTATTCCGTCGTAGTTTCAAGATTCACTAAGTATTTCCAAACCGCAGTGAACTTTTTTGTAGCACCCACCCGCCTCACATATGCTTCGTCGAAATTCCTGGTTCATTCCATCTTATTTAGCCACCTCGAATATGAAGGTGCTTCCGCCGACCTTCAATTCTGAAGAATTAGGGAGCAAACAAGGGAGGAAATAGCTAGAAAGGTCTCCTCCGCTTTTATCATTGTCAGGTTTACCCTAGATCTGGTAATACCTAAGAGGGCAACATCTACCCCTGGATCAACACTATTCTGGATCGCCAGGCTTATGGCCGAAATAATCTTGTCCCAAAATAGCCCTAGCCTTGGACACGTAAAGATATATGTAACCATGCCCCTTCCCCTTCTGTCTGACAGTGGAAGCATCTATTCTCTACTTCAGGACACTTTTTATTGAGTGCTTTAGGTGCATAGTATGCCATCTACCGAGGCAGAAAGACCCTTCTTTTAAAATTGGCGGCTCTTAAATACCTACTCCCTAACTGAGATATGTCCTGCCACCCCTGACTTGAAAAGGTACATTGAGTTTCCCGGGTTACTTTTTCTAAGAATTTCTCCACCAGTGAAGATTCTCTTTGGTTACATAAAAGACGGTACCAATTACCCACCCCCTTACCTTTGCTCCAAATAGAGCGGTCACCAGCTTAGTCGGAGTGCCACTAGACAAAAGATTATATCTGTTTAGAAAATATATAATCTGTAAATATTCAAAGAAACCAGGCTTACTCCGGTCCCCGCATCTATTCTGAACCTCTTGCCAGGTAATTACTCTATTCTCCATTAAAAAGCACCACAGCTCTTCTAGACCACATTCCTTCCAGTGTCTAAGGTGACTAGATTGGATTTGAAGACCCAAACTTTTACATTCACCTAATTTTAGATAGTAAAACCCAGAAGAGCCAGCTTGCTTAAAAAAGGACTGCAGTCTAAAGGAATATTCCTGCAGAGTCTTATATCTAGTCCTCTTGGGGAGTTTGGATGTTTTTAGAAATATCGGGATCTGCGAACCAGACTCCTGCACCATTTTATCCATAAAAAAGTTGTCTAATAAACCAATTGAATCCAGCAAATGAGCTGTCTGATCTAAAATAGCCGCTTCATAATATGTACGAATTTGCGGTAGTGCTAACCCACCCTGATTGATATCCAGTTGTAGCACCGAGAGTTTAACCCTGGGTGCCTTCTTACTCCAGACAAACATAGTTTCTAGCTCTTTAAAATAACTAGTATTGATTTTTATGGGTATGTTTTTAAAAAGAAAGACAAGTAGAGGGAGAATGGACATTTTGATGAGAGCCACAGGGTTTATCAAAGTTAGTGGTAAAAGCAACCAGTTATCCACCAATTTTTTGATTTTCACCCTCATGGCTTCATAGTTCAATTTGTATAGCTGCCCATAATGATTAGAGACATATATCCCCAAATATCGTATTGGATCCAAATTAAGGGCTTGATGTCTAAGATTTGCTCGAAGAAAATCGCTATCAGTATTTAAAGTTAGAATCTCTGTTTTATCTTGATTTATTGTATAGCCCCCAATCAATTCAAATTGACTAAATACTTTTAAAACCAGGTCTATATTCTGGCTCTCAGGACTGAGATATAAAATAATGTCATCCGTGAACAGTTTTAATTTTGCCATACCTGGAATCGGAGCTCTAATTGCTACATTGTCGCGGATTTTAATAGCCAAGGCTTCGATAAAGAAAGCAAATAATAAGGGTGAAATCGGACACCCTTGTCTGGTCCCACGGTTTATATCTACTATCTCCGCTCGCTTTACATTCATCACCACCTTAGCCTGTGCCCCCGGTATATATTCCAGAGCATTTTTGTGACCTGGTGGGGGACACCAAACCTACCCAGAACATAAAAAAGAGCGTCCCAGTTGACCAGGTAAAACGCCTTTTCGACGTCTACCATCATTATGAGCTCTGGAGTACAGTCATTATTAAAGTTGAGGGCCTCTATTAAAAACCCTGTATTCAAAGACATCAACCTCCCTGCAACAAACCCAGACTGGTCTCTGTGGATCACTTCTTGTGCTAAAGGGGTAATACGCTGAGCCCAAATTTTCATTAAAATTTTGTAATCTACATTAAGTAGGCTTATTGGTCTATAGGAATTGATATCCCTGGGATTCTTACCCTTTTCAGAAATTTAACAATAATGGCTTCTTTAAATATTGAGTGGTAATGGCCACCAGTCTTTAGATAATTAACCCCTTGTGTGCCCATGACGAGCTGGACTCGTCATGGGCCGCGGTTGCGCTGTGCCCATGACGAGTCCAGCTCGTCATAAACCCCGCCCGCTAATGTAACAGCCGGCACAGGGCGGGGAAAGGGCGTGGCACACAAGGGGTTAAAAAGCTTTGTCAAGAAGGGGATCAATTCCTTAATGAATGCCTTATAAAATTCTATAGGCAGCCCATCATTTCCACAGGCTTTCGCTCCCGCAATTGAATTCAGGGCTGTCCAAATTTCAGCACTCGATATATCAAGTTGAATATGTTCCGCAAGGGAATTTTACAAACTCAGGAGATTTACAACCTTGAAGTAATCCTGTATTGAGCCTTGCCTGACTGCATATTTAGTAGCATAGAGCTGTTGATAATGCTCCATGAATACTTGAGCAATCCCATCCCTATCCGTCACCGTGACTCTGGTCTTGGGATCTAAGACCTCCGCAATTAAGGCTGCTTCCTGTCTAGTCGTGGTTGACCAGGCTAACAATTTGTCAACCATTTGACTTTCTTCATATACTCATTGTTGAAAAGTCCGGGAGCTATTGATTTCTTCTATTAAAAAAAATTCTCTTAACTCCTTTTTAGCCTTTTCTAAATGATTAACTGCTAACCCGTCTCCCCGTAGAGAGGTATTTCTCTGAATCAAGGCACTATCGACTGCCTGCTGGAGTTGAGCAATTTTAATACGTCGTGTTTTGGACTGAGCAGACGAAAAGGCGATCATTTGCCACCTTGAAACCCCCTCATACTGAGAACGGTTCTGCCGTCCCCTCATTGACCCTGAAATAATCATGAATCCAATCTCTTAAACCTGCTACCCATTGATGATCTAGGAGAAGGAGGCGATCTATCTGCCACCTGGTTCTCATCCTCTTTCCCTCTTCGATTTCTAGATCTAACTTAATAAAGGAGTGGTCTGAAAATGAATTAGCCCCAATTTCTGCATCTACATAATTCAGGGACCGAGATGTTAAAAAAAATCAATACGAGATGCTGTCTGAAATTGACGGGAGTAGCATGCTTCCTGATTGGCTTTACGCAATGGATCAATTCGCTGGTAATCTTGTATTATGGCATCTAGGACTTTTTTGTCTTTGGCTTTAGTTGCTTCTTATTTTTGTTGGAAGTATCTTTTCTCAGGTTTTGGATGTAGTTAAAGTCCCCTTCACAAATGATCTGTCTAGAGGCTCCCCTGAGGAGATCGTTAACCTTCATCAAAGCTGAGGGGTCATCCATGATTGGGCCACAATAATTAACAAAATCCAATGTAGTGCCATTTTATTTAGCCATGACCCATAACCATCTTCCTTGAGGCTCCCTCCGAACTTGGACAAACTCCCATAGCAAACTTCTACAAAAATAAATACCTACACCTCTCACTGCCAGCCCGGCTGACGCAAAAAAGGCATTTGATAAAACTTAGGAAGAATGAGCTTAGGTAAATTTGTTTTAAGGTGAGTTTCTTGGAGAAAGAGAACTTGAGGCATCATAAAGGAGGCCAGCCATCTTATGAGCCCTCCATATTTTTGTTTGGTAAGCATACCATTAACATTTACTAACATAATACGACATTTACTAACCATTTCAATGATTTATATAGCATCAAAGATCATTTGAGTTCAAAACCCTGTTTTCCTCTTCCTTGTCCCCTTTGCTGCTGCTCTTTTTACTGCCATGCACACCCACACTACCTCCCCAGCCCCCCACACAACCCCCCCAAGAAATGTGTGAAACCCCGCTGGCCGCATCTCGCCCCTTCCTACTTTGCTGTGGTGTGCCCTGGAGCTGCACCCAGGGTGACCCTCCCCCGGCCCTGGAGACCCTTAACGTCAAACTCTGTACATTTTGAGGAAGAAATCTCTTTCAACAAATCCCGGGCTTCCTCTATATTGGAGAACATATGGAATTTCCCTCTCACGAGGTCTTGTATCTTGGATTGCTGGACTACTGAAGCCTGTGCCCCTTGAGCTTCAAAAATATAAAATTGTTTCACAAACTCTTTGCACCTACGTGCAGCTACCACCGACATATCAGCTAATATCCGACATCTAGAGACCATGTTGATTTGAAATTGCCTCTGCTGTATTGCCTTAGCCAGAATCTTCTCTTTAGTGTGATAGTCAGCAAAGTTCATCAGAATGGTATGTTATGTTATGTTAGCCTCATTTTATAACGCGCACAGATACTAAAAAAAGTGTCCCGGCGCGAGTGCCTAATAGAAAAAGAGGAAAGAATGCTTGTGAACCTCCGAAAGAGCCTACCCAAATGGTATTTAACAAAAGAGTAAGGTTTTTAGTTGTTTTTTAAATAACCTAGAGTTATCCAAGCTCCATAACTCGAAGGGCAGGGTGTTCCAATCTCTAGCTGCTTTCACCGAGAGAGAGCAGCCACCTAGCCTCACCAGGCGGAACCTAGGGACCGCCGCGAGGCATTGACCCTTCGAGCGAAGCTGCCGAAGAGGTTCATAGAACACAAAACGCCTTCTGAGATAGAAAGGCCCAGTCTGATAAAGAGCCCCATGGACCAACACCAAGGCCTTAAACCGAACTCGCTGTTCAACCGGAAGCCAATGGAGTGTGCGAAGGTTCAGGCTAGCACTGGATCTAACTGGCAAGCCGAGTAAGGTTCTAGCCGTCGCGTTCTGAACGATCTGCAATTTTTTTTAATTGGTAGGCCGGAAGTCCAAAATACAATGCATTGGCATAATCCAGCCTAGACAGAATAAGTGCCCGTGTAACCATTTCCTTGGCCTCCTTAGGGAGCAATGGCAGAAACTTCTTAAGTCTTTTGAGCATCCCAAAACATGCCCCTGCTAGCTTGCTGATCTGAGTATTGAATCTCAGATCCTGGCCAAACCAAATCCCGAGATTTTTAGCTGGACAGCCAGAGGCACTCGGAAGAGGAAAGCCAATAGGCCAAATCTCCTCCCTGAAATTGGAAGGAAAGGTCCCATAGAGAAGCACTTCATATTTCTCCTCATTGCACTTTAATTGGGCCTTGGCTAGCCACCTAAAAACCTCCGCAAGGCATGTCCTGGCATTCAAGGGGGAGAAATCCGTTTTACTCCAAGTAAAGAGGAGCTGGGTATCATCTGCGTAGACTATAGCTTTCGCACCCAGCTCCTCAGCTAAATACACCAAAGGAGTCATAAAGACATTAAAAAGCAGAGGGCTAAGTGTGGAACCCTGCGGGACCCCCGTGTCCAAAGAACGCGGGGTCGAAGAAAAAGGTGGCAACCACACTTGTTGTGATCTGTTGGCAAGGAACGACTCAATCCATTTCCATACCTGCCCAGAGATACCAATCTGAGACAACCGTGCCAAAAGTTGTTGGTGTGGCACGGTGTCAAATGCAGCCGAAATATCTAAAAGCACCAGCGCTGCTTTACCGCCCGCATCTAGGCAATCTCTGATTGCCTCAGTCACCTCGACCAGAGCTGTCTCAGTGCTATGAGCAGCTCTAAAACCTGACTGGGCTTAGTGGAGAGCCTCAGAAGTCTCAACATACTCAGAGAGTTGTTTATGGGCAGCTTTCTCACAGATCTTAGCCACAGCCGGAAGGAGGGAAATGGGGCGGTAACTGGCAGGACATTCTGGATCCAGGGAGGGTTTTTTTAGTAACGGAAGGAGCTTAGCTTGCTTCCACTCCGGTGGAACCAAAGCAGATTGAAGCGGCAGATTCACCATGTTATTAATTTCAGAGTTCACTGTCTCAGCCACCGCTGCTAGCAGCCTAGCACGGCAGGGGTCGATAGGGAAACCTGACTTCAGCGACTTAAGTACCGCCAGAGTGTCGGAGAGGGATACAACCGAAAAGGTGGTCAGGGAAGGACCAACCGAGGTTGCCGTGGCCATCATGGGAAATAATTGTATCTCCAGAGGCTGGCTGGCGGTCACCAAGCCATCCTGAATGGATTTAATTTTATTGTCAAAATAAACTGAGAGTTTTTCACACCAGTCATTCGAGCCTAGAAGGGGCCTATGTTCAGCTCTAGGATCCAGAAAACTCTGCACGATTGAGAAAATTTCTTAAGAGTTGTTTTTTGATTGTGCGATACGCTTCGCATAATATACCCCCTTGGCCGTCTTTACCATGGCGTAATAAACTTTCTGAGCCTTTCTAAGAGCTGATTTAGCTAGGGAACTGTATGCCTGTCTCCATAACCGTTCGAACTTTCTACAGATTTTTGTAGTTTAAGTTCGTTAGAAAACCAGGGTTGAGAAGGAGAATTGCTCGCTCTTTTGCGATCGGAAGGGATGACAAATTTCTCAGCTGCAGCTGACAGCCATAGCTTAAATCCATTTACAGCTTCAGAAAGGTTGCCTGGCAGATCCGACCGAGTGTCATCTAAAATAGACCGAAATATCTCAGGTTCAATACGAGGGGGCGGTCTACCTGCTAATACACTTGGAGGAACAGAGGACAAAAGAGTGGACCAGGAAAAAGGAATTAAAAAATGATCCGTCCACATAACAGGAAGAGGATCAGACACAAGTAGAGGGAAATTAGAACAGATCCCATCTATAATGTGCCCTCCACTGTGAGTAGGAGATTTGATCCACTGAGTAAGCTGGGTGAAGTCCAATTAATCTAAGAAGGAAAGTGTCTCCGGAGCTTCCTTACTTTCAAGGTGAATATTAAAATCACCCAGCAAAATGTAGTAAGAATATTTTATAGATCTCTGTGCCACAGATTCATCCAACATCTTGAGAAATTAGCTGGACGCCCCAGGGGGCCGATAAATTAGTGTGCCTCCCAACAGAAAATGAGGGAAAATAGAGAGAGAAAAATCAAGGGCTTCACTTTCCACCACTTCCAGATAGTTCAGCTGTGTAAAAACCCAACATTCCCTATAAACAACCGCCACCCCTTCCCCCTTCCTATTTTACGGTCCATCCTAGCAATTTTAAAGCCCGTAGGGATAGCTAGGGACATAGTCGGTGCGGAAAACTCATTAAGCCAGGTTTCGGTAATAAATAAAAGATCTAACCGATTGTCCACCAGAAGCTCAAAAACATCCAAAGCATGCTTAACCATAGAGCGAGTATTAATCAGGGCAGCATTAATCATATGAGCAGTCGCAGGGGGAGGAGAGATACACAAGGGCAAACTGAGGTAGTCCCCTAAAGGGCTAAAACCAAACTTGCAGCAAGTACTGATCTTATCAATGTTATCCATTACCGACCACACATGATGGTATTTAGTCAGGGACTCACCAATGGAACATAATTCTTCTCTATTCCACGCCCTGCGCACAGCAGGCTCCTGAGCTGCACCGCACGTCCTAACCGCGGACGGACGCAGACGGGCAGAATTCTCAGGCTAGCTGGCCTGAGAATTCTGAACCGCCTTTGCTAGGTGTCTGGGGCTGTGTCTGGGGCTGTATCTGAGCCTCCGGTTGCTGCAGAACTATGACGTCTTCAGGAGGTGACTGAACAGGCACCAGAGTCTGAGTCTGTGGCGTTGATGGTATAGTCTGACCTTGCAAAGGTTGACCAGACTTTTGTGATACAAAAGCGACTAGAGAAGGTGCCTATACAGGCGCCTGAGCCTGTGGTAATGAAAATAAAGTCTGCAAGGAACTAGTTGGCGGACCTTCTAGCACCTCCTCTATAGGACGCTGCAGTTTTGCCATGGATTTGGCCGCAGCCGGCTGAGATGCTTTTTTTTTAGAGAATAACGGAAAGTCTTTGGAGTTTTTTGTCTTATCCTTGCTTGCCCCTGCTGTAGACTCGGCTACCTGTTCCTTCTCTACACTGGTTGAATCGTCCAGCTATCCACCAGTTTGCTTTTGTGCACCGGGATCTCCCCCTCCCGGTGAAACTCAGACGGCTCTTCTTCAGAGCTCTCGAAACTTGAATTTAGACCAGGTCGATATGGGGTATGTTCAGCTTTGGCCGCCTATGACGCTGCTTTTGCTTGGGCTAGGTGAGTTTTGGCTTTAAGCCCTGCCGCAGAGTCAACTTTTGCAATAGCGTTCAACTGCTTCAAATGTTATGCCATTTTATCTTGGGTCTTAGGTCTAGGCCGAGAGGTATTCAGAGCCCCAAGTAGCGTACAAAAAGAAAAAAGTCTTGCTTCCACCCATTGAGCCTTGACCTAGAGGGGGAGAGCTGCCAACTCTGAAACCATCTGACCGAAGAGGAGGGAAGGAGGGAGCTAACCCCTGCAGCTAACGACATAAGCAACCCCGTGCTTATTCTGACAGCTGAGACAGCTGAGACAAGGATTGCCTGGTTGGCTCACCTTAACAGACCGGCTTGGCCTTGCTGCACGTCGACCGTAGTTTCCTTAGGGCTCAGGTGCCGAGATTTCCCCAGTCACAAATCGCTGTGGAGGCCGTGAAGGGCTCGATTCCGTACCACTTTGCTTCACGCTAAACTCCGCCAGTCCGCCTCCAGTCAGCAGGAATCAAACACCTTCGGTCATGGTCTCTGCCACCTCCACCGTCCCACTGCAGGCTTTTGCTGTTGTTAGCCCCTAGCTGCAGTTCGACCATGCCAGCTGCCGAAAACGCAAGCCAGAGAGACCTTCGTTCCAGGTTGCTGAAAGAAGCTCAGATGCAGGTGTCAGCGTGCTTCATTGCAGGGGGAGGAGTGGCGGTCACCTGTGGCTACGCGGAGGCAGGGTTCTCCACAGCCATCCCCTCCCCAACGCAAGACACTACCTGAAGGTCAGAGCGGAAACTGCCATTGGAGTGAGTCCAACTTTCTACGTTACTTATTGGATTACTTTTCAGATTACTTCAGCTAATCAGTGTAATATGCCTAGATATCACACTGGGACATTTCCTAGACTAAAGGTAGTTAAACCACTTTTAGTACATTTGCATTTTTGTCAATGTTCCATACAAACCAACTCCACACACAATTTTCAAGAAAAGCAGTCAATGCAATCCTATGGAAGGAAATGAAGTTAATGGTTTGAAGGTAAGGACTTATTTGCAAGAGTTGGTATTCTGGGGTTAGAACCAGGGTTCCCCCAGGGTAAAGGATGCACCCTTGAAACACCCTCAGCGGCACTAGGGCGGCTGGGTGCAGAGTGCTGAGGCCCAATGTTATCCAATGGAGAATAGGGGGCCTCCGGTTGGTGGCTGCTCACGAGCAGGCCACAAGGATGTGGCAGCAAAGCTCCTGGTGTTAGGCTCAGGGCAAAGGAGGATCCGAGTTAGCACCCAAAGTACACCTGCAGCGGCGCAGGGGCGGCTGGGTTCAGGGTGCTGTTTTGACGACCGGTGCCCTGAGGTTTTCAATGGGGATTCTCCAGTTGCAACAAAGAGTGCAGGCTTGGGGACGGAGATCTTCTGGAGGTGACCACTGGTTGTAGAGGTTATTTGGGATGCCTGGGGATGCTGGGACACCATTGGTTGAGCAACCCAAGGCTGTGGAATCGTCGGGTGCAGGGGTGTGTTTAGGTGTCAGGTTTTCTCACCAGCTCAGCTGGCGCTCAGGGGGATCCTTCAGAAAGGTGTTGCGGGCTTCGCTGGGAGATTAGAGACAGGTTAGAGATCACTAGAACTCAAGTCAGGATTGCCGGGGAGACCTCCTCGTGGTGTTGGGCCACTCGAACTCGGGCAGAAGGCATCAGGTGCAATGTGGTGCAGACTCACGGATTAGGCCAGGGCCAGAGTCTGTGGGTGAGCAAATCCGGTGCTCACGGGAGACAATTCTTATGGAAGTCAAGGGGGTCCTCGGGGTTCTTGAGGTTGCTGGCTGCGGGACACATCAGAATTTCGCTGGAGCAGGTTTAAGGTGGGGGGAGGCCGGTAGGGCTAGGGCCAAGTCAGTGGGCGTCCTCCTCTTCTTAGTTTCAGCACGGCTCTTTGGTCCTTCTTCTTCTCTTCTTCTTGGTCGGTTCTTGTCTGAGGAGGCAAGGTTCAGGGTTGCCCCTAAATACTAGATTTAGGGGCATTACAGGTAGGTAAAGGTCGGGACCAATGGGTCCCTTCCTTGGGGTGGGTACACCCCTTATCATGCTACCCTCAAGTGGGAGGGGGGCATATGCCTACCTCTGGTTGGCTGGGTTTCCCCATCTGCAAGATGGCAGGGATTGAGAGTTGTGCTTCACCTCGCCTCCCCCACCTGAGGGGTAGGGTTCACAAAGGTGGACACACCTCCATTCCTCACTTCGTTTTCCTGCTGATTCTCTGGCCCAAAGTGGGGGTTAGAACTGGTGTGGGCCAGTTGCTGGAAGCAGCAAAGGCCTGGCGTACCTCACAAAGGTGGCAAGCCTTTGAAACTTCCCCTTCGTGGACCCTGCTCATCCTGGGAGAGGAGGCTTGAAACCTCATCCTAGGATGTGCATTGTTTCAGACCCCCGAGAGCAGCAGGCTCATGTCTGGTGGTGGCAGCTGGCGAGCAGCCATTCAGCCTGGACACTAGTGTTGGGTCGTTTTTCAAAGGGGATCTCTAAGATGCCCTCTGAGTGCATTTTTCATTAAATCTCACACTGGCATCAGTGTGGGTTTAATGTGCTGAGACGTTTGATACCAAACTTCCCAGTTTTCAGTAAAGCCATTATGATGCTTTGGAGATGGTAATGACAAGCTCCCAGCACCATATACTCTTAATGGCATTACTGCACTTTAAATGTTTAAGAATTGGTTTAGACACTGTAGGGGTACAGGGCTCATGCACCAGTACCCTCACCACTGCTATATTGCACCCAGGTAGAGCGGTGACTGACCTGTGCCAGAGCAGTTGTGCCAGAGCAGTGGGTTGTAGGCATGGCACACAGTGATGTGTGCCATGTCGACTCTTCACTTTGTTCTTCACCAAAACACACAGCCTGTAATGGCAGTGTGTGTGTGTGTATGTAAAGGTACAGGGCCTCTAAGGGTGGCACACTAAGTGCTGCAGCCCTTAGAGGCCTTCCCCAACCACAGTGCTGTATGGAACCTGTTGTACCATTTACAAGGGACTGACCTGTGGCCAAAAAGTGCCAATTGGGTTTTGTTTTTAATGCAGTTAGGGAAAGAAAATATGCTATGGGTACCCGTTTGGCAGGAACCCAAAACACACTGAGTCAAAGTACATCAGCAGTTTAACAAACAGTGGGGGCAACCATTCAAAAAGAGGGCACTTTATTACACTGACTTACTTCCCAAAACTAGGTTTAGGGTTAATATTAAGGGGCGGATTACGAAGTCGGTCGGAAAGGCTTCAGATTCTCCGAAACCGATTCGGAACCTATGTTTCCGACCAAATCAGATACTTTTCCGATAACTGATTATGATGCAGGGAAACCATTCAGGCTGTCCGATTCGGTTCTGAATGACATTCGGACAGCCCGATGTGTTCGGAACCGTATCGTACAGCTTTATAGACACGGTTTCTGACCGAGCGATTACAATGACCGATTCTGACAGCCAATCCGAATCGGTCTGTCTGACACAAAACGTCTGTCGAAATATGAGTTTGGGGGTCCGTCGCAGGCCCCCCTTCACCCTGATGCCTCCTGTTAGGGGCCCGTGGGGGTGCCCATGGGACCCATCTTTACAACCATGCACAGTGTGACAGGCACCATTGGGTGCCTCCCACAGGTTGCAACGTTTTACCCAAACAACCCTTTATAAATGGGAGCCAATGTTCTCGCTTGGTACACGGGGTCACCATTGAAGTCAATGTGAGTCTGACCGAATGATGTTGGTAAGCATCATAATCGGTTGGTCGTACTCGCAGAACCTGATTCGGTCGGAAACAATTCTGAAACCGATTCGGTCAGAAGAGTTTCCGACCAACCTCGTAATCGGCCCCTAAGGGGTTATAATCACTCGTACAACTGACCAATACTTTACATCCTTTTAAAAACTGGGATAATTCTTTATCAATCAAAATGTGATCAATGATTGAATTGCAGCTTGCCACTACATACGTTGGCATCTGCACCAAAGTTGTTGTATCATATTCTGGAGCAAATATCAGATTTTTAGCAAAAGCAACTCTATTCAATCAACCCCATAAGGCGTGTGCTTAAAATGGTTGAGCGGTTGATTTACCTCATTGCAAATACCACATGATGCCTGCACTCTAGGGTCACATACGTCTATGTTAAAATCTCCTACCCAAATAATTTTGAGCTTCTTTACATGATTATGTTGAGCTTGACATATCGCATCCCCCAGACCATCTATGATCTTAATCACAGTTCGGTCAAATACATTATAGTAATAAATGATTAAAAGAAAATCAAATGGCTTCTGTAGGGTAATTAAAAGCAGATGAGAATTCGGAGTTAAGGTAAGTTCTCTAACAATAATGTCCACCAGTGTCACTGAAATAAAAGTAGCTAAACCTGCTTTTGCCCGGCCTGACTTTGAGGGAATAACTGGAAAAAAATAAGTGGTATATCCATCAATATGAGGTGAATCTAGGAGCCAGGTCTTTAGGCAGTAAGTCATTGTGTATTGTTCTACCAACGTTCTCAAATCGGGATTGTCTTTCCTGGAGCGAAGTCCCGCCATCTTCCATGAGATTGCGCTTAAGACCTCTTCTCGGACAGGCCTAGTGTTAAATGCACATTGGGTGGGTGCAAATCATATGGGAAGTTCATTTTCTAGAACTGTACTATCTGCTATCTGTGACTCTCATTCTAAGTGTTCCAGGATTGACAAAACCTCAAATCTATCAGACAGGGGCAGATTATTTTGTCGTCTCAGAGGCACAGTTTTATCCGTCATGGTGCTTGGCCGCGGGGGCCTGTTGAGAATGGCTCGAAGGTTTTCGGCTGGTAAAAATAGCCCAAAGGTTGGACTCTAATGCCCTCTGAGAGAATGAATTTTTTAGAGAGGGGTTGTAGTAGAACTCTAACCAGACCCGGGTCCCTAAAGGTTATAATTACACAGTCACCTGGCAATGACTTTGCGGCTGAGCCAACCCAGGGGACTCTTCCTGTAGTAATGATCTATTTGGATACATCACTGGGCCAGTCAGACTTTTTCCTCAGCCAGAATGATACTTTATTCAGTAAGGATGCATGAGGTTCATTCTGTGCTTGCCGGAGTGTGGGGGCATTCTCTAGTACAATTATATAGGGCGTACACTCCAGGGAAATATGAGGTCGTATGTCCTTCATATCAGATAGATTTTCACTGTTTGTTGCCCTTAGCACCCTGTTGTCTGTGTCCCATAGTTCTGGTACTACCTGTTTTGCTATGGACTCCACTGTAGATAAAGATGTTTCATACTGTGGGGCTTGCAAATGCATTGATCCTTCTCCATGCCAAATAAAGAGTGCTCATTTAAATGTCCCCACAATTACCCTCCGATCACCTTGAGTTTTCCTCTGTTCTTCCAAAGCGGGCACTCTATGCATGAGCTTCTCATGGGCCAGAGATATATTATCAATCTTTTCTCTCTAGAAGGGTTATTTTGCAATTGCTGTAGAGCAATATTAAGCTATAGCCTTTAACTGGTACCCCAACGGATCCAGTCTGCCCAAAAATGTTTTCCAAATTATTTATATCAGAATCAACTTTGGAAATCTTCTTTATATGTTTTTTCCCAGAATTATTCTTTTTATTTTTGGCGGACAGAGATTAGATAGGGATTGAGTAGGATTGTGAGGTACGACTCTGGTTTTCTCTTATCCAACCGATATATGACTTCAAGCATTGACAGTGCTTGTGGGTCTTTGACCTCACACGGATTACAAGAGGATGATAGAATACAGTCAGTCCTCTTACAGGGGGGGGGGGGTAATTCTGTGCATTGAAAGTCCTCAGATGGAATCTGACTGGTAGACTCAGTCTGTGTAGTTTGGTCAACAGATGTGGTCTTGGAAGCAGAGGAGGATGTGTTTTTTCTATACCTGGATCCATCCTTGCCTCTACCCAATCATTCTCATTGTCAATGGTGCCCATCACAGATGACAGGTCGCTTTTGATGGAGTGTAGGAAAGAAATTGTGATAGCTAAAACAGAGTTTTTCGCTAACTCTATCCTGAAGGCACAAAATAGTATTAAGGATGTTTTTAGGATTGTAGACACTCTGATTAATCCAGAGTGTGTAAAGAACGAGATTGTGCCCAGTCAGGCACTGTGCGATAGACTGGCAATCTTCTTTGAGGACAAGATAAGTAATATTGCTAATGAGCTTAACTCAGGTTTCATGCCTAAGGAATCGCACTCACTGAATCAAGTTGAGAGGGCGAAATTATACTCCCTGCATCATTTCGACACACTTTCTTTAGGGGATTTTGAAAAAATGGCCATGGGAGTATCCTCTGGATCTCCTTTGGATCCATTGCCACATAAAATCTTGAAGGGATTGGCTCCGGAGTTATTTCCGGAACTATGGCAAATTTGCAACCAATCCCTGATGAATGGCACTGTGCCAGCCTGCTGGAAGCAGGCATCAGTGACGCCCTCGCTGAAAAAGGCGACACTTGACCCAGCGTGTATGAAGAACTATAGACCGATCTCCCTATTACCTTATTCAATAAAAATTCTGGAGCGAGTGGTCAGTAAAACACTCACCCAGTTTGTAGAAAGTAATAACATTCTGGATAGGGTGCAATTTGGATTCCGACCTGGCCATGGGACAGAGACGGCTCTGGTGACCGTTATGGATGACCTGCGAATGCGAATGACTGCGGACAGTCGGCCATTTTGGTCCTTCTCGACCTGTCTGCCGCATTCGATACGGTAAACCATGGGATCCTTCTGTCCAGGCTTGAAGAGGTGGGAGTGACGGGCACTGCCCTTAAGTGGCTCCATTCTTACTTATCCAATAGACAACAAACAATAGCCCTTCCTCCCTTTCGTTCTACGTTTTCTAATATACTGCATGGTGTCCCACAGGGATCGGCAATAAGCCCTATCCTTTATAATGTGTATATGAGTCCCCTACCTGCAATTATAAGATCTTATAATGTCAACCTAGTTAAATATGCAGACGACACCCAGCTTATCTTGTCCTTAGAAGGTGAGCAATCAGTTTCTCTAATAGATTTTCATGCTTGTCTGCCGGATATAGTGACCTGGCTTAGGGAGCACTCCCTTCAATTTAACTGCGAGAAGACAGAGATTTTATATTGCGCAACAGGAAGAATTCCCCCCTTACTTCCATCTAACTTTTGGCCAACTGCTGCTAGCGCCTCATTGGCTCCCAGTACCGTTGTGCGAAATCTGGGAGTCATGTTTGATAACAAATTGACTTTAGAGAAACAGGTCAACAAGACAGTCGGGAGTTGTTTTAGCTTAATTAGGGTCTTTCGAAAAATCTTTCCGATGTTTTCATTAGTGGCTAGGACATTGATAGTCCGAGTACTATCCTCGGCAGTTTGGACTACTGCAATGCTCTGCTCCTGGATTCCCCACGGTATCTGATTGAGAGATTGCAAAGAATACAGACCATGGCCGCAAAGATAGCACTGGGACGATCACGTCGTTCCTCTGCCTCTCTGGCACTCTCTGACTTACATTGGATACCAGTCCTGCAGAGAATACAATTTAAGGCCTTGTGCATGTTGTTTAAGGCCCTACATGGACATGGAGCTAAATCCCTGCAGGAAAAATGTAGTTGGTATGCCCCCCCCCCTTGGTTGCTTCGTTCATCCTCATCAAATCTGGTGAGGGTGCATAGAGTCAAGAAAGTTAAATCAGGGGGCCGGGCCTTTTGCACAGCAGCTCCCCGGCTCTGGAATACACTCCCATTGGACATTCGACAGATAGATAATCTGCTACAGTTTAGGATAAAAACCTGGTTCTTTTTCCGGGCCCACCTTCCAGCCCCCTGCTAATTCCGCCTGGCAGGGGCCTAGTCTGTCTTACACTCAGTTAACATCTTAACATAGCGCCAGGTTACCCGCAGGGTGTCAGCTGCGCTTTATAAGCAATTATAATATTAATAATAATAGATTGAAACTCTCCCCCTTTTTACATTTGGGACTTGATGACTCCCCTTTCTCTTCCCCATCTTTAAAATTCACAAATCAGACAATGTATCCAGGATGTCACTGTGACAAAGCTGAAGCACACTTCTTCCTGTACACCCGAGTTCCAGGTAGACCCACTGATGAATAGAACTGCAGAGGTCGAAAGACTGGGCCCAGCCCAGCCTCTTCCTGCCGCAGATGGGCTCAGCGGGCCCGCCCTTGGTCCGCCCTTGGTCTGGGCTTAGCTCGGGCACGCCCTTGGAACGCCCCTTTGTGTCCCAGGCTGGGAGAGTCCCCCACTGGCATTACAGTGTTGTGGCACCTCCCTGTCACAGGTGCACACCGAGTCCCATCACAGCGGGGAGATCAGGCTCCAAGTCTATGTCGCGAGTTCCACACGCCCCGGTTTCAGCTATCCGACATATAAGATGCACAACACATCTAACCTGCCTCTTAGTTCACTAAAAGCATTATCTGCAGGTGAGTGTGAGGGGGGAAGGGTAGTGTCTCAACTTATATCAAAAATTATTTTGTATAACAAATTCTTCTCAATGCAGAGAACAATCGGATGCACCAAGGGAAGACACTCCCATGTGTTAATGTTAAAGAAATACTCTTTTCATTTTGGACGACGCCTCATCATATTCTAACCTGATGTTTGTTGCCAAGTGTTTTCAAGGCTCGCTCGAGCATGTGCTCTTCGAGCCAGAGCCGACCTTTGGCTTGGCTCTGCTTTGGCCCTCCATGGTAATTCGCTGGCTCCCCCACATCTAGGTTCTTTGTATAAAACTACTTAGCGAGTTAACATCCCACAGACTATAAGCTTATGTACTAGTCTGTAGAGTCCAATTGTATTTCACAAGTGTTCCTCAAAACCGCCTAAGCAGAGCTTCAAGTGTGCCAGGTCACTCCAGGTCTCTTGGGCACTATATCAATGTCCTTAACGTTACGGATAGAAATATTGATCCATTTTAGGGACAATGAAATATAAAAAAGGTTAGGGTAATCCATGTCACCAATATAGTTCATGTTTATATTTTATGGGGCAGATTTACAAGCCCCTTGCGAGACATTTACGCCGCCGTTTCGTCACTTCTGTGACGCAGCGGCGGCGTAAACCATGCGCCATGTCGCGCCTTATTTACAACATGACGCATCTAGGGAGATGCGTCACGTTGTAAAGCCCTGCGCTACATTAAACCTGCGTCAGGTTTAATGTATGCAGGGTGGGCGTTCCGTCGGAAAAAGCCTCGGAAAAGTGACGCAGTGAAATCTACAAGATTGCACTAAGTCACTTTTCAAAACCCTGCGCCTGTTTGAAGCAGGCGTAAGGCATGACACAGCATGTTAGGTATGGGCAGCCCCTGAGCATTGCTGGAGTTGCGTCGTGCTTGCGACACGACTCCAGCAATGCGCCGCCCTTATGCCATCAGATGCGTCACGCATCTGTTTATCCTTGCGCCAGGATGCGCTGCATTGTAAATGCGGCGCATCGGTGGTGGCGCAAGGGTAAACTTGCGTGACGCATCTTTCCTGACGCATCCCTGCTGATTTGCAGGGATGCCCCAGGAAACATAAATCTGCCCCTATATGTTTTGCCTAATCTAACGTCCCCTGGGAGTGTTAGCTATTTCCATGGTGTTCTTTTTTGTATTTCTTTCTTGTAGCATATCACTTTTGTACAGCGCATACTTTTTTACTGAGTCGTCTCCAGATGTTTATAACGCGCCATGTTTGAGAGCTCTGGAGTTCAGGCCGAACGCAGTGTGAGTTTCTCACGGCTGCTGTCAATGGGTCAGAAAGGTGTTCAGAGTACACGGCCATCCAATCCTTGGCTTCTCTGCAGAGAGCACTGAACAATTCGCACGTATTTCTGTTGCAGTTGAGATTCAGTGAAAATGTGTGTGAAGGAGGTACACAGTGGTATAAATATTGACAAGGCAAAAGTAAAATAAAATGCAGTGATTATAAGTGAGTGGGTGTGTTGTGTTGTGTGTTTGGAGGGTGGTGAAGTGAAGAAGCAAAGTGCACTCAGGAGAGAGTGAAAAGAGGAAAGATGAGGTGTAAGATTTGTATGGGAGGAGATGTGGAGAGGAAAAGGGCATACATGTCTAACACAGACTGAACATACTAGAGTGATTGAGACACTCTGAAGACCACTACCCCTTCCACAGGCCTCAGTTATATATAATTCAAAGTCTCACGGTTTCAGAATTAAAACATTCTCGATATTATTTGTTTACAACAAAATCTTTGTTGTTACTGATTTATCTTAAACAGCTAACAACCATTGACAAAGCCAATAGTCCTGGCTGGTTTTAGGTGTATGTCAGTTGATGTATCTGGCTGAAATAACATAAAGGGGCAGATTTATGTTGCACTTGCGCCACTTTTGCGCCGCCGTTGCGTCACTTTTGTGACGCAGCAGCGGCGCAAATCCTGCACCATGGTGCGGGGTATTTGCAACGTGACGCATCTGGGAGATGCGTCACGTTGTAAAGCCCTGCACCACATGTAGGCGTTCCAGGGCAGGTGGGGGCGTTCCGGTGCAGGAACGCCTCCTAAAAGTGGCTGAGTGAAATCTACAAGATTTCACTCAGTCACTTTTAGGCCCATGCTGCGTCAAAACCCTGCGCCTGCTTGAAGCAGGCGTAAGGATTGACGCAGCATTGTACAGATAGGGCCCCCCAAAACATTGCTGGAGCTGCATCGCGCTTGCGACGCAACTCCAGCAATGCGCCACTTTTACGGCACAGATGCGTCACGCATCTGTGCCGTTTTTGCCCCATGGTGCGCCGCATTATAAATGCGGCGCATCCATGGTGGCGCAGCTGTGGCGCATAATAATTGGCGCATCCCTGCTGATATGCAGGGATGCGCCAGTTAACATAAATCTGCCCCAAAGTTTAGAGAGGCACCTAAATACCGCTTGGGTGGCGCACTGACGAAATCACAGAACTTGAGTTCACATGTTTAAGCCACGCCCATAATTACACTGACCATGCCTCTTTAATTACAGTGCCCACGCCCCCTCCATTTTATTTTAGCATATTTAACGCCCTATGTTGAAGTGTGGATAAGGCTGGAGCCCATGTACTGCCTGCTTGAAAAGAGAAGTCAGTGCAGAATGGCCGGTGGGGCAGGGAACCCTTTCTTACCCTTGTGTTCTGCCTGTATTTCCATAGGATGAGGCAACGCCACCTAATTTGAATATTCATGAGGGGCGGGCGTTAAACCTCAGTGGTTCCCTGCACGTGCCCTGTGAAGTGAAGAAGGGCATGCTGGGATAGTGGCGAGAGGCCGTGCTTCCGCCTGCTGCTGTTTCCAGAGGTGGATAAGCGCCCGCCTCCGCTCCTTAAATCACTGCGGACGGGGGCTGATGGCCGGCACGCCGGGGCAGCGGAGAGTGCAGAGCCGCCCTCTGTTTAATGGGGAGTCTCAGCCGCAGGTCTGGCATGACTCTCTGCTCCTCAGAGACTGCGCTGCTAGCGCTGCCAGCCTGAGGGCCTGCAATAGAGGTGGAGGTTATTATCTTGTTAGTGAGAGCATTGGCTGCCTGGCAGAATGGCCCTGTCTTCTGCTAGGGTTGCCAGCAGGGATGCTCCATATTGTAATGTCTCAGCAGGTACACAAATGAAGAAAATCACCTAAAGATCATGCTTTGTCCTTCTAGCAGTGCATCCTTAAAACAGCAAACACAAGAAGAAGCACCTGAAAGTGTGCTGTAAAGCTGCCTTAATGGGCCATGACTGATAGAGTCAACAAAGGCAGAAAACCTATGTTAAAAATGAATATTGACTTTTGTATATAAAGACCTATTTAGGTATTAGTACAAGGATCAGGGTGCCCTATTACAATTGATGTGCTGCCCCCAGGGCAGCGGCAAACTCACAGATGCGTTGGGAGCAGCACATTCAGTGAATATGGAGCAGCTGCTTATAAGCCGCTTCGTGTTTCATAGTGCAGGCTGCAGCGGGGGCAGAGCGCCCCCTGCAGGCAGGTGCAGTGAATGACCGCATACACCTGCAAGGGGAGTGGACAACGGGACCCACTTTTCCTCCTCCACAGGGTGTCCCTCAGGCAGCGCACTAGCAATATGCCAGCTTGTTGGGGCGCGCTGTCAGTTCGCTTCCTAAGGGCCTCTTTGCATCTGCGTCCGCAATAGAGGCAAAGTGATTCCCTCCTTTGCATGGCTCCAAGACTCTGGGCGAATGAAGTAACATTGTCTTAAGACAGTTCTGGCGCTACATGCGCCATCAGTGTTACAGAAAGTGGTTGCACAAGCATCTGCAGCCCGTTCTGTAATACTGTAATGCCTCGGGGGCACACAAAGCAGTTACATGTGCCTGTTACACTCCTGGAGCATGGTGAACAGAGCAAACACAAGGAGATGATGGACGGAGCCCTGAAACTTTTCAGACACTCACCCCCAGTCACAGATCTGGGTTGAATCCATCATCGTTCTTTAGTTCACTCCGGCACCCCAGTTCAGACATGGCCATATGCAAATCAGTCTTGACCCTGTGCCTCATGGAAACAGTCCAGCCCAAACTGCCAAGCCATGTCTTCTCTGGACTGGAAACACGCATCCTGGGACCGGATTAGGAGTAACACCCATCTTCAGCCAGGCTAGCTTGAATCCAGTGGCAAAGTGAGCAAGGGACCCATGTCTAGACATACCCTGCCAACTTAGGGCAAACAAAGCAAACACAAGGAGATGATGGACGGAGTGCTGAAACTTTTCAGACACTCACCCCCAGTCACCAGTGTGCATGGCACCAGGAGAAAAATGGTGAAAACCACACCTAAAATTAATCAGCCCAATGGTGCCCAAGATCTTTTTTGTTCATTCTGCTCATGGGACAATTGCCAGGCATGTCTCTGGGGCCGCCAGGCCGAGCAAATCTTAACCGCATAGAGCTGTTTCCGCCCGGTAATACTGTAGAGCTTGTCGTCGTGGGGGTCCCATGGGGTATCAACTGGACTTGAGGCGCATGTGGTGTCCTTCTCCATTTAGTATGGTCGCCTTTTCGAGGGCCAGTGCCATGAGGGAAACTGAACACACTCAGCGTCTATTTTACACAGGATAGGGTCCGCTCCCCCGGAGAACTGCCGTGCGTCGTGAAAAATGTAAATGTATGTGTCTTGTAAAGCGCACTGCTACCCTGAGGTGTTGTGGCGCTGTAGACCGCTGGGAAACCCGTCCTGGCTATCCCTGTGAGATCGTCCCTCCAGGGTATCTCCAAGGTGAAACCAGGCATCCCCGGCGAATGTGGGGGGCCGTTGTGGAGATGAGGCAAGCTAATGCCCAGAGTTGCCGAGTGTGATCCCTGGTTAGAGTAGGCACCGAAGCGAGAATTATCGAGTCTGCTGGCCCTGGTCCATGACCCTGCCGTGTCGGGAATTGAGCCCTGGTCCCAGGCCGACCTCTGCTTCCAGGTCTGCTGCCTCTAACCAGTGAGCCACACCACTCCACAATCCTTGTGTCTGGGAGAGCAAGGACACACCACCACAGACCCCTCCCATGCAATTGTGCTCCTGTGTTGGCCTACTAGGACTGTGCAGAGTGTGGTGAGGGACAGGTGCCTTGAGAGGTGTGGCGCTCCCTCACAGACCCCAACGTAAAGTCCACAGGTGCACCCAAATTATAAAAGGAAAAAAGAATAAAGAAAAGTCAAAATGCCTCGTGGCCCCTTCAAAGATATATCCCAGAGGCTAAAGGTGTGCTCCAGAAGGCACTGGGGTTGTGAAGCTGCATTGGGGCCACCCAGGACAAGTGGTACAAACCTCCATCAAAAGGGTCCCTGTCTTACTGTGTGGTGAGACACTAATCCACCTTTGTGTGTGACACACACAGGGGAATGGATTTCTGACCCCAGGAGCATTTCTTGTTGATTTCAAGCATGCCTGCAGTTGGTACATATATGGTTCTAGAGTAAAGGGATCTTTCATTTTAGGTTCTGTCTATAATGTCTCACTTTGACCTCTTTATTGACATACACAGTTAAGCCTATTGCATTATATTGTTTTATGTCATTGAAAGCTGGTGCTGTCCTTAAATGTTTTAATATTGATCACGCTGCGTTTTGACTTTAAACCCTGAGAAAGCCAGTAGGTCTGCACCTGCTGTTGTGTTTGTTAAGCAAATGGGGGGATAGTATGGGCCTCCTTTATGAAAAGTGACACATCACTGCGTGAAAACAGCGATGCGTCACTTCTCAGTGCGCCCTCCTTGCGACATAATGGATGCATCATATTTACTGTATGGCGCATCATGTCGCAAGGAGTTACAGATACATCAGTATTTCTGACGTATCTGTAGGCGCAAAAATGACGCATTGCTGGAGTGTGTCACAAAAGTGACGCAACTCCAGCAATGTGTCCTTTCACACGGGGCAAGCCCCATGTGAAAGGGCCTGCGTCAGTCTTACGCCTGCTGTGAGGCAGGCGCAAGATATTGACGCATTTGCACCCTAGAAGTGGTGCAGTGAACTCTTGTAGATTTCACTGCGTCACTTCTATGAGGCTTACTTTCGTGGGAACGCCCATCTTGCATACATTATACCTGACGCAGATATAATGTAGCGCAGGGGTTTACAAAGTGAAGCATCTGCTCAGATCCGTCACTTTGTAAATAGGGCGCAACAGGAGGCATGTTTTACGCCGCAGATGCGTAAAAAAAGTGATGCAACGGAAGCGCAAAACTGTCGCAAGGGCTCATAAATAAGTCCCTATGGGGCATATCAACAACAACCGGCGATAATTATCTCTAAGCGCACTTAGCGCTAGGATAATTATCGCCGGCTAGCGTGAATTTTTATCGCTGATCTGGCGTGCTATTAGCAATGCTTATCTCAATAGCGATTAAAATCCTCACGCTAACAGGCTAACGTGAGATTATCGCTGGAAACCCAGCGATAATCTCACGTTACCTTGTTGATAGGGACAGGCAAACTTAGCCATGATATCCTCCTTCCATAGGATATCATGGCTAAGTCAGCAAAATACCAGATGTAAAAAAGCAGCGTTAACCGCGGTTAGCGCTGCTTTTTTTGTCTCTAACAGGGTTAGCGACATTCTTGATAATAGGAGAAATGTCGCTTAGCGACATTTCTCCTATTATTTTACTCTGGAACGCCCCCTTTGCATCTCATTAGAGATGCAAGGGGAAGCGTAGAGTAAAAGGGTGCTAACATGCAAATTTGCATGTTAGCACCCTGTTGTTGATAGGGCGCTAGTTTAATCTCCCCTTTTTTGGCTTTTGAAGCCAAAAAAGCAGAGATAAAGCCCTTGTTGATATGCCCCTATGTTTTTAGGGTTTAGGGTTTGCTAGCCCGCAGATCTTTAAAGGTGCTTTCAGCGCAGGGCTGCATGGTACGTTTAGGGAGTCAGCAGATCTGTGGGACCTTCGTTTAGAGTGTGCCCCCTTTTGGTTGTAGGGTCATTTAGAAGGTGTCACCATAGGCATTTCCACGTATCATTGTGTATACATTTTTAAATTTGTGCGTAGTATTTAGTAGTAGATGTAATAAAGTATGTTTCTTTTTTCTTATAGGAAAAAGCACTGAGTAGTCATTGATGTGTTAAGTGTGGTTTATTTCATTGCTGAGTGTTTAGCGCACAGTCCCTCTCCTGAGTAAGCCTTGGACTGCTCTGCTTCACTATCCTGGGACCCCTAAAAGTGTTACTTGGTTCCTATTCATGGGTTCTACAGTTTGGAGGCCGCTGGTTGCAAGAGACGGAAGCCCCCAGCTATTATAATTGCAGCCCCATACCGCTGTCTGCCCTAAGACCCTCTGACCCAGATTCCGGCCAATCATCTACGAGGGTTTGTCTCTCACCGTTTCTTGATTGGGTGAGTTGTAGCCTTTCACTGCTGACATGAGGGAAGCATTTTCCCTTGTCATGTTTCATTACCATTGACATTTAGCTCTCAGTTGGAGTTCATGGCTTTCCTGTCTCTCTCCTTCAATGGCCTTGCGGCCACCCATCCCTTCTTATGTCTGGGTTTTGCCAAGGGATTCACTAGAATGACATGTGTAATATACTTACTTATAGGGGCTTTCAGTCACCCTTCTCATCCATTGGTCAGTTACTCTGACAGTCACATACTTCCTCCACCCTCTACAGCACACACCATAGGGTAATGGGTCAACCCCCATCAGCCATTGGTTACTGTCACTGGGGGTGAAAGCATTCTGTCCTTTCACAAGCATCAATTCCACAAACAATGCCATTGGCATGTGTTGTACTTTTTGGGACCAAAACACATTCTTGCTTTCAGCAAATGGTTTTCTGTAGATTGATAACATTTCAGCAACTTCCTCGTTAATACAGTTGTGCAAAAACCATGACAACTCAAAACAAGCATTTACAGAGTTAAAAGCCAACATCAGACCTATTTGTCTTTACCACTGCTTGTTTTTAACTTTCATTCTGACAACACAGTGGAAGGACTCAAGTTCTAACTAAATTATCCTACTAAATTATCTTACATATATTTACCTACTCCTTAGAGGATAATCGCCTAAACTGAAGTAATTAGTTTTCTGAAATTCCTAATTGAATTAATTCATGTTATCAAGAGTTAAGGCAACACAGATCCGCGAAGGTAAGCGTGAGCGTGAGCCCACCGCATGCTGCACGTGTGATTCTAGAAGGATAAGATACATTCGGGCTCATAATGGTTTTAGCTTTATATACAGGGCACAAGTCCAATAAAAAGAAGTGGTTGGACTGACCAAGTCAGACAATATGCAAATGACCTCATGACGTCACGACGTAGCACTATAAAAGAAATAAAATAGTGCTTTTTAAATTATTTGTGTAAATACTGGGACAGACGAACCCATCTGACAGTCTTACAGTGTCCGCATTTATTTACAGGAACAGAATAAAGGCAAAAGCATGCCTCTCTTAAGTACCTGTGAAGAGAAGGCAAGCTGTGTACCTTTGTTTCCCTCTGCGGCATTTACATTTAAAAGTAGGGTTCCAGGCATCCCCCAGTCAGCATATGCAAACAACAGGAGGCCGGATGGCCCCTTAACTTCGGCCCAGCTGAATGTGAAAAAAGGCTCCGTTGCTGCTGGGAATGGAAAGCAGGCAACGTGCAGGTGCTGATAAACGTGTACCGGTGTCTGAAAATGACACCGGGACAAGTTCAGCATATTTCTGTGAGACGGCCCCACTGGGACCCAACTTCTTGGAAGGGGGAACGGCGCCCACTCTGTGAAAAGAGTGGGGGGACGCCCTGTACCTGCGTGTACCCCCGACTCTAGCCCTGATTATATATGATATTAAAAGTGAGAGATTTTGATCGGTTACGTTAAAATAGGACTTTAACGTTCTCATTTTTTAGGAATGAGAGATGGGAATTAGTGGGCCAGGTGGGGAAAATATTAAATGTCTCTCTAAACTACTAAAGTGTAAAAGTGTTGTTTGATTAGACGAAATAAGACTTATTGTGAATGTATATTATATTAAAAATACAAACAATCCTTATGCCAAAAAAATACATCACCTACATATAAAATATATACTAAACTACTCAACAATAATAAAAACAATATTTTTAACAACTATATTTTTGCAAACGATATTAAACAGGGGGGCTGCAGGACGGGGGGTAACGCTGTTTGTTGGTCTGTCTCCTTGCAGCTTTGTTGCTTCGATCCCCAAAGCAGCTCGCCGTCCTGCGGATGTGCCTTTTACCCAGACTATTCCATGCTAGCATTTCCTTCTCCCTGATTTTATCTTGTCAGGTGAATCATTGTTTTATTTTTCAAAGCGCTTAGACAATACACCATCCAGCATTATTCTGCGCAAAATAATAGGATTTGAGCATAACATTTTTATTATTGTTTTACTTTTAATGTTGCGAAAAGTTGGCTCAAGGGCATCAAAGCACTTTTACTGAGCACATGACACAAGGCTAGATTCCTTTTTTATGCATTGGGAGACTTTGGGACATAATTACTATTGTTTCACACAATGCAGGACAGCAGGCAAAGTCGTTGCATTGTGTAAAATGAAGAGGGCAGAAAAGCACCAGATCTACTATGATATGGTGGACTTCTGCTTGCTCCTAGCGCTGGCACACTGTGTGCAGCCTACCACCAACAAAGGGTGTCTGCGTTACAAGCAGGATTGGCCTTTGCGCAGGAAAATGATGGTCCTGCACAAAAACAATCCTTAGTAGCAATTTCACTTTCAATGCTTGTTGCAGAATGCATCACACACAGAAAGAGGAAGTAACGAGGAGAAATGAAGCTATTTCTCCTTGTTGCTCCTCTCTGTGGTAGGCACAGTTCTTTTAGCAGTCCCAGGTTTACTGCCTTTAATAAATCTGGGATTGTGTCAAGTTCTACATGTGGAACACCCATGGAACGCCTACCACTATGAAATGTAAGGCAGCACAAGCTGCTGTGTTGCGTTACATTTCTTTCCAATGTCAAGGCAGGCAGCGCAAATCACCCCTTGCCCGGCTCTGTGCATTTTAATGAAGCTTTTGCATGATCCTTGCATCGCCTTGGGCGACGGATGGACAATGCAAAGGCTTAGTAAATCTAGGCCTAAATGATTTTCGTGCAGCACAGGATGTTGTGCTATAGCTGGGACTGAAGCTTGCTTCTCTGGTTCCAATGCTGGCAGCTCTGGCCAATAGGCCACATCCTCTGGCCAGTTATTAATCCTTCTTAATTACTGGTCTGCATACTTGCTGAGGATTCTCCCTGCAAGTGAGTCCTTTAAATGACTTACACACCTGATTCCATACAGTGCCTGGACTTCCTGGTTACAGCCCCTCAGCACAGCAGGCGGGGATCAAATCACATGGTGAAGTTCTCGGATGGACAAACTGTCCTCCCTTCATTGCCGGCCTGCAGCAGGTGGAGGCTTCCTAGAGGTGGCCATCCTTTAGCCCCAGTTGCCCTCAGCCCACCTGGTCCACAGAAGAGGCCAGAAGCTTAGAAGCCACAGAAGCAGGGTTCAGAGAAGGACTCTCTCCTGCAGGATCTCAGCACTGTTTGTCTGCTACTTCAGGGTAGACCAGTGCAAGGCTGAGCCTCTCTTGACAAGCTGACTTATGCCCCTTCTGGCTCAGTCTAGTCCTAGCTCTTAGCAAAGTGGAGACCAAACAAGCATTTGCAAAGGCAATAAGGCTTTCCTATGGAAAAGATAATGGCTTTGCCAATATGCTTTATCCATGTTGTACAGCTGCGTGGCTGCTGTTCAGCATAGCTATAAGTTAGCGGTGTAAAGGAGCGTGGTGTGGAGTAGAGTGGAGTATCGAGCAGTAGAATCAAGTGTTATGGAGTGGAGTAGAGAGTCATGGAGTGGTATAGAGTGGTGTGGAGTGTCATACAGTGGTTTGAAGTAGCGTAGAGTGGTGTGGTGTAGAGTTCAGTGGCATGGAGTGGAGTTGATTGAAATGTAGCATAGAGTGGCATAGAGTGGAGGACGTAAAGTGTTGTGGAGTGTCGTGGAGGGAGTAGACTCTCATAGAGTGGAAGGGGGAAGAGTGTCATAGAGTAAAGTTGTGGAGAGTGCAGTAGAGTTTAAGAGTGGAGTAAAGTGTTAAATAGTGGAGGGGCATAAATTGTCCTGGAGTGGCATAGAATAGAGTGCAGTGGTGTAGAGGGTGTTCTGAGAATGGAGTAGAGCAGAGTGGCATTGAGTGGAGTAGTGTAATAGAGTGGAATGGCCCCGAACAGAGTAGAGTGTTGTAGATTAAAGTGGAGTGGCACAGAGTGACATTGACTAGAGTGATATAGAGTAGAGAAGTGGAGTGGTGCAGATTGGAGTAGTGTATCATAGAATAGAGTGGAGTAAAGTAGCAAGGAGTGGCTTAGAGGGAGTTGCGTAGAGCTTTTTAGAGTGGAGTAGTTTATTTTTGTAGATAGACATAGACTGGAATAAAGTGCTGTGAAGTGGTAGAGTGACCTAGAGTAAAGTCATGTAAAGAACAGTGGCACAGAGTAGATTGGTGTAGAGTGTAGTGGTTTTGAGTAAAATGGTGTAGACTGTATTGGCGTAGAGTGCAGTGATGTACAATTGAATGGCATGGAGTGCAGTGACATAGAGTAGAGTGGTGCAGAGTGGAGTGGTGGGGCACAGCATAGATTGCAGTGGCATAATCTGGAGGGGAGTACAGTCGAGTGCTGTTGCATAAAGTCCAGTGTTATAGAGTGCAGTGGTGCACAGTAGCGTGGCATAGAGTGCTGTGGGAGAGAGTGCAATCTTTCAGAGTAGTGCATTGGCATAGAGTGCATTGGCATAGAGTGCAGTGGTGCAGAGTAGAGTGGTGTAGAGAGCAGTGGTATACAGTACACTGATGGTGCAGAGTGGAACAGAATGGCTTAAAGTGCAGTGATGTAGAGTGCAATCGTGTAGAGTGGCATAGACTGCAGTGGCATAGAGCTCAGTGGCATAGAGTAAAAGTGTTGCAGATTAGAATACAGTTGTGTAGAGTGCAGCGGTGCTGAGTAGTTGAATTAGAGTGTAGTGGCATAGAGTGCATTGGTTTTGAGTGAAGTGGTGTAGAGTGTATAGGCATAGAATGCAGTGATTTAGAATAGAGTGGCATAGAACGTAAAGGCATAGAGTAGAGAGGTGCAGAGTAGAGTAGAGTGTGGCAGAATAGAGTGCAGTGGTATAGAATGTAATGGCATAGAGTAGAGTGGTGCAGAGTGCAGTGGAATAGACTGCAGTGACGTAGAATAGATTGTTTCATAGTAGAGTGAAGTGGTGTGGAGCAGAGTGGTTCAGTGTAGATTGGAATGGTGTAGGGTAGAGTGCAGTGGCATAGAGTGGAGTGGCATTAAGTGGAGGGACCTAGACTGGAGTGGTGCAGTAGCAAAGAGAACAGTTGTACATAGTACAGTGAATAGGCATAGAGTATAGTGGTGCAGAGTACAGTAGAGAGGTGTAGAGTGAAATAGCATAGAGTGCATCATAGAGTGCAGTGGTGCACAGAAGATTGGAGTGGCATTGAGTGGAGTGGCATGGAGTGCAGTGGTATAGAGTGTAGTAGCGTACAGTGTAGTAGCCTAGAGTGCAGAGGCGTAGAGTGCATTGGCTTACAGTGGTTCATAGCAGAGTGCAGTGGAGCACAACAGAGTGGCACTGAGTAGAGTGTTGTAGAGTTCAGTGGCAGAGAGTGCATTGTTGCAGAGTAGAGTGTAGTAGAGTGCAGTGGTGTGGAGAAGTGTAGAGTGCAGTGGTGTAGAGTAGAGCAGTGTAGAATTAAGAGGCATAAAATACAGTGGTGGAGAGTGAAAGAGAGCAGAGTAATTTAGAGTGAAATGGTTTAGAGTGGTGTAGAGTGCCATGGCAAAGAGTGCAGTGGTGTAGAGTGTTGCAGTTTACTGTATAGTGGCATAGAGTGCAGAGGTTAGAGTAGAGTCCAGTGACAGAGTGCAGTGCTGCAGAGTAGAAAGGAGTGGCATGTTGTGGAGTGGTGCAGAATAGAGTGCAGTGGCCTAGACAGGAGTGGTGTAGAGTGCAGTGGTAAAGAGTGCAGAGGTGCATAGTAAGATAGAGTGCATTGGCAAAGAGTGGAGTGATGCAGAGTAGATGAGAGAGGTGTAGAGTGAAGTGGCTTAGAGTGCAGAGGTGCAGAGTAGAGTGCAGTGACGCAGTGTGGAGTGTCATGGAGTGGTTTAGAGTGGTGCAGAATATAGTGGTGTGGTTTAGACTGGAGTGATGTGGAGTGCAGGTGGCAAAGAGTGCAGTGGTGCATAGTTGAGTAGAGTGCATTGGCATAGAGTAGAGCAGAGTAGAGTGGTGAAGTAGCATAGAGTGGAGTCATGCAGAGTAGAGTGTAGTAACGCAGTGTGGATTGGCATAAAGTAGAGTGGAGTGCCGTAGTTTGGAGTGGTGCAGAGTACAGTGTAGTGGCTTGGAATGGTGGAGAGTAGAGTGGAGCTGGAAAAAGTGGAGTATGCATGGTGTGGTAGTGCACTGTCATTACAGACAACACATCCTCAATTAAAATGACCATTACATTTACACAGACATGCAGTTTTATTGATAAAAGTATACAGCGCACAAAAGATAATGTGTGGCAATGTCATCACCTAGTGTATGAAAATGCTTTGATCATATTAAAATATTTGTTTCCACCACACTTCCCAATTTCCCAAAAATTTGCTTTTTGGTGCTTTCCTAATTTTGATCTATTCTAAAATATCCACAAAGTTAATTTACAGTCATTTACATTTTGTTGTGTGCTAAAAAAAACTATTTACTTGTACAGCCTTACTCCCACACATTCCCCAGAGGTCATCAAGATTGTGACATAAATCCTTTCACTTTGAAGTCAAAGAAAGAAAATAAACACCAAGGTCCCTCTGACGACAGAGCCTAACATTTGACCTCTGTTTTAGAATGATCAGCAAATGTGACAAGATAGAAACAAGATTTAAAGGTGAAGAACCAGAACCTTTTGGGCCTGGCGGCGCAGGGTGCACCCTCCGTCTCCTGGGTTCACCTGCTTCGATACACAGAGACACGGGACACTCTGTCGGCGTTAGAAGATTGGATTTATTTAGCTGCAACTAGTACAGTTATCCTAGAAGTACACAAAGTAGGTTCTCAGGAGACTGCCACTTCACTCTGTGGCGCATCAGATTAAATACTATACAACAAAGAATTATTAACAAAACACACGCCCCAAGCAAAGAAGAAAAGAGCCAATAAGGTAAGTGGAAAACAAAGCGGAACCAGTAAGAAAGGTTCGAAAACAGAAAGATCAGATGACTCGAAGCGACCTCTCCTCCAACTGTGTTTGTCATTCCACCCCCGAACTTAATTTATCAACAGATTACAACTGACTTGCAGGTGGTGAGATACGTTTGTGTGTATTGGAGGACAGGCATGACACAAGAGAATGCTAGCAGGAGACAGTGAAGGCCAGTCGATAAGATATGATCGGGAAAGAATAGTGTGAGCCTACAGATAGTTGAAACAGGGATTAGAAAAGCCAGACACGGATTAGTGTACTCGGCTAGTTCAAACACCAGCTTCACAAACAAGGCCGAGGACGTATTTCGACACCAAGCTATGGGAAAAAGCAGAAAAGACTTTGTTCGCCGTGCTGCCTGAGTGATGGCAACACAAGATGGCGGCGGGTTACAAAATGGCGGGTCGATTCGATCGTGATTGAAAATTGAAGTTCCTCAGACCCTCCTTTTGCCAGAACTCAGGCAAAATAGACTCACGTTAATCTGAGTCCACGTCAATAGCAATAAGATCATCAAGCTGTTGTTGTAGCATCATCCTTATGTTTTCTGCTACTTGAGGTTTGGGTCTTGAAATGCACATAGTAGCACAAAGATCACAAATAGCGGGACCACAGTGCATACACAGGCAGCAGGAAAATACGATTGTCAAGATTACTCCAAGAAACGTCAATACTTTCCAACCCCATTTGGACAGTAGTCCCCAAAACCATTCCGTTAAGGACCAATCTCCTTCGTCCTGATGAATAGACTCGGAGATTATATGCAACTTGGAACTAGCTTGGTATACTGTCGGATCGTCATTAGGAATGAAAATACAAAAGCTTGACCCGATCAATTTACATACTCCACCACGATCGGCAAGAATAAAGTCTAAGGCAACTCGATTTTGCAGGGTCATAAGACGATCCGCCTGTAGTTCCGACGTGATATTACTCAAGGCTCCTATAGTGATGTCTATCGTAGTTTCTACAACACGGACTGTTAGAAATGGGGGTCTACAGTTGGCAATGGCTGGCCACTGTCCAAGTAGGGACCCTTCTTCCTAAGTCAGAGTAAGCAGCCTACACCCTTTGACAACCCCTGCTCAACCCTGTGGTAACGTAGCACGAGCACCTAGGCTTATCTCAGAGGCAGTGTGTGAAGCATTTATGACCATACCCAGTAATATAATGAGGAACACTACAAATGGACACCACTCAAGTAGTTATGAAAATTAGGTATTTTTATATAGACTTAATCACAAGACCAATAACAGTAGAAATCCACAATACTATAAAAATATAATTACTTTAGAAACGCTGCAAGGAAAAATAGTTCAGGATGCGCAAAATGATGTTTAGTTCAAGGCAGGGGTCTCTGCGACCCTTTTACTCACAAAGTATCTGGTTCCTGGAGCAAAGCAACAAAAATGTCGCTAAGGCGTTGTAGCGATAAATTTCCTCACGCTAACCAGCGATGCGTTGAATCCTTACCGCGAGGGAGGATGATGCGCTGGGTTGCGGGCAGGACAAAAGCGACAAACTTCCTCACGCTAAGCTGGTGATGCGATTAAATCCTTGCCGCGAAGGGAGGATGATGTACCGAGCCTGTTGCGTGTGCGATCTTGCTGCGTTGACACTGGGACAGGTACAGACTAATATGCATGTAGCCAGGTTCTGAGCTGGGATGGTGCAGTGAGCTAAAAAACGGTGATGGATTAAAACCATGATCTCTTGACTTGGTAGGAGTATTCTGCATCATTCAGAAACTCTGTCCATCACCACCCCCTTTTTCCCAAATCGATTTTATCCACACTCAGTGTGGGAGGGTATGCTCAGACGTGAGTCCCTTGCTCATTGCACCATCAGGATTCAGGCAAGCCGGGCCGATGAAGGCTGTGATGCCAGAAACCGGTCCCCGGAAGCTTGTTTCCTTCCCAGTATAAGAATTGGCTTGGTAGTTTGGTTTGCCCTGTTCCCATCATGCACTGGGACAGGTACAGACTAATTTGCATGTAGCCAGGTTCTGAGCTGGGATGGTGCAGTGAGCTAACAAAACGGTGATGGATTAAAACCATGATCTCTTGACTTGGTAGGAGTGTTCTGCATCATTCAGAAACTCTGTCCATCACCACCCCCTTTTTCCCAAATCGCGTTGACAAAGATGACGTTCCGCGAGGGAGCGACGATCCGGATTCGATGCGGGGAAAATGGCGAACGCTCGGCGTCCGCGCTGCGATGATCCTGTTGCGATGATTTCCAGATAGCGGGCGTTTTCAGGCCCGCAGACAGGTACTGCGACGATCTTCGGATAGCGGGCGTTTTCAGGCCCGCAGACAGGTGCTGCGACGATCTTCGGGGTTATCGAGCACTCAGCGACAGCGGAGCGGCGATCTTTCTCACGCTCACCAGCTGCAGCGGCTCGCTAACGGAGGTTAGCGACGATTTTCAGCTCTCTCTTCTCAGCAGTAGAACTAGAGGCCCTGGAACACACAGGAGCCTCACCTGCAGATAGTAATCCTCGCTGGGAGGACACAGGAGGCTGATGGTGGAGTCTGATGTGCCTGAGACTCCAGCAGGAGGCTAGCTCTCTCCTAGCCCTTGGGTGATTGCTGTAGCACCAAAATAAAAGTCCAATCAAAGTTCTTTTCCTCTTCCTGAAGTCCAGTAGTAACAGCTACAGGCCAGTCCCAGAAACAGCACACAAGGCACAAGGACAGTCCTTCTCTTGCAGATACCTGTAGCCACACGGACAGAGGTTCTTCTTGTTATCCAGGAGCAATACAAATTGTAGGGGTTTGTGCACAAATATTTATACCCCCAAAGTCTTTGTTCTTAGGGGTCCCAAGTCTCTGAACCCAGCCAGAACCAGTTCTGCCCAGCCCTGGAGCACTTTGTTGATCAGGCTGCATCCTTCCTTTCAGAAAGAGGGGGTCTGCCTCAGACGCACAGTGGGAGGTAGAGCCAGCGTTCACCTTGCCAGGCACAGTCCTATTCAAGTGCAGGAGCTACCCCTCCCCTCACACCAAGGCAGGTTGCTCTATTCAACCCAGGTCTGACTCAGCCTGCCCTGTCCCTCCAAAACCAGACAGCCAATACACATCATAGCAGAGCAAACTGGAAGGCTTAGGCAAGAAAGTACCTATACTCTAAAAGTGGTAGTTTCAAACACAGAATATAAAAATAACCTTCACTAAAAGATGTATTTTAATATTCTGAGCTCAGGCATACTAGATTCGTTTTTCTACCATGTTCTGTGGGTCAGTTAGGACTATAGAATGTAATAGCCCAGACCTCCCATTCTGGCCTATTGAGAACAGGTAGCCTTACAGTAGTGAAAAACGAAATGGGGTGTAATTCACTACTAGGACATGCTACATACATCAGGGCATGTCCTACCTTACACATACAATGCGCCCTATTATAAGGGGGGCTTACAAGATGCCAAGGGAAGGTTTAGGGGCTGGGAAGTGGGTGCACTTCACAGCCAAGATGGCAGTTCTGGACTGCACGCCGACACTGCAGTGGCAGGTCTGAGACACACTTTACAAGCTGCTTCTGTGGGTGGCACAAACCCGTGCTGCAGGCCCACCCGCAGCATTCGGTTTACCAGCCCTGGGCACAAACAGGCCACGCTACTAGGGACTAACAGGTAAACCAAATAAGCCAATCATGGATGTACCAATTCATATGTCATCTTTACAAAGGGAGCATTCGCGCTGTGGCACTGAATGGCAGTGGCACAGCTCCCAGAGCATCTATAACCAGCAAAAACAGAGGAGACACAGCGAAAAAATAGAAGGGAGACTCACGCCAATGGTGCCAGGTCTAACACGGACCAGTTGCCTTATATTTCTGCTATTGGCCATTGGACCCCAGAAAGGAAGAAAACCTTTAAGGAAATCTCCTCCTTCTTGTCCCGAGGTGTCTTTGGAGTCAATAATTCCTCGGCTGAGACGAGTTCGGTGATAATTGGCAGAAGCAGTGTAAGTAGGGGGAAGAAGGAAAGCTATGTAGCAGGTACCAGAGAAACCCGTTGGCAACCAGGTATAAGCTGTATCATGACAAATGAAATAGGTGCCTTGAGACGGTACTAGAGGAGGTGAGTTCAGAGAGGAATAAATGTACGCGTAGGAACAATTACTTTTTGGTGCAGTGTCAGAAGAGCGTTCGTTTATTTTTAAACAGAAGTTACCTTGATGCGGTACAGTCCAGATTGGTGAGGATTTGCTTTTCCCATTTTATTATAAAGACTCGACATGTATTGGGTGACGTTCCAATTGGTGTAGGCTTTTCTTTCATCGATAGAAATCTTGCTATTCTCCATGATTTTAGCCATAACTACCATACCCTTAATCAAAGAACTATGACTAAAATCCGGATAATTAATTTGTGAAGCAACAGACCGTCTGAATTTACTTTGATATGCATTTGAGAAAATAACAAAGAATGCCCAAGCAGAACCCTCGTAGGAGAAAGGAAGAACTAGAAATGGTACTCCCTTCTCAGTAGTATGTGGCATAAGACCACATACCCAACAATCAGTTGTGTTAACCACTAATTGATGCTGGTGTAATAGTTGAACAAAAGAATTATTGTAATACTCTGTTCTTCTGACAAGTTCATGTGAAGGGAAAGTATGGAAAAGGTGTGGAGAGAGAGTAGAAGAAGGCAAAGAAAAGGAAGGGGAGGTGTGTCTTGGCTGCAAAACATAAGCTATCCAACCAATGATCGCCAAAGCAATACATAATGATATTAAAACACATAGAGTTATACTGTAACGACTGTACATTATCTTGCAAGATGCTTTCTTTAGTTCATTTCTTCTCTCTTTAATTCTTGGTGTAGTTTCCATTTTCACTAGTGGATGCTCACGGCAATCTTCCTCAATCACTAAAGTCACGATGCTCAACCGTCCTATGACACTGAAAGATCCTGCAGACCTATTGTCACTACTCAGGTCGTGACCTAGACTCCTACCGTGACCCTGCAGCCTAAACAGAACACTACACAAGGAGAAGAAAATTTCAAATGTTCTTTTGTCTGGGTCGAAGATGGTAGCGCTCTTTCCCTAGAACACTCTGATCTTGAAACAATGTTCTTGGTTCAGTCGTATTTAAGCGACGATGCAATGGAATCGCTTCCTGTAAAACGTCGTCGTCCACTTTCTCAGACAATGTCCCATTCTAGTGTGCATCGCTAAAGGGTACGAATCGTGGAACTGTTTCGCCTTCGCAGTCACCAACCCCTCTGCGAACCCACTGATCGAAAGGCAAGGGCAAAGGTACTTTCTTGCAGTGCACACCGTGAATCCAATTTTTCTTTCCTTCAACTTTAACTGCTGTCCTAGTTGTAAGAAGGACCATTCGGGGCTCCCGCCATCTGGGCTCCAAACTCTTCGTCTTCTGAAAATTACGGATGCAGACCCAGTCACCTGGATGGATGGAGTGACCTGGATCTGTGGAAGCCTCCAGCAAAGCACTCTGAACCTGTTGATGAAGGACATGCAATTTAGTTGTAAGGTCATGCAAATAGTCAATTAACATTGGGAAGGGCAAATCTGAATACTTTTTAGGACGAGGTATTCCCCATATGTTGGCCGGACGGCCAAACACCACTTCGTAAGGGCTAAGTCCCAGACGAGAGTGTACTGCAGTTCTGGTGGATAGCAGAGCTAACGGTAAAGCATCAGGCCAATTAAGTCCCGTACTTGCTTGAATTTTCGCTAACTTTAATTTCAAGGTCCTATTGTAGTATTCTACTAAACCTGCTGATTGGGGATGATTTGCCGCATGGAACTTTTGCTTGTTTCCAAGACCTGCACAAACTTTCTGCATGACTTAGCCAACAAATTTGCTCCCATTGTCACTCCAGACAATGCGCGGCAATCCAAATCTGGGAAAGAATTCTTTCAGATGGATTTTGGCTGTGGATAAAGCTGTGTTATCTTTCAAAGGGTATGCTTCTATCCATCTCGAAAAGGCACATACTACCACCAGAACATATTTGAGGTTGTTGCATCGACCCATGTGAATGTAGTCGATTTGCAACACTTCAAATGGGTATGTCGGAGGAGCAAAGTGACCTGCTGGAGTGGGGGTTCCCTTTCCTGGATTATACATCAGACAAACAATACAATGCTTTACTACGTTGTCTGCACATTTCGGGATATTTTCATTTTGCCAAACTGGAGCTAGGAGTTTACAAATGCCTTTTGTGCTAAGGTGAGCTGGACCATGAGCCATAGTAACCACTGGGAGTACAGAAGCATTTGGTAACAACCAACGTTGGTGTTCGGATAATTCTACCCAACAACTCATCTTATCTAACATTCCCGTACTTTCTCTCCACTTGCTTATCTCTCTTTCTGTAGCCTCTTTCTGAATCGTTTTCACGCTTTCCACTGTATTCTCACACATTCCTCTCTCTCTGACCCAATTCGCAGGACCTGCCATATACATTCGACTCGTGGAATCTCTCGCTGTTTTCTTTGCTGTTTCATCAGCAAATGCATTCCCTCGTCCAACATCATCCGTTATCTTCTTATGAGCACTACACTTCACTATCGCTATTTGGACAGGTAAAGCAAGTGACTCAAGGAGATCAGTCACTAACTGACCATGCTGTATCTTAGTGCCAAGGGAAGTTAGGAAACCCCTCTCTCTCCAGAGACGCCCAAAATTGAACGCGACACCAAAGGCATACTGACTGTCAGTGTACACGTTCACTCTTTTCTCTTTTGATAACACACAAGCTCTCGTCAGTGCTATCAACTCTGCTGCTTGCGCTGAATTGTGTCTAATGCGTGCAGTTTCCACAATCGTATGTAAGGTAGTCACAGCATAGGCTGAAACCGTATCCCCATTAGGCATCTTAAAACAAGAACCGTCCACCCATAGAGTCCCATCTGGATTCTCTAATGGTGTGTCTCTCAAATCAATTCTTCCTTTTGTCTCTTCCTCAGTACGGAAGAAACAGTCATGCTCATCCTCAACACTCTCCTCATTTGGAAGGGGCAATAAAGTAGCTGGATTCAGAGTGTTGCATTGTTTGATGTGTACATGACTAGCCAATAGCGTCAGCTCGTAACCAGTTAAACGTGCACTCGTGAGATGCTGTGTCTTCGTTCTGTTTAGTAAGGTATCCACTGCATGCGGCACCATGACAATAAGAGTGTTACTAACACTATCCCAGCGGACTGTCGGATAGAAATCGCTGCGGCTGCTGTAGCTTTGAGACAACTAGACAATGCTTTTGCTACGGGATCTAACGTAGCTCAAAAATAAGCACATGGCCGCTGTCTATCTCCAAATTGCTGTGTCAAGATTGATAATGCACAACCCTCTTTCTCGTGAACATACAGCGTAAAAGGCTTAGTGTAATCTGGGGTACCCAGTACAGGAGCAGAACACAGAGCAGTGCGTAAATCAGTGAAACTCTTTTGGCACTCGCCAGTCCATGGAAGGGGCTGAGGCGTATCTTTTAAGGTGAGTGCCAACAAAGGTTTGGCAATCAAAGAGAAGTTAGGGATCCACTGTCTACAATAAGAAGTGATTCCCAGAAAAGCACGTACTTCCCTTTGTGTGGATGGCACAGACATTCGAGCAATCGCCTGAATTCGCTCTGGTGTTAATCGTCGTCCCTCCTTTGATAGGAGATGACCCAAGTGGGTAACCTCTCGACAAACATACTGTAGGTTGGAAGGTGAAACCTTGTGTTTCAGCTTAAACAAGTGAAGCAATAGTGCAACAGTGACACCCTTACAGATATCTTCTGTATCGGCAGCGACTAACAGGTCGTCCATGTATTGGATAAGAGCAGCACCAGACGGCAAGTGAAAAGTATCAAGATGACATTTCAAAGCTTGGCTGTAAATGGAGGGACTTTCACAGTACCCTTGAGGTGCGCGCTTAAACCGGAAGCTTCGGCCTCCAAGGGAGAAACCAAAAATGTCCCTACTTTCTTCTGCAATTGGAATACTGAAGAAGGCATTCTTTAGATCAATAACAGAAAACCAAGTCGCTGTGGAAGGTATCATAGTCAACAAGGCAGTGATATCTGGAACAACAGGAAATTGTGGAATCACAATTTTGTTTACTTCTCGCAGATCAATCACAAACCGTTACACAGGAGGCTGAGAAGGATCAGTACGTTTAAGAACAGGAAGAAAAGGGCTATTGCATGTGTTGCCTCTCGTTTCTTCGACCACACCCTTCTGAATCAAGTCATGAATGATTTCCAAAAGTGCTTTTTCACCTTCAGCAGAGATTCGATATTGTGGAATACGTGGTAATTCAACATTGGGCTTGAGAGTAACAACATAAGGCGGTATCTCAAGACAACCCACATCATTCGGACCTATGGCCCAAAGTGCTGTCGGCAGAGAAAGCAACTCAGGAGGAAACTGATCTTTAGACAGATACATTGTGGAGATCAACTTCTGACCTAGAGTGAGATGTACGCCTGAAGGAGAACAATATATTGTAGCATGCATTCTTTTCAATAGGTCTAGACCCAACAGATTCTCACCACAACCATTTGTCAGCAGAAGTGAAGCTTCCAAATCATAAGGATCAACTGAAATAGGCAAGGGACAAGAAACCGGATTGCGAAGAGGGGCGCCAGAAAATCCTACAGAAACATTCGTTAAGCCAGACAAAGGTGCGCCAGGGAGTTTAGAATGAATGAGGGAACTTCTCATTGCTCCAGTATCTAGAAGAAACGGCTCTGATACAACCATAGTAGTGACGTTGACATAAGGGCCTTTTTGATCTACTGGGATTGGCACAACTCCTCTACTTTGGCCATGGCTGTCCTAGTTGGCATGAAGACTCTCATTTTCGCCTTCAACATAATGGTCCTCATTATAATACTGAGTGGACCTCACAGTCTGTTGATCAAAATAGTTCATGGAATTAGGAGAAGGAAGGGCACGCTGTTCTTGAGTTAACATACCTCGACCTCTACCTCTGTTTGCTGACTGAAGGCCAGCACGACCTCGAGGAGCAGATAATGCTCCATTGCGCTGTAATAAAATCGGACAACTGCTCTTAAAATGACCTTCCTCTTTACAATAGGCGCATTGATTAGGACCTAACAAAGGTCGCGGAATGTATGGCTCAGGTTTCTGGTACAATCTCTGAAACTGGCGGCTGTTGAGTCTGAGGCTGAACATTACGTGGTGGATAAGCTTGTTGCAAGAGAACCTTCGTTTTTAAATCTTTCGTTTTCTTCTCTTGCTTTTCTTTTTCTTCTTTGTCCCTATTCTCATAATATTGTGCAGTAGCCAATATCTGGGCAGAAGAAGAAACAGCCCAAGAACTTTCTGAATCCTTTAATTTGTGTGACAGCTCGGGAAGCAAATTGAATACAAATTTGTCCACGAATAATCGCTGTCCACCTTCGGTAGCCATGTCCTGACCACTATGATCGATGAATGTCTCTTCGAAACGAGTAAAGAAATCAGAGACACTTTCATCTTTCTTTTGTTTGCATGCTGCTAGCTTATCCCAATTCACTCTCAATGCAGGCATCATAGTTTTCATTAACGTAATGATTCTACCAGGAAGCTCCGAGATCAAGGCGTCAGGCTTTGCACCACCCACTTGGTCTCTATCTGTATTAGTTATAGCATCCCAAGTAGCACCCAGTTCCTGTGCATGATCCTCCCTACGAATCTTAGCCCATATTGTCTGTGGGACTACATTACCCATTAGCATATCAATATCTGCCAGATTCATAATACAAGCTTCGATTGTCTGCGATAATTCTTTATAATAACCTGCAGGGTTCTTACGAGGATCTGGTAGAGTCTGCTTAAGGGCCAAAACTTCAGATCTCTTCCAAGGGACATGTACCCATATACGTTGGAAATGAGCAGGAATAAGAGGATTAACACCTGCTGCTGGAACCTCTTCTTTCCATACCGGAGGAACCTCTCTCATAGGATAATTTTTCGATGTCAGTTTAACCGACGGATCAGAATCAAGAAAAATCTGAGAGAACAATAAGGTTCTATAAGAGATGAGTGTTCTTACAGCTTCCTCAACCTTAGAACCTACAATAAGTCCTTTTTCAAAATCAGCTTGGACATCTAACAAATCTTGTGAGATCGGACTCGAACTCACATCTTCCCATTCTTAAATGAGAATACCGCACATTACATTAAAAACATACCTTTCTGTAGGTGCATTCCATTGCAAGAAGGTAGGCATAATATCAGACACACTATATTGTGCACCCTTCTTGATCCATCTTCGTGCCAGAGAATCTAACTTCTCTCGTTCCTCGAAATCTGGGAACTGACTACGTGATTGTCTTCGAGCAAAAGCTGGAGACGCATTAAGAGCTCCAAAGAAAGGAGATCAAATACTAGTGACAGAATCTGTGAGACGCTTACGCATAGACGGTGAATTAGACATTAGAACCGGAGACCGAATATTAGGAGAATTATCAAGAGAAGAACTAGAAATCACAGGAGGGGCAGAAGGCAAAGGAGAGCTAGGATCAGGCAGTGAAGGCGAAGAAGTTGAGACTAATGGTAAAACCGGCAAGGCCGGTAATACTGGAGGAGGCAGATGCTGAAGAGCCGGAACCGGCGGAGGTACTACCAGCAACTGAGCAGGCTGTAACGGCTGAGGCACATTAGTATTTTGCGCATAGGGCGGAGGCCACCTTAATAAATGAGACATTAGGGGATCTTCTTCTATATCTCTCTTGTTATCAGAAGGAGAAACAGGCAACACCGGATAGCATTTATCTATCGCCATACGATGTTGTCTTTCTGAAATTTCAGTCGCATTGTCAATTTCATCATTTTTGAACTGTTGGGCAGCCTGTATAATCGTCATACCCTGTGCTTCCCTAGCTCGTTTTGCTTGTTTTATTTCTTTCTGTTTGGCTTCCTTTCGCCAAAGGCTAAGAGAGTCAAACATTGCCGGCCGGGCTTTTCTTTTAAACAAAACTGTTTCTAAATTATCTAGCACATTAGGATCAAAACTACCGTTTTCTGGCCATCTAAGGACACCATATTTCTTCGTGTAATGAGTCCATGTCTCATTAAAGGCAATGGGGCCGATACCATGTTTTGAGTAGAGCTCATATGTGGGAGTTCCAACCGAAGGAATCGGACAAGAGTCCTCAAATCGGGAGTCCCTATTACAACCAAGACAACAAAATCTTCCAAACTTAGTCAGACCAGACATTTCTCAATGACTCTGGACTGTTCACAAACTTCAAGGGAGTAAACTCAGTTTACGCAGCACAAATGCACTTACCCTCGGCTTTAGTCTCTGCAAAAACTAAATCTAAGTAACCTAAGGACATCAAACAAAGAACCAAGATTGGTGGGCGCGACCCACGAAAATACTTAACTTAACTAAGGACGTCTTCTTCCACCAACAGAGGCCCGTCTATCATCTCGCTTTACCATACATCACCAAAGGAATGGGCCAAAGCAGGGCAGCAGTCAGGGCAGCGGTCGCCAGTAGCCGTCAGGAAGGAGTAACCGCGCTGCAAAAGACCTTCGGACCACTTTCGACATACAGGGGTCGCTTAGTGTGGCTCGCGAACCCTCTGGAATTTTCTTGCGAGGTTCCTCACGACCTTCGAGCAGAACCGGTACCACTGAAGCCGCCCCACGTTGGGCGCCAATTAAAGAACCAGAACCTTTTGGGCCTGGCGGCGCAGGGCACGCCCTCCGTCTCCTGGGTTCACCTGCTTCGATACACAGAGACACAGGACACTCTGTCGGCGTTGGAAGATTGGATTTATTTAGCTGCAGCTAGTACAGTTATCCTAGAAGTACACAAAGTAGGTTTCTCAGGAGACTGCCACTTCACTCTGTGGCGCATCAGATTAAATACTATACAACACAGAATTATTAACAAAACACACGCCCCAAGCAAAGAAGAAAAGAGCCAATAGGGTAAGTGGAAAACAAAGCGGAACCAGTAAGAAAGGTTCGAAAACAGAAATATCAGATGACTCGAAGAGACCTCTCCTCCAACTGTGTTTGTCATCCCACCCCCGAAGTTAATTTATTAACAGATTACAAGTACAACTGACTTGCAGGTGGTGAGATACGTTTGTGTGTATTGGAGGACAGGCATGACACAAGAGAATGCTAGCAGGAGACAGTGAAGGCCAGTCGATAAGATATGATCGGGAAAGAATAGTGTGAGCCTACAGATAGTTGAAACAGGGATTAGAAAAACCAGACACGGATTAGTGTACTCGGCTAGTTCAAACACCAGCTTCACAAACAAGGCCGAGGACGTATTTCGACACCAAGCTACGGGAAAAAGCAGAAAAGACTTAGTTCGCCGTGCTGCCTGAGTGATGACAACACAAGATGGCGGCGGGTTACAAAATGGCGGGTCGATTCGATCGTGATTGAAAATCGAAGTTCCTCAAAGGTCTGTTTTCAGAAAGTGAGCACTGTGGAAGAATATAGTAAATAGGGTATGAGTCACGGACGGGGCAAACCCAGGCTGGACAGCCTAATATAAATAAAGCCAGCAAATAGAAAGCAAGAAAATGTGAGTTACAAATTACCGAGCAAATGGTACGCGATGGGTGGAATGCTTTTGCAGGGAAGCTTTCCGAGTGTCCCCAAGATGTGTCTAGCAAATCAGACAGCTGCGCTGTCTGTCAGGCTTCGACCTAAAAAGATTAGGAAAGTGGGCATTCCTCGAGGTACACAACAGCAACGTAGAATCGCCTTTCCACATGAGTTAAGGAACTAGACAAGGAATGGTATTTTAAGCATGGGCCCCACAAAGGGAATGTGCAGGTAGCATTCAGGGCTTCCTTCTTTAATTTGTAGAGTTCACTAAAGGAGTGAGGGTTCCGGCTGTCCAAGTGGTACACTCCTCTAAGGTTCATGTGCCTTATGCTCTGAAGACATTGAAGCATGGGGAAATAACTTCACAAAAACTGAGTGCCCACATGGCTAGACCCCTCTTCTGCAAAAACACGCGCGACTCCTGAGATGCAAATGTTTCTGACCCGGGGGTTATTTGTGGGTAACGTTATCCCTGGGTCCCTTCATTGATCTACTTGTCACACCCAGAGACATGCACACAAATACACATGTAGGCAACATGCATGCACACATGTGCATGCAGACACACACTCACACACATCCACACATACATTAGTGTTATGCTCGAAGGGACAGGGAGGCCTTAAAACATGCACCAGAATTGAAAGAACTGATGCTGAGAGTACCATAAAAGAATGGTCAAAGAGGTGGGCACTGCAGTCATGTCAACACTCTTCATCAGAGAGAGATTCTGGCATTGAATGCTGGGTGCCACAGAGGAGTGCCCTCAGACAGGGCATACGACGTGGCAGAGCAGCAGAATCAAACGCCAAAATTAAGGTAAGGGGCGGGCGAGAGTATGTATCAAACTGGGACTCAGGCCATTGGACGGGTCTACCTAAACCAGGGTCTGGTGACATCCCTCGTGCTGTCAGAGGGGTGACCCGCTCTGCTGGGTTTGCTTCCGTTCCTCCCTGCAGTGATTGGAGGGTGTTTGTCGCTTCTTCACTCCAGTCATTAACCTTTGACCCAGGAGACGCAGGATCTTGACAGCTTCAGGCCTTATAGTGAGAGGATCCTTTCTGCCCGCACGAGGAAAGCTCTGCTGAGGCGACAGCGCTCCTCTGTCATTCACTGTGGCCTTGTGACGTCGGAGTGGCGGCATTTGCAGCAGTACAATGCGTCTCCTTCCTCTGTGAAGATTACTCAGTTATCAAGAGCGCTGAGACTAATTCTATTTCTGCTGCAGAGCAAGAGACACATTTCACATGATTGTACCTGACAGAGACGAGGCACTGAAGGACGCTCTCTTTCCTTCATTCTTTTCTAGGGTTCTGGCCGTTTCCAATCTCGGATTCAACACAGATCCTTCTGCGGACTTTAAGCCTTTTACAAGTTGATTGTCTGCTGTGAAGTTGCTCAACATTGCACTGTGTCTGCTTCACACACTGTCTGGAGAGGCCAAGAACCTGCAGGGGCCTGGTGTCCTGGGAGATGCACTTCAAGCACAAGCTGGACCCTTTTGCAAGCTTTCTAACTCATGTAAATATCAATCCCCATCTCTGAAAACAGCATTTGTTGCTTGTACCTGTGCACAGATGCAGTCCAGGCATCCTGCTGCCAGGGAGCGGCCGCCTGCGCAGGGCGATGGATCCCTTAAACTTTGATCTGGACATTGCCCCGTTGATTCCATCCTTCTGTTTATCGCCCTTCTGAGGATCCTGCCCTGCCCCATACTAATGGGGCGGCCCACAGCCCAAGACCCATGAAGAGGCACATCTTATGTATGAATCTAAGGTGCCTGGCGTGGGGGTGGGCACCGAAGCACACGCTACCTACGCAACACATGGAGGTCCACAGAGGCAACAATTCACTTCCGACTGAGGAACTATGGGTGAGCGATTGAAACGTTTCGGATGTGAAATCTAAAGATAGCGATACAAAAGATTGGTGCCTCCATCTTTTGTGGCCCTTTATATGTGGAATTCCATCAAACAGCAGCAGCCTGGCGATGGCTGAAGAATTTAACCTCATGAAAAGATATTGCTTAACCCGCTTGTTCCTGGAGAGACCCAATCTACCTCCCTCTTTAGGCAGCCCTATGATTGCCTAAATGATGCAGAGAATCTTTTTCTGAAAAACCCACAACTTCAAAATTAATTTTTAAGATATATTGCAACTAAATATCTACGAGTAATTGACTATGCCCTTGAAGTACAAAGGATGTAAGACCCAACAAATGGCACAGACTGTCTGCTGGATTACAAATACCATTGCACATAAACCATATATTCTCATGTGTAGTAGCACCCCACAGCATCTATTTCCATACCATCATAGCAAAGCTTCGGGTGTCAAATCGAGTCATGAAGAAGGCTGCTCACAACTGATATGAAAGGTCGAAACGTTTGTATCTCTCTCACTTTTATTTTGTGTCTTTTTACTGTGACAACCAACTGACACTCAAATCCAACTCATCACTCCTTACGTAACTTCATTTTAATCCTCAATGTAACCCTAAACCGACCTCTAGTCCATACAGAAGGCTTAATCATATCATTCACCCTGCACGGTGAAACCAGCAATAACCCTCACTCAATCTTAACTCTTAATCCGAGCCATATATATAAGTGATAATTATATATACATCTTAATACAGCATCAAATATTACCGGATGACCTGAGTCATAGTGAGGACAGCCTGGTTGTGGTGAATTACCTGTACTTAAAAAACGTTTCGTTGTCGCAGATTCTATGTTTTGGAGTTTCCTGTGGTAAATAACCCGGCATGAAATAAGGCAGATAGCACACATGACATTAAGAGATGGGCCACAGCACAATTAGCTCTGTGACAACTTTATTAAAACTTTACCCTCTACTGCATTTGTGCACAAAGTCTACTTTCAGAAACTGGGCCAATACCCTCTCTTGCACAACTAATTAAAAACTCGCAACCATCAGGAAGTAAAACACACGTCCTCTCCAGAAACACAGAGTTACCATGAACAGGTGTAGACAGCACCTCAGGGAAGACATTTATTTGCAGTGGATTTTTATGGTTCAAATCTCTTTATTAGTTTCAAAAACAAAGGAAAATCATTACAAGGCCGTCTGCCCATCAGCAATAGTATCTTTATGAAATCAACCCCTAAAACTCCCCCCTTGCCACAGGGACCAAAGTGCATGTGAATTGAATGAAAGTGCGATCTCACAGATGAAACCAGCATTTGCAATGCAATAGGTCTCGCATTTATAAGAGTTTGAGCTATTGGCATTGTAACATTACAATGCCTTTTATTTATGTTTTGGTTTTAAAACAAATAAAAGGCATTGTTATTTACAATGTCAGTAGCATAAACTCGCATAAAAGCAGTGTGTGGAGTGCAGCAGTGTGCGGCGTGCAGCAGTGTGCGGCGTGCAGCAGTGTGCGGCGTGCAGCAGTGTGCGACATGCAGCAGTGTGCGGCATGCAGCAGTGTTTCGTGTAGCAGTGTGAGGCATGCAGCACTGTGACGTGCAGCGGCGTGCAGCAGTGTGCGGCGTGCAGCAGTGTGCTGCGTGCAGCAGTGTGCAGCGTGCAGCAGTGTTTCATGTAGCAGTGTGAGGCATGCAGCACTGTGGCATGCAGCGGCGTGCAGCAGTGTGCGGCGTGCAGCAGTGTGCTGCGTGCAGCAGTGTGTTGCGTGCAGCAGTGTCGTTCAGCATGCAGCAGTGAGTAATGCAGCAGTGTGAAGCAGTGTGTGGCGTGCAGCAGTGTGCCGGTTGCATCAGTGTGTGCTGTGCAGCAGTGTGTGGCGTGCAGCAATGTTTCGTGTAGCAGTGTGTGGCGTGCAGCAGTGTGTGGGGTGCAGCAGTGTGCGGTGTGCAGCAGTGTGCGGCATGCAGCAGTGTGCGGCGTGCAGCAGTGTGTGGCAGTGTGTGGCGTGCAGCAGTGTGAGGCGTGCAGCAGTGTGTGGTGTGCAGCGGCATGCAGCAGTGTGTGGCGTGCAGCAGTGTGCCGGTTGCATCAGTGTGTGCCGTGCAGCAGTGTGTGGCGTGCAGCAGTGTGTGGCATGCAGCAGTGTGCGGCGTGCAGCAGTGTGCGGCATGCAGCAGTGTGCGGCGTGCAGCAGTGTGCGGCGTGCAGCAGTGTGTGGCAGTGTGTGGCATGCAGCAGTGTGAGGCGTGCAGCAGTGTGTGGCGTGCAGCGGCATGCAGCAGTGTGTGGCGTGCAGAAGTGTGAGGCGTGCAGCAGTGTGAGGCGTGCAGCAGTGTGAGGCATGCAGCAGTGTGAGGCGTGCAGCAGTGTGTGACGTGCAGCAGTGTGAGGCGTGCAGCAGAGACATGTGGAGGGTGAGGAGAGACACATGGAGGGTGAGGAGAGACACGTGTAGGGTGAGGAGAGACACGTGTAGGGTGAGGAGAGACACGTGTGGAGGGTGAGGAGAGACACGTGTGGAGGGTGAGGAGAGACACATGTGGAGCGTAAGGAGGAGACACCTGTGGAGGGTGAGGAGGAGACACCTGTGGAGGGTGAGGAGGAGACACATGTGGAGGGTGAGGAGGAGACACATGTGGAGGGTGAGGCGGAGGGTGAGGAGACACGTGTGGAGGGTGAGGAGAGACACGAGTGAAGGGTGAGGAGAGACACGTGTGGAGGATGAGGAGAGACGTGGAGGGTGAGGAGAGACACGTGTGGAGGGTGAGGAGAGACACGTGTGGAGGGTGAGGAGAGACACGTGTGGAGGGTGAGGAGAGACGTGTGGAGGGTGAGGAGAGACACGTGGAGGGTGAGGAGAGACACGTGGAGGGTGAGGAGAGACATGGAGGGTGAGGAGAGACACGTGGAGGGTGAGGAGAGACACGTGGAGGGTGAGGAGAGACACGGAGGGTGAGGAGAGACACGGAGGGTGAGGAGAGACACGTGTGGAGGGTGAGGTGGAGGGTGAGGAGAGAGATGTGTGGAGGGTGAGGAGAGACGTGTGGAGGGTGAGGAGAGACATGTGGAGGGTGAGGAGAGACGTGTGGAGGGTGAGGAGAGACGTGTGGAGGGTGAGGAGAGACACGTGGAGGGTGAGCAGAGACACGTGTGGAGGGTGAGGAGAGACACGTGTGGAGGGTGAGGAGAGACACGTGTGGAGGGTGAGGAGAGACACGTGTGGAGGGTGAGGAGAGACACGTGTGGAGGGTGAGGAGAGACATGTGGAGGGTGAGGAGAGACACGTGTGGAGGGTGAGGAGAGACACGTGTGCAGGGTGAGGAGAGACATGTAGAATATGAGGAGAGACGTGTGGAGGGTGAGGAGAGACACATGGAGGGTGAGGAGAGACACATGGAGGGTGAGGAGAGACACGTGTGGAGGGTGAGGAGAGACACATGGAGGGTGAGGAGAGACATGGAGGGTGAGGAGAGACACGTGGAGGGTGAGGAGGGTGAGGTGGAGGGTGAGGAGAGACACGTGGAGGGTGAGGTGGAGGGTGAGGAGAGACAGAGGTGGAGGGTCAGGAGAGACGGAGGTGGAGGGTGAGGAGAGACGGAGGTGGAGGGTGAGGAGAGACGGAGGTGGAGGGTGAGGAGAGACCGAGGTGGAGAGTGAGGAGAGACGGAGGGTGAGGAGAGACACGTGGAGGGTGAGGAGAGACACGTGGAGGGTGAGGAGAGACACGTGGAGGGTGAGGAGAGACACGTGGAGGGTGAGGAGAGACATGTGGAGGGTGAGGAGAGACACAGAGGGTGAGGAGAGACACGGAGGGTGAGGAGAGACACGTGTGGAGGGTGAGGTGGAGGGTGAGGAGAGAGACGTGTGGAGGGTGAGGAGAGACGTGTAGAGGGTAAGGAGAGACCGAGTTGGAAGGGAATCAGAAGTGGAGGAGAGAGAGAGGTGGAGGGTGAGGAGAGGCAGTGGTGGAGTGGGGGGGAGGGGAGGATATCACTTTTACTTCCTCTCCTAGTGTAAGGTAACGCCCCCACCCCACAGGCCCTGCCGGGGCCGGGAGCAGATCACTGTTCGCATCAGCCGTCACCCGAGACAGCTCCGTACTTGTTGGTAAATAGAGGTTCACTATCTGTTGATAATGGGATTCACTTGGGGGGCTGACTTACCTCCTCCACCCCCAGGGCCAACACTGAGAAGGCATCAGAGACCTGGTGCTGCCTATGCTGCAGTACTGCGAGAGAGAGGGATGGGGGGGCGGGCAGAGGAAGAGGAGTGGGGTTAGAGAAGGGACAGGTGAGGAGAGAAAGAGGAGAGAAGGGACAGAGACAGAAAAGGAGCAAAAAAGAATTAGAGAGAGTAAAGAGGAGAGTTGGGTAAAATGAAAACATTACGAGAGAACATGTAGCAAAGAGGTGGAGAGAGAAGATGGGAGAGAGTAAGGACGCAGCCAAGAGATAGGGCAGAGACAAAAAGAATCGAAACAATACAAAAGTATTTTCCAAACTCGTAAATAACCACGGGCCAAACAACTGATCTGCAATGAAGCATCCGAATCCGGTATATCATGACGTTAACCATGCAATAAAAAATAAATTTAAAAAAAATAATAAAATACCCCAAAACACGTATACACCATGTTGACCCTTTTCCATGCAACGTATTCTAAAACGCCATTCTCATTCATACATTCACAGCAAACCTGTTCACAAGAGTGACAGAAAATGTGGAATTAGTGTTACATTTTTGTTTACATCCATACCCGCACACTTATGCAATTAAAGGATTCATGACCACACGGTTAAACAAAACGTACTGATTGGCCTTGCCGTGAAGGAGAAACAGGTGTTGACACACACTCCCGATCTGTGAAACGTTCACCCCACTTTCTCGAAATTGAAACCAGTGCATGTGTCCGACGAACTTCCTGCCGCTTATCTGAATGCACCAGTGGCAGAAGATAGTCACCATCTTGCAACAACACAATTAAAGGGAGGCATGTCTGTCTCTCCCCACCGCCACATGTCTCTGAGTCTTACTGTCTCATGCGAGATCTCCCTCTAGGAGACAGCTGACACCGACTCTTCCCCTGAGACAGTACGGGAGATGCATGTTTGTGCATAGTTTGTGTGTCTATATGTATATATCTGTGTGTGTATGCATGTGTGTGTGTTTGCATGTGTATATGTTTGTGTATGCATGTGTGTGTTGGTGTGCAAGTATGGGTGTGTCATTGTGTTCATTTGTCTTCATGGATGTGTATACATATGTTTGTGTGTATACCTATGTCTGTGTATGCATGTTTGTGTGTACATATATGTGTTTGAGTATGTTGGTGTGCGTGCTTGTTTATATGTGTATGTGGGGTTGGTGTGTTGGTGTGCATGTATATGCATATGTTTATGCATGTCTGTGTGTGTTTGTATATGTTCATATGTGTGTGTAAATGCATGTGTGTGTTTGTATGTGTGCATAGTTGTGTATGCATGTGATCAGAGGGAAGAGTGCACTTGAGGGCAAAGAGGAAAACATACAGGGAAGAGTATGTGAGGGCAGAGAGAAAAATACAGAGGGAAAAGCACGTGAGGGCATAGAGAAAAATACAGAGGGAAGAGTCCATGTGAGGGAGGAGAGAAAAATAGAGAGGGAAGAGCTCATGTGAGAGCAAAGCGAAAAATACAGATGGTAGGGCGCATGTTAGACCGGAGATAAAAACATGGAGGGAAGAGAGCATGTGAGAGCAGAGAGAAAAATATAGAGAGAAGAACACATGCGAGTGCAGCGAAAAAAATACAGAGCGAAGAGCACATGTGAGAGCATAGAGAAAAAATGCAGAGGGAAGAGTACATGTGAGGGAAGAGAGACAAATACAGAGGGAATAGCATGTGTGAGGAAAGAGAGAAAAATGGAGAGGGAAAAGAACATGTGAGGGCAGAGTGAAAATACAGAGGGAATAGCACATGTGAGACCAGAGAGAAAAACATAGAGGGAAGAGTATATGTGAGGACAAAGAGAACAAGTACAGGCTATGCCAAGCGGAAGGGATCGCGTTTGCGATCAAACATCAAAGCGGCGAAAGTGAAAGTAATCGAGCAGAGCATCAAAGGGCTGGGTGAGAAGGGAGGGGGGAATGCAAGGGTCAAAGCGGCTAAAGTGAAAGTAATCGAGCAGAGCATCAAAGGGCTGGGTGAGAAGGGAGGGGGGAATGCAAGGAGCAGAGGAGCAGCTGTGCACGTGCACGCCATCGTGCACGCCATCGTGCACTCAAGCCCTAGGCCAGCAAAACCATGTGGGTAGCACTTTTGAAAGCCCACTTACAAAATGTCTCAAAGAGACAGCTTTCACTGTCTCAGCGAGACCTAAAAAGAAAGGCCACCACGGCGGCTCCCTCGTGGAGGGCTGGAAGGAACGGCAGTGCATCGGAGGAGTCGGAGAAATGTGGGGCAGGTGAGTTCTCTTAACTCCGAAGTTAATATAAAGGGGATTTTTAGAAATTCAGAACAGAAACTAGCAAATCCCACAGCAGTTGTCAGATTGGGGGAGCCAGTGTTACATAGGAAAGGATTTTGTTGGGTTGTTACATTAAAAGAGCAGTAAAAACCTGCAGGGTCAAAAAACTCATGTGAGAACTGTGGATGGGTTCATACGTCATCGCCTATGAAATTTGGACTCTGCATCATCAGAAAGAAATGAGAACCCTACAATCAGAGTGAGCATCAGAATTAAGCGCTATATCAAAACACCTTGGGGCATATTATCAAGCCAGGCGATAAAATTATCGCCGCTTTAGCGGCAGAAAACTGCCGCTAAAACGGCAATAATGGGCTTGATAATATGCTCTATGGAATTCCAATTGAAGCCCATGTTAGATGTCCTTCACATCTAACATGGGCTTCTATTGGAATTCCATAGAGCATATTATCAAGCCCATTATCGCCGTTTTAGCGGCAGTTTTCTGCCGCTAAAGCGGCGATAATTTTATCGCCTGGCTTGATAATATGCCCCCTTGAAACTAGGAGATTCAAGCATCATCAGAAGAAACAGAAACCACTCACACACAGTCTTAGCACAAGGGTTAAGCACAAGATTAAACAAGCATTTGCAATGCAATAGGTCTCGCGTTTACACGAGTTTAAGCTATTGGCATTGTAAATGACAATGCCTTTTATTTATGTTTTAAAAATAAAAACAAAAATAAAAGTCATTGTTATTTGCAATGTCAATAGCTCAGACTCACGTAAATGTGAGACCTATTGCATTGTAAATGCTTGTTTTAAATGCACTCCGTCAGCTGCTTAAAGCACATGAATTTCAGTCACACAGCACCAGGGGCGTTGCTTGGTCAGTAAGATTGGGGGGTGGGGGGAGGGGGCTTCAGGTTTTCCAGCAATCACACAGGCACATAATGTTAAAATACATTATAGGTTACTTAGGGAAAACAAGATATGTTGGAAAGTAGCCCAAAAAGTGTAAGCCTTTCAAAACAGAGAGAGGGGCCCTGAACAGTCCAATGCACAGTAACGGCCCTAGCCATGTGTGTAGTGCACAATCCAAGCACTGTGTGCACGGTGCACAGTACCCATCTTAGCAATGCACGCAGAGCACTTTACCCATCCAAGCAGAATGCACAGTACACATCCAAGCACAGTGCACAGTACCCATCCTAACAGTATGTGCAGTGCACAGAACCCATGCTAGCACGATTTGCAGTGGGCCGTAGCCATCCTAGTACTATGTCCTGTGCACAGTACCCATCCTAGCACTGTACGCAGTGCAAAGTGCCCATCCTGGCAGTGCTCATTACCCATTCTAGCGCTGTGTGCAGTTCACAGTACCAATTCTAGCGCTGTGTGCAGTGCATTGTACCCATCGCAGCACTGTGCACAGTATTCATCCTAGCATTGCCCGCAGTGTACAGCAAACATCGTAGCACTGTGTGCACTGCACAGTGCCCATCTTAGCATCGTGTGCTGTTCACTGTAAGCATCATAGCACTGTGCACAGTGCACTGTACACAACCTAGCACTATGTGCAGTGCATAATATGTATCCATCGAGGTCTGTGTACAGTGCACAGTACTCATGTTGGCTACGTGTGTACTGTACAGTACCCATCCTAGCTCTGTGTGTGGTGCATAATACTCATTCTAGCACTGTGTGCTGTGCAAAGTACCAATCCAAGAACTGTGCGTGGTGCACTGTACCTATCCTAGCAGTGTGCACAGTGCACTGTAGCCATGCTAATTCTGTGTGCCGTCAGTGCACGGTACAGTACGCATGCTAACAGCATGCGGATTGGACCGCAGCTATCGTGGCAGGGTGTGCAGAGTATGAGGCCAGTCCTGGCAGTGTGGGAAGTGGACAACCCTCCTCGAAAACATGAATACTAAGGTTTTACATCTGTTAGGCTGCAAACATTTTCAACCCTTTAATGAACAACTTTACAACAATGGCTGTATGTTTAACATACTGACCAGAGCAGGGTTGAGGCTGCCCGGTTAATTAGCTGTGATGTCGGAGAAGTTTACGCAGGCGTGAAGTCTGCTTGTGCTTTACACATCCATAACCAGCTGAGAGATACTGCCTCAAAGAGATCTCCCACAACTAAAGTCACATAGCTCAACACACACAGCGAGCTGGTCATATGAAATGCCTCGTGGTGCTTCAGGCACAGAGTGTGGTATAAACATATGTACTTCAGAGGTATGGGTGTGAGGCACACCCCCAAGCAGTGCTTCTCAAACGGACCCACAGAGATGGGCCCGGTGTCGCTGGAGAATTAGAAAATTGGCAATTGAGGCAGGGCCTTTAGTTGAGGGCTGTGAAAATACTAAATACTGGTGTGTAGTTAGCCAAATTGTCGAGTAGAATGAAGCGGGTGTATTGGTATGCCGCAAAATATGGGAAGCATCTGTTGTTTGAAATCGCCACAGCCCATGAAGCGGGTGCCGTGGCGATAAAAAGCACAAAAGCCCAAGTAGTCCCAAAAACGAAACTAGCAAGCCCTACAGCGCAATAGAACTGTAGTTGGTCGGTGCTGCTTCCGATGAAAACGGCAGTGATGCATCGGACCAGTAACCAATAGGAAGGCAGGAAAATCACAGTAACCGTAAATATGCCAATTCGAAGCAGGAGGCAAGCAGCAGGCTGGATTACCCTGGCTATATGGATTACTAAATGTCTCCGAGCGACAGCGCATGCGTGCTGCCTACACGAGACCTAAAAATAGAGCACGTCAGTCAATTGATAATGATTTCAGAAAAAAGCAACTCTAGACTGATGTTTTTATCCCTGTTGGATCCAACTTTGGTGTAAACAATACATATTTTTTCTATTTAAAGATTTATTACAGAGTGGACCTAGCCACAAGCTAGCGGAGTGCTTTCAAGCGAAAGTGACCAGGTTCATAAAACGTTGGGAAGAATAAGCATAGAGTCAATCAGGGAAGTCAAGTCTGAACAGTGAGCAAGGAGACTAGGATGTAGGGCCTAATTTATATGTTGACGGAGCTGTTGCAATGGCGACCGTGCTCCCCTCCCCCACCAACATACTAGTCCACCTGCCTAGCTTAAATGTGGATGGACTATAGTTTGGGCACAGCAGTGACGACTTAGGGGTATATTCACAAGAACATGTGATAACTACCGCAAGAGTAGCTTAACGCAACTCTCAATATCGCAGCTTATTGTGGGAAAATAACCCTGTGACAACGTGGAATTCACAAGGCATTACCATGCAATAGTCCGCCTAAACCGCAGACAATGTCCGCAATACAACCACCTAGATGGAGATAAAAACACAAACCACAACACAAAGCAGCGCTAGGGCTGAAACACACACCTGGCAGGTGGGAAAAATCACCATAAAAGTAGAAAAAACACCCAAACAAAAACACAAACTGACCAACACCCAAGCACCATGGAGGCAGCCGGAGCAGGCGCAGAGGACGAGCGCAACCTCACAAGCACTCCGGACAACCAGCCCGGGACCTCGGGGACAGGGAAGGGCAAGGACAAGAAGAAGAGGAAGACGAAGTTCAGTCCGCAGGCGAACAGGATCATAGTCACGGAGGTGATGGAACACCATCAACAACAGTTTGTCACCTCCAACATGTCATTGGGCACCAAAAATGGAATATGGCAGAACATCGTGGACAATGTGCATGCCGTCAGAGAGCACAAGAGGACAATGGACAAGGTCAAGAGGCGATGGAATGACATCAAGGGAAAGACCAAGGAGAAACTTGCAGCCAACCAGAAGGCAGCAATGCAGACTGGAGATGGGGGCCTAGAGCCACAGCTCGTGCTGGATGACATGGAGGAGCTGGTGTTGACAGTCATCAGTGTGGATACTGTGGCCAGATGCGGGGGACCGGACACTGCTCGACAGGACACAACACAACCGCAACAGGGTGAGTGACCACCAGGTATGGGGAATGGGTGGAGATGGCCACGATGTCACACATGTGATAGTCTGCCTAAACCGCAGACAATGTCAGCGATACAACCACCTCGATGGAGATAAAAACACAAACCGCAACACAAAAAAACCTGCGATGGGCCAAAGCGCGATGAGGAAAACAGTGATAAGCAGCGCCAGGCCTGCAACACACACCTGGCAGGCAGGAAAAATCACCATAAAAGTAGAAAAAACACTCAAACACAATCTGACCAACACCCAAGCACCATGGACGCAGCCGGAGCAGGCGCAGAGGACGAGCACAACCTCACAAGCACCCCGGACGACCAGACCGGGACCTCGGGGACAGGGAAGGGCAAGGACAAGAAGAAGAGGAAGACGAAGTTCAGTCCACAGGCGAACAGGATCATAGTCACGGAGGTGATGGAACACCATCAACAACTGTTCGTCACCTCCAACGTGTCATTGGGCACCAAAAATGGAATATGGCGGGACATCGTGGACAAGGTGAATGCTGTCGGTGAGAGCACAAGAGGACAATGGACGAGGTCAAGAGGCGATGGAATGACATCAAGCGAAAGACCAAGGAGAAACCCGCAGCCAACCAGAAGGCAGCAATGCAGATTGGAGATGGGGGCCTAGAGCCACAGCTCGTGCTGGACGACATGGAGGAGCTGGTGTTGACAGTCATCAGTGTGGATACTGCGGCCGGATGCGGGGGACCGGACACTGCTCGACAGGACACAACACAACCGCAATAGGGTGAGTGACCACCAGGTACTGGGGGGACGGGTGGAGATGGCCACGAGGGCACACATGCAATAGTCTGCCTAAACCGCAGACAATGTCCGTGATGCAACCACCTAGATGGAAATAAAAACACAAAACACAACACAAAAAAACCTGCGATGGGCCAAAGCGCGATGAGGAAAACAGCTATAAGCAGCGCCAGGCCTGCAACACACACCTGGCAGGCAGGAAAAATCACCATAAAAGTAGAAAAAACACACAAACACAAAGTGACCAACACCCAAGCACCATGGAGGCAGCTAGAGCAGGTGCAGAGGACGAGCGCAACCTCACAAGCACCCCGGACGACCAGCCCGGGACCTCGGGGACAGGGAAGGGCATGGACAAGAAGAAGAGGAAGACGAAGTTCAGTCCGCAGGCGAACAGGATCATAGTCACGGAGGTGATGGAACACCATCAACAACAGTTTGTCACCTCCAACATGTCATTGGGCACCAAAAATGGAATATGGCGGAACATCGTGGACAATGTGCATGCCGTCAGAGAGCACAAGAGGACAATGGACAAGGTCAAGAGGCGATGGAATGACATCAAGGGAAAGACCAAGGAGAAACTTGCAGCCAACCAGAAGGCAGCAATGCAGACTGGAGATGGGGGCCTAGAGCCACAGCTCGTGCTGGATGACATGGAGGAGCTGGTGTTGACAGTCATCAGTGTGGATACTGTGGCCAGATGCGGGGGACCGGACACTGCTCGACAGGACACAACACAACTGCAACAGGGTGAGTGACCACCAGGTACTGGGGGAACGGGTGGAGATGGCCACGATGTCACACATGTGATAGTCTGCCTAAACCGCAGACAATGCCCGCGATACAACCACCTAGATGGAAATAAAAACACAAACCACAACACAAAAAAACCTGCGATGGGCCAAAGCGCGATGAGGAAAACAGCTATAAGCAGCGCCAGGCCTGCAACACACACCTGGCAGGCAGGAAAAATCACCATAAAAGTAGAGAAAACACCCAAACACAAAGTGACCAACACCCAAGCACCATGGAGGCAGCTGGAGCAGGTGCAGAGGACGAGCGCAACCTCACAAGCACCCCGGACGACCAGCCCGGGACCTCGGGGACAAGGAAGGGCAAGGACAAGAAGAAGAGGAAGACGAAGTTCAGTCCGCAGGCGAACAGGATCATAGTCACGGAGGTGATGGAACACCATCAACAACTGTTCGTCACCTCCAACGTGTCAATGGAATATGGCGGGACATCGTGGACAAGGTGAATGCCGTCGGAAAGCACAAGAGGACAATGGACGAGGTCAAGAGGCGATGGAATGACATCAAGAGGAAGACCAAGTAGAAACTCGCAGCCAACCAGAAGGCAGCAATGCAGACTAGAGCTGGGGCCTAGAGCCACAGCTCGTGCTGGATGACATGGAGGAGCTGGTGTCGACAGTCATCAGTAAGGATACTGTGGTCAGAGGCGGGGGACCGGACACTGCTCGACAGGACACAACACAATTACAACAGGGTGAGTGACCACCAGGTACTGGGGGTCGGGAGGAGATGGACACAATGGCACAAATGCACAATCAAGCAGAGCACAGTGCACACCTTCAATGACTCTGGGTCATCACCCAGATCTATAGACTGTCACAATGGACAATACCATGCGGCTACATACATCTGGACAAATTTCAACACACCATCTCCTCCTCACATTGCAGGGCCACTGTCAACACCCCCTGCAGAGCAGTCTCAGCCACTCTGCACTGATGACGAGGAGGACAACCCCAGCATTGACGCACAAGCCCTTCTAGACATCATTGACATCATACGCGAGTCACTTCCAGGATCAGGGCTGACCAGCTGCATCGAGGAGACCCCACCCACCACCAAACCACCCAGCAAGAGGCACCCACGGCCCCAGCAGTCTCCCAAGACCCCAGGAACAAGATATGGCCTTCCAACGCCGTGTGCTGGAGGCCCAGAGGAAGACGGCTGAGCAGGTGCGGTGGGGTTCGACCTCATGTCCACCAAACTGGAGGCTATCCATGGGTGTCTAGGCCCGCTCCATGGTCTCCAACGAGCCCTGACTGACATCGCTGGAGTCCTGAAGTGGAGAGAAGAACACCTGTCCGCTCAGAGGGGCACCAGCGACACCAGCCGTGAGCTGGCACACATGCGGAGGCTTATGGAGGACATGGTGTGGATGGAGGTGGAAAGTATGGCAGCCACCGCTGTACATCAGCGAAATGTAGCTGGGATCTACCATGCCCTGCAGATCATCATCATGGCATTGCTGCCACAAGGCGTGGTGCAGATGGATGCTGCTGCCCCCACACCATCCACATCTCCGCCCCCTGGTGTGCCATTGCCTCACAATGCGGCAGACGTATCCACTCAGGTACCTGATGTGTCAGTGGCACACAGTGCCTCAGCCTGTACTGCAACACCCACAGGTGGGGCAGAGCACACATCCGGGGACGAGGAGGTGGATGGGTTTGTGATCAGGAGGCACTAGCATTCATTTACGCCACCTGGCCTGTTTCTGCTTGGTGCCGCACATGTCCTCATGACCTTCCACTGACCCCCAATACACTCCGATGCACTCACCTTGGACAGCGACATGGACTGCCATATCCTGATTGATGACCAATGACATGGCGACCAGACTGCGGACGGTACCCTTCCTCTTCTGAAAACCTGTCATTCCCGGATGGACTCTGGCTGGCCCTCCACGGGCCCACATTGTGTAGTGTGCTCGGCATTGCCCCGTACCGCTCCAGCTGTAGAACTGCACTAGATGTGCAATAAACATCCAGTGACGCACTGCTGTGTCATGTCTTTCATCATTCATATATGAATGTGTGGATGAATGTAGGGACAAGTGATTTCATTTGCGTCAATGATGCTCATCCTGTGGGATGACAGTCAGAGGTTGCCACATTGCATATTGTGTACCGGGTCCCGTGAACACCTCAACAGGGACACACGCATCAGTCACTTCCATGTCCGGACATGGACTGAACCACGCCCAGAGCCCACAAGTAATTTTTAGAGGCCCTGCGCTGGTCCGGCGTACGGCAGGCCAGACCACTCCGCTTACGCTCCGAGGGGGTACCCTCATTACTCACCGTCTCAGGCGTACAAGCTGGTGGTGTGCAGGTCACTGGTCTAGTTGTCCGCATGTCACAGCCACTCCCTGAGGGCAGGTTTGCACGCACACCACACCCATCCAGCACAGGCGCCACAGGCCATGTGACTCCGCCAACATTATGGGCCGACGACGTCACATTTCCCTCTGCCGGTGTTGACTGGATGACGGAGTTCTCAATCATAAAGGCCACATGAGTTGTTGCGCACAGGGTTAATGGCACCTGAGGCCTTGCGGCCGTCATGGGTCTACCACCACGTGGCTCTGACTGGCATTGCACAAGGTTAGTGGCACCTGGAGCATTGCGGCCGGCACAGGCATACCACCACGGAATGGTGACTTTGGGTGCACTGAGTCAGTGGCAACTTAAGCAGCTGAGTGGTGTGCAGCCTGCGATGATGCCCCTTCCCGGCGGTCCGAACAGCTCAGGTTTTGTGTGCCCTGCTGGACCGCAGTGTAGGCCAGAGTCAGCGGGCAGCGCCAGCCTACCACCACGTGGCGGGGTTCCCGGGTTCCCAGAGTTAGTGGCACCCATTGGGCTGAGCAGGTGTGCAGCCTGTGATGATGCCGGGTGCACTCGTATGTCCTATGCCATGGAGTAATCAAGACCCAGCACCAAACGTGAGACCTGGTGACCTGCTGAGCGGGGCTGCATGGTGTTGAGGGAGCCATGTCCGCGGGTCCCAGGCTTGTGGCTTGCAGCGGCATGTGGTGGGCCCTCCTGTCTACGCGCCAGTGGTGGAAGGTGAGCAGTTAGGCCTGGGTGTGCATGGGCGGGCATGCTCTGATGGGCGGCGGGAGGGGCTGGGGTGCCTCTGCCTGAGTGTGCATGAATGGGCAGGGGTGTTTAGCCAAAATATCGAGTTTTAAATTTCGACCTACAATAATATCGTGTTTTTAATATCGTAGGTACAGAATATCGAAGTCAAGAATATCGATGGACAGAATATCGATCCCAAGGTAAGTAATATCGAAGTTAACAATATCGAAGTAATTAATATCGATGTAAGTAATATCGTAAGTAAATATTTCGATGTCAATAATATCGATATTTATTTAGTGTAATGTCATTTAATATGTATTTTATTTGTATGTTAAAGATTATTGTAATGTATTTTAATATATTTAAAAATAAATGTTTAGAGATTTATAATTATTTTACATTTAATTTAGCGTTTTAGTATCAGAGCGGGTTGTGGGTTTATAGGGGAATAGGGTGGGAAGTAATTTAATTATAATTAATGAATTAATATGTATTGTTTAATTGGTATTTATGATTAATTAATTGGTAATTAATTAATAATTGGTAATTAATTGATTAATTAATTGTTAATTAATTATTAATTATACAATTATTTTATTAATTGGTTAATTATATACATTATAATTAGTTTATTATTAATATTTATTTATTGTTATTGTTAATTAATTAATTGTTAATTAGTAATTAATTGGTGATTTAATTTTATTAAGTGATATAATTGATAATTAAATTAATTATGTGAATTTTTATGTGTAGTGGGTTGTGGGTTTATAGGGGAATAGGGTGGGAAGTAATGTAATTATAATTAATGAATTAATATGTATTGTTTCATTGGTATTTATGATTAATTAATTGGTAATAAATTAATAATTGGTAATTAATTTGATTAATAGATTAATTAATTTTTAATTAATTATTAATTGTAAAATTAATTTATTATTTGGTTAATTATATAAATTATAATTAGTTTATTAATAATATTTCTTTATTGTTATAGTTAATTAATTACTTGTTAATTAGTAATTAATTGGTGATTTAATTTTATTAAGTGATTAATTCATAATTAAATATGTGAATTTTTATGTGTAGTGGGTTGTGGGTTTATAGGGGAATAGGGTTGGATGTAATTAAAATAAAATAAATAATGATATATTTTATTTATTTGTAATTATTATTAATTAATTGTTATTAGTTAGTTAAATATAGTAAATATAAATATTGATTATTTATTTTATTTGTTGTGATTACTAATTAATGTATTGTTAATTAATAATTAATAGGTGAATATTTGTAATTTCGTAGTTAATATGTATTAATTAGTGAATTAATAACTATATTAATTATAAAGAATGTATTATTAATTGTAAATAAGAGATACATTGATATTTAAATCTATTGTGTATTTTGTATGTGTAGTGTGTTGTGTGTTAAACGGGGAATAGTGTGGGATGTAATTTAAATTTATTTATTTAAATATTTACTTTACATAATTGGTATTTAATAATAGGTTTTTTTTTAAAACATTGTTAACATGCAATTTTTTTATAAGAAATTATTGAATTGGTTATAATGTTAATAGAATCACTATGCTATCTAGTGCTTTCCCAACTGTTTTACTATCTGGAGTGGGAATAGTAATTTTTACCCCTACGCTATCCAGCGCTTTCCCTACTGTTGCACTCTCTGGAGTTGGAATAGTAATTTTTACCCCTACGCTATCCAGCGCTTTCCCTACTGATGCACTCTTTGGAGTTGGAATAGTAATTTTTACCCCTACGCTATCCAACCTTTTCTCTACTGTTGCACTGTCTGGAGTGGGAATAGTGAATTTTACCCTTACGCTATCCAACACTTTCCCTACTATTGCACTCTCTGGAGTTGGAATAGTAATTTTTACCCTTACGCTATCCAACACTTTCCCTACTATTGCATTCTCTGGAGTGGGAATAGTAAATTTTACCCTTACGCTATCCAACACTTTCCCTACTATTGCACTCTCTGGAGTTGGAATAGTAATTTTTACCCCTACGCTATCCAACGTTTTCCCTACTGTTGCACTCTTTGGAGTTGGAATAGTTATTTTTAACCCTACGCTATCCAACGTTTTCTATACTGTTGCACTCTCTGGAGTGGGAATAGTAAATTTTACCCTTACGCTATCCAACACTTTCCCTACTATTGCACTCTCTGGAGTGGGAATAGTAAATTTTACCCTTACGCTATCCAACACTTTCCCTACTATTGCACTCTCTGGAGTTGGAATAGTAATTTTTACCCCTACGCTATCCAACGTATTCCCTACTGTTGCACTCTTTGGAGTTGGAATAGTTATTTGTACCCCTACGCTATCCAACGTTTTCCCTACTGTTGCACTGTCTGGAGTGGGAATAGTAATTTTTACCCTTACGCTATCCAACACTTTCCCTACTATTGCACTCTCTGGAGTGGGAATAGTAATTTTTACCATTACGCTATCCAACACTTTCTCTACTATTGCACTCTCTGGAGTTGGAATAGTAATTTTTACCCCTACGGTATCCAACGCTTTCCCTACTGTTGCACTCTTTGGAGTTGGAATAGTAATTTTTACCCCTACGCTATCCAATGTTTTCCCTACTGTTGCACTCTCGGGAGTTGGAATAGTTATTTTTACCCCTACGCTATCCAACATTTTCCTTACTGTTGTTTTTGTTGAAGTTGGACTAGTAGTTTTATTGTGTCTGATATTAAATATGTTTTGTAATATTTTAGCTATTGTAATATATAATTAATAATAAAAATTATTCAAATTAAAATTATTGATTATTATTTGCTATATGTAATTATTTAATATTTATTAATGTTATTGTTTTATGTGTATAGATGTATTGGTAATTTAAATAAATATTTAATAATTTATATGTTACAGAAATAATTATTAAAAGTAATTATTAAGTAAGTGTATATATTATATATTATATATATGTTTAATTAAAGTTTCATTTAATTATATATATTTATTATAAATTTTACATATTATACAATATATTTAATTATGTTTCTTTGATTTATAAGTATTATTTGGTTTATTTTACATATATTTTTAAACAAAAAAAAAACGATATTTTTGAATTACGATATTTTTGACATCGATATTAAATTATCGATATTTTTGTACTTACCATGTTGTAGATAGGATGTCGATATTCTTGACCACGATATTTTAGTTGCGATATTTTTGTAGGTCGAATTTTTGTCTTTCGAAATTATGTCATACAATCATGGCCAGGCGATGTTGTCTTGTGCAACTGTGTGTACTGTGCCAATCGTGTATCTGGACTCTGTTTCAGATGACGGGTCTGTATCAGATGTGTGACCTGGTGTACTGTAATACATACCGGCAGGTGGTTGGAGACACACCGGTGGCAGCAGGGGAGCAGTGTGGCCTGGGTGCACAGGGGGGGCACTCTCTCTCTCTCTCTCCCTCTCTTCTTCTCTCTCTCTCTCTCTCCCTCTCTCTCTCTCTCTCTCTCTCCCTCTCTTCTTTTCTCTCTCTCTCCCCTCTCGTCTTCTCTCTCACCCCCTCTTTTCTTTTCTCTCTCCCCCCTCTCTTCTTCTCTCTCTCTCGCTCTCTCCCCCTCTTCTTTTCTCTCTCTCTCTCTCTCCCTCTCTTTTCTTCTCTCTCTCTCTCCCTCTCTTCTTCTCTCTCTCCTTCGCTATCTCTCTGACCTTTGATGTGTGCAGGACACACCTTCTCATCATGATTTTTGTTTTGCAGGCTGTGACCTATGGATTGTCCCGAGGGGAGCCGCCATGTGTCTTCTTTCATTTCAGTGTTCATGTTAATAAAGTTTCATTTGTTGCTTCGAAAGTGAATGTGTGATGCTCGTTTTTGTGATGACACATGCATGTCACCAGTTGTGATTGTCGACATCAAGCGGATTATTTTGAATATGTTTAAGTTTAGCTGATGGGGTATGTCTTTTGTCGGGGGGGGGTGCAGGGGCGGGGGGTCCCGGGGTTGGTGGCGGCGGGTGTTGTTGCCCTTTCTGCTCTCCGGACTGCATGTTCAGTTGTACAGGTGCATCTGTTGCCCTTCCGATGTGGCTGTGGGCTGTGCTCCCTTTTGTGGTGCAGACTGTGGTCCGAATTTGCACCAGGTCAGAACAGGTGTTATTTTCCTGCTGTTAACGCACCTTATCACCTGTTTTCTGTTCTTATCGCAGTTCTGTCTGGTCATTGTGAATGTTGTGGAGTGGTGTTGTCGTGGCTTTTGGCTCGGTTACGCCTACTCTGCATCTCAATAGCAATAGTTGCGGGGGTCATCGGTGTCGATGTTTTTTGCGGCTGCTATCGCGGGTAAACTGCCGATGTGGGCTATTTGCACTGGTTTGTGAATGGGGAGGTAAATTTATCACGACTTTGGCTGCGCTAAAGTGCCGTTAAATCGGAGATAGATCCTTGTGAATATCCCCTTTAGTTCCTCTGTGGCTAATCTTCTCCAATAGCCTGAGTAAGGATTGTCAGAGAATTGGCTATATGTCCATCCACCTAATTAGGATGGGAAGGCATGTAGCCGGTTTTTACTTGCAGTAAGGGATAGTTAAAAAGCACTGGATTTTCATTTTGTAAAGAAAAAAAACGATTTGGTGGAAGGCTCAGTCATGTTGACAGAGTCCTGCACCAAACTACAAAAAAACATTGGCAAGAACCTCTGTGACTGTGGTTCCTGCCACTGATTTAGAATCCACCACCTGCTTGGAGGTCATTTATAAATTTGGAGGGCAGCATCTCCCTCTGGGCAACAGAGTAATGTACTCCATCACCATGGCAGAGAAACAGGCCACCCACCATGCAATTAAAGTATGCCCTAAGTCCTATGGGTCCTATGGGCCCGATTCACAGAACTAACTTAAGACAAAATCCTAAACTTACTACCATTTTGGTATTCACAGAAGGCACTTACTCATTTTGGTATTCACAGAAGGTACTTACTCATTTCGGTATTCACAGAAGTTAGGACTCCTAACTTTAGGACTCCTAAATGCCTTCTGTGAATACCGAAAGTCTTAAAGTTAGGATCTTTCTCAGTTTAGGAGTAGAAAAGTTACGACTCTTAACTTTAGGACTCCTAAACTGAGAAAAATCCTAACTGTAAGACTTTCGGTATTCACAGAAGGCATTTAGGAGTCCTAAAGTTAGGAGTCCTAACTTCTGTGAATACCGAAATGAGTAAGTGCCTTCTGTGAATACCAAAATGAGTAAGTGCCTTCTGTGAATACCAAAATGGTAGTAAGTTTAGGATTTTGTCTTAAGTTAGTTCTGTGAATCGGGCCCAATGCAGTTAAATAGAGTTTGACAGTCTAGGAGCTTGACATGAGAAGGCCTCTTTTATTCTTTTCGTTTTTCTTGGATTAGTTATTTTTAAAAATTAGACATTCTTTGCCTCTCATTTTAAGTTGAGCATCCATTATCTTGAGTTTATTAATAATGATTTATTAATTATCAAGAACAGGTTCCCGTGTTTGCATTCCCATACGGGAAACAGGAATCTTTAACCACCTCCTTTGAGGAGATGGCAAACCATCGATACAGCCCAATGACAATCCATGATTAATTTGAGCCGGTGGTTGCAAGTGGGGCCCATCTGCCCTTATCTTTGGGCACCAGCATTTATTTTTCCACATCAGAATGTGTTTATTTGTTATTTTTTGGCTTTATTATTATATTTACATACTTACAATCGTTCTCAAAGTAGCAAGTACAATTAACGGAACGGCACGGCTGCATGATGTTGTTTATGTACCATGGTCAAGAAATGACATAGGCAATACACTCAATATGCCTCAGTCATTGGTCCCGTTTGCCAGACAAATCATATCAAGATATATAGAATTTTGGACCCAGAAATGATTACAGGAGAGCCACAGAACAACAAGGGCAGCAATTCGAGCATACAATACTGACATGAGGGTAATTCGTTACCAGAAGCGCCCTCACGCTGGTGTCTCCTCACTGTCTGCCTCGGCCTCCTCTGTTTCCTTACCCAGCGGGTACATTTGATACGGTCACCAAACATCTTTAGGGCGGTTCTGCGGTGGGAGGAGATCATTATACACATCAGATTGTGTATTTACAGTATAGCATATCACTGTGCCATTCCTTAAGCATGCGAAGCGGACCACGGAGCCAGTGCAGGGCCACTCTGCGCTTGGCTAAGAGAAGGCCGATGGCCACTCATTTCCTTACCTCCTTCCTACCCTCTTTGTCTAGTCCTAGCAGTGCCAGGAGAGGATCAGGTTCTAGAATGCACTTACTAATGAACGAGAGTTCATGGGCAATCTTCACCCAGAAGGCCATAGCACCAGGGCAATACCATGTCGTGTGTATCAAACCTGCCCCGGGGAAAGGGCAACAAAGGCATTCTGCTAACTCTCTAAGGGGCATATCAGCAACAACCGGCGATAATTATCGCTCAGCGCACTTAGCGCTAGGATAATTATCGCCGGCTAGCGTGGATTTTTATCGCTGAGATAGCGTGCTATTAGCAACGCTTATCTCAAAAGTGATAAAAATCCTAGGGGCATATCAGATAGGGCCGGCGATAATTATCGCTCAGCGCTCTTAGCGCGTGGATAATTATTGCTGGCCAACTCTGAATGTTATCGCGGAGATAGCGTGCTATCAGCAACGCTTATCAACGCTTAGCGACATTTCTCCTATTATTTTACTCTGGAACGCCCCTTTGCATCTCATTAGAGATGCAAGGGGAAGCGAAGAGTAAAAGGGTGCTAACATGCAAACTTGCATGTTAGCACCCTGTTGCTGATAGGGCACTAGTTTTATCTCTGCTTTTTTGGCTTTTAAAGCCAAAAAAGCAGAGATAAAGTCCTTGTTGATATGCCCCCTAGCGCTAACTGCCAAACGTGTGATTATCGCTGGAAACCCAGCGATAATCCCACGAAGTTTGGCGATAGCTTGCTGATAGGGCCTCACATACTTAGCCATGATATCCACCTTCCATAGGATATCATGGGTAAGTCAGTTTCAAAGCAGGCGTAAGGATAGTAGCGATAACAGAGGTTATCGCTACTTTTCTTGTCGCTATGCTGCTTTGTGTGAGGCTTGATAACAGGAGAAATTTCGCTTAGCGACATTTCTCCCGTTATCCTGGGGAGGAACGCCCACTTTGCATCTCATTAGAGATGCAAAGATGGGCGTTAAGGGAAATGGAGATAAGGCAAGGTTTCACGCGATAGCGTGACCTTGCAGATAAGGCGATAAAATTATCGCCGCTTTTCGTCCGAAAACGGCTGCAAAAGCGGCAATAATTTTTCAACGCCTGCTTGATGATATGCCCCCAAGGCCGCTGCGATGAAACCTCTCAAAAGTTGAGTAAACATGTTTTATGTATTTAAAGTGTATGAGTCGGTGTCTGCCATTACCGGAGATTTCACCTGTCTTGATGCAACAGTATTGCCATGAGTTATCATCTAGTGTGACCTCGAGTTCCTCTGCCAATCCGTCAGAGCTTTAATCAAGGATGGGAGCCTAGCCTCCCGTGCGTGCGCATAGAGGCGGGAAACCAGCCTCTCTGGGACATCACTGCGAATCAAGAGGAACTAAGCTGAGATTTCCAGGAGTTCCCTCATTTCGTCCCCTAGGAGGTTTCTCGAACTCTGAAGTATTGACATTTAGTCTGGACATTCTGTTCAGGGACCCCTTGAATGACTGCGTTCCAACTCGTAGTGATACCCTCTTTGAAGAGGTCTCTCCTTTTGTATATACCCAAGGAGTGTAGCGCTTTGTTAACAGCCTTCTCTTTCCCCACTGGGCACCGCGAGCACCATTCTAGAAGTATATGGGGTTAATACAGCAGAGAACCTGATAGCTGTACCAACACCCTATGCCAAGCTTGTATAGTAGGGTGTAATGAATCTTAGATGCTATGCTGTCTCTCTGGTTCTCTGACAAGTGTCTGAGGTAGAGTATGTGGAAGGGCGGCATTGCGTTCTACCTGTAGGTGTGGAAGGTTGGATGGGCCATGTATCCAATAATGAGCATGTGAGCATTGTTCCACATAATAATATTGTTCTAGGTCCGGGTCTTTTAGCCCCCCACCCATATCATACGGCAAAGTAAGGACTTTGTTTGTTTCCCGGCCCAAGCCAACTTAATCAATAAAGAGCGCAAGTTAGCAAAATATTATCGAGGTAGAGACATAAGAATGTTTAGGAATAGGAAACAGGGCAAAACTATCATTTTCTTCAAGGCTATTCGTCCTGCTAATGATAATAGTAATTTGATCCAACAAGTTATATTGTTTTCTAGTTTGTGGATAGCTTTACCGTAATTTTCCAGCATTACTATAACCCTGGGCGTAGTTCGCGAAGTAGCACTACGCGAAGCTACGCAAAGTGCACTTCGCACTACGCGAGCTACGCGTACCACTTTGCGAACTGCGTAGTACCCTGTTCGTACTGTGCAATATGCCGTTTTCAATGATTGCACAGTGCGGACAAGCATCCGGCACTGTGCAATCATTGAAAACAACATCTTGCACAGTGTGAGCTGTAGTTTTCGAGAAATCTGCCGCTCGAGTAAAAATCTACTCGAGCGGCAGATTTCTCGACGCGGACTGGTAGTTTCTCATCGCGAGCGGTCGCGAGCATACGCGACCACTCGCAATGAGAAACCTGACCTCCTCGAGTTGAGAATCTCGCCGGGATGTTTATTTTCCACGCTCGCAATCGGCAACTTGATGTTGCTGATCGCGAACAAGGAAAAAGTCTCGCCAGGATGTCATTTTGCTTGCTCGCGGTCGCCAACTTGATGTTGAGGACCGCGAGCAAGCAAAAAATGACCGTTGCACTACGCAATGCTACGCTACGCATGTTTGCACTGTGCTACGTGCAATTCGCGTAGTGTGAAGTAGCGCAAACTTCGCAAACTACGCAAGCGTAGCGTAGTGCTTTGCCCAGGCTTACTATAGTTGGGTTTGTATGGTAGGTACAGTGTTGGCTCCATTTTCCATCTTAAGGGGAAATCGAGTTCTGGTTGTGTGGTAGAAGGGGTCAACGGAAAGATGGTAAGTTTGCTCCAGTTTATCCGGATACCTAAAAGGGTCGTACCACCTCCCTCAGAATTGGTGATAGGTTGTTCCTGGGGTCACTGACAAACAGCAAGCAATTGTCCGCGTAAGCCGATATAATGAGCTGATAACCAGGGAAACTCAATCCCCTATGTGTGTTATATTCCATTAAAGCGCAAGCCAGAGGCTCTGCTACAATGGCGTATAACAGGGGAAATAGGGGGCATCCCTGACGGGTACCTCGTTCTATCTTGAGGGGGGCCATGATATGATTATTTACTTGTACTCTGGCAGAAGGCACATTGTAGAGCAATGCAACTAGGCGTAAGAAAACTTCACCCACCCCGATTCTGCATAGTCCAGCTTTTATGAATACCCAATCTACTGAGTCAAAAGTTGGAAACACTAGAGACCAGATTTTTAAATACTAACAAAAAATCAATACGTGTGTGTATGTCATGAGCTGCTGAGTAGTGGGTGTAACCTGCACATACTGGGGAACGCAATCTCCATATATCAACCAGGTCTAAAAGTTTTCTTGTTTCAATGATAACTTTGGTGGCAGCCCAAGGGCGATGCAGGGGACGACCTGACCGGTCTTCGGCAGGGTCTAGTATACAATTAAGGTCACCACCTGAAATCTGTGGCAGATTGCCCCACTGTGAAAGGCGGTCAGACAGAGAATTGTAGAACTGTGGATCGTCGTGATTGGGTCCGTATACTCCTACCGCTAGAAACACGTCCGCATCTTTATTGCATCTCGCTATCACATACCTGCCATCTTGATCTATGCTAATTTAATTTATTGTTATGGTGGATCTATTATTAATCCATATCAGTACCCCTCGGGTATGTGACTTGAGCAAAAGAGGCCATGCAATCTCCGTTGTGTTAAAAGCCTACTGTTTTTAGGTAGATGTGTCTCCTGTAAAATAGCCACGCCAATTCTGAGTGTTCTTAAATACGCTAGCACCTTACAGAGTTTTCTATAATCATTTAATCCCCTCACGTTCCATGTGAGGAATCTAATGAAGGTGGGAACCTGCTGTGAGTTGGTTGTATTGTGTGAGTCACCCATCACTCCTCAACAGAAACTGGACTATATGTCTACTCAGCCTGCCACTGCAGTGAACAACAGAAATTGGAAACATCATTGTTAAATGTTCTCTTACCAAACCCACCCACTCTATGCATACCCCAACATTGCATAGCGACTGTACACCCTCCCTCGATAACCCATCCAAACCCTACCAAACAAGAAGGAAAAAAAACGAGAAATCATGTTAGGCACACAGGGGGGAAATTGTTGCCAGAATTGAAGTTGAAATTGAGTCAGAGAAGAGTTGCAGCCCATACAGGAAGTCCCCTTTGCGGACCAATTCTCTGAATAGAAGAATGACCTACTCCCCGAGGCACAATAAGCAGTTCCTTAAACACCTGTGCAAGCACCGTAGACCTACAGGTCAGAAAAGCACCAGTAACTAACAGGATGGTTGCTTACTACACCCCTCAAATTATGTCAGAGTTTATTTACAACCTCATGGTATGTGTAGCAGGAACTGCCTTACCCATGTCCAGGTCGAGGTCCAACATGCTCTCTGGAGGATATCATGAACCCAGACGCAGTTAACGAAGGCGCCTTAGAAACAATCCAACACCCAGTTCTCCCAACCACCCCAACATGGAAAGAAAGTAAACCAATAAACAAATATCTCAATGCGGCAAATCCTTGATTTTGTTATGGGAAATCCTAGGAGAGCCATAGCGGGAACTCAAACTGTTATGTCTCTTGATGAACCTGAGAACCTGTTTTGGGTCCATGAAAAAGCGTAGTTTCCCTTCTGAGAAAATTCGAAGCTTGGCTGGATAAAGCATGACAAATTCAAAGTTCAGTTCTCGTAGCCTCTTTTTTACTTGGATAAATTGTCGGCGGGCATCTTGCACTTGTTGCGTACAGTCTGGGTAGAGTGACACTTACATTCCCTCGTAATGTAGAGTCTTCAACTCTCTAGCATTTCCGAAGGCAACATCCTGTCTCAGTCTGTAGTTCATTAGACGGGTAATGATGGGGCGTGGACTAGAGCCTGGGATGGATCTGGGCATTAGAGAGCGATGCACTCGTTCGACCATGAAGACTTCAGAGAAAGTATCTCTCCCAAGAAGTGTCACTAATAATTGCTCCACAAAGCGTTCCATGTTTTCAACATTAGTTGATTCCGCCACATCAATTATGCGAATATTGTTATGCCTTGAGCAAGCTTCCAAGTCTTCCACCTTGGTTATTAAGGCGCTAAGGGCCAGATGTACGACCCTTTTTTACAGTTGCAAACGGGAGATCGGCCCATTTGCAAACGCAAACAAGCATTGGCATAGCCAATAGGTCTCGCTTTTCGGACCTTATAAGTATTTAGTTATGCAACTGTTGCATGGCTAAACACTTATAAGGTCCCAAAGGCGAGACTTATTGGCTATGCCAATGCTCGTTGTTGTTTGCACTGGGGGCCTTGGCACACTTGATACACAATTGCTTGGGGAGATAGAAGACATTTGAGGTGGAGTAAGAGAGGATCCATCGAAGCAGTTGTCTCTTATGGTTGCTTTCACAAAGGCTCTTTTGACTTAAGTTACAAGTGCCCCTCAGTGCGCAGGCTCCACGAGCAGCTGCCCAGCTCGCTTATGCCTCAAAGCACTGAGGGTGCATAGCACAGACGTTATAGAGGGACCAGTAGAGAGCGGGAAGGAGGGAACAAGATAGGAGAAGCATGAAAGAAACCTTGAGAATGGAATGATCATCCGCAAAGCACGTGTATGTGTTGTCACCTTCTTATATGACATATTTGAAGCACTGTACGTCTTTGTGCTACTGTCATGGACAAATTCTGAAAGTTAGAACACACATGGCAACTATTTAGGTGAATGAAAAGGTAAAGGGAGAACTCACGACATCCTTTGCAAGGATTTGTGTACATTAGCAAGTATATATATACATCTTCAAGAGAGGCGTGGTACTTATGTGAGCAAGTCAGAAATGTTAATCTGACAAAATCTGATAGAGTATATTTTACATATAATCATTAAAAATAAAAGCATTTTGGTCATAGAGGCAGTGGCCATCAGAATGGTGCGCCAGAAGAACATCTACTGACCTGGTCCCTTCAACTCAACCATGTGCGCACAGTTCACCCACTCATCCCATGTACACTACTGGCTGAGATGCACTATCATGAGACCAGCCCCTGAATCCCATCTCCCTTACTTGACCAAATCTTGTGATCCTGAGCAAAGTAGTCTACCTTATTTAATTTAATTTATTATTTCCGTATTCTTTTCTGCAGTGAAGTCCATCCTCTTGAGTTTTGGAGAATGCACAAATTCTGTACAGGAGTGCATGAATATTCTCTCTCTCTCATAATTCCTACAGTAAGGAACCAAGAACAACATTGATTCGGAAATTTAACAACACGGACACAAAACACAGTGAGGCTGATTATGGAATGATAAGAGAGTGAAATAAACCCGCTCTGGAATTTTGTCAAAGTCAGATTGTTGAGCAGAGCGGGAGTTGCCTGTTTCTACAGTAGGTTCAGTAATATATAAATACAAATTTAAAAGGTTTATAATAAGCAATATCAGAGATGTCATTCGGGCCTTAAGGAAACCGCGAAAGTCACGCTTTTTGCGCTTCTCTTGAAAAGGTTTCTCAGGGACACTTTCAATTCAGCTTTAAAACGTCGAGAGTAGGTGTCGAATGCCTAAATGTGAGTCAGTTTGCATTTCACGCCACACAAGAAAGTTCATTAAGAGTTAACACACAGTGACGCAGAAGACGTAGGACATACGAGCGCCGTGTAGGAAGACGTCCAGTACGGCAAACTATTAGGGTCTGTACCCGTACTACTCCTCTGGCGGTCTACTCCTGACAGGGCTGGAATGTTTTTAAGTTAATTATTTATAGGGCATGCAAGAGTAACAGACTGAGAAAAGGGCCATAGACAGGGTCGGGTTGGGATCACTATTAGGCCCGGTCAGTCCCAAAAAAGTGTCCCACTTTCCCGGAACGTGCCTTTTCATGAAACAGATTTAGTTAGTCTCATTGGACTATATTTTAGAGAAATGTTTGGTAAATTAATCATTTTTAAACTTACAGAGCCAGTAACATTGACAAAAACTAGGGCCATTATATTTTGGCCAGGTGGGCGAGGTGAAAAAACACAGACTGAAGAGCCACAACACATGATGAGGCTAGGGGTGCCACCTTGCATCATGACCAGTATCTTAATATCCTGGATGATACGAAAATAAAGAAAATCACCAAAAGCCCGCATTTTTCCCTTTTATCACTGTATACTTTAAACAGGAGACATAAAGAAAAAGCAATTAAAAATGCGTTTAAAAGCTGCTTTATGACTGATAGTTAAACTAAACAAAAGCATAACAAGCGGCCCTGCGGCCGCGAAAGTGAAAGTGATCGCTATCGCGATCAAACATGAAAAGTGAAAGTAATCACGGTAAAGCGCGACGTGCGCGCCCGCGCACATGCACTGTACCTCTAGGCTGGCAGCACTTTTTGGAGCCCTCTCAATAAGTCTCGCCAGACCAGCGCATGCGCTGGGTCAGGCGAGACCTAAAAAGGCGTCCAGGCATGTACAAACGCAATTTTACGCCTTTCCTCATCAGACATTGGATCAGAGTAAGAGAGAGAAAAACACAAAAGGAGGAGTAAAAAGCATAAAAACAGTGACAAAGGGACAAAAAAGAACATACATGCATGAGTTACAGGGGAGCAGTGTTTAATTTGGGAAAAATAAGTGCAGGGGTGGTCATCGGGAGGCTGCTACAGCTTTCACAGCCCATTGCTCCTTCGAGCACTACCAATGCCAGTACCAATTCAACTACAAAGCATCACACACCTATAAATTTGAATTTTCAGACGATTCAAGGTCCCCAAAGCTATCAGAATGGCTTGGAAGGTAGGTACCAGCCATTTTTAAGGTAGATTGAATTAATAACCAACTGTTGTTTTGTTGTTTTGCTTGACAAACAGCGCCACCATGTGCCAGGCTGTCATAAGTGCCGGTGTTGACAATTAAGTGGCAGTGTTGACAATTTAGTGTGGGTACTGAGCACCAGAACTACCGGCACAAATTAAGCACTGAGGGGCAGGGATTGTCTAGGGTAATGGATTAAAGATACATGCATTGAAATCTAGACTAAACAGTCTTTGTAATCGGCACAACAACTTTCCAGAGCCCTAGTGGCAGCTTTTGAACAAAAGTTTGGGCCCGGCTCTTATTATTTCATAAATTAAGCACTGATGATTATCGTAAATAGGAGGGAATCCCCCTTTAATGCCCCCTCCTATTTGTGATTCAGAATGAGTCATGAAACTTATTGTGCAATTTGAAAAAAGCCTCACCAAACTATAAAATGAGCTTTATCCGTGGCAAGGCAACATTGTATTGATGCCAGCCTTGGGAAGCTGAGCTCACCCAAGGTTCTAGGTTGAAAAAGGACAGTTTTGGTGCTCTCTGAAGAGCACAGTTTCTCTTTCTCAGTCATTAAGAAAGGCATGGCTGTAGTGGTTCTTATTTAAGTCAAATAGCTTATGTTTCTTGCACGGGGTGTGCATGCCCTGTGTGTTTTATAATGTTGTATTTAAAAGTGACCCCTGCATGAAGCGTACGCTGGTCTGTGTTTCAGACTAAGAAAATGAAGCATGAAAAGGTAGGAGAGTAAATTTCTGTACTCAGTGTGTTAGCAACTACGTGTGGCTTTGGCCCCATGTTGAATGATTGCATAAGGGACCAGTTTGTTTTCAACTGTGTTTATTGGAAGATTAAGGAAAGACTGCAGAGCTGCAAACATCTGTCACTGGCGGAAGTTATTGATTTGTCCCTGAGCATAGAGAGATCTACGATTTCCACTAGAGCCATGCAGGGGTCACCAAAACCAGTGTCCGCATGGTGACATTACTGGACTTGTCCCAGGAAGATTCATTATGCACTGTTTGTGAGAAAGTGACATCTTTATTGCATGGTATGCCCCCACTTTTTGCTGAAATGCTGAATGTACTTTGACTGAGTGTGCCCTGGACTCCTGCCAATCAGGTGCCCAGGGCATATGCTCCTTCCCTAAACAAAAACCTCAAAACCAAATTGGCAAACTCTGGCCACATGTCAGCCCCTGGTAAATGGTACCCTAGGTACCCAGGGCCTTGTGACCAGGGAAGGCCTCTAAGGGCTGCAGCACTCATTGTGCCACCCTTAGTGGCCCTGTACCCTAACACCCACACACTGCCCTGGCAGGCTGAGTGTCTGGGTACAAGACAAAACAGAGAGTCGACATGGCACATATCCCTGCGTGCCATGCCCACAAACTACGCTGCCCTGGCATACATCACCCACCCCTCTAGCTGGGTGCCCTATGCCAGTGGTGCGAGCACAGAGGTAGGAGCCCTGTGCCCCTACAGTACCCAGGTCCATTCCTGGTCCCTGTAAGTGCAGTGCTGCCATTTAAGAGATGGTGCTGGGAGCTTGTCAAACACAAACTCCACAGCACCATAATGGCAGCACTGAAGCCTGAGAAGTTTGGTAACAAACTGCTCAGCACATTAAATTCACACTGATGCCAGTGTGGGATTTAATGTACCAAGCACCACATAGGGCATCTTAGAGAGGCCCCCTGAAACCTAATCCACAATCCATGTCTGTTCTGAGGCTGCCTAGGCTGCCACACAGCAGACATGTTGCTGGATCCCTGAGTAGGGGAGTCCCTGCTCTCCTGGCCTGCATCAATGCACATCCTGGGCGAGGTGCTAAATCTCCTCCCCCAGGATGGGCAGGGGGAAGCTTCAAAGGCATGCCGCCTCTGTGAGCTTCCCCAGGCCACTGCAACCCCCCACTCTGGCGGGAAGCTTGGCCGGAAACCCCAAATAAGGACAGGGGATGTGCCAGCCTGCCAACCCCACCCCTCAGGTGGGGGAGGCGAGGTGAAGCACATCCCCGGGCTCTCGCCATCTTGAAGATGGGAAGCCCTACCCAATCAGGACTAGGCTACTGCCCCCCCTCCCACAGGAGAGAGGCAGGATAGGGGGTGTACCCACCACAGGACAGGGACCCATTGGTCCCTGCCCTTCACCTACCTGTAACGCCCCTAAAGCTAGTATTTAGGGGCACCCTCAACCTTCCTTCCCCAGATTCCAGATTCCAAAATCCGAAGAAGAGCTAGAAGAAAGAAGACCTGCCCTGAAGCTAAGAAGAGGAAGACACAAACTGCTTTGGCCCCAGCCCTACCGGCCTGTCGACCCTCGAACCTGCTCCTGCTCCAACCCGGCATCTCTTGTGGCCAGCAACCTCACAAACCCCGGAAAACCTGGCTACCTTTTGACTCTAAGCCCCTGGGACTCCCATGAGTAGAGGCTCTACTCAAAATCTACTTCTAATCCCTGGCAGCAGCCCAGAACCGCAAACCCAGCACACTCTGAACCAGCCAAGCCTGGCCTATGCCGGAGTGAACAAAGACCACGAGGATGACCCCACGGCGGCTGTGACCCCGAGTCCAGCACCCAAGGATCTCCCTCGACACTCCTGAAGAAGCCTGCAGCCTCAGAACAAGGTGCCCCCCAACCACGATCAACAGAGGGTAAGATTTCCCGACACCAAAAGGCACCCCGGCACCCGGCACCCCGAGGCCCCCTGTGCCAAATCCCAGGGTACCTACCTATCCTCCAACTACCTAACTTACCTCTCGAAGTGGTGGTGGCACCTGAAGAATCCTCGTCCCCGAGCTTGCAGTCTTTTTCTAAACCGGAGATTTCCTATTGAAATCAATTGAGCGCCCGAAGGCTCAAAAGCACCCTGCACCCAGCCGCCCGAGTGGCCCTGGCAGTGCAACCTCTACACCTATCTACTTCCCCACTTGCCCTGAGTAAGTGACGAGGAGCCCAGCTCCCACAGCCGCATGGCCTGCTAGTCAGCAGCCACCAACCAAGGCCCCCTATCCCTCATAGGATAACATTGGGCCTAACTCTCTCTGCAACCGGCCGCCCTAGTGCCGCTGGGGGTGAACCAACTGTACCTACCTGACCCTGGGGGACCCCTGAGTCCATGGCCAGAACCTCAACTCTGCCAGTCGAGTACTTACCTTTAAACCGATAACTCAATTTTCTTCATAGGGTAACATTGACTGGCTTTTTCCTGAAATTTCTTCTAAGTGTGGACTTTTCAAATCTTAAAATATTTACCAAAAAACAACCGAGTAACGAAAACGAAAATACTCACCTGCTCTTAGGTGAGCCCCCAGTGCTGGATCTTGGTGACCAGCACTGACTCTGAAAAATACTTACAACTGTACTTACCAGTAACCCAATTTTCTCCCATAGGAAATCATTGACTGTTTTTCTGTGAAATTTCTTCTGTGTCAATTTCTGCAAACTTTAAATATTCTTTAAAAATCGTATAACTTCTGAAAACGTAATTGCTTACCTGTTTTGGATAAAGGTCCCAGTACTGAGTCTAGGTACCCAGTACTGGATTACAATAGTAACGAGAACATACTATACCTGCAACTTGAATTTTTTTCCATAGGGAATCATTGACTGTTTTCTATGAAATATTTTCTGTCAACTTTTAAAATAGCAAAATAATGTCTAAAAATCATCACAGTAATTAAGTCGACTTTTATCACTTGATTCTAAGTACTGACCCAGGACTGAATCTAGGATCCAGTCCTGGAATTCCAAAAGTAATTCTAAAAGTAATCTGTGGCAAATAACTTAACTTCCATTGAACTCAATGCATTATTGTGTTTAAAATAGTGTTGCCTATTGCAACCACTTGTAACTGTTTACAAAAGTCAATTGCATATTGCAAAAGTATTTATATAAAGCATCTCATTCTGAGAAAGTATATTTTTATTCCAATTGTTGGTTCTAAAATAAAACAAGCATATATTTTTTTATATATAAACCATTGGCCTAGAGTTCAGTTATTGAGTGTGTGAGACCATTTGCTGACTGAGTGTGTACAAGAAATGCTTTACACTCTCCTCTGATATTGCCTTACTGCTCGACCAAGCTGCCACTTTAGAGAGTAAGGTTATATCTAACTTTAGCCACTGCCAAACCTCTGGGGACTGTGGACTCTGTACACCCTGTACCTATTTGGGAACAGCATATACAGAGCCACTTTCTCACACTGTTAACTTGGAAGGGAGAGCACCAACATTTACACAAAAGAGAGCAGCACATCTTTGTTTCAGATGCAGCTCTAAAACCATTTTAGTAATTTTCCAGGATGTCCAGCCATTAACAAATGTTGCTTAATCTGTAACAAAAGTAGGGCATTTTCAGAACATTTGCAGGAGTGATAAGAAACTTGTGAGAGTGGGTAGTAAGGAAGTGGAAGTTGATACATCCGCAAATTCATTCAGCAATGTGGTGCTAACACTCAACTGTGAAGAGATCCCCAGGGTGGTCAAGGGTCCATTGTGTTCTGCAATCATTAATAACATTTCGTTGCAGGTCATGGCGGACCCAGGATCACCTATAACCGTCCTAAGGAACATGACATTTTATGAATACTGTGGAAAGAATTTTCCTTTGTCTGAGTCAGACGTGAACCCTAAAGCATTTAGGGAAAAAGATATTGAGATGATTCGATATTTTGTGTACAGAGTGCAATGTTTGGCGAGATAAACTGAGACAAAGGTATACATGGCAGTGAAAGGAACAAATATTATTGGGTGGAGAGACTTGGCACGCATGGGACTGTATCTGATTCCTGGGGATGAGAACCCGGTTAGAGTGGGGGAGTTACCAGTTTGCAAGGTGGATTGTATGGATGAGGCTGTCAAGGAAATTCTATCAGAATTCCAACCAGAATTTCTGGATCATGTTGGATTAGTAAATGGCATGGAGCGTCACATAAGACTGGTACCTGAACCTGTGGCTCATAAGGTAAGTCCCATGCCTATGAGTGTCAGGGAAGAGTTGAAGAGCACTTTGCAAAATCTGTGTTCACAGGGTATCAACCAATCTACAGATTCCACACAGTGGATTGCACCTATAGTTGTTGCACAGAAAAAGTCAGGCGAGATTAGACTTTGTGCTGACTTACGAGCGCTCAACAAAAATATCATCATAGACTGCCACTCACTGCCCCGAATCCATGAGTTGTTGGCGAATCTGGGGGGAGCCAGGTGGTTTTCCCTGAACGACCTGAGATTGGCATACCACCAAGTGGCATTGACAGCTAAATCTCAGGATTTGAGGACTTTTGTGAGCCCTTTTGGTGCCTATAGGTTTCTGGGGCTTCCCTTTGGATTAGCGTCAGTGGGCAGCGTGATCCAGAAGCTTATGAACACAATATTTCATGGCACAAAAGGGGTACAAGCATATCTGGATGATATCCTGATATACGCAAAAACTTTGGGGGAACATAATATAAATTTAAAAGAAGCACTGTCTATGTTGAAGACTAGAGACATGACGGTCATGGCAGACAAATGCAAATTTGCAGTACAGGAGTTGGAATACTTAGGCCACACACTGCCTAGCACTGGCATAAAACCAAAATATTCGGGTGCGAGGGCAATTGAGGATGCTGAGGCACCCCCGAACAAGGATTCTCTACGTTCCTTCCTTGGGCTGGCAGAGTCCTGCGCCAGGTTTGTGCCTAGTTATGCACAGACAGTGGAGCCTTTACGCACATTGCTCAGGAAAAGCCAAGGGTTTAAGTGGTTGGATGATTTGGAAAGAGTGTTTGTAGAAGTGCATGACAGCACAAGCCCTATATGCATTTCATGAGGATTGCATCTCACTTATAGGTGTGGATGCTAGCATTCATGGTCTTGGCGCAGTGCTCAGTTAAAAGGTGGGCAGTCATGAACAGACCGTAGCGTTCGCAGCAAGATCTCTTAAGCAATTTGAACGCCAGTATAGTACGATAGAGCGGGAGGCACTGGCGTGTGTATAGGCAGTACATATGTTTAAAATGTATATTATGTATATTTGGGGGCGCATATTTGAACTATACACAGACCATAAATCATAGGTCTATATCTTTAACAACAACAACATGTCTGCCAGGCTCACAAGATTAGTATCTAAGTTACATGAGTACATCTTTATGGTAAAACACATTCCGGGGAGGGTAAAAGTTTTACGGCCGACTGTTTGTCCAGTATGCTGATGAAAGTGGATGATGAGGGTGATTCGCAGGTTGATGACATAGAGTGTGTAGCGGTGGTAGATGCCGTGACAGAGTATGAATCTTCATATCTGAGGAGGTTTGGAGGGAGGCTTGCAAGAATGATCAAATTTTGGTAAAAGTAGTCGAATATATCACACACAGTTGGCCGGAACCAAGATGTCTGAATGGGGATTTGAAAATCTTTGCAAAGATAGCGGAAGAAATATCTGTTAAAAATGACATAGTGCGGTGGGGTGACAGGTTTGTTCCACCCGCTGACCTACGTACAATAATCATAAATAAAGCTCACCTCTGGCACCTTAGTTCCACAAAAACGGGAATGAAGATAAAGCAACATTATTGGTGGCTGGCTATGGACGGTCAGGTTAAGGTGTTGGTGGACAAATGTCCGGGATGTGTTCTGTCAGACAAACATTGGAGGACGATACAAACTCCTTTGCACCCGACCCAATTCCTGAATGCAGCATGGGAAAATGTGGGGTTGGACTTTTCAGGATCATATATTCTGTGTTAACCCTGGACATGAGGTACTGAATTTTGGCTGTGTATTATTTTTAAAAAATGGCTGTATTATAGTTTTGTGGAGACAGCCGATCATTACTCAACTGCTGCATTTCTAAGTAAAAGATTTATATTGGAAGGCGCACCTATAGTTGCAGTCAGAGACAACAGTTCACATTTCGTGTCAGAAAGGATGTGCAAATGTTTAAGCTCAAGGGACATAAAACATTTAAAGGTCGCATTATACTCTCCCACTTCAAACGGTGCAGTGGAGAGAGGAAGCAAAGTTATGAAAGAGGGGATACAGAATGCTATCGCTTCTGGTTAGAAGGTGAGAGAGTTCATCAATCAGAATGTATGGATCTATAATACTTCACCTCACCACAATACGGGGTGACCCCTTTCACTATGCTGAGGAGCATGGCGGTGCATACTCCTTTGTTCCTGTCTTGGTTGTGTGACATGTCTAGGTGTGACAACCCCAATGTGGAAGAGGTTTCTGCTAGGGCTGCGGTGAAGCAAATCGCCATGAAAGGCAATTTTGACAAGAAATTTCACTTTGGTAATGGAGCTGTGTCAGTTGTTGACTGGGTTTTGCTTAAGAATCCTCTCAGGGTGAGAAAAGGAGAGTCTAAATTTTCTTTGCCGGAGCAAATGAGCAAAGTCAGCAAGGGGCAGCGTTTGTGGTGGGTAAAGGTTGGTGGAACAAAAGGCAACTGGAGAAGGTGACGTCTGAGCAGGCTAATATCATGCGGCAGAGAAAAAGGTATTTGGAAGATTATGATTGGGCACACTGGTCGCCGTCGGGGCGGGAAGAGAGACTGTTACTGGGGCTCGGTACAAGGGGCCGCAACCAATGAGGTGGAGGACGAGTCCAGTCCCAGTAGTATGAGTGACATGAAGAGTGGTCGTGTCAAAAGGGTACCAAAAAAGTTTGATGACTTCATTTGATATTAAATAATAGTTCATGTCATGGGATTTGGGACTTTATCTTTTGTTTTAAAGGGGGGAGGTGTTGTAGTCTTTCTTATTTAAGTCAGATCGTTTGTCTCTTGCACGCGGGTGTACGCACCCTGTGTGTTGTATAATATTTGTATTTAAAAATGACCCGTGCATGGAGCGGACGCTGGTCTAGGGTTTGAATGACATTGGTCAGTTGTCGTTTGATCACCATGCCCGGAGGTCGCCCCTTGTTATGGGTGGACGCATGTGAATAAACTTCTTCAACTTACTTGGACGGCGTTTCTCGCATCTTTTTCAATGGCTAAACTTTCTTTGTTCTTGGGATTATTAGATGCTTTCCGAAGACTAAAATAACACTAGGCAACGGGCTACATTAAATAGTAGCACCAATTGTATTCAGATCACAAACCAGACGGGCATGGCAGGCCCCGGTGTAGATACTACTCAAAATAATGACTATTACAGGATTCTCCACATTTATATTTTTAAAAAAACATGTTTTTGACTCAAAAATAGGTAAAAGGTTGCAGTGATTTTTTATCAAGTTACTGCATGGGTACAGACAAAGAAAGGTATTGTAAGTCTGTGCGGCTCCCAAAAAACACTTATTCTGGTCAGCGCGAACAGTCACAGATGGAGACTTTCAGATTGGCAAGACTGCTCTGCATTAACAACGATAAGCACAGACTTCCACCAGTAGAAGATCGAGGTGGCCCCTCTGCAGTCCACATGTGTGGTCTATCTCAGAACCTACAGAAACCAAAGCCTGAGAAATAAAGATGGCGGCATCGCTCTCATACAGCGACAAGAACCTCTAATGAGAGCAAGGAGTGAGCTAAACAAATCGCTACAGCCCCGGTCTGCAAACAGACAGCAGCTCACCCTTGGGGATACTTGTTCCATCTGAAACAAAATGGCCGCCACCAGCCGCCCAGTCAGGTTGGGCCTAGGTCATATCCGCTCTCTGCTGTTCAGCTTTCACTTTCCCTCTGTAAACGTAGCTCTGTTCTTCACGCGGAACCACCAACATATGTTTCTCTTATGACAGGGGTCCACGATCATTATGTGGTGTAGAAGCAACCGGCAAAGCAGGATTTTAATCCGGAAGTTGAATGCCATTAATCAGGGTCGTAAGAGGTGGGGGGTCTAGGATGCTGCAGCTCCTCGGCGCCCTTATTGGCACGAGCTCAGTGCCCTTGCTTCAAGAGGAAGATGGCCCACTCGTCAAAGTATGACGTCATCAGAATGTCAGGCTGAGGCCGGAGAAGGAAACCCAGTCACAAGTGTCCCACTCCAACGCCTGCCTCGCCTCTGAAGGCAGACAGTGCAGAAGAGCCAAGAAAAACACACTCAGGCGGGTACAGGAGGCGCTAGAGGCGACAGTAGAGACATGGACTGCTTTGGAACCAGGCCTGCTGACATGTCAGCTTATCCTCTTCGTCAGCTGAATCATTCATGTCCACTTGGCATCTTGTGCACTTCCTGTCACTTCCTGTCTTCTATGCTGAGGCTTAGTTGATGCAAAATTGGCTTTTCGAGGCTTCGAACCTGTTCATTATTTTGTCCCTGTCAGTCTGTAAATAATATCTCAGTCAGTGTCCAAACAACGCGCCCTGCGTCGAACTGAGCTACACCATTCCTTCCTTCCTTCCTTGCTTCCTTCCTTCCTTCCTTCCTTCCCTCCTTCTTTCTTCCCTTCCTTTCTCCCTCCCTCCCTCATTTCCTTCCTTCCTTCCTATTTCCCTTCCTTTCTTCCTTCTTTCCTCCCTCTCTTCCTTCCTTCCTCCCTCTCTTCCTTCCACCCTTCCTTCTCTCCCTCCCTTCCTTCCTCCTTTCCTTCCTTCCTCTCTTCCCTGCCTTACTCCCTCCTTTCCTACTTTCTTTCTTCCTCCATCCCTCCCTCGCTTCCTTCCTTCCCTCTTTCCTCCGTCTCTTCCCTCCCTCCTTCTCCTCCCTCTCCTTCCTTTCTTCCTTCCTCCCTCCCTTCTTTCCTCTCTTCCTTCCTTTCTCCCTCCCTCCATCATTTCCTTCCTTCCTTCCTCCTTTATTCCCTTCCTTCTTTCCTCCCTCCCTTCCCTTCTTCCCTCTCTTTCTTCCTTCCTCCCTCTCTTCCTTCCTTCCCTCCTTCCTTCCTTCCTTCCCTTCCTCCCTTCCTCCTATCCTTCCTTCCTCACGTCCCTCCCTTCCTCCCTCCTTCCCTCCCTCCTTTCTTACTTTCTTTCTTCCTCCTTCCCTCCTTTCCTTCCTTCCTTCCTTCCTTCCTTCTTCCCTCCATCTCCTTCCTCCACCTTCTCCTCCCTCCCCTTCCTTCCTCCCTCTCCTTCCTTCTTTCTTTCTTTCTTTCTTTCTTTCTTTCTTTCTTTCTTTCTTTCTTTTTTCTTTCTTTCTTTCTTTCTTTCTTTCTTTCTTTCTTTCTTTCTTTCTTTCTTTCTCTCTTTCTCTCTTTCTCTCTTTCTCTCTTTCTTTCTCTCTTTCTTTCTCTCTTTCTTTCTTTCTCCCTTATTTCCTTTATTCCTTCCTCCCTCCCTTATTCCCTTCCTTCCTCCCTCCCTTATTCCCTTCTTTCCTCCCTCCCTACCTTCCTTCTTTCCTCTGTCTTGTCCTTCCTTTACTTCCTCTCTCTCTTCCTTCCTCTCTTTCATTCTATTCCTTCCTCTCTTCCCCCTTCCTTCCTCCGTCTCATCCCTCCCTCCTTCTCCTCTCTCTCCCTCCTTCCTTCCAAAAATAAAATAACAGAGGCACAGCTGCTGCCATTAATTATTGATCAATAATCTATAAAGGTTACGAGAGATATAGGGTATTGTGTTCTCCTGCATTTCGAAGGGGCAGGGTGGAATCCTAATGGACATGTCAGACAGTCTCCTCTCCAGAGGGGTGGTGTGAGACCGGCCTCGTGGCGTGGGCCCTCCCGACTAGCAAGTTACCCTACAACCACGCCGAACCTCGTGGACACGGCCTTCCGGCTCCCGTGGGCCAACATCCCGAGGGCCGACCAGATCCCCAACACGCATGCCCGGCCGAGGGAGAACGAAAACCCCCCCCCCCAAACCAGACCGAGAGGCGCCGACCCTGTCACACCTCTGGTCTCTCCCCCGAGGGAGGTTTCGATCGACCACCAGGCCCCCGGTGAGCGGGCGCCTCGCCTGCTGGGTGTCTGGAGTCCCTCCCAGACCCACCTGAACAGATCAAAGGGCCGAGCGACAGGAAACCCCGTCACACCGCCCCCCAGGCACCAGACCCCTCTCCGCGAGGACTCCAGACTTCAAAGAGGAGGGGGAGTATAACAAGGGGTGCTGAAGGGACGGGGGCAGAGAAGATCTAGACTGACGAGAGCCTGCTGACCTGGTCGCGGCTCGATCGCTCACCGAACAGAAGAACGCTACCCGAACTCTGAACCACCTGAGCCCTGCGGACGCTGTCGCGGCTCCCCGAACTCTGAACCATCTGAGCCCTGCTGACGCTGTCGCGGCCCCCCGAACTCTGAACCATCTGAGCCCTGCTGACGCCGTCGCGGCTCCCCGAACTCCGAGCCATCTGAGCCCTGCTGACGCCGTCGCGGCTCCCCGAATTCTGAACCATCTGAGCCCTGCTGACGCCGTCGCGGCTCCCTGAACTACGACCCTCCGGTGCCTGCTGAGTGACTCGCGGCCCGCTCCTCCAAGAGAATCGGCAGAGATTGCCGAGAGAAGCAACATCCCCTCAGCTCGAGGATTGAGAGCTGTGCGCCGGATACCTCGCAGAGACACTGATTCAAAGACTGTCGCGCTACCCTTTCCCTCCTCACGAGATCGCTGCCGCTTGTGGCATTAATTCTGCACCTGCCTGCCGGATCATAAAGATCCCTGACAACCACCGATAAAAGCATATTGTCTTACAACGAATTACTGTGTGGTGTCCCTCTATCCGAAGAAAGAGTAAGCGCAGCGTGTGCGATCCTAGGTACGAGACCCTTCCAGGAAGGGCCTCCCTGCTCTTGCTCGGCCTAACTCTGGGTAAGGTGGGCCTCCGGGTGGTCGGGAACGCATTCCGCAGCCTCCCCGGGGAACGCCTTCCAACAGGTGGTCATTCCTGTCTGATGGCAGCCTGAGCACGAGACCAGGGTCCACCCCTCCCAAAGTGACCACTCTTCTTCACCTTAACACCACTGACTGGGGCCACGCCCTACAGTTCTGAATGTACCAAGATGACACCCAGCCCCATACCCTGCAGGGCCGCCAAAAGCATCACCCAAGAGACCTCACAGCTGCTTGAATCAGACACCCCCTGGATGAGTGAAAGAGTGAACCCCTCAGAGGGGGGAGTCCTACAGGTGAGCTTACAGGAGGAATCAGGGGACACCCCAGACGATCTGAATATATTACGGATCTTGGGGTGTGGATCAGCGAAGATCACTCCTCTGGCCACAAAACCAGTCAGGTGTGAGAAGCCGAGAATTGCCCCCGAGGAGTGTCCTCATCCTCTCGAGCCTCTCCTCGAGCAGGAGGGTGAACTGGTCCTAGAAAAAGCAACTTGGGGAAAAGAGAGGTTAGAGAAGAGAGAGAGAACAAGAGTTTATGGTAGGTGTAAGGTCTTAGGTTTGTCCTCCGCAAAATGCATGCTACGCTTTAGTAGGGCGCAGGGCGTCTCACTAAATAATGTATAACTGGTCATATGGTTGAGTTTTGAAAAAATCACTCATAAGAAAAAAATCACTCATAAGAAAATTGAAATAGCCCTTGCTAGTCTTTGACTAAAGCGGGCAGTGGCAGAAGCTGTAAGCACCCGGAGCCTTTCCAGCAGCCGTGGGACCGTGGGAGCCTGGCAGAAGATGTAGGATGAAAGACAGGGTTGGACTGGGCCCACACATAGGCCCAGGCAGCCCCCAAACAGTGGCCCACATTTGAGGAGCGCGACCTTTCACAAACAGTGCTTGGTGGCCTCAGGGGCTCATTTTTGGATGCATTTGAGGTACATTGAGCCTTTTTAAGCTTGAAGGGTCAGTGGCGTTGGTAAAGGCTGGAGACGCTGCAGCTGTGAAAACTGAATCCTTATTCTAGTCCAAACACCTTGTACAAGGTTGCAAGAACCCTGCTCCCAATCAAGGAGGTCCCCGACTCCGATTATAACATCAATCAGAAATCTAGTACAAATCGAAGGGGCAAGAAGGGTTGGGTCAGGATCCGGGAAAAGAACCTACAATGACAAGTGGAAGAGAAAAGCGGCTCTGAAATTCCTCCGCTTGATTCACCGCGTGCAGGTTTCATAGAATAAAACCTGTTCTTTTCAGTAGTGCTCGCCCTTGTTTCGGGCCCTTGTTTCATAATAACAGTAATAAATAATATCCTATTATTTAATGTTATAATAAAAAGTATGCCCACCCTTGCTGGGGCCCGAGGCTGGCAACGGCGCATAGCGGCCCCTGCAACAGGCATCAGCGAGACTGACCGCGGCTAGCAAAGTCCGAGCCGTGGCCTCCGGATCCTGCCAGGCCTCCAGACCTCCCCGTGAGTGGCATGCTGCATTGCCACTGGACAGGTCCCCCTGGGCGCTGTGGTGTAATCCCTACTGTGTCCTGGGCTACCCACCAGTCATGCTGTCAGCTCATCCTCTCCCATCCCATCACGTCAGGTAGCGGAAGGTAAATGAGTAGAATAAAACCCTGTGAAATGTTGGGTGGGAGTGTATTTGTGCTGCGCATATGAGTGATCGTGTCACTAAGTGAAACTGAGCGGCATATTATCAAGACAGGCGATAAAATAATCGCCGCTGCGAAAACTGCCGCTAAAACAGCGATAATGGGCTTGATAATATGCTCTATGGAATTCCAATTGAAGCCCATGTTAAATGTGAAGGACATCTAAAGCGACGATAATTTTATCTCCTGTCTTGATAATATGCCCCCATGTGAGTTAGAGGGAGTGGGAATAAGTGAGACTAAGTTAGAATTAGAGAGTGAGTTAAAGTGAGTGCAAGTGAGTGTGAGCTAGAGTGGCTGAGTGAGTGAGAATGAAGAAGAGTGAAGGCGGTAGTTCTTGCTACATAATGTACCTATGTAAAATGCAGGCACACAAGCTGTCATTCCTGGCATATGGAATAGCCGTGGCAAAATGCTGGTGCTGACATACTGGGCATCATTCGTGGTACAAGAGAAATCTTTGGCAAAATGCAGGCACTGGCATATAGGAGGTAATTCTTGGCAGATGGGATGCGGCACCCATGGCAAAATACAGGTGCTGGCACAATAGAGGTAATCTGTTGTCTGTGGGACGCCAGTGGTAAAATGCTGGCACTGGCATATTGGAGATCCTTCTTGGCATATGGGACACCTAGAGCCAAAGGCTGGTGCTACCAAACTCAAGATAATCCTGGGCATTAGGGAGGACAACCATGGCAGGTTGGGCGGGGGACGCAGGCAACCACAGCAGGATTCTGGCCTTGGGATAATAGTGGTGATTTTGACCTTTGGGTCACGCATCACATATCTGTGGATGCAGTGAATGGCAACATTCTGCCACCGGCATACTGTCTGTAATTCTTGGCATCAACAGAGCGCCCATGGCATATGAGACACATCCATACCAAACAAATTCTATCCCTGTCACATGAAGGTAGTTATTAACATATAAGCAGATGTTTGTCTTTGTTCAACCCCTGTATGTAAGGGACGGGTATCATTTATTTTCTTATTTAATTTCTTTTATAGCGCTATGTGTCCCAGTGTGGGATGTCATAGAGATTTACATCACACTCACATATTGTACACAGAAAATGTATCATAAAAGTGTGTAAATCAATTCATAGGAAATGTTACATAAGACAATGATGGTTACAAGGTGTAAAAGTAGCAGATCGTCCATATTGGTTGGTATAATATGTTAAGAGGGCTTGGTCTGGTGAAACACTGGCAAGAATTGAAACATAACACAGTGGTTGGGACTGTCTGCACTAATGAGAGCTTATTACTACCCAAAAAATCATTTTTTAGCAATATCAAACTAAAGAAAGATTGATTAAAAACCAAGTAAGTTTCTGTGCTTTGCCGTTTGCATGCAGCTCCTTGATGCTGGTTCATAGCGCCTGTGCTGCAGTGGAAGGGTTGTAACTAGGGGCACTGGAATTATGGGATTCAGAAGCCACACCATTTTCTGTGTAATTATGGATTTGCCACATTTGCCACTTAATTCTCCATCTACTGCATAATATGCAGATTTAAAGGAAAAAAATAGTTTCTAGCTCGGTCAGTTTAAAAGTTACAAAAAACTTGGCGACACGTGTCCCTGCGCATTGGAAGGCCCTTCTCAAATGTTGACTGGTCATCTTCCAGTTGTTATTACTATATTTGATTGTTAAACTGATGCTAATGGGGTGAAACGTTTTCCCAGACTGGGATGACAAAATGTTATAAAGTGACAAAAATAATGAAACAATACCACCTGCAAAGTCGCATAATTTGTCTTGCCCCAAAATGTAATCAACTGCCGCATAACTTGATCCTCTCTGCCGCATAATTCCAGTGGCAATGATTATAGTTTATAAGCTGCAAGTAACAAAAGGACATCTAAGCAGTAACCCATTGACCTTTCTAAATAAAATACAAATCTTTGCCCTGCAAGCTAGTGTTTGGAGCAGGCATATTACCCCTCTCTGCTAACTTTTAATGAGATCTGACTGGACACAACACTGATCTCTCCAGCAAGGACATGCTACAAGTAGACAAAATAAACAGGGCATGTGCTGGGTAGATTACTTAATGAAATTTGAACCTGCCAGCTCGAGGTGAAAATGACCCAACACTTGACCTGGCCTGGCCTTCCAGTGAGGACTTTCAGCCTTTGTGCACTCTCAGACTCCCTCCCACTATGACCTAAATATGAAGTCCTGGTAGAGGAGGGGTCAGGTGAAAGGTGAAGGACATAGCTTCACTTCTGGGATGGGCTGGCTCCATGGGGGCCATGGTGAGAACTAACAACTAGGTGAGCATGTCCCAAAGGCCACATTAACACCTGACCTCTTCGCATACTGTGGGCAGTTGACAGAGGCTCAAATAAAAGCAGCCCCCTGCTGGCACATAGGCACTGGCCTATCGGCCCATGCCTGATTGACCGCTTTGGCAATCCGACCCTGATGAAATATACAGCAAAGGAAGAAAAAAGTGCCTAATGTCAATACAGGTAAGGAAGGCCAGGATGAGGGAAGAAAGGAAACGAGGAAGCTGACAAGGAGAAACAAGAGAAAGGTGTGGGGGAAGGGAAGCAGGGTTGAAACTGCACAGAGCAGGGAACCAGTGCAACTACTCAACATGGTGCAAGGCAAGAAACACATGGGGAAACAGTCTTCTGTGCTGCAGCTGCCTACAGTGCCCTAGCTGTGTATTGGTGAACCTAGAGGTGGATTCTCACCAGGCAGAGGTTAGCTGTCTAGTTTCTAATACCCTTTTCTGTCTTCCATCTTCCTGTTCGCCATAGCCTTGATGCCAGGGTAACCGTACTCTGCCATTAAGGGTTTGTCGATACCTGTCTGAGGCATTATAAGGCATGGCCTGAGAGTGTGCTGCTTTAAACCGAAAACTTTGACCCCATTCCTCACAAAATATCAGCTTTAGTTAAAAATGCAAGAAGATCTCACCAGCTGGTCTATTTACCCCAACACATCACGAGGATCAGGGTCTTGACTACGCAGAGAATGGATTACTGCAACATTATCTAGACAGAAACACCAAAGAAAGAGAACACAAAACTAGTATCTTCAGAACCAAGCAGTTATACTGTGCTTCAGATGTAACACCATACTCTGCACCCTTGCTTGTACACTCAGTGGAACTCCGAGTTCAGCATCGCAAACCGGACCCATCAGGTGCACGTCTCACAGAGGTGGGACCTCTGTGGCAGAAGCACATCTGGAATAGGCTTCACCCAGAACTAAGGGGCATACTTACGTATTTTGTGGCACAGGGCAGCGCCGAAAGTCACCTTGCTGCTCTTCCCTGCATCACTGGGAAAGGACCGGAATGCATCATATCTATCCATCAGGGTGCTGTCCGGTTGTTTTCCTTAATGCTGGTGCTGTTTCAGCAGCCTAGCACTAATCCAGGCACCCTTTCACCATGGTGCAAGGGTGCTTGTGTTGAAGGCAGGATTGTTTTTGTACAGGAAGGGGCATCTTCCTGTACAAAAACAATCCTGAGAGGTTTGGGTATCCTGGGTGGGTATCCCGGTATCTTGAGGTGCCATGTGCCATGACTATGGCCTATAGAAATAACCAGGGTGTCAAAAGTTTACAGAATGCAGCACACATAGAAAGAGGAAAAAACAAGGAGAAATAAAGATATCTCTCCTCAATACGCTCAATACGCCTCTCCTGGGGGGGCGTATTTTTTTGGTGCAGTCCCAGGTTTACAAGGTCTTGTAAATATGGGAATGTGTCAAAAACCATAGGAGTTGCATGGGAACACCATGTAACGCCCATGGAATGCCTGCCCAGAGCAGAATAACACAACAGAGCGGCTTTGTGTGGGTTTAAAAATCTGACTTAAGGTTTGCTGCAAGATCGACACAAACCAGGTCATAAATATGTGCCAAACAGCTTTGCTTTCCTTCATGTCACAACAATTCAAGGGACAGGGTACCCCAGGGATTACTTGTAACACCTGTGTCCTGGATCTGGACACCCCCAGCCCTTGAGGCAAGTTTTTATAGAGTGTGAGTAGGACCTGGGCCAATTTAATCATGTGGATCCAACATGAGCATCAGTGCTAAAAAGTGCCGAGAGTCATAAGCTGGGGCTTGACAAAACACATAAATAAAAGCATGTACTTATCTTCCTAGCTAGCACTTATCTCTACTCTGTGCCTAGCTTCAGGGCTCCACCCACCACTGCAGAACCCTAAAATCTCATTGTACTGTGGACACTTCCGCCTCCATTATCCATCACTAATAGGCAATATTCACTGGACCTGAACCTTCAACAGGTGGGACACACATAGCCCATGGGTGGTGTCAGGGCGTTCATGCTCAATGTGTTGAACTATCATAGAGCCCAAAGCACACACATGCCTTTGAGGATCATTGCCCTCCTAAAGGAAGCTGTATTGGACCCCCAATGCTTTGCCATCAGTTGGCTGTTTCACATTTACATTGTAACTTACCTTGCACTACTAGAGTGAGTAGTCATAAATAATTTCCAGACACGTATGGGTTTTGACGCAGTTCAGGCAGGGGTTGCCCTAAACAGCATGGGTATTCATCATGACTTTTTGGGATTACTGGTGCCTGGAAGTCGATGGTGTCACACTCTGATCCCCTTTGGTCTGTCTGTGACCTTCACATCAACAACCATTCTGTCCTCTTTGCCAGAGCATGTGAGGTGAGTATTAGAGAAAATGAGGAGAGTCTTTTCTGTGTGAAATTGCTGATATTTGCATTCAGTCCCTTTGCACCTTGTGACTTACAGCATGGTTATTTTCTGTTTCCTATTTCCTAAACATATATGTTGTATATTGGTCTTCACCGACTGGTTGGCAATCAAGTTATGTTCTGTTCATTTGTATGGCGCACATGTCACCTGGGTGGGTATCCTGGTATCTTGAGGTGCCATTTGCTCTGACTGTGGCCTATAGAAACAACCAGGATGTCAAACGTTTGTGGAATTCTAGAACTAAGCTGGTGGCTCTGATGTGCAGTAGGAGATAGTTCCAGGCTTTAGGAGCCAGGTACGAGAAGGCTTGGCCACCAGCTCTTGCATTCAGATTCGAGGAATATGGACACGCAGGAGACTAGCTGAACGGAGGTGTGTGGAAGCTGACACAGTTCTTCGGGTTGTGCTGGGATTTTTATGAGTGTGTGAGGAATTTGAAAAGTTTGCATCTGTTTATGGGAAGCCAATAGAGGTCTTTGAGGTGTGTGGGAATGTGAGCGTGGGGTGGGAGTTCAAGCGTGAGCCTGCTGCCTTCTGGATGACCTGGAATCTCTTCGTGAGCTGTGTGGTGATGCCGACGTACAGTGCATTTCCATGGTGCTTGGGTAAGTGTTCTAGGGGTGTTGAGCGGAAGCAATCTGAAGATTTTCCTGAGGAGCTTGAGGGTGTGGCAACAGGAGAAGGCAATGAAGTTAACCTGGCTTGTCATTGAGATTTGATTATCAGCTGTGATCCCTAGGTTTCTGGCTTGGTTCGACGGGATGGCTGTAGGACCCAAACCTGAGGGCCGCCAGGCCAAGGACATGCGAGAGGTGTAATTTTTAAAGTGCCACCTCAGTCTTGTTGGAGTTTAGCTTCAGGCAGTTGGTCTTTATCCAGTTTGTGAATTCAGACTTACAGTTGATGAATATTGCCTGGGTGTTGGAGGCGTGATCAGAGAGGGAGAGGATGAACAGGGTGCCATCAGCGCATCTGATAATGCTAAGTCTGTGGGCTCTGGCAATGTTGGCGAGCATGGCCATGTGTTCATTGAAGAGCATGAGACTGAGTGAGGAGCATTAGAGGATGCTGCAGGTCAGGTTGGAGGCAGGGGAGGAGTATGGGGCCAGGATGACTGACTGCCTCTGTCCAGTAGGAAAGGAGATGATCCCTCATAAGTGCAGGTCTGTGTATTCCAGACTTATAGAGGTATTGGATGAGGATGGAGTAGGAGAAGGTGTTGAAGGAAGACGAGAGGTCAAAGAGGCTGAGTGCCACAATGTCTCATCCATGATGAGGTGCATGTCATCAGTGGCAGTGATGAGATCAGTGTCCTCAGCCCTCCCAGTCAGCCTGAAATCCGACTGGGAAGGGCTGAGGAGATTGTTGTTTTTGAGGTAGTCAGCAAGGCATTTGTTGATAAACTTTTTCAAGATATTCGCCGGGTAGGGCAGCAGGGAGATCGGGCTGTAATATGGCAGTGTCTTCGGATCCGCCGATGGTTTCTTAGGTAGAGGTCGTATGGTGGTGTGTTTCTACGTATCTGGGAAGGTGGCAGTGGTGAGAGAGTTGTTGAGTATTATAGTGAGGATAGCGCAGATGGAGTGGAGTCCTTTGTGGAACTTGAAGTGTGGGCCCGGGTATGTTGGGGCTCCCAAGTGGATAGACAGCATGGTGGCAGCGGTTTACAGGGAAGTTATGATGGGCCCGCAGGTCAGTACGGTTTCCGGTGTCTGGTTGGAGGGCTGTAATGCTAAAGAGGTCTGGTTGGGGTGAGACATTGTTTATACTGATGGTTTTGTTGCTGAAGTAATAGGAGTGCTGGATGTAGAGTCCTTGTGAAGGGGTGAAATCGTGAAGCAAGTGACGGGGATATGAAATCTTTCACTATGGAGAAGATTGCTTTAGAGTTGTTGGAGCTGTTTTGAATCTGTTCCATCAGGGAGGAGTATCCCTGGTGGTAGTGCCATAGGGCTGATCTATAGGTGTGTCTGTTGTTGTCCTCATGGATGTGATGCCATCAGTGCATCAGCTGTTTGGTGAGCTGTAGATAACCTGAGTTCCAGCTTGCTCGTTGTCTGCTCTGTGCATCGGCCTCGGCTTTAAGTGAGAACAGTGTGTCCACAGCACAAATGATCCAGGTGTTGAAGTTGGTGATATATTGGGAGAGGTCATCTTCTGGAGAGCAGTGTGTTTGGAGTTCTATGGTCCAGATTTCCTAGAAGAACTTGAGTGGTTTTCAAGCTGCAGATGCGTGTTGGTTGGAGTAGGTGTAAGTAAGATGGATGAGTGAGTGGTTGGTACAGGTGAGGGAGGTGAACTTATCTGCTGCAATGCTGGGAAAGTTGATAAAAACAGGGTCGAGGAGTTGTCCAGCAATGTGGCTGGGGCCTTCACTCGTGGGGTGAGCCAGAGTGTGCTCTAGTCTTCCAGAGGAGTTTTGGTATTCAAGACGGTGTGGTCCTCAAGGTGGGAGCGGAGGTCATCAAAGAGGATGAAGGCGCTGTATTGGATCACAAGTGAGGAGATGAGGTTCCGCGACGGTGTTTCCAATGTTGGATCTAGGACCGTGGTCTGTAGGGTAGGGCCAATCCTAGGGTGGTGTTGCTAGAGATTTTGAGCTTGTATGCTAGGTGTTCAAGGAGGTCACTGGAGTTTTCCGATGTGATGGAGCATAGATTATGGTTAGTCTCCTCTGGGTTTGCAGGGTCTGTCCTGCCTTCTGAGCTTGTAGATGAGGGGGGCAGCCACTGTTATGTCGGGGGCCGATATCGGGTTGAGCCCAGTCTTGGTCAGGAAGAAGTCCGGGGTTAGGGTGTGCAGGAGGTCCCAGACTTCAATGGCCTGTCTGTTGAGAGCGCGGGTGTTGAAGATAAGGCATGTCAGAGTGAGGTGGGTGCTGTGAATGGAGATGATGTGAGGGGAAGTGTTGTACGGGGTCATGTACGCAGAGTAAGGAGGGCGTGAGGGTTGTGGGCAAGAAGATGCAGAGTGGAAGTGTCAGGTGGGGCAAGAGAAAGTACGTTCCAGGCAGGTAAAGGGGGCCCAGGTGCAGGGCCTGGTTTCCATTGCCAGGACGAGGAGCTCAGTGACTGAATAGTATTTGGGTTGCAATATGTGAGTGGAGGCCTGGGGCTCCTGCCACTGGGTGCGGACGGGGCACGGTTGGGCATTGACGGGATTACCTTTGGCGTGCCTTTGGCGTGTCAGCGGTGCCCCCGCTGCATACATCTTTTGCACGTCTTCGCTATGGTGCTAATAAGTAGGTCCAGGAAGGGGAGGAGAACCAGGGGGTGGAGGATGAGGTTGGGAGGGGATGGGAGAGCAGAAATCATCAGGTCAGTGGAACGAGGAAAAGGCAGGAAGGACACAGAGCAGAGATAAAGGCCACAGAAGAGGGCGGAAGAGAGAAAGGAGAAGGCTACAGAGAGCAGAAAGGAGCTGGGTTAAAGAAAAAAGAGGAAAGAATGAGAAAGTTGTAACGAGGTAAAGAGATTCAAAAGATGCAAAAAGGCAAAAAAGACAAAAGAGGCAAAAAGAGACAAAAGGTGAAAAGAAATAGTGCAAAAGTACAGAAAGAAAGAAAGAAAGGCCAAGAGCCAAAGGGGAAGAGAGATTTGAGGGTGCGAGTGTTGGGTGGTAGTGAGAGAGGAGGGAAACAGACAGCAGTGGAAAGGTGGTAGAAGAAAGCAAGAGTGATAGAGCGAGAGACAAAAGAGGTGAAAGAGGTGAAAGAGCGCCAAAGCAGAGCGTGAGTCTGGAGAAGGAGGCAGAAGACAGAAGCAAGTGAGCGGTGTGGAGAGGCCCCAGTCTAGCAGGGGCAGAGAGGCCAAGGCTGGCCGAGGGACCCAGCACAGCTAGGGCCAGGCAGTGCCTTTATGTGAAACACCAATGTTATCAAGCCAGGTATTTACAATTAAACATTTAAAGGACGCTCCTTATTGACTCTTTCCCTGTTAGGTTGTTCACAGGCAGAGTGCCAGTGTTGTTGCACGGTAACGGTGCAAACAGTGAATACATTGGCCTCCAGCTACACTTTAGCCAATCTTTACAAAGGCAGCAACATGCATTGTCATGACAGTTCTGAACCAGAAACACCACACCCACATTCCCCACCCTGAGGCTTGATAAGGCTGAAGTGTAAGTGTCTGTGCATGGTCCACTGAGCTCTCCATCCGATCAGCCCTGCTCTTCTCTGGCACAGATCTCAGCTCCATTGCTCCCTGCAGTCATGCACAACAGATTCAGGAAATTGGGCACTGGGGATGTGATTGTGATGTCGCGGCTCGCATCCCTGGTACAACCTGCTCCTCCATTTGAAGCCCATTACTGGCCATTATTGCTTCGGACGTGCTGAGAACAGTTTTGTGCTGAGACCCACTATGGTGCAGTGTTGTACTTAGCAGCAGCAGCAAGATGCCTCTGAATGTGGCAAACACTGCATTGTACAAGCAGTTAAAGCAACGTATCTATCTTCAGAGGTGATGATCCGGATTTTAGGGCAGGACTCCAAGCCATTTACTATTAGTAGAGGCACGAGGCAGGGGTGTCCTTGCTCGCCCCTGCTTTTCTCCCTGCATATTGATCCTTTTTAAAGAAAACTTGAGCTGAGCTTCCACATGAAAGCGGTTAGGATTGGGGAGATCGAGTACAGGCCATTGGCATACGCAGATGATATTGCGCTACTTACGAGTGATGTTATCTCTGCTTTTCCAGTGGTGAAAGATCTAGCAGCTCACTTTGGGGCATATCAACAACAACCGGCGATAATTATCGCTAAGCGCACTTAGCGCTAGGATAATTATCGCCGGCTAGCGTGGATTTTTATCGCTGAGATAGCGTGCTATTAGCAACGCTTATCTCAATAGCGATAAAAATCCTCGCGCTAAGTGGCTAACGTGAGATTATCGCTGGAAACCCAGCGATAATCTCACGTTAGCTTGTTGATAGGGACTGACAAACTTAGCCATGATATCCTCCTTCCATAGGATATCATGGCTAAGTCAGAATAATACCAGACGTAAAAAAGCAGCGTTAACCGCGGTTAGCGCTGCTTTTTTTGTCTCTAGCAGGGTTAGCGATATACTTGATAATAGGAGAAATGACGTTTAGCGACATTTCTCCTATTATTTTACTCTGGAACGCCCCCTTTGCATCTCATTAGAGGAAGTAAATGGGTGCTAACATGCAAATTTGCGTGTTAGCACCCTGTTGTTGATAGGGTGCTAGTTTTATCTCTGCTTTTTTGGCTTTTAAAGCCAAAAAAGCAGAGATAAAGCCCTTGTTTATATGCCCCTTTGGCACTATTTCGGGGTACAAGCTAAATGTGGATAAGACTCAAATTCTCTGTTCAGGTATGATCTGCCCCTCGGACTTCCCAGTCGTTTCAGAGGCTACTTATTTGGCTATCACAATCACAGCCGCGGTTGATAAAATACCCCACTTAAATATCAGTCCAATAATTGAAATTGCTAATTCGAAATTGCAGAGATTGGATCACCTACACCTTTCTATTTTTGGGTGAAGTAATGTCATCAAGATGTCTATTCTACCCAAATTTCTGTACCTTTTTAGGACCATCCCCCTTGAGTTTTCCTCTTATTGTTTTGTAAGGTGAGAAAGGATATGTTCTAGGTTTCTTTGGGGTCATCACAAGTATAGAAGAGCTGCCAAATGGATGATTCTCCCAAGACAGCGTGGGGTCTGGCTATTCCCAGTTTTTTGTTTTATTACTGGGCTGCTATTTTACAGCACATGGCCATCTTACTAGTTGGCGCTCAGGCTAATATATCAATGGAAAGTAGTCTCTCTATATATGAACTGGGTTTGGGGAATCAAGCTAAGGGTTGTCTGGTCTCGATTCTCGAACCTAGTTACTATAAAAAGACCAGATTTAAAATTGTGAGGGCAGCATATAAGGTGTGGAAACAGGTTTGGCGGAAGTTTAAAAGTTCTAATCTGAACGCATACACTGGAATTTTAGCCACAGGTACGCTGCCATCAATCTTTTGGGATCAGGTTACTTTTGAGTGGGCCAATAAGGGCATCTACTCGCTAGGGGATTTTTATAGAGATGGGCAACTAGCAACATTTGTAAAATTGCAGGAAGAATATGGCCTCTGCTGGGGTGATTCTTTTAAATATCTGCAGATCTGGATCTTTTTGGGGGAAAGTTCGCGCAGAACTGCTTCAAACTTTGAAAAGATGCCCCTGGTGGAAGCCATTCAAAAGAAATCCCGGCTAAGGAAGATTTATCATACCTTACTTGGGGGCATATTTACAACGGGGCGATTAAAAATTATCGCCGCTTTAGCGGCCGTTTTCGGCCGAAAAGCGGCGATAATTTTATCGCTATATTAGCAAGGTCACGCTAACGCATGAAACCTTGCTTTAGCGTGGGGATTCCTAACGCCCAGCTTTGCATCTCTAATGAGATGCAAAGTGGGCGTTCCTGACCTGACATGATAGGAGAAATGTCGCTAAGCAACATTTCTCCTATCATCAAGCCCCACGCTATGAAGCATAGCGTCAGGAAAAGTAGCGATAACACCTGTTATCGCTACTTTCCTAACACCTGCTTCAGGACTGACTTAGCCATGATATCCTATGGAAGGAGGATATCATGGCTAAGTTTGTGAGTCCCTATCAACTAGCTAACGTGAGATTATCGCTGGGTTTCCAGCGATAATCTCACGTTAGCCAGTTAGCGCTAGGATTTTTATCGCTGATGAGATAAGCGTTGCTAATAGCACGCTATCTCAGCGATAAAAATCGGCGCTAGCCGGCGATAATTATCCGAGCGCTAAGTGCTCTCAGCGATAATTATCGCCGGTTGTTGTTGATATGCCCCTTGATTCCTTACCTGATGGTATGGTAGCACACTCAGATAAATGGACAAGCAAGTGTGGGGAGGAAGTAATTGATATTGAGGATTCCCTGTCCCTAGCGAGCCAGATTTTGATTACTGGGAGCCTTAGGAGCCAACACTTTATGTTAGTATTTGATTTGTATTATGCCCCCGCGAAGATTGCCAAAAGAAGGGGGATAAGGGGAGGGAAATGTAATAGAAGTGATCTCCTAGCAGCGGATACTATTCATAGGTTTTATTCCTGCCCAAAATTGGCTGTTTTTATACATGATATAGAAACATTTTTGACTACTACTGTGGGGATATCAGTCTCCGTCACACCAGCTCTTCTTATTCTGGGGGTAGGGAATAATACTGAAGTGGGTAGTAGGGTACGATCTGAGATAGGTTTTTTATTTACAGCTCTGGCTATTGCCCGCTTGTGTATTACTTCCAATTAGATCAGTGCTGACCCTCCAACTTTCTCTAACTGGCGCGTAAGGCTATTTGCTGCATACAATATCAAATCCTCAATTTATAAATTAAAAGGCCGTAAGAAGAAAACGTTGGGACCACAAATCTGGGCTCCCATTGTAGACCTGGTTGATTAAAGGGATAGGGGGGATACCAGTCTCTCTCTGTTGTTTTTTTTACTTCAATATTTTTTTAAAAATGAAATAGGGAAATAAGAAAATTATGTAATCCTCTCAAAGTTATTTGTGGTATAAATTTTATGGTATGTATTATTTTTTTACTGTGGTTATTCAATGTGGTCTGGAGGCTTGACAACTCTGCATTTGCCGAAGAACTGTATAATCATTGATTGCTGTATTGTATGATGTATGGTCATCTCTATTTTCTTTTCTTCATAGGGCTTTCAATGCCCCATGTTTCTTTGTATTAGCAGTATTATTGTTTTATGTTCATGCTCTATTCCAGGGAACAGAACAAAATTTAAAAACTAATAGTCTTTTTTTTTTTTTTAAAGAATGTGGCAAACATTACACTTAATAAGCTGATGTAGCATAATCTGCCTTTCTCCTTCCTGGCCTCCTGCCTCTCTGCCTGCCTTCTAGCCAGAATTCATTCATTCATTCATTCCTCCTCCCTCCCTCCCTACCTGCCTCTTTGCTTCCTCCCTCCCTCCATGCTCTCTTCACCCTCCTCTGGATACCCACCTGCCTCTTTCATATTGCCCCCTCACATCCAAGGTCTGCTCTCCTTTAAATGCAGACTATGGGCCCAGACTCTCCCATTACCCACATCTGCTTCACTCGCATCCATCTTTAAAACACCCCCCACCCCTTTTATAACCGGCTGATGCTGTCAAGATTGTTCCCTCCCCTTACTGAGGAGCCTGGAAAAAACCCGCACATTAAATGTGTAACTTGTTACCTGCTTTGTTGGTTCATTATGTATTAAACGTGCTGTACTGTTCCATTTGTAACTGTTATTCCTCCTGTATAATTCATTCACCCGTAGTTTGCTGCACACAGATGTCCCATCGCTTGTGGTGACTAGCTGCCTGTCTGAGAGCAGAGGGTGCTGTTTCTAGAAGAGGCAGATTTCTGTGCTACCCTTGTGGCCCTCATCCTGGGCCTGGGTACCAGGAGACTGGGTCTCTGCAGCATCCCCCAGCACATGAGCTCTGCAGGTGACGTAAGACTGTAGAAAAGATGGGGCATATCTATGAGCCCCTTCCGCCGCCGGGAGAGTCTCTTTTTGTGATGCTCCAGCGAGCCTAACCACAAGATCATATTTATGGTGCCACATGAAGCCACTTTGCATGGCTTTGAAGGGCCTCAGAGATTTGGAGTAAAGCAAGGCACCGCAACTCACTGAGTTGCCTTCCTCTACCTCAAACAGGTGTTCCATGGGCATTTCGATGGGTGTTCCCACGCAACACTCATGGATTTTGACGCTTCCCCAAATTTATAAAACCATGAAAACTGGGTGAGCGACAAAACCTCACGCTTCCCAGGAGAGGTGCATTAAGGATAAAAACCTTTATTTCTCCTAGTTTTTACCTCTCTCTATGTGTACTGCATTCCAAAGCAAAATGCCTGGAATGCTTCAAAGGATTGTTTTTGTGCAGAAAGGTCCTCCTTCCTGCACAAAACCAATCCTGCCTGTAACACAGGCACCCTTGCACCATGAGTCAAGGGTGCCAGTGTTGGCGCTAGGCATCACTCTGTGCAGGGAGAGAGCAGTAAGGTGTTATATCTTAGTAGATATGGTGCATTTCTGTCCCCTCCCAATCACGCAGCGCAGCAAGTTGTCTTGTTGCGTTGCGTGACTTTTGTTAAACATGCCACCAAGTCTCTACTCAACTCATAATTGGGGCCGCCATGTCCTCAGTACTGTACTTCCAGAGGATGTGCGCAGTCAGATCCCTCTTGTAATAATGTCCAGGAGCTCACAGTCATGTGTGACCATGTTTGTGCCTGACTGCCCTGGTCACCAACAGCATTTTTACTGTTTGTTTTTACCAATCTCTCCTCCTTTCACACACCCCAGGGCAGGTGATCAACAAGCATTAAGGCCTCCCTGAAGTCTCATAAGAAGCTGCACCAGAGAAAATAAACATTTACCTGCTGTTCTCCTTGCCCTTTCTCCTCTGAGAGGAACATTTACCCCTTGTTAATATTTTATCAGGGGATTGGATGTTCAGAGGCAGACAATGCAAACATGTGAGACAGTGTGAGAGGTCGCCGATGATGAAATGATCAAATATCCAGTATTACAATAGAGAAGACTCGACTGGCAATCCTCTGTGATTTTAATCTTCATGCAGACAAGTACGACTCCAATCATAGTAGACAGCTGCATGGCGACATAGAGGCGTTCAATTTGCCCAACTTGTAACGCTACCTACCCACGAGAAAGGCCACACTTTGGATCCTATTTCCTCTAATGATTCCCAACTCACAGTCTCTAATCCCCTGCCAATACCCTGGTCAGACCATTGTTTAATAGCGTTCACTTTACCCAGGCCTCAGCAAGTACAAACGCCTCTAGGTCAAAGTATTACTAAGAGGAGTTGGTCTAAAGTGGACCCTAAAACATGGCAAACCACTCTCAAGGAATAATTCCCATCCTCTCGGGAACCTAGAAGAGAAATACCAGCAGAGGGAACACTGGATTACCCAATCCGCCAATATCTGCGCACCAAAAAGAACCTTTGATAGCAAACCTCTCTCTAAAATCACCCCATGGTATAATGAGCAGCTTCTTGCACTAAAAAAACAATGCAAAGAATTAGAGAGGCTAGAGGAAAAACTATGACCCCTCTCTCAAATCTGATTACAAGCTGTTAATCAGATCATACCATAATCAAATGAAGACAACCCAATCCAAATTTTATGGAGGAAAAATAGCCCGGGTAGTAAACTCCCCTAAGGAATTGTTCAAGGTAGTAAAAACCCTGTCCAACCCACACGAAAATACAAATGCCCCTCTTACTTCTATTAAAAGATGCAATGACATTGCAGCCTATTTTTTCAACAAGGCTACAGAAATATACGATCAAGTCCCAAAAAACAGGGAACCTAACACTGTTACAACGGTTAAACTGCCCCCTATCTCTCCCCTGGCTTATCTTCCCAGATTAGAGGAAGAGAAGGTCCAACAGCTTCTTAGGACAATCAAATTGGGCTCTCCATTGGACCCAGTGCCCCCTCATCTCCTATTGGACGCGCTTGATATGCTTTCACCTCCAGTGACTGAACTTCTTAATCTCTCCCTAGATTCGGCTCTAGTTCCAAAATCCTGGAAACATGCTATCATCAAGCACGCCAAAAAAAGCCAACCTTGATCCGACAATGTTGAATAATCTCCACCCCATTTCCCTTTTACCATACCTGGGTAAACTCCTGGAGAAGCATGTTAATCACTCCCTGACTAACTTCCTGGAGTCCAATGATATTCTCCATCCTACCCAGATGGGTTTTCGAGCCACACACAGCACTGGGTCAGCCTTACTGACAGATACCGAAGAGCTAAAATCTACACTTGACAAGGGTCAGTCTGATGCCATCCTTCTGCTAGATCTCAGTGCTCCATTGACACTGTGGATCATACCATTTTAAAAGCGAGATTGGGAGAAGTGGGAATTCAGGGAAAAGCCTTGGAGTGGCTCACTTCCTTCCTGGATAATAGATCTTTCCAGATGATGGAAGGGGACTGCGTCTCAGAACACCACCCTACCACATGTGGCGTCCCGCAGGGTTCGTCCCTCAGTCCGACTTTGTTTAATGTTTATGTCCGTCAGTTGGCTGAGGTGGTACAGAAATTTGGAATATCGGTAGTGTCATATGCCGATGACACCCAGCTAGTGGTGTCTTTTTCAAATGGCTCTGAAGTTAGAAATAACCAACTACCTATTTGTCTAGTGAGAGTGGTGAGTTGGATGTCCAATAGCTGCCTGTAGCTGAACAGGGGGGAAAACGGAGTGGTAAACTACCTTCACCCCACATCCGTGACCCCGCATGCTGTCACAACGCGGTCATAACAACGACGCGTTGTGACAATGCATACCATTACTCCACAAGTCATTGCAACGACTTGCGGAGGGGGAAGAAGGTGTTGGATTTAAAATCCAACACCTTCCCTACAGTCCGCACAGACTGGAGTTGGAATAGTACATTTTACTATTCCAAAATCCAGCGCCCCTCTCCGCAAGTCGTTGCAACGACTTGCGGGGTAATGGTATGCGTTGTCACATCGCGGTCATTGTTACGACCGCGTTGTGACAGCATGCAGGAATGGTATGCGGAGTGAAGAGGCATATGCAAACGGATCTCATGTGGAGATTCGGGCATCCACTCACCTCTGATACATTGGTCCAAATGCATGGGAGATCCTCACATTGTCAAATCCGCCATAAAAAACCTGGGGATTTGCCTGGAGGACTCGCTGACACTGGATTGTCAATCCAAGAAACTCTCAGGGTTATGTTTTTCCCAGTTTAAGATGTTAAGGAAAATCATTGAGATAATCCCTGAGCACCTGAGGAAAATGGTGATACAATCCCTCCTCATCTCGCGTTTGGACTATAGAAACTCCCTCTTTCTGGATTCCCCTAAGTATGTCACTAGGAGGCTGTAAGTGGTACAGAATGCGGCTGCTAGTCTTCTGTTGAAGATCCCCAACCACATCTCCGTTAAAGAAGCACTTAAACAGCGCCACTGGCTGCCTATTGAGGCTAGAGTTTAAAGTTTAAAACTCTTTGCATAGCTCATAAAGCTATTAACAACTCTGGACCCGAAAAACTGAGGAACCTCATATCCAAGTACATCCCTTCCAGGCATCTTAGATCCGTCCATAAACAGCTCCTTAAGACTTCTAGAGTTAAAAGAGCCAGATGGGGAGGCAGATCTTTTGCCCATCTGATACCTAGGCTGTGGAATTTCTTCCCACTGGAAATTCGAGCCGCTGCTCACAAATTGGCCTTCAGGAAAAATCTGAAAACCTGGCTTTTTCCAATTAATTAGGCGTAGGCTCAGCTCGTCACTGTCAGTATTCCTTTTAGCGCTGAGAAGCCCTCGGGCAGCCATGCGCTCTACAAATTCATTAAATAGAAATAGAAATACATAAAGCATGCCACGATGCAATGTAGGAGAGACGACCTCCTAAATATCTTCCTCCTAAATATCTTTTGATGACCCGACACAACAGTTTCCAAGCTGAGATGGGACAAGTGGGACCATAGGTTTCAGTAAATCGAGTATTGTTTGTGATCATTCTGTAGACATTAGGAGGATGTACTTGACGTACTTGAGTGTACGCCTCTTACTCCCCTGGGGGGACTGAGACAATGCAAACAGTCTTAGGGGTGATGGGAGGAAGAGAGCTAGAGCAGGACCTGCACGCAGCTCTGCCGACTTGTCGGGATGCGGAGGGACGTGGCGTGGGAGAATCAGATAAACGTATATTGCATCCTTACTTTGTAAAGCGTGTATATCATTTTCTTATTTCATCATCTATCTATCTTGATCTACTGTTGTTGAGTCGCACTCCTATTAGTAATTACACAGTCTGAATGGGTCACGTATTTAATTATTGTGTGTTATACGTTTTTATACATTCATGATACATAGGATTTTTCCTGACAGTTTTTTCCTAAATTCCATTTCCAGCTTTTAGAAACTTTTCTGACTACTAAAATAGGCTTAGTGTAAAGAAAACATTGTAATGGTGGCAAACGTCGAATTGGAGCAAATGTGACCATTAAAATGCTTAGTACATCTGGCCCCTGGTATTTTTGTATCTTCAATGTGCTGTAATATTGCATTTAGTCCCACTCGCTGGTTCCATGGTCTGGAATATTCACATTGAAACCCACATCCCTGCTCTCCATTCTGCCGCCCAGAAGGACAGAACAAGGTGTGGACCCCTAGGTTAGAGATCTCTGCAGCAGGTGCACTGGCCCTTGAGCTGTCTCTTCAGAATGAGCGCCTCAATCCACATGCAGTTCAAGAGTTGTGAGAGTCTGGCCCCCAGGATAGACTGAGGGGCACTTTGACTGACCTCCCTCTACCTCAGCATTCATACTCCACTGCTGCGGGTCTATGATCAAGAGTGCACTGACAGAGGTGCACAGAGCTCATTGGCTATCTTAATCTAGCAATGCAAGTGCACACTACCAACCAGGATAGAGGTGCACTGCAAGAGCTCGTAGGATTCTCTCCTGCTGATATACTGCAGGTGAGGACAGAGGTGCACAGAGCTCATTGGCTATCCTAGTCTAGCAATACAAGTGCACACTACGTGCACACTACCAACCAGGATCGAGGTGCACTGTAAGAGCTCATGGGATTCTCTCCTGCTGATATACTGCAGGTGAGGACAGAAGTGCACAGAGCTCATTGGCTATCCTAGTCTAGCAATACAAGTGCACACTACGTGCACACTACCAACCAGGATCGAGGTGCACTGCAAGAGCTCGTAGGATTCTCTCCTGCTGAGGTACTGCAGGTGAGGACAGAAGTGCACAGAGCTCATTGGCTATCTTAATCTAGCAATACAAGTGCACACTACCAACCAGGATCGAGGTGCACTGCAAGAGCTCATAGGATTCTCTCCTGCTGATATACTGCAGGTGAGGACAGAAGTGCACAGAGCTCATTGGCTATCTTAATCTAGCAATACAAGTGCACACTACCAACCAGGATAGAGGTGCACTGCAAGAGCTCATAGGATTCTCTCCTGCTGAGGTACTGCAGGTGAGGACAGAAGTGCACAGAGCTCATTGGCTATCTTAATCTAGCAATACAAGTGCACACTACGTGCACACTACCAACCAGGATCGAGGTGCACTGCAAGAGCTCGTAGGATTCTCTCCTGCTGAGGTACTGCAGGTGAGGACAGAAGTGCACAGAGCTCATTGGCTATCTTAATCTAGCAATACAAGTGCACACTACCAACCAGGATCGAGGTGCACTGTAAGAGCTCATGGGATTCTCTCCTGCTGAGATACTGCAGGTGAGGACAGAAGTGCACAGAGCTCATTGGCTATCTTAATCTAGCAATACAAGTGCACACTACGTGCACACTACCAACCAGGATCGAGGTGCACTGCAAGAGCTCATAGGATTCTCTCCTGCTGATATACTGCAGGTGAGGACAGAAGTGCACAGAGCTCATTGGCTATCTTAATCTAGCAATACAAGTGCACACTACCAACCAGGATCGAGGTGCACTGCAAGAGCTCATAGGATTCTCTCCTGCTGATATACTGCAGGTGAGGACAGAGGTGCACAGAGCTCATTGGCTATCTTAATCTAGCAATACAAGTGCACACTACCAACCAGGATCGAGGTGCACTGCAAGAGCTCATAGGATTCTCTCCTGCTGATATACTGCAGGTGAGGACAGAAGTGCACAGAGCTCATTGGCTATCTTAATCTAGCAATACAAGTGCACACTACCAACCAGGATCGAGGTGCACTGTCAGAGCTCATAGGATTCTCTCCTGCTGATATACTGCAGGTGAGGACAGAGGTGCACAGAGCTCATTGGCTATCTTAATCTAGCAATACAAGTGCACACTACCAACCAGGATAGAGGTGCACTGTAAGAGCTCATAGGATTCTCTCCTGCTGAGATACTGCAGGTGAGGACAGAGGTGCACAGAGCTCATTGGCTATCCTAGTCTAGCAATACAAGTGCACACTACCAACCAGGATCGAGGTGCACTGCAAGAGCTCATAGGATTCTCTCCTGCTGAGGTACTGCAGGTGAGGACAGAAGTGCACAGAGCTCATTGGCTATCTTAATCTAGCAATACAAGTGCACACTACCAACCAGGATCGAGGTGCACTGTAAGAGCTCATGGGATTCTCTCCTGCTGAGATACTGCAGGTGAGGACAGAAGTGCACAGAGCTCATTGGCTATCTTAATCTAGCAATACAAGTGCACACTACCAACCAGGATCGAGGTGCACTGTCAGAGCTCATAGGATTCTCTCCTGCTGATATACTGCAGGTGAGGACAGAAGTGCACAGAGCTCATTGGCTATCTTAATCTAGCAATACAAGTGCACACTACCAACCAGGATAGAGGTGCACTGTAAGAGCTCATAGGATTCTCTCCTGCTGAGATACTGCAGGTGAGGACAGAGGTGCACAGAGCTCATTGGCTATCCTAGTCTAGCAATACAAGTGCACACTACCAACCAGGATCGAGGTGCACTGCAAGAGCTCATAGGATTCTCTCCTGCTGATATACTGCAGGTGAGGACAGAAGTGCACAGAGCTCATTGGCTATCCTAGTCTAGCAATACAAGTGCACACTTCCAACCAGGATAGAGGTGCACTGTAAGAGCTCGTAGGATTCTCTCCTGCTGATATACTGCAGGTGAGGACAGAAGTGCACAGAGCTCATTGGCTATCCTAGTCTAGCAATACAAGTGCACACTTCCAACCAGGATAGAGGTGCACTGTAAGAGCTCGTAGGATTCTCTCCTGCTGATATACTGCAGGTGAGGACAGAGGTGCACAGAGCTCATTGGCTATCTTAATCTAGCAATACAAGTGCACACTACCAACCAGGATAGAGGTGCACTGTCAGAGCTCATAGGATTCTCTCCTGCTGATATACTGCAGGTGAGGACAGAGGTGCACAGAGCTCATTGGCTATCTTAATCTAGCAATACAAGTGCACACTACGTGCACACTACCAACCAGGATCGAGGTGCACTGCAAGAGCTCGTAGGATTCTCTCCTGCTGAGGTACTGCAGGTGAGGACAGAAGTGCACAGAGCTCATTGGCTATCTTAATCTAGCAATACAAGTGCACACTACGTGCACACTACCAACCAGGATCGAGGTGCACTGCAAGAGCTCATGGGATTCTCTCCTGCTGAGATACTGCAGGTGAGGACAGAAGTGCACAGAGCTCATTGGCTATCTTAATCTAGCAATACAAGTGCACACTACCAACCAGGATAGAGGTGCACTGCAAGAGCTCGTAGGATTCTCTCCTGCTGAGGTACTGCAGGTGAGGACAGAAGTGCACAGAGCTCATTGGCTATCTTAATCTAGCAATACAAGTGCACACTACATGCACACTACCAACCAGGATCGAGGTGCACTGCAAGAGCTCATGGGATTCTCTCCTGCTGAGATACTGCAGGTGAGGACAGAGGTGCACAGAGCTCATTGGCTATCTTAATCTAGCAATACAAGTGCACACTACGTGCACACTACCAACCAGGATAGAGGTGCACTGTAAGAGCTCATAGGATTCTCTCCTGCTGAGATACTGCAGGTGAGGACAGAAGTGCACAGAGCTCATTGGCTATCTTAATCTAGCAATACAAGTGCACACTACCAACCAGGATAGAGGTGCACTGTAAGAGCTCATAGGATTCTCTCCTGCTGATATACTGCAGGTGAGGACAGAGGTGCACAGAGCTCATTGGCTATCTTAATCTAGCAATACAAGTGCACACTACGTGCACACTACCAACCAGGATCGAGGTGCACTGCAAGAGCTCATGGGATTCTCTCCTGCTGAGATACTGCAGGTGAGGACAGAGGTGCACAGAGCTCATTGGCTATCTTAATCTAGCAATACAAGTGCACACTACGTGCACACTACCAACCAGGATAGAGGTGCACTGTAAGAGCTCATGGGATTCTCTCCTGCTGAGGTACTGCAGGTGAGGACAGAAGTGCACAGAGCTCATTGGCTATCCTAGTCTAGCAATACAAGTGCACACTACGTGCACACTACCAACCAGGATAGAGGTGCACTGCAAGAGCTCGTAGGATTCTCTCCTGCTGAGATACTGCAGGTGAGGACAGAAGTGCACAGAGCTCATTGGCTATCTTAATCTAGCAATACAAGTGCACACTACCAACCAGGATAGAGGTGCACTGCAAGAGCTCATAGGATTCTCTCCTGCTGATATACTGCAGGTGAGGACAGAGGTGCACAGAGCTCATTGGCTATCTTAATCTAGCAATACAAGTGCACACTACCAACCAGGATAGAGGTGCACTGTAAGAGCTCGTAGGATTCTCTCCTGCTGATATACTGCAGGTGAGGACAGAGGTGCACAGAGCTCATTGGCTATCTTAATCTAGCAATACAAGTGCACACTACGTGCACACTACCAACCAGGATCGAGGTGCACTGCAAGAGCTCGTAGGATTCTCTCCTGCTGAGGTACTGCAGGTGAGGACAGAAGTGCACAGAGCTCATTGGCTATCTTAATCTAGCAATACAAGTGCACACTACGTGCACACTACCAACCAGGATAGAGGTGCACTGCAAGAGCTCGTAGGATTCTCTCCTGCTGATATACTGCAGGTGAGGACAGAGGTGCACAGAGCTCATTGGCTATCTTAATCTAGCAATACAAGTGCACACTACGTGCACACTACCAACCAGGATCGAGGTGCACTGCAAGAGCTCATGGGATTCTCTCCTGCTGAGATACTGCAGGTGAGGACAGAGGTGCACAGAGCTCATTGGCTATCTTAATCTAGCAATACAAGTGCACACTACGTGCACACTACCAACCAGGATAGAGGTGCACTGCAAGAGCTCGTAGGATTCTCTCCTGCTGAGGTACTGCAGGTGAGGACAGAAGTGCACAGAGCTCATTGGCTATCTTAATCTAGCAATACAAGTGCACACTACGTGCACACTACCAACCAGGATCGAGGTGCACTGCAAGAGCTCATGGGATTCTCTCCTGCTGAGATACTGCAGGTGAGGACAGAGGTGCACAGAGCTCATTGGCTATCTTAATCTAGCAATACAAGTGCACACTACGTGCACACTACCAACCAGGATAGAGGTGCACTGTAAGAGCTCATGGGATTCTCTCCTGCTGAGATACTGCAGGTGAGGACAGAAGTGCACAGAGCTCATTGGCTATCTTAATCTAGCAATACAAGTGCACACTACCAACCAGGATCGAGGTGCACTGCAAGAGCTCATGGGATTCTCTCCTGCTGAGGTACTGCAGGTGAGGACAGAAGTGCACAGAGCTCATTGGCTATCTTAATCTAGCAATACAAGTGCACACTACCAACCAGGATAGAGGTGCACTGCAAGAGCTCATAGGATTCTCTCCTGCTGAGGTACTGCAGGTGAGGACAGAAGTGCACTGAGAGCTCTGTGGAGGAGTTAGCTGGAGGATACTAGTGCATGGCGCATTGGGTGTTGTGATAGATTTGATAGGTTCACAGTATGATGGAAGTCAGAATAGATGTGTATTGTAAATTCCCTAAACATGTCTCCTTACAGGTGTGTATTGAGATTATGCATGCTAGGACCCTTGCGGTTCTAAGCAGACTCTAAAAAGGAATTGTGTAATCTGCAAGGGGGTGTCAAGGTGTGGTTTTAGAAGTTATGACGCAATGTGTGCAGTGTGTGGCTGTATGTTAAAGAATACATATGTTGCAGAGCTCAGCGTGTGGCATATTTCCTTTGCATGCTCCCAGGATGGGGAGGATGCTACGACTTGCAACGAGTAGGGGGTACATGCTCTGAAGAAACAAGGCTGTTCTTCCTGAGAGTTTGCAACGGTACAGTAAACTGTTTGTATGTGCCACATGCACCCCAAATTGATGTAAAGCAGTCTACAGGTGGAGTATGTGACGTCAAAGCACTTCTTCAGCCCATGCACGGTAGTCGCAGAGGTTGAAGCATGCAATAAGCCCACCAGAACACGCTAGTGAGGCCAAAAGAAGATATTGTGTTGCCCCATAACACAGAGCCATCGTCCAAACAAAGCAAATACTAAAGGCAGTGATGACCAGGTACGAAAACAGAAACTTACTGGCACATGCAAATAAAGTGCCACACAACCTCGAATAGAACATGATGACCCAGGCTCAGGCATGATACGTGCAGCAGTTGCAGGTGGCATCCTGTGCAACCAGTGCTGCCTGAACGGCATATAGTCCCAGTGGCAGCAGAAGGGAGCGCAAAAAATAATGCAGGTACATTCCTGAAGCCACCACCACGGTTTGACACAGCAAGGAAACAGAACATCCGCGCTAGGTGGGCCGCATGGATCAAAAGGTTCAATGATTTCACAGATGCGCTGGAAGAGGGAGTTGATAAGAAGATCATTAAATACTTGAAAAACCATTCTGGTGACACATGTTGAGAGAGACATTCAGTTTAGAAAAAGTGCTAATGGCTGCAAGAGTAGATGAAAGAATGAGCAGATTGAGAAGCTGCTGATATGGAAGAAGGGACCAGTTCGTAATGAATCGGCATTGGTCATGAAAAGTAAGCATAAGCACAGAACAGATGCGCACAAGTTGACGTCTCTAAAGAAATGAAAGCTATGACTCTGATGTGGGTTTTCATTTCTCCATGAAGGTAAATGTCCAACCATGGGACAGACATGCAAAGGCTTTGGGAGAGAAAACCCAATGTGTCACAGCGAGAAGAGAATATATCACCAGAAGGTTCCAGAAGCACTCTCGCCACGCCGCTGGGAGAGGTGTGGTGCAGCAGCAAAGGCGACTAACTCCGGAGCACGGGGCTCATGGTTCAATCCCCAGCACTGGTGGCAGATCAGCTCAGCATCATGTGACTCTGGGCAATAGCTCACTTAATCTCCCTGACGGCCCCAGCACCTTTAGACCCTTAGGGGTGATTAGTGTGTGCTTTACAAATCCCAGGTTTGCAGCAGGCCAAAAGGCAACATCAGTTGTGACAAGTAGAAACAAAACAAAGTTGATTGTCACCAAATTCATCATACAATGGTTCTTCAACCTCACTAACAAGCGATAGTGATGAAGACGGTTGTGCATTGATGATATCTACCAAGGAACGATGTGCACATGTAGGATTAGCTACTTGCAAAGAAGATCAAAAGTCAAAAGAGAAGCACCAAATGGAGTGAAAACATTTTTGGGGAAGCTGCCCTAAAATTACATTAAAGGTGAAGGGTTGCCCCATGACCTTCATTATAGACAGTGGTGCATCGATTAATATAATGACAGTAGAGAAGTTTAACAGCCTGTCTTCTGTGCCATGACTTACCTCATCAAACACGGAGGTATACACGTGGCTGTGTCTAAACCGTGAAACATAAAATGTTGTCAGTGCAAACACCGGTTCATGTTCTTCAAGGAACTTCATCGAGTGCATGCTTCCTTAGCTTTGCCACTGCTGCTGACATGGGACTGATATCCCTCAACAGAATCATTGATGCTCAGTCTGAAATTGTGAGTCATTTCCCGAAGTTGTTCCATGGCCAAGGAAGACTCAAGACAATAAAAGTGCAACTTCATATCAATGAGGATATGCACCCTATTGCCCAACGGCATTGAAGAGTTGCTTTTCCACTTACAAGCAGCAGCTGAGAAAGAACTAGAACCATTGTTGAAGCATGATATTATTGATCGTTCCACTAGTCCCACTCTGTGGCTTTTGCCCATAGTTGTGATGCCCAAAAAAAAAACAGAGAAGGTTTAGTGCGCATTTGTGTTGATATGTGCCAGGCCAACAAAGCAATCAAGAGAGAAAGACATCCTGTTTACCACATCACAGATATGACCTTGTAGCTGAATGGAGCCAAAGTCTTCTCCCGTCTTGACCTGAACAAAGGATACCATCACCTCGAGCTGGAAGAAAACTGTCGGCACATTACTACTTTTTCTACTGATGTTGGTTTGTTCAGATACAAAAGACTGAGCTTTGGGGTATTGTCGGCTGTGGAGATATTTCAGGATGTTACGCACCGAGTAATTCAATCTGTCACAGACACTTTGATTTACAGTGAATGACATACTGGTATTTGGGACAACACAAAAACAGCATGACAAGGCCCATACACAAGTGTGCCAATTGCTTGCTGATGCAGGTCTCACTCTGACTGCAGGAAAGTGTGAGTTTTACAAAACCAGACTCACATTCTTTTGACACATATTCTCTGATGGGGGAATGACTCCTGACCCGGATAAAGTGTAAGTACTGTCATCTACTTGCCCCCCACAATATGTAACCATACTGTGATCCTTCTTAGGCATGGCCATTTATTGCTCAAGATACATTTGTAACTTTGCTACAGTAAGTGTCCCGCTGAGATACTTATCAAAGTAAAACATCCCCTTCCAGAGGTCTCCTGAATACAACCAAAGTTTCAAAGACTTAAAACATGTGATTGAGGATATGACTGAAATTGCCTATTTTGACCCCAAGTTACATACTGAGATCACAGTAGATGTGAGCCCGATGAGGCTGAGGGCAATCCTTGCTCAATACAATGGTCATCTAAATGCCCAGAGGCTCATTGTGGCCTCTGCCAGTAGAAGCCTGTCTGAAACTGAATATTCCTAATCTCAGCTGGAGAAGGAGATTCTGGCTGTAGTGTGGGCCTGCAGAAATTTTCATTTGTTTTTACATGGAACATTTTTCACTATCATCACAGATCACGGGACATTGCTCACTATCTTTAGAAACCTGAAAGCTAAGATGCCACCACTCATCAATACGTGGTGGTTGCGATAGCAAGAGTATGTGCTTGTACACAAACAGGGAAAGTTCAAAACCCCGCAGATTAATTTTCATGAGTGCCATTATATCGCCACAGTTCAACGTCCAAAGCAGCTGAAGAGTATCTCATCTTCAGTGTGAGGTCCAGCACGCCAGGCGCTCTATCCATTGAACAAATTATTGCTGCTACAAATGCAGATAAGGACATGCTCATCCTCTAAGACATCATTACAAAACAATCTTCAAAGAAAAGATTTTGACCCTTTGCTGATGATGTTGAATTTCATTTTTTGTTTTAAATCTACAGGATGAGCTATCCGTCATCCGTGAAGGTATCATATTGAGAGGTTCGAGCATTGTCATACCTGTGAGTTTGAGACAGCAAATCATTGACCTGGCCCATTAAGGGTATTGTGACATTGTAGCCATCAAAAGTGCCCTAAGAGATTGAGAGTGGTTCCCTTGCCTAGATGTATGAGTTGAAAAAGAGCTGAAAGCATGCCACCTTTGGAACGGTTTATCTCCCAAGGTGATGCAGCATCCACTGACAAAGTCTGGCCTTCCTGGTCATGCTAGGGAGAGAGTTACAGTTGATTTCTTTGGACCTCTAGGAAATGGACATCATCTCATGGTAGTCATTGATGAATATTAATCTTTTCCTTTGGTGGAAGACTTATCCTCAACTTATCACCCATGACAAAGTCATCGAGATGCTTAAGTTTTTGCAGCATGGGGCATACCCGCTATTCTCAAATCTGATAATTGCCTGCCTTTCATTAGCACAGAATTCAAGGAGTTCCTTGTTTGACTCAATGTCAAGCATCCGAAGAGTACACCCTTCTGGCCCCAAGCCAATGGTCTATTTGAACAATTCTTGGCACCCTCAAGTAGGTAAGCGAGCATCAATGGAGGGAATCGATCTCAGTCAAGGCCTTTGTGCATATCAATCAACTCCTTACTCCACAACTGGTGAGAGTCCTACCACCTTGCTATTTTGGAGAGTCATCGGTGCCAAACTACCACAATAGACATCGGACTGATCGATGAATGCTGATAAGGTTTGTGTCACAGACACTTCTCAAAAGTGCAAGATGAAAACATATCCCGATCAGCTCCGATATGCCTAGAAAACAGTATTCAACAAAGAGGACTGGGTACCAGTTAAACAGAGGAGGAAGAGAAAAACAAGCACTTTCTGACACTGACACTTTGAGGGTTGTAACGTGCAAAGGAAACATGGTGACAGCGCATTGTCCTGGAAAGTCCATCACATGGGACTCATCACATTTTGAATAAACTACCTTTGTCAGCTCCTGACATCATGAGAGAGGTGACCCCGCCTACCTGTCCAGATCAAGCATCTGAACCAATGTCATTAACACATGATCAAGGTGCCCTTCAACTACCTCAGCTACCTCATACCACCCGAGCTGGCCAACCAGTGGGAGCGCTTCGAGGACTCATTGAGGAACTATGATGATAATGCTGTTTGTACTTTTTATTTAACAAAGTGGGAGATGTAGTGTCTTGAGGTTATGCATGCCTGATTCATACGTTTCTGGGAAGGCTTTTACCATGAATTAGGTCATCTGCTGGGAGGTGTTAAGGTGTGGTACTAAAAGCTATGACACAATGTGTGCAGTTGTATGTCCAAGAATAAAGATTTATCTTGCAGAACTCCATGCGTGGTATATTTCATTGACATAATCCCAGGTTGGGGAGGACACTGAAACAGGCACAATTATGAAAAAACAAGAAGACCCTATCGGTCTGACGGGACAACGGTAAACGTATGCTTTGAAGAACAAAGGTCCCATACAGTTTAAATAGAGGCAATATCACAATTTAAGAAATCAAAAATTGGACTTGTAAAGGTTACAAAATAAATGATGGGGTTTTAATAAACAAACAGGTAGAACGTACAATTAATATACAAAAAGCTGAGTGAGCAAACCGTGACAGGGTAGAGGGAAATCAGCCAATTTCCTTACCACAGGCATGTGACTTAAAAAGTGACTTTTCAATATGCATGAGTGTAGATAAACAGAAAGTCACATGAGTTACATCTCATACTCCACAAATTACAATCAGTATAGAGTTGAAGATGTGTGTGTCGACGACGTTTCAATCCCAGTAAGAATATTGGGATCTCATCAGGACTAATGGATAAAACAAGTTCCTGGGAAGTTGCCAAAGATGAGCAATAAAGCGCATAACCTGGGGCCAACCAAGGTTGGACGTGTGATGGACCAAGACAGGAGAAACTGTAAAGGGTCACGAGTGAATTCGAGTGAATTCGTGAGAGGGCTAGCAAGGGATATGTCGCGACCAGAGTGAGGTCGGAGGCACGTCGGGTTCCCGTCCGGGAGACCTGAAAAGGTTCAAGCAGGGGCGCCCGAGTTCAAATCAAAAAGTGTCAGTGTAGATGACCTGACGATGCAGCCGATGGCGTCGGAAATCAAGATGGGAGATGCCAGCCTAAAAAACCTGGCAATGCAGTGTAAACCGAGGTTTTGGAATCAGCGGCTTTGGGGATCTGGCTGACTTGTTTTAGTAATACAGGGGCTCTGGATTTTTGATTTCTTAAATTGTGATATTGCTTCTATTTAAACTGTATGGGACCTTTGTGCTACAACAGGCACAGCACTGCATGACACCCAGAATGGAAGTTGAGCAGGAGAGCCGTGTGACTGTTTTAATACTGGGGTAATAATGCATTATGGGTTACACTAGAGATGCACTCCGCGATGCCTCAGACGTTGGAGGTTGGGAAAAAGGTGCACTGTTAGAGTTCATCGGATGCCTCTCTGCTGAGATACAGGTACATCCTGCAGGTAAGTATTGGAGGTGCACTGAGTGAGATATTTGGGTGTCTTGGCACTAGGATACTGCATGGAACTTTGTGAGAGGCTGGTGGACATGTTAGTAATTGAAGACCAGAGTTTGATGGAAGGAGAGTGGTGCATAGTGATATCTCAGGACATTGTAGATAAACATACCAAAGCACTCAATGGAAGTACAAACAAAGTTAGTCAATAAAATAAGGATTACTGTAGATATGGAAAGCCTGTGATTTATTGAAGACAAAAGCCAGGTGACTGTAATCTGTTCATGCATGTTGAGAACAGCAGAAAACTGCCGACACCTGTTTCATCACAAAGTAACTTCTTCAAGGCTAGATACGTGATAATATCCTGGTAAGGTGTAAACAAGTGGAAAAGTTTAGAGAGACAACATTTGGTTATCAGACAGAACAGTTGTGGCAGAAGAAAATTTCACCCGCCTGCTTTATATGTCAGTGGATGGGTTTTTGCATCCAAATGTTAATGATTCATTAAGACAAAGTGTCTGCTGCAAGCACAGTTTAATGTTAATTAATAGAAGGTCACGGATTTTCTGTGGTCCAGAAATGCAGACATGAAACTCACTCAGTAGTGATCAAATACAGTACAGTCATTTGGCTGTGGACCATGAATATCTGATGATATTATTACTTATTTAGACTTCGTGATGGCAAAACACATGCCAGCTGTCTTCTGCTGTGCTCAACACACATGTGGCTTTTGTCTTCATTAAATCACAGGCTTACCATGTTTAGAGGAATCCTTATTTTTAGGACAAAAATTGTTTGGACTTCCATTGAGTGCTTTGGTATCTTTGTCTACATTGTTTACACAGAGGAACTTTTGGATCAATATGTATTGGAATCTGTGGTAGTAGGGTTCTAGGTACCATAATAGCACCAACATTACTGAACTCATCATTGTGTAATTGAAGAATACTTCCACACTTATTTGTTGTAAGAGGTGCAGTCAAAAGATCACTGCTACCAACCAACCTGTTGGAAGTAGTGTTCCGGCATTGACATATCGCACATGGCACTCTCAGACAGAGGTTCATCTAGAGAGCTCTAGGAATGTTTCCATGGAGGGGTAGTATTTCATCACAGGTCCAGGTAAGGTTCACTGTGAGAGCTCTGGGAATGTTTCCATGCAAAGGTACTATTGCATCACAGGTCAGGGTAGAGGTTCACTGGGAGAGCTCTGGGAATGTTTCCATGGAGGGGTAGTATTGCATCACAGGTCAGGGTAGAGGTTCACTATGAGAACTCTGGGAATGTTTCCATGGAGGGGTAGTATTGCATCACAGGTCAGGGTAGAGGTTCACTATGAGACCTCTGGGAATGTTTCCATGGAGGGGTAGTATTCCATCCCAGGTCAGGGTAGAGGTTCACCGGGAGAGCTCTGGGAATGTTCCCATAGAGGGGTGGTATTGCATCACAGGTCAGGGTAGAGGTTCACAGGGAGAGCTCTGGGAATGTTTCCACGGGGGTGGTATTGCGTCACAGGTCAGAGTAGAGGTTCACTGGGAGAGCTCTGGGAATGTTTCCACGGGGGTGGTATTGCATCACAGGTCAGAGTAGTCCCAGTAGAGGATCAGAGTGAGAGCTCTGGGAATGTTTCCACAGGGACAGTATTGTATCACAGGTCAGGGTAGAGGTTCACTGGGAGAGCTCTGGGAATGTTTCCATGGAGGGGTAGTATTGCATCACAGGTCAGGGTGGAGGTTCACAGGGAGAGCTCTGGGAATGTTTCCACGGGGGTGGTATTGCATTACAGGTCAGAGTAGTCCCAGTAGAGGATCACTGGTGAGAGCTCTGGGAATGTTTCCACAGGGACAGTATTGTATCACAGGTCAGGGTAGAGGTTCACTGGGAGAGCTCTGGGAATGTTTCCATGGAGGGGTAGTATTCCATCACAGGTCAGGGTAGAGGTTCACCGGGTGAGCTCTGGGAATGATTCCATGGCTGGGTAGTATTGCATCACAGGTCAGGGTAGAGGTTCACTGGGAGAGCTCTGGGAATGTTTCCATGGATGGGTACTATTGCATCACAGGTCAGGGTAGAGGTTCACTGGGAGAGCTCTGGGAATGTTTCCATGGAGGGGTAGTATTGCATCACAGGTCAGAGTAGAGGTTCACTGGGAGAGCTCTGGGAATGTTTCCATGGAGGGGTAATATTGCATCACAGGTCAGGGTAGAGGCTCACCGGGAGAGCTCTGGGAATGTTCCCATAGAGGGGTGGTATTGCATCGCAGGTCAGGGTAGAGGTTCACCTGGAGAGCTCTGGGAATGTTTCCACACAAAGGTACTATTGCATCACAGGTGAGTGTAGAGGTTCACCGGGAGAGGTCTGGGAATGTTTCTATACAGAGGTAGTATTGCATCACAGGTCAGGGTAGAGGTTCACCAGGGGAACTCTGGGAATGTTTCCATAGGGGTAGTACTGCACATCCGGTCTGGGTAGAGATTCACTTTGAGAGCCCTGGGAATGTTTCCAAGGGGATAGTATTGCATTACAAGTCATGGTATAGGTTCACCGGGAGAGCTCTGGGAATGTTCCCAGAGAGGGGTAGTATTGCATCACAGGTCTAGGTATAGGTTCACCGGTAGAGTTGTGGGAATGATTCTATGCAGAGGTAGTATTGCATCACAGGTCAGGGTAGAGGCTCACCGGGAGAGCTCTGGGAATGTTCCCATAGAGGGGTGGTATTGCAACACAGGTCAGGGTAGAGGTCCAGCGGGAGAGCTCTGGGAATGTTTCCACAGGGGCAGTATTGCATCACAGGTCAGGGTAGAGGTTCAATGGGAGGGCTCTAGGAATGTTTCCATGGATGGGTAGTATTGCATCGCAGGTCAGGGTATAGGTTCACCGGTCGAGCTCTGGGAATGTTCCCAGAGAGGGGTAGTATTGCATCACAGGTCAGGGTATAGGTTCACCAGGAGACCTCTGGGAATGTTTCCTTGCAGAGGTAGTATTGCATCACAGGTCAGGGTAGAGGTTCACCGGGAGAGCTCTGGGAATGTTCCCATAGAGGGGTGGTATTGCATCACAGGTCAGGGTAGAGGTTCACTGTGAGAGCTCTGGGAATGTTTCCATGGAGGGGTAGTATTGCATCACAGGTCAGAGTAGAGATTCACTTTGAGAGCTATCAGAATGTTTCCTTGCAGAGGTAGTATTGCATCACAGGTCCCGGTAAGGATCAGTGTATGAGCTCTGGGAATGTTTCCATGACGGGGTAGTATTGCATCACAGGTCAGGGTAGAGGTTCACTGGGAAAGCTCTAGTAATGTTTCCATGGATGGGTAGTATTGTACCACAGGTCAGGGTATAGGTTCACCGGGAGAGCTCTGGGAATGTTCCCAGAGAGGGGTAGTATTGCATCACAGGTCAGGGTATAGGTTCACCAGGAGAGCTCTGGGAATGTTTACTTGCAGAGGTAGTATTGCTTCACAGGTCAGGGTAGAGATTCACTTTGAGAGCTCTGGGAATGTTTCCATGGAAGGGTAGTGTTGCATCACAGGTCAGGGTAGAGGTTCACCGGGTGAGCTCTGGGAATGTTTCCATGGATGGGTAGTATTGCATCACAGGTCAGGGTATAGGTTCACCAGGAGAGATCTGGGAATGTTTCCACGGGGGTAATATTGCATCGCAGGTCAGGGTAGAGGTTCACTGTGAGAGCTCTGGGAATGTTTCCACGGGGGTAGTATTGCTTCACAGGTCAGGGTAGAGGTTCACTGGGAGCGCTCTGGGAATGTTTCCATGGATGGGTAGTATTGCATCACAGGTCAGGGTAGATGTTCACTAGGAGAGCTCTGGGAATGTTTCCACGGGGGTAGTTTTGCATCACAGCTCAGGTTAGACATTCCCTGGGAGAGCTCTGGGGATGTTTCCACGGGGGGTAGTATTGCAACACAGGTCAGAGTAGAGGTGCACTGGGAGAACTCTGGGAATGTTTCCATGGAGGGGTAGTATTGCATCACAGGTCAGGGTAGAGGTTCACTGGGAGAGCTCTGGGAATGTTTCCATGGAGGGGTGGTATTGCATCGGGGGTTCAGGTAAAGGTTCACCGGGAGAGCAGGCGAACAGTACGCTCCGGATGGGAGACGTACGCGACCACCACACGTACTACGGCCTTCTCCCTAAGCAGGGGAGACGCGCGTACAGTGATAGTACGGTCCGTAGGAGGGTGCGAGCTGGTACGGTGATGTCCTTCAATTACAGTGCGAGCTACGGCTCGTAGGGGCAATAACTCGCGTTGCTTGGGCTGGTACTACCTTCCTGCGCGGTGCGAGCTACGACTCGTAAAGGGGCCAAAGATGCGTTGTTCGTGCCAGACAGTGGGATATCAGCTCACAGGGAGTACGCCACGATCAGCGAGGCGTACACAGCAGTTCGACGCGAAGATGTGAGGAAAACAGTCCGTTTTCTGCGGCGATTCCACGGCGGTGAAGTCCACTGTTCCTGGGACTTCGTTCAGGGGGCAAGCTCACTCACAAGCCCTTGGAGATCTTCAGCACAAGTCAGATAAAAGTCTCTTTAGTCTTTGTTCCTCTTCTTCAGCAGCAAGGCAACCACTGCAGGCCAATCCCCCAGGTCAGGGACAGTGCTCCTCCATGCAGCTTTCCCAGTTCCTTCTCGTCGGTCAGAGGGTTCTTCTTGGCAGGACAGGATCTAATTTCTTGGGAGCAGGGTTCCTACATTTATACAGCAATTCTTTTGTTCTGCCAGGCCAGGGGGGCCCTTGCCTAGTCCAGTCCAGTTTCTGAGCACTTTGTTTTTGCGATGCAGGCTGTTTCTTTCAGGGTGCAGGGCAGAGCCATCAGACACTCCACAGGGGGCGGAGTCAGCATTGTGGTGGCAGAGCACACTCCTATTCAGAGCCCAGGTGTACTCCTTCCACCCATCTATCTGCCAATCTTCCTATTCACCACCAGGCTACCTAGCCCTGCCCATCTGGGTTTCCCCAGCCCTGTCACTCACACAAGCCAGACAGCAGATACACATCATGCAGAGGCGGGCTGAAATGGTTAGGCAAGCAAAGGCCAACTTTCTAAAAGTGGCATTTGCAAACGCAGAATATTAAAATAAACCTTACTAAAAGATGTACCTTATTATTCTGAGTTCAGGCATACTAAACTCGATTTTCTACCATGTTCCCTGGACATGTTAGGATCATAGGATGTAACAATCTTAATAGCCCATTCTGGCCTATGAGAACAGGTAGCCTTACAATGTGAAAAATGAAAATGGCTGTAATTCACTATTAGGACATGCCACACACATCAGGGCTTGTCCTACCTTATGCTTACAATGCACCCTGCCCTTGGGCCTACCATAGGGGTGACTAATATGAAGTTAAGGGAAGGTTTAGGGGCTGGCAAGTGTGTGCACTTGCGGAGTCAGCATGACAGTACCAGACTGCACGCAGGTTCTGCAATGGCAGACCTTAGACATATTTTACCAGGCCGCTTCTGTGGGTGGCACAACCAGTGCTGCAAGCCCACCAGCGGCATTTGTATTTACACGCCCTGGCACTCCTGGTGCACTTTACTGGGGTCTGATAGTAAACCAAATAAGCCAATCATGGAATCCAACCAACATATACATTTACAATGGGGAGAGCATATGCACTTTAGCACTGAACAGCAGTGGTAAAGTGCCCAGAGTCATAAAACAGCCAACAACAGGTCAGAAAAAATGCAGGAGGACGGCAAAAAATGTAGGGATGACCCTGCAAAAAGGGCCAAGTCCAACACCACCCCCTTCCAGCCAAAACGCAGGGCAGACCAATCACCACCGTGATGGTTTTCCCTGCTTGGGGCGATAGAACAAGGACCTGGCCCGCAACTGCAGGGGCAGACTCCAGTTCTACACCAATCTGAACCTAATGGAATCCCTCTGTCCATACTCTCACGGCCCACCAAGCCAATCCATGGGGAACCTTTCTCCTCACCTGTGGACACCACCTGTGCAGCACCTAACCTTAACTGGCTCACAGGTGCGTCCCAACAGACAGACAGCAAAAGGCCACAGTGGCTACAGACAGTAGTCCGGGATGAGACCCAGGCCTTATGCCTCTCAGGGCTCTCAAACCTCTGTGGCTCCCAAAGCGGGGGGCAGTAGTCCCAGGTGCTTGGCACCCTTGGTCCATTCTCCCTCCTGTCAGGTCAGGTATGACATCCTGGCACTGACCCACCAGCCCCAGGCCCGTACCCGGCAGCTGGAACAAAGACTGGGGTGGCCTCTCCCACACCCGGTCCTCCTCCTTGGGGCTCGATACACTCCCACTTGGAGTGGTACCCCCTTCCAGAACTGCCAGGGCACCTGTGGCAGGTGTCCTGCGCAATTCGCCCACCAGTTCAGGGGTTCTATCCTGCAACTGGGCGTCCAGGTCAGGGGGGACACCCTGAACCTGGCCCTCCAACCTAGGGTCTAAACCCTTCAGTTGGGCCGGGGTCAGAGGCGAGGACTCCCTCCCTCTGTACCCCCTTCCAGAGTACTGCACACTCCCAACTGGAGTGGTACCCCTAGAAGCAACATGGGTCAGGACACTGATTACAGTTGTCCCACCCTCCAGGTCAGACAACACCTGAACCTGGCTTCCCAACCCTGGGACCAACCCACGCGGTTGAACGCTCGCCTGGCCCACTAGGACTTCCCGGGGAGCACGCATGCCCCTCCTGGGGGTGGAACATAACTCATGTGTCGTGTGACAGTCTGCCTGGCGTAAATCTCCCCCCCTGTCCATCTGACAGTGCGCGAAGCTCCCCCAGGACAGAAGTGGTGTCACCATGGTTATTCACTGGGGACGCAGCCCTTCTGGCTGGCCCCTGACCCACTGGTTCTTCCACTGGGGACTCTTTCCCTCTCTCACCCCTCACTCTGTACTTCTGTACCCTCCCAACTGGAGCGGTACTGCCAGACATCAGAACTGATGGAGGCCTGCTTACAGACACTCCCCGTTCACCAGACACAAGGGGGTCCCGCACAACGGGCAGCCCCTCAGCACAGACTAGGCTCCCCACCTGGTGTTCCCTTAAAGAACCATCCAGGCTCTGACACTGAGGTTGGGCACTACCGGGACATAACCCATTCTCACTACTACAGGACCTAGTTGGGCTACTCTGACCCACTTCCACCACACTGGGTTTGATACCTGAACCACTCCTCTGGGGATCACTCCCCAATGCCTTTCCAGACCCTCTGGACTCCACCAAAAGTCTGCCTCCAATGTGAGCTCCCTGCGGTCAGAGAACTCACTCTCCCACAGGTGTTGGCATAGCTCTGGAAAACAGGGAATTACAATATGCTCTCCCACAATTGGATCACACAGCCCCCTAGCAGGGTTAACCAAACTATCCTTCACCTCACCATCCAGTGCCTCACACACGTACTGCACACCCCTCTCCTGAGACTGGCAAGACAGTATCTGACTGTCTCTGTCACACAGCCCACACTTCAATTTTGGGGGAACCCCTCTCCAACCACTAGGACCATGAACCCCTGCGCCAGTTACCCTATTCCCTTCAGGGACACTGCGCACTACTGGAGCTACCTCATGTTCTTGAAACTCCTGGTGTATGTTAACCCCCTCCTTCAAGTCAGGTGCCATGTCTCTGGGTGTGTGTACTATTCTCTCTGCACTAGAAAATTCAATATTGCTGCCACCATCTGAGCTGGATTCCTCCTCCTATTCAGCAAAGCTCAATCTCTGAGCTACACACACTTCTTGTCGCTGGGCTGAGACACTCATGGTCTCAAGCCTCTCGAGCTCTAAGTCAAGATTCCTCATGATCAACTCATGCTCCATTTCCATTTTTCTCTTTTCCATTTCCAGCCTTTTTCTCTCCATTTCCAGTTGTCCATTTAGTTTTGCCATCTCTATCTCATGAGCTCTGGTTTCCTTCCTGTCAGCCAACTCCTCTGGTGACAGGTCTCTGCCTGAGCTAGCGGTGCTCTCTGCCTGTTCAATTTCCTCCACGTCATTAGAGGGTTTCCTTGACTCCATCAAGGCCATCAGCGCCTTGCAAAGATCTGTTTTGTTCTTACATCCAACAGTGGGGACTTTGAACTTCCTGCAGAAGCCCTTCAGCTGGGCCTTGGTGTAGCTCTCTAGTCTCCCTTCTTCCCATTCAATACCTTCGATGTCAGAGACTACAGATTCTGCTCTCTCCACAACGCTTGAACCAGGCATGATTCTTTTAACAACTGGTGATTTCCCAGAAAAATGTGAATTAAAGTAAGTGGTTGCGCTATTGGTCTGCCTTCACTATGTGGCGTTCACCAATCACTGTATATGTATCACAAATTCAATTCGTAATCGTCACCGCTGAGCACCAATGTTAGAATCCAGGTTCTCTGGTTGACACAGGTAGGTACTTGTGTTAAGCAGGGAACCTTTCCTCTAGTCAGGCTAGGGAGATACACTCCAATAATAACCCCTGCTCACCCTCTAGGTAGCTTGGAGCGAGCAGACAAGGCGTTATCTCAGGGCGTTTAGGTTAAGCATTTGTAAATACCCACACAGTAATACAGTGACCCTCCACAAATGGACTCCACACAGGATATATATCAAAAATACTTTATATAGAATAATCAGGCTTGGCACAAGACCAAATAACGTTTCAGCAGGCCACAATACTTATTTTCAAAGAGTTCTTAAGTTTAGCATACTTTTACAGTTCTGTGCGCGTCGTCCCTCTTCGTACGCGTCGTACGCGGTAGACACAGGCTTTGGGACGGGTCGTACACGCGCTGCAAGCGCTTAAGGTGAAGCGTACGCCCTACGGCGCGAACGGGCACAGTACCTTGATGCTTGGTGAGTTCGTCACAGACACTTCCTTGACAGCAGGCGTACAGTACGGTGCGAAGTCCTCCGGGCGGCGCGGACTACGGTACGGGAGACCTTGGGCGTGCGCGGCTCAGGGGACGGGGCAAAAGTACAGTCTGTACGGCCAGACATTTGGGTACGCGACATACCGGGATCGCTGATCATCACTTGGACTGCTTGAGACAGGCGAACAGTACGCTCAGGACGGGAGACGTACGCGACCACCACACGTACTATGGCCTTCTCCCAAAGCAGGGGAGAGGCACGTACAGTGATAGTACGGTCCGTAGGGGGGGCGAGCTGGTACGGTGATGTCCTTCAATTACGGTGCGAGCTGCGGCTCGTAGGGGCAATAACTTGCGTTGCTTGGGCTGGTAGTACCTTCCTTCGCGGTGCGAGCTACGGCTCGTAGAGGGGCCAAAGACGCGTTGTTCGTGCCGGACAGCGGGATATCAGCTCACAGGGAGTACGCCGCGATCAGTGAGGCGTACACAGCAGTTCGACGCGAAGATGTGAGGAAAACGGTCTGTTTTCCGCGGAAATTCCACGGCGGTGAAGTCCACTGTTCCTGGGACTTCGTTCAGGGGGCAAGCTCACTCACAAGCCCTTGGAGATCTTCAGCACAAGTCAGATAAAAGTCTCTTTAGTCTTTGTTCCTCTTCTTCAGCAGCAATGCAACCACTGCAGGCCAATCCCCCAGGTCAGGGACAGTACTCCTCCATGCAGCTTTCCCAGTTCCTTCTCGTCGGTCAGAGGTTTCTTCTTGGCAGGACAGGATCTAATTTCTTGGGAGCAGGGCTCCTACATTTATACAGCAATTATTTTGTTCTTCCAGGCCAGGGGGGCCCTTGCCTAGTCCAGTCCGGTTTCTGAGCACTTTGTTTTTGCGATGCAGGCTGTTTCTTTCAGGGTGCAGGGCAGAGCCATCAGACGCTCCACAGGGGGCGGAGCCAGCATTGTGGTGGCAGAGCACACCTCTGTTCAGAGTCCAGGTGTACTCCTCCCACCCATCTATCTGCCAATCTTCCTATTCACCACCAGGCTACCTAGCCCTGCCCATCTGGGTTTCCCCAGCCCTGTCACTCACACAAGCCAGACAGCAGATACACATCACGCAGAAGCAGGCTGAAATGGTTAGGCAAGCAAAGGCCAACTTTCTAAAAGTGGCATTTGCAAACGCAGAATATTAAAATAAACCTTACTAAAAGATGTACCTTATTATTCTGAGTTCAGGCATACTAAACTCGATTTTCTACCATGTTCCCTGGACATGTTAGGATCATAGGATGTAACAATCTTAACAGCCCATTCTGGCCTATGAGAACAGGTAGCCTTACAATAGTGAAAACTGAAAATGGCTGTAATTCACTATTAGGACATGCCACACACATCAGGGCTTGTCCTACCTTATGCTTACAATGCACCCTGCCCTTGGGCCTACCATAGGGGTGACTAATATGAAGTTAAGGGAAGGTTTAGGGGCTGGTAAGTGTGTGCACTTGCGCAGTCAGCATGACAGTACCAGACTGCACGCAGGTTCTACAATGGCAGACCTTAGACATATTTTACCAGGCCGCATCTGTGGGTGGCACAACCAGTGATGCAAGCCCACCAGCGGCATTTGTATTTACACGCCCTGGCACTCCTGGTGCACTTTACTGGGGTCTGATAGTAAACCAAATAAGCCAATCATGGAATCCAACCAACATATACATTTACAATGGGGAGAGCATATGCACTTTAGCACTGAACAGCAGTGGTAAAGTGCCCAGAGTCATTAAACAGCCAACAACAGGTCAGAAAAAATGCAGGAGAACGGCAAAAAGTTTAGGGATGACCCTGCAAAAAGGGCCAAGTCCAACATATTGCATCACAGGTCAGGGTAGAGGTTCACTGTGAGAGCTATGGGAATGTTTCCATGGAGGGGTAATATTGCATCACAGGTCAGGGCAGAGGTTCACCAGGGGACCTCTGGGAATGTTTTCATGGAGGGGTAGTATTGCATCACAGGTCAGGGTAGAGGTTCACCATGGGAGCTCTTGGAATGTTTCCATGGAGGGGTAATATTGCATCACAGGTCAGGGTAGAGGTTCACTGGGAGAGCTCTGGGAATGTTTCCGTGGAGCGGTAGTATTGCATCACAGGTCAGGGTAGAGGTTCACTATGAGAACTCTGGGAATGTTTCCAAGTGGGGGGGGTATTGCATTACAAGTCCTGGTAAAGGTTCACCGGGAGAGCTCTGGGGATGTTTCCATGGAGGGTTAGTATTGCACCCACAGGGGAGGGTAAAGGTTCACCCTGAGACCTCTGGGAATGTTTCCTTGGAGGGGTAGTAATAAAGCACAGGTCTGGGAAGAGGTTCACCCGGAGAGCTCTGGGAATGTTTCCATGGAGGGGTAGTAATGAAGCACGGGTCTGGGTAGAGGTTCACCGGGAGAGCTCTGGGAATGTTTCCATGGAGGGGTAGTAATGAAGCACGGGTATGGGTAGTGGTTCACCGGGAGAACTCTAGGAATGTTTCCATGGAGGGGTAGTTTTTCATCAAACGTGATTGTATAGATTCACTGGGAAAGCTCTGGGAATGTTTCCATGTAGGGGTAGTTTTGTGACTGCCTGTAAGAATCAATGGTCTTTGCAATAAAGTGAAATGGGATAGATACAGACTACTGTCAAACACCCAGACCGGGCACTTTTGAGGCCAACCTAGAAAACCATATTGCCCTGGTAAAGACTACCTCCTGTCCTCCCACCCCGAGAGCTAAAGGTGCAAGACATACCAACAGCAATGCATTTTAGCCCACATGTGCAGGTCTGTACAGTGTTAACTTACTAGAAGTGACCTTTTATGTCGCGTTGCACGTGCACCTGTAAATATGAGATTCTGAGTCTGTTGCAAGAACAACATTCCAGCTCGGAACCCCCTCCCCCCTGAAGCCCCTCCAAACCGCACATACACTACCTAGGGAAAAATTATGCACATTTTATACATAACTAAAATTGTGCTCTGTCACAATGGACTTCTGGTTTATGGTGGTGAATGTTTGCTCGTCCACTGTGGTTGGGTAGCATATCGACAATGGTTACTGCATCCTCTGCACGTTGGGGCTCTGAGGTGGTAATGTCTTGGGTAGTTGTGGTTGTCTCCATCACTCAGAGGGCAGGTTTTCATTGCCAGGGTCCTTCAACTGTCTGGTTTCTCTGATGTCATGACAGGTCTCCTCCTGTCAGTGACTTCTTGAGGATGGCTAGGTGTTGCTATATGTTGAGGTGCAGAACGAAAGGTGCAAATCTGAGGAACAATAAAAAGTGGAAATGGAGCAAAATATTGCCTTTTTGCCTAGTTGCCTAAGGGTGGAGTGTGTGTAAAGTGAGGAAGGTTCTCTTCTCACTCCCATGATGTTCATCCTGTCCATGAAACTTTGTAGACTGCGTCTCAGCCAACAAGACATTGCTGTCCATCAATATGCTGCAGACACCCAACTATGCCATGAAGTACCATTGGTTCACAACATCCTTAACCTTAGAGCTTGTCTAGACATCATTCAATCTTGAATGTTTCAACCCAACAATGACTGAGGTTGTCCTCACAAACAGAGGAACCACTGAAATCCCTATACAAGACTGGCTCAGCAATCTGAAATTACTTCGCTTTGCCTTTCACAGAATCCATCCCTTTCTCACTGACTCCTTTCCTGCCCTTCACAGAAGCACAAATAGCACAGTTCCAGCTTAAAATGTCTGCCCTAAATGAGGCCTTTTACCCATTGAATGAACATCTGGGGGCCTATTTACAAGCCCCTTGCGCCACCCTTACATCACTTTTCCCATGTTAAAAGTGACGCTTAAGTGGCGCAAGGGGCATGTAAATTTGCCCCCTGGTCTACAATCCTATCCTTCATCTTACCACACTCAAAAGGAGGTATCACTTCTCATACCAGTCGAATCAATTTCCCATTTAGTGGCTTGCCTAATCACCAACAAAAGAATTTTTAAGCACTTTTAAGCACATCTCCCAACTTGTAAGAATAACATTAGAACACACCACAATTCCTAAAATGAGTATGGTACCATCAACAAATGATTTATAATGTAACTAAAGTCTTGAAACCTTCTATTAACTGCAATGCTTTTTAATGAGGTGCTATCATGTATATTGATCCCAAGATGGCTGCCAACACTTCTTGGATGAAGTACTGACAGCCAATCAGATCTCACGATGAGATGTGTGGTTACGCTCCGCCCAGATATATATGTGATTTTGATTTTGGTTTTCTCAGGAACTACTGAACGGATTTACACCATTTAAGCAAAAGGCACGAGTCTGAACTGAGGACCACCTCTTTGCCAAATTTGGTGTAATTCCGTTCAGCAGTTCGGTCTGTAGCTGCGTCAACAGGTCCTATGGGAAAATGCATGGGGAAAACGCGTTTTGGGACCCCCCTTTTTTCTCGGCCCCCGCTTGACGAATTACCGTGAAATTTTCAGGATAGCAGCGGGTTGGAGCTGGCCAAAAGTTTAGAAAATTGCGCAAAGATTCGTCAATCGGCGCCAACGTTATTCCAAATAGAATGTTGCGGATTTCCTATGGAAAATATGTCCTAACTATAACTACCTACTGGCGACTGCCAGTAGGTAATATATATATAGAGATCTTTATTCAATTGTCCTGCTACAGTGGGAGCACTTTCCAGTCGGTGCCCGCGTCGAGACCAGGCCAAAGTCTCGCAATTAATTTCTTCAGAAAAATAATAGCGCGGCACTCCTCTTGGTGATTTAGATGTTATTTATTTCAAATCGTGTCTTTCTCCTACGTGTTTCGAACCGTAGTTCCTGATCACTGCAGTGTGTTACCAGCTCCTATCTTGAAAGTTTGGGAGTGATTGGTCAAGGGGGGGCTGAGAAAAAAGGGGGGTCCCAAAACGTGTTTTCTCCATGCAATTTCCATAGGAAACTTTAGACAAGGCTACAGGTCAAACTGCTGAACGGAATTATGCCAAATTTGGCAGGGAGAAAGGTCTTGGTCCAGAAAGCATGCTTTTGTTTAAATGGTGTAAATCCGTTCAGTAGTTTTTGAGATATATAAAATTTTACAGATATCGATATTTGATAATTGTGACATCTGATTGGCTGAGGTGTTACGAGCACGAGCGTGCGGCTCATTGGCTGCGAACTGTTGAAACTAGGAAGTGTTGGCAGCCATTTTGTGACTCAGTTGAAAGGACTAGGGAGAAAAGAAGAGAAAAATTGTATAAGAGAGTATAGTAGGAACACTGTGGACTTAGTTTAAGCAGTCTGTACGGTGCAGAGGCAGGGAGTTTGAATGTTGCGTAGGCTGTGGAAATCACGTCCGCAGAACAACGGTGCGCGATATTGCGGCAAGGTTGCGTTGGCTCTGGAAATCCCGTTGGGAAAACAATGCACCGTATTGCGGCAAGCATTGTGTAGGGTGCATACACAGGTAGTGTGAAAGTTGCGTAGGTCATGGCAATCACGTCTGCAAAACAACGATGCACGTTATTGCGGCAATGTTCAGTAGGCTGTGGAAATCATATCGGGAAAACAACAATGCGCCATATTGCGGCTTTCCTTTAATATAATGCGCAGTAATGTCTGCTTATAAAGCGGTGTTCACTTTTTTCACGGATAATGTCACTTTGTAAGAGGAAATTTAATATTATGTGGGAGGGCGTGTTCTGTTCCCTTGCGCGGAACAAAATTAATGTGTAATTGGCTGAGGTGTTTTCCAACAACGAGCTTAATGTTCATTAGCTGCGAACCATTGAAAGTAGAAGTGTTGCAAGCCATTCCCTCCCCCTCCACGGAGTAGCAAGGACATCTGATTGGTTCACATGTTCCAAGCAGGACCTTCCAGAGCTTAATGTTTATTGGCTGTGAAGCATTAAAAGTAGAAGTGTTGGCAGCCATTCCCTCCCCCTCTGCAGCACACCATGGACATTTTATTGGCTGGGAATGGATCACTGTGGTCAGCCATTTTGTGACACAGTTCAAAGGAGTACGGGGAAAAAAAGTAGTAGAGGGGAGGATAGGAACACTATTAACTTTGTCCAGTGGTCACAAGGTGGTGGACAGGGACGGTGAAGGTAAAAATTGTTTTTATATATTTTAAGGGCCATTTATATAATTTGTGTGGGGCCTACAAATCACGGCGGGAAAATAACAGAGTGTGTTGCGGTCTTCTTTTTATGAAGTCCGTGGGTGGGATACTTCCCAGGAGCACTATTTACTTAGAATGTGGTGTTTACTTTTCTAACGGGGAGTTGTGGTTGTGCTACAAAAATGTCAGTCTAGATTTGAAACAGTTTTTATTAAGCAATCACAAATATACTTTCTTAGGAAAGTGAAGCTGTATATATCAGAGGGGTGACAAATAAAAACGCAATTTATAAAATATCCCTTAATCGTGACCACACCCTCACTTTTTTTTGTCGCCTATAGTTTGTAAAAGTGTTGCCCCATATTCTTGTTAATATAAAGGGGCATCAGTTACTTTTAGATAAAGTAGAAAAGAAATTCTACAACAAACACTCCCGCACTACATCATCTCAGGTCAAAAAACAATAACCAGTAAAAAACAGTTAAACACAAATGACGTGATATTACATAGAAATGTACACTTCTTCAAAACATTACATGAAGCACTATGTATACAATTTTTTTTAGCAACTTCTATTTCATGAAACATTAGCCGTGTTACAAACTGTGAGGTACTAAGATATCAATGGAAATAACTGTAGTATGTATTGCAAATTTGTCGCACAGATAGCTCTCCTACCCCTTTGAAAAACTATAAACTCACAGTATTGAAATGTACAGGGTGAGTTTATAGTATTCCACTGGAGAAGAAGAATAAGGATCACAACAACAAAAAAACATTTTTACAATATATATTCTGTAGAACTCGGGAACGTTCTGTCATAGTGCTCCACTGATAGATCACGGACTCCTTTAAAAATATATAGGATAGTAGTATATTATACACTACTATTCAATATATTCTATAAGGAGAAGGAGAATAGGAACCGCAACAGAGAAAAATAGAAATACCCCCAAAAAAATCCAGAAATGTAGGGTTTATGAAAGGTATTCACTAAGAAAGTATGCAAATTATCTTTTTTAAAACTGCAATTTTGAAAATATTCTCACTGTAAAAATATCGGATCAAGTAAGTTATAAAGGTCAGTAAGCTGTATTTCAGATGGTTTAATCCTGGTGGCGACAAATCTCCACTTCCTGTTGTGTAGAAATATGACACTCTATTACAATATACAGAGTGTCACTGATGTTACACAAAAAGGAAATGGAGCATACACTCATGGATACAAAAGAAGATCAATAACGAAATACTTTCCAGCGATGAATATGTTCAGAGCTTCTTTTCTCCTGGACTTCGAAAACTTTCATCTTCACGCCGACAGGACATAAACTCCTCTGAGATCACAATGACTGTTAATATTATAATATACATATTCACAGCATATGATCCCAAGGGGGAAACAGAGTTTGAACCAGAAGGTGCTGACATTACATATAAATCTTTAGTCTTCGCGCCGACGGGTCAACAACACCTCTGACGTCAAGTTCAGTGTCAATATTATAATATACTAAGTCACACTATATGAGCACAAAGGAGCCAGAAAAGGAACAATGTTTGCTGTATTCTGTCTGTTTCTGAAAACAAGCTGCTGATGTTACATATAAATGGCAAAAACAATCAATAACACTATTTCCTAAATACAAGTGTTTAAATATTGACAAATAGCTACGTATTATAAATATCTACTATGCCATAATCAAACAACTTACAACTCTGGATTATGTTTTGTGGCCGCAATAGAAGAATCCAACTCTAGAAAAGAGATCACTGAATGGACATGCATAGATGACTCGTAAAAACGAAACTAATCAATCAACGGGTGTGGTTTATATACTTTTTGGTTATTGAGTAGTCTATAGTTAGAAATGAGCATTTAAAAAACCTTTGAAATTCACTAAAAAAACATAGGTTTTAGGGGCGTTATAGTTAGCTGGACATTTCACTCATACAAAACCATAGAAATTCCACCGTTATAGCTAGTTCAGCTAAGTATAACTTGCGCCCCATCAATGCACTGCTCAGGACGTCAGATATTACATCATTCATGACATGGTCAGTTTCATCACTGATGACATCACTGATGACATCTCAAATGAATCAATGATGGATTTGTATGAGTGAAATGTCCAGCTAACTATAACGCCCCTGAAACCTATGTTTTTTTTTGTGAATTTCAAAGTTTTTATAAATGCTAATTCATAACTATAACGTCTGTAAAACCTATGGTTTTTTCAGTGAATATATATATATAAATAAGAACCGGAGACCCTCGGGAGGTGGTACGTGAGCCGCCGGAGCAACTGGCAATCAATCCAAGAAATGCCACAATACATGTGCTTTCTATGCACTGAAGGTTTGTTGTTCCTCAACAGGGTGATGCCTAGAGGATAAATAGACAGCTGACCCACCAATACCCTGGAATGTGGTATGGAGGTCAGGCACTGTTAAAAGTGGAGGGGTCAGGAGGGATCCCATTCTGTCGGAACTAGGGTCCTCACACACCCAGCAAGCTAGGTGTCATGCTTCATCATTTGGACCTGCTTATCGTTGGGTCAGCGCTGCAATACCCAACGGGCTCCCTTAAAGGGGCTCTTTGTCGGAGGGCTTTTGTTCCTTGCCGTATGATGAAGTGGGGGTGTGTGGACCGTGAAGTGTAGATACAGTGAAGTGTGTGGTTCAAACAAGTAGGAAAATCCAAATAATACTTTTATTCAGGTTGGTTATTCCCTTGACTAAAAACGTGTAGAGTGGCAGCTTTCCTGGCTTCTAGGTTCAGTACAAGCTATGCTCATCTCCTAAGGTCTCTAGGGAGATGTGTCATGTTGTAAAGCCCTGCGCCACATGTGGGCTTTCCGGCGCAGGAGGGGGCGTTCCGGTGCAGGAACGCCTCTTAAAAGTAGCTGAGTGAAATCTACAAGATTTCACTCAGTCACTTTCACGGCCATGCTGCGTCAAGACCCTGCGCCTGCTTGAAGCAGGCGTAAGGGTTGATGCAGCATGTGAGGCATAGGGGCACCCCAAGCCTTGCTAGAGCTGCGTCGCGCTTGCGACGCGACTCCAGCAATGCTTCACCTTTACGGCAGCAGATGCATCACGCATTTGTCTGTTCTTGCCTCATGGTGCGCCGCATTGTAAATGCGCCACATCCACGGTGGCGCAAGAGGTGTCTGCCGTGATGCAAAATAACTGGCGCATCCCTGCTGATATGCAGGGATGCGCGCAGGGATGCGCCAGTTATTGTAAATCTGCCCCTCAGAGTCTATTATGCAAAATTACATCCCTTATACGATGTAATTAATAGTGACATATCGAGATTTACCTAATCATAATATATTCAAATGGTCGCATTTTCCTAAAACAAATCTTTGTGCAGCCCATATAAGACGGCGTTTAAGGAGATTATTACATGTACTATAAAACACCTTTTCTTTGATGGACTAAGGACTGTTTTTACTCTAAATTCTATGAGGACTCAGAATCTATTATACAAAGTTACATCCCTTGTGGGATGTAATCAATAACAGTAACATATTAAGATTTACCTAGTCTTGATATATTCAAATGATCGCATTTTCCCAGGGTAAATCATTGTTCAGCCCGCATTTAAAAGTATTTAAGGAGAGAATCCAATAAACTTCTCTCTTTTTGCGGATATTCAAACCGCCTTCATCTGGTGTATTGATTTTTTCTAATACTCGCCAACGAATGTCATCAGGTTTGTGGTTGAACTCTATATAATGTTTTACAAGAGGTGCCATAAGCTTTGCTGTTCTGATTGCTGACCAATGTTGAGTTCATCTGGTTTGAATGGCTCTAGATTTCTCGCCTAGATAACCTAAATCGCGCGGGCAGAGAAGCAGATATATAACATTCTGAGTTTTACAATTCCAAAGTTGTTGTGCTTGAATGGTAAAAATCATACTTTCGCCTTCTAAAATACTATTGCAGGATTTACAACAGGAACGTCTTATTGTTCCTTTTCATGGGTGTGCTACCATCAATAGTTTTTTGTATAAATGGAAGTCCTGTGGTTTGCGAAACAAATCTGGAATGTACAATCATGTCCTTAATATTTTTATTGCGACGGTGCGCAAATAATGGCTTCGCAATCTTCTTCTTTTGTTCTGGGTCACTATTAAGGATGTGTCAATTCGAATTTATAATCTGTTTAACTTTTGGATTTAAAGTAGAGTGTTTCGTGATACACACTAATTGTGGATCTGTGCATGTTTATTTGGCATTAAACAGATGGTCCCTATCGAAGAATCGTGCTCTTTTATACGATTCTCTCACCAGCCGGTGAGGGTAACCTCTAGCTAAAAAATTATTTTTCATTATAGCGGCCTGAATATCAAAATCTGAGAGATTTGTACAATTACGTCGTACTCTCAGAAATTGTGAGAACGGAATACTTTGTTTCTGACAACGTGTGTGGTTACTGTTTAAATGTAGAAGTGTGTTTCTAGCTGTTGATTTAACAAACAAATCTACTTCCAATCTCCCTGAATTATGTCTTATAAGGATATCCAAAAATTCTACCTTTTCAGTACTCGTACTTGCAGTGAATTTCAAATTGGGGTCTGCTAAATTTAGCTACTCCAAAAACTCATACAAGTTCTTTTCCCCATTGGTCCTGACAAAGAAAATGTCATCTATATATCTGGACCAATGGGAAACAGACTCAAAGAAGGGGGCTACCTTGTTATAAATATATTTATTTTCTAATTGGGCCATGTAGATATTCACTATCGATGGCGCCACTTAAGCACCCATGCTTATGGTCTTTATCTGGCAGTAAAGCTGTTGTCCAAATTCAAATACATTTTCTGTCAAAACCAAATCTAAACCTGCTAGTATAAAATATTTTGGGCAGGGGATGTTAAATCTATCTATAAACCAATCCACTGTTTCCAAAGCTTCCCTCTGGAGTATGTTGCTATATAGTGACTCTATCTCTAGAGTCACTAGAATGTCTGTTTGTGGATTAAATCTAAGATTTTATACTTTCAGAATCATTTCTCCTGTATCTTTAATGTACGAGTTGGTATGTGGTATAAAAGGTCTTAAAACTTTATCTATGAACTTAGATACAGGTTCTGTTGGAGTTCCAATACTGGAAACTATAGGGCGATATGGGGGGTCCTTTTCATTTTTGTGTATTTTAGGGATCCCGTAAATAACAATGTTTTATTTTTGGAACTATTGAGCTATTCATGTTCTTTTACCGTAATGGTCCCTGCATGCAGTGCCTCATTCGTCAAAGTTTGAATCTTTTGTGCCGTTTTGAGAATAGGATAAAATTCACTTTCACATGAAAGGCGTGATTATTGATCATAGTTTGCATCTTAAATTCATAATTATCAGTATTGACTACTACAATTCCTCCGCCTTTATCGCAACTCGTCACAGTTACTGTGTGATTCTGAGGTAATGATTTTAATGACATAAATTCTTCTCTGGTCAGATTATATATAGGTTTAGGGATAAACTGAAGTGCTTGTTCAAGCAGGTTTAAAACTACTCGTTCGCAGATCTCAACTTCAGGTCCCACTTGTTCTAATGTGGGAGTGAAAGTTGAGGGTAACGATACAATATTATTAATCACTTCTTGGGTGGCATTTGAGTCTTCATTCATAAAAAATGTTGTGCAGTCTAATCTTACGAAAAAAAGAGTGTATATCTTGATACAACTCAAATTTGTTGGCAGAAGCATGGGGACAAAAGACAAGCCTTTAGATAACAGAGTTATGCTTGCATTATCTAGGATATATGAAGACAGATTGAAAATAGGGATTAATTCCCGTGTTTCCAATACTGCCTGTTCATGGTCTCTAAAAAGTGTTGGGATCTGGTTGATAGTGGTGAGTTTGGTAATTGTCCCTGGTTTGAGGTTGAAATCCTACTCATTGACGGCCTCTGCGAGTTCCACGCTGCCCTAAAAAAGGTTGGCGTGTATTCCTATTTATGTTAGATGTACTATAGAGACCTTCAGGTTCATAATAATGAGAGCTTCTTTCTCCCTCTGAATCAGACGTGTCCGAAAATGTTATTACTTTCTGTTGTTTAGATGTATTTTCATTGGGATCATCATTCTGTTTATAGAAGTTTTCCCCTAAGTAGGGGTATGTTCTCTCTAAGGTATAAAATCTTTTATCTTTAAGCAATTTCTCTGTTTTTCTTTTGTTAAGATATTCAGCAAAAGACGTCAATTCTTTACTTGCCTCTTCTAATTTTTTGGTTGCCTCTTCTACACTGTTTGATTTTTTAATTTTTTCTTCTAGTTCATTTAATTCTGCTTTTAAAGAGGCTGTCAACTCTTTCGCCGTTTCTATTATCAGGATCATTACATCCCTGGAGCACCTGTTTGCCATCATGCGCCACTTTTCTAAAAACAGTTTATAATGGACAAAAAGAACCAGAAAAGTACTTTCAAATCCATGAGAGACAGGCCCCATTGTAAAACTGGTGCTACTGTAAACCACGGCCAGTTTACTAAGGACATTACTGTGTAATTGATTGTTTTAACTACTCTCTGATTTCAATCAATCAATCGTGCTACTCACCCGTGAGGGTCTCAAGGTGCTGAAGGGAGGGGGGGTGCTGATACTGCTCGAATAGCCAGGTCTTGAGGTGTTTCCTGAAGGTGAGATGGTCCTGGGTCAGTCGTAGGTGTGCGGGGAGGGAGTTCCATGTCTTGGCTGCCAGGTAGGAGAACGATCATCCTCCGGTGGTGGTTCTGCGAATCCGTGGGACGGCAGCAAGGGCGAGGCTGGCGGAGCGGAGCTGACGGGTGGGAGTGTCTGTTCTCTCATCACGAGCACAATCCTTTTTCCACACTCCCCCTGGAGCAACCCTCTTTTCTGTTTTGAAACGTTTCCTACAGTGATAATAACCGTGAGATTAAACAGTCACTATTGAAGCTATTTATGGTGCTTGTGTGTGTTTTTGAAGATATACCTTATTGAATTGAGAGACTACTGGGGTACACTTATGATGTAACTTGAGTTCTACGTGTATCATGTTTATAAATGACCCAGAGCATTACCCAGGTCCTTGGACTAGTATGGGTCACCCCATTGTTTTGTAATGGTTCTTGGCCAATGCACAGCAGATGTTTATGCAGAGCACCATCCAGTGAGAGATGGTCCTTTTCTGTATGGTTTTTCCTGAAATCCTGGACAGAGGCTGAAAGATTGGAATTATAGTCTGAATGCCCCGGTCTCTCCTCTCTGGGACAAAGGCACAAAATTGGACCTCATCCAAAACGGCTCTGATGGAAGGAAGCATTGGAGAAGCAGTCAGGTGTGACTTTGGTGTGTTGATAGTAAACCCCACTGGCGTCAAGAGGTGAGTGACAACTGCCTGGGGTGAGCCAGCCTTCCGCAGCCAGTCATCGAGGTAGGGGCAGACTGGGGCATCTGAAGATGTGCTGCCACCACCGCCATCATGAGCACTGGTAGGACCAAAGGGGAGCACAGTGACCTCAGTATGCTCATGTCCACCATGAACTGCAGATAGCACCTGGGGGCCCGCAGGACGGAGATGTGAAAATAAGCGTCCTGCATGTCCAACGATACTATCCAGTCTCTAGAGTCAAGGGCAGGCAGTTCCTAGGCCAGAATAAGCATCTTTAATTTGTCCTTCAGAAGGAAGACGTTGAGAAGGCACTGATCTAAAATGGGAAGAAGCCTCCATCATGTGATTGTCCCTCGTGTGGTCTGGTGTAGTGTGGAATCAAGATCTGTCCGTCCCGGTCTCTTGTTTTCTGTCTCAGTCTTGTTTGACTTTTGAGTCTTTTACTTTTATAGTCGTCATGTAATTAGGATGTTACTAATCTGATAAAAGCAAAGAAAGACTTTCAGGATAGTCCATGCGTGTTCCTAGGCAGGAGGGGACACATTTTCTGCTAGAGCCTTCTAACTGGAGATTCCTCACATTTCGACTATTTCATCAAGTGTCAGGCTGGATCCGGGTGTCGTCAGCAAACCAGAGAGGTGCTCTATCTGGTAGGCTTTGACCTAAAAAATGGACTCTCGGACCCTCAATGACAAAGTCAACAGATCTCGCATAGGCTAACATATTGGCTTTGCCAGTACTTGTTCCTTTTGGAAAGTAGGAACAGTATTGTATAAGATAAATAGGAACAGATTGCAATTCTAGACACAGGTATGGGAACGTCGATCAGAGTAGTTGCTACCCCTTCTACCTCTGTATGTAACTGAGATAAAACCCTGATTTAATTTCTGATCCCATTCCTTCCCAACAACAAGGAGGAAGCAGGCATTGAGAAGTAGTGTGTAATTTTAAGGAGCAATACTACGGCAAGTGTTTGGAAGCGAGTAGGCTCCAAAAATATTTTGTTTCCAAAAAGAGTATAAGAATTTGATACATTATCCCTTCAATAAGTAACTCTTTCTACCACTTTGATTCAAGCATCTCTTTTGCTTTCGCCAGCGCCCCTGCTCCTCCGTCCTGGCATGGGCTCGGCGATTCTATGGCAGGACCAGAGGCTCCAATTATGCTTTTCAATCTTAACTACTCAAATACAGCAGCCAATGAAAAAACTGTTAAACATTCAAAACACTACATTTCCCATGAGGCTGATGCAGCGCGGAATACAAAATCCCTCCCTCCGTCACAGACCGCAAATCACCTAGACACATTCATTCACTACTTTCGCTGGTGGGGCCCATAACACCAACATTCATCCTCTATTGGTCTGGTTCCTAAGGAGATGACTATTCCATTCGCTGTAATGGAAGGAAATACCTGTTTGTCTCCAATAAGCAATAGATCCACCTAACCTTCTTTCCCTCATTAAGACTTGAAGATCACCATTAGTATCCCTTCCATGAATAGGCCATGAATCAACTAGCTGCTGGTTAAGGTAATCTCTAAATCTATAATTTCTTTACATTAAAACATTTTCTCAAATAATAACCCGACTCAGTTCTTGTAATCAATAATTCAAATTTTATCTAAATAATATGAGGAAAAAGTCATTAATTATTTGAGCAGATGATCATCATATTTACCTATTCTGGCTAAATGTCGTCCTCTAAGTCAAATTCAGATCATTTGTCTCTTTATGCCCATAAAGCGATTATTCAGTTCATCAAGAAGTTGGGCATCTGATCAGTCCGTCAGAGTATCTGGGAAACAGCTGTCCTGCAGTGTCACCGTCCTCTCCGTCAGCATAATGTCAGGAAATTGAAAAGTGCCCAAAAGAGAAGCTCCTAACCTCTCTATTCTATCCTAATTTATAATAAAATCACATTCCACAAGTATCAATATTATTTTAGAATGTCTTCTGATTGGTCCATTAAATTTGTTCAGCATGGTTCCCATTCGGAAAATGCTTCTTTAGATGTAGTTTATAATTTTCCGGTCAAAAGTATCTTTTAGTGTTCTTTCAGAACAGCTGGCTTGTAGCCCAGAACGTCCTTGAGGGGTTAGGGTCGCAGAAAGGCCACTGTTGCTAGCGGCGACGCATGCGCACTTCACCCAGAGACTTTCGTCATCATCAGATAGGGATGTCAGCCACCTTGTGGCAGGCCAGAATGGCCAACTTAAGCAAAAGAAACACAAAAACGTAATTAATACATTGAAATGGCTATTAAAATGTTATTCCCTCACTAAACCCCTTATGTGTGTGTATTTATCTAGCAAAAGCAACACTCACAGCGGGTTATACTCTCATTATTAAGCACAAATCACCAAATACATCACGAAAGCAACATATAACATGCAAATTCTAATTGTCTATCATTAGTATGCGTGCGAAAATTAGTTTACGTATTAATTAGGCCATGCAAATGCAATTCCCATGTGTATTTCTTATATTAATAAGGTTGGTTAATGGACACAGCAATCAATTAGTACAATTACTATTAATCAATTATTCTTATTAATGTAAACATGTAAAATGGAGAGGGTATACAATTTTTAAAGAAAACCCCACTCCAGCAATCCCCCCTTTGGTGATTTTATCACCACCATATCACTAAATTTCTTTACCCTTGTACGGAAATATTTGAAATGCGTTCTTGTTCTTTTTCATAATTCAGTTTCTACAAAATCTTCTCTTTTTGCCTTTTTATACATACTCTCTTTCCACTCTTCTAATGTTATCTCTTCTAAATCTATATCTTGATTCTTCTCTTTTCTTTTTAGTTTTTCTCTTTTTGTTTTATTCTTTGTTTTCTTATTTCTACAACACATACAACCTAATCTTAATATTATTAATATAGAAATCACACATGTTAATGGAAATAATATTTTACCTATAAATGTACTACCTATTTTAATTAAGAAATTCTTAATAGCAGCTATTTTCTTTCCGATTCGTTCCCATACACCTTCAACCTCCAGTGGTGCAATTTCGTCATGCAATTCAGTAATATTTTTAATATAAACTTTCAGATCTTTACTTTCGTCTGGAATGTAAGTGCAACAATGTTGAACTTTCAGCATTTCACAGACTCCACCCTCTTTTGCCAATAAAATGTCAAGGGCAATTCGATTTTGCATCACCATAGCACGCATGGCAACCATTTCAGTATTGACCAATAAGAATCCTCCAGCGGTGCTTGTAGACAAGCGATCCACTACTGTTGATAATTTTCTAATTTTGTTTGCATTCAGAGATATTCCCACTGCTGGTATCAATGCTCCAAATATATCAATTTCTGCCCAAGATTCTCTCTTACTACGCATTAAATGATTATTTAAGCTATGTACACCATCTTCTCCCCTGTCCATGTGAAAGATTTTTGGAAATACCAGGCCTACGTAACATGTGCCATACCAATGGTCTGGCAAACGATAATATGCCCTGTTCCCACAGATAAAATATAGTCCAGGGAAAACTGGATCTCTTCCACCTTTAAATCCCCATCCACCCATGATTCGGTATGTATCAAGGCACTCACTATTACCTAAGAAATAATTATCAGAAGCAGTTTGATTCCTTCTTATACAAAATTTCCCTTTCTGAGGCCAGTCTAGAGCTATTGTTGGAGTAGATTCTCCTTTCAACAGATTTTTTTCCATTTCTATATCTCAAGCTGTTCTTTCCACTTTTCCTTCTGATGCCTTTTTATGCATTTTCAATCTTCTTTCCTCAACCATGTCTAAGAATGTCTTTTCTTCTTTCTTCAAACTGCAAGTCAAATTATTTTGAAATATATATTCTAATGTTAGTTCACTAGTTTCTAAGAAAAATTCACCTAATACTTTAGCAGGTTTTACCTTGTTTAGTTTATTATTAGCAGGCACTTGTACGAAAATGTTATCTACATCTGAAAAATAATACTCTAATTTCCCTGTCTGATAAAACAAACTAGCTATTACACTACATGTTATTCCATAAGTAGCTGGAAGGTGATGATAAGTCACTCCCTCTGCCACAGAAGCAGGTAACTGCATGCAGACGTAGCAGTCCCTTACATCCATTGTCTTTACATATTCATATAACAATTTTGAGAACACATTGTTAGAAAAATCTGTTAAAGACCTATCTTTATGTAAATGGGTTCTGTCTGTCACAGTCGGAACTACCTTTGAAATTTTTACTATGTTAGTTTTGTTTTCACTATGTCCTTCTAATGAACCTACAGTAACCTTAAAAGAAATCACAAGAGCAAGTATGCTCCATAAAAGCATTAATAATCCTGCACAACAGCAACATATTTTACACCATCTTTTCATGAAGGTACATCTACTTTTATTACTATCTATGTTAGCCATCTTTACTAAAAATGGACCGTGTCTTTTGACTTAGCCTCTTCTACTTTATGACTAGTTTCTAACCCAAGGCTTCTAAGCACCTACGTGGTTCTACCAGTTTCTACTTTTACTCAAATTATTGTTTTCCACATCAACAGCTTCTTTGTTTATTCAGTTTGGCAATTAATCGTCCTTTGCCTCCTTCTCCCAATCAGGATACAGAATTTCCTGAATCTCCGCTTCCTCTTCTCCAATGTCGGACAAGAGAACTCTCAGGATTTCTGATTCTTCTTCTTCTTTAACCACTTTCAGTACGGTCTCCTCTGGATTTCCTTGACTATCTACCTCTTGGTTTTCTTCAGGCAGGGCCACGTACGTCCATTCCGGTGACTTATACTTCTGGTTAGGTTTCCTTGTTCTTTTCTCTTCTTTATTCTGGATCGTTTCCTCTTCTTTTGATTTTTCTTGGCTAGTCACTTCATTCACCTGTTCTGCTCTTGATGAATTTACTCGTGTCAGCCAGTATCTCAATCTCTTTATTTTGTTTGGCCACACTTCATCCTTTGCAACTCTTTTCAGTTTACTTCATTTATTATTCTTTTCTTCTCTCCAAGCTCTTTTTCTTAGAACTCGACCTTCAGGTATCTCGTTTTCACTTTCTTCAGATTCTGTCTCAACTTGCTTTTTCTTTTCAGCGATTTCTTTTTCCACCACTTGTTTGTTTTGTTTTCCCTACTTCTGTCCCTCCTTGGGTCTCCGACACGCAATCTTCCTGCTTGCTACTTGTCTCCTCACCTAGCTGGATGTTGCAGTTCCCTACACCTCCTCGGGGGTCTTCCGCAATCTGTCCCTCTCTCTCTGTACCTGTCCCTTCTTCACTCAGATCTATTATTTCAGGTGGAATTTCTCTCTGTTTCTCTGGGACTTCCTTTTCCCGAATTTCTTTTACTGCTTCTTCAGGTTCTTTTCCTTTCTTCTTTCTGTGCTCTTTTCTGAGACCTCGTCTCCCTTGTTCGTTTTCAGAATCTGAACTGTCATCAGAAATCTGCAATCTTCTTCTCAGAGAGATACTTCTGGGGACCAATATTTGATTTGGTTCTTTTTCCCCCCTTTCAGGATTTTCTTGTGTTTTTGGTTCTTCGTTATCTGATTCAGTACTTGACTCTGATTCGTCATAATACTCCTTCTCTTTGCTGTCCACTGGATTTGGTATCCTCAAGGTATGACTGGCATGGATCCAGTTTTTCAGTCCAGCACACTTCACAGCTGTTGTCGTGGTCAGAATGACTTGTCTTGGCTTTCCCCACCTTGGAACCAAGCAGTTTCTTCTTCTGTGGACTTTTATCCTTACCCAGTCCCCTGGGCTCAGATCATGGTGCTGGCTTCCTTTCAAGAGTGGTGGCATCCGCTCCAACCTGATGAAACACAGAATGAACTGCGTCAGCCAGGCCTTTACAGTACTCCAATACCATGTCATCAGAAATAGTCATCAGCTTGTTGACTGGAATAAACACATGCCTCATTGCGCGTCCCATGATTATTTCATGAGGACTTAACCCTGTAGTTCTATCTGGTGTCGCTCGGATCGTCATTAGTACTAGAGGCAAGACATCAGGCCATTTCATTCCTGTGGCTAAACACATTTTCCCAATTCTGTTTTTGATCGTACCATTCATTTGTTCAACCACTCCAGAAGCCTCTGGTCGATAGGCACAATGCAGTTTCTGTTGTACATTCAATGCTTCACTAATCAATTTTACAATCTCATTATAGAAATGTCCTCCTCTGTCTGATTCAAGGGTCACTTGGAACCCGAACCTGGGGATGAATTCTCTCAAAAGCAGCTTTGCCACTGTCATCCCATCATTTCTTCTTGTTGGGAATGCTTCCACCCACCTAGAGAATAGGCAGACTATAACCTGGACATACCTCAATCTGTTACAAGGAGGCCTCACCTGCATTCTGGTAAAGGGCCCTCCTTCTCGGCCTATTGTTCCTAGACTGACTACTGTCTTTCTCCAAGGATTGTATTGCTGACATATTAGGCATCTCTGACATAGACTTTCCGCTACAAGTCTGAATTTTGGATTGTACTAGGTCTGCTTTAATGACCTGATCATGGCGTCTCTCCCTATGTGTCCCTGGCCATGATACATCCGTGCCATGGTAGACATCATGCTATCAGGCATAACTGGTCTTCCATCTCGATAGACCCACACATGGTATTTTTCTCTTGTGGCACATCCTGATTTTACCCATTGTTTCATTTCCTCATCTCCTGACTCTTCCTGCAATTGTCTTACTTCTTCCAAGTTCCTACACTGTAGTAAACATTAAGGAGCAAGAAAACATTTATTTTTCCTTGGCCCGATTGACTGAATTCTGATTGCGCGCACAATACTGTGCCATGTCATTGGCTTAGCGGTTCCCCGTAGTGATGTAATCACTACCTTGACCATGGGCAGTACATTTCACCACAGCCAATTGTTTAGGCAGCTGTATCGCCTCAATCAATTTTCCAACCACTTCAGCATTCTTAATAGGAGTTCCACTTGAGGTCAGGAAACCTCTCTGTAGCCATAGTTGGCCGAAATCATGGACAACTCCGAAGCCATACTGGCTGTCAGTTATCACAGTCACTCTCACACTCTTCCCAATCTTGCATGCTCTAGTTAAAGCAACAAGTTCAGCTACTTGGGCTGACCTTACTCCCTTCAGATATGATGCTTCCATTACTGCTGCGACTGTGCATACTGCATATGCTGCACTTAGCACTCCCTCATCTGTCCTCAGACATGATCCATCAACAAACAACACAAAATCACTCTCTGGCAAAGGTACATCCTTTATATCTGGTCGCGGTTTTGTGCAGTACTCAAGCACATCCAATCATGATCTGCTTCGTCTCTCACTTCCACATTTTCAGCATCAGGCAACAATGTTGCAGGATTCACATTCAGACACCTCGCAAGGCTCACATTTGTTGCTCCCAAGATGACTTTCTCATACTTAGTCAGCCGACTATGCGTCATATACTGAGTGCGACTTCTTGTCAGGAGTATCGCCACATCATGGGGAACAAACACTCTCAATGGATATCGCATCACAATTCCTTCACTCTGCTCCAAGCTTCGACATGTTGCAGCCACTGCCTCCAAACACCCAGGTAAAGCTGCAGCCACTGGGTCAAGCATTGAGGAAAAATATGCAATTGGTCTTCTCAACCTTCCATGTTTCTGGATCAACACAGAAAGTGCACATCCATTTCTCTCACTGCAATACAACTCAAACTCTTTCTCGTAATCAGGCATGCCTAGTGCTGGTGCTTCGCACAAACCATCTTTCAATCATTTGAATGCTGCCAATTCTTCCTTGTTCAATTCAAGGGGATCTTTTACATCACTTCTCGTTAATCGCACCAAAGGTTTTGCAATCAGCGAGAAGTTACTTATCCACTGACGGCAGTACCCTACCATTCCCAGAAACATTCTCACTTCTCTTTGGGTCATGGGGGCTCTCATTCCTTTTATGATTCTGATTCTGTCTATCGTTATTTTCCTCAGTCCTTTCTCAATTTTATGTCCCAAATATTGTACTTCCTTCTTACAATACTGCAATTTCGCTGGTGACACTTTTAGTCCTCCATCTGCCAAATGATTTAGTGGTGCTATAGTGTCTACCTCACAAGCTTCACGTGTTTTCGACGCCACCAAAAGGTCGTCGATATACTGCACTAGTACTGAGCTTTCGGGCATTTGCAGACTTTCCAATGACTTCTTCAACAATTGATTAAATATTGAGGGGCTTTCTGTATACCCCTGTGGAATTCGGCACCATGCCAAAATCCACTCTCCAAAACGAAATGCAAAAATTTGCTGACTGTCATGATGTAATGGGATAGAAAAGAAAGCATGGCATAGATCAATTACTATATACCATTCCGCATCAACGGGAATCTGGTACAGAATCACCGATGGATTTGGTACAATAGGACAACATGACACAACGATTTTGTTTATCTTTCTCAAATCCTGTACTATCCTGAATTTCCCATTAGGCTTTTTCAGTCCCATTATTGGTGAGTTACATGGACTACTCATTATTTCTCTCAGAATTCCTTGCTTAATCATTTTCTCAATTATTGGGGTTACTCCTTCAATTATCTCAGGTGTCAATTTATATTGATGAACATTTGGATAGGTTATTCCTTCTTTTACAGTTATCTTTACTGCATCTACATTTCTCATTAGCCCTACATCTTCTCCAGTAAAATCCCACACTACTGCTTTTACAGCCTATTTCAGTTCTTTAGGTAATTCATCAGGGTTGAATACTACATATGTTCCAGCTATTTCACTCTCTCTATTGGCTATTTTAATTTTATACAACACATCCTCATCCGGTGTTTCAAAAGCTATTCCATCAGGGGTACAAAATATGGTGCAATTCATTTTGCACAACAGGTCCCTACCTAATAAATTCACAGGACTGGTTGTTGTAAATTGAAACAGAATGTGATTAAGCATTTACTAAAGACATTAATGCTTTCCCTTTAGATCATGTTTTCTTCGTTATGTTGACCGAAGTCCGGACTCCATTTTGTATTGACATGCTGCCATGTGTTCACCACGAGGAGAGTCCGACCTCTGTGTTAGTTGCTCTTGTAATCTGCCTAGTAACAGTTTATAAATAGCTCTCTCCTGTCCATCTGGCGCATGCCCAGACTTGACCACATCTGTTATAATTAGCCTTGCTTGACCATGTGTTTTCACGGGCTCAAGGAATGTGTTGGCTCCGCCCATGTATTGATTCAGTATCGAGAATGACCATAAATGGTAATGTTCTTCGGCCTCATGTTGTATCCACCCACTTATGAGCCCCTCTGTTGTGTATAAAAGGGGACTGTGTACGAATGTTCTTTGTGCTACTCCATGCAATACTGAAGAGTGTTGCGTGGATTGTAGGACCACCCTTAAGGGTTAATAAATGCTGTGTTTGTACTTTGCAGTTTCCGTGCCAACTTCCTTATAGATTCCGTTACAGGAGAGCGAACCCTTGTGTCCTGCGGGCCTAGCTGGGGCCTGTATTCATCATGGTGTCGCACACGACAAAGCGGTGCATTTCAGTGAATTTCCCTATGCTAACTTTTACTGGTTCTGTAAGATATGTTTTTATCTGTCTGTTTGACACACCACCTACTTGGATTGTTTCATCCAAAAGAGGAAGATTCTTAACTTCAGCTGATGTAACAGTTGATCGAGTAGCACCAGTGTCCACTAGGAAAGTAATATTTTCATTATTAATTTTCCCATCCACAAATGGTCCTGTCTGGTCTACCTCTAGAGTTGCGCCAAGTACGCACTCTTCTTCCTCCCTTCGGCACCGTCAATAGCCTCCTTCTGAGTCACTCTCATCCCGTTGCAGCCAATACTGCGAAACAGTGCGAGCGCGTGGCGGCTTAGTTACCTGTTCTTCATTGTAGAATCCCGATTCATTACTATACTTCTGAGAGTTTCGGCTCTGTGGGAAGGGCAGTTTTGACACCTGATTCTGTGGGGTAACCACCTGCTGCTGTTGCTGCAGTTGACCACTCACCTCACTCTGCACCTGTGGGTTCAATGATGGATTCTCATTATTAGTACTAGGAGGAAATTTCCAATGCCCTAACCTACCGCAATTATGACATGGGAATTTCTTTTTAGCTTCTTCTATATTACCTTTCCCTTTTCCTGGGCCAAATCTCTGTTTGGGTCCTGGATTGTTTGCCTGTTCTACTAATTGAGCTTCCTGTCTTTCCGCTACTTTTACTTTTGCCCACATTGCCTTTTCTTTTAACTTTCGCTGTTTTGCCTCAATATCGTCACTGAAATATTTAGCATGTCTTAATACTTCATCTATTTTCTTATGTTGCCAATCAACGGTATGTTGTTTTATCATGACACCAATTTCTGGGCGTAGACCATATACAAATCTGTATACAAAATGACTCAAATCCTTATCACTCAGGTTCTCATCTCCACTGAACTGCTTAATGCTAGAATTAGCCTCTCATAGTATGCATGTACTGACTCTTTCCCTTCCTGATGTGTTCGGTCAATTTTTACCCAATCTGTCTCTTTAGGGGGTACCTTATTCTTCAAAAATACCATAACCTGTTCATATTTCTTCATTACCTCAGGGTCCGGAGCTCCTGTCTTAGGATCCCTAGGGTATTCTTGAGTTGACCAGTTGATCATCAACTTGCACTCTGTCCACAAATCTGCCGGTACTATTATGTCAAATAGACTGTTCAAATCTATCCATAGTACTTTTGACAATTTTACAAATCTGTCTACTTGTCGGTACCACTCGACGGGCTTTTCGCGTAGTCGAGGGAAATCATTCATAAAAGATCAAATGTCCTGTCTCGTCCATGGAACATGTACATATCCTCCTCCTGGAATCTCTCTCATGGGGTATTCTGTTGCTACCTTTTCTTTCTCTCTAACAGGAAATGCTGAATCTGTCTTTTCTGAGGTATCATCATGCTTTTTGTACCACTTACTTCTCCATTTATCCACATCGCCCCATTTTCTTAATAGAATGATTATGTCCTTAATCTGACCTATCCGTCCTGTAGTATTCATATTTTCAATATCCTTTTCAGTGAAATCAACTCGATAAGGTTTTTGTAATGCCTTTACCTTTTCAATATCTATTCCCATTTCATTTGCAACTTCCCCTAGTCTTTCATGTAGGTTTTTCGCTCTCCATGTCACGCTTTTGCACAGGAACAATAACTCATCATCCTGTTTTTGTTTTTCAATTTTTCAGTAGGGATAGTTCCTACTATCAATTCTTCAAATACCATTCGTAATTTTGCTACATTGATTGACTGGGATTCTTTGTCTTTTTTCTGTAACCCCCTGAGCCATTCACTTAATTCTTCTACAGATGGTCCTACTGAGTTTTCTACACTACCTTGTTCTGGAATCCTTTGGGGTTCTAACAGTGTTTTCACCGTCATTCTACTCTTTTCAGCATAATTCTGTGTCACAAATGGATTATTTGAAACACTCGGTTCAAACATATTTATTGTTGGTCCCCATGGATTCTCATTCTGAGTCCGTTCGGGGCTCTCAATTAAATTGTGGCTTCTATACGGTACTGTCAAACAATGTTCGCTCTCTTTTTGTTTCTCAAAGATGGGTATTACTGGAACTATTGTTACTGGAACTGTTACAGCTACTAGATTTTTGGCCAATTCTCTTATTTTCTCAGTTAATTCTAAGGTAGTTTTGGCCAATTCTGTTGAATTTTCACTATTTACTCTACTTTCTGTTTGTTTTTCTACCTCTCTCACGGAATTACTTTTCCCTAATTCAGGTGACATAGTCTCTGTTTTAATGGTTCGCAATGTTTCTCTCATTGGGGCACTTGGTGACAAGGCCTCTGGTTCCGGTCGATACGGTGGTGGATTTTTATAAAACACATCATCAAGAACATCATCTTCCGATTCATTCGCTTCGTACCCACTTGATTCCACATTATGCCTTTTCTCTACACACTTTCTTCCGCCATTCTCTCCTACCGATCTTACGGGAAACACACCCTCAGTCATGCTTGCATTTCGCCACCTTTTCATTCGATCATCATGCGTCTCATGTCCGTATGACCTGCCGAGCGGATACCTATAGCCTCTACCATTTCTCTGTCTTTCTCGTTCATGCATCTCGTCTTCCCACTCCGTCAATGCCTCAAATTGCGTCGGTCTAGGTCTTGGTTCTAAATACATCACCCTCTCTCGTAGATTCCTTAAAACAGCCAAATTAAAGGAACCATGTTCTGGAAATGCCAAGACTCCATCGTCCTGGGTGTATTTCACCCAATTGTCTAACCAAATACAAGTATGATACCCATATTTCGCAATCATTAAAGATGCGGGGGTTTTCGGTGGTGGAAGTAACTGTCCGTCCCTAGTCTTGACCAGTTTGTCTTTCTTGAACCACTTCTTAATTCTACCAAACCCACGATTTTTTCTCTTTGTCAGGTGGTTGGTAATACATTTTCTTGGTTTCCGTGTACCGTTTAGTCCTTTCTATAACTGTACCGCTATTCTGTCCAGTCACAGCGCGACTCATGCTAGCGCACCAATCAGGAGCGTCTACGTCACTGTCACAGTCCTCAAATCCCAGCGCGTCTCACACTAACGCACCAATAAGGAGCGTTTACGCCTCTGTTCGACTGTCCAATCCCAGCGCGGTCGTTCTGATGTCAGCAGCCGCTGTGGCAGCTCTGCGCTTGTCTACCCCTCCTTTACAAAAATCCGCTCAGTAAATTTTGTATCAATTTCTACAATTCTATTAGTAACAACATAAAAACATCTCTATTGTCCGCTTCGCTAACCAAAGAATAGCAAAAGACCATTCTCACGAGAATTCCGTCTTTCTCGAGAACAGCGCTTACCCCGGCCCTATTACGGAATCGTTACTTCCGTTGATAAAGTAGCACATCCCTCTACCTTACCCTTCTAACAAGCATCAATTAACCGCTTCTCTAGAATTAAGACACCTGGGGGCCGATTCCGATCCTGGAAAAAATTTCCCCGTACGAATCGTATCCGGATTGTTTCCGTACGAATCGTACAAGTACCGTACAAACTGCCAAGTACGATTCGTATGGGAAAAAGTCCATACGAATCGCATTGGGTAAATTCCCCGACACGTCCTCGGGTCGGGAAAAGTGTCCGACACGTCCCCGGACAGTTTTACGTACGAATCGGAAAACTGAAGTCCGAGCGCGCAAGTACGATTCGTACCGTCTGTCCGATTGTACATCCGTATGGTAAAAAGACCGTCCGGAGCGAACTCCTATAGCAACCATGGAGATGTCCAAACAGGTGCCCGGTACGCGCCGAACCCCCCCCCCAGCCCCCGTAAGTACACGCCGAACCCCCCCTAGCCCCCGTAAGTACGTGCCAAACCCCCCCAGCCCCCGTAAGTACGCGTCGAACTCCCCCAGCCCCCGTAAGTACGTGCCGAACCCCCACCCGTGTATTGGCACCAGTGTACGTACGCACCGTACCCCCACCCGTGTATGTACACCAGTGTACATACGCACCATACCCCCACCCGTGTATGTACACCAGTGTACGTACGCACCGTACCCCCAACCCGTGTATGTACACCAGTGTACGTACGCACCGTACCCCCACCCGTGTATGTACACCAGTGTACATACGCACCATACCCCCACCCGTGTATGTACACCAGTGTACGTACGCACCGTACCCCCAACCCGTGTATGTACACCAGTGTACGTACGGACCATACCCCCAACCCGTGTATGTACACCAGTGTACGTACGGACCGTACCCCCAACCCGTGTATGTACACCAGTGTACGTATGCACCGTACCCCCACCCGTGTATGTACACCAGTGTACGTACGGACCGTACCCCCACCCGTGTATGTACACCAGTGTACGTACGCACCGTACCCCCACCTTTGTATGTACACCAGTATACGTACGCACCGTACCCCCGCCCGTGTATGTACACCAGTGTACGTATGCAACATACCCCCACCCGTGTATGTACACCAGTGTACGTACGCACCGTACCCCCACCTGTGTATGTACACCAGTGTACGTACGGACCGTACCCCCACCCGTGTATGTACACCAGTGTACGTATGAACCGTACCCACACCCGTGTATGTACGGCGCGAACCCTCAGCGCTACTTACGGGGGCTGGGGGGGTACGGCACGTACCGGGCCCCCTAATCTGGTCGTTTCATGGCGTACTTCGCTTTCCCGGCACTTTTTGGGTGCCGTAAAAATATTGCCATCCGGACTGCTGTGGGTACGAATCGTACTTCCGGGTTCGTGAAACGCGGGCTGCATGCGTCCCGACGTCACGTCGGCGCTTTCCCGGATCACGTTTGTATGTTTATTTCCGTCGGTCAGTGTTTTGTACGATTCGTACGGAAATGGTATTTCCGTGCGAATCGTACTTGCATATTTGTAAAGTGTTACAACCGGGTACGAGTCGGACGGAGAAAATGCTCCGTCCGACCGTTCGTACCCGGTTTCTCCAGGATCGGAATCGACACCCTGGTGCTCCTGAGAAATAACACTAGAGTTTCGCCATTAATCGGAATGCCTTTTTCATACACACATTTACACACGAGAAAATGTAGTACATTCGCACAGAATCCTGTCTTTCCCGAGAACAGCGAACAGTCTGTCCTACTACAGAATTATGACATTTGCCAACAAAGCAGCGCTTCCCTCAACTTTGTCCTTCTAACAAGCTCAGAAAACACCTGCTACCTTTTCAGTGATAAGCGTTATCGGTATGCCATTTGGTTTCCTGGTACCTAAGACCAAAATTTCACAGGTAACCCTTTGCTGTCATACACACTTCTCTCACACAGAGAATATTTCTAATGGCAACACACGATGATGCTACCGAATCGAACCCAGACAATGCACCGTGCAACTTCACTTGTCACACGTTTCTCGCGTGTACCTACGGGCAAACCACAATTCCGTCTTTCCCGAGAGCAGCGCTTACCTCTGCTCTGCTACGGAACTGTTACAAACTTCCTACATCCCAGAAGCCGAGCAAACAACATATAACTCGACGTGACTCAACATCAAATGTTAGTACATAAACAATATCAATCAATAATCAATAATCAATAAGCTATTTACAAGCAATAATCACCAAAACAGTACCAAACCATACCTCTGCTACCAAGAAAAACTGATGCAGCGCGGAATACAAAATCCCTCCCTCCGTCACAGACCGCAAATCACCTAGACACACTCATTCACTACTTTCGCTGGTGGGGCCCATAATACCAACATTCATCCTCTATTGGTCTGTTTCCTAAGGAGATGACTATTCCATTCGCTGTAATGGAAGGAAATACCTGTTTGTCTCCAATAAGCAATAGATCCACCTAACCTTCTTTCCCTCATTAAGACTTGAACATCACCATTAGTATCCCTTCCATGAATAGGCCATGAATCAACTAGCTGCTGGTTAAGGTAATCTCTAAATCTATAATTTCTTTACAATAATACATTTTCTCAAATAATAACCCGACACAGTTCTTGTAATCAATAATTCAAATTTTATCTAAATAATATGAGGAAAAAGTCATTAATTATTTGAGCAGATGATCATCATATTTACCTATTCTGGCTAAATGTCGTCCTCTAAGTCAAATTCAGATCATTTGTCTCTTTATGCCCATAAAGCGATTATTCGGTTCATCAAGAAGTTGGGCATCTGATCAGTCTTTCAGAGTATCAGGGAAACAGCTGTCCTGCAGTGTCACCGTCCTCTCCGTCAGCATAACGTCAGGAAATTGAAAAGTGCCCAAAAGAGAGGCTCCTAACCTCTCTATTCTATCCTAATTTATAGTAAAATCACATTCCACAAATATCAATATTATTTTAGAATGTCTTCTGATTGGTCCATTAAATTTGTTCAGCATGGTTCCCATTCGGAAAATGTTTCTTTAGATGTAGTTCATAATTTTTCCGGTCAAAAGTATCTTTTAGTGTTCTTTCAGAACAGCTGGCTTGTAGCCCAGAATGTCCTTGAGGGGCACACTCGGGTTAGGGTCGTGGAAAGGCCACTGTTGCTAGCGGCGACGCATGCGCACTTCACCCAGAGACTTTCGTCATCGTCAGATAGGGATGTCAGCCATCTTGTGGCAGGCCCGAATGGCCAACTTAAGCAAAAGAAACACAAAAACGTAATTAATACATTGAAATGGTTATTAAAATGTTATTCCCTCGCTAAACCCCTTATGTGTGTGTATTTATCTAGCAAAAGCAACACTCATTGCGGGCTATACTCTCATTATAAAGCACAAATCACCAAATACATCACTAAAGCAACATGTAAATTCTAATTGTCTATCATTAGTATGCGTACGAAAATTAGTTTACGTATTAATTAGGCCATGCAAATGCAATTCCCACGTGTATTTCTTATATTAATAAGGTTGGTTAATGAACACAGCAATCAATTAGTACAATTACTATTAATCAATTATTCTTATTAATGTAAACATGTAAAATGGAGAGGGTATACAATTTTTAAAGAAAACCCCACTCCAGCAAGGCTTTGAACCACGCCTCCATAAACCACCAATCAACAGTGTCCAGCATATACAAAATTGAGTCAAGATAAGTGCCTTCCTATTTTGCATATCAGACTCTGCTCTTATGCGTATACAAGTGTTTGTTGAAGTCACTAAGTTGTGATTATTTCACCTTATTTTGATTGTTTTAGATTGCTTGCTCCGTAGCGATATTTATAGCGCAGTCGTGATCGGCATCCGTGCTCGATTGGCGCCCGGATCGCAATGCGGTACACTTGAAGTTTTGTCTAACCTGTAATCAATTTGTTCTTCCCTTTGGTTTTCCCCTCGATAAAGGCGCGTGTTGCATCTTTCCCACCAACTTTTTCCCTTTTTGATTTGCCCCTTTTTGTGTAAAATTGTGAGTGGCGCTGCCGCTGCGGTAAGCGCGCTCCTCACATATTTAGGCGGAGATAGTTGAGGAGGGAGGGTGGATGCGGGGAGGGGCAAGAGGGGAGTCATAGAATGGAGGAGGTTTGCGAAGAAGAGAGGAGAGGGGCTGGAAAGGTCCCGTAAACTAGGTGGGTCCGAGGGAGGGAAAAGGAACCAAGGGGGGATAAAGGGTTGAGCAGCATTACTGGAGGAACGGGGGCAAAGAGAGAATCAAGGGGTTTGTGAAGAGTTTAGGGTACAAGGAGAGGGGGCAAGCAGGTAGGGAAGAAGAGAAGGGGTAAACAAGGGGAAGGTATGGAAAGTTAACTGGGAGATCAGGTTGTAGAAAGGTGGACTAAATAAGGGGGTGGGGGGCATGGTTACATGGGAAGAGGTAATATTGGAGTACCCGGAAGGTGCAGAGTGGAAAAGGAGAGTGCTAGCTAGAGGTATGGCTGGCGGTGTGTTGAGGAGAAGTTCTCAATGGGAGGGGGAGGAAGAATGGGAGAAGAGGGAGTAGGGGAATGGGGGGGACAGATGGTCGGCCTTTGCCTCCGGGAGAGCGGCCTATTGGAGTATAGGGGGGATCATGGAAGAGATAGGGAGTAAATACTACACTTGATCTTAGCCAAAAGGCACCTAAATATATACAGCAGGGGTGCTGTGCCAGAGGCCCTAGGAGACAGTAGATTCCAACAGGGAGGACCCTAATCCCTACACCCCATAAACATCTGTTTGTAATGATTTCAAATGCCATGCAGCAGTGTTTGGAGGAGCATAGGATTCTGGGTATGCAGATTGCCGGTGACGCGTTGTGTGCTTGCTTTGGAGGAGCCTGACCTCTAGCGGCAAGAAGGAGCATTGCACCTCCTGCTCCTTCAACGAGGCTCTCAGTCCACACCTATAGCGCCTCGAGCTGCATTGCGCCTCTCGCTCCTTCAACGAGGCGCATCTAGCGTTTCCTCAGCTTCACACGTTCATCCTCCTGTCTAATCTTAACCAAAACGGATACTGGCAGCTTCCGGTACAAAGTTGATTTAAACCAACCGCATCAAAGCCCCCATCACTTCTGCTTCCCCAGAAATTAGAGATGGGATCAAACTGTTCATAGCGCCAAACTTCATAGCGCCAAGATTCGGACCATATTTGTTTAAAATTCATTCAACACAGTGCCACCTTGCAGCGCCGGAACGCACCAGGAATTGTTACACCTTCATATAGCGCACTGTAGTCTTTTTCTAACATCGCCATAGCATAGACGTAATTGCTCTTGCATTTCAGTAGGTATATAGCACTTTACTGTTTGAAGTCCATTGACAGAATAACGACACGCCTCCAATAAAACGTTTTCTAAAATCTTTTACTTTTGATGTGGGATCTGGTAATATACCAGGACCCTTCAAAAATTTCAACTAACGCTATCATCGCTACTCGAAGTTCAATGAACTGCGTCAATTGATATTTGGACATTGAATATTGGACAGTAAATCCTAGTCCCCTGCCTGATAATATTTATAAATATCTCTGATGAAAAGTAGAGGGACTTTACAGATATTATTCAGAGTGTCAAATGTAATGCTTTCTCACCAAAATGTATATATACGTAAGAAGGTTTCTGATTCTGAGTGCCAAACACGACTATTTTACCTGTCACAATGAAGCGGAAATGATTGTGGCTTCGTAGAGGCTTCTGGGTATGCAAATTTCCAAAGAGAGCTTGTTGCTTTCAGGCAGACTTCCCTCTAGTAACAGAGGATGGTACTGCCCTAAAGCTTACTTGACAGGTACTCCCCTTCCCTCCCGCTCGCTCTCTTACTCTCTCTCTCTCTCTCTCTATCTCTCGCACGCACCCACATAAAACAAGCATTGGCATAGCCAATAGGTCTCGCCTTTGGAAACTTTTAAGTGTTTTGCTAGAGCTATTGGCTGTCTTTCCCCATTGTCACTTTGATGTGCACAGCACATGCTTTAGGCTTTCAAGGTATATGTCAAGTACTACTTATGATTCATTTCCTATGCCAACTAGGGGCATGTGAAATACAGCAGGCTTTCCGTTCTTATCTATATTTTTGAATCTGTAAGCGCCATGTTCAAATTAAGGGGCACAACTTGGAAAATCAGCAGGAAAAAAATACACACATTGGAAATGCAATAGGTTTTACATTTGCTTGAGTTAGCGCTATTGTAATTGTATTGTAATTGCATTTATATAGCGCTTACTATCCCTGACGGGGCGTCAAAACCCTTTTTTGGCGAGCAGCACGCTACTCCGGAACCCATAGAGGATTAGTGTTGAATTAGTATAGTGAAATATGAAAGTAATTTTAAGTGATGAATAGGTTAGTCAGTTATTTGGATTCGGAAGGATAGCAGAAGGATAGAAGAGGAAAAAAGGTTTGTATTTATATAGTGCTTGTTGACCCTGATGGGATGTTGAAGCGTTTTTTTTGGCATGTAGCACGCTTCTCTGGAAACCCATAAAGGATTAGTGGTGAATTAGTATGGCGAAATATGAAAGTAATTTGAGTGGTGGAGAAGGATAGCGGAGGGATAGAAGGGGAAAGAAAGTTTTGCATTCGTATAGCACCTGTTACACCTGATGGGTGTGAAAGCGCTTTTCTGGCGAGTAGCACGCTACTCCGGAACGGGGAACAACCTTTACAATGCAACTTTTACAACGCACTACACTTACAACGCAATTTTTACAACGCAATATCCACTACAACGCATTCCATACATCGCATAACACTACTACGCATTTTTAAAAACTACCTTTACAACGCATTCCATTACATCGCATACTACCTTTACAACGCATACCATTACAACGCATAATATTACACTACACTATCCAACACTTACCCTACTGTTGCACCCCCTGGAGTTAGAATAGTAATTTTTACCCCTATACTATCCAACACTTACCCTACTGTTGCACCCCCTGGAGTTAGAATAGTAATTTTTACCCCTATACTATCCAACACTTACCCTACTGTTGCACCCCCTGGAGTTAGAATAGTAATTTTTACCCCTATACTATCCAACACTTACCCTACGGTTGCACCCCCTGGAGTAAGAATAGTAATTTTTACCCCTATACTATCCAACACTTACCCTACTGTTGCACCCCCTGGAGTTAGAATAGTAATTTTTACCCCTATACTATCCAACACTTACCCTACTGTTGCACCCCCTGGAGTTAGAATAGTAATTTTTACCCCTATACTATCCAACACTTACCCTACTGTTGCACCCCCTGGAGTGAGAATAGTAATTTTTACCCCTATACTATCCAATACTTACCTTAAATGCAATGTAATATTATGCGTTGGAATTGTATGCGTTGTAAAGGTAGTATGCGATGTAATGGAATGCGTTGTAAAGGTAGTTTTTAAAAATGCGTTGTAGTGTCATGCGATGTAATTGAATGCGTTGTAGTGGATGTTGCGTTGTACAAATTGCGTTGTAAGTGCATGCGTTGTAAAAGTATGCGTTGTAACGTCATACATCCCTCCGGAACCCATAAAGGATTAGTGTTGAAAATTAGTTAAGTGAAATATGAAATAATTTGGATGGTGGATATGTTATTCAGATATTTGGATAGAGAAGGGTAGGCGTTGGGATAGAAGAGGGAACGAGGTTTGTATTTATATAGCGCTTGCCACTCCTGATGGGGTTTTGAAGCGCTTTTTTGGCAAGTAGCATGCTACTCTGGAACCCATAAGGATAAGTGTTGAATTAGTATGGTGAAACATGAAAGTAATTTGAGTGGTGGATATGTTAGTCAGGTATTTGGATTGAGAAGGGTTGGTGAGGGGTAGAAAGGGAAAAAAGGCTTGCATTTATATAGCTCTTGTAACCCCCCTGATGGAGTGTTGAAACACTTTATTGGCGAGTATCACGCTACTCTGGAATCCATAAAGGATAAGTGGTGAATTAGTAAAGTGGAATATGGGATTTGGGAAGTGAAAATGTTAGTCTGTTATTTTGATTGAAAAGGATAGCGCAGTGATAGAAGAGTGAAGGATCTTGAAAAAAAAATCTCTTTTTTTTAGGTCATAGCAGTAGGAGGAGGCTTTTGGATGAGTAAAAAGGGGTTTGGAGGGGAAGAGTCAGAGGGAAGAGTTTAGAAGGGTTTGTTTTTGGGGGATCAGTATAGTAAAAGAGGCAAGGAGGAGTAGAGTACGGGAGAGTCTGGAAAGGGTATTTTAGGGATCTTAGTAGTGGTATGGGGTTTGGGATACATGAGAGAGTGGATGTAGAGGATATATTGATAGATGTATAGGGTGAGAAATAAGGGAGTGGACTGGAAAGAGTAGTAGAAAGAAGTTTGAGAGGAGTAAGAAAGTTGAGCTGGAAGATATATTGAGAGAGGTATAGGCTGAGAAATAGGGTAATGCATTGAAAATGCTAAATTTGAAGAAAGTGATAGATATATAGACCCATGAGTACATTGAAAGTACATAGAAGCATAAAAGAGGTAAGTTTATGTAGATTAAATATATTGCTAGAGGTACAGGATGAGAAATAGGGTAGTGCATCGGCTATGCTTTTTCAGGAGAAAAGTAGCAAACACACAGATCCAAGTACATGGAAGGTGCATAGATGCACAATGGTAGCAAGTACATGTAGACCAAGGAGGCATCAGATAAGCTCCGGTTTCCAAGTGTTATTGTACTTTAATTAATTTTTTAACTACATAATTATTCTACATGTTTATGCAAAGCAATACACAAAGATAGGTAGATATCTACAGTGAAAATAAATGCTTATATATCGAGGGGTATCCAGTAAATGTCTGTTTGCGTATGGTGCTTATGTGGGGAAGGGCCAATCCGTGAGTAGTTTTCTGAAGATAAGGTGGTTGCCGTGGATCTTATGTTGGGGGTAAAGAGTTCCATATTTTGGCTGCTTGAACAGAGAAGGATGTGTCACATGTTTTTTTTCCTGTATCTTGGGATCTTGAGGCGAGGTGCCCCTTTAGCACGGAGGTTCCTTTGTTGAATGTGTTTGGTGATTTTATTCCTGACGAAGAGCTGGTCCATTCCATGTATTACTTCGTGATAACATTTTATTAACATTTTCTATTGTAATACAATGATGCATCATTTCTCATTTTCACTTTAGCATACAATATAGTGTAAGACCATAGTCTCATAGTAGCAGTTTGTTAGGTTCGACAGTACATTTTCAGGGTTTTTCTTTTGCACCCTCTACTTTATGTATGTCTAGATCCATCATATCATATAACATTTTAATCTGAATAGTTAGTTAGTCACTTCCCTCGGACTACGATTCCTCTTGTGGGGGTTCGCAGATATTGCCCCGGTATCTATTCCATCCTCCCCATACCCGGGTCCACTTTTTAGGGCATCTCCTATGCATATATATGGATTTTTCTGTTATCATTACAACATCCATGTCCTGGCACCATCGTCCAAGGTTCGGGGTCAATCTGGAGCCCCAGAGCTGCGTTATATTTCTTTTCGCTATTACCATACCCAATGTTACCCAATCCTGCGCCGCATGATTAAGATCTGTGGGCTCCCAAATATTAAGCAGACACCTTTTAGGTTCTGGTTGAACCGTCACCTCCGTCACCTGTGATACCTTATGCATGATCACTTCCCAGTATGCCGTAATTTCTGTGCAGTGCCAGATTGTATGCCAAAACGTGCCCGGTGCACCGCATTGTCGCAGGCAAAGTGGGGTATCCGTCTTGCCCAATTTGTGCAGTAGTGTTCTTGTATAGTAGGTGCCGGGTAGCACCTTCAATTGTATTAGTTTTAGTCTAGAAGGGATCGTCACTTCTTTAGGGGATACTATTGCTTCTTGCTAATCCGCTTCGTCTAATTCTCCTATGTCATCCTCCCATCTTGTTTTAAGGGCTGCTGTGGGATCTGGCTGGTTGTTTTTTATTTTCTTATATGGTAGGGAGATGGCTTTTTTTGTCATGTGGTCTGTGAGTAACCGGTCTTCCGGGGTGAAGACTCCGGTAGTTGTATGCCTGGCGGGATCAGTGCCGTGAGTGTATGCTTGATCTGCAGATATGTAAAGGCGTCCATCGTCACCAGGCCATAAGTGTTGTGCAGTTGTGTGAATGGGATAACCTCGCCCTTTTTCCACAGGTCACCCACCTTTGAAATGCCTAATAGGTCCCATTGCCTGAATCCTTTGGTATTACGCAACTTACCCAACTTTTGCGTGTCCTATAGTGGTGTTGCCTGTGTCGTGACCCCTTCCCACCCTAGTGCTCGTTGCGCCTTATGCTATATCTTAACTGTATGTGTTGTTGGTCCTGTCACGGCCATTGTTCTGGTATTATTGTAGAGCGCCCTTATCATACCGTCTACTCCCAAGAGATGTCTATCCATGCGATAGGCCGGTTCATCTTACGTTGTGTGTAGCCATTGATTCAACACCGCGAGCTGGGATGCCCAGTGGTATGTTTTTATATTAGGAAGGGCGATACCTCCGTCGTACCAGCTCTTTACCAGTTTATGCATGGCTATACGGGTTGATCTGCCATCCCACAGCAACTTATTTACTTCGGTGTTGATCGCTATAAAATAGGCCGGGGGGACCGGGAATGGTGTGTTTTGCAAGGCATAGAGGAATCTGGGGAGCGCCATTATCTTAAAGAGGGCTGCCCTACCCAGCAATGTGAGTGGTAGGGATCGACAGTGGCTAACATCTCGGCGAAAGCGTGCCAGGGGTTGCATGAGATTTTCTTCCGTAAAAAGCGTGTCCTGATATGTTATAAAGATACCAAGATATTTAAACCCCTTGTTAGCTATTTGTGCGTCACAGTTTGATGGGAGTCGTGGGGGGGGACCATGCAGTATAAAAATAAGTGACTTTGCCCCGTTTATTGTGTAGCCCGACACTAGTCCGCATGCCGCACAAATGTCTAAGAGGCAGTTGAGTGAGCTTGCGGGTGAAGCCATCCGCATAGAGCGATCTTCCCATCCCATAGCCCATTTGAGTCCACGGATTACTGTGTCCTGTCGTATCCATGCCCATGTATTGCTTTGTGGGTGATACAAAGCAGCTTGAAAGTGGATCTTCCGGCAACCAGTAACCAATGCAGGGCTTTCAAGGCAGGTGAGATGTGATCTCGAGGTTTGATATGCAAGAGTAGTCTGGCAGCCGAGGTCTGAATCCGTAGTAGTATTTTCATGGTTGTTAAAGGTGATCCGTGGTAGAGGCTGCTGGCGTGATCGAGCTTGGACAGAACGAGCGAGATGGACCTTGTGTGAAAATCTCAAATGAGGGAAAATTCATCACAGCGTTTTTATAGTGACAAAGCTTGATCTTGCTAGTTTGTCCACTTGGCCATTCAATGATAGCTTGGAGTCCATGGTAATTCCGAGGTTTCTTACTTCCTTACATACTTTAGGCGGTGATCCCAGTTCATCAAGTCAGGCGACAAGCGGGTCATAATGTTTCCAATCGCCACACATGAGTATTTCCATTTTGGAAGCTTTCAATTTGAGTTGGCTCCAAGTCCTCGACTAATGCACGGCTCTGAGACAACTGAAAATTAGGGATTTTCCAATGCCTTTGGGGCATTCCAGCTGAAGGAGTATTTGCGTTTCATCTGCACAGTTATAGCACGTGAGGTGAAATTGATTGATCAGTACCGGTAATGACTTCATGTAGCTGTTGAAAAGCATGGGCGAGATGATCGAACCTTGACGGACCCCTGCTTTTGTGGAGTATGGTTTGGATGAGAAAGGTGGGATATGGATGACATTAGTTCTGTTTTGAAGGTAGGACGCGATCCAGTCTAGAGCAGTTCCCTCTATGCCGGCTTCATAGAGTCTTTGTTTCAGATTGTCATGGTCAACCGTGTCGAAGGCAGCTGAGAAGTCCAAAAGGAGTAGCGCAGCAGCCCCGTTGCGGTCTACTGCATTCTTCAGGTCATTCCAGATGGCAAGGAGGGCAGATTCAGTGCCTCCCAGACGGAATCCTGTTTGGAAGTCTGAAAGTTTGTCATTCTCTTCAATGAATTGTGACATCTGGGCGGACGCTGCTCTTTCTATCAGTTTGCCCAGGAAAGGTCCATTTGAAAATGGTCTGCAGTTGTCAGGGTTCAGCGGGTCCAAATTTGTTTTCTTCAGTAAAAGGCATTTGTGTCACTTTTTGAGTTCTTCTGGAAATATTCCGGTAGTTAAATAATCGTTGATGATTCTTCTTACTGGAGTGGCAGCAGAGGTTGTTAAAAGAATTGTCTTGAAAGTTTGTGGTGGACACGGGTCAGAAGGGCTGCCGGCAGGCCTGCTTGCTTTGAGCAGGTCCATAAATTCATCGTGTGAGATGTGTTGGAAGGAACGGAGAAACTGGGTTAAAGTATTCTTGGATTCTTGTTTTGTACACAAGTTAGTGCTGGCGCTTTGTTTCTGTTTTAAGTATGAGTCCGATGTGTCTTCTATTTCCGTGTAATGATTTGCCAGTTTGTCTGGGAAATCTCGAGTAACAGGGTGAGTTCCTTCTAGGCAATTTGGTTTGCAAAATTCATTGAGTATTTTATAGAATTCTTTATTTGCACATTTAGCATTCTGAATTCTGTCTGAATAGTACTTTTATTAGCTTTTTTGATAGCTGACTTGTATAAACTGTTAATTTTCCGTAGGTCTGTCTTGTTAGGCGTTTGTTTTGAGACAGGTACGTTGCCGCTTTCTAATTTGTTGTTTTATGTCTTTTATCTCTATGTTTCTACAAGGTGCTTTTTTCTTTTGTTCTTTTGTGTGGTTTTGAGTGGTATCAGGATGTCAAAAGCTTCCTGAGCCACTCATCGTTTTTTAACAGAATTTATTGTTCCCAGATTTGTACTGGATGTTAGTTGTGTTTCAAAGTGTTCCAAATTGAGTTTGTTCCACGGCCGATAGGTGGATGTATGTAAGGTTGTTTTAGGAGAGTCTCTTAGTGTTGTTTTATGTTGGAAAGCAAGCAAGTGGTGGTCTGACCATGTGACGGAGTTATAGTTTGAAAGGTAACTAGTTCAGTATTAGCCAAAATGACGTCTAGGATATGTCCAGTGATGTGTGTGGGTTTGTGCACAATCTGATGCAGGTTCAGTGTGTCTAGGCCAGTGATTATTGTTTTTGGATGGGTCATATTGGGTTTGTCAAACCAAATGTTGAGGTCACCCAGAACGCAGAGGTTGGACTGTATTGTTATCAGGTTTGAAACTGTGTCTAGAAGTGCGTCTGGGAATGTCGCCTTGCTAGGTGGAGGTCTGTAAAGGAGCAGGAAGTGACAGGAGGAAGATGGTGTAAGATTGCATCTGGTGAGAAGAGCCTCACAATTCTTTATGGTGACATCATCAACTTTAGTAAAATGTAATGTTTGACTGAAAACAACAGCTAGACCACCACCTCCTTTTTTGCCTCTATGATTTTGGGTGATCGTTTGATAGCCTAGAGGATGTTTGGGTAGTGTAAGAATCGTGCTGGAGGTAGTGTTTTAGAGTTTACGAAAATGCAATGGTGTTTGGGTAGTGTAAGGGGTCAAGCTGGGAGCAGGGTTTTAGGGTTTAGGGTAGTGCAGTGGTGTTTGTGTAGTGTAGGGGTTTGTCTTCAGAGTAATGTTTTAGTGTTTACAGTACTGCAGTGGTGTTTGTGTACTGTAGGGGGTCGTGCTGGGGATAGTGTTTTAGGATTCAGGGTACTGCAGTGGTGTTTGCGTAGTGTAGGGGGTCCTGCAAGGGGCAGTGTTTTCGGGTTTACGACAATGCAGTGGTGTTTCGGTAGTGTAGGGGGTTGTGCTAGGGGTAGTATTTTAGGGTTTAGGGTAGTGCAGTTGTGTTTGGGTAGGGGGTCGTGCTGGGGGTAGATATACGGTTTAGGGTAGTGCAGTGGTGTTTGGGTAGTGTAGCGGATCATGCTGGGGGTAGTGTTTTAGAGTTTACGACAGTGCAGTGGTGTTTGGGTAGTCTTTGGGTAGTGTTGGGCACCGTACCGACAGATTGACTCACAGAGCTCCGAGCCGATGGACGGACTTCTAAAGGCATAGCCGCGACCTGGTGATATGACGAGACGCAGCTTGAAAGGCATATCTCACACAGACACAGATGCCAGTGTTGCCTCGCAGTGGTAAAACTACGAACCCAATGGCTTCTACATGGAGAGATGCGAGCTGACGGAGTAAATCACAAAATGGCTGCCAACCCTTCCTGGTTTCAACCATTCACAGCCAATAAGCCGCAAGCTGGTGCTTGTAACCCCTCAACCAATCAGATGTCAGAATTCTCAAATATCGATATCTGTAAAATTTGATATTTCTCAAAAACGACTGAACGGATTTACACCATTTAAACAAAAGCGTGCTTTCTGGACCATCACCTTTCTCCCTGCCAAATCTGGCGTAATTCCGTTCAGCAGTTTCACCTGTAGTCTTCTGTAAACTTTTGTATGGAAATTGAATAGAGAAAACACGTTTTAGGACCCTCTTTTTTCTCAGCCCCTCCTACACCATTCACCCCCAAACTTTCAATATAAGAGCTAATCAAAAAAAGAGAAACTTTTGGATAATTTCATAAAGATTCGTCAAATGATGCCAAAGTTACAAGCACATAGAAGGCTCCAGAAGGGGGGCCGCACAACCCCCCTCCCAACATGAGTCGAGCCCCGGGGCTGCACGGACCTCAGCGCACCCCCGCAAACCCTGCTAGTATTTTTTAAGAAATACCCCCGAATCTAGCCCACACAAGGGCCTCATTAAAATTAAACGCGAGAACCCACTATCCCAGTGTGAATTTTTGCTGATTTCTTTTTTTTAAAGGATTTTTTGGGCCCTGGGGGTCCTTCTGGGACCCGCTGAGCACTCCTAGGGGGTCAGGGTTTTTATACCCTGCCCCCTTCTCTTGTTTTATACCTTTGTTTCTCCATTTTCAGGTGACTCGCTTCTACAGAGCCACAAGATGGCTGCCAACACTTCCTGGTTTGGAGTACTAGCAGCCAATCACAGTGAAGCTCGCGCACGCGACTTATGCTCAGCCCAGATATTGAAACTTTTATTTTTCTAATTTCTCAGCAACTACTGAACGGATTTACACCATTTTTAAAAAGGTCGCTGCGGAGGACTCTGTGAGGGAGGTGCGGAGACCAGTGGGTCCAGGTCGGAACAGCCTCATATTAGTGATAGTGAAGGCATCTGTTGGACACTGTGGTGGTGCAGCGAGCCAGAATACAACTGCGCCACGTCTGGCTAATGGCGACATCTCATGTGCAATGGCGGCGGTACCCTACGGCCGTAACTAGCAAGAGCCAAAGGAATGCAATTGGAGGCATAATATCCTCTTTTAAATATCAGTGTGACTAGTGGTCGAAGTGGGGAAAAAAAAGTAGGGGAACTGTGGGCGGAGACTCAGGGGGCAGGAATAACCCAAGGAGTGGATTAGTGGGCGGAGTCGGAGGTGTGGCTAGAAATAGCAAAACATACCAATTTTTGAATGTTTGGCATTTCACTGACCAGTTACAGCTTATAACGTCATTTAATTCAAAGACTCAATAAACATGTTTATTTGAGGTTTAATATATAAGTTGTTTATATTTAATTCATTTACAATGTGGGACATGTTTCCAATCACAGAATATTCCCAATACGCTTATAAGTGGAATCATAAGCCATTTGTCTTCGAGCCATGCAGTTTCTTTCATCTGCACTTCTCCTCCCTTTTTCTAACCATTTCTGAACATAAAATTCAGGTTTAAATTCTAAGACAGGTGGCCCCACGATATTTATGAACATTATAGAAGACAGACGATTGATTGATATTCTGTTCCGCAGTGGTGTGAGCACATCATTCATTACACTAAAGCCCCGTTCACATTCAGCAGTTGAGGTACAAAAGGTGTTTATAATGTGCATTAATGGTTTCAGGCTTTCAGGGATGCAATTTTTATTTTGTTTGTACTCTCTGAAACCAAGGATGTACTGCCTGGTATCAAATACATGCAACCTGCTACAAAGGTTTTGTAATTCTCCCTCACCGTATAAGATGTATACTGGATCTGGCCAATAACCTGGTTGTAGGAGTTTCATTCTATGTACTAACTCTTTGTATTCTATTTCATCATTGTTTGTGGTTGTGCATCTAGAAACATTTGATGCATTAGACATTGTCATCCTTTTTCACAGGTTATTTGCTAAGCTCCTAAAGAACTGTGCCCTATTGATGCTAACACAGCCTTTGTTCTGTTGCAGTCCTACACCAGCAAACTGCATCCGTTCAGCAGCATCTAATGCAGTTGTAGCAAACAAAGGGCCCAGGTGAATCAGCCATTGATTCAAACACTAAAATCTGCATCTGTATTGAACGATCGGCCTCATATATGGTCATATCACGCCGCTGCAGCCTTCTGGATAGGTCACTCAATTCTGTGAGAGCATCATATAAAATGCCCATATTTTCAACAAACACCAGGGAGGTTAATAAACGGTTTAAACCAGCATATTTCCTCTGCTCAATGTCACTCCTCGTTGAGTCTTCGGAAGATTCCATGAAATGTATACTAAGTGCTTTGTAGTTATTCCAAACAGCTCTCACAGATCTTTCACTTGAGGACACCCAACGTACATCTAGCACCTTTCCAATTGCCAGAAGTCTTACTTCTACCTCCAGAGCACATTCCCCAAGCTCTCTCTGATTTTTCGGAGAGGCATGGTAGGTGGTATATAGTTTATCAATTCAATTCAAAATCCTTTATTCGATATTTAAAAAATATCATAAAAGTACAATAAACAGTTAAAACATCATTTCAATACATTTCATTTTACATTGACCTTAGGGAGACCATTTAACATCAGTGCATTCAAGGTAACCCTCTGGTGTATCTCAATCTTATTACAACTCTAATAAAATTCATAATACAAGCCAGAGTCAGTGGATTCTCGGCGCTTTGTAAATATAGAAGAGCAACTTTGGCATGTCTAAACTTCATTTGTTTTAAGAACCTTACTAAAAAGCGGCGTCTGGGTACTGAATAAAAAGGGCAAAAGAATACAAAATGAAGGGTATCCTGCAGAGACCTATTGTAGCAGCCGCAGGTACCCTTCGGCTCAACCGTAACAGTAAAACCAGGTGGATCAGCCAAAAGATGATGTAAAAGGTTGAGCCTAAAACGAGTGATTAAAAATCTATCTTGTGCGTTATATAATAAGGCGAGATATGGTTCCATGCCTTCTACTGACTTTAGTGTGCTGTAGATACAGACTGTGGGCTTACTCTCTTCTGAGGCCGCTCTACGCGAAATCTCTTTTGCCAGAAAGATTCTTTTGATGCTGGTTTTATCCTCAGGGGTAATTGTTGTAGGTTCTGTAAAGAGGTTCTTATGATCTAGCCTCTTCAGGGCACTCTTTACATAACTCAACCATGGGATACACATCCCCTTGTCTCTGCCCATACAATCTCTAATTATTTGCCTACTCAGACCAGCCTCACTATTAGTCCAAATTCTTAACCAGGCCATAAGCGGTCTAACTTTAATCAGGTCCTCCATATATACCCTTCCCAGTTCAGCATGAGTAATATAAGCTGACGTACTTTGTGGGATTTGTAAGACCTTCCTCAAAAATTTGTTTTCCTCAATTTGAATTTGTTGGGTGTTTACAAAGCCCCAAACTTCCGCCCCATACATTACTTTGGGACAGCAAATTGAGCCATAAAGGTGCATGACCTGTTCGGGCGACCACCTACCCAACCTACGTCCATAATTCATTATGGCCCCTGTTGATGCCACTACTTTTGGACTTCGCCCTTCAGTTAAAAATTTAAAATTTAAAAGCCCATCAAATAAAACACCCAGGTAGGAAAATGTTTTAACCTGTTCCATTATGTGTGTGCCAATTCTATAACAAAACTTTTTGCATGGTTTAGAACCTGCCAACAGTACGTATGACTTGGATAAGTTAGCCGATAGGTCTAAACTAGCCATGAAACTGACAAACCCATCCAACAAAGTCTGGAGGCCTTTAGGCGTTCGGGCTAAAAGTACCGCATCATCGGCATATAACAACACCGGTACCGATCGTGAACCTACTCTGGGGGTATCTACATTCAATTTACATAGTGCCTGTTCTAACCCATTTATGTATAGTGAGAACAGGAACGGGGCCAAGATACAGCCCTGGCGCACCCCGCTGGTGCAGGGGAAGGGAACTGTGGTATCACCCTCCAAATTGTAACGCACTTTAGCAGAGGTGTTCCAGTGGAGTGCTCTCAAAACATTAGATCACGCCACCTACTTTAGCCCTGAACTTGGGTAAAATTGTATACCATGTGCCAGACTTAGAAACCTTTACACTGGGTTTGCACCACAAAAGTGACGAAAACCTGTGAAAAATGTTTTCTGTTGTGTGCTGGAAAGTTGCCTTGAAGGAACAGAAAGCAAACACAAGGAGATGATGGGCGGAGTGCTGAAACTTTTCAGACACTCACCCCCAGTCACTGACCTGGGTTGAATCCATCATCATTCTTAAGCTCAATTCAAGACTTCAGTTCAGACCCAGCTATGTGTAACTCTGTCTTGAAAATGTGCCTCATGGGAACAGTCCAGCCCGAACTGCCAAGCCAGGTTTTCCCTGAACCAGAAACGAGCATCCTGAGACCGGTTTCTGGGCAACACCCTTCATCAACCAGGCTAGTTTGAATCCAGTGGCAAAGTGAGCAAGGGACCCACGTCTGGGCATACCCTGCCAACTTATGGCGAACAAAGCAAACAGAAGGAGATGATGGACGGAGCGCTGAAACTTTTCAGACACTCACCCCCAGTCACAGATCTGGGTTGAATCCATCATCATCCTTTAGCTCACTTCGCCACCTCAGTTCAGACCCAGCTATATGCAAATCAATCAGTCTTGACCCTGTGCCTCATGGGAAAAGTCCAGCCTGAACTTCCAAGGCAGGTCTTCCCTGAACCGGAAACAAGCATCCTGGGAGCGGTTTCTGGGTAACACCCTTCATCAGCCAGGCTAGCTTGAAACCAGTGGCAAAGTGAGCAAGGGACCCATGTCTGTTCATCATTTATTTGCGTAGCACTTTTCACCCTATGTGGGATGGGTATGCCCAGACGTGGGTCCCTTGCTCACTGTGCCACTGGATTCAAGAAAGCCCGGCTGATGAAGGGTAATACCCAGAAACCGGTCCCAAGATGCTTGTTTCAGGTCCATGGAGGACCTGGCTTGGCAGTTCGGTCTGGACTGTTCCCATGAGGCACACGGTCAAGACTGATTTCCATATGGCAGGGTCTAAACTGGGGTGGCATGGTGAACAAAATAACAATGGATTTAACCCAGATCTCTTGACTGGGGGAGAATGTATGATGTATTCAGCATTCCTTCCATCATTTGTTTGCATAGCACTTTTCACCCTATGTGAGATGAGTATGCCTAGACATGGGTCCCTTGCTTACTGTGCCACTGGATTCAAGCAAGCCTGGCTGATGAAGGGTAATACCCAGAAACCGGTTTCAGGATGCTTGCATCCAGTCCAGGACAGCGTTGTGGAAGGCAGACCAGGCCCATTCAGGTGAAAGGAAATCTCCTCCCCCTACTCTAAATGCAGCCCAGGTCTATTCAGCCCAGCCCTGACTCATCAGGCTCTCTGAGGCCACTGCTCCTCCCCATCCCCTGTCATCCAAAGCCAGACATGCAATACACAAACCTAACAGAGGCACACTGGATGGCTAGGCAAGAAAATACCTACTTTCTAAAAGTGGTATTTTGAAACACAGAATGTAAAAATCACCCTCACTAAAAGATGCATTTTAACATTCTGAGTTCAGGCATACTAAACTGTATTTTCCCACCTTGTTCCCAGGGGTACTTATGTTTATAAGATGTTATAAACAAACTCCCCATTAAATATCCTATGGGAACAGGTAGCCTTTCAATAGTGAAAAACGAAATTGGCAGTAATTCACTATCAGGACATGCCACACACACAACAGGGCCTGTCCTACCTTTCACATACACTGCACCCTTCTCCACAGGGGTACCTTGGGCCTACATTGGGGGTGACTAACTCGTAAGAGAAAGGAAGGTTAGGGCCTGGCAAATGGGTGCACTCGCCAGGTCGACATGGCAGTACCAGACTGCACACAGGCTCTGTAATGGCAGGCCAGAGTTATATTCACAGCCTGCTTATGTGGGTGGCACAACCAGTGCTGCAGCCCACTAGCAGCATTTGCTTCACAGCCCTGGGCACACGCAGTGCACTGTACTAGGGACTGACTAGTAAATCAAATCAGCCAATCATGGAATCACCAATCCATAACAACAATTTCCAAAGGGAGCACTTGCACTTTGGCATTGAACAGCAGTGGGAAAGTGCCAAAGCATTTAGACCAGCAAAACAGAGTCCAACATACAGCAAAAACACAGGAGGCAAAGGCATAAAATGCAGGGGAGACCCACTTCAATGGCGCCAGGTCTAAAACCAGGATTGTGCAGTCCTGCGTGGGGGGAATTCCAATGCATGCAGTGAGAAAGGGATGATTTCTCTATCATGGTGGAAAGGAGAGTTGAACACCCTCAAGCTACATGGATGAAGTTTCGCCATGGGGAACATATTTTAGTGATGACGAATAAAAGTATATGCTGATACACAAAGAAACTGGCTTTCCACAATACATGCGTAATTGTATAAGTTACACAATAACACACCATGGAACTGGTACTGCTAAAAACAGAATACACTGAACCTTTCCAGCAGTTTTGCTGCAAATCCGCAACTGAGGCAGATTTTTAGACTTATTTCTAGAAAGTGTTGCGAAATCCACATTCTCTGTACATCCCTTCAGTGATGCGCGGCAGTCCACCTGTGTGTCTGTGGTTATCACTTTCTTGGTGAATAAGACATGTGTAAGCACTACCAAAAGTATATACCCTGTCCAGATGGAAATCCAGAAAAACATTCAAAGAATATATACGATCAATCGATCAGGATTTATGAAGGATTTATAAAGCCAGGGCCAATCACTCGATTGGGTATCCAGGTGCTTGCAGTTCCCAGAGGCTTATTCAAACAGTCAGGTCTTGAGGCCCATTCAGAATTGCGGAAGTGAGGTGGCGGTTTGGAGTTACGTGGGGAGGTTGTTCCAGGTCTTTGCTGCGATGTGGGAGAAGAAGTGTCCTCCACTTCTGTTTTGGTTGATGAGTGGAGAATGGGCAAATGAGAGGGAGTCAGAGCATGAATTTCACAATGGTTAGGGGAAGTTCAGTAATGTAGGCGGGCCCTTGGTTGTGTAGAGCCTCGAGTGCATAGGTCAGCAGCTTGAATTGGAATCTCTTCTGTACGGGGAGCCAGTGGAGTTGCCCGAGGTGGGATCTGATGTAGGTTTGTTGCGTAAGGCCTCGGATAAGTACAGACTTGTAACTCTCTTGGATCTGAGAAGTGTTTCTTCCATGGAGCAGTTCAGGAGAGGTTTCAAACACCCCATGTTGAAGCTCATTCGCTCATCGTGGACTGTATCTCCCCCCTCCCCTCTGCGCCCTTTTCCAACAAGCCTGCGGTGCTGTGTTTCTCCTTCATTTCTTCCACATTTATTGACTGGTGCTAAACATACCTGAAGGTCTCTCTCCAAACATCCGGTAGTATTCCCGTTGTTCAGTGCAGCCCTCCACTGGCCTCAGGGGCAGCATTTACACGCTATAACCTCACCCTATAATCATTACAAACACTCTCAGTGTGCACTGAGAAGAGGAAGCCTTGGGCTCAGTTTAGTCAAATTTAGTGAAAAGTAACTAGAACATGTCCATGTTGTGGAAGCTAGCAGAGAACTCCTAATTTTAACGTACAGAATGGAAAATGGATTTAGTGTCTAACTAGAATTCCTGCAGCAGTGATAAAGAAAATTATACAACTCTCACCCGCGGGGGGGCTGGGGGGAAGCTTAAGAAGGCCTGCACTGAGTGTACTGAATACACTGCAAATTAAGGGGCATATTGACAATAACTGGCGCATTCCTGCATATCAGCAGGGATGCACCAGTTATTGTGCGCCACAGCTACGCCACCATGGATGCGCCGCATTTACAATGCGGCGCACCATGGGGCAAAAACGGCACACATGCGTGACGCATCTGTGCCGTAAAAGTGGCGCCTTGCTGGAGTTGCGTCTCAAGCGCGACGCAGCTCCAGCAATGCACTGGGGGGCCCTATCTTGTTAATGCTGCGTCAATCCTTACGCCTGCTTCAGGCAGGCGCAGGGTTTTGACGCAGTAGATTTCACTCAGCCACTTCTAGGAGGCGTTCCTGCGCCGGAACGCCCCCCCCGGCGCAGGAACGCCTACATGTGGCGCAGGGCTTTACAACGTAACGCATCTCCCAGATGCGTCACGTTGTAAGTACCCCGCACCATGGCGCAGGATTTGCGCTGCAGCTGTGTCACAAAAGTGACGCAACGGCGGCGTAAATGAGGCGCAAGGGGCTTGTAAATCTGCCCCTAAGTCCCTATTCTTGGATGCGAAGCCAAGCCGAACCGCCCGTTTAAAGCCAGGCGGAAGCCCAACCCACCAAACCTCCCCTTACACTCCAGCGGTTTGTCTCCCATGTACTGACCGAGAGTGGAGCACAATCCAAGGTGGTAGAATATTGAGGCTCAGGACTGGTATCCACCCCCTAGTCTCATACCGTTGTGAAATCACTCAGTGGCATGTCGACTGAGTCTAAACACTACTACCTGCTGTCTAGGAGGCGGCAGGGGTCTGTGTAGGTTGAAGAACATTGCAGCAAGCTGCTATCCAGAGTGCCGAATCAATCTGCCCTGGGCTGAGGAGTGCCGCCCTGTGTGTGCTCTTTCAGTCTGTGCAGGTTGTGGAGGGCTTGTGCGGTGACTGCTGAACGCTGCTTTGAACATTCTGACCACTGCCACCCGATCTGTTGATGTGTTGTATGCGGTGAGGGCAGCTGTCCAGAGTTCTGAATGAGTCTTCCCTGGGGGCTGAGGAGTGCTACCCTTTGTGATCTTTGACTCTGTGCAGGGTTTGTGTTGTGACTGCCGAAAACTGCTTAGTAGATTGTGAACACTGCCACCCCGTGTGCTGATGTGTTGTATGTGGTGGTGGCTGCTGATCAGAGTGCTGAAGCGTGCTCTCCAGGGTGTTGAATGAGTCTGCCCTGGGGCTGAGGACAGCCGCACTGTGTGTGCTCGTTGAGCCGGTACAGGTCTTGTGTTGTGACTGCTGAACGCCGCTTTGTAGATTCTGGCTACTGCCACCCAGTGTGCTGACGTTTTTTATGTGGTGGAGGCTGCTGTCCTGAGGGCCAAAGAATGCTGTCCAGGGTGTTAAATGAGTCAGCCCTGGGGCTGAGGACTGCGTGCTCTTTGAGTCTATGCCTGGATTGTGTTGCGGATGCTGAACGCCGCTTTGTAGATTCTGATGACTGACACCCGGTGTGCTGCAGGCTGCTGTCCAGAGTTCTGAATGAGTCTGCCCCCGGGAGCTGAGGACTGCCCCTTAGTTAGTGTGCCTTTTGAGCCTGCGCAGGGCTTGTGTTGTGACTGCTGAACGCCGCGTTGTAGATCCTGACTACTAACGCCTTGTGTGCTGATGTGTTGTATATGGCGAGGGCAGCAGTCCAGACTGAGGAAGGCTGCTGTCCAGAGACCTGAACGAGTCTGCCCTGGACGCTGAGGACTGCAGCTCTGTGTGTGCCCTCCGAGTCTGTGCAGGGCTTGTGTTGTGACTGCTTAACGATGGTTTGTAGAGTCTCACTACCTCCACCCCGTGTGTTGATGTTTTGTATAGAATGAGGGCTGCTGTCCAGAGCGCTGAAGGCTGCTGTCAGGGCAGGTGAGGAGCATGAATTAAAAGTTTAAAGCGGCCTTTCTGAATTCTAAAGGCTTCTGCACAGGGTGTTGGCTGAAGGGTGCTGTCCAGGGCACCTGAAGGTTGATGTCCAGGGCCAGGGTTCTGAAGGTTGCAGTCCAGGGCCAGGGTTCTGAAGGTTGCTGTCCAGGGTTCTGAAGGTTGCTGTCCAGGGTTCTGAAGGTTGCTGTCCAGGGTTCTGAAGGCTGCTGTCCAGTGCCAGGGTTCTGAAGGTTGCTGTCCAGGGTCCGGCAGGTTGCTGTCCAGGGCTCTGAAGGTTGCAGTCCAGGGCCAGGGTTCTGAAGGTTGCTGTCCAGGGCTCTGAAGGTTGATGTCCAGGGCCAGGGCTCTGAAGGTTGCAGTCCAGGGCCAGGGTTCTGAAGGTTGCTGTCCAGGGTTCTGAAGGTTGTTGTCCAGGGTTCTGAAGGCTGCTGTCCAGGGCCAGGGTTCTGAAGGTCAATATCCAGGGTTCTGAAGGCTGCTGTTCTCGATTCCGTTCTAAAAGGCCTGAACAGCGTTAAGCAGCTACCTCCTGAACGCTAGTTTTTAGGCGCTATATAAAAGTGCAATTCAAGCGCTCAGACTCTACCACTCAGCGCTGCACTTATTATAGAGCCAGACATGTTGAACAAAGCTTTGGTTTATTGACTAATCGATGTCCCTAATTGAGTGGCGCTGGCCTTATGGATCACTTTCCTTGAGGCCCTTTGCTTGCTTATGCTTATTGACCCGTAACCATAGCAATATAATAGCTCTGCTTCCCCGGGGCACGTTGGCTACTGTAACTCTCGGTAACTGACTGTTCACAAACGTCAGCAAGCAAGAGGAAACTGGTAGGAAAGAGATGACCCAATGACAGGGCCCTGGCCGGACCCAGAGGCAATTTCTTCCAGGCGAAGTTCCACGGAAACCAGAGTGGAATCTGCTTATATTCAGTGCAGGGGCCCTGTGACCTTCAGGTGGACATCAAGAGACAGATATGAACATTCTGGACAGCAGCCATCAGCACCAATCACACACTGACCCTGCAGCCTTGACAGCATCCTCCAACACCAAACACAGACGCCTACAACACCCTGCCCAGCAGCCTTCAACACCGAGCATAGACTCCTATAGAACTTTATATACAGTAGCCTTCAACACCGAGCATAGACTCCTATAGAACTTTATATACAGCAGCCTTCAACACCGAGTATAGACTCCTATAGAACTTTATATACAGCAGCCTTCAACACCGAGCATAGACTCCTATAGAACTTTATATACAGTAGCCTTCAACACCGAGCATAGACTCCTATAGAACTTTATATACAGTAGCCTTCAACACCGAGCATAGACTCCTATAGAACTTTATATACAGTAGCCTTCAACACTGAGCATAGACTCCTATAGAACTTTATATACAGCAGCCTTCAACACCGAGTATAGACTCCTATAGAACTTTATATACAGCAGCCTTCAACACCGAGCATAGACTCCTATAGAACTTTCCATACAGCCGCCTTCAACACCGAGCATAGACTCCTATAGAACTTTCTATACAGCAGCCTTCAACACCGAGCATAAACTCCTATAGAACTTTATATACAGCCACCTTCAGCGCCAAGCACTACTAGCCTAGCACCTAGGATAGCATCCTTCAGCAATGGGCATTGACTCTTAAAGCACCCTGTCCCGCATCCTCCAACACCAAGCACACACTCCTACAGGACCCTGCACAGCAGTGTTCAAGACCGAACATTGATTCCTATAAAACCTTATATACAACAGCCTACAGCGCCATCACAACTGACCTAGCTCCCCAGACAGCATCCTTCAGCACTGAGTACAGACTCCGACAGCACCCTGCCCAACATCCTTCAACACCAAACACACACTCCTACATCGCCCTGCCCAGCAGTCTGCAACACCGAGCATAGACGTCTATAGAACTTTATATATAGCAGTCTTCAGCACCAAACTCAACTGACTGTGGGGCAGATTTACAAGCCCCATGCAACACTTTTGTGCTGCAGTTGCATCACTTTTGTGACGCAACTGTGGTGTAAACAATGTGTCAAATTTACAACGTGACGCATCTAGGGAGATGTATCATTTTGTAAAGCCCTGCATCACAGTATACCTGCATCAGGTGTAATGTATGCAGGGTGGGCGTTCCCACACACGAAAGCCTTGTAAAAGTGACACAGTGAAATCTACAAGATTTCACTGCACCACTTCCAGGACACCACTGCATTAAAACTGTTAGATCTGGTACCATTGGCGTGAGTCTCCCTTCCATTTTTTCTGATTGCCTCCTCTGTTATTGATCGGTTTGCTGGTTTTAGATGCTTTGGGCACTGTGCCACTGCTATTCAGTGCCACAGTGCATGTGCTCCCTATGGTAAATTGATGTATTGATTAGTGACTCCATGATTGGGATATTTGATTTACTTGTCAGACCCTAGTCTAGTGCACCATGTGTGCCCAGGGCTTGTAAATCAAATGCTGCTGGTGGGCTTGCAGCACTGGTTTTGCCATCCAAAGAAGGAGCTTGTAAAATGTGTCTCAGGCCTGCCGTTGCAGAGCATGTGTGCAGTCTGTGACTGCCATGTCGACTTGGTAAGTGCACCCACTTGCCAGTCTCTAAACCTTCCCATTATCTTCATATCAGACACCCCTAAGGTAGGCCAAAGGGCAGGGTGCATTGTAAGTATAAGGTAGGACATGCCCTGGTGTGTGTGGCATGTCGTAATAGTGAATTACAGCCATTTTCGTTTTTCACTATTGCAAGGCTACCTGTTCCCCATAGGCCAGAATGCGCAGTTTGATTATTAGATTCTATAATCCTAAATTGACCCAGGGAACATGGTAGAAATTCGAATTTAGTATGCCTAAACTCAGAATGAGAAAATACATCTTTTAGTGAAGTTGGTTTTAACATTCTGTGTTTGAAAATACCACTTTTAGAAAGTAGGTATTTTCTTGCCTAACTGTCCAAGCCTGCCTCTGCTAGGTTGTGTATTGTGTGTCTGGTTTTGTGAGTGACAGGGGCTGGGGGATTCCAGGAGATAGGGTGAGTCAGCACAGGGCTGAATAGAGAGATCTGCATGTAGATGGGTGGGAGGAGTTGCACCTGGGACCTGAATAGGGATGTGCGTTCCCTCCAGAATGCTGGCTCCACCTCCTATGGTGCGTCTGATGTCCCTGGCATACACTGTGAAAGGAAAGAAGGAGTCATGTAAACAGAGTGCTCCAAGACTGACCAGAACTGGTTTGGACTACACAAAGGCCTTTCTGCCTTCAGAGAACAAAGGGAAAATCAGTATAACAGAGGGGACCCAGACCGAAGAACTTTAGATCACTTCTGGAACAACAAGATAAACCTCTGCCAAGGAGAAGAACCAAAGGAAGCTGTAGGAGTTGTACTGCCCCCTACCAGTGTGCAGTGTTGCTGGGTCGGCCTACAATGGTGTCTTCAGCGCCAAGGAGAGGAGAAGGAACTTTAAAAGGACTTTCATCATCTTGCAGAATATTACTCCAAGGGCTTGAACTTCTGCTTGCCTCCTGCTGAAGTCTCAGAGACAAAAGACTTCACTACCAGCTCCCCTCTGAATTTCCTTGCTGGGAATTCTGTCTGCAGAAGCTTGTGTGTCGCTAGAAGCTGGAAGCGCGACTCAACGAGAAGAAGCATGTCGCAGTCGCAGCTGTTGCTGCCGCATCGCCAGAGAAGCGTGTTGCAGCCGCAAAAGGTCACCGCCGCATCACCAGAGAAGCGTGTCTTCATCAAAGCTGTTACCCGATGCATCACCGGAGAAGCGTGACGCCACCGCAGAGGTTGCCGTCGCATCACCGGAGAAGCGCGTTGCAGGGCCTGTCGCGGCTCCCAAGTTACAGACTTACCGCACGGCCGCCGTGCATGCATGCATCGTCTACACATCGGCGCATCAAGCGTGCCATCTTATCGCATCACACCGGATTGTCGCATTGCATCGAGGCGCCATCTTGCCGCATAGCAACCAGACTGCAGTATGAGAATCTACGCATCACCTCCCCTCCGGTAAGGATCAAGACGCATCCCCTACTCTGCACAAGCATTGAGGTGCGACGCATCCTCTCCCCCGAAGCAAGGAACCGATGCATCTCCAATGCTGCAGGCCTTTTGTTTATTTTGCTTTATGCATCCAGGTACTTTTGTGAGAACTTTGTCACATTTACCATCAACTTGAACTAAATTACTTCTACCATCTTTAAGTCTATTTTGAGTACAGTATTGTGGATTTTTGTCGTTTGTGGTCTTGTGTTAAGTATATATAAAGAATACTTATTTTTATAAAAACCTGTGTGGTGTCCATCTGTAGTGTTTTCACTGTATTGCTGTATGTGTTCACAAATGCTTAACACTCTGCCTCTGAGATAAGCCTGTCTGCTCCTGCCAAGCTACCAAGGGGGTGAGCAGTGGTTATCCACTAGTTTAATCCCCTTTCCCTGACTTAGAAGCATGGGTCCCTATTTGGTCACAGGTACCTACCTCTGCCAACTAGAGACCCCCAATTCTAACAAAACCCTACACCTGCTTTAAGCAGGCGTAAGGAGTGATGCAGTACAATGAGTATAGGCCTCAACATGCATTGCTGAAGTTGCGTCTGGCTTGTGACACGAATCCAGCAAAGCATGACTTTTGGGCCAACAGATGCATCAGAATTTCTGATGCCTCTGTCAATCGTAAAACACACAAGATGATGGACGGAATGTTGCATATTGGCAAAACATTCACCCCAAGTCACAGATCTGGGTTTAATCCATCGTTATTTTGCTCACCACACCACCCCAGATCAGACATGGCCATATGCAAATCAGTCTTGACCCTGTGGCTCATGGGAACAGTCCAGCCCGAACTGACAAGCCATGTCTTCCCTGGGCCGGAATCAAGAATCCTAGGACTGGTTTCGGGGTTTCACCCCTCTTCAGCCAGGATATCTTGACTCCAGTGGCGTAGTGAGCATGGGACCCACGTCTGGGCATACCCTTCCCACATAGGGCAAACAGCAAAACACACAAGATGATGGACGGAATGTTGCACATTGGCAAAACATTCACCGCCAGTCACAGATCTGGGTTTAATCCATCGTTATTTTGCTCACCAGGCCACCCCAGTTCACACATGGCCATATGCATATCAGTCTTGACCCTGTGCCTCATGGGAACAGTCCAGCCCGAACTGCCAAGCCATGTCTTCCCTGGACCAGAATCAAGCATTCTAGGACCGGTTTCGGGGTTTCACCCCTCTTCAGCCAGGATAGCTTGACTCCAGTGGCGTAGTGAGCACGGGACCCACGTCTAGGCATACCCTTCCTACATAGGGCGAACAGCTAAACACACAAGATGATGGACAGAAAGTTGCACATTGGCAAAACATTCACCCCCAGTCACAGATCTGGGTTTAATCCATCGTTATTTTGCTCACCATGCCACCCCAGTTCAGACATGGCCATATGCAAATCAGTCTTGACCCTGTGCCTCATGGGAACAGTCCAGCCCGAACTGCCAAGCCATGTCTTCCCTGGACCGGAATCAAGCAACCCGGACGTAGGATGCTTGATTCCGGTCCAGGGAAGACATGGCTTGGCAGTTCGGGCTGGACTGTTCCCATGAGGCACAGGGTCAAGACTGATTTGCATATGGCCATGTGTGAACTGGGGTGGCGTGGTGAGCAAAATAACAGTGGATTAAACCCAGATCTGGGGGTGAATGTTTTGCCAATGTGCAACATTCCGTCCATCATCTTGTGTGTTTTACTGTTCGCCCTATGTGGGAAGGGTATGCCCAGACGTGGGTCCTGTGCTCACTATGCCACTGGAGTCAAGCTGTCCTGGCTGAAGAGGGGTGAAACCTTGAAACCAGTCCTAGGATGCTTGATTCCGGTCCAGGGAAGACATGGCTTGGCAGTTCGGGCTGGACTGTTCCCGTGAGGCACAGGTTCAAGACTGATTTGCATATGGCCATGTGTGAACTGGGGTGGCGTGGTGAGCAAAATAACGGTGGATTAAACCCAGATCTGTGACTGGGGGTGAATGTTTTGCCAATGTGCAACATTCCGTCCATCATCTTGTGTGTTTTACTGTTCGCCCTATGTGGGAAGGGTATGCCCAGACGTGGGTACCGAGCTCACTATGCCACTGGAGTCAAGCTATCCTGGCTGAAGAGGGGCGAAACCCCGAAACCGGTCCTAGGATGCTTGATTCCGGTCCAGGGAAGACATGGCTTGGCAGTTCGGGCTGGACTGCTCCCATGAGGCACAGGGTCAAGACTGATATGCATATGGCCATGTGTGAACTGGGGTGGCATGGTGAACAAAATAACGGTGGATTAAACCCAGATCTGTGACTGGGGGTGAATGTTTTGCCAATGTGCAACATTCCGTCCATCATCTTGTGTGTTTTACTGCCTCTGTCAATCGTGCCATGGTGAGCCGTATTGAAAATACAGCACATCCACGGTGGCGTAAGGGTATCGCAGGCTGGTACAGGGAAACTGACCCATCTCTAGAGATGTGTCAGTTTCTTGTAAATCTGCCCCCAAGTGCCTAGGACAGCATCCTCCAGCACTGAGCATCAACTCCTACAGCACCCTGCACAGCATCCCTCAAAACCAAACACAGTCTACAGCACTCTGCCCAGCAGTGTTCAAACACTGAGCATAGATTTCTACAGTACCATACACTACAGCCTTCAGAGCTGTGCATAGATTCCTACAGCACCATACACTGCAGCCTTCAGAGCTGTGCATAGATTCCTACAGTACCATACACTGCAGCCTTCAGAGCTGTGCATAGATTCCTACAGTACCATACACTACAGCCTTCAGAGCTGTGCATAGATTCCTACAGTACAATACACTGCAGCCTTCAGAGCTGTGCATAGATTCCTACAGCACCATACACTACAGCCTTCAGAGCTGTGCATAGATTTCTACAGTACCATACACTACAGCCTTCAGAGCTGTGCATAGATTCCTACAGTACAATACACTGCAGCCTTCAGAGCTGTGCATAGATTCCTACAGCACCATACACTACAGCCTTCAGAGCTGTGCATAGATTCCTACAGTACAATACATTGCAGCCTTCAGAGCTGTGCATAGATTCCTACAGCACCATACACTGAACCTTCAGAGCTGTGCATAGATTACTACAGCACCACACACTGCAGCCTTCAGAGCTGTGCATAGATTCCTACAGCACCCTACAATGCAGCTGTCATCACTGCACCTCTGACAGTATCCACACAGCAGCAGTCAGCCCCAAACACAGACTCTTACAACACATTATAGGGTAGCCTTAAGGAATCAGCACAAACTCATACAGCACCCTAGATGGCAGCCCACAGTACTGAGCATAGACGCCTACGGCAGTGTGGATGCCAGTCATCAGCACTAGGCACAGTGTCCTACAGCGCTATCTACAGCACCCTTCGCTACTGAGTACGAAGGGTGCCTACAGTAGACGCCTACTGCAGCGGGTATGGCAACCATCAGCACCAGGCACAGTCTCCTACAGCACCACCTACAACACCCTTCAGGACTAAGTACAGACTCTTATGGTACTCTAGACAGCAGCCTACAGTACTGAGCGTAGACACCTACCGCCGCATGAATGGCAGTCATCCCACACCAGGGACAGTCTCTTCCAGCAGCCTCGACTGCAGAAAGTATCATCTGGTATGGGCCCACGGGTCTGTGAGTAATTAGAGCTTTCTGTTGCATATCAAACTATTGAACACATGCTTCTCTTGAACTGACTCTCTACCCTGAGGCTCCCAGGCACAGTGTTGAAGTGGATCTCTTCCTTCAATTGAGTTGCCAACCAGTGATCATGTGTCACTCTGTGTCTTCAAGGAGAAACATAGTCTGCGGACTCCCACCAGGCTCCTCGGCATCTCTGCAACTTTCTAATCTGCAGCTGAATCCTCTTGCTGATATATTGCATTTCATGGGAATCTACATGTTCATATATCCGCAACATGCACTGCTCATCTTCCATCTAAAGGAACTGGGTTATGTTATGTTGTGTGTTGTATTATTTGTCTTATGTTATGTTATGTATATTTGAAAAGTTCCCTCTCATCCCCGAGGGTATACTTGTGCTGAGTAAGTCGGTGTGCCTAGCCCTGCCCATGATAGGTTGGTTAATTGAAAAGTCAGGTCTTGGCTTCCTGCGGTATTCAAGATGACGGGAGGGGTCACTAATGTAGAGTGGGAGGCCATTCCATGTTTTAAGAGCAATGTAAGTGAACACTGTCCTCCTGATCTGGTTCTGTTTATAAATTGGGATGTGTGAAAGTGGGAGTCCTGCAGTGCGGAAGTGTCTGAGTGGTTAGTGGAACTGTTCAGGTGGATCTGGCCTAAGTTGTGTAGTGCCTTGAATGTGTGTGTGAGGAATTCAAAATTAGTGGGTTTGTGTATTGAGAGACAGTGGCATTTGATGAGGTGTGATGTGTGTTCTCTGTGGGAAGTTGAGGATGAACCTGGCTGCTGAGTTCTGGATGGTTTGTAGTCTTCTAGTGAGTTGCTTGGCGATCTTGGCATAGAGGGTGTTCCCACAGCTCAACTTGATGGTGACCAGGGCATGAGTGACTGCTTTTCTAATGTTACTTGGGAGCCATTTGAGGATCGTCCTCAGCATCATCAGGGTGTGGAATCAGGATGCAATGACAGCACTGACTTGTGTGGTCATGTCCATTTTGCTGTCAATGATTATTCCAAGGTGCTTGGCATGGGTGCTGAGTGTGGATGTGGTTCCAAGTTTGGCCTTGGCCTGCCACCAGGTAAAATCCCAGGGTGAGGTGTTCTTGTCGAAGATCACTGCATCTGTTTTCTTGATGTTGAGCTTGAGATTGTTGGATTTCATCCATGTGGCCACTTCGGTAATGCAGGTGGAATACTTCTTTCTTGTGTTGGGGGTGTTGAGGGAGAATATGGGTGGTCAGCAGCAAAGTGACCTGGCAAATATACCCTCAGCAGCAAGACACAGGGACTTATTTATGACTGCGGTTGCATCGCTCTTGCGCCACACAACGTTGCACATGCATGACGCAAGCCCGAAATGTGACTCATGAAGCCTCGCAAGGCCATCATGCGTGGCACTGAATGGCTTCATAAATCCGGAGTAACACAACACAGTGGACATCACTGATTTGCATAACACTGCCCTGGGAAGGCATTCCATAGGAATTGTGTGCATGTTCCCACGCAACTCCCATGAATTATGGAGCATTCCCAGATTTTCTAAAAGTGGTAAACCTGAGAATGTGCCAACATGCTACGCCTTCACTGGTGAGGCATAAGGAGGAGAAATATCTTTCTTTCGCCTTGTTACTTCCTCTTTCTATGTCTGCTGCATTCTGTAGCAAACATAGAAAGAGGAACATGCCTTTCAGGATTGTTTATGTGCAGGAAAGTGCCCCTTCCTGCACAAAGACAATCCTGCATGCAATGCAGGCCCCCTTGCATCATGGCGCAAGAGTACGTGCATTTGTGCTAGGCAGCCCATTATGCACCAGTACTGAGGTAGAAACAGGAATGAACTGTATTGTAATAAATACGGTGCATTCCTGCCCTTTTCCAGTCACGCAGCACTGCAAGGTGACTTGCTGCACTGCGTTGTGGTACTATGTCATAAATATGCCCCTGGATGTGTTTTTTTGCACATTCATTGATTGTCAGACCATGAAACATAGATGTCCTGAAGCTTGTAGCAAACTTGTGTCACCTTGTGTGTTACCAAAAACCTTGTTTGGATGAACTGACACTTTCACGAGTTAGGTGAAAGATAATGATGTGCTGCATGTGGGTCTAAGGCAGACAGGCTAAAGTAATGTGCTTAAAATGAAGTCTGGCTTTGAGAGTTTCTGACAACTCAATATTGCAATTGTGAAGCACTTGCCCTACCAAGTACCTCCCCTAAGCCTTCGATACAGAGGGTGCACAATACAGCAGACAAGCTACTTTTAAAAATCATCAAGTTTAAATATATAACTAAGAATAAAGCAGCTCCATTGATATCCAAATTAATACTGTTCAAAGCTTTATGCATCCACCTTCTGGCCAATGTCAATACAGTTCAAAGCCTCTTGCGTCAATCTTCAAGACTAGGACAAAACATTTCAAGACGTTATGGGGCATATTCGCAACAAAATGGCAGAGCACGGTGTTATGCCACAATTGGTAATGCAGCGCTCCGACATTCTGGAAATGCAGGTATGTGCCGTATTTACAATGAAACGGCATACCTCTGCATTTTCCTTAGCGCTGGAGCTAAATTCAGCTGCCTAGTGCCAACGCAGGCACCCTTGCACCATGGTGCAAGGGTGCCTGTGTTGAGGAGAATGATTGCTCATGTGCAGGAAGGTGCCCTTTCCTGCACATAAATAGTCACTAATGGTGATTTGTACTTCTATGTGTGCTGCAGAATGCAGCACACATAGAAGTTGAAACTCGTCATTATTTAATGATTGTTTATGTGCATGAAGCGACAACGTCCTGCACATGAACAATCACTAATGGTGATTTGTTCTTTCTGTGTGTGCTGCAGCACACACAGAAACAGCAAAAACAAGGAGAAATTATTATTTACTCCTTGTTGCACAAGTTTAAGACCAGGTTTTCCTGGCCTTATTTTGGCGATAACAGGGGTTATCGCTACTTTTCTTGCCGCTATGCCTCATAGCGTGGGGCTTGATGATAGGAGAAATGTCACTTATCAACATTTCTCCAGTTATGTCAGGGCAGGTATGTTCCCTGTGCATCTCGTTAGAGATGCAAAGCTGGGCGTTCAGAATTCAGGCGCTAATGCAAGGTTTCACGGGATAGCATGACCTTACTGATTAGGCGATAAAATTATCGCCGCTTTTCGCCCGAAAACAGACGCAAAAGCGGTGATAATTTTGTATCACCTCGTTGCTGATATGCCCCATATGTATTAAGATGTGGGCCCATGACAATGCTGTTAAATGCATTATGCATCTAACTTCGCACTATACCAATACAGTTCAAAGCCCTATGCATCAACCTTGAGGCCCATAACAACACAGTTCAAAGCCTTACGCATCACCCTTTTGACTTTACCAATATAATTTTAATCCTCATGCACCAAACTTTGCCCTATAACAATACAGGACAAAACCTTATGCGTCAGCCTTCAGTCCAATACCCATGCAGGTCTATGCTCAAGCTTTTGCATCAACTATCGGTCATCTAACAGTACAGTTCAAAACCGTATGCATCAGCCTCAATATCTATAACTCAGGCCTATGAAGATACAGGTCAAAGCCTTATGCATACGCTTTTGCCTATGAACATAGAGTACAAAGGATTCTGTAGCAAACCTCAGGCTCTAACAGTACAATTCAAATTCTAATGCATCAACCATTTGGGCCTACATAAATAAAGGTCAATGTCTTATGCAAGAACTTTGGGCTTATAACAATCCATTTTAAAGTCATCACTCCTATGATAATACACTTTAAACCTTCACACATCAACCTTTGGCCTGTAACAATACAGACCTAAGACATATTCATCAAACTTTGGAATATAAAGATACAGTTCAAAGCCTTATACATCAACCTTTGGGCCTCTAGCAATACATTTCAAAGCTTTATGCATAACTCTTGTCATCTATAAAAATACAGTTCTAATCCTTTAGCATCTAACTTCAGCTTATAGCAATGCAGTTGAAAGCATTATGCATCAACCTTCAGACCTACAAGCATACTGATAATAGCCATAACACTTTGGTGAATAGCAATACATTTCAAAGCCTCTTACATCAACATTCAAGACAATGACACTACAGTTCAAAGCTACATACAACAACTTTGGGCCTATAACAATATAGCACAACGCCTTATGCCTAAAACGTTGGCCTATATCAATACAGTTCAAAGTGTTGGGCATCATGCTTAAGCCTATAACAATACATCTAAAGACATATATCTACCTTTAGGACGGTGACAATACATGTCAAAACCTTATGCATCCTCTTCAGGCCTATAACAATACTTTTCAAAGCCTTGTGCAGCAACCTTTGTGCTTATCATAATATAGCTCAAAGCCTTATGCATGAATCCCTGGCCTATGGATGAATTGAGGGAGGAGGCTGCTGAAGGTGCCACACAGGTACCGGTGCTCCTCGACCTATCTGCAGCATTTGACATGGTAGACCACGACCTTGTGGTGAACCGCGTCGGATCTGCGTGAATACAGGTTATGGCGTGGGACGGCTTTGTCTCCTTTCTAAATAAATGCTCCCAGTCAGTCCGTTTGTCTCCCTATGATTCCCCTAAGCTTCAACTTACCTGTGAGGTACGTCAGGGGTCTTCTTTGTCACCTCATCTGTTCAATCTACATAAACATCCTTTACTGTCCACTCTAAGGAAAATTAAGGCGAGTGTTTTTAATTATGCAGATGATATGCAAATTCTCTTTGCGATTGATAGTTCTAATGACTCCAAAATGTTTTTCCACAATACAATGCTGTTCATCCGTGACTGGATGAACGGCAATCAACTCAAACTAAACTCCGATAAGACGGAGGTACACAAAACCTCTGTAATTCCAATAGGGGCCAACTAATTGGGTACTCCTCAAAAACCAAAAAACTCAGTAAAAAGTCTTGGGGGCATATTAACAATGTGGCGATAAAAAATTATCGCCGCTTTTGCAGCCGTTTTCAGCCGAAAAGCAGCGATAATTTTATCGCCTTATCAGCAAAGACGCTATCGCGTGTTTTGCTGATTTTGCTCTCGTTTCCAGCATGCCTAACTTCGCATCGCTAATGAGATGCAAAGTAGGTGTGTCTGTGGAAACAACATGGGTAAATATCGCGAAGGCAGCTTCGCGATATTTACAATGGGGGGAAGCGATTATTTTAATCGCGCTAAGTATGCCTTAATGCAGGAATTTAACGTCTGTTAAATTCCTGACTAAGGCATACCTAACATGGGAGGTGGATTCATGCGATACGACCACAGGGTCGTATCATCAAGCATATCTCCGTTTTACAAGGAACATTGCTGGAAAACCAGCGATGTTCCATAGAAAAGGGCGTTATCGCTGGATTATACATCGCCATGGCGCTAAGCGTTGGTAATACAATGCTAGCCTGGTGAAATATTCCAGCGATAGAAAAAAATGCGGTATACAAGGTCAGCGATAATTATCGCTGCCTGTTGCAAATATGCCCCTTGGAGTTCTTGTTGACAACAAACTATGGGGCATATTAGCAAGTCCGGCGATAAAATTATCGCCGTTTTAGCGGCAGGAAACTGTCGCTAAAACGGCAATAAACGGCTTGCTAATATGAGTTGTAGAATTCCAATAGAAGCCCAGGTTAGATGTGCAGGACATCAAACCTGGGCTTCTATTGGAATTCTATAACGCATATTATCAAGCCCATTATTGCCGTTGTAGCGGCAGTTTCCTGCCGCTAAAATGGCGATAATTTTATCCCCGGTCTTGCTAATATGCCCCTCTATGTGAAGCCTCATGTTGGAGCAATAGTATCATCCTGTTTTTTTAATTTCGGGATGATTTGGAAGATTGGCAGATTTCTCACCTATGAAGCCCTCATCCAGTTATCCTTGCTTCATGCACCTCACACATAAACTATGCTAACTCATTGTAACTTGGTCTTCCAGACTATCTGATTAAGAGTTTTCAACTGGTGCAAAGGAAACCAGGCAGCCTGGCTGATCTACCGATAAACTAGGAGGTGTCATATAACCCCCTTAATAAGGAAATGACACTGGTTGTCGGTGAAACAGTACGCTGCTTTTAAGATGGGATGTTTCATTTTTAAAGCTCTCCATGGAATCTGACCTGAGTTCATTTCTTCTTGAATTCAAAAGTATACTCTCTCCCATGACTGGAGGCCATCCCATCTCAACATCTGACTATCCCCTCTTTTAGAAAGAAGAGACAGGGAGGTATGTGGGGGTATATTATCAAGCACGGCGTTAAATTTATCGCCGCTTTATTGGCAGAAAACTGCTGCTAAAGGGGCGATAATGGGCTTGATAATATGCCGCAGAGAATTCCAATAGAAGCCCATGTTGACACCAGAGACTGGGCTTCTATTGGAATTATCAAGGGCATATTATCAAGCCGATTATCGCCACTTTAGCAGCAGTTTTCTGCCGCTAAAGCGGCGATACTTTTAACACCGTTTCTTGATAATATGCCCCTAGATTGTCTGTATTGGCACCTTGGTTCTGGAATTCTGATCCATCTAACATCAGAATGACTGTTTATTATCTCAGATTCAGACAACTTTTGAGAACATGCCTTTTACACAAGCATACAATAACATTCCGGGCTACAGTCCTGCTCCTATACTTAGCACCAAGAAACCGACTGGTGTATGAGAGCTGTATAAATAATTTTAACATAGCATATCTATGAAAAGCATTCTGCATCAGCCTTCGAGTCTAGGAAAATAAGTTCAAAGCGTTATGCACTAAAACTCGGTCTATAAAAATGCTAGTAATAGCCCGATGCATTAAACCTCAGTCTATAGCAATGCTAGTAATAGCCCGATGCGTTAAACCTCAGTCTATAACAATGCTAGTAATAGCCCGATGCGTTAAACTTCAGTCTATAACAATGCTAGTAATAGCCCGATACGTTAAACTTCAGTCTATAACAATGCTAGTAATAGCCCGATGCGTTAAACCTCAGTCTATAACAATGCTAGTAATAGTCCGATGCATTAAATCTCAGTCTATAACAATGCTAGTAATAGCCCGATGCATTAAACCTCAGCCTATAACAATGCTAGTAATAGCCCGATGCATTCAACCTCAGTCTATGACAATGCTAGTAATAGCCCGATGCATTCAACCTCAGTCTATAACAATGCTAGTAAAGCCTGATGCATTAAACCTCAGTCTATAACAATGCTAGTAATAGCCCGATGCATTAAACCTCAGTCTATAACAATGCTAGTAATAGCCCGATGCATTCAACCTCAGTCTATAATAATGCTAGTAAAGCCCGATGCATTAAACCTCAGTCTATAACAATGCTAGTAATAGCCCAATGCATTAAACCTCAGTCTATAGCAATGCTAGTAATAGCCCGATGCATTAAATCTCAGTCTATAACAATGCTCATAATAGCCCGATGCATTAAACCTCAGCCTATAACAATGCTAGTAATAGCCCGATGCATTCAACCTCAGTCTATAACAATGCTAGTAAAGCCTGATGCATTAAACCTCAGTCTATAACAATGCTAGTAATAGCCCGATGCATTAAACCTCAGTCTATAAAAATGCTAGTAATAGCCCGATGCATTCAACCTCAGTCTATAACAATGCTAGTAAAGCCCGATGCATTAAACCTCAGTCTATAACAATGCTAGTAATAGCCCGATGCATTAAACCTCAGTCTATAACAATGCTAGTAATATCCCGATGCATTCAACCTCAGTCTATAACAATGCTAGTAATAGCCCGATGCGTTAAACTTCAGCCTATAACTGGGGTTTCCACTCGGGTGATCGGGAGCTACCAGTAGCTGGCCAACACTGAGGTAGCTCTCGGCTGGAAGCTTATTGTAAACTAGGCTTGTCTTTGAATCCAGGACTCGACTGCAGCGCCTGCCCACCCTCACCCACACCAGCTGCTCGCACGGGGTGAATCGAGATCAGCTGGACAGGGGAGTATGATACATTCCCGAAACCCTGCATGAGCAGTATTAGAGATTGCCCGCCAGAAGCCACACCACATGCCTTCTACTGTCGCACCAGGCTTGGGTCTATCTTATGCAACCTATACTGTGTGCCTAGACCAAAGCAACAGCCCTGGCACCAGAGCCTTATATAAGCCCAGAGACTGCAGTTGTTGGCTTTCTTTTGTGTCGCTGGGGATCCGGCACAGGGTCCCACCCAACACCTTGGCCCAAAAGAGTACCTGGCTGAGAGACCAGTATCAGAGTCTCAGACGAATCCCGGGACTGCCACTCCACTTCATGCTACAGAAGGTTCCTGGCCCTGGTGTGTGGCCCAGAGTGTCATACTGAGGCAAGAAAAGCCAGGTCCTGCACGGATCTGGAAACAGCCAGATCCTGCACACGGATCTGAAAAAAGCCAGGCCCTGCACATGGATCTGGGACCAGCCAGGCCCAGCACAAGGATCTGGTTCTGAGACCAGCCTTGCCCCGTTCATGGATCTAGTAACAGCCAGGTCCCACACACAAATATGGGAGCAGCCAGGCTCTGCGCATGGATCTGGGAACAGTCAGGCCCAGCACACGAATCTTGGAACAGCCAGATCTCGCACACAGATCTGGGAACAGCCATGTCCCGCACTCAGATTTTGGAGCAACAAGCCCTGCACTCGCATTTGGGAACAGCCAGGTCCTGCACATGGATGACGGAACAGCTAAGCCCTGCCTTCAGATCTGGGAACAGCTAGGTCCGGCATACGGATGTGTGAACTGCCAGGCCCTGGACACAGATCTGGGAACAGCCAGACTCTGCACACGGATCTATGAATAACCAGGCCCCAAACACGGATCTTATTGCAGCCAGGCCCCGCACAAGGATCTGCGAACAGCCAGGTCCTGCACATGAATCTGAGAACAGCCAGGTCACGCACATAGATTTCAGAACAGCCAGGCCCGCACACAGATCTGGGAACAGCTAGGCCCAGCACATGGCTCTGGAACAGCCAGATCCACAGATCTGGGAACAGCCAGGCCCTGCCCTCAGATCTGGAAACAGCTAGGTCCTGCATATGGATCTGTGAATAGCAAGGCCCTGCACACGGATCTGGGAACAGCCAGATCCTGCACACGAATCTGGGAACAGTCAGGCCCCGGACACGGATCTGGGCATAACCAAAGGGGATGATGGATAAAGTGTTGAACAATGCAAGCACTCACCCCCAGTCAACTGATCTGGGTTTAATCCATCATCATTCTTTAGCTCACTCCGCCACCCCAGTTCAGACATGGCCATATGCAAATCAGTATGACCCTGTGCCTCATGGGAACAGTCCAGCCCAAACTGCCAAGCCATGTATTCCCTGGACCGGAAACAAGCATCCTGGAACCGGTTTCTGGCTAATCAGCCAGGCTAGCTTGAATCCAGTGGCAAAGTGAGCAAGGGACCCACGTCTGGGCATACCCTGCCAACTTAGGGTGAACAAAGCAAAAAAACAAATGGGATGATGGACGGAGTGTTGAACAATGCAAGCACTCACCCCCAGTCAACTGATCTGTGTTTAATCCATCATCATTCTTTAGCTCACTTCGCTAACCCAGTTCAGACATGGACATATGCAAATCAGTCTGACCCTGTGCCTCATGGGAACAGTCCAGCTAGGCCTTGCACATGGATCTGGGAACAGCCAGGCCTTGTCCTCAGATCTTGGCACAGCCAGGCCCCGCCCATAGATCTGGGAACAGGCAGGTCCCACACACCGATCTAGGAACAGCCAGGTCCTACACACGGATCTGAGAACAACCAGGCACTGCACTCGGATTTGGGAACAGCCAGGTCCTGGACACGGATCTGGGAACAGCAAGGTCCTGAACACGGGTCTGGGAAAATCTAGGCCCTGCACACGGATCTGGGAACAGCCAGACCCCGCACACTGATCTGGGAACAGCCAGGTCCTGCACACAGATCTGGGAACAGCTAGGCATTGCACATATATCTGGGAACAGCCAGGTCCTGTGCACGGATCTGGGAACAGCCAGGCACCACATACAGATCTGGGAACAGCCAGGTCCGGGAACAGCTAGGCCCTGCACATGGATCTGGGAACAACCAGGTCCTCCACAAGGATCTGGGAACAGCCAGGCCCTGCACACGGATGTGGGAACAGCCTGGCCCTGGACAAGGATTTGGTAACACTCAGGTCCTGAACATAGATCTGGGAACAGCCAGGTCCAGTACAAGGATCTGGGAACAGCCAGGCCCTGCACACGGATCTGGGAACAGCCTGGCTCTGCACATGGATTTGGGAACACTCAGGTCCTGCACATGGGTCTGTGAACAGCCAGGTCCTGCACACGGATCTGGGAACAGCAAGGTCCTGCATACGGATCTGGGAACAGCCTGGCTCTGCACATGGATTTGGGAACACTCAGGTCCTGCACATGGGTCTGTGAACAGCCAGGTCCTGCACACGGATCTGGGAACAGCAAGGTCCTGCATACGGATCTGGGAACAGCAAGGTCCTGCACACAGATCTGGGAACAGCCAGACCCCGCACACTGATCTGGGAACAGCCAGGCTCTGCACACTGATCTGGACCACACTTGATCCATTCTTTTGTGAGGTCCTCATTTTTCTTCAAAAGATGTTGAATGTGAAACATTCGAAAATGTAAGCTATTTAACTGGGAGCAAGATACTTTCTTGAATTCCAGAGATGTTAATGGAGGAAATATAACATGTAGTGTAAACTTTATGGCATAATGAACATAAGGTTAACGCTACACTTTAAACTTCTCCCATTCGAAAAAATATACTTCCGCTCCGATATCCATAATAGATTTCTGTGTTAACGGGACACTGCTTCATAGAGATGGGTGAAGCAATGAATGAACTGAGACTTCGAGCCAAGGGTCAGGCTTGGCTCTAGGAGCCCCTGAGGGATTCCACCCATGGACAGGCTTGGCATTTGAAACATGCAACAAACAACATGAAAAATAGGATTACAGCAGGTCTCACTAGGAGGCAAAAAGTGCATTTCTTTAAGATGAAGGAGGGTTTCCTCTCAGTACATCAGATTATATCACTGCATTCAGAGGCGTTTGTTAGAAGTGATGGTTTGAAACATGAATTTAGAAACATGGCTTCCCTCCTCCCACTGACGCCACAGCCATTAATGAGCCTAGAGGCAAGTGGCTGTTAATACTTGGAGCAACTTCACAGTCCACGGTTGTCAGAGTCTATTAAATCAAACACAGGGGCAGATTTACAAGAAAGTGCCACAGCGCAGCAACGCAAGCCCTTTGGCTGCGCCACGCTGCGGCACTTCCAAAGCACAGGAATGCAACATATTTACAATAATATGTTGCATTCCTGTGCTCTTCCCTGCGCTGGCGCGCAAACAGCTGCCATGCACCTGCGCAGGCACCCTTGCACCATGGTGTAAGGATGCCTGCGTCATGGGGAGATTGTTTTTGTGCAGGAAGGGGGACGGTCCTGCAAAAAAACAATCACTACAGGCATTTTCCTCTTTCAATGTGTGCTGTAGAATGCAGCACGCATTGAAAGAGGAAAAAAAGAGGAGAAATGAAAACATTATCCCTCGTTGGTGGCGTAGCATTTTGATGCATTTCAAGGTGTACGATTCCTCGTACATCTGGAAATGTGTCTGGCTCCATGGGTGTTACGTGGGAACACTCACAGCACCACCCATGGAACACCCCTTTCACTCAAAGTGTTGCATGTAAAGGGGCCTTATTTACAAGGACAGGAAAAGACACGCAGGGTGGCTTTTTCCATCCTTGTAAATATGGAGCAGTAGAATGCGCCACCGGTATGACACAAAAAGTGACGCACTGGTGGCGCAGGGGGCTTGTAAATCTTTCAAGATGCTGTCATATGTGATGATGATAAAAAATGATGCAGATTAAATAAATTGCAGATGTCAGGATCAGACAGTTTGTTCAAGAGGGAAAGGCAAAGCTGGGATTGATCCCATGTTTTAGGGTTGCATGCTGTACACGTCAGCCACTAAATGGGCATCTCTTCCATTTTATCAAGCAGGTCTATCCTTTCATAGGGTGAGATGTAGTGGGGTCTCCACCCTACTATAACACTGCATTATGAAGGTCTACAGTGTGGCAAAGGCACGCCTGACCCTACGGGAGCGCATAGAGGCGGCTTTCTCAGTTAGCGCCTGTGTAACATTTCCTTACCTGCAAACTTCACTCCAAGGAATCTGCCCTAGAAGGGATCCTAAAACCACGCCAATATTACTGATGCTCGGTATGACATTGAGATTGCCCAGATGGGGCACCAGTGCAGTGTTCGTGGTATATTCAAAAGAGGAAATAGTGCATTTGTATTTTAATATTTCTTTCAGAATGTTTCACGTCTTGCATTCATTTACATTTCTCGACTCATAAATAAAGTTGCAGGAAGCATTTAAGAGGGTGATCCCATCAAGGTGAATGAAAAATAAACACCTTTTGGAGGCTGATATAGGGTTGACATGCGCGTGATCTCCTTAAAGTCTGTGGAGGGGTTCAGTTTGTCAGGTAGGTGAATGAGAGTGAAAGGAGGGATGACCACCCAGTGGGTGACCTCCTTAAAGTCTCTGGAGGGGTTCTGTTTGTCAGGTGGGTGACTAGGAGTAAAAAGAGGGATGACGTCTGCCAACCCTGTGGGTGAGTTGGCAGTTAAGGTCTTGGCATGAGGATGCTGGTCCTGTTATCACTGGATCTGTAATAGGCAGGTGGCAATCTTGCATGCCTGCTTGCTTCAAGGCACAAAAGTCAGTTTATCAGCACACGACAAGGCTTCCTATCACTCTGTGCTGGCAGCTCTGAGTGGATTTTTACAGATGTTGTCCCTTGACGCGGACAGATGTGATCAGCTGGGCCTGGGGTTGTCCAGGATCAATGTGTGGGTTGCTTGACCTTTAGTAGCTCAGAATCATTTTTAATGCTCAGAAGCAGCTCTTATTACAGAAAAGGTCGCAGACCCAGGTCTATAAAAATAGCGTTCAAAGACTTATATCTCAACATTCGGGCTTTGACAGCACATTTCAAACCTTAAGAGTCAACCTTTAAGCTATAACAATGCAGCTCAAAGCCTCCAGCATCAACCCTCAGGACGTTAACAATGCAGGTAAAGCCTTATGCATCCTCTCCAGGTCTTATGCAGCAACCTTCGGGCTTATAAACATATAGTTCAAAGCCTTTTGCATGAACGTTGTGCCTAAAACAATATATTTTAAGGCTTTATGCATCCGCCCTCGACCTATAACAATGGAGTTCAAAGCATTATGCATCGACATTTGGGCTTATAAATAATACAGTTCAACACCTTATGCGTAAACCTTCGGGCGTAGAACTGTACTGATCCGAACTTTACTCCGATTGAAATGACAAAGTATTGTCTGCAGCTTGCCATGCCTGTGGCAATCAGAATTTAGGGGCTTATTTATGAGAGTGTCACTTTTTTATGCTCCCGCAGCGCTATCCTCTGCATCATTTGTAAGGCTATCAATGTTATTGTGACTGAAACTGAATTGGATAAACTGTGGGGCTCTTAACTGATAATTTTTAATCTTATTGTGTCTTACAGGGCATTTTGAAAAACTTGCTGTTGGAAGCCGGAGTCCCCGTCCCGCACCACTGTCACCAAATGTGAGACCCGGGACTCCTCACTCAATGCTAGGCCAAGTAAGGACACCGTTTGAGATAGCCCTGCTCACCCCCTTAGTAGCTTGGCACGAGCAGCCAGGCCTATCTCCAAGGCACGAGTGTACAGTATGTGCAAACATGCCCACACCAACTCTCTGGTGACACCACAAATGGACTTCAAACAAGTTTGATAAAACGAGTATAAACTTTATATAAAAAGATATACGATCAGACCACACGATACAAAAGTCAACATATAATAGAGGGTAATATTCGCTCCGGCTGACTGGTAGGTTCAAATCCCAACCACCGCTTTCAAAATGCTATGCTGGTCGTAATGCTAGAATCACACACATTGCAAAGAACAAATAATAATGCACTGTGTAACGATACAATCCTGTGATGGGAAAAGGAGAAATAATACAATGCGTAACGATACACACCGGTAGCTTGTAATGGGAGAAATAATGCAATGCGTCCCGCTACAATCATGTACTGCGCAACGAAGGAATAATGCAATGCGTCACACCCCACCACGTACTCTGCAATGAAGAAATAATGCAATGCGCGCCGCTACAATCGTGTACTTTGCAATTAAGGAATAATGCAATGCGTAGCTACAATAATGTACTTTGCAAATAAGAAATAATGCATTGCGGGCCGCTGCAATCCCTTACTTTGCAATGGAGAAATAATGCAATGCGTAGCGCTACAATCGGGTACTTCGTTATGCAGAAATAATGTCAGGCGTCATAAGACAGTCCGGCAGTTCGTTAGCAGCAATATTGGCAATGTTTATTATGACAATCAGCCTCTTCGATAACAGTTGCCCCCCACATGTACCAACGATGACATAAAGTACAGCTTCTCATTCTGGCCCCAGTGCTGCCACTCTGTTGGTCAGTATGGGCCTAAATCTGAGCCGAAGCAAAGGTCATGTCACCAGAAGGACTAAGAGGCCGAGAGAGTGTCCCTCTGAGCCCGCACCCCACCCAGGTAGTGATCCAGGTACTTGGGGGCATGACCCCACTCTCCTCTCCTTCAGCGAACTGGGCCTTCCGTGTAGAACTTTCTCAATGGGCCTCAGCGGCTCGGCCAGGCAGCTCAGCTCCTCCGGGGCTGCCGGTCCGGGCTGCAACTGTTAAGAAGGTCTCAGGCGGCCGCAGGGCACACGTACCCCACGCCTCTGAGATTGCGTTACTCCGGGTGCCCGTTCACCACAGCACCCTCCGGGTCTCCTCTGGCACGAAGCCACACACACAATGCTGATGAGACTTCATATCGACTCCGAGTGCACGTTCACCAGGCACTCCTTCCTGCGGTCTCAGTTGACACCAAGATACGCACACAACGCTGCAGAGACTCACTTTCTTCTGGTGCACACGATGATCAGCCGATCAGCTCCACAGTCCCAGGTTGCACCAAAGCACTCACACTGCTTTACTGAGACTTACTCCACTCCGGTGCCCCGATATCCAGGCACTCTTCACCAACGCCTTCGGCTGCACCACGACACGCTCACCGTGTCCGAGCCTCCTTCTCCTCCGGTGCACTTGATGGCCAGGCGCTCTTCACCAGCGACTCCGGTGCACCCGACACGCACCCTGCGAGTCCGAGACTCACTCCACTTTCGATGCATACGTTGACCAGGCGCTCCTCACCCCCGACCCCTGTGCACCACAATACACACCTTGCGCATCTGAGACTCCCTTCACCTCCGATGCACACGCCGACCAGGCACTCCTCACCAATGCCTGCGGTGCACCACGACTCGCTCCCAGCACGTCTGAATCTCACTTCTCCTCCGTGTGTCCAAGATCACCTTCCGAGGGTCTCAAGCTGCCACAACACGCGCCCACCGCATCGCTTGAAACTTCTCCGCAAACTTTTATGTTCCTATGTTTCCAAACAGGGAGCCAGCTCACCTCAGGCCCTTGGGGTTACAAGACACAGCACAAAGCACAGTCTTCTTCAAGCAGGGGGACCCAGAGCACACAGCACAGTCCCAAAAGCCTCTTCCTTGGTTAAAACAGCAAACTACAGACCAGCCCCAGATCACAAAGCAAGGGTTGGTCCTTCCCAGCAGTCTCTTCAGTTGTTCTTTCCTTAGCAGAGCCACAAAATGACCACAAAATGGGTGTAAGCCTTTTCAGTGTCAATCCATTTCTATTCCAACGTTCAGGGGCCTCAGCTTTCATAGTTATACCTCTAAATGTCTTTGAAGTTCGTTGTGCTCAGGGGTCCATGACCCCTGCCTAAATCAGTTCTGGGTGTCTCCCTCCCAGTGTCACCTTTCTCCCTTTAATACTGGGGGTCTGGATCCTTAATCACTCAGCAGGAGATGGGTCAATTGGTTTATAGCAGCAGCCCAGGCCTTTTCACCTCCTGGGCTTCTCCTTCCCCTACTCTCCAGATGCAGGGTATCCTGGTGCCATCTAAACCCCTCCCTGGTTCAAGATCTCTCCCAGCTCATCTCACCTCTCAGATCCAGACACTCAATCCACATTCAGCAGAGACACACAGAAATGCTTAAAGCACAAAACTCAGCCACTTTCTAAAAGAGTGGTTTCTGAACACACAGTGACAAAACCACTTTCATATAAAGATGTGTTATGACACTGTGAGTTCATACATACTAAACTTCACCGCTCCATTTTAAACTTGTAGGAAACTAGGCTAACAAACACAATAGCCAGCCACCCCCATTCTGTCCTATGGGCAGAATGGCCTTTCACCAGTGAAAAACGAAATGTGTTTTTCACTGTCTGGACATAGCACACACCTCAGTATATGTCCTGCCTTTTACTTACACTTCACCCTGCCCAGGGGTTACCCGGGACCTACTACAGGGGTGCCCACTATGTACGCAAAAGGGAAAGTAAGACCTGACAAGTGGCTGCACTTGTCAGGACAACATGCTAACTTAGCAAACTGCACGCAGGCCCTACACTGCAGGCCTGAGTTCCCTTCTCAGTGCGCCTTTGCATTACTAGCCCTGGAACACCCAGTGCGCATCACTAGAGACTTTACTAGTAAGGCAAACATACCAATCATGGCCAACCATTTACCATTACACTTTACACAGGAAACACTTGTACTTTGACACTGATCAGCAGTGGCAAAGTACCCAAAGCATCTAAATTGGCAATTCTATGTCAGGAACATTGTCTAGGGGGAAAGCAAAAAGTTTAGGGAACTTTAGCCAAAAAGGCCAAGTCCTACACTTGCGCTCTCTATTGGACACCGGCGGCAACCGTAAGGCAGCGGATCCACCATCTTGCTAAAACAGCATCACTTAGACACTATAAAAACAGAGGGCTGGAACGTCCGTGCAGCAGAGGCGTGCAGCGGGTGCATGCAGCAGGTGCGCACAGCAGGCATGCCGCAGGTGCGCCGAAGGTGCGTCAAAACAAGCCCGTTTGTGCCCGGCCACGCTCCGGCAACGCTCAGCGCCAGCCATGCTGCCTGTGCAACTTTAACTCAGCAAGCTAAAATTTGCTATACACCTGAGGAACTATTAAGCATCGGTAAGTGACTTGCCTTTTTCCCCATGACTGACACTACTAAGAATCATAGTGTTAATGCAATGCCCATAGACAGGTTAAAATGTGGACTGTTAAATGCCAGATCTCTTCCAAAACATGCAGAAGAGATTAATCTGTTGCTTGACACGGGTAGTTTGATGAAATATTCAACACTGAAACATAGACTACCTGGGAATCTACCTTTGACCTTGACAGAGATTGTCCGAACGGGTCCAAAGGCTTTCATAAACCCAGAATGGTCAAAAAATGGGGGGTGGACTAGGCATTCTACACAAGGAAAACTGGGACTTTACCACATTTCATCTAGATAAGGCAGACGGTATTGAATTAATAGGATTTCAGGTAAAGGGTCATAAGAAAAATATGGCCACAGGGATCCTATAATACAGGCCACGCAATACCGCAAGCTCTTCCCTTAAAGCTCTTGTCGACATCACCACCAATATGAGGCTCACTCACACCAACCTTTTTCTATTGAGAGACTTTAACTTTTGGGCAGAAGGAGACCTATCTCCGGCTTACAAAGACCTGATGAATACCTGTGAAACTATTGGTCTCCAACAACAGGTTCATGGCCCGACACACATAGCAGGCCATACTCTCGACTTTACTTTCTCCCCAGAAGGCCTAATTGTAGTTCGGGAAACCATCCCCTTGTGCTGGACTGATCACTCACTGATTACTTTTCACCTACATGTGGGTAAGAAGGGACCTCCGGAAAAAACAAACTCACATCTGGTAGAAAATAGAGCACGGCACAAACTCCCAACAATTAGATCTTTCTCAATGAGGCACACTTCGCTCCTGCAGACTCTGTAGAAGTGAATTATCAAAAGTTTGAAAAAGAGATCCTAAAATCATTAGATGAAATGACACCCCTGACTATTCAGAAACCCGGTAAAAATGTATCAGCCCCCTGGTAAGATGTTTCTCTGAAAGAAGCCAAACTAAATTGTAGACAATTAGAAAGGAGATGGAGGTACCATTACCTAAATGAAGACAAAATCTATTTAAAGTCTGCACCAAATGACTATAAAAATAAGCTAAGAAAAGCTAAAGCCAACTATTACTGTGAGCTGATCACCGCGACCTCTAATAAAGCAAAAAAGACTTTTGAAATACACAAGGAATTCACTAATACAGCCCGTTTCAAGCAAGAAATGATATAGTCCCAGAAACTATATGACGACCTGTCCGAGTTCTTTGAAAACAAGATTAAAACAATCTTAGAAGGCATTGACAAACCCAGTGAATTAAATACCTTTACTTTAAACATCAACAGTACTCCTCAATCTGCCATGCCACACCTTTTGAATCTCACTCCAGTGGCTCCGACCACGCTGGACCCTATTTCAAAATACTCTATAGATCCATTAAGTCGGGATCACCACTCAACACCCTCCCACCAAAGCAATGGATAAAATAGATAGATGAACAGTCTGAGACAGTGCCTGACTGTTGGAAAAGGGCTATAGTTAAACCACTGTGGAAAAAAGCCTCGGTTTACCCATCAGACCTAGCTAATTTTAGACCAATCTCCCTCCTACCCTTCCCAATAAAATCTATAGAACGTCATGTCAGTACAATCTTGTCGCAATACATAGAGGATTACTCATGGCTGGAAGAAGAGCAATTTGGCTTTTGACCCGGTCATGGAACTGAAACTGCACAGATCTGCACTACTGACGAAATATGTGGGAAAACAGACAACGGACAACCAGTGGTACTGGTCCTCCTCGATTTGTCACCCGCTTTTGACACGGTTAACCACTGCACTCTTTTGTCCAGACTTATGTCAGTGGGTGTTGGTAGCCCGATGTTAAACTGGCTAAAATCCTATTTGACTGACCGCAGTCAGGCTGTATTTTTGCCCCCATTTCTTTCTAATTTCAGAATGACTCCAAGTGGCATCTCCCAGGGCTGGTCTCTTAGCCCACTTTTTTTCAACATTTATATCAAACCTTTTATTTACCTTAGCAAGTCCCACAAGATGAAGCTTGTTAACCATGCAGATGACACCTAGTTGATTTTATCATTAAACGAAGAGCAGGTTGACATTAATTAAATTTTCAGACCTGTATGCTGGATATATCTAAATAGATGAACGCAAACTCACTCAAGATGAACGGAAGTAAATTGGAGCTCCTTTGTTGTCCTTCTAGCAAAATTCCTACTTCTTTACTCCCTAATTTCTGACCTTTGCCCACAGATACCCAGTTGGGCAACTCAACTGCAGTACGAAACCTGAGGATAGTTATAGATGAGGGCCTCTCTATGGAAAAGCAAGTTAATGGAATTTCTGGGACCTGCTTCGCACTGATTCACACCCTTAGGAAACTATACCCACTGCTTGATCTCCCAGCTAGATCCCTGATTTCTGGAGGTGTCATATTAAGTAGAGTGGACTACTGTAACACCCTCCTATTAGGAGCTCCCAGCTTTCTACTCAAGGAACTGGAACGCATCCAGATAGTCATAGCGAAACTAACACTAAACAGACCCAACACTCTTCCGCTACAAATGCCCTTAGAGATCTCCATTCGCTGCCTATTAAACAGAGAATTATATTCAAATCACTCTGTATTGTTTATAAGGCACTACACAACAAAGGACCAAGGGCCAGATGTACGACCCGTTTTTGCATGCACAAACAGGTTTGCGAACCCGTTTGCATATGTAAAGACATCATGGGCCATGTACAAAGCCTATTTAGGAAGTCACAATTTATTTGCGACTCGCTAAATAGGTTTTGTGACTTGCTATTTGGAAGGGGAGTTCCCTTCCAAATAGTGAGTCTAAAAACCATGCACTAATGTTTTGCAAACACAATTGCGGTCGCAAAACACTTGCAATTAACACCTACTTCAGGGGACCCCTTCCCCTTTGCAAATGCATGCGACCAGGGACCACTGCCTGCCCTTAAAAAATGAAATGAAGGAAAACAGGCTGCATTTTTTTAAAAACTGCTTTAAAAAACAAAGCAGTACCAGAGATGGTGGTCTGCTGAGCCCATCAGGCCACCATCCCTGGGAGGGCCTGTCATTCCCAATAGGCTCGTAAATTGCGAGAAGCTCATTAATATTAATGAGCCTCGCAATTTGCGACTCCATTGGGAACCCATTTTACAGGAAACAGTGGTCCCTGAAAGCAAAAAGGGTATAGTGATACAATGAATATAGCCTCAATCGGTTCTATATTACAGCCAGTGTCCAGCCGGACAAAGGCAACTTTAATATATAGAATTTAATAATAATAATCAAACAGATGTAAGTTAAATCTCAGTGGGATACAAGCCTGTATCCTACAACTTACATATCGCATGGAAAACAAAGTGCGAAAAATCCTAAGGCAATTTACATGGATGTTTCAATCAGTAAATACTTCAAATAGTGAAACATCTGATACATATAAGGTCACCTTCACAACAATTTATATACAGTAAATAGAATGTGTAAGGTGGACAACTGTGTCGACGGCGTTTCGATCCTTATCAGGGGTATATCGGATCATCATAAGGACTAATTAAATAAAATTGCCCGTATAAAAATGCCTCGAGGGTTCAAAGAATGTGAATAAACGGCATCAAGGGCACGAAGAGATCTGTAGATTCCCAGGTGTCGTGTTTCAAGCTCGAGGGGATTTAAGCGGCAGCGGGATTGAGTGTTGACCACGGCATCCTCCTCGTGGGTTCGAGAGGGTAGTGTTCCGTGGCCGCATCTGTTGTGGAATGTTTCCAAACATTCGACAACAGATGCGGCCACGGAACACTACCCTCTCGAACCCACGAGGAGGATTCTCTACTGTGGTTAAAAAATCCTCTCCGGATATTCATTCCCGCCGCCCATTAAATCCCCTCGAGCCTGAAACGCAACACCTGGGACCAATCTATATTTCTTTCCGTGTCCTTGATGCCGTGGTCAACACTCAATCCCGCCGCCGCTTAAATCCCCTCGAGCTTGAAACACGACACCTGGGAATCTACAGATCTCTTCGTGCCCTTGATGCCGTTTATTCACATTCTTTGAACCCTCGAGGCATTTTTATACGGGCAATTTTATTTAATTAGTCCTGATGATGATCCGATATACCCCTGATAAGGATCGAAACGCCGTCGACACAGTTGTCCACCTTACACATTCTATTTACTGTATATAAATTGTTGTGAAGGTGACCTTATATGTATCAGATGTTTCACTATTTGAAGTATTTACTGATTGAAACATCCATGTAAATTGCCTTAGGATTTTTCGCACTTTGTTTTCCATGCGATATGTAAGTTGTAGGATACAGGCTTGTATCCCACTGAGGTTTAACTTACATCTGTTTGATTATTATTATTAAATTCTATATATTAAAGTTGCCTTTGTCCGGCTGGACACTGGCTGTAATATAGAACCGATTGAGGCTATATTCATTGTATCACTATACCCTTTTTGCTTTCAGGGACCACTGTTTCCTGTAAAATACTAGTTCCCGAGGTCCCTGTCCTATCCCTCCGGGTGCCCTTGTCTCTTTTATCCATTGGGAACCCAAACAGTGTTAAACACACTGTTGTACATTTTAATTTGCGACTCGCAATTAGTCGCAAATAGCGAGGGGCAAAATAAAACGGTCGTATATCTGGCCCAAAAACCTTTACAAGCCAGACTAAGAAAATTCACCCCTGGCAGACCCCTCCGATCAGCTACATTTAGCTATGTACAATAATACAGATTCAAAAAAGTCCAATGAGGAGGATGAGCCTTCACCGCAAAAGCAGCTTAGATATGGAACAAACTGCTAGCCCCACTAAGAACTCAAACTGACCTGCTGAAGTTCAGAAGGTCTTTGAAAACCTGGCTCTCCCCTCGCTAACAGTCAGTCTAATTTCCTCAGACCTATCCCATTTGATGCCTTCACATGGTAGTCTAGCTAGCGCCAAGATACCATTTTGGTCACAGTGCGCTTTACAAATCCTAAATACATACATGCATCCTATCTATGAGGTGACACAAAGCCTCTCTGCGTGGCTTTGCATTGCCTCAAAGATATGGAGTGAGGCAAAGCAGCGCAAGTCGCTGCGGTGCCTACTCTGCATCGAGGAGGCGTTCCATGGGCACTGCAGTGGGTTTTCCCATGCAGCACCCCTGGAATTTGACGCTGCCTAAATTTACATAAACACGTACACCTGGGCAGCATCATTACCTTATGCCCCCCACAGAGCAGGTGTAACAAGGAGAAATATTTCTTTTTTCCTCTCTCCATGTGTGTTGCAGAATGCAGCACACATAGAAAGCGGAAATGCCCCTCGGGATTGTGTCTGTGCAGGAAGCCGCCTCTTCCTCCACTAAAACAAGCCTGCCTGCAATCAAGGCACCATGGCAAGGGTACCTCCGTTGGCGCTAGGAAGCAAAGTCTGCACCAGGGCAGGGAGAAATGACAAGAATGCACTGTGTTTCATAAATACGGTGCATTCCTGCCCTTTCTCATTGGCGTAGGGCGGTGCAGCAAGAAGACTTGCGGCGCTGCCCTACGCCAATTCCTCATAAATGAGGTCTTTAGTTTAGTAACCTTCTTCTGTTTGTGTAAGAAGGACAGATCATCCTTCTGAGTGGAAACAGGACCACTTTGGAGAAACCCCAATGTGGCCTTGGAGCTGAGGAAGACCATCTTCAATTCAGAAAGAAATGTAAATGATGTTAGTGGTTTTTGATCACACCTAACACTGAGCTCTGTGGTGCAATGAAGCCCTTGAGTGTGAGTGCTGGGTTTTGTAAAAGTTGTTTAATGTAACTGGCATGACGTCATCGGTTCATAGAGACAGGCGTTCTTCATCAGGGAGCCATTGCTCTCATTACTCCGTAAAACTCTCTACCAATCAAGGAATGTACAGGGTATCGCCAATGTAGTTCAGTAAAATAACATTACAAAATAACATACACGGAAACAACACAAAGTAACTAAATCCTCAGCTAAGTATCACAAGACACATAACACTTAACATGCATATATGGTGATATACCCTAACATAATATTATGACACACCATAACATAACATTGTGATGTACTATGTAAAGTAACATTACATAATAACATGCCCCACCGTCTAGTGAGGCTTGTTTTAGGATACGTGCTTGTAGATGGTCCTGCAGTCCCAATTCAATCCCTGCACAAACTTGCACAGCCCTGATGACAGAAGCCCCATCCCTTATTTTATTAGAGGATTCCATCACAGCACCCGGACATTCCCAGGGCAGAGTGGATAAAGCTGCCCAGAGCCCCTATGTTTTACGTCTGGCCCTTGAGGTAGCTCCAGCTGTTCACCAGACTAGTGCTTTTTCAAAAATGTATACATAATGTGCAGCTAAGTGAGGCTAAGTGAGCTTCATCCATTGGTCTGTCAAACTGTCATTCACAATTTGTATCCACCCAACCACAGCTGACCACATAAGGCAATGGAGCAGCCCCCTTTATTCAAAAGCTGCCTCCATTTTCAGTGACTGCACAAAGTCTGTGCTCAATCTTCACATCAGCCTAAAAATAGTTTGTTTCTGCTCAAAGCTTGTTCAAGGTTTTAGGCATTTATTTCCTATATTAATTTTAAATACTTAGGGGCAGATTTACAAGCCCCCTGCGCCACCACTACATCACTTTTCGTGACGTACTGGTGGTGCAAGGGGCTCCTCCATATTTACAAGGAGAGGAAAAGCCACCCTGCGTGACTTTCCCTCTCCTTATAAATATGGCCCCTTCACACGCAGCACTCTGCGTTAAAGGGGCGTTCCATGGGTGTTGCTGTGGGTGTTCCCACGGAGCACCCATGGAACAAGACACATCTCCAGATGTACGAGAAATCGTGAATCTGGAGATGCGTGTGAATGCTACGACACCCTAGAGGTGGCGTAGCGAAGCGCAACGAGGAGAAATTTTTTCATTTCTCCTCGTTTTTTCTTCTTTCAATGTGTGCTGCATTCTACAGCATGCATTGAAAGAGGAAAAAGCCTCTTGTGATTGTTTTTGTGCAGGAAGGGATACCTTCCTGCACAAAAACAATCTCCCACGATGCAGGCATCCTTGCACCATGGTTCAAGGGTGCCTGCGCTGGCGCATGGCTGCAGTTTGTGCGCCAGCACAGGGGAAGCACAGAGATGCGACATATTCTTGTAAATATGTCGCATCTCTGTGCTTTCCAAACTAACGCAGCATGGCGCAGAAAAATGACTTGCCACACTGTACTGCATTACTTTGTTGTAAATCTGCCACCGACTACTTATTTTCTGTATTCCTTTATCAAGTTTGAGCTAGCATGTGATTCAGACACATTGTAAAATTGTAATTGCTTGAAATCTGAGAGCTTGGTTAAGTGGTGATTTGTTTTAGTCACCTCCACTACTACTACTACTTCCACTACTTCTAGTACTATTTTTTGAATATTACTACTTCTACTATGACTACTACTTGTACTACTACTACTTTTACTACTACTACTACTGCTTCTACTACTACTACTCAATTAATCAATCAATGATTTGTAGAGCACTGCTTATCACCTGTGAGGTATCCAGAATCTCTGGGGGAGCTGCTGCTGGGAGTTGTCAGTCGAACATCCAAGGTTTTAGGCCATCTCTGAACTTCTGTAGGGTGGGTGCAGTCCGGAGGTGGAGTGGGAAGTCATTCTAGGTCTTGGTCGCAAGGTAGGAGAATGTGCTGCCACTGCTTCTGTTTTTGTGGAAGCGGGGCGTGTGGGCGAAGTAGAGGGAGGAGGATCACAGTTGCCTGCCATGTTAGTGGAAGTTCAGTCAATGGTTGAAGTAGGCTGGCCTTTTGTTGTGCAGGGCCTTGTAGACGTGGGTCAGCATTTTGAACTGGCACCTTTTTTCGACAGCGAGCCAGTGGAGCGCTCTGAGGTGGGCTCGTCTCGGGAGGTCAAGGATGAGCCTGGCTGCTGCATTTTGGATGGTTTGCAGTCTGCTCAGTAGTTGTGAGGGGGTGCCCATGTAGACAGTGTTTCTATACTCCAGGCGGCTGGTGATGAGCACTTGGGTGATGGTGCATCTGGTGTTGATGGGTAGCCATTTGAATATTTTCTTGAGCATGTGGCGAGTGAGGAAGCATGCTTACGAGACATTGTTTATCTGCTTCCTCATGATGAGCTTGTTGTTGAGTATGAAGCTGAGGTTTCTGCGTGGTCTATTGGAGTGGGTGAGGGGCCCAGTTCCACTGGCCACCAGGAGTCGTCCCATGGGGAGGTGTTGCTCCCGAAGTTGAGTACCTCTGTTTTTTCGGTGTTGAGTTTGGGGCATTTATTTTGCATCCAGCTGGCTATGCTGGTCATGCACCTGTGGAAATTGGTTTTGGTGTTAGTGGGGTTTGACGAGGAGGAGAGAATGAGCTCAGTGTCAATAGCATATGATATGATGTTCATACCATAGCATCTGACCACCATGGTCAAGGGGGCATGTATGTGTTGAACAGGGTTGGGTTCAGTGAGTACTCTTGTGGAACGCGGCAGATGATGTTCTTTGGCCTCGAGGTGTAAAGTGGGATAGACTCTCTGGGTTCTTCTGGTGAGGAAGGAAGCGATCCATTTAAGGGCATTTGCTTGGATCCCCATCTGATGGAGTCCAGGTAGTTGAGTGTAGTGTGACACAGTGTCGAAGGCTGCAGAGAGGTCGAGAAGGATCAGTGCTGTGGTCTTTCCCTAGTCTAGGAGAGCTCCGATGTCATCTGAGGCTGCGATTAGGGTGGTTTCTGTGCTGTGATTAGCACAGAATCCCGACTGAAATGGATCCAGGAGGTTGTTGATCTCTAGGTGGTTGAAGAGTTGGCTGTTTATTGCTACTCCTTCTACTACTACCTTTACTTCTATTCCCTACTTCTACTACCACTTCTGCTACTGCTACTTTAACTACAACTATTGCTTCTACTACTAATAATAATAATAATCTTTATTATTATTATTACTCTTCTCATTCTTATTCTCCTTCTCATTATTATTATTATTATTATTATTATTATTATTATTATTATTATTATTATTATTATTATTATTATAATAATAAAAATAATAATAATGCTAAGAAAAACAAGAAGGAGAAGCCCATCTGAAAGGCTTGTTATATAAAAATCATTACTAGTGAAACAGTCACTTTCTGGAGTGTTTTTTTAAAGTTATTTCTTTTATTGGAAGCATAAAGCAGGCAAATGTTTGTGACAGTGTATTTTTATTTTTTATGTTTGTAGCAAATGGTTGCAATAAAACAAAAACAGAAATAATAACCATTGCCCCCCTTGCCAAGGTCAATCCCATGACTTTGCCAGCGCTTGCTGCTGCCTGCCAGTGCCACCCCCGCCAGCCCCCATCACTGATGCTTGAGTTACTATGATTGCACTCCTCACCCCCAGTCACCCCTGCTTGCCCCACTACTGAGGCCTGGTTTATCCCTGACCACCCCCCACCACCCGCCCTACTGAGGCTTGCTTTACTGAGATGCACATCCCACCCCCACCACTGCCGCAACCCACCACCACTGAGGCTTGCTTTACTAAGATTGCAATACCCATCCCCGCCCACCCCCGCCAGCCCCCACCACTGAGGCTTTGTTTACTAAGATTGCATCCCCCATCCCCAGCCACCCCCAGCAGCACCAACCACTGAGGCTCGCTTTACGGAGATTGCACTCCCCATGCCTGCTACCTCCACCAGCCCCCACCACTGAGGCTTGCTTTAATAAGATTGCATCCCCCGTCCCCGGGAACCCCCAGCAGCACCCACCACTGAGGCTTGCTTTACGGAGATTGCACTCCCCATGCCCGGCCACCCCTGCCAGCCCCCACCACTGAGGCTTTGTTTACTAAGATTGCACTCCTTATCCTTGCCCCCCCACCAGCACCCACCACTGAGGCTTTGTTTACTAAGATTGCACTCCCCATCCCCGGCCACCGCCACCAGCCCCCACCACTGAGGCTTTGTTTATTGAGATTGCACTCCCCATCCCTGCCACTCCCACCAACCCCCACCACTGTGGCTTGTTTTACTAAGATTGCACTTCCTACCCCCGGTGCTTCCCTGCCAGCCCCCTCCCCCCCACTCAGGCTTAGTTTATCCCCGGCCACCCCTGCCAGCCCCCGCCACTAAGGCTTTGTTTACTGAGATTGCACTCCCCACCCCCGGGCCCCCCACCTTCCCCACCACTGAGGCTTTGTTACTAAGATTTCAGCTCACCATCCCCTACCAACCCCACCAGCCCCCACCACTGAGGCTTTGTTTACTGAAATTGCACTCCCTATCCCCTACCACCCCTACCAGCCACCACCACTGAGGCTTTGTTTACTGAGATTTAATTTCCTACGCCCAGTCACCCCCTGCCAGCCTTCACCACTGAAGATTGGTTTATCCACAGCTCCCCCCCGCCAGCCCCCCTCCTCACTGAGGCTTGCTTTACTGAGATTTCTCTCCCCATCTCCGGCCACCCCTGCCAGCCCCCACCACTGATGTTTGCTTTACTAAGATTGCACTTCCTACCCCTGGCCACCCCCTACTAGCCCCCTCCCCACAGAGGCGTGGTTTATCCCCGGTTCCCCCCTTCGCCATCACCCCCCACTGAGACTAGCTTTACTGAGATTGCACTCCCCATCCCCGGCCTCCCCCGTCCCCCACCACTGAGGCTTTGTTTACTAAGATTGCACTCCCCTGTACGAAATCTGTGGTATTTGTCCTTAGTGGTCAAAGGCCTAACCTCCCAGCAGGATCTACAGTGCAAGTTGTGTCAGAAGAATTTCGATATCTTGGGATATTTGTAACGCCGGATCCCAATCGATTCTATGACGAAAACTTGATGGGCCCCCTGACAAGACTCCAAAATGACGTCCAACATTGGCGGGCTCTCCTGCTGTCGCTTTTGGGAAGAGCGGTGCTCTTCAAGATGATGGCGCTGTGGGGGGGCAGAGCTTGCCTGCAGCGATGGCGGACGTGAGAGCGCTGTGCTCTTCACCCTAGCCCTCGCATGATCCTTACAACGATCCTGAACTGCGGAGCTGCGTTGCAGCTGAGACGGGGGAGTCCTTCCTCCACCAGGCGGAGCTGAGTGCGGGCCCCTTCGGGCTGCGGTGGAGCCGTACGGGGAGTAGCCGGCGAGTGGGGGCGAGACTGCCCTGAGGAGCTCCCCGGCGTGCGTGATACGATGTGTGGCGGGGGAGTCGACGGCTGGCCCGATCTGCTGGAATCGGCGGCAGATCCAGAGCGGACCGGTGGAGCCGAGGTGCGGACATCCCTGGAGGGAGGTACGGGCTCAGGCGACCCCGCAGGAGGAGGTGAGCGCCCGTGACGTCATGCTCCTGGCACTTGGAGGGACCGGGCCGCGGAGTCTCCGCTGTCGGCGGCCTGGGCCAGGTGGAGCTGCGGTGCTGCTCTGGCCGCCCTGGGGACCCTGGCCAGTAGCTGACCCCCTGTGCTGGGGGGCTTCGTGGAGGGGTTGCCTCTGACTTTGGCCCTTCTTTGAGACACTGGCAGGCGTGGTTGGGTGCCCCCGGTGCCCCGAAGTTGAAGTGAGGCTCCTGGCACCTACGTGGAGGTTCTGGTGGCGCTCCCCCTGACCTAGTGCCCTGCGGTGTGCTTTCTGACGCCAGGCGAGACAGCGTCTTGTGCGGGCCTGCGGGGAGCGGCGGAGGAGTGACCCCGGAGCTGAGGGGTGGCACGCCCTGCGGACATCCTGGAGTGCACGGATTGTACCGCCTGACCCTGGGGACTGCCCCCGGCCTGGGCCGGTGGTTGAGTTGTGGCCTGCAGGCAGTGGGGGCGAGCTCGGGCGCTGCAGATTTACTTCGACTGCGTGCAGTGCGGCGTGCCGGGGACCGGCGTACGGCCCTGTGCTGGTGGTCTTGGGATCTTGCGGCCCCGGCTTCTGCAGGAGATCCAGCTCCCTAACCTTGAAGGGGTACGGCGATTGGACCCTTACGCTCTGTCGCTGCTACGGCGCTTCGGGGGTCCTACGGATTGGAGCTTGAATCCGCCTTGGTGGGACTGGCCTCGTGGAGCTGCGGACGCAGGCCATCGCCATGAGTAAGGGCGACAAGACACAGCCTAAAATATCCTTCGATTCGCGCAGGGTGAAGGGACCTACCGTTGCGGGGCCGGAGGCGTCTGCCGGTGGTGCTGCCCCAGAGAGCTCTATGTGTGCGGACATCAGGGAAATGTTGGTGGCGATGGAAAAGGGCCTGCAGGGCAGTCTGACAGCGATTGACGCCAAGCTGGACGCTCTCACATACCGCATGGACCGCATGTCGGAACGGGTGGACAAGAATGCGGAGCGACTGGATACGGCTGAGAAGAGAGTTGCGCAAGTGGAGGAAGCGCAAACAGTGTGGGACGCGGATCGCAAACAACTCAGCAGATTCCTTCAGGTCATCCAGGACAAGTCGGAGGATTTGGAGGCCCGCTCGAGGAGATCGAACATCCGCATTACTGGGGTGGCGGAGTCGACACACACCGGGAGGATGGAACTCTTTGTAGAAAAACTCCTGCGTACCCTGCTGGGGGAGGACGTGTTCTCTCCCATGTTCATAGTTGAAAGAGCCCACCGTTCGTTGGGGCCCGGTCCAAAACCGGGAGCACCAGCGAGACCAATAATAGCAAAGCTGCTGAATTACAGGGACAGGGACGCGGCCCTGCGGGTGGCCAGAGCAAAAGGCAAGTTGCAATTTGAGGGTATGGACATCTCCATTTACCCTGACTTCACGGCGAAAGTACAAGAAGAACGACGGCATTTCGCACCGTACAAAAAACAACTTTGCGACCTTGGACTGGACTACGCGATACTCTACCCGGCGAAACTCCGGATTAACAGGCAGGGTCACTCGCATTTCTTCACTGACCCGAGGGAACTGCAGAGATCCTTGAAGGAATGGTCCAGGGAACAGCGGAGCAGCCCACGGGGCCAAAATGACAATCTTGCGGAGGCCTCACGTTTGGAGGAGCTAGATGGCTGTTGGCGGCAGGGCTTGGCAAACGGCCATGCCGTCTGGGTTCGCTTGTTGAACGGGGGGTGTTCACTGCTCTGGCGGAGGCTGGGGCACTTGGAGCTGCGGGGTCCACTGCGGATGGTATGGACGCACATGAGGACTACGCAGTTGCTCCCCGGTGAGATCTGTCTGATACTTGGCACATGCATACACTTTGTGGTCCTAGTTGAATAGCTCTTGTGGGGGAAAGAGTATTGGGTCTAGCTTGCTGCTGACTAGATTGCCCCGTGCCTCTGGGGCTGGGGGGCCCTACCTGGGTATGTTACTTACATTTGCTTATCTTGACTGAGACGGGGACTGCGTATGTGGACGTGGATTCGTTGCATTGGCCTCTCGGGGCCATCACACATGCTCTGCTAGCCATGAGGCTTGGATCCCCGTGGGAATGGTGGGGACTCCCCTGGACCTAATGAAGGAGGAAGGATAGCAGCTCGTGCAGTATGTCTATACGTGGGCAGGACTGCGGGGGCACGTCATTACCCAGGGTTGTTGACAGGTTGTGATTGTTTTTGTGCCCGGTAACCTCGGCCCTAGCGCTGCTGACTTGCATGGTCCCGGCGGGGGCCGGTTTGGGGAATGTTCAAGGGGTGTGTTTGTTGTTTGAGGGGTGGGGGGAAGGGTTCGGGACCTGTCTGGCCAGATTGGGGGTGGTCGGCTATGGGTGGAGGGAAGTGACCATAGGGGAGGGTTTCGGGTTGGGGGTTGGGGGTGCGCACGACACACTGAGTGGCATGTCTTCTGTTCTATTCCTGTATGTCTTGACTGGGTTGCCCGGTTCTTACCAGTGGGTGGCGCTTCGCATAGGGACTATTTTTGTGGATTCTACAGCGCGTTATCGCAGTGATGTCGGACCCTAGTGTTACGAATGGTGACAGCGGTACTGGGACTCTGAGAGTGTTGACGTGGAATGTCAGGGGGCTGAATGACTTCCGTAAACTAAGAAAAGTGCTGAATTATTTCCGCAGGCACCACATTGATCTAGCCCTTATACAAGAAACACATCTCCCCCTCGCGAGTAAAATGCTCTCTGCAAGGGGCTTGGCAGGTAACAGCGCAGCGGCAGGCTTCACTACACACTCCAGAGGTGTGGTTACATGGGTAAACCCACGATCCAATCTGAAACTGACGGTACTGGAAGCTGACTCGGAAGGGCGCTACCTAATTGCTAGATGCGTTGGGAAGGGGCATGACCTGGTGGTTGTTAATGTCTATGGCCCTAATTATGACAATCCGGAGTTCTATGCCACGCTGGCCGCACATTGTAGGCAATACATACACGCTAGAATGGTGTGGGGGGGCGACTTTAATTTCACATTTAACCCGTCCATGGACCGCTCTTCGGGGCCGTTGCGTCGCCCGGCGGCTGCTGCCTTACGCATGCAAGTGGAACTGACTAGACTTGATTTGGTGGATGCCTGGCGGCACGGACATCCTGGGAAAGGGGGATATACGCACTACTCTGCATTCCATGACGTGCACACTAGAATTGACTACTGGCTGGCATCACAGTCGCTGCTTGCGGTGATTAAGGGGTGCATGGTCCTACCACGTACGCTTTCGGACCACTCCCCTCTTCTCCTGATATTGGATACATCGGTCAAACGTATCCCACCGTTCACATGGCGGCTGCCACCCTACTCACAACTAGACGAGGTATTTAGGGGCGAATTGGCAGAAGACATAGATACCTTCTTCGATAACAATTTGGGCTCCGTTCAGAGTTTCCAAACGGTGTGGGACTCGTTCAAAGCATATATTCGCGGCATGGCTATGGCCAAGCACTCCAGTGTTCTTAAGTCCATACGACAGAGGCTGAAGACTATAGAGACGCAACTGGTGCAGTTAGAAGAGCAACACCGGATGTCCGCGGACTCCGATGTTGAAGCTAGGATTCGAGCGTTGGTATCTGATTACAGTGAAGCAGACAGGGAAGTGCAGCATATGGGCAAGTATGCTACGGCCCGTACATATGGGGAGGGGGAACGCCCGGGCTCCTTGCTGGCGAGGATACTGCGTAATAGCAGGAGGCCCCTGGTCATTGACGAGCTGGTCACCTCCACAGGCACAGTGATCACTGGAGAGGAGGAGATTGTTGCCGAATTTAGAGATTTCTATGCCGGACTTTACACATCCAAGTCCTCTCAGATGGAAGAGGAAATAGAGGACTACCTCAGTTATATCAAAATGCCCTTCTTGTCCAATTCTCAGAGGGAATTTTTGATGCTGCCCATACAAAAGGATGAGATTCTGGAGGCGCTGGAGGGAATGAGATCAGGTAGTGCCCACGGAGCGGACGGGCTGACGGTGGCCTTTTATAAGGCTTTCAAGGATCAGCTCCTCCCGCACCTTATTATGCTGTTCGATGACATTTGCCAGGAAGGTAGCATGCCGGATAGCATGAGGGAAGCTCTGCTTGTCACTATCTTGAAGCCTGGGAGACCTCCCAATTTGTGCAGATCTTACAGACTGCTCTCACTGATCAACGTGGACGCCAAGTTGTACGCCAAGGTTTTGGCTACACGCTTGCCGCTGCTGGTGCCGGAACTCGTAGCGCCGGAGCAGGCGGGTTTTATCCCGGCCAGAAATCTCACATATAATATCCGAACAGTATTGGGCACCATGCAGCACGTGCGCCCTGATCACAAAGCCTTGGCCCTTTTTCTGGACATGGAAAAGGCGTTTGATTCTGTGGAGTGGCCCTTTATGGTGCGGGTATTGCGGAAGTTCGGACTGGGAGAGCCCTTTTTGCAGATGCTTGGAGCATTGTATTACAGTCTCACTGCCAGGTTGAGAATAGGTGATAGAGTTACAGACGCCTTCGACGTAGGCAGGGGAACCAGGCTGGGTTGCCCCCTTTCCCCCCCTCCTATATGCCCTAGTGGCGGAACCCTTGGCGTGCGCGATTCGGGAATACCATAGATACGAGGTTATTCATTTTCCCCCCTATACGATCGGTATTTCAACATATGCAGACGATACGTTGCTATACGTCCGGGATCCTGAGGAGAATCTATCTTCTATACTGAGGGAGGTGGTCCGGTTTGGGGCCCTGTCCAGCCTTAAGGTGAACTGGAACAAGTCGTTGGCGTTCCCGCTGACGCCGGTCACTTTGCCGTTTCAGATGGAATACCCACTGCAGTGGACGACGGATTCGGTTCGGTACCTGGGGATACGGCTCCACAGGGATCCGGAGATTCTCCTTAGGGAAAACTACGAAGTGGCATATACCAAGCTAGTCGAGGACGTGGAGGCGTGGAATCGGCTACCCCTGTCCTTGCTGGGCAGAATAGCCATCATGAAAATGGTGGTTTTGCCAAGATTCTTGTTCCTATTCAATAACATCCCCATCGTGCTGTCCAAGGCCTTTTTCAAGCAGTTGACCCAAACACTAATTAAGCTGGCCTGGGGTGGTAAGCAGCCTAGGGTCCGGTGGAAGGTGTTAACGCTACCGTACGAGATGGGGGGGCTGGGGGCCCCGGACTTGGAAAGATATTACAGGGTAGCGCAGGCGGCACACCTGCACACGTGGATACATGCCAACCCTGATGTCCCACATGTGATCCTAGAGCGACTGTTCGCAGACCCGCTCCCCTTACCGGCGACTGTCTTCCAACCGGTGGACCGCAGCGTAGGAAGATTAGACTCTCTCAAAGCCACGAATCATGCTTGCCAGGCGTTAATGAGAGCGCAAGACTGTGCACTTCTGTATTCCCCGCTGATGCCGGTGGAGTGGGCGGTTTGGCTCCTCCCGCTACGAGAGAAGGGAGTGCTACAGGCGTTGGGCGCGATGGGCATTGCTCGGATGGAGGACTTGTTTCTTGATGGGGTAGCCAAGACATGGGAACAGATCGGAGTGGCGCACCCTGCCTCCACGCTTCTACAGCGCTTTCAGTTCCATAGGGTTCGTAGCGCTCTCTCAATCATGCTGGAGCCGGGCATGACGGAACCCCTGGAACTCCCGGAACTCACTTATGTTATTAAAACGGTGGCACCGTCCAAACTGGTTACGACCCTTAAAAGAATTGGGGACCAGCACACGGCGCGCCAGTGCACCTCAGCGAGGCAGAACTGGCAGACGGACCTTCAAACGGAGATCACTGACGAGATGTGGAAGTACTGTTGCGCTAGCACCAAGAAGGTGTCGCTAAATGGCCGGCACAGATTGGTGCACTTTAAGTACTTGCAGTGTGTTTATTATACCCCGGAGAGATTACATAGGTATGGGCTTCGCCAAACGGTGGAGTGTGAGCGTTGTCACTTCCTCATGGCGGACTTCATGCATATGGCCTGACTCTGCCCGGGAATTGCTAAGTTCTGGGCGGAGGTGTTCAGGGAGCTGAACCAGATGCTGGGAACAGAGATTCTGCCCAACCCATCCTTATTATTATTATTATTATTATTATTAGTTCTTATATAGCGCTCAACTCACCCTTGGGCATCTTGGCGCTTGCATTGGGAACCCGTCCTGGTTTTTCCCTGTGAGATAACCCGTAATGGGCATCCCCAAGGTGAAAGCCAGGCATCCCGCCGCGGGGAGGCCGTTGTGGAGATTAAGCAAGCTTGTTGCCCACAGCTGCATAGTGTGAACTCATGCTTAGAGTGGGCACCGAAGCGAGAATTATCGAGTCCGTGGACAATTGGGCTCCAGACCCTGCCGCGTCGGGAATTGAACCCTGGTCCCGGGTCTGACCTCTGCTTCAGGGTATGCCTCCTCTAACCAGTGAGCTACACTTCTCCACCCCCATCTCCATCTCCTTGGCACTGCTGGGGTACTCCAGGCCCCTCCCACTGGCACTGCGACGCCTGACAGATATAGCGCTGTTAATAGCTAGAAGAGTCGTGGCGACATGTTGGATGAGAGGGCCACTTCCCACTAAGAAACGGTGGGCCAGCGATATGCTGTACTGCTGCACACAGGCGGAGACATACAGCGAATTGCTACCGCCGAAGTGTCGCCCCAGGAACTTCTGGGGGTTGTATAGAACGTTTTTGACTTCCGGGGTCACTGAGACGGCTTGCCAGGGGGAGGCACAGAGCGAGGAACCCATTGTGCACACTTGGGCCGAGGGGGTCACAGGACAGGATCAGAACTCTGGGGGTGCACGATTGTGAGGAACCCTGGAACGTACGTTAAGACGGATGCCTGCACGCGGAGAGTGTGGACAGGTACATTTCAGGTCTGACTGGGATGCTCAGGTGGGCAGCTTTCAGAGAAAGAGTGTGTAACGCAAGGTTGTATGTAGACTGAATGCGGGAGGGCGCTACTGCTGGTTACGCCTAGACAGTGGGACTGAGGATATGTGCATATAATGAAGAGTGCCAGGAGAAGACAGTAAACGTGCGACGGGTGGGGCGGGTGGTTGGGGTTAGTGATAAGACTGGAATCTACGGGGGCTACGTCAGGTTTGCAGGCTCTGCTGGGTAATTTTATGCTTCTACCTCATGACAGTATGTTGTTACATGGTCTGGAGGCTAGTGCAAACCCCAGCCGAAGTTGCGCTCATGATTAGGTTTCTATATGTAATGGGTTATTGAGACGCCGCCGGCCCTTCGGGATGTCGGCTAAATGGCCGTGTAAGAGATACCTTGTCTGCCCATCTGAAGGGTTGTGCCCTCTCGTTGCAACGAGGCTGATGGGCGGTTTGTCCTGTACTACTCCTTTCAGTCAATAAAGATTTTTGAAAAGTAAAAAAAAAAAAAAAAAAAAAAAAAAGATGATGGCGCTGCCAAGATTTCTGTATATGCTACAAAACACCCCATATTGGGTGCCGGAGTCCTACTTTAAACTAAGGGACAGGGCGGTAAGACCGCTCCTTTGGGATGGGGATCCCCCAGGATCGTACTTGTAAAACTAACCCGTGGGTGGTACAATGGAGGAATTGCCCTAACTCACATAGAATCTTACTCTCGGACGGCCCAATTAGTGACGGTAAACCAATGGGTACACCAACCATATTCGGAACCGGCCTACAGAATGGACCGTTTAAATCTTCAGCCGAGAGGATACCTGAGAGCGCTATACACTGATCCTAGGAGTCGTTCCCTGGAGGGCCCATCAGCGCTGACAGTGAAAATTCGGCACACAACTACCACCAAACTGGGGTGGAAAAATAAAATTACCAAAGCAACCCCACTGTGGGATTTGAAACAGCTGGGCACAATGGGGCTAAAAGCAGGATTTGAAAAGTGGAATCTAATTGGAATCTCAAAGGTGGGGTATTTACACACAGGCACACGTATGAAATCTTTTGAACAATTGCAAATATCAAATGATTTGGATCCCAGGCATGTTTTTCGGTACTTGCAGATTAGACACATCTTGGGAACGGTGGTGCCTCGGAGAGAGTCTATTCCCGAGCCCTCACCACTGGAGTGCCGTCTCCAGGAGGAACACCTCACCCAGAAAGCAATATCCATGACATATCAGAAACTGACATGTTGGTGGGCCTAAGGGGCCGATGGGGACTAGATACTGAGGATCTGCAAGAGGAAGACTGGCCATAGGCCCTGGCGGCCCCCAGGGAAGTGGCCATTCGGGCCCGATTCAGATTGATGCGGTTGAAATTGCTTCACAGGGCACACATTTCTTGCAGTAAACTTTAAAAAATGGGGATCAAACCAAGCACCCTCTGTTATAGAAACTGCGGAGAGGAGGGGTCCTTTGTACATATCCTGTGGGAGTGCCAAAGAATCAAACAATACTGGGAAATTGTAATTGTCTGTATGACAAGGGTTGTAGGAATGGAATTAACCCTGGCCCTGAAGTGTTGTATTTTGAATGTATGAGGACTCAGACTTGGGACAGGCAGAGCAGACTTGGGTCACACTAGGGCTGATGGTAATGAAGCGGAACATTGTTCGTAAATGGGGATCGGGTGAAAAGCAACTCAAAGGGAATAGTCGCGAGACATGGACTGGTGTATGGTGGCCGAGAAAGCAGTGTATGTTAGCAAGGGCCGTCCCAGGAAATGGGGTAAAATCTGGGATAAGTGGAATAAGCACAGAGGGTACCCCTGCACACCACCCCTGGAAGAGACAACCCCGACCCGGCCCCTCCAATAGAGGAGAGAGCAAGCGAAACGGAAAATGATGCGGCTCAATATGATAAGGTACATATAAAAATTGAATTTGCCGTGCGGTATAAGACTGTACAGAGGAAGAATGCAGAATATGGTATCGTCCTGTTGTTGTTCTGCTTGAATTCAACAATAAAAAGATGGTTTAAAAAAAGATTGTACTCCCCATCCCCGGCCCCCCCACCAGCCCCCGCAACTGAGGCTTTGTTTACTAAGATTTCACCCCCCATCCTCTGCCACCCCAGCCAGCCCCCACCACTTTGCCTTTGTTTACTAAGATTGCACTCCCCATCCCCGGCCACCCTAAGCCAGCCACTGCCACTGCCACTGCGGCTTGCTTTACTTAGATTGCAGACTCCACCCCCGCCAACCCCCACCCCTGAGGCTTGCTTTACTAAGACTGCACTCCCCATCCCCGGCCACCCCCGCCAGCCCCCACCACTGAGGCTTGCTTTACTAAGACTGCACTCCCCATCCCCGGCCACCCCCGCCAGCCCCCACCACTGAGGCTTTGTATATTGAGATTGCACTCCCCATCCCCACCCCCACCAGCCCCCACCACTGAGGCTTTGTATACTAAGACTGCACTTCCTACCCCCGGACACCCTAAGCCAGCCACTGCCACTGCCACTGCGGCTTGCTTTACTTAGATTGCAGACTCCACCCCCGCCAACCCCCACCCCTGAGGCTTGCTTTACTAAGACTGCACTCCCCATCCCCGGCCACCCCCGCCAGCCCCCACCACTGAGGCTTTGTATATTGAGATTGCACTCCCCATCCCCACCCCCACCAGCCCCCACCACTGAGGCTTTGTATACTAAGACTGCACTTCCTACCCCCGGACACCCTAAGCCAGCCACTGCCACTGCCACTGCGGCTTGCTTTACTTAGATTGCAGACTCCACCCCCGCCAACCCCCACCCCTGAGGCTTGCTTTACTAAGACTGCACTCCCCATCCCCGGCCACCCCCGCCAGCCCCCACCACTGAGGCTTTGTATATTGAGATTGCACTCCCCATCCCCACCCCCGCCAGCCCCCACCACTGAGGCTTTGTATACTAAGACTGCACTTCCTACCCCCGGCCACCCTAAGCCAGCCACTGCCACTGCGGCTTGCTTTACTTAGATTGCAGACTCCACCCCCACCACCCCCGCCAACCCCCACCCCTGAGGCTTGCTTTACTAAGATTGCACTCCCCACCCCCGGCCAAGGATGACACACCGCAGACCACAAACATGTGTTTTCCTGATTTCCTGGGACACAGACACATGCTTTCAGTATTAACGTCACGAGCATATGCTGAAGTGTCAAGAAGACGAGAGAAAGCTCTCAGCACAGTTTAAACTGTCACAAGATATAAACACATTGAGGAGACAGGCCTTTTTATTTTTAATGGGAACATATTTATGGCAAGTGTTTCAGTGCACTTAAGAAAAACAAATGAGCCATGTGATCTACACTCTCACAGAGGACTGCAATTTGAAATGTGTTCCCACCCCAATTAACCGATTCCACCTGCCTCTCCATGTGTGACATATGCCCTGCTCTCCCCTTTGATTTCATTTATACCCTTTCTGCATGTGTGATTTCATCCGTCCCTCTACTGGCATGTCTTATATCACGTGCTGTTTGCTGCATGAGATTTTACGTGTCCCCCTCTTACATATGTTATGTCACCTGCTGGTTTCCGCATTTAATTTCACCTGTCCCCCTACTTACATTTGTTATATCACGTGGTTTCCTGCATGTGATTTCACCTGTCCCCCTAAATTGCATGTGTTATATCATGTGTTGTTTCCTGCATGTGATTTCACCTGTCCCTCTACTTGCATGTGTTATGTCACCTGCCGGTTCCTGCATGTGTGATTTCACCTCTCTCCCTACTTGAATTTATTATGCCACCTACCTGCATTTTATGTCCCCTGCTGCTTCCTGCATGTGATTTCATATGGCCTCCTCTACTTGCATGTGTTAGATCATGTCTTGTTACCTGCATGTGATTTCATCTGTCCCCCTACCTGCATGTTATGTCACTTGCTGTTTCCTGCATGTGATTTCATCTGTCCCCCTACCTGCATGTTATGTCACTTGTCGTTTCCTGCATGTGATTTCACCTGTCCCTCTACTTGCACGTGTTATATCATGTGCTGTTTCCTGCATGTGATTTCACATGTCCTCCTACTTGCATGTGTTATATAACGTGCTGCTTCCTGCATGTGATTTCACCTATCCCCACCTGCATGTTATGTCACTTGTCGTTTCCTGCATGTGATTTCACCTGTCCCTCTACTTGCATGTGTTATATCATGTGCTGTTTACTGCATGTGATTTCACATGTCCTCCTACTTGCATGTGTTATATCACGTGCTGTTTCCTGCATGTTATTTCACCTGTCCCCCTACCTGCATGTTATGTCACCTGCGGCTTCCTGCATTTGATTTCACATGTCCTCCTACTTGCATGTGTTATATAACGTGCTGCTTCCTGCATGTGATTTCACCTGTCCCCCTACCTGCATGTTATGTCACCTGTGGCTTCCTGCATTTGATTTCACCTGTCCCCCTACCTGCATGTTATGTCACCTGCGGCTTCCTGCATTTGATTTCACCTGTCCCCCTACCTGCATGTTATGTCACCTGCGGCTTCCTGCATTTGATTTCACATGTCCTCCTACTTGCATGTGTTATATAACGTGCTGCTTCCTGCATGTGATTTCACCTGTCCCCCTACCTGCATGTTATGTCACCTGTGGCTTCCTGCATTTGATTTCACCTGTCCCCCTACCTGCATGTTATGTCACCTGCGGCTTCCTGCATTTGATTTCACCTGTCCCCCTACCTGCATGTTATGTCACCTGCGGCTTCCTGCATTTGATTTCACCTGTCCCCCTACCTGCATGTTATGTCACCTGCGGCTTCCTGCATTTGATTTCACATGTCCTCCTACTTGCATGTGTTATATAACGTGCTGCTTCCTGCATGTGATTTCACCTGTCCCCCTACCTGCATGTCATGTCACCTGCGGCTTCCTGCATTTGATTTCACCTGTCCCCCACCTGTATTTTATGTCACCTGCCACTTCTGTCAAGTCTTATGTCACTTGACCCATTCATACATGTGGGATTTCCCTGCCCTCCATTTTTTAATGTTATGCCACCTGCCCACCTGCATGTGTTATGTCACACATCCCTTTCCACCATGATATGTCATCTGCCCCCTTCCTGCATGTGTGATTTCTCCTGTCCACCTATTTGCGCATGTTATGTCATCTGCCCGCTTCCTGCATGTTATTTCTCCTATCCACTTATCTGCCCCCTTTCCTGAGTGTGAAATGTCTGTCCACTTCCTGCGTGTATGATGTAACCTGGACCTCTTTGAGAAAGTGTGATTGTCCTGTCTCCTTTTCGTATGTATAGTATTGCATGCCCCTTAGAGCATGTATGATGACTCCTAGCCTCATTTTTCCTATTCACGGATTTCATGTCTCCGTTGTCACCTTCTTGTGTGATCTAAACTGTCCCCTTCCTGCATGTGCCATCTCAGTTATCCCTTTCTGCCTATGTCATGTCTCCTGCCTACCTTCATCCATGTGTCATGTCACATTACCCCTTCCTGCCTATGTCATGTCTCCTGCCTCCCTTCTTGCCTGTGTGATGTCTCCTGCCCCTCTTCTTGCCTGTGTGATGTCTCCTGCCCCCCTTCCTGCCTGTGTAATGTCTAATGCCTCTCTTCCTGCCTGTGTGATGTCTCCTACGTCCCTTACTGCCTATGTGATGTCTCCAGCCTTCCTTCCTTCCTATGTGATCTCTCCTGCCTTCCTTCCTGCCTGTGTCATGTCTCCAGCCTTCCTTCCTTCCTATGTGATCTCTCCTGCCTTCCTTCCTGCCTGTGTGATGTCTCCTGCCTTGCTTCCCGTATGTGTCACATCACATTACCCCTTCTTGAATATGTGGTCTCCCAGCTCCCTTCTGGCATGTGTCGTGATACATTACCCCTTCCTGTCTGTGATCTCTCCTGTCTACCTTCCTGCATGTGTCATGTCACATTGCCTCTTCCTGCCTATGTGATGTCTCCTGCCTTCTTTCCCACATTTATTGTGTCACATTACCCCTTCCTACCTATGTGATGTCTCCTGCCTCGCTTCCTGGATGTGTCATGTCACATTACCCCTTCCTTCCTATGTGATGTCTACTGCCTCCTTCCCAGCCTGTCTCATGTCATATTACCCCTTCATACCTGTGTGATGTATCCTGCCTCCCTTCCTGCATGTGCCATGTCACATTACTTCTTTCGGCCTATGTGATGTCTCCTGCCTTCCTTCCTGCCTACGTGATGTCTCCTGCCACCCTTCCTGCATGTGTCATGTCACAATACATGGGAACAGTCCAGTCCGAACTGCAAGGCCAGGTCCTCCATGGACTGGAAACAAGCATCCTGGGACCAGTTTCGGAGTTTCACCCCTCATCAGCCTGGCTGCCTTGAACCCAGTGGCAAAGTTAACAAGGGACCCACGTCTTGGCATACCCTGCCAACTTAGGGCGAACAAAGCAAACACAACAAGATGATGGATGGAGCGCTGAAACTTTTTAACCACTCACCCCCAGTTAAGAGGTCTGGGTTTAATCCATCGCTCTTTTGCCCACTATGCCACCACAGTTTGGAACCAGCCATATGCAAATCAGTCTTGACCCTGCTCCTCCTGTCATGTCACATTAACTCTTCCTGCCTATGTGATGTGTCCTGTCCCATTCCTGCATGTGTCATGTCACATTACCCCTTTCTTCCTATGTGATGTCTCCTGCATCCATTCCTGCCTGTGTGATGTCTCCTGCCTCTCTTCCTGCATGTCTCTCTTCCCGCATATGTCTTATCGCATTAACACTTCCTGCTTGTGTGATGTCTCCTGCCTCCCTTCCTGCATGTGTCATGTCACATTACCCCTTCCTTCCTATGTGATGTACCCTGCCTCCCTTCCAGCATGTCTCATGCCACATTAACCCTTCATACCTGTGTGATGTCTCCTGCCTCCCTTCCTACATGTGTCATGTCACATTACTTCTTCCTGCCTGTGTGATGTCTCCTGCCTTCCTTCCTGCCTAAGTGATGTCTCCTGCCTCCCTTCCTGCATGTGTCATGTAATAATACCCCTTCCTGCCTGTGTGATGTCTCCTGCCTTCCTTCCTTCCTATGTAATGTCTCCTACCTCCCTTCCTGTATACCATGTCACATTAACTCTTCCTGTTTGTGTGATGTCTCCTGGCTTCCGTCCTGCCTATATAATGTCTCCTGACCCCTTCTTGCCTGTGTGATGTCTCCTGCCCCCCTTCCTGCATGTTTCATGTCACAATACCCCTTCCTGCGTATTTGATGTCTCTTACCTACCTTCCTGCCTGTGTGATGTCTCCTGCCCCCCTTCCTGAATGTGTGATGTCTCCTGCCCCCTTCCTGCCTGTGTGATGTCTCCTGCCTTCCTTCCTGCGTGTGTGATGTCTCCTGCCCACTTCCTGCAAGTGTCATGTCACAATAGCCCTTCCTATCGATTTGATGTCTTTTGCCTACATTACTGCCTGTGTGATGTCTCCTGCACTCTTCCTGCCTGTGTGATGTCTCTTGCCCCCCTTCCTGCCTGTGTGATGTATCCTTTCTCCCGTCCTGCCTGTGTGATGTATCCTGCCTCCCTCCCTGCTTGTGGGATGTCTCCTGCCTTCCTTCCTGCCTGTGTGATGTCTCTTGCCAACCTTCCTGCCTGTGGGATGTCTCCTGCATCCCTTCCTTCCTGTGTGTTGTCTCCTGCCTTCTTTCCTGCCTGTGTGATGTCTCCTGCCTTCCTTCCTGCCTGTGTACAGGCTACTTGTGTTCAGAACGAACAATTAATCTGAAGACAGTTTAGGTAGGGTGACCAGATTCTCAAAACAAAAAACGGGGACAGGTCATAGACATAGAAGTAGGACTACGGTTTGCAGTAACCATCGACATAAAAGTAGGACTATTTTACAGCTGTCATAGACATAGAAAAAGGACTACAATTACAGCTCCCTCCACAGACCGAGATGAAGCATTACAGACAACAAATCTGCGGTCTTTTATTGGCAACCCTCTCCTTCACACAGCAGCATTAGTACTCTTTATTACATTTACACTTTTAAGGACTATAGCATATATTTGCCAAAAATCAATAAAACATCACAGGCTAGCAAACGCCAGATTTACAAGCTTTATCAATGCTCGTTTCTATAGCTGCGCGTCAGCACCACATAAAGTACAACTCACCAATGTTGCTTAGTTGCTCATGACAGAAAAGCATGGGAGGTAAACTGCGGAATGCTAAATTGCCAAATGGCAGCCATGGACCAATGTACAAAAAAAAACTTCTCTCCAGGTATTACTGCCTTAGGGTCTTAAGGGTGGCAAAGGTTGGCCGACCACACTGTCCTCCCACATTTGCGTAGTCACTGCTGAGATGTCATGTTACCTTACTGGGGTATGTAAAGTGCACTCTAGCCATTGGTATCATCTCATAGTGCAATAGTGTGAAGACCTGAGCAAAAAGCTCGAGCAGCGCTGCTCGCCTCTCCCACAGGCGTTAACCCTGCTCCTTTAAGTCCTTTCCAGCTAAACAGTTTGCCGTGATCTGAAAGGTCAGTCAAAAGGTCAAGTCATAGCTTTGATATGGAGAACACAAAGCATGCATCAATTGGTTATGAATAAAACATGCAATGAGCAATGCATTAATCCTTGCACGGTATGCTAAGGGCTACTGAAAAGTTTGTATGACTATGAATACAAGCTACAGGATGAAGAAATATTGTTTTATCCAAAGTAGAAACTTTGGCTGGCACGATGACGTAGGTGGCGCTGCGTTTAAAATGTCTCTCTTCAAAGGATTTCCCTTCTTGCTACAGCGCTCACCTCAGTGACGACACATGCCGTAAACAGTGCAAAGAGAGCATGCGCGTGCACAATGAAAAACAGGGACATTTCTGTGTTTAACGGGACACTGTTTGAAAACAGGGACATTTGAGTCACTTGGAGGAAAGTGTCGGGACACGGGGACACTTCCCCAAAAACGGGGACCGTCCTGGGAAAACGGGGACGTCTGGTCACCCTAAGTTTAGGTCAAACCATTATTAATAAGTTTCTCTCCAAGGTGTGTTTGGCAAAAGCCTTTCGTGAAGAAAAAATATTTTCTTTAAATCTATTTTTGTTTGCTTTTAAAGCTGAGTTCCCCTTAAGCTTGAATCCCTCTGTGCAATATTTGTCATCTAAGGGGGTGCCCTCCATTCCCCCCCCGAATCTTTCATCTTCATTTTTTCCGCTCATCTACCTTCTCCCCCTTGTTTCCCACCTTACGTCCTGCCCTCCACGAACCATGACACCCCACCCACTATTGCCCCCACCTTTTCCCTTCTTCCCTTCGCCTCGCCCTCCTCTTCTTTCTGTGGATGTCGTCTAACCACCACAACACAGTAGACGTAAAACATAAATAAACTGAACGTCTCTTTAAAAAAAAGGGGGGCTTTTATAACAAAAAAAACCTTTGGGGCATATTATCAAGGACAGCGTTAAAAGTATCGCCGCTTTATCGGCAGAAACTGCCGCTAAAGCGGCGATAATGGGCTTGATAATATGCTCTATGGAATTCCAATAGAAGCCCATGTTCCAGAACATGGGCTTCTATGGGAAATCTCTGCGGCATATTATCAAGCCCATTATCGCCGTTTTCTGCCGATAAAGCGGCGATAATTTTAACGCTGTCCGTGATAATATGCCCCTGAGTAATTGTACGATTTTTTTGTGTTGAATCCCAGGCCTAATATACCTTTTCCATGGAAACATTCAATTTTCGTAGATTCGTCATTGTGACACGTCTGCACAGTGAAGTTTAGTTAGAAGCTGGTGTGTTCAGGCTCTCGCCTCTTGGCAGGGACGGAATTCTGCTACACGCCCGACTCTTGCATGTGCAATTCCACCCGTGCTTCCCAGTGCACGTGAGATGTCTCCTGCCCTCTTTCTACACTGCCTGTACTCTTCCTGCGTGGAAGATATTGCCTGCCCCCTTTCTCATGTCTGATACCACCACCCCCCCCTTCTTGCATGTCTTGTGCCACCTGTTCCCTTCCTCACATATGGTTTCCCTGTCCCCTCTGCATGTAGGGTGACCAACTGACTTGAAGCCAAATCCTGGATATGGCTGTAAAATATTCAGGACAAAGGGTCAAAATTTTAGAGAAAAACTCAGAAGAAAAGGTCAGTTTTACACACACATCGAGGGAGAGGCCCCACTACACCCCACTATTCATCAATGCGTTTATTTACTATTTTTTGCATAGTAATATTCATTCACTGTGGTGTCATCGACTCCATTTGTTCTCAGTGCACTCAAATAGCCGGTCATCGAAGCCGTCTCAGTGATTACATAGAAGGGCCCTCTGCAGGCTTCCCCTCAGGTGTGACCCCACAGACCTTGCCATTAGCAGCTAGTAAAGAAATGACCGGAGAAGCAAAAACAGCGTGTGAGGAGGTAAAGCAAAGGTGACGATGAATGTTTCTGTATCATGTACTTACGCCATATCTTTACTTCAGAGGAAAAATAATTACGCCCAGCAGAAATAAGTGGCAGAACGTCTGTTACCGAGAATGATTTCAAAGACCATTTGCATGTTAATGAGCCCCTGCAGCGCCACTCTGCCTATTGCTTAAACATTTAGCCATTTTTTTCTTAGCCCCCCCCGAAATTTGGCTCTACTTGCGCCTCTGTCCCACGCAGGTGTAATACCACCTACCCCGTCCTACTTGTGTGATGTCTGCTTCCTTAGACGTGTGGTTTCCCCTTTATCGAATTGTGATGTCAGGTGCCATCTTATTAAATGTGTGACGTCACGTGCCCTTGTTCTTTCATGTGTGATGTCATATGCCCCTTTCACTCACGGTTCAGTTTGGCGTCAAAATATCGAGCAGAAAAATGCCATCCTGCAAGAACAGCCTGTTCAAAAGCTGACTGCCACAATATTGCAAATTATTAGATACAGAGAACATTTATTCTTCTTACAAACAGGAAACCTAAACTTCTTACAAATCAATACTTCACTCAGATAGCTAATCCATACCTTCTAATATTTATTTGCCTTCACAGAATTGTGGTATTGGATATTTTGACCATGATATTGACAGGACAATATTAAAAACTGGATAGTCCTATACAATGGCTATTCAACCCGCTCCCTTCCACTATTATGTTTTGACCTGTTCCCCTCACGCTTGGCCGCATATGCCGCTGACCGCGGCCCCCGCAGGGGGCCACTCGGCGGTCGGCGCCTTAGTGGCCCCGGGGCCCCGGTCACCCCTCCCCACTCCCTCCTTCGGGGGGGCGGGGGCAGGGATCCTGATTGTGCCCCCCTCCGTGTCGGGGGCCGGAAGTGACGCGAAAGGCGCGTCACTTCCGGGCCCAGGTGTGAGGGGAAGGCTATTTAGCCTTCCCCCACCCTCACTGGCGACCTCTTTATCGCCCACCTCGCCTTTTTACCCTCCCTACCGCTTACCCGGCGTGGTGTGGTGGGGTGGGGTTTTTGGCTGAACGTTTTAATGTTTTTGTTTTCGTTGCAGGCGGAGTTACAGGGCGATCTGGAAGCAGGCCGGTACAAAGGGTACCTCTGCGCGGCACCACGTGGTGCCTGAGCCAAAACGAGGAGCCTCCAGAGAGGTCCCGGAAGCCGGTCGGCGCCCCGCTAGGCCTGTGGGCGGTTGTGGGCCTGAACAACCGGGGGCTTGCTATGCGACGCTCCGCCCCGAGAGGGGGGGTGTGAGTAGAATCTCAACGGCACGTGATCGAAAAAAGAATCACTTGGGGGGCAGCACTTGCGGGTCGTTCCCGTGCTGCCCGGCTCATCAGGCGGGGCAGGTGAAGTAGATGGCCGCCTGCCCTTGGATCGCCCGTAAGATAACCCACCTATTACATATCCTGGAATTATGTAATAAATCCTGCAGCATTTGTTACCCAGTTACAACTGTGTCTTGTGTCTTCTTTGGGTAACCTAATTTGGGGGAGGGGGGAAAGCGGGGTGCCCCTGGGGGTACTATGCTCTATTCCCCCCTGTGTGATATACCGTTCACTCTTGTTCTGTGGTACATTTTTAGGTCGAACATAGCGCACATGCGCTGTCTGGAAGACCTGGTGTAGTCGATAAAGGACTTTGCTCCCTTCTGCTGCTTACCATTGGTTCACTGCAGTGCCGCTCTTGGTTGCTGTATTCTAAGTGGTTCACGTCCTTTTATGGCAGAGGAGCACTTTCTAAGTACAGTATCCTTCCGCTTGAATTCTTTATCTGTTGTTTCTGAGATCTGTTTTTTGTAATTATTGCAGCTTGGCATGTCAAAGTTTATCTTCAAACACGACGGCCCTGCATTTCTTTTGTTGTGCACGGCGCGGCTCCTCTTGAAACATACTTTCACTTTCAGCGTGGCGCTGATGAAACGGGGGCCTTGCTTCATCATTTACTTGCAGCTCACGGCCATGGTGTGCTGCAGGCAGTCGCGTTCCTGCATGTGCGGATTGGGAGGTTTAGAGCACGCGGCGGCTCGGCTTCAAGCATACTTTAAGTGTCAGTGCTTTTCACATGCTTCATTATGAGGCTGCGGGATCTCTGCTCTCCTTGTTTCAGCCTTTGCTCGCCATCTCTTCTGATTTCTTTTATTTCCTTTCCCGGACCACCTCGTGGTCCCATTTGCAGTTTGGCCCCTCCAAGGAAGTTAAAAAAAGATCGAAAGTAAAAACGGAGGAGGAAAAAGTGAGGTTTTTAGGCCTAAAGCTCTTTTAGAGGCAAAGGGAGAATCGTTGTGAGGTGCAGGCTTCTCCTGTTGCCTCCTTCCCGCCCCTTCACTCTATTTCTCACCGTGTGAAGATGTCGGGCGAAAGAGGAGCCTGGAAAAGGACAGATGGGGGCTCCCCACACCCGCCTCTCATTTTACTTTCTCTTGTAAGAGCACCACTCCGCCAAAGCCAAGTAAACCAATCAAAAACACTCCGTGGTTTTCCTGCCCCATCCGGTCGGGCCCCTCCAGGCACAGTCCACTGGCTTTACGTGGTCTCCAGCTTATCCCTGAGCCGCCGGCCCCGTCGATCCGCTGTGTCTGCTTCAGAACTCCGAGTTTATTTGCAACCCCCTTTTCCTTGCAACACTTCGCAATGCTGTGTTTTAGCTTTGCGATTATGTATAACTCCGGGGTCTCCAACCCTTTTGTGATGAGACTTATTTATGTCCAAGGAAAATCATCCCGCGCTGTTCACATCATCCACGTTCTAATAGTGACCACATTGGACTAGACTGCATTGGTGGCACCATATGCAAAATTTCAAGCAATGATCACACCCGTGAGTCAAGCTTGGTTGCAGCAGTAACGTTAAAAAAAGATTTTGTCAGTATGAAAAGCTGATGTATGGGCAACACATGCCAGCCACAGCTGCAATGCTCCTGGCACAAACCTAATTAATAGTTATAAGCACCCCCTGTTAAAAGTGTGGACTATTGCAGTGTTCACTCATTTAGGGGTCTATTTCGATCTGTGACTGGGGTGCATGTTTTGCCATTGTGCAACATTCCGTCCATCATCTTGTGTGTTTTGCTGTTCGCCCTAGGTGGGAAGGGTATACCCAGACGTGGGTCCCGTGCTCACTACGCCACTGGAGTCAAGCTATTCTGGCTGAAGAGGGGTTAAACCCCGAAGCCGGTCCTAGGATGCTTGATTCTGGTCCAGGGAAGACATGGCTTGGCAGTTCGGGCTGGAATATTCCCATGAGGCACAGGGTCAAGACTGATTTGCATATGGCCATGTCTGAACTGAGGTTGCGTGGTGAGCAAAATAACGATGGATTAAACCCAGATATGTTACTGGGGGTGAGTGTTTTGCCAATGTGCAACATTCCGTCCATCATCTTGTGTGTTTTGCTGTTCACCCTAGGTGGGAAGGGTATGCCCAGACGTGGGTCCCTTGCTCACTACGCCACTGGAGTCAAGCTATTCTGGCTGATGAGGGGTGAAACCCCGAAGCCGGTCCTAGGATGCTTGATTCTGGTCCAGGGAAGACATGGCTTGGCAGTTCGGGCTGGACTGTTCCCATGAGGCACAGGGTCAAGACTGATTTGCATATGGCCATGTCTGAACCGAGGTTGCGTGGTGAGCAAAATAACGATGGATTAAACCCAGATATGTTACTGGGGGTGAGTGTTTTGCCAATGTGCAACATTCCGTCTATCATCTTGTGTGTTTTGCTGTTCGCCCTAGGTGGGAAGGGTATGCCCAGACATGGGTCCCTTGCTCACTACGCCACTGGAGTCAAGCTATCCTGGCTGAAAAAGGGTGAAACCCTGAAACCGGTCCTAGGATGCTTGATTCTGGTCCAGGGAAGACATGGCTTGGCAGTTCGGGCTGGACTGTTCCCATGATGCACAGGGTCAAGACTGATTTGCATACGGCCATATCTGAACTGGGGTGGCGTGGTGAGCAAAATAACGATGGATTAAACTCAGATCTGTGACTGGGGTGAATGTCTTGCCAATGTGCAACATTCCGTCCATCATATTGTGTGTTTTGCCATCTAACTATAACAGCCCTGAAACCTATGTTTTTTTTCAGTGAATTTCTAAGGTTTTTTAAATGCTTATTCCTAACTGTAACATGTCTGAAACCTATGTTTTTTTCAGTGAATTTCGAAGGTTTTTTAAATGATAATTTTTAAATGTAATAATAGTTATATATTTGTTATACTGATTTTCTACAGTTTTTTAACTGTTTATTTTTACATATTTTTTTAAAATTACATTATATATTTGGAATATAAATGGGAATAAAAATGTTTTTTAAAATATTGAAACTGACATATTGTTTTTTTTTGTTGAATGTATAAGTGTACAACTATAAGTGTGTTGGTTAGTTAGGGGACTGCGTGCATAGTGTTTAGGGGTTTGAAGCAGTTCATGTGCTACGGCCTGGCTCAGTGCATGAGTACTTGGGTACTGACTGAATGATTAGAGTACTGCAAGGAGAGTGCCTCGGTGAATTTATAAGTGGTTGGGTTTTGGTGCAGTGAATGGATTAGTACATGATGCTGAATGGGTCACTAGAGGAGTGCAAGGGGAGTGACAGGGTGTTTGCTGGAAGTGTATGAATACTGACTTCCATACGCTAACATTGACTGGTTTCACTTGGAAATTCTTCTAAGTGTGGAGTTTTGGAACTTTAAAATATTCATCTATAATCAGCTGAACTACGAATTCCCGATTTACTCACCTGTTATCAGGAGAGACGTCAGTGCTGCATCTTTGAGCCCAGTACTGATCCTGAAAAGTAATTCTAACCGTACTTAATAGTAACTTGAATTTCCTTCCATAGGATATCATTGCTTGCTTTTTGCTGAAAAAGTTTCTGTGTCGATTTTTGAAATTTACAAATATTCTCTAAAAATCGTGCCAACGATAAAAACGTAATTACTTGCCTGTTTTAGATAGAGGTCCCAGTGCTGAACCTAGGAGTCCAGCACTGGATTAAAAAAGTCACGTGATCATTCTTTACCTGCGAATTGAATTTCCTTCCATAGGATAACATTGGTAAATCCAACTGAAAAAGTTTCTGTCAACTTTTAAAATACAATAATATTCCTTAAAAATCACTACTGTAACCAAAACACTTTTACTTAACTGTTTACAGCTCATGTATTGGGACTGAATCTAGGATCCAGTCCTGTGGTTAGAAAAGTAATCTACAAAGTAACTAATTGCATTTAACCAGAAATTCCCATTGAGCTCAATGTTGCATTGTGTTTGAAATTGTGTTGCCTATTGCAACAAACAGTAACTATTGCATTCAAAAAGTCTATTGCCTATTTGAAAAGTATTTAACTAAAGTAACTCATCCTGAGAAAGTATATTTTGATACCTTGTTGGTTCTAAAATAAAACAACTATATCTTTTGATACAAAACAATTGGCCTAGAGTTCAGTTCTTGAGTGTGTGAGACCATTTGCTGACTGAGTGTGTACAACAAATGCTTTACACTATCCTCTGATACTGCCTTACTGCTCGACCAAGCTACCACTTTAGAAAGTAAGGTTATATCTAACTTTAACCTCTACCAAACCTATGGGGACTGGGAACTCTATACATACTGTACCTTACTTTGGTCCAGTTTATATAGAGCCACTTTCCTACACCATCCCCTCCCTTCACCACTGTGTAAACATGCCCTTTGTCCGTTTTAATTTGGGAGATTAAGTCCCCTTGAATCCTGAGTGTCCCTAGGGTCCAAGTAGCCCACTAGGTAACTCCAGTAAGCGCCACAGAGCTGCGTTGCAGAGAGGTGTAAAAAGGGGCACAGCCTGGGCACCTTTCTGAAACACAGCGCAGTGGCGCTTCCTGGAAGCACCTTGTGGGTTAGTTAGCCCCCAGGGGCCCTCAGGATTGAAGGGGAATTATTTCCCCAACTTAAAATGCACCACAGGGCGTGTTTTCACACGTCACCTAGGGCCCCATCCCCTCCCTTCACCACTGTGTATACGCGCCATGTGGCCGTTTTAATTTGGGAGATTAAGTCCCCTTGAATCCTGAGTGTCCCTTGGGTTCAACAAGCAAACTAGCCCACTAGGTACCTCCAGTAAGCGCCACAGAGCTGCGTTGCAGAGAGGTTTAAAAAGGCTCACGGCCTGGTCCACCTCTCTGAAACACAGCGCAGTGGCGCTTACTGGAAGCACCTGGTGGGCTAGTTGTCCCCCCCGGGGCTCTCAGGATTGAAGGGGAATTATTTCCCCAACTTAAAACACGCCACAGGGTGTGTTTGCACACGTCACCTCAGGCCCTGTCCCCTCCCTTCCCCACTGTGTAAACACGCCCTGTGTCCATTTTAAGTTGGGAGATTAAGTTCCCTTGAATCCTGAAGGTCCCTAGGGTCAAAGTAGCCCACTCGGTACCTCCAGTAAGCACCATTGCAGAAAGGTGTAAAAAGGGGTACGGCCTGGACCACCTGTCTGCAATTCAGCACAATGGCGCTTATTGGAAGCACCTGGTGGGCTAGTTGGCCCCCAGGGGCTCTCAGGATTGAAGGGGAATTATTTCCCCAACTTAAAACACGCCACAGGGTGTGTTTGCACACGTCACCTCAGGCCCCGTTCCCTCCCTTTGCCCCTGTGTAAATGTGCCCTGTGTCTGTTTTAAGTTGGGAGATTAGGTCCCCTTGAATTCTGAAGGTCCCTAGGGTCAAACTAGCCCACTAGGTACCTCCAGTAAGCGCCACAGAGCTGCATTGCAAAGAGGTGTAAAAAGGGGTGAGGCCTCTGAACACCTCTCTGCAACGCAGCTCCCTGGCGCATACTGGAGGTACCTGGTGGGCTACTTGGTCCCCAGGGACCCTCAAGATTAAAGAGTAATTAATTCCTCAACTTAAAACGCCCCACAGGGCGCGTTTGCACAATGGTGAAGGAAGGGGGCGGGGCCTGAGGTGACATGTCTGCAAACACGCCCTGTGGCACGTTTTAAGTTGGAGAATTAATTCCTCCTCAATCCCGAGGGTACCTAGAGGCCAACTAGCCCACCAGGTACCTCCAGTATGTGCCAGAGAGCTGCGTTGCAGAGAGGTGTTCAGAGGCCACGCCCCTTTTTACAACACTCTGCAACGCAGCTCCGTGGCTCTTACTGGAGGTACCTGGTGGGCTAGTTGGCCCCCAGGGACCCTCAGGATTGAAGAGGAATTAATTCCTGAACTTAAAACGCGCCACAGGGAGTGTTTGCACACATATCACCTCAGGCTCCACCCCCTCCCTTCATCACTGTGCAAACGCACCCCGTGGCGCGTTTTAAGTTGGGGGATTACCTCCCCTTGAATCCTGAAGGTCCCTGGGGTGCAACTAGCCCACCAGCTACCTCCTTTAAGCGCCACAGAGTTGCGTTGCAGAGATGTGTAAAAAGGGACGTGGCCTCAGAACACCTCTCTGCAACGCAGCCCCCTAGCGCATACTGGAGGTTTCTGGTGGGCTAGTTGGCCCCCAGGGACCCCCTGTATTCAAGGGGAATTCGTTCCTGGCGCATTTGCAGAGTGCTGCAAGAAGGGGGCGTGTGTGGCCCCTTCTTTTCCTAATATTTTGGCCGTAGGGACCCCATCCCCTAGGGCCTGACACCTTTTTTTAAATCTTATTTTTGAAGGGGGCCGCGTGGCCCCCCTCCCGAGGCCCGTAATTGGCCCCAAGTACCCCATTTCCCGTGGCTGCTTTGCCCCCCTCCTTAGGCCAATTATGGACCCGCGGACCCTATCCCCCGGGCCGGCCTTTGTTTACTTTTTTTTATTTATTCATTTATTTATTTAAAATTTGAGGAGGGCCACTAATAGCCCCGGGGACCCCATCCCCCGGGGCTGGCCCTCTCCGTTGAGGACCTTGGGGGGGTGCCCAATACCCCCACAGTCCCGCCGGCTCGTCGGCTCCTGTAGGAGCCGGCATTGCTTTTCCACATGGGGAGCTGTGCAGATGCAGCTCCCCATGTGGAAAAGCTATCGTCTTTGGTATTTGGAAGAGAGAGCAGGATTCCTGCTCTCTCTTCCAAATACCAAAGCGGTTTGCAATGACAGGGCCGGAGCTGCGAGGCTCCCGCCCTGCCATAGCAAACTACAGTGTCCCGGGTGGCACTGGGGGGGTGGTGGTCCCCAGGGCCATCAAAGGCTCCAGGAGGGGGGCTGCGCAGCCCCCCTCGCCAAAATTTACAAAGCCCCGAGGGTGGTGGTCCCGGGGCTGGGGGCTCTGTCACAGACCCCCCAATTTGAATATTTAGAGCTCCGGGGAGATGGCGGTCCACGGGGCATGTGGGGGGGCTTGAGCCCCCCACACAGGTTTTTCTATTTTTTTTTCTTCTAAAAGCCCCGGGGGCTGATGGTCCCCTGGGCTGTGGAGGGACTGTGAGCCCCCCGCATATATTGACAAAAAGCCACAGGGGTGGTGGTCCCTGGGGCTTGGGGGGCCTTTGAGCCCCCACCCATGTTTTTAAAAACCCCAGGGGGTGGCAGTCCCCAGGGCTAGGGGGGGCTGAGAGCACCCCCACATAATTTTATAAAGCCCCGGGGGGGTGGCAGTCCCGATGGCTGAGGGGCCCCTCTGGGCCCCCCATTACATTATGCAAATTGCCCCCGGGACTTGGCCCCCCCGGGGGCTAATTAACAATGAAGCGTGGGAGCCCGCGCTTTGTTTTTTTACAAATTTCGGCCGAAATTCGTGCTGGGTGCGCGAATCTCGCCGATTTTTAAAAAAAACAAATTCTTTTTTTGGGCCCCGGGCAGGCCTAGGGGGTCAGGGTGTTTCTACCCTGCCCCCTTTTTGCGTTTTTCGTTTTCTTTCACTGCTTTCTTGTGCCTTGGTTCTACGGAGGCACAAGATGGCTGCCAACACTTCCTGGTTTGAAGTGTTGACAGCCAATTAGCATAAAGCTCGTGCTCAGGAGGATCCGCGGCCCTAGATATATATGTGATTTTGATTTTGATATTCTCAGGAACTACTGAACGGATTTACACCATTTAACCAAAAGGCACGACTGATCCAAGGTCTACCTTTCTGCCAAATTTGGTGTAATTCCGTTCAGCAGTTCGGGCTGTAGCTGCGATGAAAGGTTCCCATGGCAAATTGCATGTGGAAAACACGTTTTGGGACCCCCCTTTTTACTCGGCCCCAACTTGACGAATCACCCCGAGACTTTCAGGATAGGAGCGGACCGGAGCGCCTCACCAGTTTTGAAAATTTCGCGAAGATTCGTCAACCGGCGCCAAAGTTATTCCAAATAGAATGTTGCGGATTTCCTATGGATAATAGGTCCTAACTATAACTACCTACTGGCGACCTATCCCAACATACACAAATTACTTCATATGGAAGGTGTTAGAAATGGGATTTCTGGTTGGCTAAGGCTGGCGCCAAAGTCAGGCAGAAACCACCACTCTAGTCAGGGCAAGGAAGTTACACGCCAAAGATAACCCCTGCTCACCCCCTTGGTAGCTTGGCACGAGCAGTCAGGCTTATCCCGGAGGCGATGTGTAAAGCGTTTGCGCGCGCACCCAGCAACAACACCCAAGGCCCACCACAAAGGAAACTCCACACAAGGTATTCTATAAAAATAACCTTTGTATTATACACAACACATTAGATAAAAACACACACTCTACAATGTGCCAACAGGCACGGGCAGAATTTACAAGGGATTATATGTACAGGGGACAGGGCCACATGGACCACTGTCAGGAATTAGCACTTTTGGAACATAGGAATAATACTGTAGTACAAAATAGCAAATGTAGCACACAACCAGTGACTACTGGTATCAGGTAAGTACCACCTACGCAACCCTAACCACCTTAGGAAAAATACTGCGCAGGGAACCAGGACCTCACTAGCACCACCTGTACTAGGAGAAAACAACCACCTAAGTATCACAATACCTGTAGGGGTAAACGCACATTACACATGATGCATCACATTCAGAGGTGTAGGGAAGGAAAACACATGATGCATAAAATACATTCAGCGGTGTAAGAACAAGGCACATGACGCATAAAAACACATTCAGAGGTGCAGGTAGGAACAACTGCGCAAAAACTCACATAAGCCACCACCTGTGGCAGTACCTAGGCCAACTGGCCTTGCAGGGGGCTAGGGCGCCCTTTGTCTCAAAGTCAGGGCAAGATTGCGCAGGCTGCGCAAGCCCCCAGCGTGGAGGGGCACAACCTAAACGTAGCAGCTGCCCACTAAGTGCTGGGCAGCTGGGAAAGGAGCATGGGCACCACTGTGCTTTTTAAGACAAATATGGCATGCCTTGGAGCCTCCCTGGGCTCTGCCAAAAAGAATGCCCCCAAGTGTTGGGAGTCCTGCGCAGGGACTCGAGAAATGATGCCCCCAGACGTTGGAGTCCCCTCTGGGACTCAGAATCACCAACGAAATGCCCCCGAATAACGTGGGAGCCTCATGGGCTCTGAAAACACCTGGGCACCGCGTTAGAGCCTCCCGGGGCTCGGTGAACACTTAGTCCCCCTTCGTTGGAGTCCTTCTCATGGACTCAAAAAGAATAATGCCCCCAGAACCTCGCAGGCTCTAAAAACAAGAATGCCCCCAAGTTGCTGGTCCCCTGATCGGAGGGAGGGAGCCTCGTCGGAGCGGCCCACTGCCAAGCGGGGCCGCTCGGGAATGATCACCGGTGCTCCTCTCTGTTGGAGCACCACCAGCGTTCTCGTTAGGGTGGCCCCCGTGGGAGCGGCCCGCTACTGCGGCGCCGCTGGGGGGGGGGCAGGGCAGAGTCTACCACCCACACGGAGTCCCACTTACCTGGGACTCCCGCGTGGTCTCTCACAGCTCTTCTCAGGGCCCCGGGGCGCAGGGTAGGCTCCTGCCAGATCCGGGGCTTTCAACCCAGCCGCCAGTCTTCGGTGGGAGGCGGGGTAGGGCCCCGCCCTCCTACTTCCTGATCCGGTTGTCCCGGCGGCCCGCCCCCGGCACGCCTGACTTCCTGGATGTCCCGGGCTGCAGCGGTGATTTTTAAATCTTGGCAATGAGAGGGGTAGGCTCCCCCGTAGATGCGGTATACGGCGGGGTGGGCACCCGCCGTAAGAATAAGCAAATAAGCGGGGTGGGCACCCGCAAGCACACCACTATGCGGGGTGGGCACCCGCCAATTAAATAATTAATTAAGCGGGGTGGCTCCAGCTCGATCGGAAAAGACGGGGCAAATGCCGGGTGGGCACCGGCTTTCAGCAATAAAGCGCTCCTGAGAGCTACAGGTAAATCCAAGCACTTTGGGGGAAAGAAAAGAGCTTCCAGGCGCTTAGGGGTGCCAGTAAACACCTAAGTCCAGCAAAGTTCTTCCCTGCATGCAGCAGGGCAGGGGTGGGGGGCAAGGCTGGACCCAGAGCCAGCTCACTTGGCCTCCAGGCAGGGAGGTAGTCCAAGTGGCGGTCCTCTGGTCCAGCAGCAGCAGCAGCCCCCCTCAGGTAAGATCCTGGCAGAGAACAGTTTCTGTGGGGACACAGCCCCATTTTTATACAGTAAAACCCTTTGTTCTGGGTTCAGGGTGAGGGGGAAAACCAGTCGCAGCTGGTTGGGGAGCACCCTTGATGTGCTCAGCCCCTCACTCTATTCACTGGCAGGGCTAGGGTCGTCAGTCGCACCACAGGGGGCGGAGCCAGCATTGTGTGTTGAAAACCCTGCCCTATTCAGGACCCAGGTGTACTCCTCCCACCCATCTAGCTGCTGATCTCCCCATTCACCACTGGGTGACTCATTCTGACTCTGGGGACTCCCTAGCCCGTCACATGACATGACCAGCCAATCACGCGACAAGGCACACATTTCACACTGCACACCGAAGTGCCCACTTCTAGAAGTGGCACTTCCACACTAGGTACATGCACGCCGCACACATCATCGTGCAGCATTCAATCCCACGAGTCCGCACATACCAGACTCGGGCCTGCACACCCCACGCATCAGGAACTACTAGGGACACATACATTCCCCATGCATTCCTATGGGAGAGCAGGCCTATCTCACCACAGGCACTCAGAGTGCGCACGCACTCTACCCTGGGACACAGGGAAAGTGCGCAGAAACAAAAAATCACCACACCAAGTCACCAATAAAAAGCAAAAAGTTCAGGGGTGAACCTGCCAGAAGGGCCAAGTCCAACACAACCCCCTTCCAGCCAAAACGCAGGGCAGACCAATCACCACCGTGATGGACTTCCCTGCTTGGGGCGATAGAACACGGACGCGGGCCCGCAACTGCAGGGACACCCTCCGGTTCTACGCCACGGTGAACTCATGGAATTCTTTCTAACACCACTGTCTGGACCAACTGGGTTACCCCACTGGTACTCCCAAGCTGTCCGCGGCCAAGACCAGGCCCTAGGCCACCCAGGTGCCACCGGTCTTTGCCTAATCACAGAGTGGGGGGTAGTAACCCCTGGCACATAGCGGCCATTCTCCACTCTTTCTCTCTGCAAGACAGGACTAGACTGCCACTGGTTCTCCAGCCTAGGGTCTACACCCTCAGGCGGACCAGGAGTCTCAGGGAAGGCTCTCCTCCCCCCACCTCTTCTCCTAGGGTTCCTCCTCCTTCGGCAAGGGGTACACCTAGAACGCCATTCCAACCCAGGGTTTAACCCCTCAGGTTGTACCGGGGCCAGAGGTGGGCTCTCCTACCCTCTGCACCCCCTTCCAGAGCCCTGCTCCCTACCAACTGGGGCGGTACCTCTGGAAGAAGAACAGGTCGGGACGCTGGTTACAGACGTCCCACCCTTCAGGTCAGGCTGATCCCGAACCTGGCCTTCCAACCTCTGGCCTAGAACCTTTGGTGGAATAATCGCCTGGCACTCCAGGACTTTTGGGGATTTCCACTCCATCCCCCTGAGGCTATCAAATGACACATATGTCGAGCGACTGTCTGTCTGGCGCTGATCTCCCGTCCCCTGTCCACCTGACAATGCGCGGAGATCCCCCAGAACAGAAGTGGTGCCACCCTGGTCACTTCACGGGATCCTAGCCCAACTGGGTAGTCCCTGACCCACAGGCTCTTCCACTGGGGAACTCATCCCCCAATCACTCCTCACGCTGGACTCCTGTACCCTCCCTACCGGAGCAGTACTGCCAGACACTAGAACCACAGGAGCCCTGTTTACAGGCGCTCCAGGTCCTCCACTCGCTAAGAGATCTTCCTCAAGTGGACTAACAGGACAGCCTAGGTCCCCAACTTGGTGTTCCCTCAAGAAACTATCCAAGTCCTGAGGCAGGGTTTCGTGCGTCTGGGGACCCTCGGTCACCCTCTCACTCCTGCTCCACTGAGCCAGGCAGTGAGCCCCTACACCCTCCTCGCTATCCTGGGGCCTAGCTGGGCTACACCGAGCCTCTTCCACCACGCTGGGCTGGAAGATACCTGAACCACTACTTTTGGATTCACTCCCTAATGACTCTAGAGAACCTCTAGCCCTTTCCCAGCGCTCTGCTTCATCTCCAAGCTCAAATGGCGCAGACAATCCACACCCCAACAGGTGTTGGCGCAACCCCGGCACACAACAACTGAGCAGGTGTTCTTTGAGAACCAGATCACACAGTTTATCTTAATCAGATTCTGCGGGAACTCTTATCCCATCAAACAGTGCATCCTCACATTCATCCACAAACTCCTCCCAAGACTGGTGAGACAGTTTCCTACTGCCCCTGAATTTCAACCTTAACTCCTCCTCCTGGGAAACAGGTACCAGACTGGGGGAACTGGGATTGGGATTTCCTACACTGGAATCTATCTGGCTGCTACCACTGGACTCAACCCTCCCTGGGGAGTCCAGAAAACCACAACTGCGCTCAGGGGATAACCTACCCTCCAGAGCTAGTTTCTCTCTGGCAAAGGCCCTTTCAGCCTCCGCCATCTGTCTTTTGACCTCCAGCTGCGCCATAGCCTGGGCATGCTGCAACCTGAGCTTTTCTAACGTCAGCTGGTGCTCCCTTTCTTTCCTCCTATCTTCCCACTCCTCTGGGGACAGGGAAAGGGATGAGGCGCTGCCTCCTACTCTGGACCCAGCAAGGGACTCCCTACCTATGGGGTCTTCACTCTCTACTGGCGTCCAGGTATTGTCATCCTCTACCTCCTCTTCTGAATCTTCAGGGCTCCCCACAGACCCACCACCCTCCAGGTGTGAGGCCCGGGCCCTTTCCATACTGTGCTCAAGATCCCATGGACCCTTTTGCCATAGGACCAGGTGGTCCTGAAGTTCGTACAGAGTGTCGGACTCTCCCCCTGTACAGGACCTTTCTAACTCCTGCCTCTGGCGCCAAGCTAGCTCATAGGGATCACAAGCAGGCTCCATTCTGGCAGACGTTCTAGAGAAAAGATCACACAGGGAACCTAGGGGTCTGCGTCTAACACAAAAGTACACAATTCACAAAAAGATTCAACAAGCTCTCTATCCCAGAGAACTCACACTCACTTGCCTAGTGCCACACACCATTCATCCACACACAACCCTCCCCTCGGACTGGTAAGGCAGTTTCTACCACCCCTGATTCCTCAACCTGACCACCACGTGACACAGGTACCAACTCTGGGCGCAGGGCGAGGGACAAATGTACAGGACACTATTATGCTGCCACCACTGGATCCCACCCTCTGGTGAATCCAGAAAACACAATGCACTTAGGGGGATGATCTACCCTCCCGAGCTAGGGACACCTAACTCACAGTGCACAAGAAACACATTTCCAAAGAAATGACATTTAAAAACAAACTTAGAACAATAATCCCTATACCATGTGATTTATCTAAATGCAGAGTTTTGTAGTGCGGCCAGTTGCTGCTGCGGTACAGCGCAAACGCAAGTCCAAATCCCACCGCTGCCACCAATGTTAGAAATGTGATTTCTGGTTGGCTAAGGCTTGCGCCAAAGTCAGGCAGAAACCACCACTCTAGTCAGGGCAAGGAAGTTACACGCCAAAGATAACCCCTGCTCACCCCCTTGGTAGCTTGGCACGAGCAGTCAGGCTTATCCCGGAGGCGATGTGTAAAGCGTTTGCGCGCACACCCAGCAACAACACCCAAGGCCCACCACAAAGGAAACTCCACACAAGGTATTCTATAAAAATAACCTTTGTATTATACACAACACATTAGATAAAAACACACACTCTACAATGTGCCAACAGGCACGGGCAGAATTTACAAGGGATTATATGTACAGGGGACAGGGCCACATGGACCACTGTCAGGAATTAGCACTTTTGGAACATAGGAATAATACTGTAGTACAAAATAGCAAATGTAGCACACAACCAGTGACTACTGGTATCAGGTAAGTACCACCTACGCAACCCTAACCACCTTAGGAAAAATACTGCGCAGGGAACCAGGATCTCACTAGCACCACCTGTACTAGGAGAAAACAACCACCTAAGTATCACAATACCTGTAGGGGTAAACGCACATTACACATGATGCATCACATTCAGAGGTGTAGGGAAGGAAAACACATGATGCATAAAATACATTCAGCGGTGTAAGAACAAGGCACATGACGCATAAAAACACATTCAGAGGTGCAGGTAGGAACAACTGCGCAAAAACTCACATAAGCCACCACCTGTGGCAGTCCCTAGGCCAACTGGCCTTGCAGGGGGCTAGGGCGCCCTTTGTCTCAAAGTCAGGGCAAGATTGCGCAGGCTGCACAAGCCCCCAGCGTGGAGGGGCACAACCTAAACGTAGCAGCTGCCCACTAAGTGCTGGGCAGCTGGGAAAGGAGCATGGGCACCACTGTGCTTTTTAAGACAACTATGGCATGCCTTGGAGCCTCCCTGGGCTCTGCCAAAAAGAATGCCCCCAAGTGTTGGGAGTCCTGCGCAGGGACTCGAGAAATGATGCCCCCAGACGTTGGAGTCCCCTCTGGGACTCAGAATCACCAACGAAATGCCCCTGAATAACGTGGGAGCCTCGTGGGCTCTGAAAACACCTGGGCACCGCGTTAGAGCCTCCCGGGGCTCGGTGAACACTTAGTCCCCCTTCGTTGGAGTCCTTCTCATGGACTCAAAAAGAATAATGCCCCCAGAGCCTCGCAGGCTCTAAAAACAAGAATGCCCCCAAGTTGCTGGTCCCCTGATCGGAGGGAGGGAGCCTCGTCGGAGCGGCCCACTGCCAAGCGGGGCCGCTCGGGAATGAACACCGGTGCTCCTCTCCGTTGGAGCGCCACCAGCGTTCTCGTTAGGGTGGCCCCCGTGGGAGCGGCCCGCTACTGCGGCACCGCTGGGGGGGGCAGGGCAGAGTCTACCACCCACACGGAGTCCTGCTTACCTGGGTCTCCCGCGTGGTCTCTCACAGCACTTCTCAGGGCCCCGGGGCGCAGGGTAGGCTCCTGCCGGCTACGGGGCTTTCAACCCAGCCGCCAGTCTTCGGTGGGAGGCGGGGTAGGCTCCCGCCCTCCTACTTCCTGATCCGGTTGTCCCGGCGGCCCGCCCCCGGCACGCCTGACTTCCTGGATGTCCCGGGCTGCAGCGGTGATTTTTAAATCTTGGCAATGAGAGGGGTAGGCTCCCCCGTAGATGCGGTATACGGCGGGGTGGGCACCCGCCGTAAGAATAAGCAAATAAGCGGGGTGGGCACCCGCAAGCACACCACTATGCGGGGTGGGCACCCGCCAATTAAATAATTAATTAAGCGGGGTGGCTCCAGCTCGATCGGAAAAGACGGGGCAAACGCCGGGTGGGCACCGGCTTTCAGCAATAAAGCGCTCCTGAGCGCTACAGGCAAATCCAAGCGCTTTGGGGGAAAGAAAAGCGCTTCCAGGCGCTTAGGGGTGCCAGTAAACACCTAAGTCCAGCAAAGTTCTTCCCTGCATGCAGCAGGGCAGGGGTGGGGGGCAAGGCTGGACCCAGAGCCAGCTCACTGGGCCTCCAGGCAGGGAGGTAGTCCAAGTGGCGGTCCTCTGGTCCAGCAGCAGCAGCAGCCCCCCTCAGTCAAGATCCTGGCAGAGAACAGTTTCTGTGGGGACACAGCCCCATTTTTATACAGTAAAACCCTTTGTTCTGGGTTCAGGGTGAGGGGGAAAACCAGTCGCAGCTGGTTGGGGAGCACCCTTGATGTGCTCAGCCCCTCACTCTATTCACTGGCAGGGCTAGGGTCGTCAGTCGCACCACAGGGGGCGGAGCCAGCATTGTGTGGGGAAAACCCTGCCCTATTCAGGACCCAGGTGTACTCCTCCCACCCATCTAGCTGCTGATCTCCCCATTCACCACTGGGTGACTCATCCTGACTCTGGGGACTCCCTTGCCCGTCACATGACATGACCAGCCAATCACGCGAAAAGGCACACATTTCACACTGCACACCGAAGTGCCCACTTCTAGAAGTGGCACTTCCACACTAGGTACATGCACGCCGCACACATCATCGCGCAGCATTCAATCCCACGAGTCCGCACATACCAAACTCGGGCCTGCACACCCCACGCATCAGGAACTACTAGGGACACATACATTCCCCATGCATTCCTATGGGAGAGCAGGCCTATCTCACCACAGGCACTCAGAGTGCGCACGCACTTTACCCAGGGACACAGGGAAAGTGCGCAGAAACGAAAAATCACCACACCAAGTCACCAATAAAAAGCAAAAAGTTCAGGGGTGAACCTGCCAGAAGGGCCAAGTCCAACAGAAGGTGCCGCATAAGGTAGAAAATATTCGTCTTTTTATTCAATCGCTTTCGGGTGCAAACAGGAATCAGCATGAAAATCACCAGCAGTAATGCCAGACGCGTTTCGGATCGTCATGTCCCTTCATCAATGGCAGCTATGCTGGGAGATCCTGAGTGGATCATTTGATCTCTAAATAAACCACTATACAATGATATTGTCTATACTATGATATTGTGGCTTACATAATCGGTCCTTCTAACACTGCATTTTGAGAGAGCCCAGGGGGTTAGCTACCTGCGGCAAACGTCTGTTTAAGTCTAGTTTCAGGACATATTAATCTGAAATAACTTGGTTAACGCACTTCCTGGTAATACTTGTATGAAATCTTTAACAGGTTTGAATGATCATAAAATAGCTCAGATGATTAGCATGACTGTGGCAAAGCACCGCATTTACCGTCTGCGTCACGCATTTCTAGTCTGTGTAAGGTAGCTCAGTGTAAGATAGCTCAGTGAGTAAATACTTTGTTGCAGACACCCTTCTGCGAACTGCAGGTCGCAAGCTACAGTCCAGTCAGCTAGGTACTTTCTGCAAAAGGGCGAGTGCAGTCTGAAGGAATGTGTTTTTAGCCAATCCTTCAAAAATTAAGGTTGACAAATGGACATGGGTAGTAATAAACAAATTATTAAGTGGCAAAACAAGTTTGCAACTCCTGAACACATTTTAAGAGACATTGTTATCACACACCATCTATTTCCCCCAAAAAGTTTCTGGATCAACTAATGCAAGTTTTAGAATCAATTCACAGCTGGCTCGAAAATGAAAAGACAATTTGCACCAAAAGCAATATTTCTCAGTGATCTCCGAAATATGTACCCAGAAAGAAGCTAGAGTCACATCAATTTCGACAGATGACAGCGGTGCGGAAGCGGGCGTGGGCTGCTGGGCATGGAGGCAGCAGAGCAATGTGATAAAAGGATGAGCCGGCACTGGGCTGGGACTGTGGTGGGGACACGCGTGATCATTTTAGTCAATCATGTCCCTGTGGGGGTGTTAGCCAGCTTCCTGAGCGGCATTGACCTTTGGGGTCACACTATTGGTGGTTAGTGACAGGAACAATTTACGTGGTCGGACTGGCACATAAAATAGGACCAATATAAAAGTGCCATCGAATCAGACAGCTGAAAAGTGGCCCACATTTGCAAAATGCAAAAAGAACAATTGACGGACAGAATGCAGAACAATGTCATACATTCACCCCAGTACAGAGATCTGGGCCTAAATCCATGGGGGCAGATTAATTGCGCCACTTTTACGCCACCGTTGCGTCACTTATGTGACGCAGCGGCGGCGTAAACCCTGCGCCATGTTGCGCCCCATTTACAATGTGGCGCATCTAGGGAGATGCGTCACGTTGTAAAGCTTGCGCCACATGTGGGCGTACCTGCACGGGGGGGGGGGTGCGTTCCGGCGCATGAACGCCTCCGAAAAGTGGCTGAGTGAAATCTACAAGATTTCACTCAGTCACTTTTCCGGCCATGCTGCGTCAAAACCCTGAGCCTGCTTGAAGCAGGCGTAAGGATTGACACAGCATTGTAACGATAGGGCACCACCGAGCCTTGCTGGAGCTGCGTCGCACTTGCGACGCAACTCCAGCAATGCGCCAACTTTCCGCCATCAGATGCGTCACGCATCTGTTTATCCTTGTGCCACGATGCGCTGCATTGTAAATGTGGCGCATCTATTGTGGCGCAAGGGTAAACTTTCGTGACGCATCTTCCCTGGCGCATCCATGCTGATTTGCAGGGAAGCGCCAGGGAACATAAATCTGCCCCATAGTTTTTTTGCTCACTATGCCATTCCAGTTTGGACCCAGCCACATGCAAATCAGTCTTAACCCTGCGTCCAATGGGAACAGTCCAGCTCACTCTGCCAGGCCAGTTCCTCCCTGGACTGGAACCCAGCATCCTAGGACCGGTTTCGGGCTTTCAGCCCTCACCAGCCAGGATAGCTTGACTCCAGTGGCATGGAGAGCACGGGACTCACGTCTCGGCATACCCGTCCCACTCGGGGTGGCAAATGCAAATTGGAGCAGCTCTGAACTCAAAAAGAGGTGCTTTGCAGCTGTTTTGCAAGATATTTGCGACTGAATGCATGTGTGCTTGCTGCGCGCAATTTTGTGATCTGAAAAAAATTGGTAGAATGAAAGTGGAAAGAAGGAGAAAGGAAAGAAAGTGGGAAGAAAAAGAGCAATAAATGGAGAAATGAAGTAGTAAAAAGAAGTGAAACAGAAAGATGCAGAAGAAAAGGAGAACAAGAAACAAAGCACCAAACAGAGGTAAACAAATGAGATGGAAAATAAAATAGAAGGAAAAGTATGAAAGAATGCACTGTGTTTGAAAGTGCTACCTTACCATTTGGGAAGCTGCATCTTGCCAAACCAGCTGAGCGGTGATCATCACGTGTGACCTACTGAGAAGTAGCCTGAGACCTATTCACATCTCGCGATGGACGTGTTGGAGACCTCTGGTCCATACGGTCTCCCACATAAGCACAAGGCTGCATCTGACTTTGACTCACCGTGCTCCTCTCATCTCTGAAGACCATCATCTCACACCTAAGCGTTCTTTTTCGGTAGATGCTTGTGTTTTGCTTTACTGATGTTTTTTTCCACTTCTTCACTTCTCTTTAATTTGTCCTAGATTATGGAGTTTTTGTGCTGTAGAATGGAAACTTTGATGCTTGACTATTTAATCTGTAACTGCCATAGAGTTCTGCTCATACTAACTCTGCTCATCTTCAAAACAAAGGAAGATGCACCTTGGGCCTTGGGGCATAGAGTTTGCAAACCATCAATGTTAACATTATTGTTACTTACGAAGGCCATGAACTAGATCTCATGAGCTCAGCCTTGCTTGGACTTTCTGGTGAAGGTTTAGTTATGTTATTGCTAGAAACCATCTGTAATGCACTGTAAATGTGCATCTTGCCTTCGCTCAGAGAGTTTGTGTACATTAAAGTGTATGGGGGGTCTTCCTGCTGGTAAACGTTGTGACTGACAGAATACCAACGCTTGCAATCAACACTTTGTAGACTCAACACATCATTTCACAAGGAGTTTTCTGTGACATTTCTTCTTCAGGTGCTTGAACTGTTGCTCTTGAGCTGCCCCTGTAGCCTACGTGTAAGGTACATTCATTCTTTCACGTTTCTCAGGTCTAGCCTTTTAGGGAAGATGTGTGCCATCCCAATGCTGCTGCCCCTTCTCCAGCGTACAGGTCTTTCTCACGCCTTGAGATCCTGCGAGAAGCATTAGTCTTGAGCGGCTGCACCATCACAAGCCCTGCCTTGCCCCTCCTTTGTACCATGGCAGGGGGTGATGCATCCGATTGTTTGCGTTTCTCAGGGCAAGCCTTTCATGGAAGGTGTGCTCCATCACAATGCTGCTGCCTCGAATCCAATCCTGGTGCATGAGCCGCCCAACTAGAACACCCATGGCATTTGCAACTGCTGAATGTTCCAGGTTGAGCTACAGATCTTGGTCGCCTGGAAAACTTATGGCCAGATTTAGATATATGCAAAAAGAACTGTTGATGGACAGAATGCAGAACAATGTCATACATTCACCCCAGAACAGAGATCTGGGCCTAAATCCGTCGTTTTTTTGCTCACCATGCCATTCCAGTTTGGACCCAGCCATATGCAAATCAGTCTTGACCCTGCATCCAATGGGAACAGTCCAGCCCGAACTGCCAGGCCAGGTCCTCCCTGAACTGGAAACAAGCATCCTAGGACCGGTTTGGGGGTTTCACCCCTCTTCAGCCAGGATAGCTTGATTCCAGTGGCATGGAGAGCACGGGACTCACGTCTGAGCATACCCGTCCCACTCTGGGTGACAAATTCAAAAAGAACTGTTGATGGACAGAATGCAGAACAATGTCATACATTCACCCCAGTGCAGAGATCTGGGCCTAAATCCATCGTTTTTTTGCTCACCACGCCACCCCAGTTCAGACATGGCCATATGCAAATCAGTCTTGACCCTGTGCCCCATGGGAACAGTCAAGCCCGAACTGCCAAGCCAGGTCCTCCCTGAACTGGAAACAAGCATCCTAGGAGCGGTTTCAAAAGATCTCGGCAGATGGGTCACTCCATCACAACGGTGCCAAAATATAAATCCCATTACATCCCAAGCCATTTACCTTTTGGCGACAGCATATTTGTCACGTTTGTCACAAACTAACCCGTCCGCTGAGATCTAAATCAGGCTGTTAAAGCCTGATATAGATGTTAGCAAATGGGTTACTCCTTCACAATGGTGACGGATATCCCGTCCTCCAAAATATAAATCTCATTACATCCTAACGTATTTACATTTCAGCGGACGGAGCATCCGTCGCTGTTGTGACAGAGTAACCCATTGTGAAGGAGTACCCCATCCGCTGAGACCTAAATCAGTCTTTTCGTATGCCAATGATATTTTTATAAAACAATTTCTTCTGTCCATGCCCAGTGTTGGTTTGCAGGTTTTGGGTCTTTATTTTGGAACCCTACATTTTATAAGGGAGGTAAATAGTTATAAACCTGTACGGAAGCCTTTACACTGGATGCTGCAGTAAGGAAAGAACTTCTGTCCAGTACCTCCTGGCACTTTGCAGGAAGACCACCCCTTCTCTAGGGCTTGGGAAGCGCCCATTGTGCCAGCATGATTGGGGTCACGTGAGTGGGGATTTGCAAGGGGTGTCTTCATACAAGCTCCTTTTCTAAGGGGGTGCTTCATGGCAGTCCAGAAAAAATACCTATTTGAGTCCGACTTTGCCACATTTGCTGAAGAGACGCAGCTCCTTCTAGCTCTCTGAAATACGCTAGGGCACGATGCGCAAGCGGGCTTATGCTTCACCACTGTGACCTCGTGGTTGACTATAGGAGAGAGGGGTGCCCATGAGAAAAGCAGGGGTGGCTGGGTTCTAGCTGCTGCCACAAGGTGATGTCGTGAGTCTCCCCAGTCAGATTTGTCTTAAAGCATGGACAAAGTGGGCTCTGGCCCAGGACCCAGGCTTTCAAAGGGCCCCTGATAAATCCAGCTCTGCTCTGCAGAGAGTCTTGCCTTATGACGTTAATGAATTCTTAAACAGATTGTTTTACTTTAGTTTATCTTTGATGTGGCTGATGTGTGAAAGTCTATTAGAGACATTGTGCAGAGAAGTGTGTTTATGTTTCATGTGACATTCATGAATAGTTTCTTTTAGATCAAAACTGGACCTCACATATGAGAAATGAGAGGGTGCCCCAGAGGCCATTTGCAGTAATGTCAGTGAGCTGCTGCTGTGCTACAGTACTGAAAACACACATCACTATCCCTGAATATTAGATGTAAACACATTAAGAATTTGGACCAGAGTGCCTAAGAGGGCAAGAAAGAGCGGAAATTGGATCCTAAATTCAAAGTTGTTCTGAACAGGAGCTCCCCAGATACACTCGGCCCAGGGCCCCCATTCAACCTAGGATGTCCCTGCCTCCAGTAGTGGCTCGACAGCTTGGTTGAATGGTGGCTGAGGGGTTAACATGCTCAGGATTCATGTTAAGACCCAGGCTGAAGGCACTCAGCTTCTGGCCATTGCATGACCTTGGTTGGATCCTGGCCGTCCTTCAACCCTGGGTACCATGCTCACCGCAGGCTAAAAAAGCCCTGGATCATTATGGGTTGGGAGAGCCAGGAGGTGCCCCACCTTCTTCTTTTTGCCTTTCTTTGCCAGTACTGTTCTAGTTTTTAAAATGTAACTATGAAATTTGTCTCTGGTACAGATCTTTCCACCTTGGCTTCAGGCGGATTACTGTGCCGTCCTGTCCTCCAGGCTTCAGCTAAATGTATCTTCATCATACATGATTCATGCGAGGAGCTCCCCAGCAAGGAAAGCATAGCCCCCATATGGCAGGTTTTGATGTACACACTGATGTGAAGGAAGACCTGTCTCTGCCTGAAGCCCAGGACTCTCCTCAGCAGTGCTGATTGAACATTAGTTTCTTTCTCAAGGAAGGACCACACTTTCATCCCTCTTAGCATCCCCATTTCTCTCGAGCAGCATGATGTTTGTACTGATGGGAGGCCATAATATGATCTGGTTCACAACCAGTGGCAGCCGGTGAACTCAGGAAGCTATTGGAAGTGCACATCCGCATTGGGTAAATACCACAGAAGTCATGAAACAGCTGCCACAACAGTAAGAACCCTCTGGCACCCCCTAACTAAAATCAGCAATCATTTATCTGGCCTCCACATAAACGAATCCTGAAATATCACGTTAAAACCTATTTCTCGAATGCATTCATTTTGACTGAAACAGAAGCTTGACTGTTTCTGAAAATGCAAACATTTCACCATGAAATGCAAATTCATCATTTTGGATAGATAGGATTAGTTTCTGCTAATAGATGTTTACCAATTTAATGAAACAAACATTGTTTTCAACCACAATAGTAGATTTATTGTTTATTAAGTACACATTTGATTCCAAACACCAGCTTGCCATTTTCACTTAATTATACAACGCAGTGATGGATGGAATACTTGAATTAATCTCAGCCACTGGTAATTACTTGGAGCCGCTTCCCAGTCCACCTTAACCTGACGTCAAGAGAAACGGTCCAGCCTGAACTCCCTGGCCAGGTCCTCTCTAAACCAGAACACGAGCCACTTAAGACCGGTTTCACCCTAGTTAGGGCTCATCACCCAGGCATACCTCGGTTCCAGTGACACAATGGGGCAGATTCACAAGCCCTGTGCGCCACTTTTGCGCCGCCGTTGCGTCACTTTTGTGATGCAGCGGCGGCGCAAAGCTAGCGCCATGTTGCGGCAGATTTACAACGTGACGCATCTATGGAGATGCGTCACGTTGTAAAGCCCTGCGCCACATTAAACCTGCGTCAGGTTTAATGTATGCAGGGTGGGCGTTACGTCGGAAAAAGCCTCGGAAAAGTGATGCAGTGAAATCTACGAGATTTCACGCAGTCACTTTTCCGCCGCTGGTGCGTCAAATCCTTCCGCCTGCTTCAAGCAGGCGTAAGGCGTGACGCACCATGTTAGGGATAGGGCAGGTTGGAACAGTGCTGGAGTTGCGTCGCGCTTGCGACACAACTTCAGCACTGCGCCAACCTTACGCCGGCAGATGCGTCACGTATCTGCTTGTCCTTGCGCCACGATGCACCGCATTGTAAATGCGGCGCATCTGCAGTGGCGCAAGGGCAAACTTGCGTGACGCATCTTCCCAGGCGCATCCCTGCTGATTTGCAGGGATGCGCCAGGGAACGTAAATCTGCCCCAATGTGTACAGGACCCATATCTGGGCATACCCGTCCCACTTAGGGCGACACACTTACGTATACAAAAAATGATAGATGGAATGCTTGAATTAATTGCAGTCACTGCCAAGTATTTAGGGCTGCATCCCTGTCCATCGTTTGTTTGCACATCATGCCACCTCAGTTTGGATGTAGCCATAAGCAAATGAGTCTGGAGCCTGCCCGAACATGGTTCCCTTGCTCGCTGTGCTACCTGAACCAAGCTACCCCTGACTAAAGATCCCCAAACAGGGGAAAAATTGACCTGGGATCCGGTTCAGAGAAGGCCTGGCTTGGTACTTCGGTCTGGACTGTTCCCATTGGAGTAGGACCAAGACTGACCTGCTTACGACTGGGTCTAGTCTGAGGTGTCATGGTTAGACTTATTGGAAGCATTCGTCCCATCACCTTTTGTGTGTTTGATGCCATTTTCACTAAGCACCCCTGTGTACTACTGCCACACTTGGAAATATCTAACATTTGATGCCCACTTATTATCATCATCAAATACCAGGCGTCCCCATCATATCTCACCGCTACAATTGTGTCAGGGATAGCCTTAGTTATGTCGAAATTGGCCACAAGAAGCCAAAGATGGGCATCATTGTTCCAGTGCTACCATTATGTACTCCATAGCCACAATTATGGCAATGCCCACAATATATCAAGGGTGAGCACTTTTTATGATAGGGGTGGCCAGGCTACCAAAAAAATGTCCACATTATTCTAAGAACAGGTCCTTATTGAACCACGTATGCCAGGAGTGTCCAGTATATGTCAATGATGGGCTTTTGTTATGCCAGCCAGAGCTATCATGTTGTTGCTGGAGGCGAGGCCGGTCCTGGGCGCTCCACCCCGCCCCATAATTGCCCGGCTCCTAAATTATCAGGACCGCGACACCATTCTAGGCCTCGCTCGCGAGAAGGGCTGTATTGATCACCAGTGAAACACTTTGTCATTCTTTCCAGACTTCACAGTGGCTGTCCAGGCAGCACGCAGGGAGTTTGGAGCAGTCAAAAAATTCCTCCAGTCTGAAGGTGTCCCTTATGCTATGCTCTACCCCGTCTGTTTGAGAATTGGACAAGAGGGCAACTGTAAGATCTTTACTACTCCCAAAGCAGCGCTGGAGCATGCGAAAAAACTGAAGAAGAGACACTGAGAATCATTGGTTGCATCTGATGATGAAGATCAGTAGGGCTCTTGGGGATTAGAGCAATGTCAACTAGCCTGTTATTCCTCTGTGGTTAGTTTTTACCAGTTATGGTAATAGCAATGGTATTTGCTGCCAGAGACCTGGGGGGCTTGGTTATGTTTTACATGGCTATTTTCTTGATGTATGATATGTGGTTATTGGCTTAGCATACTGTCACATTACTTTTCGACCTGACCAGCCTCCTCCTGCACCGCAGGAGGCTAGAAGCACTCTGAAGATCCTCACATGGGAGTACCCCACATGCTGCTAATTGTATGTTGTCCCTGTTTGGGGATGTTAACTTAGGGAAGGGATGGCTTTGGCACGTTGTGGCTGCTGAAGTGGGTGGGGGGATATGGGGGAGGGGCGGGGCAAGAAGGGAGCGCAGGCGGGCATCCTGAAGGATCTGCGACACCTCATTAATAAGCTAGCTGGGGACATTGTAATGCTAGAGCGTGACTATGCCCACACCCAGCCTTGGATAAACGGTCCACTATCCGTGACTTGGTAACCAAGCATAACAAAACAGTGGACCAGGAATTGGTGCACAGGTCAGGGCGCTGCACTGCTTGCTACTTTGGGGAGGGGGGTCTGCCTTCCCGCTCACTTGCTCAGTTACTGGCTGCACCCAGGAGTCAGGACTACATCACAGAGATACTAGACGATGAGGGAATAGTGCACCATGATACCCCTGCAATTAGTAGGGTGGTGCTTGACTTCTACTCTAAACTTTACGGGGAACGGGCTCAGGCATCGGCCACAGACATTAATGCATTCTTAGACGATGTCGCGCTGGGGTGGCTGTCTAGTGACCAACGTGAATATATCACACAACCTTTTGATGTTGAAGATGTTATTAAGTCGGTCCCCACCTGTAAGGTGGATAGCCTAGACAGACTCCCTAGTGAGTTCTACAAGGCGTATGCAGATGACCTCGCGTCCAGACATTTGGATGTCTTTGCTGAGGCGTACGACAGGGGCACCCTCACTCCCACGCTGAAAGAGGCACTCATTGTTATGCTTCTCAAGCCAGATAAAGCTGCCAGTCAGTGTGACTCCTACCAGCCTCTCTCCATTATTAATATTGACAACAAAATCTTGGCAAAAATGATAGCCAGCAGGCTCCAACCCCTCTATCCTAATCTGGTCCTCCCGGAACAGTCGGGTTTTGTCTCTGCCTGGACAACAGCACATTACTTACGCACTGTCTTCTCCACATTACACTATTTTGAAGCTGACTTTCAGGCGGTTGCTGTGCTGCTCGATGCAGCAAAAGCATTTCACTCCCTGCTATGGGAATATATATCACTGTCCTACTCCGTATGGGGCTGCCCCCTTTTATCTGCGGTGGATACAACAATTGTATGACGTTCCTGCGGCGCTCGTGCGGGTCAATGGCTGGATTTCGGACGCTTTTTCTATTATGCGTGGCACGGGGCAGGGCTGCCCCCTGTCGCCAATGCTTTTCGCGCTTGCGTTGGAGCCATTGGCCTCCAATCTTTGCCAGCGCCATGCGCAGGCAGCGTTATGTTTCAAACAGCGGCCATTGGTGGTCTCGCTGTAAGCCGATGATATGCTTCTGTACGTTCGAGACCCTACAATGTTTCTCCCAGAATTGCTATGTGAATATGTTAAATTTGAGCGCTATTCAGGGCTTGGCATTAACTGGGCAAAATCAACGTGTTTCCGCTGATGGCCAGTATGCAGAGAGTGGATCTGGATTTCCCATTGACATAGTCAACTGATCCTGTGAAATACTTAGGGTTATGGTCGCATAGAGATCCAGATGTGGTTATTTCTGAGAATTAAGTCCGTGCCCTCACCAAGATTACTGATCAGGCAGTGAGATGGGCCAAACTCCCGCTTTCCTTAGCTGTAATCAAGATGTGGATATTGCCCAAACTACTATATCTGTTTGTTAATATTCCCATCCGCCTTAATCTTGCGTTGTTTAACTCGCTTCAATCAGTGCTACTGACCTTTGTGTGGGGGGGCAAGAAACCTAGATGTAGTTGGGAGGTGCTGGTATTACCATTCGAGAGGGGTGGCTTTGAAACTCCTGACATGTGGCTTTACTATCTCTGTGTGCTAGCCCAGATTGCACATTATTGGTATTTCCCTCAGCGGTTCCAACCACACGTAGCAATTGAGGCGGATGCCATACTCCCGAGGGCCCTTGCTGCGACTGCCTTATCTGGTGGGGGAGGTGGGCCTAGGACTGAAATCAACCCTACACTTTGCACGGCATGGGCGTGGAAGATGCTGGCAGCACGTGCACAGCTGCATTATCTTTATGCCCCAACACTACCGCTTGCTGCGCATCCAGATATCTCTGCTGCACAAGAACCGGCTGCTCTGAAATCATTAGGTGTGGCGGGCCAGTTCAGGTCGCTTTCTGACGTAAAAAATGGAAAGAATCAGGATTTGATGCTGCGGTTCACTTATGTAAGAGTGCGGCAGGCGATTAGAACCATCTACCCTGATTATCCAGCTGAACCCAAGACGCTGTTGGGACTTCGGGCGGTGCTTGCAGGGGAGGAGCGCAGTGGTCTGATCACGAAATTGTATAATGCGTCCCTTAGGGAAAGGGAACCTCTTGACTCCCCTTCATATAATAAATGGGTGGCGGTGCTAGAGAATACCTTGTCGCTGAAGGTGTGGAGGTTCTGCTGTACCCTGACTGGCCGCTTGACAGCAATTTGTAATCTCTGCGTCATCCACTTGAAATATTTGCACCAGTTATACTACACACCGAAACAGCTGAAGCGTTTTGGTCTGCGGGAAGATGCCTGTTGTGTTCGGTGTGGGCAGGGAGATTCGGATTTTCTGCATCTTTCATGGAACTGCGGGGGAATATACAAATTCTGGACAAAGGTCACTAATATGCTTACGAATGTTGTATCTGAACATGTGCTGTGTGCCCCTGATGTTTGCCTATTAGGTTGAGTGAAAAACTTTAAACCCTGCAACCGGAGACTAGTGGCTATTTCAACATTACTTGCTAAGAGGGCTGTGGCACAATGCTGGGGGTCTAAAACTACCCCAGTACTAAAATAAAGTGGATCTGGGACTTACTCTACTGTAAAGAACAACTGGGGGTTTACGCTGAGGAGCTGCCCTAAGGATTTCTGGGCTCCTCTATATGTGTATTTCTTATGTAACCCTGATGTGCAATAGATGATGTATGTTGATGTTCTTGCTGTATTTAACCGTGGGACTGTTCAACAGTTGAGAATTGCCCTCATTTGATGGTATGCTGCTATGGGGCCACAGTACCATCTACAGAGCCGTGGGGGGAAGGGAGAGGAGGGTGGCGGGAAGTTTTGAGGGGTGCTATTTTATTGATTCTGAAAAATGCTTGTACTACTGATATTTGCCTTGGTCCCTCACTAGGGGGGGTTGTCTTTGTATGTTACAAGCTGTTCAATAAACCATGAAAAGAAAAAGAAAAAAAGAATGTTGACTATATGTCAAGGATGGGCCACTGTTATGCGACAGATAGCTAGATGACTGTCAATAAGAACACACATTATATGGACCTACCAAGCTTGGACTAGCCATCATGTCAACAACCATGCACCATACATGTCAAGGATGGGCCATATTTATGCCAGGAATAACCAGCACATCTTTGCGAATGTCTACAGCATGTCAAGGGTGGCAGACTGTTGTGCCAGAAGTGTACAAAAATGCTGCCAGGAATGTCCATAATATGTAGCAATAGGCCAATCACATGTCTGGGATGCACGGCATTTTGCTAAAAATGCCAGCTATATTGCAAGGATGGGCCACTATTATGGCCAAGAGAGGCAGAATGGTGGCACACTTAGTGACAAAATCCCAAGTTAGGGCATCTATTAAATTGGCAAAAAAGTAGAATGCCATATACAATGCCCATACATGTTACATGTGGACCCCTATTATACCAAGGATAGCTAAAAATGCTGCCACAAAATCCTAAAATATCTCAATTATGGCCAGTATTGTGCCAGGAAAACCATAATTCCCTTAATATTGAAAGTAAAGGACACTATTAATTCTGAGAAAGCCAAAGTGCCACCCAGGGCTACTTATATGTCAAAGATGGCCCAGCAATAGTCTGAACGTTACAGACAATATCAACAATATGCCAGTGATGAGCCACCATAAATACAACAACATCTAAAAGATTGCTTTGAATGCCTGTATGCCCAGGATGGACTGCTGTGTAAAAGGTATATGATAATTAAGTGTAATTACAATTGGTATGGCAACCTACCTCAAAGCCCCTGATATTTGGTAGGGCATGTGGGTCTAGAGACCCAGCAGATTTAATGCACTTAGTGCACTTAAGTGTGCAGTGCTATGTTGCCTGCTGTCATTTTAAAGGCAGCTCTGCTTTGCATGCTGCTTGTAAAAATACATTACATTCAAATTCAACTTTGGAATTAAAGGTACTTCCGAAGTTTTAAGCTACCTTATTTATACATATAATTCACCCCATAGGCCTCCCCAGGGGTAGGATGCCTTGTAACTATAAGCAGGGACATTATAAAATATGTTTTAAATGCCCTGGTGAGGGAAAAACTGCTAATTTAGTTTTTCCCGCTGTAGCACATTTGCTCCATGGGCTAACATGTGAATACTTTAGTAAAGTGTAATTATTGACAGGAGCCAGCTATAAATATACTTCAAACTATTAAAAGGACAGTTAGAATAAAGCCAACAACTTGCCACGGTTAGATTTATTATAACTATCACAGAAAAGAAATTATAGAACTTTCTTTTCTGGTAAACTAAAATCCAGGCTTCCAGCAGCCTCTTGTGATTGGCCAGCCTTAGGCAGGCTGAGTCAAACTGCTCTGATGAGGTGTGAAGTGGTCTGCATAGAGACAAAGGTTTATCTGGTGGGAGGCGATCTGCAAACTGCAGAGAAGAAGGCAGGAAGGGGACTGGGTAGCCTCAAAGAGGAAATGACAATTAGGACAGGACACATGCTCACCCCTGCTTCCTGTGGCTCCAGCCAGACAGGAGACCCAGTTATTGAGTTAGCAGAGGGTCTGGAAGGGAAGTGTTAGGGAAATGTAGTCATATCAGTAGATTGGTTTAGCCTAATCCTAACCTCCAGGAGAGAGTTTCTCCATTTTGAAATTTAAAGGGATATTGCTTTCTGGTACAAGAATATGCCACACTTTGGAGAAAGTTGTCATACTTTTGGGTGTCAGCCTGTATCCAATTCGTCCGGGGTGTCCCCCTGCCTGTCAGCCAGGAACACTGGATAAATATGGGAGTGCTGCCCAACAACTGAGATTCCTGCCTGAAACTACAAGAAGAAGGACTGCCCTGCAGGAATCCTGGCCTGCACACCAAAGGATTGCATTTTGAATAACTGCACCTGCTGCACACTTTGAAACTACAGCCCTAAAGACTTTGCCTTCCTTCAAGAAGGCATGATGTGGACTCTCTGAAAACAACAGGTTAAAAGAGTTCCATCTGCATCATCTCCACCAAGAGGAGCCCACAGGACAGTGTCCCGGTGACTCTTAAGGATTTGGCCAAGTGCATTCTGGGAGATGTAGTCCCATCATCCCATGGATCATCTCGGAGCTTCTAGACATTTGGATTGGTGTTGTGGACACTTGAATACCCCAAAAGGACCTTCTGGAAAAAATTCAGAAGTTTGGAGAATTTTTGTCCAAAAGGTTCATAAGTTGACTGACCCAGTGTTGAGAGTCAAGCTGCTGATGTCGAACCGCGGCCCGGCCTGGATTTCAGGTTTGTCCTACTGAAAGCGCCAGAGTTCCAGACTTCCAAAATTTCATAAAGGCCTTGTGCTGAACCAAGCTGCCATTGTCGTCTCGAAACCCAGCCTGATGAGTTGCTTCCCTCGATAACGAAAGAAAAAAGACTACATCTGAAGGTGAAAATGTGACAAGGGCCTACCGCTCAGTGTATCCGACCCTCTCCTCTTCGCGGATGGCCTCAAACATTGTCTTTGCCCTGGTAAAGCGCAACCAATGTCCCAAGTTGCCGCTTTTCATTTTTAGGCACTAAAAAGTATTTAATCTTTAAAAATTCATGTCTCTGGTTCCCTATATTGGATTTTTGTTGTTTTGATGTCACTTTATTATAAAAATATTTCCTACTTTAATAAATTGGTGTTAGATTTTTATTGTGTGTTGTGTATTACTTATTTATTATATTGGTGTTTTTAAATGCTTTGCTGTAAAGATCCAATGACATCAGTAAAGATATTAAAAGAGTTTAATGTTGGCAGCATAGTACAGGGCAGCCTGTCAAAACCAGCACTGTTCAGAAACTAACTGCTATTACATTTTAGAACATAGAAGCAATACATAAAATGCACTAAATAAGCATAGACATAGAAGAACAATGCAACATTTACACATCTGTTCCTAAGTTAAGCCTGCCTGCTCGCCACCAACTACCAAGCAAGCAAGGGAATAATTTATTGAGACTTTGACTGGACCTTTTATTGTGATTGTAGCCTCATTACTAGCGGTAGGTACCTACATATCCCTACTAATAAACCACATTCCAACAGATATCCTGTGTGCTCCTTGGCAGCTCGACTCCGTGTATATTCTCAATAAACTTACCAAAATTATTCTTCACCCTTCCAGGTCGTGCAGTGAAAAGACACACAAATTTACCTGCCAGCACGTAGTCAAAAATGTGCAGATTAAGTTAATAGTGCTATAGCTCTCTTTATTTTGCTCCACAATTGAAAAAAATATATAATATTAATTTACAAAAATATTTGACATCAAATATGTTTAGTCTTTTTTTTAGGTTTAATAAGCTTATTAAATTTTCCCTATACTTCATCATAGGGTGCCATCTGCCCTGGTGGTGATGATCTCCCTATGGTAAGGTATAGGGAAAAATAAAAATGTGTATTAACAAAACAAAACAAAATAGCTTGTTCATAATTATTGTTATGTAAAATATTCATATAAATGAACTTTACATATTTAATTTAAATCCAGAAAAAAATAAAACTACATCACTATTATCTTAAATGTAATTATTTAGACAATATTAATTTAAAGTAAAATACATTTTCTGAAATCTATATAAAAATCCCACCTATAGTAAAAAGATATTTTATATATTAAAATTATTAAAAGTGATGTATAATATTAACCATGGGTAATGGGTATACTTTAATAAACATTATTGTTACATTCATTTTTAAATGAGAAAAAGTACAATATTTCAAATTGAAGCGATTGTATCTTTAGATTTTTTTTAACATGGAATAATTTTTAAAAATATTTTTAACTGCTTTAAATAATTTAATTTAGCATTGTTTCCTATGAGATTCTATATTAAATCTCTGCCTCAAATATATTCTATGGGAAGGTTTTGGAGTAACAGTGGTTGGATATGGACTTACTCCAGGTCTGAGCTGAAGTACTTTTACTACTGTTTTGTTCCTTTCGGTGCTAGAAATAGAGTTTGTGAATATCAGCAGGCTTACTCTGTTATGAGTTGGTGCCTGTCCCTCCCTAAAGCTCTCCCTCATGCTTCCTAAAACCCTTCTCAAAACCTCTCCCATTTAGTAGTAAGTATAGCCCTTTCCAGCAACTCCCTTTGGTCCTTCCCACATTTACCCTTAAGTATTAAACTTACATGTGTGAGGATCTCCCCAGAGAAAGGATAATAGGGCTGTAGGTTTGCACTCGTAGGTTTGTTTATAGCATTTGATAGTACTTTCGTAGTACAATTGTAGTACTACTAAATGTTCTGCAAAATGCATTGCGTGAACACGCCCTAAGTGTGTAGAACAGTAGATTACAGACACCCACACGGCTACTACTTTGGTCTATATGGTTTAATGGCAATTTCTTTAACAGTGGGAGCGAATACTGAGTCAGAAGCAGTCTATGGTTTTCATGAGAATACATGCATTTCAAATATATTCATTATTGTAAAGTAAAAACCATTCAGAGCAAAAATGAAAGACAAACACAAAATAACAAATACACAACGGTTATTTGTTAAAATCTCTTATAATCATCCACACTCACTTAACTATTATGTGGCTAAATTCAGTCTGAATATGTCTGGGGACAAGTGTTTTATGATTCTTATTTTTTTTGTAGTCTATATTTTGAGTCCATATTTATGAGGGTGCCTTTTTGGAAATTAAGGGCCAGATGTATGAAGCATTTTACCGGTTGCAAACAGCTTGTTTGTGACTGGCAAAATGCGTTTTGCCATGTACCAACCCTATTTGGGAATGTTTTGTGATTGGCAATGCGGTCACAAAACAATCGCAGTTACCACCAACTTCAAGCTGGCGGTAAGCAATTCGTAAAAGGAAGTGGTCCCCAAGGAACCCCTTCGCTTTTGTGAATATGGGTGGCAACATTTTTTAAGAACAAGCAGTGGCCTCACAGACCACTGGCTGCTCTTAAAAAATTAAAAGGTAGCTTTTCATTTTTATTTTTGAAATGCATTCCGTTTTACTTTAAGGAAAACAGGCTCCATTACAATAACAAAAAATGCTTTATTGAAAAAGCAATCACAGACATGGTGGTCTGCTGACCCCAGCAGGCCGTGTATGCAAGAACAATGGTTCTGTCGGAAAATGAACGAACTTAATATGTGCTGAGTACACTTTTTCAATTATCAAGGACACACACAAAACCAAAGAAACAGGACAGAATCCAAGTCACTTGATAGAATGATATTGATTAATGTATCTAGAGCACCAAAATATTTACAGGGTAAACCAACCAAAAAACACATTCATAGTGAAACAATTGGTGAAACAGTGATAATTTGCACAAAACACATCACATGTAACGAATATGTACAATGGACAATACATAAACATAATCAACAAACAAGGTCCTATTAACAGTACATAAGCCACTTTAGGGTTCAATTTTCTTGCTGCATAAGTGGATTTGCATGAGACGCATAGGACATGTAACGTCGACGTTTCGACCCGAAGTAATTGTGCCAATTAGTACGCATCAAAGGGGGTCTTCATCAGGACAAACGAGGTTGGGGACCTGTAAGCGCAAAGAGTTTGGTGTCAGGGCAGTGTGTGCGTCACATGTAAAGGGAATAATTAATTTCCCAAATACGGTCAAGTAGCTCACCTGGGAAACCGACTTAATTATGAGGAAAAGGATTCCTGTTGTCTCTAATGCAGATGGCCAACATCAAATGTGAGAAAAATATTTTAACTCCTGCAAGAAATTAAAGAGGAGGAGCTGTTGTAAAGACTCGACAGGCTGCGTTTGGAGATATTTAAAACATACCTGTTTGCAAGCAAGAAGCACGTACCTGTGAGACGGTGATATATGATTTAGAAGGGAAGTGGTGCTGTCTCTACAATCGCCACGTACTGTGAACATAAAGGATAGAGGCGTTGCTGAGAAATTGAACAAGGTAATCATCACACAACAAGATGCCTTTGTATGCATCAACTTAATATAGAGAGGAGTGTTACTGAAATATAAGGCAATCAAAGGCCCGTTGCCCTTAAAAAAAATATCTTGCCAACCAAGAGGCATATTGCATATCCAATGCACGGAGATATAGATTACTGGTTGTGCCGGCCGCGAAAGCGCGACATTACACATACATGGTATTGCCGCATATTAGTGTCACAACGTTCTAGTAGAACAAAACCCATATGCGAGTGAAATCAATTTGATTAAGGGTATTGCCGTGTATTTTTATCATAACGTTCTAGTGGACCAAATACCCATATGCGAGTAAAGTGACATTAATAGCAAGTCTTGTTTCGGTTACGGCTACTAAGGTTCAAGCGGTGAACGTGACGGCGGGACGCCGACTTACTTCAAGTCCGTGAATAGACAACTTGTTCCGTCAACGGCTCAGCTGCAACTGACAGCGAGCTCACGCCAGAGCTGACTATATGACGTAGTGGGGGAGCCGTGGACGTGCAGTTGCCGGAATGAATCAGCAAAAAAGGGAAAACCTGGAATGGATTTTTGAGAAGGCTCGCACGGAATACTTAAGAACAGAGAGAATCAGTGTGTTTTAAAGGTATAACAGAGGTATTATACAAGCGAACGTGTTCGATACGATTGCGGTGAATGCGAATGTGCTTCCAAAAACCCGGCTTGGCAGATATAGGAATTTACATGTTTCAGTGTTCACAAACATTTCATATGTTACGAGCTGGGTGTGCAGACATTATGAATGACATTATCCAAAATCACATGACAATGATCATGGCATACGGCATATTGAGCCCTATATGTATAATAAGATGGAAAACAGATTTTTTAAAAAACCTACAGAACACTAAAGTTACAGATATTGTACATGTAAATATCACAATTTGAGCCAAATCCACATCTCATGTCAATAATGCTGGCATAAGGCACAAAGAAGCCTGCACATATGTTACGCTGAAAAGAATGAAACATACTCAGGACAAGATTACTGGATGTATACCCAGTAATACATCTACTAGAGAATCTTCAAACAGATCAAGAATGAAGTTTAGAGTTTGCTCATTTGTAAGTAAGTCTCCTCATGCTCATTCAGCCCGGAGTTAGTGGCATCAAGGAGATGGATCCAACGACACTCCTTATAATTAAGAGAAGTGCCCATGTTACCACCCCTTCTGTGTAGTGTAACTTTCTCCAACACCCACCACTCTAGATCCTGGTGTGTGTGTCTTGTGTTGGTGTAGTGTTCAACGAGTGGAGCCCCAAGGGATTTACATTTGATCCTACTCTGATGTTGTTGGATCCTATTTTTGACTTTTTGTGTGGTTTGGCCTACATATATCAATCTGCACGGACATCTAATGGCATAAATTACATTTTGGCTGTTGCAGTTTGAAAAGTGGTTAAGAGAGTAGGTCTTTCCCAAGTGATCGAAACTAGTTCCAACCTTGGTGTTTGGACAGACCTTGCAGTGACCACACTTGTGATGTCCTTGGATTTGTGGTAGTTGTAGCAGAGATCTTATGTTGGGTGTGGGTTCAAGGTACGAGGATACCACAAAGTCCTTAACGTTTTTAGCACGTTTAAACGCAAACATGGGGGCTTCGGAATAACCAATCTCTGGTCCCACCAAATTCCAATATTTCTTAATGACTTTGTTGATCTGATTACTTCTGGTGTTGAATGTTGTAACACAAATTAATCGCTCAATTTCTTCGTTTTTGGGTTGCACGTCAAGAAGCATTTCTCTAGGCCTGTACCAGGCCCTTTTGCGTGATCTATTCAGCAGTCCCTTTGGGTATCCTCTCTCTCTCAGTTTGGCAATGAGTATGTCCGTTTCCTTAAAGTAGTCATTTCTTCTTGAACAGTTGCGTCTCAACCTTAAAAATTGTCCGTACGGAAGATTATCCCTTAAGTTTCTGGGATGATGAGAATTATATTGTAACAAGGTGTTGCGGTCTGTGGGCTTCTTGTATAGAGACATCAGAATACTACCTTCTTCCACTTGCAAAGTCAGGTCTAAGAAAGGTATTGATTCATTGTTGTATGTCATGGTGAATTGAATGTTTTGATTTCGTGAGTTCAACCATTCAGCAAAGGCTATTAGTTGGGCTTCTGTCCCAGTCCATAACATGAGGACGTCGTCTATATATCTCTTCCACGCCGTGATGTTGTCAATGAAAGGGTTCAAAGCAGAGTAGATGGTGCTGTCCTCAAAGTAATCCATATAAAGATTCGCTAAGCTCGGCGCGAATCCGGCCCCCATGGCTACTCCTCTACATTGAAAGTAGAACTCGTTGTGGAAGATAAAGTAATTTTTCTGCATCGCAATTTGTAATAGTTTTACAAGAAAGTCTGTGGGAACCCAGTGTGGTCTTGGACGTGAATCTAATACACGACTGATAACTTCTATGGCCTCATTTTGTGGTATGCTGGTGTATAGTGAGCATACATCCAGAGTTGCAAACAGTTGTAAGGAACAGTCAAATGGTTGGCCTTCAAAGAGTTGGATGGTGTGCATAGTGTCCCTAATGAAAGATCTTGTTTCCAGAACAAACGGTTGTAAAAAACTATCGAGATATTGGTTCAGGGGTTCCAGGATGGAGCCACAGCCAGACACAATAGGTCTTCCGGGGGGTTTTTGTGGACTTTAGGAATGGTGTAGATAGTGGGAATCCTTGGATCAGTTTTATTGAGGAATTTGCTCTCTGATTCCGCGAGGAATCCCTGTTCAACACCGTAAGTTGTGAGATCACGGATGAGCTTCGCAATCTCCTTGGTAGGATCACATGAGATCTTTTTGTAACTGTCAGGACAACTGAGTTGAGAGTTGATCTCTTTTATATAATCTTCTGTGTCTTGTACGACAACCGCTCCACCCTTATCCGCAGGCTTGATAACAATCGACCTGTTGTTGTTCAATGTGGATAGTGCAGATCTTTCTTCTTTAGTGATATTATGCTTGATGTACTTGGTGTTGTTAAGTATTTCCATCACTTCAAACATCACTACTTTCTCATACGCCAAAATCTTATCATTCATTAAGTATGAAGCCGGCGTAAAAGTAGAAGGCGGACGGAATTCAGTTGCAGTTGTATTCTTTTTGTAGCTGTCATTTTTTGCAAAGAAGTATTTTAGGCGAATCTTCCTGAAGAATTGTTGCAATTCTAGTTTGATGTTAAAGGAGTTTGGAATGGAGGTGGGAACAAAAGACAAACCCCTAGCTAGAATGTCGTGTTCTGCTTTGTTCAGAGTGTAATTCGAGATGTTTAATACAGGGTCCTTTACATTCGTGCCAGACACAGTTGTTCCTTGATGTACGGTTGGGCCTTCCGTGTTAGAGATGTTGTCTGGTATGGGAATTACCACCGATAGGTCTGACGTCTGGTGCGGATCTCCCCGTGATTCTGTTGTGCTTGTGCTTGGAAGCGAACTCTGGAGTTGCCCCGTTGGTTCCCACGTGTTTGGTTCCATCGGGGCGGTCGCCCCCAATTCTGATCTCGACTTATCCAAGAGGGTTCCCCTAAAAAAGCCGAGTTGGCTGGTCCAAAATTGTCTTGGTATCTGGTGCGTGGTTGGTAAGATGGACCTTGTTGAAAGGATGGCTCAGGTGGTTGAAAGTTAGTGGCCTCTGTGTATGGGCGAGTATCCGAACTAGTACTTGCTCTTTCAGATTCGTTCTCTGAACCACTCCCGAAGGAAGAGTTTGAGAAGGTAGCGAATCTCCGGGAATATTGTCTGTTTCTATTGGTGTAATAACCCTGCGAGTCTTGAATATAGTAGTCGTCACTCGTATAGGGATATGTTGCCTTTTTATCATAGGCTTTAATGTCCTTAGCTAGTTTCTCAAGTTTCTTACTCAATGTGATGGTGTTAAATTCGGATGTCGCCTTTTCTGCTCTTTCTAGAGCTTCTTTTGCGTTCTTCAAGCTTCTATCTTCCAAGATCTCTTTCTTTAATTCCGTTATCTCTAGGATCAGTTTTTTCGCGTACTCAAGGGCGGTTTCCACCCCAAGCACCATCCAGTGGCGAGAACAGTTGTTTGCCACAAAACTAAACCCTTCGCGGAATTTTGGAAGATCAATGAAAATGGCTGGCTCGTTACGAACCTGTAGTCCTTTTGGGATGATGTTGGCTTGCAGATATTTGGTTAACAAATGTCCATGTAGTCTTGTTCGGATCAATTTCTTCTCCAGTCTCTCCAGACGGGACAATTTATCATTGAGAGAGGTGTCTATGGGCGTTAGGCCAGTGCCCAGATAGTCAAATTCAGCTTGTTCTTGTATCAATTTATTTATATATTCCTCACTGTAGGACAATGTTTCTTTCTCTGACATAGTCTTATTCTTGTTATGGAAAATTCACAACAAATGTGTAAAGACCCTCGCAGGTGAAACCTGCACTGGATAACCATTAACGATAATGGGGCAACCCAGTAACCCTCAGAACCTGGGCGTAATAGTGTATGCAAGAACAGCAGGCCACCATCCCTGTCGGTGAAGGCCATTCCCAATGGGTCGCAAAGCAAGAACTACCTCATGAATATTAATGAGGTTTGTCTATTTGCAACCTACTGAGAATTGCCAAATGTGTCTTAGACACATTTGTACATAGGTGTTTGTAATTTCCGAATTGCGAATCACAAAAATTCGCAATTAGGAAAACGCAAACAGACTTTTTTGTACCTAAGTGTCTTATTCATAATGGCATGTTGGAGTACGTAAAGTAGCAATCCCATAGTGCTATTTTACATACTCATAGAAGCCTTTTTGAATAGGCCCCACATATCTAAAATTGCAATAAAATGGCAATATTCTGTGAATGTTCATGTGCAGTTAGTACAAATAGAAAAACGTGTGCCCTCTTTGAATTTCTACTAAAAGGGAGTTTTTGGTCTGATTTACAAAGGCTCGTAAAATTATGTAAAATTGTTCTTTTGTTCTCATAAATGCTTTAGTGAAATGTCCCTATATTTTCATATCCTGCCGCTGTAAGACCTCATGTAAACCTGCACTCTGAAAGTGCGGGATGATGTCATCAGTGACTTTTATTGATGATACCAATAGTGACGCCGAACAAGAGTGATGCAACTGACAATGTAATTAGTGATGTCCTGTGATAGCTTTCACTGATAATTATGTCATTAATGATGTCCAAGTTGGCATCTTTTTGTGATACCATCAGTGCCATGACACAGTTTTAACTTATGCAAGAGAAGCTTGGTGGTCTTTATGAGTAAACAAAGGGCCTGATTTATATATTGGTGGAGAGGGTACTCCATCTGAAAGGTGACGAAGTTTCTTCCCCACCAATATAGTGGTCGGCCCGCCGCATTTACATGTGTGTAGACCGTAGGATTAATCATGGTGGAGACTACTCTGTCTCTCCTGTGATTAATCCCCTCCAATGGCCCTGGAGAGCAAGGGCCCTCGGAGAAATGACTACTTGTCCGTCCACCCAATTTAGGTGGGCCAACATGTAGTTATTTGTTTATGGTTCCTCACCACCAGGTTAAACCTGGCAGTAAGAAACAGTAAAATCATTGCAAGGGAGCATTACTTTTCTGATTTTCTAAAAGAAAATCCTGTTCTGGGATTTTTTTGGGGAAAGAAAAATAAAATAATCTGTTCTATAGGGCTGCGTCCTGCTGAAGTAGCCCCTTAGCAGAGAATACATTGCTTTGACAGAAGCGTTCGTCACTGTGGTTCCTGGTAATTCTTTTATAAATGACCACCTTCCTGGTGGTCATTTATAAATCTGGCTGGCGGTCCTTCCACCAAGGCAGTGAAGTAATATACTCCATGGCCCTGGCAGACCTACTAGTGGCCTGTGAGGATTTAAATTAGGCCGTGATTTTAAAAGAACTAAAGTTTTATCACAGAATTTCCACACTATACCAATCCTATGCAGCCCTTAATCTGGGGTTCTGTCCCTAAATCAATTAATAGGCAGAAAGGGAATGTGGGAAGGAAATGTGTTTTCTATGGAGAACCAGAACAGAAGCCAGCTGGTATAAAGAATACATCAAAATGACAAAGTGACACTGCAAAGAACTTAAACAGAAATGGAGAACCAGCAAAGGAAAAATGGAAAAAGACGCTTTCAAAGCCACCCATAGGAGGTCCTATCAACTCATCTGAGAAGTGAAGAGGAAAGCCCCGGTCAATTGAAAAAATGTTATCTCCAACAGCAGCAAAGAAACCTGTGCAATCGTCAAAGACTCTATCACACCCACAGCTGTTACCTACATATCCATCCATCATCACGTTTGTGGAGCGACATCTCAAATGTCTTCTGCAAAAACATTTCAACCAAATAGAGCAACCACAGCTGCACCCCCAGCACTCTCCAGAACTCTACCAGTGAAGGAAGTCAACACAATCTCCACATGGGAAACCATTAGCACAGAGGAAACCATAACAGGCATGAAGACCCATGCCCCACAACGACTTCGGCAAAGGAGCGATTCCCATCAGCGAGGCCCTCACCCCTATCCTTAACACCTGCATCAGTATAGCCACATTCCCTGAGCCATGGAACATACAGACGTCAATGCTCTCCTAAAGAAACCCTTAGCTGACCTGACCAAACTCGCCACACATTGTCCGATATTCCTCCTTCCCTACTAATCTAAAGTCCTCGAAGAAGCCATTAACAAGGGTCTCTCTGATCCCCTTGCAAACACCAGATTCTCAACACCACACAATTAGGATTCAGACCCAACCACAGCATGGAAAGCACCGTTATAGCAGCAACGGATAAAATCCAGATGTTCCTCAACTGGGGAGGAAACCAAAGCCCTCATCCTTCTAGAGCTATCAGCAGCCTTGACACTTTTAACCACCACATCCTAATCCAGCGACTCCATGAAGCAGGCATTCAGAGACTTGCCCGGACTGGATCTGCTCCTTCCTCACTTGAACAATTCAAATGGTCAACATGCCCCCCTCTGCCTCTGAAACAAAAGATCATACTAGACACGGAAACTATGTTGCCCTCTCAGACAAAACACCCAACACCAGTAACAAATTCATCACATGCATAACAGAAGTAAATACCTGGATGAAATCCTGTTGCCTCAGATTGAATTTAGGCAGGTCTGAGGTAGTAGACTTTGGGAAGAATACCTCACCATGGGACTCCATCTGGTGGCCCACAGACCTTGGACCCAATTCCATGCCCTGCGTGCAAGCAAGAAACTTCTGAATCATTATAGGCAACAAACTGAACATGACTGCCCAAGTCAACACAGTGGTCTCAGCCTGTTTCAACACACTAAGGATGCTGAAAGAAATCTTGAAGTGGCCACCAGACAATACCAGGGAAATGATCATTCAAGTCCTGATCACCAGCAGACTAGACTATGGAAACAACCTGCAAGTAGGGATTACCTTGTAAGAAGACTGCAGGCCATCCAAAATGCAGCAGCCAGACAAGTCCTCAACCACCCACACTGAGCCCATATCACACCACACCTTAGGGAACTTCACTGGCTCCCGATACCCAAGCACATACACATTACACACACTTACAAAGCTCTTCACAGCACTGGGCCTGCCTACCTGAACAGCCACATTCACTTCCACCAACCTTTCAGACACCTCTGCTATGCTGGTCTCCCACTAGCAGACAAAAGCAGGACAGGGGGGACGTGCCGCCTCATACCAGGCCCCTAAAGCATGGAAAAACATCCCACAACACTTGAGAGCCTCCTCCTCCTCCTTGACTTTTGCAAGAAGATGAAGACCTGTTTTTTTTTGTATTTCCTCGGCTGACCTCACACACCTGCTACAGAGTGCCTGGATAGCCTCAAGAGCAATTAGCATGCTATAAAAACACTGATAACATAACCCCTGCTTAAAGGAGCTAAGGAAATGCTATTAGTACTATTATAATCTAAAGGCATCTGCGCTTTAAAGTTACCTTGACAGATAAAGACAGACTTCACTGAAAGACAATCACCAACTTACTAACTTTTTTACTTTACCTTTTATGGAGACCGATCGTTGATCATATATAAGAGTTATTGATTTTTCACTAATTAATGCGGAATGCATATATTACTTGCAGATTACAGAGGGTGACTGCGTCCCAGTTTTATTTATTCTCCCTAAGGTTTTATATTCCTTTACTTAGGCTCAAGAGTGAGAGGTGCCCATATATGTCTATATCTTTTGTTGCTATTAATAGGAGCTTGCTGGTGCTTGACAGGTCATACTATAAATTGGCAGCCTGTGAGTGAGCAGCAGGAGCCAGCCTCATCCCTTCCTCTGCTTGACAGGAGTTCAGCGTGAGCTCCACTGGAGCTGTCTGATGGGCCCATTTATTCCATATTTATGCCCTGCTTGTGTTCCTTCAGTGGTAATGGATGACAGAAGGCAGTCTATTTGGCCTTAAAAGCCTGTCATTTTTCAAAAGGTAGATCTCCTGAAAAGTATGAGAGGCCACCCTTTCCATGCTGGTGAGACAGTTTGTGGGTTGAGTGGCTGTTGCAGGGAGTTGTGTGTAACTTACAAATTGCAGCTCTGATTCCTGAATGGGCGGACACAGCCTATCATATATCCAAGGTCACTATGTCAGGTACAAGAGTCAGGTTCTACCCCTGATAGGCAAGATATTTCATTAGGAAACTTGAAGGCTCCAAAGTTTAAAAAATTGGTTTGGATTTATATCCATATGTTACCAGTTGTATCTAAGTGCCAGGAGGGTTTATGGTCCTGACTAGGGCGATGTAATTAGTTACATAGTGGTTAGGAAAAATGCATGAGAAATGTGTGTTATTTTTGTGGAATGTTTGCAAAATGAGTCATACTAAGTAACATGTACTAGACCAATATCTTGTGTGAAATTCAAACTAGGACACACCTCATGTGCAAATGTCACAGGAGCTACAGACTGGAAAGTGGCTTGGGCACACAAAGTTACTCAGGTGTGATTTTACATTCCACACAGAATATGTTCTGCTTGATGCAGAGTTGGGGTGGAAAGGTCCCCGGCTTGTTACACTGATGTGTACCCCTGCCCTGAGTGCCCGGCTGCATCTGAAACTGGTATCCTATTGTTTTGGGCCCTGAAACATTGGTAATCTGATATGTACCAAGGCCATAAGCCTCTCCTTAGTAATGAGGCCCAGAACCTGTGTCATGACCTGGAGGGGTGCACCATGTATGCCCTCATAGCTGACATAGGACTTTTGTCCTCATCCTGGGTTAGTCACATATAATTGTGGTGGCACCATAGTTTTGTGAATCAAGTGCAATCCACTCACTCACTCGTTTAAAGTTCTATTGCTATTTGACTCTTCAGATCTTTGTGCTGACATTACTTATGCATAATGAGTGTGCATATGTGCAGTGGGCATGTAGGCTATGTATGGCAGCAGAACTGTGTGTGGTGAGTGTCTGAGTACTAGGACCAGTGGAATTATGATGGATGGACCCTGGTTTAGCATGACAAAAGATTGAGGGTAGATACAGCTGCCCTAGACAGTGAGAGTTTATTGCCTGAATTGCTGTGGCTCAATGTCCAGGCACTGAAGTGGGGAGGTAGCGGGGGAGAGGGCTATCTTACGGTGTCCATGAGGGCCTTGATAGCACAGGGCTGCTGATTAGCTCTACTTGAGCACTGCCATTTGGTAGGGTGGTAGGGGCCAACGGTGGGTCATCAGCTTCTGTTGTTGAAGGTGAGGAAGTTCCTAAGCAGGGCCTGCCCATGTGCCAGTCCCTGATTACCTCTAGAGGAGGCTGATGACAGGCGCGGTGCAGAGATCGCACACTTCATTGTTCTTTTGGATATTCCTGCTTGGAACCAACACCATTGCTACCTGCAGTGACAGTGGTCACCTTGCACAGAAGTTGTCTGCTAGACAGCCACAAAATATCAATTGAAGGAGAGCCAACCAAAACCAGTTCTGAAACTTAAAGAGTCCACATCTCCTGCCTGGAAAGTAGGTATACAAGTGGGATCAAAACTACCCCACTTTATTCCACCTCGAAGTTCTTCATGACAAAGGCCGGTAGTGATCCACAGAGTACATGAAAAGTTGCTAGTTTCTGCATGACAGCCAGTCTTCCAGAGATGCTGACTTATCACCTGAAGTCAGCAAGTCCTGTGCTAGGAGATGATGGTCTCCCAGCACCTAGAACCCAACCTGCCTGCTCAGATGGAAATGGAGACTGCCTGTCCCTGCAGGAGAAAAGACTTTCCAGGAGGCGAAACTCAGCATGCTCCTGGCATGAGGAACATTCACACAAAGCTGGCTGCCAGAGGGAGCAAATGGCTTCCAGCGCATCCGGTATCAGCTAATAACGGTGCGCGCTGTTGTCATTAGATGATGTGGAGGGGATGAAGGGGGGCAGCGGAAGGGCTTCTGCTGCCTTCCCTGGTGGGGGCAACATGAAGGGTGGCTCACGGGGGGAGCGCCAGCACTTCCCCCATGGGTGGGTGCTAGGACGGCTAGGAGCTATCCGACGCACGGCCCACTGTGACTTGAGATGTCTCCCGGCCATCCCACGCACAGCAGGGGTTAAAAACTATGTCATACTCTTAAACATTTGCACTTCACAAACAGTCGCCTTCTAAAGAGGAAGTATCGTAGAGGCTAAAGTGCCTTAGAAATGTAGAGGCCTGGGTCATAAACCTTGCTTCACTTGACCAAATTGATATACTCGCAGAATATCAAGACCTGAAATATACCACACTATTGTGAAGGTAAGTATGTAAAGTATTTATTGATTTACAGTTCTTTACTGGAAATCTCCATACTTATAAAGGAATGTAGATATTCAATATACCTATTACCATACGAAATGTATACGGCTTACCCACACCTCTGCTGACACACAACGCTGCAATTTAATCAGAAAATGGTGTCTTATTTATTAGCCATGTGCCAGGACTCCTTTGTGTACCCATGACCTATAATTACCTGAATGTAATGTTACACAGAAGCTTTCTTAAGTTCCAGATCTGTTTCTTGTAAAACATCCTAAGTCCTTGAGATATCCTTCTGCCTATTTCTTCTGTTGTAAAGTTTCATAATACTCTAAGCTTACAATTCTTTCATTCTTGGTTGCACTTGCAGAGAAAGATGCATTTGAAATTATGCAACATCTTCTGTCTGTCTTCTTTTTTTTTTTACTTTCCCTAGATTTTTTGTTCCTCAAATCTTAGAGTGTACTCCCCCCAAATTCTTAACATAGAATCAGTATCTTGGGTCAAAGACATATCCAAAATTTTAAGTTAGACTTGCAATTTAAGGTATAGATACAATTCCATAAGGTGATGCAATGGTGTCTAAGTAAATTCCTGAACACAGTTATGTAATCTAATATAGGCTCTTTTCGTTTGAGAATGGCATGTAAATGCTGTTGGGATGTATGTGAGGTTATAGACATTTAATAACCTCAAGTTCAAATTCTGCAAAATCGATTAACATTCTTTCCTTACTATATCTTTACCGTAAGTTGAAAGTTGGAATGGAGAGATATTTCATAAAATGTTATACTGATTATAGGTTTCTAAAGATACTTGTGTTCAATCAAATTTAAATTAATATCACCATATAATTAATATTTGTGGCTAGACCCACCCAAACATTTTAATACACGGGTGAAATCTTGGGGAAATATGCATATTTCCTATAATATGAATTTCATGAATATATTGTACATTTTGCGGTCAACTAAATTTGAGGTCAGCAGGGGATTCTAGGTGGGAAAACGTTGGGGGATCCACGCAAACCATACCTCCCTAGACTCCTCCGGGTGTCTAGTTTTCAGAAATGTGTGAGTTTGGGAGGTTTCCCTAGATGGCTGCCGAGACCGGGCCAAAACCCCAGGTGCCCAATATACAAAACCAGGTCGTTTTCTGATAGGTAATTTTGATATCTCCACTATAGGTTTTAGGCCTTTGCCTGTCGTGGGTACTTGGCCCACCCACACGAGTCAGGTACCATTATTACCGGGAGACCTGGAGGAACGCTGGGTGGTAGGAAATTTGTGTCAGCCCAGTGATCCCAAAACTTTCTCACACAGAATTTTGAGAAAAATGTGAATTTTTCAGCTACATTTGAGGTTTTTAGGGGATTCTTAGTGGGAAAACGCTGAGGGTCGAAGCAAGACATACCTTCCTGGACTCCCCGGATTGTCTAGTCTTCAGAAATTTGTGGGTTTGGTAGGTTTCCCTAGATGGCCACTGAGACCAGACAAAAACCCAGGTGATCCCGCATGCAAAACCAGGTCGTTTTGAGATAGGTAATTTTGATGTCTCCATAATATGTTTTGCCCCCTTCCCTGCCGCGACCACTTGACCCACCCACACAAGTGAAGTACCATTATTATCGGGAAACTCTGGAACATGAAGGGTGGGTGGATTTTGTGGCTCAATGCAGGTTACGGAACTGTCCATCACAGAAATGTGAGGAAAATGTGTTTTTTTGACAAAGTTTCAGGTTTGCAAGCGATTCTGGATAACAGAACCTGGTGAGAGCCGCACATGTCATGCCATCCTTGATTCCCGTGGGTCTCTAGTTTAAAAAAAAGCATAGGTTTGCGAGGTACCCTTAGGTGTCAGCTGGGCTAGGGTTCAAAATCATCAGCTGGGCTATTTCTCAAAAAAAGGTCAATATCCACTGGAAAAATGTGATGTGTCCTTTTTGCGTTGTGGGCTGTTTCCTGTCGCGCTCACTAGACCTACCCAACTCAAGTGAGGTACCATTTTTATCTGGAGACTTTGGGGAACGCTGGGTCAGTGGAATTCTGTGGATCCACCAAGATTCCAAAACTTTTCCTCACAGAAATTTAAGGAAAATATGGCTTTTTTTTAGAAAGAATTTGAGATTTGCAAAGGATTCTGGGTAACGGAACCTGGTGAGAGCCACACAAGTCACCCCATCCTGGATTCCCCTGGGTGTATAGTTTTCAAAAATGTATAGGTTTGCTTGGTTTCCCTAGACACCAGGTGAGCTAGGGTCCAAAATCCACAGCCAGGCAATTTGCAAAAAAAGGTCAGTTTTCGCTTGGAAAATGTGATGGGTGCAAGTTTCCTGTCGCTGGCAATAGGCCTACTCACACAAGTGAGGTACCATTTTTATTGGGAGACTTTGAGGAATGCCGGGTGGGTGGAATTTTGTAGATCCACACAGATTCCAGACCTTTCCATCATAAATGTGAGGAAAATGTGTTTTTTTTTACAAAGTTTGAGATTTGCAAGGGATTCTGGGTAACAGAACCCAATGGGAGCCACACAAGTCGCCCCATCCTGTTTTTCCCTGGGTGTCTAGTTTTAAAAAATGTATAGGTTTGCTAGGTTTCCCTATGTGCCGGCAGAGCTTGGGTTCAAAATCCACAGCTAAGCACTTTGCAAAAAAAAGGGCCTCTGTTCACTGTAAAAATGCGGTGTGTTCACGTTGCGTTTTGGGCCATGTCCTGTCTCGTACACTAGGCCTACCCACACAAGTGTCATAGAGTTTTTATCGGGAGACTTAGGGGAACACAGAATAGTAGAACAAGTGCTATTACCTACAGACTTTCTTTGCATTTCTGCCTTCCAAATGTAAGACAATTTGTAAAAAACAGAAGTCATATTGAAAAATGACCGCTAATTCACATGCTTTTATGGGTACCCACAGTTTTGGAGCGGTGCAAAAATTCACTGCTTTCAAACTCTATATTTTGTTCCCATTTTGGAAATGATATGGTTTCCTTGGTACCTAATTTTCACTATTTATAATTTACCAAATGTATTGCTATATACCCTGTACACAATGAAAAAACATTGCAAGATGCAGCTTAGTTGTTGCCTCTAGGTTCCTCCGGTTCTTGGTTAATGTTAGAAGTGGGGGTTTCTAGTTGGCAGAGGTAGGTACCCTTTGACCAAATAGGGACCCTTGATTCTAAGTTAGGGAAAGGGGATTACACTACTGGATAACCCCTGCTCACCCCCTTGGTAGCTTGGCACGAGCAGACAGGCTTATCTCGGAGGCAGTGTGTTAAGCATTTGTGAACACATACAGTAATACAGTGAAAACACTACAGATGGACACCACTATGGTTTATTAATATAACTATTCTTTTTATAGACTTACCACAAGACCAGAAACGACAAAAATCCACAATACTGTACTCAAAATTGACTTAAAGATGGTAGAATTAACTTAGTTCAAGTTGATGGTAAATGCGACACAGTTCTCACAAAAGTACCTGGATGTGTAACGCGAAATAAACAAAAGGCTTGCATCGTTGGAGATGCGTTGGTTCCTTGCTTCAGGGGAGACAATGCATTGTGCCTCAATGCTTGCACAGAGTAGGGGATACGTCTTGATCCTTACGGGAGAGGAGGTGATGCGTAGATTCTCGTGCTGCAGTCCGGTTGCGATGCAACAAGATGGCGCCTCGATGCGATGCGACAATCCGGTGCGATGCGATAAGAAGGCGCCCTTGATGTGACGATGTTGAGACGACGCATGCAAGCCCTGGCAGCCTTGCGGCAAACTCTGCACGTTGGAGCAGCGATAGGCCCTTCAACGCGCTTCTCCGCTGATGCGACGGCGACCCTCACGGTGGCGACACTTCTCAGATGATGCGTCGGCAGACAACTAGCTGGGGGGCAGTACAACTCCTACAACTTCCTTTGGTTCTTCTCCTTGGCAGAGGTTTGTCTTGTTGTTCCAGAAGTGATCTAAAGTCTTGGGGTCTGTGTCCCCATATTTATACTACTTTTCTCTTTGTTCTCTGAAGGCAGAGAAGCCTTTGCCTAGTCCAAACCAGTTCTGGTCAGTCCTTGGGCACTTTGTTGACAAGACTCCTTCTTTCCTTTCAGAGGGTAGGCCAGGGACATCAGAAGCACCACAGGAGGTGGAGCCAGCATTGTGGAGGGAAGGCACAGCCCTATTCAGGTCCCAGGTGCAGGTCCTCCCACCCATCTACATGCAGATCTCCTGGACTCCCCCAGCCCCTATCACTCACAAAACCAGACACACAATACACAACCTAGCAGAGGCAGGCTTGGACAGTTAAGCAAGAAAATACCTACTTTCTAAAAGTGGTATTTTCAAACACAGAATGTTAAAACCAACTTCACTAAAATATGTATTTTATCATTCTGAGTTCAGGCATACTAAACTTGAATTTCTACCCAGTTCCCTGAGTCAGTTAGGATTATAAGTGGTAATTATCAAACTGCCCATGCTGGCCTATGGGGAACAGGTAGCCTAGCAATAGTGAAAAACGAAAATGGCTGTAATTAACTATTAGGGCATGCCACACACAACAGGGCATGTCCTACCTTATACTTACAATGCACCCTGCTCTTGGGTTCTACCATAGGGGTGTCTGATATGAAGAAAACGGAAGGTTTAGGGACTGACAAGTGAGTGCACTTGGCCAGTCAACATGGCAGTCAAAGACTGCACACAGGCTCTGCAATGGCAAGCCTGAGACACACTTTACAAGCTGCTTCTGTGGGTGGCACAACCAGTGCTGAAAGCCCACCAGCAGCATTTGATCTACATGCCCTGTGCACACATGGTGCACTGTACTAGGGTCTGTCAAGTAAATCAAATAACCCAATCATGTAGTCACTAATCAATACATCAATTTAACTTAGGGAGCACTTGCACTGTGGCACTGAATAGCAGTGGCACAGTGCCCAAAGCGTCTAAACCAGAAAAACATATAAAAAACAGATAAGGCAATCAGAAAAAATGGAAGGGAGACTCACGCCAATGATACCAGGTCTAACACGTGTCCCCTCCAGCTGAAATATGGGGAGAACAACCCTTCCCCTAGGGAGTTCTCTTCACAAGGCGGAACAATCTGGACAGACCATCAGCATTGGCGTGTTCTGTACCAGGGCAGTGTTCCACCGTAAAGTCCATCCCCTGTAGGGAAATGGACTACCTCAACAACTTTGGGTTCTAACCCCTCATCTGCATCAACCATCTGAGGGGCCTGTGGTCTGTCTGAACCCGGAACTGAGTCCCAAACAGGTATGGTCCCAACTTCTTCAGCGCTCAGACCACAGCAAATGCCTCACGCTCAATCGCACTCCACCTCTGTTCCTGTGAAAGTAACCTCCTACTGATGAAGGCTACAGGTTGGTCTAGGCCCTCCTCATTAATCTGTAATATAACAGCCCCCACACCATGCTCTGAAGCGTCTGTTTGAACAATTATTATTTTGAGAAGTTGAGCGCCTGAAGCACGGGTGCTGTGCACATGGCAGTCTTCAGGGCGTCAAAAGCCATCTGACAGGTGTCAGTCCAGTTCACTTTCTTGGGATGAATCCTGGAATTCAACTCAGTTAAGGGTGAAACAATGTTGCCATACCCCTTGACAAACCTCCTGTAGTACCCCGTGAGTCCTAAAAAGGCTCTCACCTGTATCTGAGTCTTTGGGGGTTCCCATGCCAAGATGGTATCAATCTTGGGTTGGAGGGGCGCCTCCTGGCCGCTACCTACCTTGTGCCCCAAGTACACCACAGAACCCTGCGCGATCTGGCACTTACTCACCTTGATCGTGAGTCCTGCCTTGCGCTGTGCCATCAACACTTCCCAGAGGTGTCGCAGATGTTCTTCCCAACTGGCGCTGAACACTGCAATGTCATCCAGGTAGGCGGCACTGAAATCTTGCAGTCCAGCCACCACCTGGTTGACCAACCTCTGAAAGGTGGCAGGGGCATTCTTCATCACAAAGGGCATAACCCGGAATTGGTAGTGCCCATCTGGTGTGGAGAATGCTGACCTCTCCTTGGCACCATCAGTTAAGATGATCTGCCAGTACCCAGGCATCAAATCAAACGTGCTGAGGTACCGTACAGCCCCTAACCGATCAATGAGCTCATCAGCTCTGGGGGTGGGGTGCGCGTCAGTCCTGGTGACTGAATTGAGTCCTCGGTAGTCCACACAGAACCGGAGTTCCTCCTTGATGTAAGCCCTGACCTTGTCAGTCACTCTGTAAGCCTTGTGCTTCACAGGAGGACTGTCCCCAGTGTCCACATCGTGGATGCAACACTCAGTGACACCAGGAACCAAGGAAAACAAATCAAAGAATTGTAAAAACAGTTGGTGTTAGACCTGACAGCCCTTTGGGTGGTCCCTCCTCATCATTATTTATTTTGTCCCACTTTTGCCTCAAACCCTGTTTGAATTTTTCCTTTTTTTTTTGGGAACCACCAGACTTTTTCGTGTTGCTGCAGATTCAGGGAGCCATTTTAGCTACCCCTGAAACTTCTGTCTGGAGGCCTGAAGCACAAAATGGTGGCCACCTGTGACATCACCAGCATCCACTGGAACCTACCAGCACCTTCCAGAACATTCCAGAACCCTGTGACAGTTGGAGGCGGTTTAGAATGTTGGGAAGCTAAGACAGAGAGTTGGCAGTTGGAGCTGGCAGTTGGCACCTGACTGGTGAAGAGAGAGCAGCACAACAGTGAAGGAGGAAGGAGTGAAGCAGCAGGGGTGGAAACTTGTGCCTGGAGTGGGGTCCATAAACCCACCCTTGATACTAGTCCCTACTGATGGATCCCAGCCTGTAGCCCTGTGTGGGAAGAAGCCAGAAAAACTCATCCTAAGGACCTGGACAGCAGGAACAGGCCTTAGAAGCAGAAAGCAGCAAGATCCTGACCTGGAAACTGGTTTCCCTGGAGTCCGGCGTCGAGTAGCCTGAGACCTGGAGCCCGAGGTGGAGAAGCGGCGCTGACTGAAGAAGCAGACGTCGTACCCGGAGCCGCCTGAGGTCGTGAGAGGGCGCCGACGGAGGTCGTGAGGAATACCAAAGGTCGAGGAGGAAGTTAACCGAGGTCGAGTGAGCGGCGTCATCGGAGGAGTGAAGTCCGCCCTCCGGAGTCGTCGGAGACCGAGGTGAAGTGTACCGGAGGTCGGGAGTGAGGATCGCACTCCGGAGTCGCCCGGAACCTGAGAGGAGGAGCACCGGAGGTCGGGAGTGAGGATCGCACTCCGGAGCCGCCGGAAGTCGACATCGAGGCAAGGCCGGCCGACGTCATCGAAGCCGAGGTCGCCATCGGACCGGAGCCGCCCGAAGTCGACATCGAGTAGAGACTGCCCGACGCCGTCGAATCGGAGGTCGAGATCGAACCGAGGCCGCTGACGTCGAGACCGGAGCCGCCGCCGGCGTCGTCAAAGAACTGACATTGTGCCGAGGCCGCCGACATCGAGCTGGAACCGCCTCACGGCATCGACCCGACTCCAGCGGCGTCGGAGCATCAGAAAAAGGGCAGTAAGTGGAGTAGAGGGCGCCTAAGGCCCTGTGGAGACCTGAGAGACTGCTCTAAGGGGCTAGGGAGGTGCTGGAACCAACCTGACTGTGCCAGGGGTGAATTGGGACTAACCTAGAGAAGTTGTGTGGAGAGAGAGAGCCAGGTCTCTGGTATTCCCCCCCCCTTTTATCTACCTCAGTTTAGGCCTCAGCCTTGACCCAGCCAGGGAGTAGACCCCCTCAAGCCTTCCACAACCCTACAAGCTGTGCCTGGGCCAAATCAGCCCTTAGGGATTGAAAAGTGATCTGATTACATGAGTGTTGCTGTATACTTTTAATTATTTATTGGGGGCACTGTATTTATTGTGTTTAACCTATTTATTGCTTCACTATATTTATTGGTCCACAGGACTTGTTGGTGCACAATATTTGTTGGTACAGTATTTATTGCCTCAGAATATTTAATTGCCTGTATTACCTGCACTTATATTTATGTCCCTTGTATTTATGATCATCCCTATTTATTGAATCTTCAGACAGTATTTATTTGACCGGCACTATTTAAGATTTGTATATTGTGATTGACTTATTTATTTTCCCAATCAGCAACTAAGAGAAAAAGATAAAGAAAGATATTTTCATAATTTTTACCGTGTAGAGTCGTTTTTGGAACGGATGCACGCATGGTTATTGTTTGGGTATGTTGTATGCTTAGCACGGAGCCTGATTCCTGACCACTCGAGCCAAGCTACCACAGTGTGTCCGGAAGACCACCACCACCCCTTCTAGTGTGGGAGTGGTTTTCCAACATAAATTGGTGTTCAGTGGTGGGATAGAGCTGTGCCTACGCATACTCAACAATAACTGTGGGTAGTCCATAGGCCTACACCGGGAGTTTTCTCAAGAGCGGCCTTCCTAATTGTGGGTTTTTGTTTTTTTCCAAATTTACTCTGGTGGTGGGAGGAGGTATTATTAAAGGTACCCCCCTGCATAGTTACTGCACAAAAACCTGTCCTCTAACCTGAGTGGGCAAGATGGAGTTTGTACTAGAAAATCTAGAAACGTACACTGTGGCCCAACTCAGGGAGTTTTGCCAGCGGGAGGGGGTGTACTGTCCCCCAGGAGCAAAGAAGGGTGCACTCCAAACCAGCTTAAGGGCTTGGGGGGAGGCACGCCGAGAAAGCAAGGCTGAGGAGGAAGACAGGGATGGAGAGCCTGACCCCGAGGGGGCTGAGATGTACCAACCTGAGGTGGGGAACCTGTCAGCAGGGCCCAGAACCATTTCTAGGAAGGGCAGCAGTGCCTCTAGCGGTGGCTTGTCTGAGGTGGAGTTAACAGACAGGAGGGAGAAAAGACAGCTCACATGGGACTTAGCAAGGCTGGAGAAGGAGAAGGAGGAGCAGAGGATGGCCCATGAATTGCGACTGAAAGAAATAGATCTTCAGATCTTGAGAATCGGGGCACAACCTGTTCCTAATGGTGGCAGCCAAACCCAAGGGATCACCAGGGAACCTAAACCATACCTGCCAAAGGACATAGTAGCTAGCTATGGAGTGGGCGACGACATCGCCAAGTGGCTAGCGGCCTATGAGGTCTCGTTGAGGGCCCATGGGGTTCCAGAGAAGTACTGGGGAGGGGGATTGTACAAGTACATGCCTCCAGCTGGTAGGGATGCTTTATTGGCCCTCGAGGAGGATGAGCAGACCCACTACCCCACCATGAAACTGGCGCTCATCAGAAAGTTTGGACTAACACCTGAAAAGTACAGACAGAAGTTCAGGGGTAGTCACAAACTGGGCACGCAGAATTGGGTGGACTTCCTGGACTATGCAAAGAAGGCACTGGAAGGTTGGATTCAGGGCAGTGAAGTGAGGAACTACGAGGGGTTGTTTGACCTAGTACTGAAGGAACACCTGCTCGAGAAATGTTTCCCTGAACTGCGGCAACACCTGGTGGATAGCAAGCTGACCAGTCCCCGGAAGCTTGCTGAGGAGGCGGACATTTGGGATAGTACCCGGGTGTCCACAAGGGGGACTGGAGGGGATACTCAAAAGGCCGGACAGGGCGCCCCCCAGAAGAAAGAGGGAGGGGAAAAGAAAAAGGAGTTCTCCAAAGGCCCCCAAAATAACTTCCAAGGGAAGGGAACAGGATTCACCCCTAAGGCTAACCCGCCCAGAAACCCTAATCCTGGCCAGAGTCAGCAGCCAAGGGTTGTCCATTGCTATGAGTGCGGTGGCGTTGGACACTATAAAGGAGATCCGAAGTGCTTGAAACGACCACCCCCTCCCACTGGAGGAAAGACCCCTGGAGTAGCTAGTGTAGTGCTCGGGGAGGAGATGCCCTTCACAAAGGGAAGGGAGTGGGCGGGTGTCACTTTAGTGTCCCTGGGAGAACGGGAGATGGTTCCCAAGATCCAGGTGCCCGCGAATACCGCCAAGTATGGGCAGTGGGTCACCATCAACGGCCAAAGAGGGGAGGCTCTGAGAGACACAGGAGCCAGTATGACTATGGTGCGTAGCCAACTGGTGTCTCCAGAGCAGGTAATTCCCGATGTACTCCACCCAGCCGCGATGGCTGACGGCAGAACAGGCCACTATCCAGTGGCCGAGGTTCCCTTTGAATGGGGGGGGGTTGCAGGTTCACTTCGAGTTGCCGTAAGCCCTGCCGTGCCAGTCGATTGTCTGCTGGGGAATGACATGGAGCACAACGCTTGGAAGGAGGTGGAATACCGGACTCACACCGAGATGCTGGGTACACCTGACTGGGCCTGTGTTAGCACAAGGTCCGCGACTACCCGAAGAGGGAGTTCGTTTCGGCTGGAGCCTGGAACAAAGGCCCAGCCAGCTGCCAGTCAAGGGAAGAACCGAGGACAGGAGGAGCCTGCCTCGGCGTCCCCACCCCGTAGGACGGATAGGCCACCGGAGGTGGTGGACCAGGAGTCTGCGGTGGGGGACGTTACCAACCTGGAGGACCTACCCATCCCGGCCGAGTGGCACGTGGAGGGAGGCCCGTCCAGGGAGGAATTCTGCCAGGGCCAGAGGGAGTGCCCTACCCTTGAGGGGCTAAGGCGTCAGGCCGAAGCCCAGGCAGCAGGGAACGTTGAAGGGAACTACAGTGTTTACTGGGAGGATGGCCTCCTCTACAGTGAACCCAAGGCACCCCTACATGGATCATCACGAGCCTTGGTGGTTCCTCAACGTTATCGAGCCTTCCTTCTGGAGTTGGCTCACGAGATACCATTGGCAGGACACTTGGGGCAAGACAAGACCTTCGCCCGTCTTGTCCCACACTTTTATTGGCCTCAGATGAAAGTGTCGTCCGATACCTACTGCCGGACATGTGTGTCTTGCCAAGCCAGTGGGAAAACAGGGGTGAAGCTGAAAGCTCCCCTGGAACCACTTCCTGTCGTTAGCACCCCCTTTGAAAGGGTGGGCATCGACATTGTGGGTCCGTTAGATCCACCGACTACAGCTGGTCACAGGTTTATCCTGGTTCTGGTGGATCATGCCACACGGTACCCAGAGGCAATACCTCTGAGGACCATAACAGCACCTGTTGTGGCTAGGGCCCTGATGGGAATCTTTACCCGAGTGGGTTTTCCCAAGGAAGTTGTGTCCGACAGGGGGACCAACTTCATGTCAGCGTATATGCGGGCAATGTGGAAGGAGTGTGGAGTGACATACCGGTTCACCACTCCTTACCACCCCCAGACCAATGGTCTGGTGGAGAGGTTTAACAAAACCTTGAAGGGCATGATCAGAAGTCTGCCTGAAAGCCTGCGGAGGAAATGGGACGTCCTCCTACCCTGTTTACTTTTTTCCTACAGGGAAGTGCCACAGAAGGGAGTGGGCTTCAGCCCCTTCGAGCTTCTGTATGGGCACCCTGTACGGGGACCTCTCAACCTGGTGAGAGACGGATGGGAAAGAACTCCCAGAAAGCTTCCCCAGGACGTGGTGAGCTACATGCTGGCCTTCCGGAGCCAAATGGCTAAGTTGTGGAAGCAAGCTTCTGACAACTTGGAAGCCAGCCAAGCAGTGATGAAGTCGTGGTATGACCACAATGCTCACCCGGTGGAGTTGGAGCCTGGCCAGAAGGTGTGGGTGATCGAACCGGGAGAGCTTAGTGCCCTCCAGGATCGCTGGTCAGGACCCTTTGAGGTGTTGGAGAAGAAGGGTAAGGCTACCTACTTGGTGGACCTGAAGACCCCTCGTCAGCCCCTGCGGGTGCTGCATGCCAACCGCCTCAAACCCCACCACGAGAGGCCCGAAGTCATCTTGATGATGGTGACTGACGGAGGAGAGGACGTGGAAAGCGAGCCTCTCCCTGATCTGTTTGCGTCTCAAGAGAAGGATGGGTCGGTGGAGGGAGTGATTCTCTCCCCATCTCTAACTCCTGAACAGCAGGAGGACTGTCGCCAGGTCCTGGGGCAGTACCCCTCGTTGTTCTCCCTTGTCCCGGGTAGGACTCACCTGTGCGTCCATGACGTGGACACAGGAGACAGCCCACCTGTGAAGTCCAAGATCTACCGGATGTCAGACAAGGTGAAGGCCAGCATTCATAGTGAAGTCACTAAGATGCTGGAGCTAGGAGTGATCGAACCTTCTAGCAGCCCCTGGTCTAGTCCGGTGGTGTTAGTACCAAAAGCTGCACCACCGGGTGCCCAACCAGAACTGAGGTTCTGTGTGGACTATCGGGGACTGAATTCAGTGACCAAAACTGATGCTCATCCGATCCCTAGGGCGGATGAATTGATTGACCGGCTGGGAGCTGCCCAATATCTAAGTACCTTTGACCTTACTTCTGGGTACTGGCAGATCTCTTTGACTGATGGAGCAAGGGAAAGGTCAGCCTTCTCCACGCCCAATGGCCACTACCAGTTCTGTGTGATGCCCTTTGGGCTCAAGAACGCACCTGCCACGTTTCAGCGCCTGGTAAACCAGATCCTCACCGGAATGGAGAGTTTCTCTGCTGCTTATCTGGATGACATAGCCGTCTTCAGTAACAGCTGGGAGGATCACTTGCGTCACCTGCAAGCTGTTCTCCAGGCCCTGAGACAAGCTGGATTGACGATCAAGGCCAGCAAGTGCCAGATCGGGCAGGGGTCGGTAGTGTACCTTGGACACTTGGTGGGTAGGGGAGCGGTGCAACCCCTCCAGGCGAAGATCGAGGCCATCATGGCCTGGGAACCCCCCAAGACACAGACTGAGGTCCGAGCATTTTTGGGCCTCACGGGATACTACCGCCGCTTCGTGAAGGGGTACGGTACCATCGTAGCCCCCCTCACGGAGCTCACGTCCAAGAAACAACCTCGACGGGTAGTCTGGACGGAGGCTTGTCAGCAAGCCTTTGAGAGATTGAAGAAAGCCATGTGCGAGGCCCCGGTCTTAAGGGCCCCAGACTTTTCCAAGGAGTTCATTGTCCAGACAGATGCATCAGAACATGGCATTGGGGCAGTGTTATCGCAACTCAACGAAGAGGGTCTGGATCAACCCGTGGTCTTCCTATCCCGGAGACTACTTCCCAGGGAACAGAAGTGGAGTGCAATAGAGCGTGAAGCTTTTGCAGTGGTATGGGCTCTGAAGAAGTTGCGGCCATACCTGTTTGGCTCGCACTTCCTTGTTCAGACCGACCACAGACCCCTTCGTTGGCTGATGCAAATGAAGGGGGAGAATCCCAAGTTGTTGAGGTGGTCTATTTCCCTACAGGGGATGGACTTCCAGGTGGAACATCGGCCTGGAGTGGACCACGCCAATGCAGACGGTCTCTCAAGGTATTTCCGCCTTAGTGATGAGAACTCCCAAGGGGTTGGGTAGCTCTCCCCACTTTCAGCTGGGGGGGACGCGTGTTAGACCTGACAGCCCTTTGGGTGGTCCCTCCTCATCATTATTTATTTTGTCCCACTTTTGCCTCAAACCCTGTTTGAATTTTTCCTTTTTTTTTGGGAACCACCAGACTTTTTCGTGTTGCTGCAGATTCAGGGAGCCATTTTAGCTACCCCTGAAACTTCTGTCTGGAGGCCTGAAGCACAAAATGGTGGCCACCTGTGACATCACCAGCATCCACTGGAACCTACCAGCACCTTCCAGAACATTCCAGAACCCTGTGACAGTTGGAGGCGGTTTAGAATGTTGGGAAGCTAAGACAGAGAGTTGGCAGTTGGAGCTGGCAGTTGGCACCTGACTGGTGAAGAGAGAGCAGCACAACAGTGAAGGAGGAAGGAGTGAAGCAGCAGGGGTGGAAACTTGTGCCTGGAGTGGGGTCCATAAACCCACCCTTGATACTAGTCCCTACTGATGGATCCCAGCCTGTAGCCCTGTGTGGGAAGAAGCCAGAAAAACTCATCCTAAGGACCTGGACAGCAGGAACAGGCCTTAGAAGCAGAAAGCAGCAAGATCCTGACCTGGAAACTGGTTTCCCTGGAGTCCGGCGTCGAGTAGCCTGAGACCTGGAGCCCGAGGTGGAGAAGCGGCGCTGACTGAAGAAGCAGACGTCGTACCCGGAGCCGCCTGAGGTCGTGAGAGGGCGCCGACGGAGGTCGTGAGGAATACCAAAGGTCGAGGAGGAAGTTAACCGAGGTCGAGTGAGCGGCGTCATCGGAGGAGTGAAGTCCGCCCTCCGGAGTCGTCGGAGACCGAGGTGAAGTGTACCGGAGGTCGGGAGTGAGGATCGCACTCCGGAGTCGCCCGGAACCTGAGAGGAGGAGCACCGGAGGTCGGGAGTGAGGATCGCACTCCGGAGCCGCCGGAAGTCGACATCGAGGCAAGGCCGGCCGACGTCATCGAAGCCGAGGTCGCCATCGGACCGGAGCCGCCCGAAGTCGACATCGAGTAGAGACTGCCCGACGCCGTCGAATCGGAGGTCGAGATCGAACCGAGGCCGCTGACGTCGAGACCGGAGCCGCCGCCGGCGTCGTCAAAGAACTGACATTGTGCCGAGGCCGCCGACATCGAGCTGGAACCGCCTCACGGCATCGACCCGACTCCAGCGGCGTCGGAGCATCAGAAAAAGGGCAGTAAGTGGAGTAGAGGGCGCCTAAGGCCCTGTGGAGACCTGAGAGACTGCTCTAAGGGGCTAGGGAGGTGCTGGAACCAACCTGACTGTGCCAGGGGTGAATTGGGACTAACCTAGAGAAGTTGTGTGGAGAGAGAGAGCCAGGTCTCTGGTATTCCCCCCCCTTTTATCTACCTCAGTTTAGGCCTCAGCCTTGACCCAGCCAGGGAGTAGACCCCCTCAAGCCTTCCACAACCCTACAAGCTGTGCCTGGGCCAAATCAGCCCTTAGGGATTGAAAAGTGATCTGATTACATGAGTGTTGCTGTATACTTTTAATTATTTATTGGGGGCACTGTATTTATTGTGTTTAACCTATTTATTGCTTCACTATATTTATTGGTCCACAGGACTTGTTGGTGCACAATATTTGTTGGTACAGTATTTATTGCCTCAGAATATTTAATTGCCTGTATTACCTGCACTTATATTTATGTCCCTTGTATTTATGATCATCCCTATTTATTGAATCTTCAGACAGTATTTATTTGACCGGCACTATTTAAGATTTGTATATTGTGATTGACTTATTTATTTTCCCAATCAGCAACTAAGAGAAAAAGATAAAGAAAGATATTTTCATAATTTTTACGGTGTAGAGTCGTTTTTGGAACGGATGCACGCATGGTTATTGTTTGGGTATGTTGTATGCTTAGCACGGAGCCTGATTCCTGACCACTCGAGCCAAGCTACCACAGTGTGTCCGGAAGACCACCACCACCCCTTCTAGTGTGGGAGTGGTTTTCCAACAGTTGGCCACAATCTTGCTGCTGACCAGGGGTCAGTGTGGCAGAGAGGCTGACACCAGCCACTGACCCATCTTGCTCTGTTTTAGACAGGAGGTCAGGAAGAGGCTATGTCTCCTCCTCCATTCCATCATCTGTTGCTAGGAGCACGCCCACTTTGGACATTTCTAAGTGGGGCTTCAGGCGGTTAACATGTAGGACCCGCAAAGAGTTCTTTGGAGACCGCAAGTTCACCAGGTAGGTGACATCACTCTTGTGCTCCACCACCTCAAATGGACCGGTCCACCTGTCCTGTAGCGCACAAGTCTCTACAGGTGCCATGACCCAAACTTTCTGTCAAGGTTGAAGCTCAATCAGAGTGGCATTCTGATCGTACCACCACTTCATCTCTTCCTGGCTGGCTTCCAGATTCGCCTGAGTGAGCTCTCTGAATCGCAGAGTCTGGATCCAGAAGGCCAATATGTAACTGTATACATCCTGGGGAGGTTTCCGGGGAGATTGCTCCCAGCCTTCCTTGACCAGACTCAAAGGTCCTCTTACCGGGTATCCATATAACAGTTCAAAGGGACTGAACCCTAGGGACTTTTGTGGCACCTCACGGTAAGCAAACAGAAGTCATGGCAAGAGGACGTCCCACTTATGCCTCATTGGTTCCTCAAGACCCATGATCATGCCTTTAAGGGTCCGGTTGAATCTCTCAACCAGCCCATTACCTTGGGGGTGGTAAGGAGTGGTGATCTTGTATGTAACACCACACTCCTTCCGCAGGGACTTCATATTACTGGATATGAAGTTTGTTTCTCTGTCAGACACCACCTCTCTGGGGAACCCCAAACAGGAGAAAATCCCCATCAGTGCACATCCCACCACGGGGGCCTTCACTGTCCTGAGCAGGATGGGTTCCGGGTACCGGGTGGCATGGTCCACCAAGACCAGGATAAACCTGTTGCCCATGGCTGTCTTGGGGTCCAGTGGCCCCACAATGTCAATGCCCGCCCATTCACAGGGGGTACTGACTACAGGAAAAGGTTGGAGAGGAGCCTTTTGCTGCCTTCCACTTTTCCCACTTGCCTGGCAAGTCTGAGAGGTCCTACAATGAGTGTCTGAACTCTTTCGCATCTGGGGCCAATAAAAGTGGGTGACAAGCCTCTCAAAGGTCTTGTCCTGCTCCAGATGTCCAGCTAAAGGTACATCATGAGCCAACCCCAGTAGGAAGGCTCTGAAGCGCTTGGGTACCACCAGCACACAGGCTGACCCAGGCTCAGCAACCTTAGGCTCTGTATACAGGAGGTCGTTCTCCCAGTAGATCCAATGGGATCGAGACTGATCACTAGCTGCCTGGTTTGTGGCCTGTTGCCGCAAACTCACAAGAGAAGGGCACTTCTTCTGTTCTGCACAAAATTCCTCCCTGGAGGGTCCTCCTTCTTGCTGCCAATTGGTCAGCTCAGGCAGGTCCCCCAGTTCAGCAACCTGTTCCCCTTTAGGTTCCAGGGCATCCCCCTCAAGGTCTGCCTCTTCCTGGACCGTGGGAACAATGGGTGCTATTTTCCCGTGCCCCCTACCTCTTTTCTTTAAGGCAGATCCCTGGGCCATACTTTTAGGCTCCACGACCTCTTCAACACCCTTACTGGCTGCCATAGACCGAGTGGTTACACACGCCCACTCAGGCAGACCCAACATCTCCAAATGAGCCTTCTTCTCCACCTCAGCGCAAGGGGAGCTTTCCAAATCATTGCCCAACTGACAATCCACTGGCATGGCTGGCCTCACAGCTGCTTGAAGAGTACCAGAGACCTATGTTCCCTCCAAGATGCGCGCCTGGGCGCGCGCGCACACTGCCTTCACCCAAGCACTCAGCACGAATCTGAAAGCGCGCAGATCGCTCGAAAAATTAGGAAGGAGAGAGCCTGCCTTTTATTTGCAGATCATCTTTTGGAAAGACAATCAGTGTAAAAGGCAGTGATGCTGAGAAAGAGAAAGCAAACCCGCTGGGAAGGGGCTCGGAGGTGTCAGACCCGAGTGGTGGTTGAAAGCTGCACAACATCGTGGGTGTGCAGAGCACAGAAGGGGGGGGCGTGATTTCTGCTCTTTACATGCCCTAAAGCTACAGCAGATCAAATCATTAAAAACGTTAAACCGCTGCTTCAAAAACACTGCGTTGGTTTAATGGGACTGAAAACGCAGCTAAGGCTGTAAATAAAACATTAATATGCATACTGCTTGCCCGGGGGTATGAGACCACATTGTCGATGAACGAACAGGCGAGGTTCGCACAGGTTGGCATCCATTTTGCCTCAAGTCCTTACCGGTTAGTTTTTCCAGACAGTGCCCGCATTGCCTGTGGTGTGGTTTGCCCAGCCGATCAGACCGAAAATAAATATATAGGAAACAAGAAAGCGCTCGTATTCCAGGGGCTTTGTTTCCGGGTGTAGGCGTTAGCAGTGACGACGTCTGCAGGCGTACGCAGCTTTGGTCAGAGCAGTGTAACCCTCATAACCGGGCTCCTGTTCCCAAGCGGGAGTGCGTCATCCCTGTCTGGAGAGCGGGGCCTGCCGAGGGAACTCCGCTCTGGGGAATCTACTTACTTACGGGCTTTGCTGCCTCAAAACCCTGATCTCCCTCATGTGCAGGTTGCAGCTGTTACTCTTATATTGTAGGGACTAGGGAGCAGGGTTGGTACTTCATTTTGTTGGTGATGGACATCTGCCCATAGAGCCCATGCCATATGTGCCACCTGTGGCATCAGTGTTTTCCACTTAGAGCCTTGTAATCCCACTTTCACCCTTTATAGTATGAGGTTAAAACTCACAGCATTCAACATGCTGTTGGTTAATGGACCTTGATTGCCTGAAGGTGTCAAAGAACTAAGGCCAACATAACAGGCATGGTTGTGGCTTCTATTGCTAATATGCTCTGGTGCACGACTGTATTATCCTTTCCGTCCTTCTCCTTCAGGCCTGTCACTTCGTCCTCGATTTATGTAGGGCCAAAACATGCTGACATATGTTTGGCCTTGCTGTCATACCAAGCCTTTTTAGGTTTTTTTCATATTGACTTTAACAGAGATAAACGCCTATTTTATTAATCAAGGCATCACATAACATGCGCTTTAAACAAAATAAAGATGAGGCGCTTAGGCAACGTGATGTGGAGTATGGCTGTCTGTCACCAGATAAAATGAATACTGTTGACATAAAACCATTCTGTTATATAGGTCTGCAATGGCATCTGCGTTGTCTACAGTGTTATAACATTCACATCTACACCAGAATGAGGTGTGCATCTACAGCAGTCTGATATGTGCATCAGCAAAAGTAAAATATGCACTAATATAATGTAATAAATGACATAGAGCATACAATAGACAAAGATGCATAGCAAAACTCCTGAAGGTACACAAGGAACGATGGCTGCTCCATTGATACTGTTCCCACTTCGTCCTTGGGGGCAAGTGTGAACTGTGCTGCCGCTACCCCTGAAGGGGCTGTGATTGCTGTTGCCGCCACTGCTGTGGCCGAGGAAGGTTCCCGCACGGGACTCCAGCTTCCAGGAGTCCGTGCGTGCTGCCAGCTGCATCGAGGTCCGCCCACCCGCCTACAGTCACTTAAAACATCTCGCGGAACCCGCTGGCGCGGGTCCCGCTTCGTCCTTGGGGGCAAGTGTGAACTGTGCTGCCGCTACCCCTGGAGGGGCTGTGATTGCTGTTGCCACCACTGCTGTGGCTGAGGAAGGTTACCGCACGGGACTCCAGCTTCCAGGAGTCCGTGCGTGCTCCCAGCTGCATCAAGCTCCGCCCACCCGCCTACAATCACTTAAAACACCTCGCGGAACCCGCTGGCGCGGGTCCCGCTTCGTCCTTGGGGGCAAGTGTGAACTGTGCTGCCGCTACCCCTGGAGGGGCTGTGATTGCTGTTGCCGCCACTGCTGTGGCCGAGGAAGGTTACCGCAAGGGACTCCAGCTTCCAGGAGTCCGTGCGTGCTCGCAGCTGCATCGAGGTCCGCCCACCCGCCTACAATCACTTAAAACACCTCGTGGAACCCGCTGGCGCGGGTCCCGCTTCGTCCTTGGGGGCAAGTGTGAACTGTGCTGCCGCTACCCCTGGAGGGGCTGTGATTGCTGTTGCCGCCACTGCTGTTGCCGAGGAAGGTTACCGCACGGGACTCCGGCTTCCAGGAGTCCGTGCGTGCTCCCAGCTGCATCGAGCTCCGCCCACCCGCCTACAATCACTTAAAACACCTCGCGGAACCCGCTGGTGCGGGTCCCGCTTCGTCCTTGGGGGCAAGTGTGAACTGTGCTGCCGCTACCCCTGGAGGGGCTGTGATTGCTGTTGCCGCCACTGCTGTGGCCGAGGAAGGTTACCACATGGGACTCCAGCTTCCAGGAGTCCGTGCGTGCTCCCAGCTTCATCGAGGTCCGCCCACCCGCCTATTGGTTCCTGCCCCCTTCATATATCCTCATTTACCGCAGTGCGGGACGCGCGCGGGATGCCCAGGATGAAGCCCGGACAAAGGGCGGACAGTCTGTGACAGTCCGGGACAGGAGGGGGCTGAAGGAGGCTGGGCCGGACCCAGTAGTGTGGGTGTAGCTCTAAGGTATTCAACCATTTTGGTTGCCTCGGTAAGATTGTTGTGCCCCCCATCGCCGTATTAACTACTGTGACTATTAGCGGTTAGCCATCAGTTTAAGAGGGGGTGTGGTAGCGGGATTGCGTTTAAACGTCATTGCATGGTATCCCGCCAGTCTGTCAGTTGTACTAGGTAACTGGATTAATAAGGCCGTTTGGTTGAGTTTACTATGTCTAAAGCGAAAAACGCGATCGCGACGGCCACCTTGGACAATTATCTGGTTAAAATGGTGAATAAAATCAACCAAGAGCACCGAAAGTCACTGGGGCGTGTGGAGTCCCTTGATATTACTCCCCCTCCATCTATTTTATCTAAATCTCCCATGGCCGTTAATAATTCCAACCACTTGGATAGCCCCATCTTGGCGGTGCTTCCAGATCAAGTCCGTTCAGATGGTTTAAAACCTGGGGCTGCTACTGACCTAGAATCAAGTCTGGTTGGACATCCAGATCCACCGTTATCTTGTCCAACGGCCACGAGATCGCAGAGAGTTCCACGGGCATGTAGGAATAATAACAAGAATGCCCAACCAAAGCGGGGGACGAAACGCTCAAATAAGAGAGTGGATTTACCTTAAACCAGTGCTGTGGGCGACCCTAATCTAGTATCGGTCTCTACTTCGGCCACTTTAGATGGTGAGCTATTCGATCTCCTAATCAGTACCCTAGAAGCCAAGTTTGACTTGATTGTCAAACTCCTATTGATTAAGCTTGATTTAGTTAATGCAGAAGTAGTTAGACTGGGAGGGATGTTGGAATCATTTACTATTCCCAGTATAGGTCACCCTATAAGGATAAGGAAGTCGGAGGCCTTATTCCCAAGAGTGTTAGTGAGATCACCCCTACGGTTATGTCCAATACCTCTATGCCTTCCCCTGGGGGTCTTTGTGAGAAGGTATCCATTGTGTCTAATCCACCGTTGAGAACAGGTCGAAATTCTTTGTCTAATTTAGCCTCAGGGAACCAGGTGGTACATAGTACTGGAAAAGCCAAAATTAATGTAAACTCACAGCCTGATTTACCACCGGACTGTGCACCTTACATGGCAGTACTAACCAATGTCCCCCCAGATAGAGAGACCGGTTACAATAATACATATAGTGAATCCCATGCCTCTTTAAAAAATAAGACTATGGACAGGCTTCATCGGGAGTGTGGTTTCCCAGTAGCCCTAGCAGATGAAATTTTAAGTACCAGAAGAATTAATTGGCTAGGTAGCTTGCGCAAGAACTGTGATGGCGATTGTATAGTTGTTAATTTTAGAAACCCCCAACTCGCCTCCACTGTTCTGAGAAGAGGTACTTCCCTCCCCTACCGAGACCATGGGATTTCCCTTCGTCCCCTAGGCTATTTTTATAGGCATTTATATAACCAGCCTAATTCTGACTACATTAGGGCGGGGGTAAGAGATTTAAACCTGCATACTACCTTTAATGTTGCTACGTCCAATAGATTCCAGTCTCTGAGTGGACTGGATTCCAACGACTGACTGGGTCCTGTCCAGAAGAACTCAAGGGATGAAGCTGTTTCTTTAGGAGATGGGGGAGGCGATGTAATATTGGGGGTTTCTGACCTTGTGGGACCAAGTACCAACTGTAGCCCTACTGTTGATCCCATTAATGACAACAGACGCTGTGAAGACGGGAGGTTGGTTTCTGACGATCGGGGTGGATATTCTTCCCTTACTAGTGTTCCTCATGGTCACAGCAGACCAATTTCATTGAGTTCTACACCCATTAAAAATTCTAACCCCCGGTTATGCTCAATTGTTAGTTGGAATGTAGCAGGTCTCTCATCTAAGGATGCCTGCTTGGGTTGGTTGGAGTTTATCAACGCTTTTAATATTATTTGTTTCCAAGAGACCTGGTGTACCGATCCAATCAATTATAATGGGTTCGCTTCATATCAATTACCAGCTGTGGCGTCACCCTTGGGTAGGGCAAAGGGTGGGCTCCTGGTTTTGATCTCAGTGGAAGTTCCCATTATTGTTAAAAAACATGTATTGGTTGGGGTCCATTCCCAGATTCTATGGCTTTGTCAGGAGCATGGGAGAAATATTCTTTTAATAAACTTTTATAACGATAAATTTGACAGTAATAGGCACCTGGTAGTGCTAGCTCTTGAGACCGCTTTGGCTGACATCATAATGGAGTTTGATATTGATTTTGATTATATTTGGGTGGGAGATTTTAATACTGCTGTTTGTCCCCTTTCCTCTCATAGGGTCTGTGGATCTAATGATAGTTTAGGAGATGATGATCCCCACTTCCTCCATAACAACTATGGGGATGCTTTGAATAAAATCTTGACCACTTATGATCTGGAAATTTTGGTTAACGCGAAAAATGCCTCTGGAGAAATAATCCCTACTTTTACGGGAAGGAATGCAAACACTGTAATAGATTTTATTTGCATATCCTCTAGTCTTAGTTCATGGTGTCTGACCCCTGTGGTCGTGGATAACGCGCTCAGCGATCACAATTGTATCACCATTGAGACATTTCTCTGGAAGGAGAAGGATGGCCCTAACATTTGTACCATTGCTAATATTGAACCGTATCGACCGAATGGAACCAGAATTAGATGGAAAGGGGATAAAGCGGAACTTGTGTCAAATTCCATTGTCTCAAGTTGTTTGATAGATATCACTACCATTATAGAAAGTGAGGAGGTTACCAATGAAATTGTGCATAATTTTACCAACATCAACCATATTATAGATAACAAATTTACCAAACATGGAAAGGCCAAGTTATTATAAACAAAAGGGGTGGTTTGACCATGCTAGTACCATTGCACTTAAGGGGCTTAAAGCCGCTTTGGCAGCCAAGCAAAGAGATAATAGCGTGGTTAGAGATCTTAGAGCCACCTATTAGGCTGCAGTTAAACACAGGAAGTCCGAATTAAGGCAAGAGGCCTGGGACAAACTAGATCAGGCAGCGGCTACTTCAGATTCCTCTTTATTTTGGGATACGGTTAACTGCCCGTTCCTAAAGGATGATAAGATGCCCGAACTGACGGCTAACGTCAGTGAGGGAAACTGGGTCTCCCACTTCTCTGTGATCTTCGATTCAGATAGACAGAGGGGTGTGCATGATGATGATTGGCCTATCATCCCTCTGAACATTTCTACAGCAGAAGTACAGGGAAGTATTATCTCAAGCAACGGTGGGAAGGCCCAGGGCCCCGATGGGGTGCCAATCGATTTGTATAAATTAGTCCCTGAGCTGTGGGGCCCGTTGTTAACAAATGTTTTTAACGCTGCAGTATGCAATGGAGTCCCATCTACTTGGGAGGAATCACTCAATATTCCTATTTATAAGAAGGGAGACAGGGGTGACGTGAAGAATTATCGCCCAATCTCGCTTCTTGATTCCTCTGTGAAAATTATGAGCAGGGTGCTCTTGGTCAGGTTGGAAGAGTGGGCCGATTCTAATAACATTCTGGCCAATTGCCAATACGGTTTTAGGAAGGCTCGAGGGACCATTGAACAATGTCTCAACCTCGACCTACTAATTGGGAAATATACGAGGGCTAAGAAAGGCTCTCTCTATCTCTGCTTTGCAGATTTGAGCAGTGCCTTCGATATGGTGGACCATAGTATTTTATGGGCCAAACTGCTTGATTTGGGGGCACCTGAGGGCATCGTTTATTTCCTGGAACGACTTTATTCCAACCTTAGTACCAGTGTTCGCTATGGACCGGGTGGGGAGTGTACCCCTAAGTTTAAGATTGGGCGTGGTATAAGACAAGGGTGTGTTCTTGCCCCCCTACTCTTTACCCTTTTTATTAATGAAGTCGATTCTGCCCTAAAGACGGTGGCGGCAGATGCCCCGAAAGTCAATGATTTAAACGTCCCGGTATTACTTTACGCGGACGATGCCGTGATCCTGTCCAGGACTCCTATTGGCCTTCAACGACTGATGGACAGGTTTTCTCTGGTCATCAAGGACAGAAAGCCGCTGATCAACAAATCCAAAACCCACATCATGGAATGTGGTTTGGGGTGTAATAAACCCCATTCCTATTTCATTGATGGGCATAAGGTGCAAACGGTGAACTCCTTTAACTATCTTGGCATCAATTTTACTAAGAATGGTTGCTGGTCCAGTGAGATTACCTATGTCCGGGCCAAGATGGCTAAATGTGCACATGGGGTGTTCAAGTTTGCTAGTAAAATTGGGGATAAACGGATTAAAGACATGTTAACAATTTATCAAATGAGATGTCTTTTGATTGCCCTTTATGGTGCTGGGGTTTAGGGTCACTACTCGGCCCGGAGTCTCCAAGTGGAGGAAAATCTCTTTCTTAAGAGACTTTTGTGTCTGCCCATATCTGCCTCTAACGATCTGGCGCATAAAGAGCTTGAGATTCAACACCTCTCAGACCAAATTACCTTAAGACCATTAATGTTATGGCGCGCCATCTGGTCGAAGGAAGAGACTTCCCTAAATAGAGCTATCATCCGAGACTGATTTTTAACCGATGACCACTTGAAGATTCCCTGGATTAAATTTGTTGTCAATAAATTTTTAGAGATCTATGGATTTGATATCAGAAAGGACATGTATGCTGCTTCCAGTTTGTCTAAGGGTGAGATGAAGATCATCTTTATGAGCCATAAATCAGAGAGGCGGGAGAGGATTGGTGGCCATTCTTCCATATGTATGCTCAATGGAACGTATAGTGAGACTGTGGGCTACCAACCGTATTTGAGTTATGTTACTAGAGCTTCCCACCAGTTTGTTTTAAACAGATTAAGGTTGGGGATTGTGCACCATTTGGTGGCCTTCCCCTGTATTAAAAAATATCCGATTGGCCCATGTCCATGTGATCATTCATCCGCACAAAGCACTATGCACTTTTTATGGCTATGTAAATTCTATGGTAACTTTCGTTCAGCCTTCTTAAAACCTATTTTTATGAAGTATGGAATCCGAAATGTTCATGATTCTATGAAGCTGTTTTTTAATCCTAACCCTGATGTCTGTTTTTTTACTGCTACCTTTCTCCTACAAGCGGTTAAAGCAAGGACCAGCATGATATTTTAACTGTTTTTTTTTTATTTTTTTTATCTTGTATTTTGTACTGTATATTTAACTTATGGTTATTATGATATTGTATTTGATGTATGTATGTATGTGCTTTTATGGACTTTGTGTTTAAGCTCCGAACAAAGCCTTATGAAATGAGAAATGAAATGATACTGTTCAATGTGCCACCAGTTTCTTCCTTTCCATTTAAGAATTTAAAATATCCAAGTTTGATAAAGTTTCCAACATCACAGGCTACATCCTTTAGTTATTAGCAAGCTTTAGCTCTAGTGGTATGCAGTCTTGTGCATGTTGCCAGGTGGACCTGTGTATGATTGGCTGCCCCAGATCAAATCTTTTTATTTTTGCATTCTGGAATTTTTAGCGTTATTTGTCCCATTATAAAAAAACTGGACTTCCAGTCCCAGAATACAAAGAAAACCTAGACATACAGAGGACTGGGAAACTTTGATACCAGTGTGAAAATCTCTTGCATAGGGTTAGTGGATTGTGTGAAATTTGTGTATACGTTATTTTCACATTCTTTCAACTGTTCCAGTGAAAAGAAAGTAAAACAAGCATTGGCATAGCCAATAGGTCTCGCCTTTGGGACCTTATAAGTGTTTAGCCATGCAACAGTTGATGTTGTTGCACCAAGGATATTGTGCTGCATAACTAAAATCTTATAAGGACCCAAAAGCAAGACCTATTGGCTATGCCAATGCTCTCTGCCCCCCAACACACTCTTTTTTTTTAATAACTTTAATAAGCCCGGTGCCATCTTCACGGACACCGCGCTATGCAATGCAATAGGTGTTGCTTTTCGTATTATAAATAACAATGCCTTTTAATTTTTTTAAAGGCATTGCCATTTACAATGTCAATAACTCAAAATAATGTAATTGCGAGACCTATTGCATTGCAACTGCTTTTTTTTTACTATTAGCCTGGGGGTGTGAGCTGCACAGAGGGGCTTTTGCCAGGTCTGCCTTCTGCCACATCTGCTTGGTATAGAGCAAATACATTCCTGTTTTTAGAAAATCTTAAAAGTGACAGAGCTGTACTTCATAGCTTTTCTACAAACAGGGCATTTTAGCAGGATTCTGCTTATTTTTGTACCGACCAGACATTACAATACCAGTGGTAGAAAACAAACCAGGTAGCTACCCTTGCTGCAGTCCATTATGCATTGTGCACAAAGAAAGTACATTGCATGAAAATTATATGGTACAGTACTTATGAAGCCTCCCCAAACCCAACGAGGTACTGAAGCACTTAGATGCCACTGCAGAATATAAACAGCCAATTGGTAATGTATTAATAGCTGTGTGCCAGCTGTATGCCTGTTTGCAATGTTGATGGTGTATTATACAGCAATAGAAATATCTATTTAATGGTCATTTGTATGGACATTATACCGGATATGGGAGTTGCTGTGTGTCTGTTTAACAATAAATAATATACTAAGGCCCAGATTCTCAAAGGTTTAGCATCAGGTTAGCATTACTTTTTCAATGCTAACCCGAAAAAGCCCGTTTTGGGATTTACAAACCAAAGCAAAACAAATTTGCATTGGTTTGTATGGAAAAGTAACACAAAGAAGTGCTAAATGCTGCTTTGCATTACTTTGCGTTAAGGAGGTGTTACATGGGTGGTACATGGGTGTTCCCATTTGTTTTGTACAGCTATGGCTTCATGTGGGACAGAACATCAGCCAAGGACTTGATGAAGCTGGACCATGTCTCAGCCTGTAGAGCCATGCACGGTCTCCCAGTTAAGGTTTACACCCTTATGTATAGCCTAAATCTGTGTTTCCTTAATTATTCTAAGCCCTCACGGATGCTTAATTACCGAACCCCAATTTCTTCCACAAAAATGCACCTTAATTTTCAAGTGATCTCATTTAATTGGGTGAATTGATTGGAATTAAATCAAAACACACATTAAGCACTTGTTAGCTTATAGAGAGCATTTGCTTGCATGGGGATTCTTTTATATGTCGGCGCAGGTAGCCTTACCTGTGGTGCACAAACATCCTTCTTTGCCGCACACAGAGGAACAAAATTAGAGGGAACATTGCCAGAGACCCCCCCCCACTCAAAGGGAACCTGAGCCACCTTACATTGGCCTCTGCGTTGTCAGCAGCAAACAACTGGGTAAACGGCATTGGGGACAACCTGCTCTTGAGACACCAGATGACACTTGACAGCTGTCACACTGGCTCCTGTGTCTATAAGAGCCTCCACTCTATGGCCATTGATGGTCACCCACTGCCTGTATTTCTTAGTATTATCAGGCAGCTGAGTTTGAGGACCACCTCAAAGTCTCCTAATGAGACCAGGGACATTTCTGTGGGACCCCCCCACTTTGGGAACCCTTCTCCTCCCCTCCCAAGGCTACACTCACCATCTGACGGGGTGGTGCACATGGTGGTGCTTCGGAATCCTTCATGGGACACTGTGCATCATACCAACGTGTCCCACTTGACTACACGTAAAGCACTTGTAGGGGCCCCTCTGAACAGGTTTACCTGTCGGGGCCTCTTGCTTCTTTTCAGGGGGAGGCTGGGAACCCTTCCCTTGGTTCCCTTGGGAATTACTTTGGGCCATTTCTGGAACTCCTTCTGTTTACCCTTGTCCCCCCCATTCTTCTGCTGTGGGACCCTTGTGGACCCTGGTACTGACCCAGCGGTCCGCCTCCTAGGGTTAGTTAACTTGCTATCAATAAGGTGCTGGCGTAGCTCTGGAAAACAGTTCGCAAACAAATTCTCCCATGCAAACAAATCATACAGCTCTTCAAAAGTATCCACTTTGCTACCCTTCAACCAACCATCCATAGCTCTGCAACAGAAAGACACATATTCTACCCAAGTGGATCCCTCCAGCTTCTAGCAACTTCTTAACCTCCGTCTATAGAGTTCTGGGGGCAAACCATACCTTTTCATCAGGGCATTCTTTATGTGGGCACAAGGCATCCTATGTTCACTGGGCAGGTCTAACAAAGTATCCCTCACCTCACCCACAAAGCGGCCCCACAACCCAGCTCCCCAACCCTTCTCAGGGACCCGGTGGACTAACATTGCTATCTCATAGGCTGCAAACCACTGCCCAATATCCTCATGCTTGTGGAAATCTTTGATGACATCCTTGGGAATATACACTCTGCTTTCTGAAGGCACAGATGGTGCTCTGCCACCAGGGGGAGATGATCTCTAAGCCCTTTGCCTTGACCTCTAACTCCTTCGACATCCTCTCATGCTCCATTCTCATTCTCTCTCTCTCCAAGGACAACTTGTTATTCTCTATTTCCCTCTGACCCTCCATCTTAAGCTGAGCCATCTACAGCTTGTGTGCCCTATTTCTCTCCCTGTCTTCCAGCTCTCTGGGGGACAGGTCTTTGGAAGAGATGCTACTGCCAGATGGGGACGGTACCGCCCCCTGGATGGAAACTCTGGCCTATCTAGTTGCCCATCTACATCCCCAGCTGGTTCCAACACCAACTCAGTCGCATTTCTTGCTTCTACCCAGGCCCCCAGCGCCTTTTGGTAGTCATCCTTTTTTGAAATGCCTGGTGTTGCAAATTTCAATTTCTTGCAGAGATGCTTGAGCTGTTTCAAAGTGTAGGTTTCCAACCTCTCTTCCTCAAAATCTAGATCCATAGATGCAACAGATGCTGGCCTACTCATGGCAGTAAGAATTGGTAGTTATCAGGAAAAAATAACAGTCCAAGGAAAAAAAGTATGTGGTCACGTTTGGTCTGCACTCACTAGTAGTGTACACCAATTACTGCATATGAGTCAAAAATGCAGGTCCAAATCCTCACCACTGACCACCAATGTTAGAACTAGGGGCCTCTAGATGGCAGAGGTAGGTACCTTTGACCAAATAGGGACCCTTGCTTCTAAGCCAGGAAAAGGGGAGTACACTACTAGATAACAACTGCTCACCCACTTTGGTAGCTAGACACAAGCAGACAGGCTTATCTCAGAGGCAGTGTGTTGAGCATTTGTGAGCACATACAGTAATACAGTGAAAGCACTACAGGTGGACACCACACAGGTTTTATAAAAATAAGTATTCTTTATATAGACTTAACACAAGACCACAAATGAAAAAAATCCACAATACTGTCCTTACAATTGACTTAAAGATGGTAGAATTAACTTTGTTCAAGTTGATGGTAAATGCAACACAGTTCTCACAAAAGTACCTGAATGCGTAACGCAAAATAAACAAAAGGCTCACAGCGTTGGAGATGTGTCGGGTCCTTGCTTCGGGGGAGACGGTGAGTCACGCCTCAATGCTTGCGCAGAGTAGGGGATGCGTCTTGATCCTTACCGATGCGTAGATTCTCGTGCTGCAGTCCGGTTGCGATGCGGCAAGTTGGCACCTCGATGCAATGCGACAATCCAGCACGATGCGATAAGATAGAGCCCTTGATGCGACGATGTTGAGACGATGCGTGCACGCCCTGGCAGCCTTGCCGCAAAGTCTGTACTTTGGAGCAGCGACAGACCCTGCAACACGCTTCTCTGGTGATGCGACGGCGACCCTCACGGTGGCAAAGCTTCTCAGGTCATGCGTCGGCAGACAACTGTGACGAAGACACGCTTCTGGGGAGATGCTGCGGCGGCACGCTTCTCCAGCGATGCGACAACTACAGCTGTGGCGGCAACACGCTTCTTCTTGTTGCGTCGCGCTTCGTTCTCCCAGCGACACGCAGGCTTCTGCAGATAGATTTCCCAGCAAGGAAGTTCAGAGGGGAGCTGGTGGTGAAGTCTTTTGTCCCTGAGACTTCAGCAGAAGGCAAGCACAAGTTCAAGCCCTTGGAGTAATATTCTGCAAGATGATGAAAGTCCTTTGAAAGTTCCTTCTCCTCTACTTGGCACTGTAGACACCACTGCAGGCCAAACAGCAACATATCACACTGGCAGGGGGGCAGTACAACTCCTACAGCTTCCTTTGGTTCTTCTCCTTGGCAGAGGTTCGTCTTGTTGTTCCAGAAGTGATCTAAAGTCTTGGGGTCTGGGTCCCTTTATTTATACTACTTTTCTCTTTGTTCTCTGAAGGCAGAGAGGCCTTTGCCTAGTCCAAACCAGTTCTGGTCAGTCCTGGAGCACTTTGTTGACAAGGCCCCTTCTTTCCTTTCACAGGGTAGGCCAGGGACATCAGACGCACCACAGGAGGTGGAGCCAGGATTGTGGAGGGAAGGCACAGCCCTATTCAGGTCCCAGGTGCAGCTCCTCCCACCCATCTACATGCAGATCTCTCTATTCAGCCCTGTGCTGACTCACCCTCTCTCCTGGACTCCCCCAGCCCCTGTCACTCACAAAACCAGACACACAATACACAACCTAGCAGAGGCAGGCTTGGACAGTTAAGCAAGAAAATACCTACTTTCTAAAAGTGGTATTTTCAAACACAGAATGTTAAAACCAACTTCCCTAAAATATGTATTTATCATTCTGAGCTCAGGCATACTAAACTTGAATTTCTATCTAATTCCCTGAGTCAGTTAGGATTACAAGAGGTAATTATCAAACTGTCCATTCTGGCCTATGGGGAACAGGTAGTCTTGCAATAGTGAAAAACGAAAATAGCTGTAATTCACTATTAGGACATGCCACACACACCAGGGCATGTCCTACCTTATACTTACAATGCACCCTGCTCGTGGGCCTACCATAAGGGTGTCTGATATGAAGAAAAGGAAAGGTTTAGGGACTGGCAAGTGGGTGCACTTGGCCAGTCAACATGGCAGTCAGAGACTGCACACAGGCTCTGCAATGGCAAACCTGAGACACACTTTACAAGCTGCTTCTGTGGGTGGCACTACCAGTGCTGCAAGCCCACCAGCAGCATTTGATCTACAAGCCCTGGGAACACATGGTGCACCGTACTAAGGTCTGCCAAGTAAATCAAATAACCCAATCATGGAGTCACTAATCAATACATCAATTTAACTTAGGGAGCACTTGCACTGTGGCACTGAATAGCAGTGGCACAGTGCCAAAAGCGTCTAAACCAGCAAAACATATAAAAAACAGATAAGGCAATCAGAAAAAATGGAAGGGAGACTCACGCCAATGATACCAGGTCTAACACATTTCCCCTCCAGCTGAAATGTGGGGAGAACTACCCTTCTGGACAGACCATCAGCATTGGCGTGTCCTGTACCAGGATGGTGTTCTACCGTAAAGTCCATCCCCTGTGGGAAATGGACTACCTCAACAATTTTGGGTTCTCACCCCTCATCTGCATCAACCATCTGAGGGGCCTGTGGCCTGTCTGAACCCGGAAGTGAGTACCAATCAGGTATGGTCTCAACTTCTTCAGCACCCAGACCACAGCAAATGCCTCACGCTAAATTGCACTCCACTCCCCATGCTCTGAAGCGTGTGTTTGAACAAATAATTCTTTTGAGAAGTTGGGCGCCTGAAGCACGGGTGCTATGCACATGGCAGTCAGCAGGTCGTCAAAAGCCTTCAGACAGGTGTCAGTCCAGTTCACTTTCTTGGGTTGCATCCTGGAAGTCAGCTCAGTCAAGGGTGCACCAATGTTGCCAAACCCCTTGACAAACCACCTGTAGTACCCTGTGAGTCCTAAAAAGGCTCTCATCTGTGTCTGAGTCTTTGGGGGTTCCCATGCCAGGATGGTATCAATCTTGGGTTGGAGGGGCGCCTCCTGGCCGCTACCTACCTGGTGCCCCAAGTACACCACAGAACCCTGCCCGATCTGGCACTTACTCGCCTTGATCGTGAGTCCTGCCTTGCGCAGTGCCATCAACACTTCCCAGAGGTGTCGCAGATGTTCTTCCCAACTGGCGCTGAACACTGCAATGTCATCCAGGTAGGTGGCACTGAAATCTTCCAGTCCAGCCAACACCTGGTTGACCAACCTCTAAAAGGTAGCAGGGGCATTCTTCATCCTAAAGGGCATAACCCGGAATTGGTAGTGCCCATCTGGTGTATAGAATGCAGACCTTTCCTTGGCCCCATCAGTTAAGGCAATCTACCAGTACCCAGATGTCAAATCAAATGTGCCGAGGTACTGTGCATCCCCTAACCGATCAAAGAGCTCATCAGCTCTGGGGATGGGGTGCGCGTCAGTCCTGGTGACTGAATTGAGTCCTCGGTAGTCCACACAGAACCAGAGTTCGGGTGTGGCACCAGGCACAGCAGCCTTTAGGACCAAGACCACTGGGCTGGCCCAAGGACTGTTAGAGGACTCAATGTAGGAGAATAGGATCTGCACTTATGTTGCCCCCACTTTTTTTCTGATGTTTACACTGGTTTCTGACTGTAGTCTGGCTGGGTCCCTGTTAATCAGGGCCCAGCCTCTCTGTTCTCTCTAAACAACTTGGAGTGCATATTAGATGCACTAGTGATTGGATACTGTGGTACCTTATGAGCCCCTAGTATATGGTACCTTAGGTACCAAGGGCATAGGTGCTTCACAGGTTTACCAGGGGCTGAAGCATGTATTATGCCACCCCTGGGAAGCAGACTAAATCTGACACCACAGGCCTGCTACTGCAGCCTGGGTGAGGTAGTGTTAGCACTCCTCACTGAGGTATAGGTTCCCTATATCTCACCTTACACACACATGTAAACCTATCAGTCACCCCTAAGGCAGGCCCTATCAATCCTGAGGGCAGGGTGCTTGGTTTACATGTGAGGGGGTGCCTCTGCCAGAGCAGGGCCCCTCTGCAGCCCTTAGAGTCTATTCTCTGTGGCTGTTTGTGGATGCGGCTCAACCATATACTCTTAAGTGCATTATAACCTCGCGGTAAATGCTAACTCTGGGATGGCTGCGTCATGTTTGGTGTCAAACGCTTTTGAATCATACCCCCACACCAGTAACTGGTGTGGGAGTATGATCCCACCATTCTAGAGGGATAGACATGTACCTACTGTGGAAACAATGTAGAATCCTGAAAGACCCCAGGCATCACAAAATGGATGCCACCAGCACAGACACTGGGCTGCCCTCCTGGTGCTGACCGAAACTCGCAGTGGAGGAGGCCCAACAATAGGCATCCTGTCACAGGGAGGTGTAACCACCTTCCAGACAGGATTTAGTGTATTGGGGCTGGGTGGGTGGAACTCCTAGAGTGCTTTGAAGTCCTGCACTGGAGGAGCAGTAGGCTCCTCGGTGCATATGCCAGCTCAAACCAGTTCAGGAGCTACCTGCCCCCGCATTGGCGCGAAACTGGACAAATGGAAGTGGGTGTAACCACCCACTCCCCTGACCCTGTTCCACTACCTTTGGTAGACTGAAGAATCTCCCTTGGAGTCAAGGAGTGACTCCCCTGCTTGGAAGGCACCAAAACTTTGAATCAACAGTCGCAAACTTTCCCGCTCCCGCCGGAGTCCAAAGTCCCTGCAGCCCCAGAAAGAGATTTCCTGACTTCTCGATGACCATTGTGAGTCCCCAGCAAACCTGAGGTGAGTGGACCCCACGAGTGATGAGGAACAGCAATACCCAGGTACCATGCACTATTGTCGAGTGCAACCCCTTCACGACGTTCTGCGAACTTGTGCATTAGAAAACGTGTGATCCAAGCCTCCAGCAGAATTTCCACCGAGAATCAGTGGCCTACCTTGTCCAGAGTGACCGTGGGCTCCTGTGAAGTGAATCCTCCTGAGGCGTCTTTGCGATCCCTTGCAGGTTGGCTTGTCGGTCCCCTGAAGACGTTTTCATCAAACCAAAGGGCTGCCCTGATTGCTCCAGGACTACCCTGACTTACCCTTGCTGGGTGAGTCCCTCAGACCTTGCTGGTCTGCACCGCTGACTTTCATCACATTCCACGAGACTTGCTGTTGCCAAGGCTTGTTGGCTCCAATCTGGTTGCCGACACCTCAGTAAGCTGCAGACTTTATGGGACTCTTGGAATCCAGCTCCTGGTTGTCATCAACGCCTCCTGGACCTCGTGGCTGAAGAGTCAAGACACCCGTGATCACCAGAAATCACCTGACGACTGTGGGCATCCATCTTGCTGGGCCCGGGTCACTGGCAAGTGACTTTGAACACTGTCCCTTCTGCTTTCAGGTCTTCTTTCTTCAGACTGCAGCCTTGGATTCAACCGGACATTTCTCCTGTGTTCACAAGCAGCAATTCTTCTTTGGCTCCCATTGAAAACGACGCCGCGACCCGACACCAAAAGACACCTATGCACCGGCTTCCCTGGGTGAGGTAACTTGAGTACTCTGGTGTTCCTGTGTGTGTTCACTCTAGAACTACTTACCCTGTAAGTGACTTGCTTGTAGACTCTCCCGAAGTTTCCTAAAACTTTAAAACTCCAACCGCGACCATTGAAGTCTATTGGGATCCGCGGCTGTGTTCTCGCACTGCATGCGTCTCCCCTGGGTTCTTTACTTACCTGCCTTGGGTGGATTAGTGAGGCCCCAGCGCTTCTGAAGACCATAGGCCTTCTCCCTTCTCAAGTCGTTCTTCTTATACCTCTTTTTTAGTATATGGTCTGGAACGCCCCTAGGGCCCCAGCCTTATAAGTGCTTAATTTGTTGTGAAACATTGATTTGTGCATATGTTCCTGACTTCTAATCTCATAAAGAGATTAGTAGAGTGTGTCTAGAAATAAATACATATATATTTTATATATATATATATACACCTGTGTGGTGTCCTTTCATTTGGTAATTCAAGAGATTATAAGGTAAAACAAGCTGCTTTACATTCCTCTGAGACTTAGCCTGAAGGCTGCTCTCCACAGCTACCACTAGGATAGCTTTCTTTAAAAAGTTGTCTTAAACCTATCTACCATAAGAGTCGAATAGGACTGGTGCAAGGTGGCCACTTTAACTAGTGACCAGCATATGCCAGGAAACTTCTCACACTCAATCACCCCTAAGGCAAACATCTTGGAGACTTCCTCCTTGATGTAAGCCCTGACCTTGTCAGTCACTCTGTAAGCCTTGTGCTTCACAGAAGGACTGTCCCCAGAGTCCACATCGTGGACGCACCACTCTGTGACACCAGGAACCAAGGAAAACAAATCAGAGAATTGTCCCAACAGTTGGCCACAATCTTGCTGCTAATCAGGGGTCAGTGTGGCGGAGAGGATGACACCATCTACTGACCCATCTTGCTCTGTTGCAGACAGGAGGTCAGGAAGAGGCTCGGTCTCCTCCTCCATTCCATCACCTGTTGCTCGGAGCATGTCCACTTCGGAGCTTTCTAAGTGGGGCTTCAGTCGGTTAACATGGAGGACCCGCAAAGAGATCCTTTGAGACTGCAAGTTCACCAGGTAGGTGACATCACTCTTGCGCTCCACCACCTCAAATGGACTGGTCCACCTGTCCTGGAGCGCACAAGGCTCTACAGGGGCCATGACCCAAACTTTCTGTCCAGGTTGAAGCTCAATCAGAGTGGCATTCTGATCGTACCACCGCTTCATCTCTTCCTGGCTGGCTAACAGATTCGCCTGAGTGAGCTCTCTGAACCGCCGAGTCTGGTTCCTGAAAGCCAGCATGTAACTATACATCCTGGGGAGGTTTCCTGGGAGATTGCTCCCAGCCTTCCTTGACCAGACTAAAGTTCCTCTTACCGGGTGTCCATACAACAGTTCAAAGGGACTGAACCCTAGGGACTTTTGTTGCACTTCACGATAAGCAAACAGAAGGCATGGCAAGAGGACATCCCACTTACGCCTCATTGGTTCCTCAAGACCCATGATCATGCCTTTAAGGGTCCGGTTGAATCTCTCAACCAGCCCATTAACTTGGGGTGGTAAGGAGTGGTGTAACACCAAACTACTTCCACAGGGACTTCATATAACTGTATATTAAGTTGGTACCTCAATCAGACACCACCTCTCTGGGGAACCGCACACGAGAGAAAATCCCCATCAGTGCACGTCTCACCACAGGGGCCGTCACTGTCCTGAGCGGGATGGCTTCCGGGTACCGGGTGGCATGGTCCACCAAGACCAGGATAAACCTGTTGCCCATGGCTGTCTTGGGGTCCAGTGGCCCCACAATGTCGATGCCCACCCGTTCAAAGGGGGTGCTGACTACAGGGAAAGGTTGGAGAGGAGCCTCATGCTTCCTTCCACTTGCCTGGTAAGTTTGACAGGTCCTACAATGAGTGTCTGAACTCTTCCGCATCTGGGGACAATAAAAGTGGGTGACAAGCCTCTCAAAGGTCTTGTCCTGCCCCAGGTGTCCAGCTAAAGGTACATCATGAGCCAACCCCAGTAGGAAGGCTCTGAAGTGCTGGGGTACCACCAGCACACGGGCTGACCCAGGCCCAGCAATCTTAAGCTCTGTATACAGGACGTCGTTCTCCCAGTAGATCCAATGTAATCCAGACTGATCACCTGCTGCCTGGTTTGTGGCCTGTTTCCGCAAACCCACAAGAGAAGGGCACTTCTGTTCTGCACAAAATTCCTCCTTGGAGGGTCCTCCTTCTTGTTGCCAATGGGTCAGCTCAGGCAGGTCCCCCAGTTCAGCAACCTGTTTCCCTGTAGGTTCCAGGACATCCCCCTCAAGGTCTGCCTCCTCCTGGACCATGGGAATAATGGGGGCTGGTTTTCTGCGGCCCCTACCTCTTCTCTTTAAGGCAGGTCCCTGGGCCCTACTTTCAGGCTCCACGACCTCTTCAACACCCTTACTGGCTGCCATAGACCGAGTGGTTACACACACCCACTCAGGCAGACCCACCATCTCCAAATGAGCCTTCTTCTCCACCTTAGCCCAAGGGGAGCTTTCCAAATCATTGCCTAACAGACAATCAACAGGCATGGCTGGCCTCACAGCTACTTGAAGAGTACCAGAGACCCACCCCACTCAAAGGGAACCTGAGCTACCTTGCAGTGGCTCTCTGTGTTGTCAGCAGCAACAACTGGGTAAAATGCATTGGGGACAACCTGCCCTTGAGACACCAGGTGACACTTGACAGCTATCACACTGGCTCCTGTGTCTATAAGAGCATCTACTCTATGGCTATTGGTGGTCACCCACTGCCTGTATTTCTTAGTATTATCAGGCAGCTGAGTTTGAGGGACCATCTCAAAGTCTCCTAATGAGACAAGGGACATTGTCTGCGGGACCCCACCCACCTTGGGCACCCTTCTCCCCCCCCCCCAGGGCTACACTCACCATGTGAAGGGGTGGTGCACATGGTGGTGCTTTGGAATCCTTCATGGGACACTGTGCATCATACCAACGGTGTCCCACTTGACCACACGTAAAGCACTTGTAGGGGCCCCTCTGAACAGGTTTACCTGTCGGGCCTCTTGCTTCTTTTCAGGGTGAGGCTGGGAACCCTTCCCTTGGGAATTACTTTGGGGTCCTTTCTGGAACTCCTTCTGTTTACCCTTGCCCCTCCCACTCTTCTGCTGGGGACCCTGCCCACCTTTGGTGAAATCTCCCACATGACCTAGGGTTAGTTAACTTGCTATCAATAAGGTGCTGGTGAAGCTCTGGAAAACAGTTAGCAGACAAGTGCTCCCATGCAAACAAATCATAGAGGTCTTCAAAAGTATCCAATTTGCTAACCTTCACCCAACCATCCATAGGTCTGCAAAAGAAAGACACATATTCTACCCAAGTGGTTCCCTCCAGCTTCTTGCAACTCCTAAACCTCTGTCTATAGAGTTCTGGGGTCAAACCATACCTTTTCATCAGGGCATCCTTCAAGTGGGCATAAGACATCTTATGTTCACTGGGCACGTCTAACAAAGTATCCCTCCCCTCACTCACAAAGCGGCCCCACAACCCTGCTCTCCAACCCTTCTCAGGGACCCGGTGGGCCAACATTGCTATCTCATAGGCTGCAAACCACTGCCCAATATCCTCATGCTTGTGGAAATCTTTGATGACATCCTTGGGAATATACACTCTGCTTTCTGAAGGCACAGATGGTGCGCTGCCACCAGAGGGAGCGATCTCAAAGCCCTTTGCCTTGATCTCTAACTCCCTCAACATCTTCTCATGCTCCATTCTCATCCTCTCTCTCTCCAAGGACAACTTGTTATTCTCTATTTCCCTCTGACCCTCCATCTTAAGCTTAGCCATCTCCAGCTTGTGTGCCCTATTTCTCTCCCTGTCTTCCAGCTCTCTGGGGTACAGGTCTTTGGAAGAAATGCTAATGCCAGATGGGGACGGTACCCCTCCCCTGGCTGGGAACTCTGGCCTATCCAGATGCCCATCTGCAGCCCCAGCTGGTTCCACCACCAACTCAGGGGCATTTCTTGCTTCTGACCCAGGCCCTCAGCGCCTTTTGGTAGTCATCCTTTTTGGTTATGCCTGGTGTAGCAACTTTCAATTTCTTGCAGAGATGCTTGAGCTGTTTCAAAGTGTAGATTTCCAACCTCTCATCCTCAAAATCTAGATCCATAAATGCAACAGATGCTGGCCTACTCATGGCCGTAAGAATTGGTAGTTCTCTGGAAAAAATAACAGTCCAAGGAAACAAAATCTACCAAAAAAGTATGTGGTCACGTTTGGTCTGCACTCACTAGTAGTGTACACCAATTACTGTATGTGAGTCACAAATGCAGGTCCAAATCCTCACCGCTGACCACCAATGTTAGACCTGGGGGTCTCTAGTTGGCAGATGTAGGTACCTTTGACCAAATAGGGATCCTTGCTTCTAAGCCAGGGAAGGGGGATTACACTACTGGATACCCCCTGCTCACCCCCTTGGTAGCTTGGCGCATGCAGACAGGCTTATCTCAGAGGCAGTGTGTTGAGCATTTGTGAACACATACAGTAATACAGTGAAAACACTACAGATGGAAACCGCACAGGTTTTATTAAAATAAGTATTCTTTATATAGACTTAACACAAGACCACAAACGACAAAAATCCACAATACTGTACTCCAAATTGACTTAAAGATGGTAGAATTAACTTCGTTCAAGTTGATGGTAAATGCAACACGGTTCTCACAAAAGTACCTGGATGCGTAACGCAAAATAAACAAAAGGCTCGCAGCGTTGGAGATGTGTCGGATGCGTCACGCTTCAATGCTTGCGCAGAAAACGGGATGCGTCTTGATTAGGCCTGGGCGAAAATTTTGTTCCGTTCGCGGAAATTGCGATAATTTGACATTTTCGCGTTCCGCGGAGAGCGCGAAAATGTCAAAAATTCCGGTTTCCGCAGCTTGGCGATAATTTGTTTCTTGCTCGCGCTGTAAAATAATACATTCTCGCGCGCGCGTGATCGCCTTACCTGAATCCCTGCGTTCGCAGACAAGTTTTCTTGATCCGGTCGCGTTCTCCATGAGATGTTGTATTGTTTTTAGCCATTTGCGCTGTCTCGCGACAGTTCGCGCCCGCAGTGACGTCATGCGTCGCGCGATCACGTCTTTCTTCTCGCGATCATGCATCGCGAGACAACTCTAATCAAGATGGCCGCGCCCGCAAGCAACCACATGGGTAAGTTGGCGACCCGCAACCATGCAGAAAATCTCGCGAACATGCCGGAAAAAAACTTCTGCATCTTCGCGATATTTCCGCTTGTTTGCGATAATTTTAAACATTTTCGCGATAATTTGCGAAAGTTAATTTCGCAAATTCCGCCCACCTTGATCCTTACCGGAGAGGAGGTGATGCGTAGATTCTCGTGCTGCAGTCCGGTTGCGATGTGGCAAGATGTCGCCTCGATGAGATGCAACAATCCGGTGCGATGCGATAAGATGGTGCCCTTGATGCGACGATGTTGAAACGATGCATACACGCCCTGGCAGCCTTGCGGCAAACTCTCTACTTTGGAGCAGTGACGGGCCCTGCAATACGCTTCTCCGGTGATGCGACGGTGACCCTCATGGTGGCGACACTCTTTTCCGGTGATGAGTCGGCAGACAACTGTGACAAAGACACGCTTCTGGGGAGATGCGGCGGCGGCATGCTTCTCCGGCGATGCGACGTCTACAGCTGCGGCGGCAACACGCTTCTTCTTGTTGCATCGCGCTTCCAGCTCCCAGCGAAACGCAGGCTTCTGCAGATAGAATTCCCAGCAAGGAAATTCAAAGGGGATCTGGTGGTGAAGTCTTTTGTCCCTGAGACTTCAGCAGGAGGCAAGCACAAGTTCAGCCCTTGGAGTAATATTTTGCAAGATGATGAAAGTCCTTTGAAAGTTCCTTCTCCTCTCCTTGGCGCTGAAGACAGCACTGAAGGCTAACCCAGCAACACTGCACACTGGTAGGGGGCAGTACAACTCCTACAGCTTCCTTTGGTTCTGCTCCATGGCAGAGGTTCGTCTTGTTGTTCCAGAAGTGATCTAAAGTCTTGGGGTCTGGGTCCATATATTTATACTACTTTTCTATTTGTTCTCTGAAGGCAGAGAGGCCTTTGCCTAGTCCAAACCAGTTCTGGTCAGTCCTGGAGCACTTTGTTGTCAAGACTTTTTCTTTCCTTTCACAGTGTAGGCCAGGGACATCAGACGCACCACAGGAGGTGGAGCCAGCATTGTGGAGGAAAGGCACAGCCCTATTCAGGTCCCAGGTGCTTCTCCCCCACCCATCTAAATGCAGATCTCTCTATTCAGCCCTGTGCTGATTCGCCCTTTCTCCTGGACTCCCCCAGCCCCTGTCACTCACAAAACCAGACACACAATACACAACCTAGCAGATTGGACAGTTAAGCAAGAAAATGCCTACTTTCTAAAAGTGGAATTTTCAAACACAGAATGTTAAAACTAACTTCACTAAAAGATGTATTTTATCATTCTGAGTTCAGGCATACTAAACTTGAATTTCTACCTAGTTCCCTGAGTCAGTTAGGATTATAAGAGGTAATTATCAAACTGCCCATTCTGGCCTATGGGGAACAGGTACCCTTGCAATAGTGAAAAACGAAAATGGCTGTAATTCACTATTAGGACATGCCACACACACCAGGGCATGGCCTACCTTATACTTACAATGTACCCTGCCCTTGGGTTCTACCATAGGGGTGTCTGATATGAAGAAAAGGGAAGGTTTAGGGACTGGCAAGTGGTTGCACTTGGCCAGTCAACATGGCAGTCAGAGACTACACACAGGCTCTGCAATGGCAGACCTGAGACACACTTTACAAGCTGCTTCTATGGGTGGCACAACTAGTGCTGCAAGCCCACCAGCAGCATTTGATCTACAAGCCCTGGGCACACATGGTGCACTGTACTAGGGTCTGACAAATAAATCAAATAACCCAATCATGGATTCACTAATACATACATCAATTTAACATAGGGAGCACTTTCACTGTGGCACTGAATAGCAGTGGCACAGTGCCCAAAGCATCTAAACAAGCAAAATATATAAAAAACAGAGGAGGCAATCAGAACAAATGGAAGGGAGACTCACGCCAATGGTGCCAGGTCTAACAGTTAACCTACAAGTCGTGTATATCTCCACAACTTGAAGGGTCCAGTCAATGTAACAGTATATTGCTTTAAAAAATCTGTCATACTTAGAAAAAGTTACAGGTGAAAACTTTGGCACAAATGGCTGTTTCTTTCAACTCAATTTCAATATTTTTGATTTTCAACTGTTAGTTTCTATTAAAAAAAAACCTTGAAGGATCTACACCAATGACCCCATGCTGAATTCAGAATTTTTTCTAGTTTCCAGAAAGGTATAGTTTTCTGGGATCTATTACTGGTTTCATACCTCTATCGACCACTAACTGGGAGGAGGTTTAAAGCACAAAATGCCAAAACTGTATAGAAAATGTTGGTTTTCTGACAAAAGTCTGCCTGTCCCTGTAAGCTGAGAAGATGGTGATTTCATCACCACAAACCCTGTGTTGAAGCCATTTGCACAGAAAAAACACCAGAAGCTTTCTTTTTAAGCAATATTTTCTCATTTCTTTAAAAAAAAATGTTTAGCAGTATTTTGGCTAATTTCTGGGTCCCCTCGAGGGGAATCCACAGACTCTGGGTAACTTTAGAATCCTCAGGGTGATGGAAAAAAGGGCACACATTTGACGTGCATACCTTATGTGGACAAAAAGATACAGGAGCCTAAATGCGGAGTACCCCAAATAGCCAAAAAAAGGATTAGCACAAGGTGGGAAAAGTCCTAGAAGCGAAGGGGTTAATAGCTCAACCCGTGACTTATGGGAGGGCCAACAGCACAGGCACAGCCCCTAGTGTAAAGAAGGGCATCTGTTCATAACTGCTCCTTTGAGCTGTCCTCTGTCTTTGCATTCCTGAGTGAAGCATGTTTTTCCAGTGCTTAACTTGTAAAAAACGAATATAGGTGCCGATTAGGATCCTGGAAAAACCGGGTACGAAACGTCGGTCGGAGCATTTTCACCGTCCGACTCGTACCCGGGACAAAAACATTACAAACATGGAAGTACGATTCGCACGGAAACACCATTTCCGTACGAGTCGTACAAAACACCGACCGTCGAAAATATACATACGAATGTGATCCGGGAATGCTCCGACGTGACGTCGGGACGCTTTCAGGCAGCGTTTCACGACCCAGGAAGTACGAATCGAACCGACAGCAGTCCGGACGGCAATATTTTTACGGCACCCAAAAAGTGCCGGAAAAGCGAAGTACGCCGTGAAACGGCCAGATTAGGGGGCCCGGTATGCGCCGAACCCCCCCCCAGCCCCCGTGAGTACGTGCCGAACCCCCGTGTATGTACACCCGTGTACATACGAGTCGTACCCCCACCTGTGTATGTACACCCATGTACGTACGAGTCGAACCCCCACCCGTGTATGTATGGTGCGTACCCCCAGCGCTACCACGGGTGTACATACACGGGTGGGGGTACGACTCGTACGTACACGGGTGTACATACACGGGGGGGTTCGGCGCGTACATACGGGGGCTGGGGGGGTGGTTCGGCGCGTACATATGGGGGCTGGGGGGGGTGTTCGGCGCTTATGTGGGCACATGTCTCCATGGTTGCTATGGGAGTTCGGTGCGGACGGTGTTTTTTCCATACGGTTGTGACATCGGATGCACGGGATGGATCGTACTTGCGCGGTCGGACTTCACTTTTCACGTTTGTACGGTAAATCGTCCGGGGACGTGTCGGACACATTTTCCGACCCGAGGATGTGTGGGGAATTATTCCCAATGCGATTCGTATGGAGTTTTTCCCATGCGAATCGTACTTGGCAGTTTGTACGGCACTTGTACAATTCGTACGGTAAAAAGACCGGATACGAGTCGTACTGGGAAAATTTTTCCAGGATCCTAATCGGCACCTAAGTGTCAGGGCCCTTCTCTGGAGGCCACTGCAGCCTGATCTACCCCTTGCCCCTGCCAGCACTGCCAGTGACATAACACTTAACTATCACACTCCTACAAGTGTGAAAATTCAGCCCATTCTAGGCCATCTAAAGCTATAATGCTGGGGTCAGTGGCAGGTCATTTTCTTCTTTAATGTATATTGGCTTATTGAGCCCTGTTGTTGTGCTCATCTCAAAATGAGGCAGGTGCTGACAATTAGGTGATGGTGCCGAGCATCAGAAACCACCGGTTCAAAATAAGCACTGTTTTATTTCCACACAACAGAGTGACATCTTCCTTGCACTACTGAGACAAACCACAGTTTCAGAAAGTTCTAGGCTGAGAGAGTTGCTGGATTCCATGAAGGTTCTCCAGTCAGCAGAACATCCCTCCTCTCTGTCGGAATTGTGCCTTCAGTGCTGAGTTGGCGACTGAACCCAATGTGAGGGGATCTCTCTGGAGATTGAGGTATCTCAGACCATCGCCAGGGACACCTTAACTACCTGTAGCCTCAGGAGATTCAGGCATCTCAGGCATTTCCAAGGATATTTTAAGTAACAGGAGACTCAGCCATCTCCGCGGACATGATAAATAAAAGGAGACTTAGGCATCTCAGGCCATCTCCAAGGACATGTTAAATAACAGTAGACTCAGACATCTCAGGCCATCTCCAGCGACAGATTACCTAACAGAAGACTAAGACATCCCTGGCTACCTCCAGTGACATGTTAACTAACAGGAGACTCAGACACCTCAGGCCATCTCCAAGGACATGTTAACTAACAGGAGACTCAGACATCTCATGCCATCTCCAAGGACATGTTATGTGAGGGGAGACTCAGTCATGTCAGGGTGTTGCCTAGGAAATGTTAAGTAACAGGAGACTTAGACATATCAGACCATCGCCAGGGACAAGTTAAATAACAGGAGCTCAGACATTTCAGGCCATCTACAGGCACATGTTAAATGACAGGAGACTCGGACATCTCAGACCATCACCAGGGACGTTAAGTAATAGGAGACTCAGACATCTCAGGCCCCTCTAGGGACATGTTAAGTAACAGGAGACTCAGACATCTCAGGCCCCTCCAGGGACATGTTAAGTAACAGGAGACTCAGACATCTCAGGCCCCTCCAGGGACTAGTAAGTAACAGGAGACTCAGAAATCTCAGCCCCCTCCAGGGACAAGTTAAGTAACAGGAGACTCAGACATCTCGGACCATCGCCAGGGACAAGTTAAGTAATAGGAGACTCAGACATCTCAGGCCCCTCCAGGGACATGTTAAGTAACAGGAGACTCATTAATCTCAGGCCCCTCCAGGGACAAGTTAAGTAACAGGAGACTCAGACATCTCAGACCCCTCCAGGGACATGTTAAATAACAGGAGACTCAGACATCTCAGGCCCCTCCAGGGACATGTTAAGTAACAGGAGACTCAGATATCTCGGACCATCGCCAGGGACAAGTTAAGTAACAGGAGACTCAGACATCTCAGGTCCCTCCAGGCACTAGTTAAGTAACAGGAGACTCAGACACCTCAGGCCATCTCCAAGGACATGTCAACTAACAGGAGACTCAGACATCTCATGCCATCTCCAAGGACATGTTATGTGAGGGGAGACTCAGTCATGTCAGGGTGTTGCCTAGGAAATGTTAAGTAACAGGAGACTTGGACATCTCAGACCATCGCCAGGGACAAGTTAAATAACAGGAGCTCAGACATTTCAGGCCATCTACAGGCACATGTTAAATGACAGGAGACTCAGACATCTCAGACCATCACCAGGGACGTTAAGTAATAGGAGACTCAGACATCTCAGGCCCCTCCAGGGACATGTTAAGTAACAGGAGACTCAGACATCTCAGGCCCCTCCAGGGACTAGTAAGTAACAGGAGACTCAGAAATCTCAGCCCCCTCCAGGGACAAGTTAAGTAACAGGAGACTCAGACATCTCGGACCATCGCCAGGGACAAGTTAAGTAACAGGAGACTCAGACATCTCAGGCCCCTGCAGGGACATGTTAAGTAACAGGAGACTCATTAATCTCAGGCCCCTCCAGGGACAAGTTAAGTAACAGGAGACTCAGACATCTCAGCCCCCTCCAGGGACATGTTAAATAACAGGAGACTCAGACATCTCATGCCCCTCCAGGGACATGTTAAGTAACAGGAGACTCAGACATCTCAGGCCATCACCAGGGACGTTAAGTAATAGGAGACTCAGACATCTCAGGCCCCTCCAGGGACATGTTAAGTAACAGGAGACTCAGACATCTCAGGCCCCTCCAGGGACTAGTAAGTAACAGGAGACTCAGAAATCTCAGCCCCCTCCAGGGACAAGTTAAGTAACAGGAGACTCAGACATCTCGGACCATCGCCAGGGACAAGTTAAGTAACAGGAGACTCAGACATCTCAGGCCCCTGCAGGGACATGTTAAGTAACAGGAGACTCATTAATCTCAGGCCCCTCCAGGGACAAGTTAAGTAACAGGAGACTCAGACATCTCAGACCCCTCCAGGGACATGTTAAATAACAGGAGACTCAGACATCTCATGCCCCTCCAGGGACATGTTAAGTAACAGGAGACTCAGACATCTCAGGCCATCTCCAGCGACAGATTACCTAACAGAAGTTTAAGACATCCCTGGCTACCTCCAGTGACCTGTTAACAAACAGGAGACTCAGACACCTTAGGCCATCTCCAAGGACATGTTATGTGAGGGGAGACTCAGTCATGTCAGGGTGTTGCCTAAGGAATGTTAAGTAACAGGAGACTTAGACATCTCAGACCATCGCCAGGGACAAGTTAAATAACAGGAGCTCAGACATTTCAGGCCATCTACAGGCACATGTTAAATGACAGGAGACTCGGACATCTCAGACCATCACCAGGGACGTTAAGTAATAGGAGACTCAGACATCTCAGGCCCCTCTAGGGACATGTTAAGTAACAGGAGACTCAGACATCTCAGGCCCCTCCAGGGACATGTTAAGTAACAGGAGACTCAGACATCTCAGGCCCCTCCAGGGACAAGTTAAGTAACAGAAGACTCAGACATCTCGGACCATTGCCAGGGACAAGTTAAGTAACAGGAGACTCAGACATCTCAGACCCCTCCAGGGACATGTTAAATAACAGGAGACTCAGACATCTCAGGCCCCTCCAGGGACATGTTAAATAACAGGAGACTCAGACATCTCAGGCTCCTCCAGGGACATGTTAAGTAACAGGAGAGTGAGACATCTCAGGCCCCTATAGGGACATGTTAAGTTACAGGAGAGTGAGACCCTCTCAGGCCCCTATAGGGACATGTTAAGTTACAGGAGACTCAGACATTTCAGGCCCCTCCAGGGACATGTTAAGTAACAGGAGACTCAGACATCTCAGGTCCCTCCAGGGACAAGTTAAGTAACAGGAGACTCAGACATCTCGGACCATCGCCAGGGACAAGTTAAGTAACAGGAGAATCAGACCTCTCAGGCCCATCCAGGGACAAGTGAAGTAGCAGGGGTCTCTGACATCTCAGGCCCCTCGAGGGACAAGTTAACTAACAGAGGAATCAGACACAGGGCCGTCTCTAGGGCGGTGTGACCGGTGCCACCGCACCGGGTGCTGGCTTCCTGGGGAGCCGTGTTTGCAAGTTTATGTTTTTAAAGCACCTGCTGCGCGTTCCTTTCCTCTGGCAATTACCAGGCCTCACAAAAATGTCAAATTAACTCCTGTGATTCATGTTCTTCCTGGAGAGAGATTGGAGTTTTGAATAGTTGACATTTTGAGTTATGTGAAGGTAGTGCAGATGGTTAAAATGCCTGCTGCAAAGAACGTGTACCAAGTAGATTACAGAGTGCACATGATGTAAACAGATGAGCAGGTTACTGCTTTTAAAAGAGACATCCTTTTGTTACTTGCAATTTATAACTTAAATCCTAATACAGAACAGTGAGGTATTAACTTTCATCATAGCCCTGCAAACAATCTGCAAAGTATACATTAAAGCATAGATTAATGTTGCAAAAAGGGTTCATTTGGGTAGAAATCGATTCTTATTATTAAAGAAAACTAACAACTATGCTGTTTCTTTTTCGAATCCGAGTTTGTGCTTCTCCACACCAAGCACTCTTAATTTACGGCCTACCAGTATGGATGACATGTGACTCCTACACTTTTAGTCCTTTGGCTTATGTAACATTTCATATAAGCTGATTTACACACGTATGTTTGATTGTCTCTGTGTAATGTATGTGTGATGCAAAGTGCTCTGACATCCTTTACTGGTATGAGTGGCGCTATATCACTAATTCAATGCATCTGAGAGAGAGTGGTTATGTAGACTTGGTCACTGTCAAAGGGTGCTAGTGAGGGAATCTGTGGTGGAGGTGGTCAATGGGGGGGCGCCAGCTAACATTGTCGCACTGGGTGCCACCAGCGCTAAAGCCTGCCCTGGTCAGACATCTCAGGCCCCTCTAAGGACACGTTAAGTAACAGGGGTCTTTGACATCTCAGGCCCCTCCAGGGACAAGTTAACTGCAACAGACAGATATTTCTGGGCCTTTTTACAGACAAGTAAACAGAGAGCAGTCCTAACATCTCATGGTCTCTAGACTCTCTCCACAAACTTGTTGCATGACTGGAGATTCAGCCATCTCTTATCAGCCGAGACATGTTCACATAAAGGGTGCTGGGCTGCCAGACTAGAAAGCTACTTTGTGTCAGTAAAGTGCATGGATGCAGCATGAAGGAGGTCCCTTCTACTGCACCTGTCAGCCAACCAGGTGCACAAGCGCTTCTGAACACACTCCCCTGACACACCTGGGGCAGTGCCACATACTTTGTGCGTCTTACTGTACAAAGCAAACAGGACAGTAGTGAGGCAGCTGACATGTGTCATGTCCAGCTTTTCTCACTTGTGACCACTGACGATGAAGATGGGTTTCCCACATATCGTCTCCAAGACTGTTGGTTAAGATGGTGCATTCTGCATGACCATTGGATGTCAGTCCTCAATACCCTGTCCCCGAGACGCCCCCTCGAGCTCTCTGGACTAAGGGGGTACTCCGACAATAGATGCTCCCAGGGTGGCCAACAAGCCGTAGTCCACAGACAAAGCTGTCAAGTTCTCTAGACACTGCGATGAGCCATCACAACCCTGAAGCAGTGGGGGCAGTGCAGAGGGTAAGGTGGCAGTGCCCCCCTTTGTTTGATTTTTAGAACCTCAATGCAGCCATGATGCAGATTACTCTGAGCTCCACTCAGCAGAGTTCCCAATGCCAGGCAAACAGAAGTTTAAAAAATGTTCACTGCCAATCCTGATGCTCAAAGACAAAGGGACTTTTTTAAAAACTCCGCTCTCTCTTGACAAAAAGATGAAATAAGAACCCTTTTCAAGTGAATTTGTTTCTGCTGTAAGTGTCTGCATGTGTAGAGTGCTGGTGTTTCAACGCCTTCACCAGCCTGCCTGGGTGAGTTTGGAAAGGGATGAAGGCATGTGCAAATCATGTGCATGTCCAGAGCCCTTGGAAACCTCTCTTCCCAGGCTGTTCCATCAATAACAATACTTTGGGGTAACAAGTCATAGGAAACAAGGTTTCCTTTGCATCTTGGGAAATAGAAGACTTCCCATGGCCAAGCCAAGTGAAGGAGCAGTTTCTCTTCACCTGGCTTCCTCAGAAACTATTTCCCTCTATAAATTCTCTGCTGTCGTCATAGCTGCAAGGTGTGTTTCCTTAGACAAACCCACTACAACGCCCCTTGCAACAGCTCAGATATTCAACATCTGCTGCCTATCCCCTCAAACCCTGCACATGGACACACAACACACTCACTGACAGGTACACTCACTGACACACACTCCCTGCTCTCAGCACCACTGTGTGGACAGCTGCTAAAGTAATGCAGCCCCTCCAGGTTCCAACTGTTCATACTTCATGCCCCCATGAAACCCTCCTCTCCTTCCCCTTCCTAATCCTTTCTATCTCAGCTGAGGATTTGTCGCCAATCATGTGAACTCCTTTCACAAGTTTTGAGCTATGTTTACCAATTTCTCAGGCAAATCAGTCCCTTCTCTTAAGCTTTCATCTCTAAATGCCTTGTTTTGTTTTGTGCCTGTTCTTTCTTTGGCTTCAATTAGTTGTTTTGGCACATTGGGGCCTATATATAAGGTAGTAGCAGAGCGTGGCATTAGCCCCTTGGCTTAACTCCACGCTCAGCTGCTTCTGAAACACAGAACTGCACCATATTTACAACAATATGGTGCAGCCCTGTGTATCCCCCTGCGCTGGCGCTAAATTTAGCAGCTTAGTGCCAACGCAGGCACCTGGAGTAAGGATGTTTGCATTGCAGTGGAAGATTGTTTATGTGCCGGAAGGTGTGCCTTCCTGCACATAAAACATCTTTAAATGGTGATTTGTAACTTCTATGTTTGCTGCTTAATGTAGAACACATAGAAGTTGCAAAACTTAGTTTTACTTTAATGATTGTTTATGTGCAGGAAGGGACATCTTCCTGCACATAAACAATCAATAGTGTTTTTCCTGGTCTTAATTTTGGAGCTGCCCCATATTTACACAAACCCTTGTAAATATGGAGCAGTGTCAAAATCAATGGGTGATGCTGTGGAACCCTACCGCAACACTCATTGCCCTCCCTTTCACGCTAAGTGTAGTGTGAAAGGGAGCTTATTTACAAGGCAGCGTTAAGCCACCTTTTGTGGCTTAACGCTGCCTTCTAAATAAGGTGAAGCCCCTACCGCCACTACAACGTCCAATAAAGTGACATTGTGGTGGTAATAGGGGCTTGTGAATATGCCCCATTGTGTTTTGTTTTTTAAACCTTGAGTACTTTTCTACATTCACCGGAGGGTTCCTGGCTCTGCAAGCATGAAGAGGTTTTTTTTTTTTTGAGGTGTTGCCTGGGCCACCTTCTTTACCTTCTTGTGGTAAGGTGGCCTTTCCGTGAAGGAGGTGGTAGGTCATGGTGTCTGGAGACCAGTAGTGACTGGTGTGAGGGAAATGTGGTGGGGCAGCGCAGGGGGCTGTGCAGACGGTGAAGCGCAGACTTAAGCGCAGGAAGCAGTGCAAGGGGACTGAATTAATTTTTAAAAAAAGAAAAGTTTCCTAGCAGTCTTCTGCTCACTGCGCTGCTCCCCGGACTTCTCCTCTGGCACAGGCTGAAGCTCCCAGCTTCCCCTGCAGCCAGTCGCGATGCTGCTCTCACCATGAGAGCAGCGTAGGGATTGGGCGGACTGCACTGGTTTAGTGCTCCATCTTGAGCTGGGAGCCTGTGCCTGCTGATCTCTCCACCGAGCAACACAGCTGGGTTGGAGATATGTCAGTGCGCATGACTGTTTAGATGGCCTGAGACAGCCGGCCAAACCATCATATGCACTGACAGCAGGACCCACCACTCCCCCTCCACCTGTTGCAGTGCTGTGTCCCTGCCCTCAAGACTCAGCCACATGCCCCAAATACAATTATCTGTATTAAGATCATTTTCTTTTTCGTTTGCCTCTGTGGGCATTGGGCGGTGCTCCTCTGCCACAGCGGAGACCCATGGTGATCCGAACAAGAACACAGGGCCCAGCTCCCTGATCCTGGCTTGCCTCGCTCTTAGCAGTGCAGGGACCCCCGGAATCAGGAGAGTCTGCCTTTCCTCTGAACAGCGTGTTACCCTTGAAACGAGGCAATTAGTATGAGTCACGACATCGAGGCCAGTTGGACAAGGTGATAAAACACTGGGGCATATTATCAAGGACGGCGTTAACATTATCGCTGGTTTAGCGGCAGAAAACTGCTGCTAAAGCGGCGATAATGGGCTTGATAATATGCCCTGGAGAATTCCCATAGAAGCCCAGGTTCACAACAGAACATGGGCTTCAATGGGAATTCCATGGAGCATATTATCAAGCCCATTATCGCCGGTTTAGCGGCAGTTTTCTGCCGCTAAACCGGCGATAATTTTTAACGCCGTCCTTGATAATATGCCCCACTATTTGTGGCAATATTGAAGAGTGCTTCTTTATAGAAAAAGGCTTAAGAAAAATATGATGGAAATAGGTGTAAATTGGAGATGGCATCCGAAAACACATACGTCTAATGCGTTTATACTGACTAATGGTCATCAACAAATGCACCACAGAAAGCTCTATATGGCATGGCATGCATATTCATGAAGAAACTGTTTTAATTGACAACAGATTGTGCTCCCAGATATCTGTTATGTTGCTCTGACTGACAGGTTTCCTATTCAATCATATAACACCCTTAGGTGTTTCACTTTCACCAGCCTACCAGACAGACACACTCTGCCTCGCTCTCACTCGCACACACACCGCAATCCACATAATCCGATCAGGAGGTGGCTTTTATGCTCTCAACTCCACCCGCATCATCCCAGTACTTACATAAGGAGGCATTCCAGCCTCCCACAAGGAGCTTTACCACGCCTGAGTGGACTTTTTCTATTTCTACTCCCATGCATCTAGGCTCCTCCGTAACACCACATCCTGTAATAACAAGTTAAAAGTTGGAGGTGCACGGGAGGGAAGGAAGGTTCTATACTGGGACGAGGAGGACGACGAATCAGGGTAATGATGATTAACGGTAAGTAACTGAACCATTCTCCTACATCGCACCCAAAGCATGGAACGACCCTCATCCCATCAGAGCCTTCTCCGCACTTCTTGAGTTCTGCAAGAAGCTGAAGACCTGGCTCTTGGAATAACTCTGCAGGGACCACTCACCTACACACCTGCTCAAGCGCCTGGATGTCGTCATGGGTGATAAGTGTGCATTACAAATCGACATACATAACATAATATACCTTCGCATTGGTAGCAGGGGTTCATTTTGGTGAGCATCGTTACAGTAGCATTGGTACTTGCTTTCCTTGCTTTCGGTCAATAAACTTGAGTCGTATTTTTTTTGTCCGGAACGTGCATCTCTCTTCGCCACGGCTACCACTGTAAATGTAAATTCCGATGGAAACGAGCCCTGCATCACTATCTGCAAACACTGAACTGTCTGTCAGAGCTCACAGCTCGGATGGGGATGCTCTGTTGATAGCAATGACACCTCTTTCTCTTCACCCTTCATCAGACCCTCTTTAAAGACCTTTGCATTAAAAACGGAACCTAGGATCTTTTCGGGGATAATATTGAGGGTTTCTTCAACATTGCATGTACTGTTCCAACAGGTGGAGAACAGATTCTAGTTGCAGGGTGGAATCCTGTAGGATGTTTCACCATAGTTACCCTTCTCCTGTATGATGTTTCACCATGATCAGCCTTCTCTGTAGCACGTTTAACCATAGCTAGCCTTTACATGTAAGGTGTTTCACTATAGATATCCTTCTCCAGTAGGTTGCTTCACCATAATCAGCCTTTTCCTGTAGTATGTGTCACCATAGCTAGCCTTCTCATGTAAGATGTTTCACCATAGGTATCCTTCTCCAGTTGGATGTTTCACCATAATTAGCCATCTTCTGTAGCATGTTTCGCCATAGTTAGCCTTCTTATGCAAGATGTTTCATCATAGTTATCCTTCTCCAGTTGGATGTTTGAACATAATTGGCCTTCTCCTTCAGGATATTTCACCATAATTAGTCTTCTCCAGTAGGATGTTTCGCCATTGTTAGCCTTCCCTTGTAGGATGGTTCACCATAATTAGCCTTCTCCTGCAGGATGTTTCACCACAATTAGCCTTCCCTTGTAGGATGTTTCACCATAATTAGCCTTCTCCTGTAGGATGGTTCACCATAATTAGCCTTCTTATGCAAGATGTTTCACCATAGTTATCCTTCTACAGTTGGATGTTTCAACATAATTGCCTTCTCCTTCAGGATATTTAACCATAATTATACTTCTCCTGTAGGATGCTTCACCACAAGTAGTCTTCTCCTGTAGGATGTTTCGCCACAATTAGTCTTCTCCAGTAGGATGTTTCGCCATTGTTAGCCTTCCCTTGTAGGATGGTTCACCATAATTAGCCTTCTCCTGCAGGATGTTTCACCACAATTAGCCTTCCCTTGTAGGATGTTTCACCATAGTTAGCCTTCTCCTGTAGGATGGTTCACCATAATTAGCCTTCTTATGCAAGATGTTTCACCATAGTTATCCTTCTACAGTTGGATGTTTCAACATAATTGCCTTCTCCTTCAGGATATTTAACCATAATTATACTTCTCCTGTAGGATGCTTCACCACAAGTAGTCTTCTCCAGTAGGATGTTTCGCCATTGTTAGCCTTCCCTTGTAGGATGGTTCACCATAATTAGCCTTCTCCTGTAGGATGTTTCATTAGAATTAGCCTTCTCCTGTAGGATATTTCACTACAATTAGCTTTCTCCTGTAGCATGTTTCACCATAGTTAGCTTTCTCATGTAGGATGTGTTAGACTTGGCATCTTTTGACATGTTTCCCCTGACATTTTGCTTTCTGACCTCCCGGTTTTTACTCTGTTTTTGCTGGTGTAATGATTCTGTGCACTTTCCTCACTGCTGTCCAGTGGTAAAGTGCAAGTGCTCCTGTTGTAAAATGTGTTATGGATTGGTGTTTCCATGATTGGCCCATTTGATTTATGTGTCAGTCCCTAGTAAACTGCACTGCGAGTGCCAGGGCCTATAAATCAAATATTGTTGGTGGGCCACAGCCCGTAAAGTGAAACTCTGGCCTGCCATTGCAGAGCCTGTGTGCAGCCTGGGGCTGCCATGTGTACTTGACAAGTGCGCACACTTCCAAGTACCTAAACCTTCCCTTTTCTACATATGAGTCACCCCTCTGGTAGGACCAAGGTACCCCCATGGGCAGGGTGCATTGTATGTGAGAGGTAGGACATGCCCTGGTATGTGTGGCATGTCCTGATAGTGAATTACAGCCTACTTCGTTTTTCACTATTGCAAAGCTACCTGTTCCCCATTGGCCAGAATGGGCAGTTTGATTATTACATCCTATAACCCTAACTGACCATGGGAATATGGTAGAAATTCGAGTTTAGTATGCTTGAACTCAGAATGATAAAATGCATCTTTTAGTGAAGTTGGTTTTAACATTCTGCGTTTGAAAATACCACTTTTAGAAAGTAGGTATTTTCTTGTCTAACCATCCAATCCTGCCTCTGCTAGGTTGTGTATTCCTTGTCTGGAGTTGAGTGACAGGGGCTGGGGGATTCCAGGAGACAGTGTGAGTCAGCACAGGGCTGAATAGCAAGATCTATATGTAGATGGGTGGGAGGAGTTGCACCTGGGACCAGAATAGGGCTGTGCCTTCCCTACACAATGCTGGCTCCACCTCCTGTGGTGCGTCTGATGTCCCTGGCCTACACTGTGAAAGGAAAGAAGGAGTCTTGTCAACAAAGTGCTCCAGGACTGACCAGAACTGGTTTGGACTAGGCAAAGGCCTCTCTGCCTTCAGAGAACAAATAGAAATGGAGGAAAAAAGGGGGACCCAGACCCAGAACTTTAGAACTCTTTTGGATCAAGAAGACTGCCAAGAAGAAGAGCTGGAGAAGCTGTGAGGAGGAACTACCACTTTGCTGTGCACTTTGCTGTGCACTTTGCTGTGTTGGCCTGCAGTGGCTGCTTCTGTCTTGGGCAGTGAAAGGACTGGACTGAATTTTCTGCAATCTACTTTTGTGAGTTTATCCAAGGGCTTGATGTAGAGCTTGCCCCCTGCTCAAGTCAAGACGTCTCAGGAACAGCAAAGACTTCAAGCCCGACGCCGTCTATGACGCCGCTGCCGATTCTGTGTCCTGAAGGCACCGCAGAGGGCACCGCCGCAACGCAGCACCGCAACCTTGGTCTCACCGACGATGCCTGTCGACGCCGCCACTGAGCCGCTGCTTGCACCTCAACCTGTGGGCACCGAACTCCGCACTGCCTCGCTTCACGCCGAAGCTTTGGCACCGCAGAGAGCACTGCTGCAACACCACACCGTGACCCTGGTCTCACCGATGACGCCTGCAGATGCAGCCACCGAGCCGCTGCTTGCACCGTGACCTGTGGGCACCGCACTCCACACCTCCTTACTTCATGATGACGCCTTGGTATCCCCGACGATGACGCTCCATGCTGGACTCAACGCCGCTGCTTGCACCGCGGTTCGAGGGCACCGCTCGTAAAGTTACACGACGCACCCAACTCATCCCGCACCGCAGCCTTGGCCTACCGACGCCAGTGCCATCGACTCCAGTTCGTCAGCCAACGACAGCGCTTCAGCAACGACGACGCCGCTGCTGCACCGTGACCTGCCAGCACTATGATGAGCACCGCCTTCATCTCACACCGCGACCCTGGTCTCACCGACGACGCCATCTGACGTCGCTATCGAGCCGCTGCTCGCACCGCGACCTGAGGGCACCGCACCCCGCACCGCTGCACTCCGAACCAAAGCACCCGATGCTGGCCGATGCCAGCGCTCCTGATTCCATCAGAGAGGAGATCGACCTGCAACGCATGGGACAACGAGAGGTCATCGACGACCTGCATTCCTGAAAGGTACTGTTTGTGGGTCTTCCCGACACCGTAGGTGACCCGCGATGACGCGGTCAGCCGGAACTGTTTGCATTTGGTTGTTCATGACGCCGTGATAGCCCGGACGGAGCTATCGACATCAAGGAGCTGTTTTTCAAGGATACTGTGATAACTGAAGAATTTTAAAGTACTGTAATGTGGATTTTTATCGTATTGGTCTTTTTTTAAGTATATGAAAATATTGGCTATTTTTGTAAACTGGTGTGGTGTCCTTTTGTAGTGCTTACATTGTATTACGTTGGTTTTGTGCAAATGCGTTACACACTGCCTCAAAGAAAAGCCTGACTGCTCGTGCCAAGCTACCAATGGGGTGAGCAGGGGTTATTTTAGGAGTGTAACTCCCTTATCCTGACTAGGAAGAAGGGTCCCTACTTGGACAAAGGTGCAAGCCCTTGCCAACTAGAGACCCCAATTTCTAACATTGGTTGTCAGCGGTGAGGATAGGACTTGTGTTTGCACTTGACTTACAGTGATTGGTGTGCACTACTACCATATTGCAGACTATTACGTACCACATACAGTTTCTTTTTCTTTTTGGGCCTATTTTTGATCTTGCTACTTCATAATGCCTGAATCAATTGCATCATCTATTGCATCAATGGAAATTGTCTTTGAGGAGGATTGATTGGAAGCCTACAATGTAAAGGAGTTAAAATCGATTTGCAATAACCTGAAAGACCAGGTCTGAGGCCTCACCAGGAAGGATGAGCTACAAAAGGCGCTGATGCTTTACACACTGCCTCTAAGATAAGCCTGACTGCTCGTGCCAAGCTACCAAGGGGGTCAGCAGGGGTTATTTTAGGAGTGTAACTCCTTTATCCTGACTAGAAAGAAGGGTCTCTACTTGGACAAAGGTGCAAGCCCTTGCCAACTAGAGACCCCCATTCCTAACAGGATGTTTCGCCATTGTTAGCCTTCCCTTGTAGGATGGTTCACCATAATTGGCCTTGTCCTGTAGGATGTTTCACCACAATTAGCCTTCTCCTGTAGGTTGTTTCACTACAATTAGCCTTCTCCAGTAGGATGTTTTGCCATTGTTAGCATTCCTTTGTAGGATATTCACCATAATTAGCCTTCTCCAGTAGGATGCTTCAAAATAATTACCCTTCTCCTGTAGGATGTTTCAACATAGTTGGCCTTCTCCTGTAGGATGTTTCACAATAATTGTCCTTCTCCTGTAGGATTGTTTACCATAATTGTCCTTCTCCTGTAGGATATCCACCATAATTATCCTTCTCCTGTAGGATGTCCATCATAATTGGCCTTCTCCTGTAGGATGGTCACCATAGTTAGCCTTTTCTTGTAGGATATTTTCACCACAATAACTAGGTCATTCATTTGTTACTACTCCAAGACATTTATGAGTGTAAACTGCTTACATGTAGCTATATGATGTTCTTAGAAATGTTTGTCCGACACTATAGTCCTAAAGGACTTTTTAGGATGACATAGAGAGTGACAGGATCCCACAGAAGCATGTTGGGTTAGATAAGGTGAATGCATTTTACCTACCTTAACCCTACATCAAACATTTAGTAAACACATTCACTTCAGCTAATGTATTCTGGTGCAGTCTCTTCTCTCTGCATTATTCATTTCTGGCGCTGAAGAGAACAAGCTTTTATATCTGGTAATTTGAACATTACCGTAGAAGAGTGGGCTGAGCGCAGTCTGTCGAAGTATCAACAGTGAGCTCTTTCAGGTGAGGGAGCTTCATCAGAAACAAGGTCCTAAACCATACAACCGGTTCTGCTACAAGCAGCAGAAGATGTTCTTTACTCTTTGTAGCTGGCCGAACATCTAGGGAAGGTTAACCTCCATATACCCTCTGCAGCTAGTAAGTGGCTGACTACGAATTGTCCGCATTCAGCCGAGAAAAGTGGGCTCATGAACATTCTACTGATGCGCATGAACATAAATAATTTTGTGAAACATCAGCCCCCACAGTGCTCCCGCTACCCACAGTGACATTATTAGATAAAGACAGTCGATGGCATCACAGCAGATCTGTCATCAATGAGCTAATCTCCACTCTCACAATTCTAGTGACTGAGAACAGGAAGACGGCTACCAGAATCCCCAGTTGCCATGTGATTGTTTGGGGTTGAGGCTTGGTGTTGTCAATCACACTCACACTATGGGAAATATTTACAAAAAAATGTTGGAGTCGGGAGCTGCACCAAAACCAGCATCGCCGCCCTCCGACATTTTTAAAATGCAGGCATGTGCCATATTCACAAAAATACGGCGCACCCCTGTGCTTCCCCTAGCGCTGGCACAAAAAAAGTTGCCCAGCAAAGGCACCCTGCTGCCATGTTGCAAGGGTGACTGCACTGAAAGAGTCCCTTACTGCACATAAACAATACCTCATGGCGATTTGCTCTTTCCATGTGTGCTGCAGAATGCAGTGCACATGGAAAGAACAAAAACCGAGGAGAAATGTATGATTTCTCCATGTATCGCCATTCTAACCCCTGGAAAATCCATGGTGTTAGAATGGCCCTGTTTTTTGGCACTGCCTCATCCTTGTAAATCTGGGGCAGAACTGATGCAGTGGAACGCCCACAGCAACACCCATTGCACACCTCTTTGCCACAGAGGACTGTGGCGGAAAGGGGCATATTTACAAGGTGGTGTTAATCTATGCTAAGTGGCTACGTGCCACCTTGTAAATATGGAAAATGGTGCTACACCAACGGAGCATCAACAAAAGTGACGATCCAGTGGTGATTGGGGCATGTAAATATGCCGCTATGTGTGTTAGAGCAGCATCAGTCTTTCCAGAGACCTGGAAGATTCAGCAGAGCCGGAGGATCCCACCATGTTCTCCATGGGGTAACCAGGGCCATGCCAGGAGGGAGTGGAGGGACAGGTAAGCTGCCAGGTGGACCGGTCTGTGTGGGCAATTCAAAGAGGGTGTTTATGAGTCGCACATTGTGGCTGGCAGTCTTACTTTCAGTGATCCTTGTGACCTTGTTGCTAGAAACTTGGGCCAAACTTTTCCAATATCTGCCACCTATAGTAAAGCTATCTCAGACTTATTGGGATACACAACAGGCATAACTGCACTTCTTTTCATCCTTTTATGGGCATTGATGGCTTGATGGGTGTCCACTGATGCCATAGTGCTTGACCTGGCCCATGAGTGGCAATGCCAAACATATTGTGGACATTCGAGGCTTGATTATGCCCACCCGTGGCATTAACCTATCCTTGGTATAATGTGGTAATTCGTGGCATATGGTGGACATCTATTGTAGAAAGATGTCCTTCCTGGTACAATGTCCGACCTGGCAGTATGGTAGTGATTCTTTCTATATCATGGACATCCATTACACAGTTGCGACCATTCATGGCATGTTGCATGCCCTGGAAGGAGATGGTAACCTTTGACATTCTGTGGAAATCCATGGCATAAAAGTGCACACCTCTAGTATAATGCTCATTCTGGCATGTGGGCTTCCATAGTATCATGGTGCACAGACTAGAAAATATGTAGGCCTTGGGACATCTGTAGTCATTATTGGGATACTGGGGGCATTCATAGCAAAATGGTGAAACTCTTTGGCATTTGATTTGCACTCCTAGCATGTGAAGGTGAAATATGAACATGTATGATAGAATGTCTTCATGTATGGCAGTATGACATGCCATAGAACATGGAGTATGCAGTTAAAATGGCACATTGATGTTTGGGAAACAGATATAATTTCATTACGGAATAAAGACTTATATTGGTAGCAAAATATTTATATTGCCAGAATCTGAAAAGCTAAGATTTGCAGACAAAATGATTGAAGTCCATGGTGAGTCTGAGGGTGGGATGTCAGCTGTGTTGAAGGAAGCTGAGAGGTCTAGCAATAGCAGGAGACAGGGATCCCCTTAACCTGTGGTGAAGAGGGCATTGTCTACGATGTGCATGTGGTGATCTCTCTGTTTCAGCGTGATCTGATGCCAGACTGGCTGTCCTTCAGGAGATGCTCAGCACTGATGTGATCCTGGAGTTGAAAATAGACTGATTGTGCAGTGTAAACTGGTGCAGATAAGCATATCTCTTACTCCCCTCTACCCAGGGGCACCAGTCTTGTTTCTCCTTAAGTGTAGACTAGGAGCAAGACAGCCAACCTCTTCTGCCCTCCTCCACTCATGGGCACTAGCGCCATTTCTGCTTCAGCGTAGACTGGTGCAAAAGCAGCAAAACTGTTAGAAATGGGATTCCTGGTGGCTGAGGTATGTACCCAGGCCAGCCAGGAATGACCACGCTAGTTGGGGTAAGCTAGATATACAATAAGATAACCTGTTTTCACTCACAATGGCTAACTAATGCTTGCGATCAGCTATCTCCAAGGAAAAAATCGATTCCTAAACGAGCTTCACCCGCTGCTCCTTGGTACTCTCTCGAACTCAAAGCCAAAAAATTGGCTTGTAAGCAATCAGAGAGGACATGGCGTAAACACTATGATGAAGCAGATAAGGAATGATACAAAACTTGTATCACCAGCTATAAGCATTCACTCCTAGAAGCAAAAAAAATAGTTTTTTTCAATGCAAATAGCATTAGTTAAATCCAATTCAAAAGAACTTTTTAAAACTATAACTAAACTATCCACCCCGAATACTCCCAAAAGTCAAAGCCATCCTGAATTCTGCAATAAAATTGCTGACTTTTTTAGACATAAAATAGAAAACATATTTTCTTCATTCACATGTATGATTTTAAAAAATCAGATCAATTCCAACATGAAGGAAGCGGACGACTCCGGCTCTTCATAGTCATTTTACCGTTTTACTCTCTTGGAGAGGTCAGATACACTCCAAGTACTGAATGCGATTAAATCAGGAGCTCCGATGACCCTTGTCCAGTACGGATCATTAAACAAATCCCGGAAACAATTGGAACTGCACTGACCCATTTGCTGAATGCCGTTCTGTCATCAGGCATATTTCCTAATGTGCGGAAAAAAGCTTCCGTTCTTCCTTTAGTGAAGAAGAATACTCTGGACCCCAAAGACCCTAATAGCTACAGGCCGATCTCTAGGCTTCCTTTCCCCACCAAGATACTGGAAAAGGCAATGAACAACCAACTCAGTGCTTTTCTCCATTTAATAATTCGCTGGACTCATCGCAATATGGGTTCAGAGCCTATCATAGTACTGAGTTGGCTCTGTTAAAATCCACGGAGGAAATCAGAGAGGCCTTGGACAGGGGAGGAAATGCTATACTCATTCTATTGGACCTATCCGCGGCCTTTGACACGGTCCATCATAAAATATTGATGAACCGGTTGTTTGAAATTGGCGTAAAGGGGTCAGCTTGGAAACTTTTACATTCTTTTCTTTCACATAGGTCGCAAACTGTTGACCTGGATGGTAATACCTCGGAACCTTTCTCACTCCCTTGTGGGGTGCCGAAGGGCTCATCTCTTAGCCCAACACTGTTTAATATATCTGTGTGGCACCATTGGCTGGACTCATTAGGTCCTTTGGCTTCCAGCTCACCCCTTACACAGATGACACACAAATTGTGCTATCGCTGACAAAGGGAGCTGAAAAGGAGGCCGGGGATCGCTTCCATGACTGTATAAGTGCCTTTTCGGTTTGGATGTCCTCCAACTGTTTAAAACTTAACTCCTCCAAGACCGAGGTCCTAAAATTTGGCAATAATCCCCAGGTGTGGACACCGGAGTGGTGGCCAGAGGACCTTGGTCTATGTCCAGTACCTTCAAGAAAAGCAAAAAACCTGGGAATTGTGGTGGATAACAAACTTACTATGGGGGACCAAGTCAGTATTGTGACCTCAGGCTGCTTAATGGTTCTCAGAATTATCAGGAAAATTAAGATTTTCCTTACTGAGAGTAATCTTAGGACAGTGGTTTCGGCCCTTATAATGTCGCGTCTGGTCTACTGTAATAGCTTATACCTTAATGCTCAAAAACAACACTTGAATAGGCTTCAATTGGTCCAGAACGCAGCGGCCAGAATGCTGTCTGGAACCCCGAAGTTCGTTTCTGTCAAGGGAGAACTGAAAAAACTGCACCGGCTCCCAGTAAAGCTAAGAACACGCTTTAAGGCTCTGTGTATTGTCCTTAAAGCCGTCAACGGAACAGGTCCTGAGTTTCTCAGACGTAAACTCCAATGGAATGTTCCAGGCAGGATGCTAGGATCAACTGGTGCTAAACAAGTGCAGGTTGACTCCTTCAAAAAAACACAATTGGGGGGGTAGAAGCTTTATTCTTTGGGCCTCCAGAGCTTGGAAAGAGCTCCCTTTTCAGCTTAGAAATGCCCCGGACCTTTTTGCTTTCCGTAAGGGCTTGAAGATATGGCTCTTTTCTCAGTAGCACATTTCAGCCCTTCCAGGTAACCAGTACTTAGCGCCAGGACACCCTAGGGTAACCGTGCACTCTATAAGTATAAATAACATAACACAACGCTGGTAGCTTGGCACAGAGCAGTCAGACTTATCTACAAAGACAGTGTGTAAAGTATTTGTGCAACACACACACACAGTAAGACAATTCAAGCGCTCTCCCCTCCCCCACCTCTGATGGCACTAGTTCTGAATCCCCTCCACTGCACACTGGTCCAGAAACAGCAGATCTCCCATCTCCCCTCCACTCCATAGCAGCAGTGCTGTTTCCACTTCAATGCAGAGTGGACTAAAGATAACAGACATCTCTGGTCTCCTCCGTTCTCTCACGTCACTGGCGCCATTTCTCCTTCAATGCAGGCTGATATAGAAATGGCAGACGCCACCCCTCCCCTCCACGCACAGGCGCCGGTGCCATCTCCAAGCGGTAATCCACACCCCGGCTGAACACGCGCATCCAGAAAATAACACCTTCCCACCACCGTGCAGATAAATGCCAGCCTTTATCTTTTAATTAAAAGCTGCAAAAAACATTTAGCTGGAAGCCATACCTCTGAGAAATTAATTCCCGAAGAGGGAAGATTTGGAAAATGTGAGAATGTATCATCCTTCAACTATTATCAATGTACCAGTGGGTTGGGGAAGGGGGTAGTGATAGCAGGCAGGAATATGTTCCATTGTTGGGGAGGTGGGGGGGGGGTTGGGCGGCACACCATTATCTAATGGGTGGGGGACCCCTTTATCAGACACTTGGAGCTAATTGTTCAATTTCATTTTGATTGCTTATGGCTTTTGCTGTTTCAGACTTCTCCAGAACACTATTTTAACAATTGAATCCATGAACATTAGTGAAAATTCTTTCACAAGTCCATTCTGATATTAGAAAGATTCAATGAATTATGGTAAGAAACTTCTAATGATAGACTCCACAGAGGGTGACCTACCTTAGAAATACCTGCATTGTTTCTTCTATAAAATGCGATGTCTCCTAGCACTTTAAGGGTACTCACAAATTTTGCCATTTTGGGCCTCATTTGGAGTTCGGCAGACTGAGTATTTACCGTCGGACTGGAGGACTACTTTACTACCGCCCAGGGCCAGACTGGGTGCCAAAATAGGCCCTGGCAAAGTGCTTGCCTGCCACCCCCCCCGTGGGTTGGGGGTGCAGCCGAGCTCTTTGCCAGGGCTGGTTTTCGGCCGATTTTGTTACAGGGCCGATTCTGCAGCTATGCAAAAACGGCCCTGTAACAAAAACAGCCCCCAGGGGCCCAAAACCAGCTCCCACCCGTGCAGCCCACCGGGGGATTGCCCGGTGCCTGCTATGGCCAGTCCGGCCCTGCTACCGCCATGCCGAGAGGACACCTTCTGCGGAGTTTAGAGATGTCCGCCGGCCCAGAGAACATGTCTTGCAGTGGGAGGAACTGCCACCACGGTGGTTTCTGTCAGTGCACTGAAAGTTTGACAGATGCCTACATCAACATGATGCAGCCATACAGGAAACCGTCAATCTTTTTTCATTCACAAAAACAAAATCTCAAAGCGGATTTTTTTCTGTAAATAAAAAATGTAATGATCACATTCTAAACTGGGCAGGAAGTCAAATTGCCAAACCTCCGACGGGCCTTACTCTGTCAGCGCGATGGAGTTGTATGTCGGAGGCAGAAACTGAGTAGTCTCCGTCGCCAGCATACTTTAGTTCCACCCGACTTGCGATGAGGCAGGCGGAGCTTCAGTTTGGTTGAGAAGATACTCTGTCACCTTTGCGACAGAATTCTCTCTCTGTTAAATACTGCGGGGCAGATTTACAAGCCCTTTGCGCCTCATTTACGCCACCGTTGCGTCACTTTTGTGATGCAGCGGCGGCGCAAATCCTGCGCCATGGTGCATGGTACTTACAACGTGATGCATCCGGGAGATGCATGACGTTGTAAAGCCCTGCGCCAAAAGTAGGCGTTCCTGCGCAGGGGGGGCGTTCCGTCGCAGGAACGCCTCCTAAAAGTGGCTGAGTGAAATCTACAAGATTTCAGTCAGTCACTTTTAGGCCCATGCTGCGTCAAAATCCTGCGCCTGCCTGAAGCATTGTGTATGCGGCGCATCCATGGTGGCGGAGCTGTGGCGCACAATAACTGGTGCATCCCTGCTGATATGCAGGGATGCGCCAGTTATTGTAAATATGCCCCTGCATATCAACATTTTAAATTGTGTTGAGAATGACACAGGTCATGTCCCTGAGAGTATTTTTGACATTGTTTCATGAGGTTTAACAAAGTGAAATAAAATTATAACATTTGGCTATGTAGGCTATTATTTATAGAAGATCAGAAAGTGTGAAAAAGATGTATACGAGGGAGAGGATGTACCCTTAGGGCTAGAGCGGTCGACCTCGAACCTGGGAACCGGGTTCGAGTCTCGGCAGGGACACTCAACATTATGTGATTCTGGGCAAATCACTTAATCTCTCTGCGCCTGACAAAAATGAATGTATCCATCTGTAACAAAACTGGTGCTCATGTAAAGCACTCTGATATCTTCGGGTCAAGTTTGCACTATATAAAACTCTGAAGAAAAAAAAACTGTTGACCACACATTTAACACAAATTATATACTTCAGGTAATGCGGAATTTACTGCACTACAAATTCAAGTAGTAGTTCCAGAGAAAGTTGCTGTTTTTGTTAGCATCTGCAAAATTCTGGTGCCAAGTTTTGGAATGTTTAATGTTTAAAAATATGCAAAAACTTAATTTAAGAAAATTATTAATTATTTAAATCTACATCTGTAGTAATATCAAGACTATCAGATGTGGTGACTCCGTTACCTATTTGTGGTGTTAAGGTGAATTTTGCAACACCTTGTGAATGAGGGTAGTAGGACTTCTTACCCTGCCGACCAACCCCATGTGAGTACTGGTTCCGCCCAAGCCTGGTCTCAGTTCCTGTTCTTGGGGCAGTTCAACAGCTGGAAAGGGGCAGAATCTGCTCTCTGACCTAAGCATGAACCTTACCGGCTCCTAACTTTCAGCGCATCTTTGGGTCCAAGCCCTTGTCAATACCTCAATACTTCAAGAGCAGATGATATTTTCCCAATACCTTTCCAGGCCGCGGGTATTTGAGGACACATTTTACTGAGTCATTAAAAATCTGTTGCTTATGCTTTTTTGTGTCCTAGTCCCGGCTCACCCTATGATACACCTTCATTAAAATTGACAGCTTCTTCGGTCCTACAATGCCTCACAAAAGGGATCAGATTCAAGTTACTACTCTGTGTTTTGTTGTGGAGTAAGGAAACAAAAGGATTCAGGTGTTCTGTACCCCAAAACAGCATATCCACCATACATTTCTTTGCAACACAATCTACTCCCACTTGACTTCTACTGATGATGCAATAGATGTGGCACCCACCTGATGCTATAAGGTCACAATTTGGGTCAGGCTACTGAATGTGACCACCCTCTCCAACAGCCAAACTTTGGTGATATGGAGTACTTTGCTGTCTACTGACCTCCGGACATGGACTAATGCTTTATGATTGAGGTGGCGATAGACTGGGAGTCCTTCATGTCATTAGCAGTGGAAATACCATAATGTATACTTTGAATTTTAAGAAAACGTTGCCAGAATACGTTGAGGTTGCCGCATATCTTTGCAGTCGAATATATTACCTATGATTGAATTAGGATTTTGACCCTAACTAAGAGGATCTAATGATTCAACATTGGGACTGCCTACAGCCAGAAGATTTTCTTTCTCTGTCTTGGCGACCACACCAACTTTTCAGGCCTTTGATCTGCTGCTTTAGAAGGGAGAGGAACTATTTAACTCTGTAACATTCTTATGTTTTTTTTATGAGCTGCACACATACTTTGTACTTTGAAAAACACTATCTACACTACACTATCTGCAAGATACTATTTCCAGAAAACATCTCTGCAAAACCTCATTTTCATTAGAAAAATACTCTGTCAAAAAACATTTCGCAGGAAATTCTTCCACAAAAACTCTGTGAGCTAGAATTTTGCACATCGACAAGGTTTTGTGAAGCGTACAAGAATTTACAACATTTGTGAAGTATGACATTTGAAAGTAAATGTTATAGTTTAACTTTAAATTGTTAGCAGTCCTCCTTCTCTAATTATTGGCGCTATTTCCTTCTCTATCTTCAGTATGAAAGATGTCCAGATTCTTACAACTACCAGAAAATAAAAGACTTTTAAAGTGGGATGAGAGGAGAAAGCAATTGGTTTCTTTGGGCCCACTTACGATATTGTTAGGAAAGGCTTCGGATGGGATTCGGTATTGCAGAATCCGATTTGGAACCCTTGTTTCCGACCAAATCGTACAGATTTCCCAACAATTCCGATGCCCGGAAACCATTCGAGCCGTCTGAATCGGTGTAGAAGGCATTCGGACAGACTTTGGTGCCGATCACGATCCGTTAAAATAAATCCCCGTACGACTCGTATCCGGTCTTTTTACCGTACGAATCGTACAAGTGCCGTACAAACTGGCAAGTACGATTCGTATGGTAAAAAGTCCATACGAATCACATTGGGAATTATTCCCCACACGTCCTCGGGTCGGAAAAAGTGTCCGACACGTCCTCGGACGATTTACCGTACAAACGTGAAAAGCGAAGTCCGACCGTGCAAGTACGATCCGTTCCGGGCGTCCGATTCTACAACCGTATGGTAAAAAGACCGTCCGGAGCGAACTCCTATAGCAACCATGGAGACGTCCAAACAGGTGCCCGGTACGCCCCCCCCCAGCCCCCGTGAGTATGCACCGTACCCCCCCCAGCCCCCGTGAGTACGTGTCGAACCCCCCCAGCCCCCGTGAGTACGTGTCGAACCCCCCCAGCCCCCGTTAGTACGTGTCGAACCCCCCGTGTATGTACACCCCTGTTCGAGTCGTACCCCCACCTGTGTATGTACACCCCTGTACGTGTCGAACCCCCCCTGTATGTACACCCCTGTACGTGTCAAACCCCCCCGTGTATGTACACCCCTGTACGTTCGAGTCGTACCCCCACCCGCGTATGTACGGTGCGTACCCCCAGCGCGTAGCCTATTCGGCCCCCTATTCTGGTTGTTTTTGCTGAGCGATAATTATCGCCGGCCCTTGCTGACATGCCCCGGGGTTCCTTTGGGTAGTAATAAAGGCTGGTTAGTAAGTGCTAAATAAATGGTTACCAGTGTAAAAACTCCAATCGACAGATACATCTGACGTTCTAACAGTGCATGCATAGCTCTTACATACATGGCTTTGAAAAGCAGACCCCTGCATTCAAATCATGGTTTATCTCTGAGGCACCTGTGAAATGACAACAAGCGGATTGTCTTTCTTTCCTTAGTGGCATTGGCATCAAGGTGTTAGGCTCCAGCCAGCTCCGAGCCAGTAAGAGTGCTGAAACAAACCTTGGCAAAGACAATAGGTCTTCCCTATGAGAGTTATTGGTTTTATCAATGCTTCGTAGCCCTGCTGTGCAGCGGTGTGGTCTCTGTGCAGTATGGCTAAAATAATTTTTAAAAAGCACCATGATGTGGACAGCTTTAATGTGTTTTTTTTCAGAACAAGCACATTAGCACTGGCCGCCATATCGCTTTTTAATTTTTATTTTGCTTAGTGCGTGCACTCTTCCCTCCTCTCATTTTCTACACTCTTCTTTCCTTCTATCTTTCCTTCCTTTCATCTTTTGCTCTCTCCTTCTATACTCATCCCCTTTACTTTACTTTTACCTTTCACGTTCTTCTACCCTTCTCTTCCACCATTTCCTTCTCCTTCCTTCTTTCCTTTCATCCCTCCTCTATTTAGTTTTATCCCTGTTTCCTTTCACATTTTCCCTCTTTCTGGCTCTTACTTTCCCTCCTCTCTTCCCTCTTCCTCTCACTCTGATCTTGTTATGCTTTCCTCCCCCTGACACCCACTCTTTCGCTACCATCAGTCCTTACCTCCTTCCATCCACTCTTTTCCTTGAGCCTTTCTCATTCTCCCATCACCCTCGTGCAACTCTCATCTCTCCATCCTCTGCTGCTTCCCTCTCTCAGCTGCCTTCCCCTTCTCTCCTAATCTCTTCCTTCTGATAATTGCATTATTTGGGCCCTTTGAGATAAGGCTCTTGAGCCTTCCCTCTGGGAGGGGGGGATGAGATTACAGCTGTTATCTCCTTTCACTTCCCTTGTTTCTAATCCAAAGCTCTTTCTCATCACATCTCCACCCTAGGCAGGGAGCCATCAATCCAGGGGTTGGCATGCATCTCATCCCTGGCATTTAGAGCACCAAAAAAGCCAATGAACCCCCCCTCCCCTCCCTGTCTCTTCACAGGTGCCCTAAGGGGACAAATATTAAGGCCGAGGTTTACTAAGATTTTGTGTCTGTGTTGCGTCACTGGAACAGACCCAACGTAAGATACTTTTTGGCATTTACCAAGCCAAACAAAGCCACTTTGCGTGGCTTTGCTTGCTTTAGACAATATTTAGTAAAAACAAAGGTTTATTTATGAAAGTATCATTTATGAGCCCCTGCGTCACTTTTGCGCCACTGGTGCGTCTCTTTTTGTGACGCACCAGTGGTGTAAAACATGTGCCATGTTGCGCCATATTTACGAAGTGATGCATCTAGGTAGATGTGTCACTTCATAAACCCCTGCGCTACATTATACCTGCGTCAGGTATAATGTATGCAGGGTGGGCGTACCCCCGCAAGAAAGGGTCGTAGGAGTGGCGCAGTGAAATCTATGAGATTTTGCTGCGCCACTTCTAGGATGCCAGTGCGCCAAAACGTTACAAGGGATGCAGGCCCTTTCACATGGGGCTTGCCCCATGTGAAAGGAACATTGCTGGAGTTGCGTCAGGCTTCCGACACAACTCCAGCAATGTGCCACTTTTTGTGCCAACAGATATGTCAGTTATACTGCCGTATCTGTCCTTCCTTGCGATATGATGCGTCATTTTATAAATATGACGCATCATTGGTGTCACAAGGAGGGCGCACTGAGAAGTGATGCATCGCTGCTTTCACGCAGCGATGCGTCACTTCTCATAAATGAGGCCCAAAGTAACGCATGGCAGTGATGCACTGCCTTGCAATATTTTGCTTCTGATAGGCATCACATGGGTGGAGCATACGTGGAGCGTTGTTGCTCCTATGCATCTGCCCATGTATTTCGATGCAAACCCAGATTTACAAATATACGTAAATCTGAGTTTGCATTAAAATAGTATGTCTACTTAACTGATGGGTAACGAGGAAAAATATTTGTATTTCTCCTCGCTGCTTCCTCTTTCCATGTCTGGTGTATTCTGCTGCACACATAGAAAAATGAACATGCCTCTGAGGATTGATTTTGTGCAGGAAAGTATTTCAACAACAACCCTGCCGATAATGCAGGCATCCTTGCACTATGGGGCACTATGGTGCAAGGGGCCTGCTTTGGCACTAGCTGTGCACATTGAGCCAGGTCAAGGACAGAGCAGATTTGCTTCCTATCTTTGTAAATATGGAGCATTTCCTTTCAAGGAGTGCAGCACCCCGTGGCGTGAAATAATAGTAAATGTGCCCCTAAATCTTTCTGTGGACCCTGCGTTTTGCTCATGGTTATAGCTGGCAGTGCCATTCAAAGACATAAACTAGGGCACATTTATACAGAGTGGCTATATTAATAAATAGGTTAGCACCTCTGGTACTCCAGTAGGGCTGGGGCAGGGACTGTTTCTTGTAGGGTGAATCTGAAGAATCTAGAAGGCTGTCTATGGAAGGCGAGTATGGCTGGGGCAGGATCAGTGCCATGAGGGATGCTCCTGAAAGATCCAGAGTGCTGCAATAAAAGTCTCTTAGATGCCTGTCATCTAATCTTCTCGCAGCCCTCCTGCGACATTCTGTGCTGTCATTCAGGAAGGATGGGGAAGGGATGTGAACATGTACTGCACATGCTGGACTGAAGCAGCATTCTAAATAAAGATAAAGTCACCCTTCTTCACTGGACCAGACTTACTCACCACATCAGCCCTACTTGCCTTGTAAACTACACATTCTGTGCACTGCGGGAACGCTGCATCAGATATGTTGCACCAGGAGTTACTGATACCAGGATGATATGCAATTCCAGGATGTGAAATTTCCTTCAGATTACAGCTTTTCCCCCCAAATAATGTGGAAGTACACCAGAAATGGGGGTCTCCACATCAATTACTGCAGGAAACTCGCTACTTCCAGACACTTTTCCCAGGACATATTTCACCAGGGTGTACCTTGCAAATATGTCCACAGAAATTCAGAAGTTGAGGTAATACTGCACGTGGATTTACCACATATTGCGGAATTCTGATCAACAGGTAACCCCAAAATCATGGTTTTAGGATCTCTGCCACCTTTCTGCTTTAACTGGGACTACATCATGGAATTTGTTCATGGAGGCTTCTCAGCGCCATAGACTGCTTAAACGTCATCACCGCACCCCTCACCTTCTCAGCACTGATGTACTCACTTCCATTGTATCATATGTCAAAACAGAAACTGTAGAAAGAGAGTTTTTGGTTTGCTAATAACTTATGCCCCATTTGACAAATCTTCCCAAAACAAAGTGCATCCACCTCAGCTCCTTCTTGGAAAGTTTCGGAGTGATCTGTTAAGCAGAGGCCAAGAAAAAAGAGGGTTCCCAAAATGTAAAATGCCCATGCATTTTCCATCTGCTTCTTTCAGATGGGCTACAGCAAGGACTGCTGACTGGAACTACACCAAGTTCGGCAGGAAGCTAGACCTTGGCCCGCAGATTGTGCTTTTTGTTCAGTATTTTTTGAGAAATTAAGGGTAACAAATAATTGTATATCTGGACGGTTTGGCTCGCGAGAGTTGAGCGCCAATTTAAAAAAAGAGCATCCTGACTGGTCCAGGGAACTTTATTTCTCCTGGGACATCTCGCTACTGTCATACTACTGTGAAGGCTCAGATTGGCTGGCAGCAACATGAGAAAACTGTTGCTGCCAGCCATTACAGGACTCGGGGACTTAGTTCCCTGTCTTGAAGGTATAAAACAATTAAGATATATGAGGTCCGGGTAAGCATACCCTGAACCCCTAGGCCCCATGGGGGGACCCAAAGGGACCCCCTCACCTCCCCACCCGAGAAAAAGTAAAAACAATCAGCAAAAAATTCTGCGATCCTGCGAGACTCTTGTGGATTGAAAAAATAATGGTGGCCTTAGTTATGGGCCCTAAGGAGCCCACCCCCAGGGTAAAAATCATCAAAAAGGGGAGAGGGCTGCATGTCCCATCCTCACGAGCCTCCAGAAGCCCAGAGGACCCTATCCCCAGGTTCAGATTCTTTAACGAAGGGGAGGGTGGCAAATGGCCCCCCTTCATGAGCCATTAAAGGCCCCACAGAGTTCACAGCTGGGGCTGAAATGTGTTAGAAAGTTGGGAGGGCTGCGGGGTCCCCTCCCTGACCCTCTAGCAGCTCCAGGGACCCCGCTTGGGGCCAAATTCTTTAATGAAGGAGAAGGGCCCACCTCCCCTAGCTTCTAGCTGCCCCAGGGAGACCACTCCCAGGGCTGAAATGTGTTAAAAAGGGGGGGGCGCAACTAACAGGGGATGCACAGCCCCCCTCTCTCAGACATTATTACCCCAGGGCCCCATCCCTCGGGCCCTGCTCAGATGCTATGTCCCAGGTATCCCACTCCTGGGACATAGCGCTTTTCCTGCCCGCAGCGGTATGGGCAGGGAAACCTGTCTTTATTCTCCCTTGGTGGGAGTATTATCAAATAAGCCTGGGCGAAGCACTACGCTACGCTCGCGTAGTTTGCGAAGTTCGCGCTACATCGCACTAAGCGAACTGCACGTAGCACAGTGCGAACACGCGTAGTGTAGTGTTGCGTAGTGCTGCGGTCATTTTTTGCTTGCTCGCGGTCCTCAACGTCAAGTTGGCGACCGCGAGCAAGCAAAATGACATCCCGGCGAGACACTTTCCTTGTTCGCGATCAGCAACATCAAGTTGGCGATCGCGAGCATGGAAAATAAACCTCCCGGCGAGATTCCCAACGCGAGGAGGTCAGGTTTCTCATTGCGAGGGGTCGCGTATGCTCACGACCGCTCGCGATGAGAAACTACCAGTTCGCGTTGAGAAAGCTGCCGCTCGAGTAAAAATCTACTCGAGCAGCAGAAAACTACAGCTCGCACTGTGCAAGATGCCATTTTCAATGATTGCACAGTGCCGGTTGCTTGTCCGCACTGTGCAATCATTGAAAACAACATCTTGCACAGTGCGAACATGTTACTATGCAGTTCGCGGAGTGCTACGCGTAGCTCGCGTAGTGCGAACTTCACTTTGCGTAGCTTCGCGAAGTGCTACTTCGCGAACTACGCCCACCCTAATATGAAATCTCCTGCCAAACGGGAGAAAACACCAAGTCTACCCCCAGCTTGCAGGTGCTTTAAAAATGCTCCCGCCCGCTGGGAGGTGACTTTTGATCTTTTTCCCAGCCCACAGTGATGCAGGCAGGCAAATAGATCAAAATATTGCTTTCTCCAGCAGGAAGCGTGCTGGAGAAAGCATTGGGGGCTGCTTCCTGCAGACGGGAGCAATGTCAGCTCCTGCTGAAAGAGGGGAGCAGGCCTGGGTCATGGGGGCTTTGGGGCTCCCTCCCATATCACCCAACGAGAGCATGATGAGTGCCCTGGGTGGGCACCACAGCACCCACCTTTTATTGTTCAGGGCCTCAAGGGATATTGGCTGGTATCGGCCCTGGGAGGGTGGCCATGTGCCCCCCTCCGCATGGAAATTGCACAGGGCCCGAGGGAAGGGACCCACTGGGCCATAATTGGCCTAGGGAGGTGGGACTGTGTCCCCAACCCCCTAAAAAGTGACACTGGGCCCTGGGGGAGTGGGTCCCTATGGCCAAAATTGGCTCCGGGTCATGCGTGCTTCCTCTCTCTAAAAACCACAAAGTTCCCAATGGGATGGTGTCCCCGGGACCGAAATCTGCCCGGGAGGAGGGTCATGCTCGCCCACCCCTATATTTAAAAGAGTGGCCCTGGGGAGGGAGAGCGCTTTATTTAAATATGTTGCCCAGGGGATGAGGTCCTTGGTGCAGGTAATGGCTGTGGGAGGGGGCGTTAAACCCTCTCCCCTTAAAAATATACACAACCCTAAGAAAGGGGTCCCCAGGTCCTAAAGAGGCTGAGGGAGGGGGCCATGTGGCCCCTTACAATTTATTTAAATAAGTTTTCCTGGGGGATAGGGTCCCTCGGGCCCATAACGGCTCAGGTGGGGGGCCCACATGGCCCTCCCTCCTCTTTTATTTTTAGAAATGGTCCTGGGGGAATGGTTCCTCAGGGCCTATCAATGCTCGGGAAGGGGGGCCACCCGGCCCATCCTCCTCTCTAATTAAACAAACAGCCCAGGGGGATGGGATCCCCAGGGCCAAGCCCTGTGAACAACCCCCAATATGCACGGCCTACAGCCTTGCGCAGGGGGTTTGGCCTGCACACAACCACCCACCGCACACACCCAAAGGCCGTGCTTGGTGGGGAATTGCATTTACGTATACTGATTAAGTATTACTTTACGATAGAAAAAACCTAGAAATTCACTGAAAAAAACGAAGGTTAAAGTAACGGTAGGTGAATTTGCCAATGACAACATTAATGTTTTGAACTACAAAAACCACAGAAATTCACTAGTTATAGTTAGCTGCACTATCTATAACTTGCACCCCTCCCATGCACTGCTTATGACATCACATATGACATCACTCATGACATGTTCCATGACATCATTTATGACATCACTGATGACATCTCAAATGACATCACTGATGACATCCCTGATGGCAACTCTAATGACATCACTGATTACATCATTCAATCAGTGTGCTAGCTTGTTTTATAGTTTACATAGTGGAGGGTAAGTACCACATTAATAGTCTACCTAATTTTGTACAGCCTGGGTCCAGCTAATGGGTGTTATTGTTTACAAAACACATGTGCATCTAATGCACCATAGGGGTGCAGAGGTATTGAACACATTATAAATCTTTGTCATCCAGAGTAACTCTGTGAGCCGATAACAGCTGACTTGTGGTAATTATCTTCCACACAAGTTTTTTTGGTTCTGCAGAAAACGTTTTCACAGGAGTAGGATTCTACGAAGTAAATACTAACTTTTGTAAGCAGCCTTGAGTTATTAGATAGAATCGTGTCAGCATGAAAATGTCTACGTAACATAGAAGACTGTGTGGACCCGGTACTAACCTATGTATGTGTTCTACTTTAGCTTGAGAAGATGGGCTATCTGTAAAGTTTTCATCTGTATGAACCATGCAGGTAGTATGATGTTTAACATCTTCTGATCTTGGTTATTTTCAGCAAATAGTGTATTTTTTGGTAGCTGTTGCATAAAATGTACACTGTTCTTAATATATACTTTTAATACTCAGTGGTGTATTTCTCATGAAGGTTTTGCTGTTTGAAAACAGTGTGGTAGAGGGTAAACTCTGTCCATCCAGTAATAGCCATGTGCAATGAACTCTGCTAACTACGCATTCCATTGAAAACACCTACTGAAAACACAGATTTCATGCAATAACGCTCTGTAAAAAAAAACTTACCTTTACATGCTAAAAAGCATATAACCAATTCACAAAAATGGATTTTGAAAAATACCATGCAATGAGAGAGGTGATGATTTTGGGGTTACTCCTAACCTAGGGGAAGGGCAAGCAGATGCCTTGAACACAAAGAGCATATAATGCTGAACGATTCAGTGGTGGTCCCATCCTCCTAGGACCAACCCAAGCAAAGTTATGGGCAAAAATACAATGCCAACCAAAGACCTGGGGCGAGATTCTAGAGTTTGGTGAATATTATAGTATTAGCTCTCAGCTGAGCCTGAGAGCCTGCCCCTTGAGGGCTTTTGGTTGAATAGTATTTTTGCCCATATCTGTGCTTTGGGTGGTCCTAGGAGGATGGGATCACCACCGAATAATTTCAGCATGATGTGCTCTCTGTGTACAAGTCATCTGCTTGGTTCTCTCCCTAGGTTAGGGAGGGTCCCAAAATCATCACCTCTCTCGCTGCTTGCTATATTTTCATTTTTGTGAGATGACTATATGCATTTTAGCTTGTAAAGATAGACTTAAGTATTGTTTAATTAAAGGCACTGCTTGTTATATTTTTATTTTTGAGGAATTACTATATGTATTTTAGCCTGGAAACATAGTTTTTGTTGTTGTTTTACTAAAGCTATGTGAGAATTCTATTTTATTAATACAATGTTATTATACTACTACACCCACAAAACTTTGATACTTAAAATTTACATGCTTAAAAACATTTAACCAAATCACAAAAGTGAGTTTTGAAAAATATCAGGCAGTGAGAAAGGTGATGATTTTGGGGTCCCCCCCCTAACCTAGGGGGAGGGCAAGCACATGCCTTGAACACAAAGCGCATATCATGCTGAATGATTCAGTGGTGGTCCCATCCTCCTAGGACCACCCCACGCACAGTTGTAGGCAAAGTTACAATGCCAACCAAAGGCGCAGCAAAGCATTATGGGGCGAGATTCTAAAGTGCAGAGAATATTATAGTATTAGCTCTCAGCTGAGCCCGAAAGCCTGCCCCTTGAGGAATATTTTGATATTGGGTACTATAATATTCACTGCACTCTAGAATCTTGTCCCATAATGCTTTGCAGGGCGTTTGGTTGGGATTGCATTTTTGCCCATAACTGTGCTTGGGTTGGTCCTAGGAGGATGGAACCACCACCGCATCGTTCAGCATGATGTGCTCTTTGTGTTCAAGGCATCTGCTTGGTTCTCTCCCTAGGTTACTGAGGACACCAAAATCATCCCCTCTCTCACTGCTGGCTGAATTTTCATTTTCACTTTTGTGAGATGATTATATGCATTTTGGCATGTGATGATAGAGTTATTTATTGTTTTATCAAGAATATGTGAGGTTTCTGTTTTATTAATTGGGGTGAAATGCGGAGCGGAGTTCACTGAGTTTTTTGCGTACTGGTACTCTGCTAACTACAGGTATCATAGAGGTGATAGATGCCAGGCCATGTTTACAGCAACCATAGATACTAAGAGGTATCATAGAGACAATAGACGCCAGGACATGTTTAGAACAATCATGGACACTAGCATGTGTCATAGCGGCAATAGACGCCTGGACATGTTAACAGCAACAGTAGAAACTAGGAGGTATCATAGAGACGATAGATGCCAGGACATGTTTACAGCAACCATAGATACTAGGAGGTATCATAGAGGCAATAGACGCCAGGACATGTTTAGAACAATCATGGACACCAGCATGTGTCATAGAGGCAATAGATACCAGGACATGTTTACACTAACCTTAGACACCAGTATATATCGTAGAGGCAATGGACTCCAGGACATGTTTACACCAACAATAGACACCAATATATATCATAGAGACAATAGCCGCCAGGACATGTTTAGAATAATCGTGGACACCAGCATGTGTCATAGAGGCAATAGACGCCTGGACATGTTAACAACAACCGTAGAAACTAGGAGGTATCATAGAGACGATAGATGCCAGGACATGTTTACAGCAACCATAGATACTAGGAGGTATCATAGAGGCAATAGACTCCAGGACATGTTTAGAACAATCATGGACACCAGGATATATTGTAGAGGCAATAGGTACCAGCACATGTTTACACTAACCATAGACACCAGGATATATCATGGAGATAACAGAACCCATGGCATGTCTGCAGGGACTAAAGACACCAAGATGTAACATAGAAACAATATACTCCAGGATATGATCACAACAGCTATAGACATCGGAATGTATCATAGAGGCACTAGACACCAGGACTTGTTTACAACAACCATGGATACCAGGTTGAATAGTAGAGGCAATGGACGTCAAGGAATGTTTACAGTAACCATAGTCACTAGGATGTATCATAGAGGCAATAGACACCAGGACATGTTTACAGCAACTATATAAACCAGTATAGAGGGAACAGATGCCAGGATGTGTTTAGAGCAACCATAGAAACCAGTTTGTATTGTAGAGGCAATAGAAGCCAGGGCATGTCTACAGTAACCATAGACACCAGTATAAAGTGAAGAGATGACAGGATATGCTTTAGAGCAACTATATAAACCAGTAGGTATAGGAGAGGCAATAGACAGCAAGACACATTTATAGCAACCATAAACAGCAGATTATATGGTAGAGGCAATAGACACCAAGACATGTTTACAATGACTATACACAGCAGGATATTCTGTAGAGGCAATAGACACCAGGACATGTTTACAGCCACTATACACAGCAGGATATACTGTAGAGGCAATAGACACCAAGATATGTTTATAGCCACTATACACAGCAGGATATACGTAACATGCAATAGACACCAGGGCATGTTTACAGACACTATACACAGCAGGATATACTGTAGAGGCAATAGACACCAGGGCATGTTTTCAGCCACTATACACAGCAGGATATACTGTAGAGGCAATAGACACCACGATGTGTTTACAGCCACTATACACATCAAGATATACTGTAGAGGCCATAGACACCCAAGCATGTTTACAGCCACTATACACATCAGGATATACTGTAGAGGCAATAGACAACAGGACATATTTTTAGTGACTAAATACCAGGAGGCAATAGTCTCCACAAAATGTTTACTGACACTATAGGCACCAGCATATATATTAGAGATAATAGACGCTAGGACATGTTTGCAGACACAACAGACACATTATAAATAATAGACACTAGTACTTATTTGCAAAGATTTTGGAGACATTTAAAGAAATAGACAAACATGCATGTAAACAGAGAAAACAGGATCTAAAGGTTTACAACCCAATAAACACAGGGGCATTGTCTCAGTGACAAAAGATATCAGTGCTTTCCTACGGCAACAACAGGCATCTATCCGTAAGTAAACAGATAGCACTACATGTTTAGGAAGACATCACCGATAAGACTGCCACTTTTATGGTGTTTGTGTTTGACACTTTAATCTGCTTTATCCAAAATTATTGGTACATTAGCATTTATGCACATTTATTTTTTGTTCATGAAAAAACAGCAACATATTTTTCCACATTTGTTTTATAGCAATTGTCTCCAACAAGTAACTTGTGAGCTTCTTGTAGCTCTCCAACTGCCTCTAAGGAGCTCTCCTGCATGCAGCCCAGTCTACTAAATTAGAAGCTTTTGCTTGGTTGAATTAATGTATGTATACCAAAAATGTAAAGCGTGTATCGACACAAAAATGTGTGTATTTGCAGAACTCCTAGCCTGATGTTTGGAGAAAAATGGTTGCATTTCTAAAATATATTTAATGCTGATATTTGATTGATAAATGATGCGGTGTTGGAAACATCTATTACTAACACAACTCCCTTGTTGCCGGGGCACTGCAGCTGTGGCTGGTCTGTGTTACCCATGCAGAGGCGTTCCAAATCGATGGAGCCATTTTTGCATTACTACTGGCAGTCCTGCCTGAATCACTGAGGTGATGGCTGTGTTAACCTAGCACAGGATTGCAACTCATGTATTGTGTGTGTTGTGGTTACCTATATAACACTATTAATATTAGTAGCTTGGGATAATTTTCATTGAACAGAAGTAGCTCGTTGGACAAAAAGGTTGGAGACCCCTGGTTCATGGGAACGATGCTCACCCTCGCTTAGATGCCAGAGGAGGTTTGGGCTACATTAAGAGCCCATTTATCACTCTTGTTTTGCACACACTTTATGATCTTGGGTGAACTTCTCCAGTCTCTCAGCCCAGAGCTGCCAGATTAACAGTACCTGAACTGGAAGCCTCCACAAAGCTGCAGGCTTTGCCACCACCGCCAGGGTGCAGATTACAGGCTCCTGGTGCTGAGAAAGTAAGTTTATCCGGTGCAAAGGCGTTAATCCCTCAGGGCGTGATAGGATCAAAAGCAGGCAAAGTCAGCACAATGACTTTTTTATTGAAACAAACATCTCTCAATCCACCCTCCTTCACTAAACCTCAAACACAGCAGTCCCCCTACTCAGGAGAAGAGAGGGTGCATTTATTGAGCAGGAAAGGATAAAGGGGGGTGTAAAAGGACTGGGGAGCCGGGTACATGCAAGGGCTGTCAATGAGCATAGTTATTGGACCGGATGTTGCAAGAGGAGCTACATTAGGGCTACTGCCGATCTTTGCCTTACAGCGCCACCACCAATGGACGCCAGAGGGCGCATTCATACAGCAAATGACCTCAAATAAAGGTTGTGCTGCTGGTATCAAGGCTGGTATCAAGCTCGCCAGTCCTGTCCGCAAATACAAACAATATTATGATGTCTGGTTCTGGCTCCACAAAAGTCCTTGTACAGGAACTCTGTACGGCTTAGTTTTTCATTTTTATTTCGGTTTATGTATATGCGTAAGCATCAATAACATTTAACAGGAAGCCTTAAATATAGTCCACCTCATGTTTATAAGTGCAGTCAACACCAGTCCATATGTATAGAGACACTACAAAATACTTTACTTATACTTATACTTCAATATACATACACATTTTCACAAATAACCCACCATCAAATCTTCATTCTCGCCTATCAAACCATCTCACCCATACTAACATTCATACAGCAGGAAAATCCAATATTGTGAGGGATCCTAAAAGTATTGTTGGAGACAAACAAACTATCTTTCGTCTGTGGTGTAATTGGATCCCATCATATTCCACTGGCGTGATTGTCTCTTTAAAGGATTCCCCATTTATCTAGTTATGACCAGGGAATATATGGGAATTCCTATTTATATGTATATTGAATTTAAGGTTGTATTGCAGGTTTCTTTGTTCTTATCACAGTTGCAGATAAAGAAATTGAAAGACTTTGGGGCATATTCACAAGGACTTATCTCCGATTTATCTCCACCTTAACGCATCAAAAGTGGAGATAGACCTAACACCCCATTCACAAGCTGGTGCAAACTGCAGACAACGCCAGTATTCCCACGATAACTGCCCCAAAATGTATCTTCACGGTGGACACCACCAACTAACCCTAATGAGATGCAGAGTAGGCGTTCCCGTGCAAAAACACACACAAAAAAACACAACACCACTTTCACAACGACCTGCTAGATCTGCCATGCTAACCAAAAACAGCCGATAAGCCGCTGTAGCCGCAGGTATTTAACACCTGCCTCGATCAGGTGTAAAGATGGATGGCTACCTGCAGTAGGCAACAGAGCCCCGCACACAGCCACACCCGAAGAACAAACGACGCCATGGAGCTACTCATCATGCAGCTCGGAGCCCCAACAGGGCCACAACACCCACTGCCACCACCCCCAGGACCGCCACCACCCCCAGGACCCGGACCCGCCCCTCCGGACCACCACAGAGGCAGCGCAGAGTAATACAGCGGACCTACAGAAAACGCACCACTCTCACAGACCTAACGCCCAAGGAAGTCATTGCCCACTACAGGCTCAAAAGGGCAACCATCCTCCGCACCATGATGCACATCGCCCACAGGCTGACGGTCCCAACACAGCGGAGAGCCAACATCCCTCCGCAGACAAAGCTGCTGGCTGTGCTGCACCTGTTGGCCTCTGGTACCTTCCAACCAACAACTGCCAGAGTCGGAGGGGTCTCACAGCCAGCCCTATCAAAGTTCATCACACCTGTCCTGGATGCCATCCTCAGCTTCATACCCCAGTACCTTCACTTCCTCAACACTGCGCAGGAACAGCTGGAGACAAAGCAAGGCTTCTACACCATAGCCGGATTCCCGGCCATGTTAGGTGCAATCAACTGCACACATGTTCCACTTGTGCCCCCTGCGGATACTGCACACCACTACCGCAAAAGAAAGCATCAGCATTCCATCAATGTGCAGGCAATAGTGGAACACCGGGGACTCTTCACCAATGTCGTCGCCAGCTACCCAGGCAGTGTTCATGATTCCTTCATCTTCCGACAGTCCATCATCAACCAGCGCTTCCAGGGTGGCACATATGGAATGGGACTGCTCGTTGGTAAGTGCCAAATCAACACATCACACACCCCAAATCCACCAACACACAACGCACAAGTGTGGGAATGCACACGTAACCAAACCACATACAACATGTGAAACTACATGACCACCTACCAGACACGACAACACCACTCTATGGTCATCCTAGCCTACCTCTGCACCCAATACAGACATTTAATGCACCACAGCCACACAACAGTTGAACGTGTGGAGATGCGGAATGCAGCCCTGTGCGAGGATGCAAGTGACCCGTGAATGGAAATGTACACAACAAGAAGTGAGGCGTGGATGTGCAGGACAGACATGGCTATGCAAACCACAACTGCTAGTTTCTGGAGAGTAGTGAGCAGTGGACGCAACCATGTCACCCCTGGCTGTGGGACAGATAGCAGGAGTGTCGCACGCTGCATCCCCCCCTGTGTGCATGAGAGTAGTGGGTTGGCCCTGAGTATGCCAGGGCTGCTCAGGGGTGTGGTCAAAAACCCCGTTGCGCATAGAGTGGTTCACTCCCGGGAAGGCCAACGTCACTGTCAGTGCGGCGCCGTACAGCCTGCCACGGAGCCTGCCACGAGGCCGACGCCGTGAGCAGCGGGGCCTGCAACCCTGTGCGCCTGCTGCACCTCAGGACACTGATGCACAGACCAGGCCTGCTGACACCGTTGTGTGTCAAAGAGGGCCCAACATGTGCCGGTGCAAGCTGCAAGCCCCAGTCCCGCGACCTCTGCAGTATCCGCAGACCATCGCTGCCCCCCCACCCCCCCGAAGCTGGTCCACATCACTCCTTATTTATTAACATGCTCCACCGGCATCCTCTTCGGCCCAGTAGGTCCCACATGTGGAACAGTGTCCTGAGTCCTGATTGGCAGTGACCCAAAGTCCGTGGCAGCGGCCAGAGCACCAGACTCCCATCGATCAGTGAGGCATAATTCCATATCGCAGGCCTGCGACACGTGGTGCCACTAACCCTGTGCGCCATGAGTGACCGTCATCCTCCGGCGGAACATTGTTGGTGTCTGGGCCTGTGGCCTGGGGGTTGTCATCAGCAATGGGCAGGTACGGACTTGGTGTCTCACATGGGTCTGTGGCATTCATATCCACCATGTTGCTGGACACAGCTGGCATGTGCCCTCTGCATAATGCCCTGGGGGTAGGCCTCCTATTCTCCCCCGTAACACTCCGCAGAAGGCACCTATGACACATGCGAGGTCCTGCTCTGCCCTCATGACCCTAACCCAGTCTCCCGCAGGTCAGCGTCCCATGGTGGTGGGCTCGTGTCGGCCGCTGTGCATCTGGGGCCACTAGCCCTGTGCGACTCGAGTCATTCTCCCTTGTTGTACTGACATTGCATTTCTGAGTGCCTGAAGTGTTGTTGCCAGCACCAGCTACTCCCTGAGTGCTGGCTTACACTCACCCCACACACAGCTAGCACAGGCGTCACTGTATTAGTGGGCCTGCCATCACATCCTGCCGAACCAAGTATTGACTCTTTTCTCCTTGCACTGTCACAGGTGATCAAGGATATGCACTCTGCCCTTGGATGATGACACCCCTCCGAGACCCGGACACACCTGCCCAGAGGAAGTACAATGCGGCTCACATATGCACCAGGGGCATCGTTGAACTCACATTTGGCATGTTGAAGTCACGTTTCAGGTGCCTGGACGGCACAGGTGGAAACCTCCTGTACAACCCGGACATCGTGTGCAAGATAATCGTTGCATGTTGTGTGTTGCACAACATCTGTGTTCGCACCAATGCCCCATGGATTCCAGTTCCAGAGGTACCAGACGATGATGGTGACGATGGGGCAGGGGGCCCACATCCCACTGCAGCTGCGGCAGCAAAGGCCTATAGGAACTCCATTATTGACACTTACTTCTCATGAGCACGTCACATTGTGGCCGTCCATGGCAATCATGGGACAATAGAAGATGTCCAATTGCACTGCATGTGTGATTAAAACATATTTGCAAGTTACAGGTTGTATTTGTACATTGTCATGTTACATTTTCCTGCAGTTTCAGATGTGATTTGCCATGTTGTGCACATTTGCGGAACCAGTTGTGTCCTGTGTTCTGTTGTGGAGGGGTTGCTGTTTGTACCAGGATGTTGTCAATGTCGAGGTGCACTTATGCTTATGTGCGTATGCTGCACGGTGGGCGAGTCGCTCCTGCGGCTCTGATTTGTCTGCCACTGGTCTCTTTCATGCGGTGTGCCTGACGGTTCAGTTCTTCCACAGTGCTTGGATGTTGTGGTGTACATGTTGTCCACTGCAGTCGGTCAGGGTGCATCCCTGGTACTCCTGGGCAATGATGCCAACTAAAACACAGGAGATATCATGGCTGAAGTTAAGACAAGAATTACAGTTGTTTTATGGTTTGGCAAAACATTTAGACTTAGACTTGAATCACAAAGTGAGTAAAGTAGTCATTTCACATGAAACATCAGAATTCATGTTTATCATTCAGACCTTTTGGTTCTAGTGTGTCAAGACACCTCATCCAATTTGCCTCTCTTTGGAGGAATACCTTGATCAGTTCCTTCCATGTTGCAGTTTTGCTACAAGTTCTAGGATTTGATACTCAAGTTGATCAATATTGTAACATTTCTTTGAAATGTGAAGCAGCATTTGATCTCATATTTGCCAGTCTGAAGTTACTTTTATACTTTTGTTAGCTCGTGCAGTTCTTCCTAAAGGGACATTCATACAACAGATACGCACAAGACATGCTGTCACACTGGTTCTGCATTTTCTTCAGTGCAAAGATGGGAACCAAAACCTCACCAAATAATGGGGTTGCAATGTCTGCACTTCATGCAGGGAAATGCTTTCATATAGGACACTCACACACAACATATAGGGGTACCTACGAACATCACATGCACACAGAACATAAACGACCAAACACACAGTTGTGCTCAGACAACACTACAGTCACATAGATGACACAGCCAAATGATAATCCAGCGGAGGTGTCCCGGCGCTAGCATCAGACTCAACAGTACGAGAGGAGGACCTTCAGGTCGGCTGAAAAGCCAGGTCCTCAGAGCCTCCCTGAATGCTTGTTCTGTCTCAGACTTAAGAAGTTGTTCAGGCATAGAATTCCAAAGAGGCGCCGTTCTCACTGAGAAAGCTCGGCCGCAAATCCTGGCTTTACAGAAACGGGGAGTCTTAAGTAATTCTTGATGATTTGATCTCAAGGCCCTAATCAGGCGATATTTCTGGAGTCTCTGTCTGAGGTGGACCAGGCCCCTCTCCCTGGTGGCTCTATATGCCAGGGACAGCGCCTTGAACTCGATTCTTCTTTGGACTGGCAACCAATGGAGGCTCCGCAGGTGAAGAGAGATGTGCTGGCAAAATGGCACATTCCTAATGAGTCTAGCCGCAGCGTTTTGGATGATTTGTAGTCTTCGAATCAGATATGCTGGGACACCCAAATAGAGGCTGTTAGCACATTCTAGCTGCGATGTGACCAAAGCATGGACCACGGTCTTCCTGCAGTACATGGGCATAAGATGAAGAAATCTCCGTAAGGCTTTTAGTTTCCAGAAACAGGACAATGAGACTTGGGCCTTGCAGGAAAGGCGTGTGTCAAACTTAAACCCGAGGTTCCTAGCTGAATCAACTGGAAGCGGAGGAGGGTTAAGCTCTGTCGGCCACCAGAGTTCAGAAAGCAGAGGAGAGGATTGATTGAAAAATAGTACCTCGGTTTTATCAATATTCAATTTCAAGCAGCTATCCGTCATCCAAGTTGAGATGTTAATCAAGCATTGCTTAAAGTTATCGAAAGCTGCCTTGGATTGTTCTCTAAAAGAGAACACCAGCTAAGTATCGTCAGCATAGGAAACAACTTTCACTCCCTGTTGCTCGACTAGCGATGCAAGGGCCTGGCCAGTCTTTGCCCCCAGGTGGTGGCTCAGTAACGAAACTGAAAATTCAATAATGCTCATACTCTGTAAACAGATTCTCCTGGCGTAGACCCCAAGTGATACGGAAGCTGGCATGCTCTATCGTTTGGCATGGCAAAGAGGCTTTCAACTGTCCCCTTCCTTTTTTATCAGTACATATTGACATGAAAGTAAATCTTACAATTTTTGATTAGTCATTAGTAATTCACAAATCAGTGCCAATTTTATATAGTTTCACCATGTTGTGCTTTACATTTTCAACATAAATCTTCATAGGTCTTTGAATCTAAGATGGTTCTCCATCTGAAAGGCTACTGGTTTTGTACAAATGAAACACAATAACAAATTAAACATCTGTCGCAAAACCCCATTGCAGTTCTTTGTTCTATGTAAATCAGAACACGGCTAAGAACCTATCATGTACTGTCAGTTGTATGTTATGAACTGTACATCTCTTAGAGTTTGAGAAATGGCATTTGTACTCCTTGAACACCTTTACATGTCGTATGTACATGTACTCCGTTGCCTTTGTTGATGAATAGGTCCATGGATAGGAGTTCAACGTATGAGTGCATAGTCTGTCTTCTCTGCCGCATATGGGTACATAGTCTGTCTTCTGTTCCGCATATGGGTACATAGCCTGTCTTCTGTGTCACAAATGGGTACATAGCCTGCCTTCTGTGCCCCATGTGGACACATCGTCTGTCTTCTGTGCAGCATATCGGTTCATAGTCTGTCTTTTGTAGAAATGTGCATTCCATTTCCTGACTCCAGCCCAACTTACGCCCATTTTTCTATATGTCCAGTGGCATCTGTTTGCCAAAGAAAGAATGTTAAATTCACCAAACCTCTATGACCATCTTTAAATGTGAGCATAGCATTTTGGTTTTGTATGCATCAGTTTGCATGGAAATATCTTCTTGTGTGCGTCATAGTATTTCCATCATGAAGCAGGTGGTGAGTCCTCCTATCTGTCGTATTGTGGTTCCTTATGGTTTCTGTGTAGCATTATTATATCCTGGGCAATGTTGCCAACTAAAGCACAGGAGATATCATGGCTGAAGTCAAGACAAGAATTCCAGTTGTTCTATGGTTTGGCAGAACTTTTAGACTTGGACTTAAATCCCAACCTGAGTAAAGTAGTCTTCTCATATGAAACATCAGAATTCATGTTTATCATTGAGACCTTTTGGTTCTAGTGTGTCCATACACCTCATCCAATTTGCCTCTCTTTGGAGGAATCTCTTGATCAGTTCCTTCCATGTTGCAGTTTTGCTACAAGCTCTAGGATTTGATACTCAAGTTGATCAATATTGTGACATTTCTTTGAAATGTGAAGCAGTATTTGAACTCATATTTGCCAGTCTGAAGTTACTTTTATACTTTTGTTAGCTCGTGCAGTTCTTCCTAAAGGGACATTCATACAACAGGTACGCACAAGACATGCTGTCACACTGGTTCTGCATTTTCTTCAGTGCAAAGATGGGAACCACAACCTCCTCTAATAATGGGGTTGCAATATCTGCACTTCATGCAGGGAAATGTTCTCATATAGGACACTCACACACAACATGTAGGGGTACCTACGGACATCACATGCACACATAGAGCATAAATGACCAAACACACAGTTGTGCTCAGACAACACTATAGTCACACAGATAACACAGCTGAATGATAATTTATTTTGTGATGTGTAGGGTCCAAACATATTAAAGAAACTTCAATAAACGGAATTGTACATGACGGTTCAAGAATATCGAGGTATATAGAGACTACAGATCTCTTGCATGAGACCCAATCAAATTTTTGCCCTCAGTACTGCACGGAATAAGCGCTGTTGTTGGCCTCCAAGTTTCTTAGACTAACTGTTGATGGGGGTGAAACCACAGTGCTGATAATGCTGGACTTGAGTGCAGCGTTCGTCAACGTATCCCATGGCCTTCTGTTTGAACGGCTTAGGTCATGCAGTGTCGGGGACACAGCCTGGTTTCCTTTCAACAGAATCGAACCTTTCAGGTAGTACAACAACCTTTCTCATCTGAGGTCTTTGCACTGCAGCAGGGTGTGCCGCCTGGCTCAGAATTGAGCCCAACATTATTTAATCTCTACAGGCCATATTTTCAAGGAACCGCGATAATGGGCATGATAATATGCCCTTGTGAATTCCCATAGAAGCCCAGGTTCACACCAGGAGGCCGCTCTTTTAGCTTTCTGGCTTCTAAACTGTGGAATACTTTGCCTCTTAGTTTGAGACAGGAAGGCTCAGAATCGGTCATCCAAAAGAAACTCAAAACGTGACTTTTTAGACCAGCCTAGAGTAGGTTGTTTCTGGCCTTTTAGGCTCCTGTGGTGCTGAATCCCTAGTGTGGGGAGTGTGGAGTAACCAGCCGCTCTATAAATTCCCTGTATTATTTCTTATTATATGCTCGCAAGCAGTGTTAAGGTTCTCTGACTTGTCTCTGTCGTGCCCATGCAACTGAACCAAGAAGCTGCCTGGCCATTACACATGGACACTATTGTTTGACAGGGGGCATTGAGAAAAAAAATGTGTGAGGATGTATGGGAAATATCAACAGACTGAAGTTGGAATATATAAAGTTTGCAAATTACTGGAAACAAATGTGTGGCAAGTGTACTTGCTATGTCGGCCCCACCCCTACCTTCTCCAGCTCACACACACCTTTCCTGGCAGCTGAGACCCTTCCGCCCTTTCACTGCTTGCAGTTCTACACACAAACCTCAGTGCCTCTGTATGTATGTATGAATATGTATGTATGTATGTATGTATGTATGTATGTATGTATGTATGTATGTATGTGTTATTTCTATGCAACCATAGCCAAAAGGCAACGGATCACTGTACAGGTAAACAACAAGCACAAAGCAAATGAGTTCTAAGTGATGTAACTGGTTTTTGAACTTTTAATGCATTGTGATGTAGTGTTCTTTAAAGATGCTCGTTGTTAAGCCTTTCCTAAATTTGAGAAGCATTGGGCGGTCCTGATGGATACAGGGATGCTGTTCCGGATCCTGGGTGCATAAATGAAAAAGGCCTGCTGCCTTGTTTTTTCTTTTTTGCACTTAGTCGGCATTCTGATGGAGTCCTGGCTGGTGTGGGGGTGCTGGTCCTGATGGCTTTCTAAATTAATGCAGCTAGTGTTGAAGATGGTGCAGGCAGGAAAGGGGAGCTAATGTAGTTTCATGTGGGATGATGTGATCATATTTCTTCAAGCCCTGGATGAGACATGCTGTGGTGTGTCGGATGCACTTAAGGGGTGCCAGTGTAGAGTCTGGGAGGCCATGGAGCAGAGCATTACCATCGTCACAATGTAAGAGTAGAAGGGCTTGAACAGCACTCTAAAGCATCTTTCTGGAATAAACTGTGTCATTTTCTCTAGAAGACTGAGCTCGAGCCAGACCACCTTTATTTTTTTGGGTAGTTTCTTCCTTGAGAGTGAGGTTGGTGAACAGGGAAATTCCAAGTGTCTAGGCATTTAGTTTTTTTTTGTCCTCATTCTGCCAAAAATGTACTTGTTGGCCACACTCCCTTTCCGTTGCCGGAGACAGGCGAGAATTGAAGTTGTTCCACTCCAGAAATCAATCTGCTCCCACTCCCACCCTTCTCTAGTATGCCATACAAAAGAAGGGGAACAGGACCGACAGCTATTTTTTGGCTTAATCATTGGACCCCAGCTTTTTGACTCCAGTCCACCACCATATCCCATATCTTTTCCCGGCTCCTGGGTTCACATGCCATGTCCTGTTGACTTATAGATATAATGCTCTTTTTACATTCCGAGAAGGAGGGTGGGACGCCTGAATTCCATACTCTACAAATCTCCCGTCTCCCCAGTAGGGTCACATAAAAGATGAGTCTTGCAACATTCTTGTTTATAGCGGAGATACTAACTTGGCATCTTCCGAAAAACACAAGTAAAGGACTTGCCCTCACCTGTACGCCTGTAACTTTGACAAAAACTTACAGAGTTCAGTTCAAGATTTAATAATCTCTGGCCATGTAAAAAACATGTGGAGGTCATCCGCTGAACGATCACAACATCTTGGACAAACGTACAGTATTCCTGAGAGTTTTGATAATTTTGCTAGGGACCAATATACCCTGTAAAGAGTGAAGAGATGATTACGTTTAAGAAAGGCAGGTTTTACTATCTCCCGGAGCAATGCAAATGAAGCCATCCAAACCTCATTCAGATTTACATTTACTAATTCATCGCCCCAGAGCTTTTGAATGTCCTTCTCCGGATCGTCTTCTGCTTCCACCAAAGTCCGATACCACAGAGCCATCTCCTTCTTGATGGTACCGACTTTTATCGCTTGATTTAGCCAGGCATCGTCCTTCTGTTTCTCCCAATCTTGACTAGACCACCAAGCAGAAAGTTGGTAAAATTTAAATCTGGTTAATTGACCCCGTGTACATAGACTCAGAGTTTCCCAACTCACCAAGTCAGTTCCCAATCTCAAATCTCCCCAGCGGAGGATTGCCGCATACTTCAGTGGTAGGCTGAGCAGTTCCTTCAAACAGTCCAGGGTTCCCGGAGAGTCCCAGATTGGGGCGTTGGCAGAATAATAAGACACTCCTAATTTCTTCCTTATAAGAACCCAAGTTTTCAATGCCTGCAACAAAATCTTTAGTCTTACTTTCTTAAAAAATGTAGGATCTCTGAACTTAAAGAGAAATTGCTCTTGACCATCCCTCAACTCACTGAGCATTGCTCCATAAAGAATACCTATTGCAGAGTCGTCAGGTTTATTTAACAACATCCGGCAGTTCTTGAAGTGGAAAGCATGACCATATGCCAACAAGTCAGGAAGTGCCAACCCCCCCTTCTCTAGCCTTCTCCATAATCTTTTCCAAGATATGCGGGGGCCCTTCGAGGCCCAAATAAAGCTACCGATCTTTCCTTGTAGTTTTGCTATCTCACCTTTATCAAAGGGAAGCGGTATAGAATTAAAAAGAAAAGTGACCTTTGGTAGAACAACCATCTTGATAGGATTGACCCTACCATAGAGATTAAGTGGGAGATTTGCCCACCTGACTAACAATCTCCCAACCTCCTGGCTGATCTTCCTCCAATTAACGACAGTCACATCTGCTAATTTCTGCGTAATTGTGATACCTAAATAGCGCATTTGCAACTTTGCCCCCGAAGTCTGAGTTGATTGACTCCACTCCATAATTTCCGTCTTATCTCTGTTTACTCTGTACCCCGATACTATTAAAACTCATGCCACTGATGCAGTAAAGTTAACATTCAAATGAACACAATATAAGATACAACAGATACCTTTCCACATAGCTCTGCTTTAGTCATTAATGTAGGAATAGCCTTCTCGGGATTCAGAGTGTACAGAACAAGATCGTCTGCATATAAAGCTAGTTTGACCTTGAAGTCTCCGTAACTAAATGGGGTGATAGACTTATCTTGTCTTATCCATGCTGCAAACGGTTCAATATAAACATTAAATAAAAGGGGAGACAGGAGGCACCCCTGTCTTGTTCCTCGCATAATTTTGAACCGGTCCGTTAACTCCCCATTTACTAGAACCCTAGCTCTAGGTGCATGATATAAAAGTTGAACTGCTTTTATTAAATTATTAGGGAATCCAAAAGATTTTAAAGCCTCCCAGAGATAGGGCCAATGAACCTGATCAAAAGCCTTAGCGGCGTCAACTGCCACAGCTGTTACTGGCAAGTTACATGCTTCAGCCAAATCTACTACCCCAAGCATTGTGAAGGTTAGCTCATTAAGCTGCCTACCAGGGATGAAACCCCTCTGATCACAATGCACAACACTCTTAATGATCTTAGCGACCCCGGCTGCCAATATCCCTGTGAACACCTTGTAGTCTGTGTTCAACAGGAATATTGGTCTATAAGATTCCGCCAACACCGGATTCTTATTTGGTTTCAATATTAAAACCACCGTTGCCTCAGCCCAAGACGACGGAGGGGCTTCCCCTTCAATCAGAATGGTGTTGAAAAAGACAGGTACAATGCCATCTAGGACACCCGTATAAATCTCAGTCGGAAAGCCATCTGGCCTGGCGGCCTTCCCTCGAGCCATCTTCTTCAGCTTTACCCGGATCTCCTCTTCCCTGATCTCAGACGCCAAAGATTCCCTCTGATTCTCATTTAGGGATGTAAGTTCGAACTTCTTTAAGAACTCCTCAATGTTTTCCCTCCCAGGCGAGATATCCTCTTTATAGAGTTCACCGATATATCTACAGACTTCCATCCCTATCTTGGTATTTGTATCCGCTATATCCCCTGTTACACTCTCTTTTAAACTTCCTATTTGGTTGCGAGCTTTATCAACTTTGGCTTTCCAGGCCAGGAGTGGGCCACTTTTCTCACCATATGAAAAATTCTGCAATTTGCTAACCTTCCATCTATCTGATAGGATCTTATCGAGGGTCCCTTGATATTCAGCTTGGAGATGCTCTAGCACTTTGGTCAGCAAAGTCACCTTACTATGACAATCTATCGATGCCTTTTGCAGCTCCAATTCTTTGTTTTTAATATCTTTTAAGAGAGATTCCTCCCACTGCCTCATGTTGCGTCTTTTACCTGACATTATAGAAGAGCCAATTGCCCTAAAAAAAGCCTTAAAGGCGTCTCACATTATCTGAATTTTTGCTGAACCGATATTCACTTTAAAAAAAGCCATAACCTTGTCTCGCATCTTAGATAACACTACCTCATCTAGCAAAATTGTCCTATCCAGGGTCCATCTTTTTATGCCCTTCTTGTCCTGGAGCCTCAAAGAGAGGTACACAGCAGAATGATCAGAGAGAATAACGGGCAGATGGTTAATCTTTATCACTCCCGTCAATAGCTCCTGTGCTATTAGAAAATAATCGATACAGGAGTGGTGACCATACTCCTTACTAAAAAAGGTGAAGCCCTTCTTGTCTCCCATCCTAATTCTCCAGACATCAGCTAAATTTAGTTCCTGGCTCAGCGTTTTAAGTACCGCCGTTGTTTTTGGAGGACTTACATACTTAGCTTTGGACGTTCTATCCAGATCCATCCGTTGAACTATATTAAAATTGCCTCCTATTACCACCGGGGCATTAATTGAAAAAAGGGCAGATTCTAGTTTGATTGTCATCATTCGGGCTATAATAGCTAGCACATGCGAATATCCTGTCCTGGATCTTTACTTTGGCTAATACCCATCTGCCAGATGTATCCATCTGGTAGCTTTATAATTTAATTCCACGATTCGCTCTTAAAATGACAGCTACTCCCCTTGTGCTACCCCTCTGATCCGAACAAACGATGTCCTGAACACAGGACCATTTTTTAAATGCACTTATACATTCGCTTTTTTCTAGGTGTGTTTCCTGTAACAGGATAACATTGGCCTCGGATTTCTTAAGGAATCCATGATTCGAGCCAATTTCCTCATAGACCTCACCCCATTTACATTCCATGAGGTGAAGTGGACTAAGTTCTTACTCATTTATCATATTGTAAGGCCACTTCCTCCCAAACCCAACCAATTGAGGCTGCTTTGGATCCCCATAACCCAGAAGACTAAAGATTCTAAAAGATTTTATCAGAGTAAAACAACTATATGACAGATTGAAGACATTATTTTTTTCTTTTTTCCCCCACTTGCTCCCTACCCCGTGTGACCCTTCCACCCCTCCCTCCCTGGGGAACACCCCTCCCTATCTTCTTAGGCGGTAACACCTTCGAGAACCCCCCATGCTAGTGAGACGATTCTGACAACCGTATCCATACCAAATCCCATAGTTTAAGTGCGGACGAAGTGTAATGTGTACTCTAGTGAAATCATAACTACAAATTAAAATCTAAGTGTCCAACTTATATTATTCCCTTACACTCCTATATTTCTAAATTCTGTGTTCATTCTATATACATTTCTATAAACATTATGAGGATCATGACAACAATCTCTATTCCGATCCACCCATCTGCTTCAGCAAAGCGTCTACCTCATCCGGATCCCGGATATTATGCATTTTGTTCTGCCACATGATCTTCAACATGGCGGGAAATTTCATATGCACCCGAGACCCTCTAGAACGCAATCCATTCATTTTTGTACCTAAGGACCACTGCCTCTGAGCTGTTCTCTTACTTACATCAGAACATATTTGATAGGTACAACCCCTATAGTTCAACGACCGATCTTTTAATGCCCGGCCTAGGACAAGCTCTTTAATTGAAAAGGAAAGAAAATATATTAATATCTTCCTAAGTGCTTTCCTCCCAGGGGGTAACTTGTACCCTTTGGAGCTCTCTTCCCCAATCTATATCAGTTCTATCCGGAAACAGTTCTCCTAATAGTTTACATACATAGCCTTTAATATCCATGCCTTCTGCATTTTCAGCAATACCCAAGAGGCGGATATTGTTTCGCCTGGCCTGGAGCTCATGCCTTTCCATGTCCTCTTGTAGTGACTTATTTCCTTGTTTGAGCCTCTCTATTTCTCTAAGGTTTGATGCGGTAGCTTCCCCCAAGGCCTTCACTTCCTCCTCCAAGACCTCCGTACGGAGAGCAATTCCATCGATCTTCTGTTCAAGTATACCACATTTCTCTTGGATATCTTTCTGGTTGCTTTCTGAGGTATCGAACTTAACCTGTATTTCTTGCCTCAAACTGTTTATAAAGTCCGCCAACTGGGTCCCTGAGGAGGCTCCCTCCTGTGAGTCTCCCCCCTGCACTAGGTTCACTGGATCACTTGAGAAGGCTCTATTAACTTCACTCTTTATGAGTGCCTCGCCATTTTTGGGCTGAAGTACAGAAGGATCAGAACTGCCAGATATACTCTCAAAATTATCTGCTAGGGGAGAGAAACGATTCTCAAACCTCACTAGGTTACTCTGTTTTAGTTGAGGCGACATATTCTCCGCCCCATTCGCCCCATGCGCCATACCCCCAGTATCTCCTAACTGGTCCAGCCACCTGTTCCATTATTTTAAAGTAGGACCTAAGGGAGGGGGGTGGTTTAGGGAGGGAGCGCAGTTCTCTAGATCGACACTTCCTAACTTTAACTCTTTTAGTGGGTTTATTCACAGGAGTTACGGGAGTTACCGCTAAAGGTACCTTATCTGGCTTCTCCTCCTCCGTCGCATTTTTTTCAGGGGCTGAACGTAACAGATATCTGCTCTTTTCTGGGGCAGAATGCACGCCCCTATCGGTACCCGTAGGGGCCCCGGGATCCCCAAGAACTTTCACCGCCTGAGTGTTAACCTGATTGGGTGTAAAGACCCCAGCATTACTTCCTCTCGTACCAGGGTAGCGCTGAACATTAGTAGATGGAACTCGAGGGTGAGAATCCCTCTCCATCTACCCTTTCTTCAAATTAATACAGGTGCTGAGGGTGTCTGTTAGAACCGGGGTCTCTAGTTGGCAGGGGTATGCACCCTAGTCCAAGTAGGGACCACCGTTTCCGACCGGGTAACTAAGCGCAGAGCAGGAAGGCGTAACCTAAGAGGCAATGTGTATAGTATTTGTGAAACACACACCAACAGTACACAGTAAAACACGCACACAAAAAAAAGACACTACACCAATGGATTATAAAAAAAAATATCAAAATCTTTATATATAATTCAGGCAGGTTCAACAATGAAGGAATTCACATATGCAGAGGCTTTTCCTGGTGCAATATAATGATGGACGTGCCGGGTTAGGTGGGTCTTTGGTAAAGGACACGGTTCATAGGGAAAGAATCACCAGTTCAGTCTTTTAAGCCTGCTCTGTGGGCACTGGTTCAGTCTCTGATATGGGGAGGGGTTAAAAGTCCCGTGGGAAATGAGTTGTAGGCTATAATCATGATGTCTTTTAATATCCGCTACTGTTCCTTGCACGCGGGCCTCTCCCACTATTTGCCCTGGTGTAAGTTATGCTGCCGAGTCCCTGGAGGTGCTGTCGGCTCCCACGCCGCCTCGGCAGTTGTTATCTGCTTGAGTGTAGGTGTTAGAAACGGGTAGCGTGGTGCAGAGCGGGTGGGCCAAACTCTGGAGGAAATGTGCAAAGCATCCACGCAGTACACACAGGCGACACACAAGGCACACTACAAAAAGAGACGCTACACAAGTTTGTGTGAAAATAACTTTTGTATTGTCAAAACACAGTATGTTCGGTAATCTCTACATGGCGCCAACTGGCGCTGGGTCAAAAGGTACAGGGGGGAATTATATACAGGGCAGGGCCAATCGGGCCCCTGCCGGAATCATTGCGACATAGAAGACAATAAAAATAAGTCCATCAGCCTCAAGCCTGCAAGAAAATCATCATGGCATAACATTAAGCAATCGTCCGCAACAACTGTAATAAAAACATCATGGCATTCCCCTAGGCATCACCAATATGCGCGACCCCTGAGCCTGAGGCAGAAATTAAGGTAGGCAGTGTATCAACATCAAAACCTGGCATCTAGACATAGCGCTGCACATAGCAAATCAATAGCGCGTCACATAGAGCCTTTTAACATAGCGCTGCACATAGCAAGGCAATAGCGCTTTAAAACATGGCATTGGACATAGCACTGCACATATCAAGGCAATAGCGCTTCAAATAGAGCATTTTAATATAGCGCCGCACATAGCCAATCACTAGCGCTTCCCATATGGCATTTTAGCATAGCGCTGCACAATCCTGTAAAAAACAGGCACTCCCTAACAAGTTAGCAGTCCCAGTCAGTACATTCACGGAACATGGGGGGCCCCTCCTCCGGGACTCTCCATTCAAAGTTAGGCCCCAAATGTGGTATCTGGGGGGCTCTCGCGTTAGCCGCGGTTTGGCCCACAATAAGACTGGCCCAGTTGGCGCAGCCCGCCAGGGTAGATCGACCCCTGGGACTCCTGAGCGCAACAATGCTTCCTGCTTCATTGCCGCTGCCCTCTGTCAGACCGGGCAGCGGGGAGGACCAGTCCGGGCACTGGGGGCGGGCACCGGCAATGTAACCCGAATTCACCCCCCTACCACTCGACATTAGAGCCCCACTCACCGGCTCACTGAAGGGCTCCTCGGGCCAATTAGGCACACGTGGCAGCTGCCCACTGCCAGTCGGGGCAGCTGGAGGGGCACGGCCGCCCCGGACACTCTCAGGGTCTCTGGGGAAGGCCCAACAGGGGCGAGCACCGACACTGTGCTCTGCTACCCCCCCTCCTCCTTCTTCACCAGTCCCTCTCTGAGGCCCTCACTCACCGGGTCTCTTGGGGCCGGCTCCGGAAGGACTCCGCTCTTCACATGGCAGGCGGTGCTCTCCTCCGCTCCTGAGAGCCCTGCCAGCAGCAGCGCCTCGCCGGACTTCACCCGGGCCATCTCCTGGGACCCGGGACTTCGGGGTAGCCTCCGCAAGGCTGCCGAAGTCTTCGGGGGCTACTGGGCTAGCGCAGGGATGGGCTCCTGCCTGGCTTCTCTCCTCACCGGCTGCAGGCAGCAACCTGCTCTTCACCCGGGTCCCGGGACTTCGTGGACGGCACGCGGGGTTCTCCCTTCCACCTGGGAGCCCTGCGCGTCACTTGGGCACTTCTTCGCCAGGGGGGAGGCGGGGTAGGCTCCCGCTCTCCCCGGACTTCTCCGACCGGCGTCCTCCGGTCTCGGCCCTGTCTTCCGGGGTGCTTCCTGGCGACACGGGGGCGCGGCCGATGACGCGGCCGGCGCCCCGGTTGCTGGGCAACGTGCACTCGCGTGGCCCAGGCCCAGCACTTCCTCCGAGCAGCGCCCGGACGGCGGCGGTGATCCCGGCCGGCGATGAGGGGTAGGCTCCCTCCAAACTTGTAATTCCAGGCGGGGTGGGCACCCGCGACAGTCTTCAAATGTGGGGTGGGCTCCCGCTTCCTTCAGTGAAGTGCGGCCATACACGGGGTGGGCTCCCGTCGTATTTCTTAAACGCGCGGTGGGCTTCCGCTGTGGTAAATAGGCGCCGAGGCAGGTGGCACTCACGCAGAAGGGCACAAACGCGGGGTGGGCTCTCGCTCTTTCCCCAAGCAGGCAGGGAGGAATCCCTCACGCTGGGACTTCCTCGTGGCGCTTCGGTAGCCCAGCGCTTCAGGGACGCACACGCTCCTCACCTCCTGGGCAGTCAGCTCCTCTCCTCCTGGGCAATCAGCAGACAGCGCCGCCCTCACCAGGGACGAAGGAGCAGGTAGCTGGGAGTACAGCACACACCAGCAGAGCACAGTCCATTCCCCTGTAGCGCCCACCGGATATAGCGCCCCCCTTCCACAGGCAGCTTGTAAATAGCGCTCTCTCTCCGCAGGGACTGCAGTCCGGGTCCCTCGAGGCGCTTGCTGGTTCCTGCACCCTGGGTTGAGGGTTTCTCAAGGGGGGGAAGTTGAGTTGGTGGCTGAAGGCAGACTAATTAGTCTCTGCCCGTCGTTCCTGGGTTCTCCTCTCACTGGGCCAGATCAGTGGGTTAGTTCAGGATCCCTCACTCACTTAAAAGGCAGCACATAAGCCCTGTCACTTTCAGAGGCATAGGTCCCTGACTAAACCCTACCGCCTAAGACTCCTGCGTAGGTCTCTCCAGGTCTGCGTTGCCCCAACTATAGCTTTCCCTCGCCCTGGGGACAGTAGAGGGGGGTAGATAGGCTCAGGGCCCAGCACACAGGCCCATGTGGCAGTAACCCCTGGCAGCAGGTCCCCTCTCTCTCAGGTCCACCCTCTGACTGAGCACATGGCAGCCCAGCTCCGCCCTTTATACGCCCCTCACCCCACCTTCCAGACAGTGCCAGAAGCTTCTAGAAGCGTCTGGGGAAACTGGTTCTAACTGGCCTAGGGGGAGGGGTAGAGCACCCTGGGTGCCAGGCTTCCCTCCAAAAGCTGGGGTTGCTGGGAAATAACCATTAGTCTGTTAACCCAGCTCAGTCAAACGGCGCAACCACACAGCTTTGGCATCCATTTTAAAAATTACATATTTAAAATGGGGAAACTCAGTCTGCGTACATTATCACACAGCTTCAATCTTTGCATTTACACATCATGCGATTTCCCAGAAAAGCGAAAAATTTCAGGGAAAAGGGCCAAGTCCAACATAACCCCCTTCCAGCCAAAGCCAGGGTAGACCGATCAATGCCTTGATGGGTTTCCCTGCTTGGGGCGAGAAAAGGTGGACGCAGGCCCGCAACTGCAGGAGCACCCACAGGTTCTCCTCCACTCTGGAACCAGATGGTTCCCTCTTTGAAACCTTCCTTGACCGACTAAGCCACCACCCGGGGGTTCCCTAGCTGGTTGTGGCCAGGACTGGCCCCTGGGCCATCCAGATGTCTCTGGCCTTGCGGTCGCACAGAGTGGAGGGCAGTAACCCCAGGCCCGTAGTACTCGTTGACCACTCTCCTCCTCCTCCTTGCAGTTCCAAACTGCCACTGGTCCTCCCACCTGGGGTCCGCACCCTCAGGCTGACCAGCCATCAGGGGCGAGGCTCTCCTCCCCCTACCTCTCCTTCTGGGGTTCCTCACCCTACTCCCATGCGAGGCACCCTCAGACCACCACTCTCTCCCCAGTCCAGGGCCTTGACCCTTCAACTGGTTCCCCAGCCTCAGGTCTAAACCCTTAGGCTGCACCGGTGCCAGGGGCGAGTCCTCCCTCGCCCTGCACCCCCTCCCAGAGTTCCGCACCCTCCCAACGGGAGAAGTACCCCTGGAAGACACTTCTGGGGGGACACTGCTAACAGATGTTCCACCCGCCAGGTCAGGCAGTACCCATCCCTGGCCTCCCAACCCAGGATCTAAGCCCTGTGGCTGAGCCGGTGCCCGAGGTGAGACCTTCCTCCCTCTGCACCCCCTTCCAGAGTTCCGCACCCTCCCACCTGGAAAAGTACGCCTGGAAGTCACATCTGGGGGGACACTGTTAACAGATGCCCCACCCGCCAGGTCAGGCAACCCCTGAACCTGGCATCCCAGCCCAGGATCTAAACCCTGCGACTGGGCCGACCCCAGAACCTCAGGAGCTCTGATTACAGTCGTCCCTGGTTCTCCTGACACTAGGGGCTCCCCTTCCCTGGACGGCACATCAGGACAGCCTAGGCCCCCAACCTGGGGCTCCCTTATGGAACTCTCCAGGCCCTGAGACTGCGGTTGGGGCACCTCGGGACACCTTCCCATTTCACTCCTTCCTGTAGATAGGACATGAGGCCCTACAACCCTCTCTCTTCCCGGGGACCTAGCTGGGCTATTCGCCACCTCTCCCACCTCGCTGGGTTGGAAGATCCCTGCACCACCCCTTCAGGGTAACTCCCCAATGCCTCCTCAGGCACCCTGGCACTCACCCAGAGGTCTGCCTCCCGTGCAAGCTCCCTGGGGTCGGAGAACCCACACTGTAACAGGTGGTGACGCAACCTTGGGAAACAATTCCAGAGCATGTGCTCCTTGATAACTACCTGGCACAGCCCTTCCCAATCACTAGCTGCACTCCTCACCACCCAATCCTCCAATGCAGTCCAACACACCTCCGCAAACTCCCCCCAGGACTGGTGGGACAGTTTTCCCCTGCCCCTAAACTCTAACCTGTCCCCCTCCTTCTGGGAATCAGGCACCATCTCCTGGGCTCTGGGAGTGGGACACCCTACATTGGATCCACTCTCGCTGCCACCACTGGATCCCACCCTCACTGGCGAATCCAGACCACCGAAACCACTCTCAGGGGACAACCTACCCTCCCGAGCTGGTCTCTCCCTGGCAAAGGCCCTCTCTGCCTCCGCCATCCTTTCCTGCGCTAGGACCTTCTCCGTCTCTAGCCTCCTCTCCTCCACACTCAGCCGCGCTAGCTCCACCCTGAGCCTTTCCAGCGCCAGCTGATGCTCCTTTTCTTCCCTCCTATCCACCCACTCTTCTGGGGACCGGGAAAGGGATGGGGCAGTGCCCCCGGGACTGGACCCAGCGCGGGACTCCCTAACTCTGGTGTCCTCACGCGCTACTGGCGTCTCCCCCCGATCATCTTCTTCCTCCTCGTCAGTGTCACCCCCCTCCTGGGTTATGGACTGGGCCCCCTCACTCTCGGAGTCCTCCCTACACTGGAGGTCCTCCTCCGGGTCTCCACTAAATCCACCCTTTAAATATGCGGAGGGGTAATCTGACAGGTCCCCACCTATCTCTAGGGGTTCCCCCCTCTTGAGGGCCTCATAGAGAAATAGCTTCCGGCGTGTGTTGCCTACTGGGGGTATCCCTCTCTCCCTGCAGAAATACATCACTTCCTGCTCCGTGTACTCCATCAGGCAAACCTCCTCGTAGGTCAACCCCATCCTGGCAAGGTACACCCGGAACACACCACCCACAGTGCAACAGGGGGACACAATTTAAAAACACACTTCTAGGAGGAAATCACAATCAAGAAAAACAATAATTCCCCAAAACCTGAGATTACTTTAAACGCTCAATTTGCAGTGCAACCCGTTGTCGCTGCGGTACTGCGCAAACACAAGTCCTATCCCACCGCTGAACACCAATGTTGGAAACGGGTAGCGTGGTGCAGAGCGGGTGGGCCAAACTCTGGAGGAAATGTGCAAAGCATCCACGCAGTACACACAGGCGACACACAAGGCACACTACAAAAAGAGACGCTACACAAGTTTGTGTGAAAATAACTTTTGTATTGTCAAAACACAGTATGTTCGGTAATCTCTACACGGCGCAAACTGGCGCTGGGTCAAAAGGTACAGGGGGGAATTATATACAGGACAGGGCCAATCGGGCCCCTGCCGGAATCATTGCGACATAGAAAACAATAAAAATAAGTCCATCAGCCTCAAGCCTGTAAGAAAATCATCATGGCATAACATTAAGCAATCGTCCGGAACACCTGTAATAAAAACATCATGGCATTCCCCTAGGCATCACCAATATGCGCGACCCCTGAGCCTGAGGCAGAAATTAAGGTAGCCAGTGCATCAACATCAAAACCTGGCATCTAGACATAGCGCTGCACATAGCAAATCAATAGCGCGTCACATAGAGCCTTTTAAACATAGCGCTGCACATAGCAAGGCAATAGCGCTTTAAAACATGGCATTGGACATAGCACTGCACATATCAAGGCAATAGCGCTTCAAATAGAGCATTTTACTATAGCGCCGCACATAGCCAATCACTAGCGCTTCCCATATGGCATTTTAGCATAGCGCTGCACAATCCTGTAAAAAACAGGCACTCCCTAACAAGTTAGCAGTCCCAGTCAGTACATTCACGGAACATGGGGGCCCCTCCTCTGGGACTCTCCATTCAAAGTTAGGCCCCAAATGTGGTATCTGGGAGCCCCCCTCCAGGGGCTCTCGCGTTAGCAGCGGTTTGGCCCACAATAAGACTGGCCCAGTTGGCGCAGCCCGCCAGGGTAGATCGACCCCTGGGACTCCTGGGCGCAACAATGCTTCCTGCTTCATTGCCGCTGCCCTCTGTCAGACTGGGCAGCGGGGAGGACCAGTCCGGGCACTGGGGGCGGGCACCGGCAATGTACCCCGAATTCACCCCCCTACCACTCGACATTAGAGCCCTACTCACCGGCTCATTGAAGGGCTCCTCGGGCCAATTAGGCACACGTGGCAGCTACCCACTGCCAGTCGGGGCAGCTGGAGGGGCACGGCCGCCCTGGACACTCTCAGGGTCTCTGGGGAAGGCCCAACGGGGGCGAGCACCGACACTGTGCCCTGCTACCCCCCTCCTCCTTCTTCACCAGTCCCCCTCTGAGGCCCTCACTCACCGGGTCCCTTAGGGCCGGCTCCGGACGGACTCCGCTCTTCACCTGGCAGTCGGGGCTCTCCTCCGCTCCTGAGAGCCCTGCCAGCAGCAGCGCCTCGCCGGACTTCACCCGGGCCCCCTCCTGGGACCCGGGACTTCGGGGTAGCCTCCGCAAGGCTGCCGACGTCTTCGGGGGCTGCTGGGCCAGCCTAGGGTGGGCTCCTGCCTGGCTTCTCTCCTCACCGGCTGCAGGCAGCAACCTGCTCTTCACCCGGGTCCCGGGACTTCGTGGACGACATGCGGGGTTCTCCCTTCCACCTGGGAGCCCCGCGCGTCACTTGGGCACTTCTTCGCCAGGGGGGAGGTGGGGTAGGCTCCCGCTCTCCCCGGACTTCTCCGACCGGCATCCTCCGGTCTCGGCCCTGTCTTCTGGGCTGCTTCCTGGCGACACGGGGGCGCGGCCGATGACACGGCCGGCGCCCCAGTTGCTGGGCAACGTGCACTCGCGTGGCCCAGGCCCAGCACTTCCTCCGAGCAGCGCCCGGACGGCGGCGGTGATCCCGGCCGGCGATGAGGGGTAGGCTCCCTCCAAACTTGTAATTCTAGGCGGGGTGGGCACCCGCGACAGTCTTCAAATGCGGGGTGGGCTCCCGCTTCCTTCAGTGAAGTGCGGCCATACGCGGGGTGGGCTCCCGTCGTATTTCTTAAACGTGCGGAGGCAGCTCACACACGGGGTGGGCTTCCGCTGTGGTAAATAGGTGCCGAGGCAGGTGGCACTCGTGCAGAAGGGCACAAAAGCGGGGTGGGCTCCCGCTCTTTCCCCAAGCAGGCAGGGAGGAATCCCTCATGCTGGTACTTCCTCGTGGCCCTTCGGTAGCCCAGCGCTGCAGGGACGCACACGCTCCTCACCTCCTGGGCAGTCAGCTCCTCTCCTCCTGGGCAATCAGCAGATAGCGCCGCCCTCACCAGGGATGAAGGAGCAGGTAGCTGGGAGTACAGCACACACCAGCAGAGCACTGTCCATTCCCCTGTAGCGCCCACCGGATATAGCGATGCCCTTCCACAGGCAGCTTGTAAATAGCGCTCTCTCTCCGCAGGGACTGCAGTCCGGGTCCCTCGAGGCGCTTGCTGGTTCCTGCGCCCTGGGTTGAGGGTTTCTCAAGGGGGGGAAGTTGAGTTGGTGGCTGAAGGCGGACTAATTGGTCTCTGCCCGTCGTTCCTGGGTTCTCCTCTCGCTGGGCCAGATCAGTGGGTTAGTTCAGGATCCCTCACTCACTTAAAAGGCAGCACATAAGCCCTGTCACTTTCAGAGGCATAGGTCCCTGACTAAACCCTACCGCCTAAAACTCCTGCGTAGGTCTCTCCAGGTCTGTGTTGCCCCAACTATAGCTTTCCCTCGCCCTGGGGACAGTAGAGGGGGGTAGATAGGCTCAGGGCCCAGCACACAGGCCCATGTGGCAGTAACCCCTGGCAGCAGGTCCCCTCTCTCTCAGGTCCACCCTCTGACTGAGCACATGGCAGCCCAGCTCCGCCCTTTATACGCCCCTCACCCCACCTTCCAGACAGTGCCAGAAGCTTCTAGAAGCGTCTGGGGAAACTGGTTCTAACTGGCCTAGGGGGAGGGGTAGAGCACCCTGGGTGCCAGGCTTCCCTCCAAAAGCTGGGGTTGCTGGGAAATAACCACTAGTCTGTTAACCCAGCTCAGTCAAACGGCGCAACCACACAGCTTTGGCATCCATTTTAAAAATTACATATTTAAAATGGGGAAACTCAGTCTGCGTACATTATCACACAGCTTCAATCTTTGCATTTACACATCATGCGATTTCCCAGAAAAGGGAAAAATTTCAGGGAAAAGGGCCAAGTCCAACAGTAGGGGTGGGCGGAATTTGCGAAAGTGCCTTTCGCAAAATATCGCAAAACGGCAAAAAATCTCCGCGATCACGCGAAATTTCGCATGATCGCGGAGATTTTTGTGTGCTGAATTAAAGCGTTACTGAATTCCTGTTGGGGTTTCATTTTTGTGACAGGAGCATCGTGCCAGAATGAATCCTGCCCTGCATATTTACCCAAGAAGATGCCACCGTTTTGTGCAATACCTCTACTCAACTGGAGTACTTTCTACTGGCTAATCAGTAAGTGCTACCTCGTTGGGTCAATGTATAGTGCTTTTCCCACACTACAGCTGCATAAAGGGCCAGAAGAGTTGTCTACAGTGACCATGTGTGTCTGTAACGTTGCCGACGGGCCCCGGGGGGGGTCCCTCGAGTCAGCTGTCCATCATAGTGGGGAAAAGGGAGGTAAGACGTTGCCCACCGCAGTTCACATGCCTCTTGTTTATAAAGGGCCAGAGACCGATCAGAGCAGCAGATGAGGAGACAGAACCTCCTGGCATCAGCAGCTACACGGGGATTGCGCTCGAGAAAGTTGTGGATGCACAGAGCTCCATCAAGGATCACAGCTAATTTTTGACGGTAGATGTGGGGAGAAAACAGCACACCTGCCCAGCCTCAACCTAGCTCCCGAATGTGTTGTGCTGATTAATGCGTTACTGAATTTGAGCTTCAACTAAGTCCCCTGCTTTATTTATATCTGTAAGTGCCTCCTGTTGAGGTTTAATTTTTGTGACAGGAGCATCGTGCCAGAATGAATCCTGTCCTGCACCTGCATATGTCCGTTCCGGCCGCGGATCGCGGAAGTTTTGACATTTTTGCGTTACGCACGGAACGCGAAAATGTCGAAATTTCGCAATTTCCGCGAGCAGAACGGAAATTGTCGCCCACCCCTACTTGAGTGTAGGTCACAATCGAGATGAGCCACAGGGATTCCGGGTTCGGCTGTCGTGTGCACTATATCCGATCTGCCGTACTTACAACTAAATACTCCCACAGGAAAGCTGGTGTGTCCAATATTAGTATGCCCCCGGCAGGCCCGCGATAAGGTTGCAGAATTCCCGGTCGTTTAGCACAGTCCCCACTGATCGCCAGCCCGCTCAGCAACCGATGGTGCAGTCGATCATTTACCTGGGGCTGGTTTGTCGCTCCGCCTGCTCCGGCGCGATCCTCTGCCTGGAGCCTCTGCTGCCCGTCTCCCGGACTCCCGAGGGCTCTCTCCGATGCCGCCGACCTTGCGTGAGAAGGAGCGCACTTCGCCTTCTTCCTGCAATTGATGTGCGTTGCTAGGCGACACCTCGCGCCGGGGCCCAATCACAGCGCGGCGGGTCCTGATGTAGGTGGTGACGCGCCCAGGGCTCCCGAGGCTCCCGGGCCATGGAGGTGATTAAGGAGTGGGAGATTTGAATGTGCTTGAACACAGGCCCACAGTGGTGACTTCAGGGCAACAGCGCGAGTCTCAGGCCAGCGGCGGTCAGCTTGGCACGCACAGCGCTTCACTACCACCGCAGCGCTTCACAGGGCACTACGATCCCAGGCGGCGGCGGTGACTTCAGACTCGCAGCGCTTCTCTCCTTCCACCGCTTTACAGCACAGCTAGGTCTCAGGTGGTGGCAGTGACTTAGGGCAATTCAAAGGACGGCTCCCTCGCTCTCACAGCGGAGGTGATTTCGGCTGGCACAGCGCTTCCCACGACACACACGGGGTGCAGACAACAAGCACTCCGTGAGGCAGCTGAGCCTCTGGCCGAGTCCTGTTTCCACAGCAAGGGCAGTAGTGGGGTTAAGTGCAGTCTTGTGCGCACAGCATGCAGACACCGTCCTGACAGTTGATAGGGTTCTGACTTTTGGCCCCAGCAACCAGGGAACCAGTCAACCTTCTTGTTGGAGACACTCTGGAGATGTTCTATGGATCCTCTCTTGGCAGGGCAAGATCAGCAGGCAGTAGGGCAGCGCTGGAAGCGGGGGCAGCAATTCCTTGGACCAGTCAGTCCCATCAAAGGTGGCAATCCTCCTGGCACAGCAATCTTCACTCCAGCAGAGTTCCCTCGTGGTCCTACAGTGTAACAAGGATGTGAGGCCAGGACCCTTCCTTATATACCCTACAGTCTAGTTACTAGAAGGGGGCAGAAGTCTCTGGAAGGGGCAGGGCTTCTGGAAGAGTCCAGGGAGTTCTGGGATGTTCCCTGCCTTCCCTGACTTGGCTGTCACCGTGACGAAAGACAGGGCCGTTAAGGCTACAGTGGGCAGCTGGTCACAGCCCATTCAAGGGGAGAAGGTGTGAATCACCACTCCCACCTCCCAACCCAGGCAGGCTATCAGTATGCAGATGAGAGTGGGAGTCTGCAGTGCCCAGACTAAGTGTAGGCAGGAAAAGGTCTACTTTGTAAAAGGGGGATTTCTAAAGTAGTAGTGCCCAAACCCTATAAATCATTGGAAAGGGTTCCCCGCCCTGATTCCAACAAGACCAAACATGACAAACTTATTAGGTCCCGTCAGCATTTATCCCATAAAGGAGGTTCCCAATGTTAGCCTATGGAGGGTTAAGCCTCACTGCAGTAGCAGGGGCTTGTGGCAGATATGCATGCGTCACAATGTTTTAGGGGAGAGCACCTGCACCTCAGCAATGTTTAGTAGTGGTGAGGCGCCCAGAGGCCTAAGTCCAACAAAAAGATACGGTGAAAATGGGAGGCACAAGGGAAAAATGTCGGGGGAGACCACCCCAAGGCTGACAGGTCCAACACGTGTCCCCCCCAGCTGAAAGTGGGGAGAACTACCCAACCTCTAGGGAATTCTCATCACTAAGGCAGAAAAACCTAGAGAGACTGTCAGCATTGGCGTGGTCTACTCTGGGTCTGTGTTCCACCCTGAAGTTCATCCCCTGTAGGGAAATGGACCACCTCAACAATTTGGGATTCTTGCCCCTCATTTGCATGAGCCACTTGAGGGGCCGGTGGTCAGTCTGAATCAGGAAGTGGGAGCCAAACAAGTATGGCCTCAGCTTCTTCACAGCCCAGATCACCGCAAAAGCTTTTCTCTCTATATCACTCCACCGCTGTTCCCGGGGGAGTAGCTTCTTGGAGATGAAGGCCATGGATTGGTCCAGGCCCTCTTCATTGAGTTGCAACAGTACCGCCCCTATGCCATGCTCTGAGGCGTCCATTTGGATAATGAACTCTTAGGAGAAGTCAGGGGCCCTGAGCACAGGAGCTGTGCACATGGCCTGCTTTATGGAGTGAAAGGCTTTTTGGCAAGCCTCTGTCCATATTACTTTCATAGGGTGCTTTTTGGAAGTTAGCTCAGTCAAGGGGGCCACAATGGTGCCATAACCCTTGACAAATCTGCGGTAGTACCCTGTGAGGCCCAGGAATGCCCAGTCTGTGTTTTGGGGGGCTCCCAGGCCAGGATGGTTTCTATCTTGGCCTGTAGGGGCTGCAACTTACCCCTGCCCACCTAGTGTCCTAGGTAGACTACCGACCCCTGCCCTATCTGGCATTTGCAGGGCCTGAAGCACTTCCTGGAGGTGACACAGATGGTCCTCCCAGCTGCTACTGAAGACAGCTATGTCGGCAGCAGAGAAGGCCTCTAAACTGGAGAGGAATTGGTTCACCAGCCGCTGGAAGGTGGCAGGAGAGTTTTTCAGTCCAAAGGGCATCACTCTAAACTGGTAGTGGCCCTCTGGGGTGGAAAAGGCGGACCTCTCCCTGGCTCCATCCGTTAGGGTGATCTGCCAGTACCCTGACATGAGGTCAAAGGTACTCAGGTATCGGGCAGCCTTGGTCACTGAATTTAGCCCTCTGTAGTACACACAGAACCTAAGTTCAGGTATGGTCCCCGGTGGGGCAGCTTTTGGTACCAGCACTACCGGACTGGACCAGGGGCTGTTGGAGGGCTCTATCATGCCCAACTCCAGCATCTTAGTGACTTCACTCTGGATGCTGGCCTTCACCTTGTCTGACAGCCTGTAAGACTTGGACTTGACAGGGAGGCTGTCTCCTGTGTCCACATCATGGGTACACAGGTGAGTAATCCCAGGGATAAGGGAAAACACTGAGGAGAACTGCTCCAGGACCTGGCAGCAGTCCCTCTGTTGCTCAGGAGTCAAGGATGGGGAGAGGACCACTCCCTCCACCGATCCGTCCTTCTCTTTAGAAGCAAAGAGGTCCGGGAGAGGCTCGCTTTCCTCTTCCTTGGACCCATCAGTCACCATCAGTAAGGTGAGCTCAGACTTCTCATGGTGGGGTTTGAGGCGGTTGGCATGTAGCACTCTGTGGGGTTGTCCAGGGGTCTTAAGGTCCACCAGGTAAGTGGCCTCACTCTTCTTCTCCAATATCTCATAAGGGCCTGTCCAGCGGTCCTGGAGGGCACTGAGCTCTCTAGGCTCCATGACCCACACCTTCTGTCCAGGCTCTAGCTCCACAGGGTGAGAGTTCTGGTCGTACCATTCCTTCATCACCACCTGGCTGGCCTCCAAGTTGTCAGAAGCTTGCTTCCACAACTTAGCCATTTGGCTGCGGAAGGCCAGCATGTAGCTCACTACATCTTGGGGAAGCCTCCTTGGAGTCTTCGCCCACCCATCCTTTATTAAACTGAGAGGTCCCCTAACAGGGTGACCGTACAAAAGTTTGAAGGGGCTGAAACCCACTCCCTTCTGCGGTACTTCCCTGTAGGAAAACAACAAACAGGGCAAGAGGATGTCCCACTTTTTTCTCAGGCCCTCAGGCAGACTCCTGATCATGCCCTTTAGGGTCTTGTTAAATCTCTCCACAAGACCATTGGTCTGTGGGTGGTAAGGGGTGGAAAACTTATAAGTAACCCCACACTCCTTCCACATTGCTTGCATGTAAGCAGCCATAAAATTGGTGCCCCTGTCGGACACAACCTCTTAGGAGAACCCCACTCTGGTAAAAATCCCCAACAGGGCCCGGGCCACCGCAGGTGCAGTGATGGTTCTCAGAGGAGTAGCCTCTGGGTGCTGGGTGGCGTGGTCCACCAGAACCAGGATAAACCTGTGACCAGAAGAAATGGGTGGATCCATAGGCCCAACAATGTCGATACCCACCCTTTCAAAGGGGGTGCTAACGACAGGTAGTGGTTCCAGGGGAGCCTTCAGCTTGGTCCCTGTTTTCCCACTAGCTTGTCGCGTCAGACAGGTCCTGCAGAATGTATTTGAGGAGATCCTCATCTGTGGCCAGTAAAAATGTGGGACAAGCCTAGCAAAGGTCTTGTCTTGACCCAAGTGTCCTGCCAATGGGATCTCATGAGCCAATTCCAAAAGAAATGCCCTGTAGCATTGGGGGACCACTAAGACCCTGGATGACCCATGCACAGGAGCCTTGGGCTCACTGTAAAGGAGGCCGTCCTCCCAGTAAATGTGATACTTCCCGGAGGCATTGCCTGCGGCCTGGGCTTCGGCCTGTCGCCTCATGCCCTCAAGGGTGGGGCACTCCTTCTTTGCCTGACAGAACTCCTCCCTGGTGGGCACTCCTTCCACCTGCCACTCTGCAGGGGTAGGCAGGTCCCCCAAGGGAGTAATGTCCCCCTCCGTGGACTCCGGTGCGCCCTCCTCAGGTGCACAACCCATCTCATGGATTTTGACACTGCCCCAGATTTACTTAATCATGGACACCTGGGGCAGCACTAAAACCTTACGCCTCCCCAGAGCAGGCGTAATGAGGATAAATATTTGTATTTCTCCTGGTTATTTCCTCTTTTGATGTGTGCTGCATTCCACAAAACACATAGAAAGAGGAAAACACCTCTTGGGATTGTTTCTGTGCAGAAAGGAGCTCCTTCCTGCACAGAAACAATTCTGCCTGCAATGGAGCCACCCTTTCACCATGGTGCAAGGGTGCCTAGTTGGCGCTAGGCAGCAAATCTGCAAATTTTGCGCCAGTGCACGAGAAAAGACAGGAATGCACTGTATTTCATAGATACGGAGCATTCCTACCCTTTCACAATGGCGTAGGGCAGCGCAGCAAGAACACTTGGAGCACTGCCCTACGGCAATTCCTCATAAATGAGGGCCTTGCTTTCGATCTGACTGCCCCAGGTGGCACAGGAGAGCTGAACCAGGGGTTTCACTGAACCAGGCAGGACACGCGCACAGACTTTCCTGGTCCATTCAGCTTTTATTGAGCCATATTTCAAAATGACTCTGTCGACTCTTGAAATCTATTTTAATAACCCCATCTTCTAGGTTTAGAGGTCTCCTGAGCAATAACTCGGTCATGAAAAGTGAGGCAAGTAATTTCAGGGGCAATTGAAGGCTGAGTCACAGCTCACCTCCTATGTAGGCAGGGTGTGTGAGCTCCGGCAGTTTCACTGTCAGCGCTGCTGATTTCTCCAAGGGAGGCTTTTGAATGCGTTAATCACACGCTGGGGGGAGGGGAGAAAAGAATGGCGTCGCTTCAAAGGGTGTGTGGCTCACACCCAGGGCTCCGCCGGTCTCCACCCCTTCGCGCCCCCCCCCCCCACTCCCAATCACGCCCTTCAGCCATGGAGTTCGTGTCACTGATGTATGTGTCATCTTCTAATGAGGTCTCGTCCCCTCTCCTCGGGGGCGCCCCTAGATGTGAACTTCGGGGAGTGGGGGTGGAGAGGGGAGGGTCAGGTGAACCCAAACTTCAAACAATGGGCAGAGCCAATGCAAGAAAATAGTGGTAAATTGGGCACTTTAAAGATTTTGGGCTAATCTTACAACAAAGTTGTTTTAGAGTATGACAATATGTATGGTCTGCTGACAGAGGTCTTTAAAAAGGCAAATGATTGATGTCACAACTAAAAAGAAGCTTCTACAGATTTCAATACATAGCACCTTCGGACCAGTTTTTGGAAAGCTAGCAAGTCATGACTCTTTTTGACAATTCTCACAAAATTATTTTGGTAAAATATCAGTGCGTTCATGAAATATTTTTAATTCAGTTTTCAGAGAGGTGTTGTTGCCTGACTGTTGATCCAGGCCTCTAGTTTGATTCCTAATGATTCTTGCATTCCTCCTGAGTTTGAATAAGTGAGCGCCAATCACTTTACAACATTACCACCTGTTAATGTCTCTGCCAGGAATCTGCGCCATCCTATATCAAAATAAAATAGTTGTGAGCACCCCACATTGAGCAGTTCCCATCTGAGATGACAGACATATATACATCCACGCAGGAAGCCACAAGGCCCACAGAACAGGCAAAAAAGGGGAGCTGCCTTGAAATAACTTTACCCCGAAAGGTGATCTGGCGTGCAAAGGATAGAAGTAATTCCTTCAAGCACCAGAACACAGAGAGTGGGCAGCTGGGGGTCAATGCCCTACAAAGAGGTCCCTCCAAAAGAAACAGAAATAGTGCCTCTTAATAACATATGTTATAATAACACCAACCATGCTTCCAATCATATTCTGAACCCCCAGCTCCTGAAGTGTAAAGTACATGAGACCATCATTGCTGTGTATACATCCTGCAGGGCAACGTGCCTTATTAAATGCCACATTTGTTATGAATTTCTCCGAATTCCTTTCATGATGAATGACCATGTGCTCTATGGTGATTGTTCCTAAATGTCTTTACTAATTGTAGCAATTAGCCTGGTCTCCGTAGGGAAAGGGGCAACCTTGAGCTGGGCACAAGAGACGCACTATGCAGACATTGTAACATAGCAACCAGTAGCATACGAAGTAGTGTTTTCATTGTGCGATGCTTTTGAATTAGTGACCCATTATATATAATAGACATGTGCTGCTCGCGACAGACCCTGGGTTAGCTTGACAGCAGAATAAGGGTTCACAAGCATTTTGCTTTAATAATAAACTTCAATAGGTCGATGAAGTAGGACACCGTGATGCACTGCTTACTGGAGGGGAGTGCAGGTTTACTGCCTGTACATAGAAACATTCCAAGAGAAAAAAAACACTAAGCATATGTTAATGCAAATTCAACGTCTGCCTTACAAAGCACCCTGAGAAACTGATGTCCCTTTACACCTTCCGTCCCCACCGAGACATTCCAAATCAGAGACTGATAGCAGGAGGGAGGAGCCAAAAGGAAGGGATCAGTTACTACACACTTAAGCGGCATGGGGCCTCTTTCATAACAGGCTCTGTGGGCAAAGCAATGCCCCTTAGAATGTCTTCTGCTAGAACCTTGCAACTGCTAGCAGCTTTTTACACCATCTGCACAGAGGCTATATGATATGTCGCCAGCATAGCGGCTGATACCAACCCGCTGTTCTTTAGTTCATCCAGTCACAGTGAGCAGGGTCAGCAGATTTAGCTTTACCTCCCTTGTTTAATTGTGATATAAATGCGTATTTTAAAAAGATACTAATCATATTATAGTGCGTAGCTGGTATATGTATATTACAGGTGATACACATTAGAGGTTCACCTGGACCATTCCAAGATGGCGGATTGTTTTTGATGTAAACAGTGATTACGTGGTGATACCACGGAGACGCAGGGAATGTTAACCAGCGCAACATGGTGGCTGAAAACCACTCTGTTGGCATCAGTGCTGCGCAACCATATGGAGTCATAGAGACGCAGCGTGAGAAGTTTTAAGGTCTCGCCTACGCAGCACGCATGCGCTGCATAGAAAAAAGAGCTTTAGCCATCGGCACAACTTTGCGGGCAAAAACGTGCACGCGTTGCATTGCTTCCAATGGCAACACGTGCACGTCTGGCGATTCCCTTGCGGGAGCGAGCTTTCAAACCATGTGTTAATTAGAAACATATGGTTCCTGCGTGCTCCCGCAAATGAAACAGGCGCAGGCCCCCTCCTCTCTCCCCTCCCCCTGTTGCCTCTTTTCAGCGCGAGGCGTGCGCGCTTGTCTTTCTTTCTTATTATCAGTGCTCCGTCTCACTCGCTTCCTCTTTTCTAGCACCAGCCAGACAGCACTGTCCGCCTGCTTGAGGTTTTCTTGTTGCCGATTTTATCGCACACCAATCTTTAAAAGAAGTATGCTGAACATTCAGAGCAAGAAAGCTTGTAAACAGTGAAAAAGCGTTCTAATCTTTTATTTAATAAGAGCAGAAAACGTTGTTGGAAAACAAGACATGGCCGATCATGGTGGACCGGTTATTCCAGTCAGTGGTGAGATTGCGCCGTGCCCTTTATAAGCTGTGTTTTTTTCGAGGTAATAAAAACATTCAAATCTGCACCTGGATCATCTAAACTCTGACTGGTCAACATATTTCTTTTAATACGTTTATTTTCATGATGCTGGTTGTGTATCTCTTTGTGACAACGGATGCTCTAAGGAAGTTCTTAGAACATACTTTTAGACCAGAAGGAAATGGAAAGGAATATTTGGTTCCAAGAAATAAGCATTTAAGAAGAGAAATGTTTTGTTTACTTTCAGTGCAGATTTATTGTGACAGCCAGAACATACAAAGAGCATCAAAGGAATTTAGGATCCACTGTTGGAGTGCAATCCAGAATACCCTCTCACAAATTGAAGCATGTCGCAAAAATATCAGTAGGTGAGAGCAAAGTGGCAGTCACCACATAAGCATTGGAGCGTTTTGTTTTGTTTTAAGCGCTTATGCCAACTTCTATTTACTTTTTGGATGTGGTTGGTGGGAGAACGTTACAATGCGTTGGAGGCTATGTCAGGCACACTGGTAGAGTAGATGGATCACATTAATGCAAGGTTCAGGTCCATGAAGAGCATTGCCTGATGTTGCTGGACATATATCTTGAGATTGCTATTACAAATCGATTGGCGTGCAGAGCAGAAGGGTTTCTTCCGTTCTGAACAAGATGAAATATTGTTTAGTGCAGAGGGCTTAAAGAGGGTTTGTGCTGGAGGGTGGATTCATTAAGGGACAATAGAGCAAAGGTTACTAGTGGTCAAGCTCCTTCAACTTTTCTTCATGCCTGCTGGCAGTGTCCCCCACAATGGATCTTGTCCCATGCACAACTCGATTGTATCCTCCTGCAACTTGCCTTTCTAGCCACAGACCTACAATGTTTTCCATATTCTTGTCAATTGTATTTAGAAATGTCTGCATCCTACCACAACAACGCAATCTAGGTGTGTTTTGTTCCCTTCCCAGTTGCTCCTTTTTTAAACTGTTCCAGCTCCGACAGCTGATCTACAATAGGCGTTCAAGAATCCCAGATTGCTGGAGTGATGTATTTCTGCATAGGAGTCATACCTTAACTCCTAGTCCATTATTTTATACCTTTTATTTTATGGGCTTTGAATGACCGTGTTAAAAGTTAGAGAGGTCACTGTTAGACCTGGCACCATTGGCGTGGGTCTACCTTCCAGTTTTTGCTGTTGTCTCCTCTGTTTTTGCTGGTAATAGGTGCTCTGGGCGCTGTGCCACTGCCATTCAGTGTCACAGCGCAAATGCTTCCTGTGTAAATATGACATGTGAATTGGTATATCCATGATTGGCTTATTTGGTTTACCTGTTAGTCCCTTGTAGCGTGGCCTGTGTGTGCCCAGGGCTGGTAAACCAAATGCTGCTGGTGGGCCTGCAGCGCTGGTTTGCGCCACCCACAGAAGCAGCTTGTAAAGTGTGTCTCAGACCTGCCACTGCAGAGTCTGTGTGCAGTCCAGAACTGCCATCTTGGCTGTGAAGTGCACCCACTTCCCAGCCCCTGAACCTTCCCTTGGCATCATGTAAGCCACCCCTCTGGTAGGGTGCATTGTATGTGTAAGGTAGGACATGCCCTGGTGTGTGTAGCATGTCCTGGTAGTGAATTACACCCAATTTCGTTTTTCACTACTGTAAGGCTACCTGTTCTCCGTAGGCCAGAATGGGAGGTTTGGCTATTACATTCTATAGTCATAACAGACCCAAAGAACATGGTAGAAACACGAATTTAGTATGCCTGGACTCAGAATATGAAAATACATCTTTTAGTGAAGTTTATTTTTATATTCTGTGTTTGAAAATACCACTTTTAGAAAGTAGGTATTTTCTTGCCTAAGTCTTCCAGTGTGCTCTGCTGTTATGTGTATTGGCTGTCTGGTTTTGGAGGGACAGGGCAGGCTGAGTCAGACCTGGGTTGAATAGAGAGATCTGCATTGGAGTATGGGGAGGGGTAGCTCCTTGACCTGAATAGGGCTGTGCCTGGCAAGGTGAATGCTGGTTCCACCTCCCACTGTGCGTCTGATGGCAGATCCCCTCTTTCTGAAAGGTAGGATGCAGCCTGGTAAACAAAGTGCTCCAGGGTTGGGCAGAACTGGTTCTGGCTGGGTTAAATGACTTGTAGCTTCTGAGAACAAAGACTTTTGGGGTATAAATATCTGTGCTGAAACCCCTACAATTTGTATTGCTCCTGGACAACAAGAAGAACCTCTGTCCGTGTAACTGAAGGAATCTGCAGGAGAGGACTGTCCTTGTGCTTGTGTGCTGTTTCTTGGACTGGCCTGCAGTGGTTACTACTGGACTTGGAAGAAGAGGAAAAGGACTTTGAAGGAACTTCTATTTTTGCTACAGCAATCACCCAAGGGCTAGAAGAGAGCTAGCCTCCTGCTGGAGTCTCACGCACATCAGACTCCACCACCAGCCTCCTGTTTCCTCCCAGCGAGGATTTCTATCTGAAGGTGAGGCTCCTGTGAGTTCCAGGGCCTCTAGTTCTACTGTGGAGAAGAGAGTGCTGAAAATCGTCGCTGACGCCCGTTAGCGAGCCGCCGCAGCTGAAGAGCGTAAGGAAAATCATCGTGCTGCCGCCGCTGAGAGCTCGCTACCGGAGATCATCGCATCACAGGTTTGCGGGCTGCCAAATGCTCGCTAACCCGAAGATTATCGCATGTTTGCGGGCCTCCAAGTGCTCGCTAACCAAAGATCATCGCATCGAGTTCATCGCTTCACGACATCGCAGCGCGGACGCCGAGCGTTCGCCATTTTTATCGCATCGCATCAGGATCGTCGCTCCCTCGCGGGGCGCCATTACTTTTCATCGCAACAAGATCGCACACGCAACAGGCTCGGCGCATCATCCTCCCTTCGCGGCAAGAATTTCAACGCATCGCCGGCTTAGCGTGGAGAAGTTTGTCGCTTTGTCCTGCACACAGATCAGCGCATCATCCTCCCTTGCAGCAAGGATTCAACGCATCGCTGGTCACGCGTGAGGAAATTCATCGCTACAACTCCTTAGCGACATTTTGGTTGCTTTGCTACAATATCCAGGTAGTTTGTGAGTAAAAGGGTCGCAGAGACCATTGCTTTGAACTGAACTCCTCTTTGCACACTTTGAACTATTTTTGCAGCATTTTAAGAGTAACCCTATTTTCTAGTACTGTGGCTTTTTACTGTTATTGGTCTTGTGTTAAGTCTATATATAAAGATACTTCTTTTTTATAACTACTTGTGTGGTGTCTCTTTGTAGTGTTCTTCACTGTGTTACTGTGTATTGTCATAAATGCTTCACACTTCACACACTGCCTCTGAGATAAGCCTAACTGCTCGTGCTACGTTACCACAGGGTTGAGCAGGGGTTATCAAAGGGTGTAGCCCGCTTATTCTGACTTAGGAAGAAGGGTCCCTACTTGGACAGTGGCCAGCCATTGCCAACTAGAGACCCCCATATTTTTTTTTTTTTATTTCCAATTCAGGTAACATACAAAATGCATAAAGTGACATACAAAACAGGTATAATTGCATTACAGTACATCAAGGAACATTGATAGCAGCAAAGATGATTTTAACCACAGATGAGAGAGTGCAAAGTGCAAAGTGCAAAATTGATAAATCTCCATCCGGTCACATACCTCCTATGAGTGTGACCTTAAAATAAGAAATAGTTTACTTTAGTCTTTCATATAATCCATCACAATACCCCATATTTCTAAGCCCCATTTTGTCTTCTTTATACCTTTCAGAGTATACAAACTATGTTCCAGTTGAAATATATTAAAAAATCTAGCTCTCCATTGTTCAAAAGTTGGGGGCCTCTTTTTGCAACCACATGGATGCGATACATAGTCTAGCAATCTCTGTTATTAAAAAGATTTGATACCGTATTTAATATCTTGCCATTACGTTTGTAACTCCAGAATCCATCCCTAATAAAATGTCACTCATTGAGAATTTAAAATGAATCTTAGAAATTTCATAAAGAAACCTTTCAATATGCAGAAAGAGGTTGGTTAGTTCTTTACATGAGTAAAAAATATGGACAATATCAGCATCTTCACTATTACATTGAAAACATTTTCCATCGTTTCCAACTCCCCATTTAGCCAATTTAGCCGGTGTGTAATATAGATTAAACATTGTCTTATAATATTGCGCTTTCAGGTTAGCAGACAAAAACACTTTAGCGGCCACCTCAATACAATCTTCCAGGTTAATATCTGTAGTCCCCAACCTATTATTCCATTTCTGATTATGTTTTTCTAGGTCATTTAGCTGTGGAAGTTGTAATAGACTATAAATCGTCCCGATACGTCCATTCTTCCTTATTACTTCTACCAAGGGATTGGATTCGAATCCCCCCTTCTGTTTCACAAGAAAGGCGCGTATTTGTAAATATTTAAAGAATTCTTTACTAGCCAATCCATATTTTTCTGCTAATATCAAGAATGATGACATAACACCACGCACATAAAAATCCCCAATAAATACTATTCCTTTCCTGCGCCAGCTATCTACCACGCTGTCCCAAAATATCACTGGGAGTAGAGTAGTTGCTGCCGTTGGTTTATAATTTGTGATTCTCCCAAGCATATGAGATTTCCTTACTTCTCTCCAAATTTTATAAGCAGCATTTAATACCTTGAATTTGGTTCTTTTATAGTAATTAAGATCAAATGACAAAAAAAAACCGATTTTTAACCTCAAAACCAAGCAGTATTTGAAAAATGGATGGAAATTCCGCTCTGTTCAAAACCTCCTCTCCTGATAAAAGTATTCTCATATTTTGCAGCATACAAGCATAATAATACAGGGTAAAATCTGGAACGGCCCAGCCACCTTTCTCTCGAGGGAGTGTCATGTATCGCATGGCTCTACGAGGTTTCCCTTGTGCCCATATAAATCGTGCGCATATTGATTGTATCTTTTGTAGATGCACCCGGATTACTTCCAGTGGTACCGATCTAAAAAAATATAGCACTTTTGGCAAAATTACCATTTTCATAATATTACAGCGGCCCACCAAAGACAAATTTCATAGCGATCTAGCTGTTCTTTAACAATGCCGGTGATGCCTACCAAATTAGTGTCCGCTAATGATTTTAAACAAGTACGAAGCTTTATCCCTAGGTAATTAACCTCTGTCATAATTCTAGGATCCATGTTATCTGGTAGATTAAGAGTCAAGATCTGCGTTTTGGCTAAGTTTAATTTATACCCTGAAACTATTCCATAATTTGTTGCCAGGCGTTCTATCTCACGCATAGCTACCATTGGGTTAGATGTTACAACCGCAATGTCGTCTGCGTAGGCTAATACCTGACAGCGTTCTTGCCCACATACCATAGGATCAATCCTAGGGGTATCTTCTAACATATTTAAAAACTGATTTATATATAATGCAAACACCAGTGGTGAACAAGGACATCCCTGCCTGGTACCTCTGGCTATGGAGATCGGCTTTGATTCAGAGCCTGCTATACATACTTTGGCTGTAGGGAGTTGATACAAAACCTGAATTGCTCTAATAAAACCCAGATTGAAGCCTAGATTGATTAGAACCGCCCAAAGAAAGTCCTATCCCACCCGATCGAAAGCCTTCTCGGCATCTAACAGGATAAGGCCAAATTTAGAGTGTTTTACATTGGCCCAATCGATCATTGTAACTACCCTGTTTATATGATTAGTAGTACCACGGCCGGGTATAAACCCGTGTTGCCTGGTTGATACCAGCGTTTAAATAACTTTCGACAGCCGATTGTCCAAGATCTTTGCATATACTTTGCCATCAGCATTTAACAGTGAGATCGGCCTGTAAGATCCTGGGAGATTGGAGGGTTTATCTTTCTTTCCAAAAACTATTATGTTTGCTTCTTTCCAGGATGGAGGAGGTGTCCCCTGTTGAGCACAAAGCATTGTGTCCAGTAGATCTCTTTTTATTTCATTAAAGAAGATTTTATAGAATTCCAAAGGCAGTCTATCCGGCCCGGCAGCCTTGCCACTGGGAAGACTATTTACCGCACTTTCTGTAATGATGTAACATGGCTCCATGCCAGAACACTAGGCATGGAACCAGCTTGTTCTGAGGTTCTGTCATGTGAGGGTTCTAATGAGGGGCACAAGAATGATTCCCCCATTGAGTTTGAGAGAAGTCATCGTGAACATGGCTCATGAAGGGCATATGGGCATTTCTAAAACCAAAGAGCGCATCCGACAGGATTTCTGGTGGCCTGGATTAGATTTGATGGTGGAACGTACTGTTAGGGAGTGTACGCCTTGTCAAGCTAGTGATAAGGTGCTCAAACCAAGATATTCACCTATGGTTTGTAGAAGATTACCAAAAAGTCCATGGGATGAATTAGCTATCGATATTGTGGGACCATTGCATGGAGAACATCAGACTCCTTACCTGTTGGTGTTGCTGGATTTGTATTCACGATGGGTGGAGGTGAGTTTGGTGAGAGAGATCACTTCTCTTTCTGTGATCAGTTTTTTAGAATCTGTGTTCAAACGAGAGAGTTTTCCTAACTCTATTCTTTCTGACAATGGTCCGCAGTTCTGTTCTGCTCAGATGGAGGAGTATTTTGTAAAATGTGGAATTGAACATAAAAAAATTGCATTATATCATCCAGAGGCAAATGGTGCTTTGGAGAGATTTAACAGGACTTTAAAGGAGAGTATACAATTAGCAAAGGTAAACTGTTTAGATTGGAGAAAAGAACTGCAGTGTCGTATAACAGCCTACAGGTACACTCCTCATGCATCAACGGGGAAGACTCCTTTTGAACTGCTCAGGGGAAGGTCTCCAAATACTTGTTTGTGTCCTGGCTGGATGGTTGCTGGGAAGGGTTTGAAAAACAATGGTATTGGGGAATGGAGAGACAAAGAAGTGTCTCTGCAAAACAAAAGGAAGATTTATGTTGATAGAAGGAATAATGCGAAAGTTACAAATTTTGAGGTTGGAGATAAAGTAAAGGTCAGAGCTCCTGTTGGGTGTCAAAATTGGTCAAAATATACCTCTCCAAAAACTATCATTAAGCTGTTTAAAAATGCTGTCAAGACGGATGATGGTCGCATCTGGAATCATAGTCGTGTAGCACATTTTCGGGGGTGTGGTGTGGCCGACAGGAGGAATGATACTTCTTATCGTTTTCCCTCAGACATTGATGTAAGGTCTGATAGTACTTGTAGGGGTGTCAGAACACGCAGGTTTCCTTTGCATTTACGTGATTTTGTGTAGTTCTTTCTACCTTCTTTTTCTTGTTGTTCAAATGTGTTTATTGTTCTCATGTTACTTTTGTTCTAATGTAAAGAGGAAGAAGTGTAATGATGTAACATGGCTCCATGCCAGAACACTAGGCATGGAACCAGCTTGTTCTGAGGTTCTGTCATGTGAGGGTTCTATGATGACAGTTGATATGCTGGCTGTTGGTTGAGGCTGTAATAAATACCTCTTACCACATATCTTCATCTGGTGTGGATTCACTTTATTACACTTTCTAACTCTTCCATAGTTATGTGTCTATCCAAAACCGAGGCCGTTTGCATTTCCAGTTTAGCGGTACAGTATTCTTGTAATAATACTTCCCCTCTGAGCCTATCTGTAGTTTCAGCTGCATAAAGTTTGCTAAAAAAATTATAAAACACCATGAGGATTTCTGTGGGAGTTTCCCTAGAGATGCCTTGATTATCGATCATGTGGTCTATCCGTTGTGCTCCTTCCTTGGCACGTAATCTTTGCGCCAGACGACGCCCCACAGCCTCCCCATATTCATAGCTATTCTCGCGATTTAACCTATGTTTAACAGCAATATCCTTACTCCAGTGGAGATTCATTTTAGCTTTGCATCGAGCAACTTCTGTTTGTAAAGCCGTTATATCGGATCCAGCCCCAATCCCATGTGCCAATCTCTCCTCTGCCAATACTAACTTGGCATATAGCTCCTGCGCTATTTGTTTAATCTGTTTTTGTTTATACAACCCTACACTCACGCATTCCCCTCGTATACCCGATATCAGCGAATCCCAGACAATCCCCGAGGGAGCGGAGTTGCGATTGATGGACAAATATCCATTCTTTCATATGTAATACAAATGCATCGTCTAACAGGAGCTTTCTGTCAAATGTGAAGTTTCTAACTTTAACCACTGTTCTCACTGCAGGGATATTTGCTACTATCGGACCGTGGTCCGCAGATCCTTGGCGCTACTTTCATTGAAGCCTGATTTAACAATAAAGGGGGGAGAAAGAAATAATCCAATCTAACCAGTTTCTGATGGGGGTTTGAAAAGAACGTATAACCTGGTTCCGAATGGTGTAATACAGCCCACGCATCCACAAGGCCATGGTCTAAAGTTAAATTGGATAGTGCTTTAAAAACTTTTGGCTTCCTTCCCTTGTAGTTGTTTATCCCTGATTGTAACCCTTGTGGCTCCAGATGGATATTGAGATCCCCACAGAGTATCAAGGGGGTTGGCCATGAGGCAAGTTCAACATTGAGCTCCTCCAGAACTCCAACCTCATCTAAATTGGACCCTTATATTGAAAAAATTGTAAAAATCTTCGATTCTATTATAACCCCGGCTATGACCCAACGCCCTTGTTTATCGGACATTACTCTACCAGTGCCTTGTATTGTGTCCTTAACCAAAATTGCCACCCCCTGTTTGTAATAGATTGCTTTGTACAAACCAGAAGGGACAGTCCTAGCTCTGATAGCACATGTTTCTTGCCCCAGGTAATGTGGGTTTCCTGTATACATAATATATCGGGTTACAACATTCTAATCTCAGCGGCTACCCTCTGACGCTTCCCATAGTTATTAAGGCCACATACATTTAATGTGCAGAGCCGCAGTCCTGGGTTCCTAAAACTCCTTGCCATAGCTAGTCCTTACCTTAAGCCTATATAGCATCGTTAAGTTGTGTCCTGCTTTAAGTTTACCTTGAATGTTTTTTTTAATTTTTACCCATAAACCCCCACAACCACACCCTCCCATAAAACTAACCCAGCCCCAATAAGGCCTCAGCCGAGACCGCATTCCCATCCCCCCACACCCAAACTCACCCCACCCCCATCCCTTAGCACCCACCCATGCCCATCCCCGATGAGGCCTCAGCCGAGACCCCATTCCCACCCAACCCTCCTTCCCCCTCAATGAGGCTTTAGGACCAATGGTCCCAGGGATGCGTCGAGCCCCAGCACCCCGGCTGGACCCCAGAGACAGAATAATGAAACAATATATAAGCACCATTTAGCACAATACCAGAGAAAAAAGAAAAAAAGAGAAACTCTAAAACCTCACTGAAGTGCCAGAATCAGGCCAGGGAATTCCTGTCTTTATAGCCTTTACAATGAGTGCAAAAATGTCTTAGCCGCCGCTTCTGAGGTAAAGAACCGTGTTTGATTCTTACTCACAATCTTCAGTTTGGCGGGATTTAATAGATATGCTTGGGCACCTTTGTTATGGAAAGGTGTAATAAGCTGTCGTAACTGCCAACTAGTTTCAACTGTGAGTGGACAATAATCAGGACGAACAAAAAACTCAATACCTTTACCAGATTTTTTTCGGTCAGGGCGGGCTAGATCATACAGAGCTTCTCTTGCTAGGAAATTGTTAACAGAGATTAGAATAGCTCTGGGGTGAGGGGTACCTTGACTTTGACCAGGTCTAGCTCGTTGGATAAAGGGGAATCTGTGAGCTCGCTGTATCTCTGTTTTCCAGTCCCATTGGGTTAGGGTGGGAAAGGCTTCTGTAAACAAATCTATAATAAACTGTTGCACATCAGTCCCTTCCAACCCCTCCGGAATATCAATCACACGTAAATTATTCCTGCGCAACCGATTTTCCAGATCAGTTAGTTTCCACAGGGTATCATTTTTCGCTGAGCTTAAAGTCTCTGTAGTGATTTTTTGGTCAGCTAGCTCGTCTTCTAGCCTGGAAATTCTTGCTTCAGCCTCCGTAAAGCGAGCCGTGAATTCCGTGCAGAATTTTTCTATGCGCCTCACAGTATTCTGTAGCTTGCGACAGGCCCCCTGCACCCTTTGGCCTTCCGCCCTAGTGTCTTCCCTATGAGCCTTTATACTTTGGAATATATCCACCAATGAAACATTTTCAGCACCGTCTAAAGGGCTCGTAGCCATGGCACCTGCCGCTCCAAATTGCGAGGTAAATGAGTAATCCCAATGTAATTTCTCTGCTTCATCATCAGAGGTAACGTGAGTGGTTGGCCCCCTGTGACTATCCTTTTTCCGTACAGTCTTGGAACTCTTGTCTACCCCATCACTCCATTTTTCCCCTTGGCTCTCGCTAGCCCGGTGATCGTTTGTCTTCGCCACTGGGCTCTCGCTGTCTGATAGTTCAAGCTCCCCATCAGCAACATCTGACAAATCTGACAGAGACAAAAAATCGCCAGAGTCCATGTCTTTAGCACCATTGTCATTTAAAGGATCCCTGGGCTCTGGCACTTTAAATGGGTAGTCTGGTGTTTGGTTAGCGATAGGAGCCTGAGTACTCGTTATATTGACTACATCAGCGAGTGCTACGTCCCTTTTGCTCTTTTCACTACCAGCTTTAATTACCCCATTTCCATCAGTCAATGGTGCTCCTAATGCTGAATTTTCAAAAATAGTTTTAGCGCTGATTTTATCTGTATTTATCAGTTCAGTCTGTAGCTTATCCCCGACCACATGCTCTGACATTTTTTCAAAAGTTGTATCTCTATTCTGTGACTCCTGAAATAGAAACTTTAAGCATCCTGTTTTACTTTTTTCTGTGTTAACCTGTAATGGCACAGCGTTTTTCTTGGATTTGCTGGTGAAAATTGTAGGCACAATGGGGATGGAGCGCTTACCCCCCTTCAGTCTTCCTCTCCACCGGAGTCATGGCTTTCCCCTTGGCGTTTCCTCCCGGCAATATGTTGCCGACACCTGCACCACCGGCTATCTCACTCTCAGCTGTTCCTCGGGCTCTGCCACACCCAGCCTTCTGTGGCATCCTCAGAGCCGCCGCTGCGGGCTCACCGCTAACACGTCGCGGCCGCCCTCTAAGCCAAGCCTGTATCCAAAGCCTCCTTGCCGCCAGCAGCAGTGAGATCTGCCGCACGAGAAGCCAGAGCATGTCGGCACCCCCGCCGGTAAGTTACTGCGTATCCTGGTGCTTAGGATGAGCTAATGCAGCGCCGCCGTCATTCCGCCTCTGGGAGCTGCAAGCTCACACAGCAGTTCCTACGGCCGCCATCTTGCCTCCTAGACCCCCATTTCTAACAGTCACCCTGAACCAGTCAATTTGGTGTGTCTTGGGGCTAAAGGGCTACCATTTTTTTCTTTCTGGAGCAGCAGTAGTTCAGGGATTTCATTTAAGAGCAGTGTGCCCTTATTGGTCCTTTTACAGCACAAAGGCTAACTGGTCTGAAGAACTCTCCTCTTGCAATTCTGCTATAATGGATACTTCTAACCGCATATTGCTCACCTTTAGAATATCTCCAGGGGCCAGACTGGATCCAGAGCATTTCAACAGGATTGATGCAGTGTGCTGGCACATGGCGTTGTTGCTCCACAGCGGCTTTGTACTGCCCGGGATACATCAGAAAGAGGCGCACATAAGTGTCACCTCTGTGCCCTGGCATCTGTTTTCACCTTCTGTGCATTATGGCTCTGTTCTGGAGCTATGCTTCCAACTTGTGGTTCTTAGGACTACTCCAAAATGTATGTACCATGTACTAGGGAGTCGTGCACCTTTTGAAAACTGCAGACTTCCGACCCATGCCAAGACTGCAGGAAGCAGATGCCGATCACAGACCTGCATGAGGTGTGCCTCTGGTGCCCGGGCTCTGCTTACTGCAGTGAGTCACACAATACATGTTCCCTTATCAATACGGACTGTGGGGGGGGGGGGGTGGGGTGAGGAGGTGGTCAAAGCTTTACATCGCTCAACACAAGATGCAGCGGTTAAATCTCTGTTCTCACTCCTGCTTCATGTTGGGCCTGGTCTCGGTCATTTCCCTCGAATGATCCATTTCCTGCTCAAAGCCTTTTATTTTGATTTTTGTGTGGAGTTTTATATAGCATGAACTAGGCACGAAGGTATCAGAGTGCTTTACATGAGCACCAGTTACGTTACAGACGGACACATTCATTTTTGTTAAGCACGGGGAGATTAAGGGGCAGATTTATGAGGCCCTTGCGCCTCATTTACGCCGCCGTTGCGTCACTTTTGTGACGCAGCGGCGGCGCAAATCTTGCGCCATGCTGCGGGGTATTTACAACGTGACGCATCTGGGAGATGCGTCACGTTGTAAAGCCCTGCGCCAGAAGTAGGCGTACCTGTGCAGGGGGGGGCGTTCCGTCGCAGGAACTCCTCCTAAAAGTGGCTGAGTGAAATCTACAAGATTTCACTCAGTCACTTTTGAGCCCATGCTGCGTCAAAACCCTGCGCCAGCTTGAAGCAGGCGTAAGGATTGACGCAGCATTGTGAAGATAGGTCCCCCCAAAGCATTGCTGGAGCTGCGTCGCGCTTGCGACGCAACTCCAGCAATGCGCCACTTTTACGGCACAGATGCGTCACGCATCTGTGCCGTTTTTGCCCCATGGTGCGCCGCATTGTAAATGCGGCGCATTCATGGTGGCGGAGCTGTGGCGCACAATAACTGGCGCATCCCTGATGATATGCAGGGATGCGCCAGTTATTATAAATCTGCCCCTATGTGATTTGCTCAGAATCACAGGATGTTGCGTGTCCCTGCCAAGACTCCAACCCGGTTCCCCAGCTCCGAGGTCCACCGCCCTAGCCTTTAGGCCACCTTCTTTCCCCTACCTTAAGCCTTAAGTCAGTCAAGTCTAAACAAAAACTTAAAAAGACTAAATGGGACTTGCCCCCATCCCGCCACTCTAGCTCAAAAGAGAATGTGCAAGGGTTTTGAGAAAAACTTTGCACTTCCTCTAAGTCCCTGGTTTTGGGACAGATTCCTAAGTTGGTCCCGACGCAGCCAGAGTTCCATGACCTGACGGTGATCACACCGCAGATAGTGGCCTTCAAGCATAGCTGTGGTTTGATTTTGAGTCCCATAGAGCCACAGGGTTCTCCAGTCGAATATCAGTTTGCACGTTCTCCCCAATGCCTTTTGTACCCCTGGGATCCATTGCCGGGCCTATACTGACTCCGCTAGAGACTGCCACACTTTTTCTCACATCACCAGCACTTCTATAGACTCCACTGGCACCGAAGGATGATCTGATGCCAACGCCTTGGTTGGATCTGAGCTAGTGTTTGCCCGAGCCCAACTGATGTCATGCTATGAGATCGCAAGAGTACATCCGCTCTGTATAGTCTGACTGTAGCCCAGTGCCACCGCTGTGACACGTCTATCAGAAGAGACTTTATTCTCTTTTTGGCTCTGACTCACCCAATACAAGAAATCCCCAGGGTTCCCCAGTACAGTCCTGATGATGAGGAGGAGGGTGGTGGTGGTTTACTACCCCTCCCGCCCCCACTGTATTGATAATGCAAAATACATGGATTTACTTAACACCAGGGGCTAAGCACCTCCCCCTAGAAGGGAGCTTCACATGGGCCACCAGCGGAGGAAACTGCGGATCGAGCACCTCGGCTGCCTCCCGGACCCCAATGCAAGCAAAGCAGTTTCCCCCATTGAGATAAACACAGATCTTCCTACAGAAATCTTCCAGCCAGGGCACATGTTGATGGAGAATGTTGGGAATGTACCCTTACTGCAAGGTTACACCTGATTTTTTTTGCCATATTGATATACCCTATTTTTGTTGGCTCTAGAACTCAGTGTACCCATGAACCCGGGGGTAAAGTGCTTGTGCCTTTCCGTTCGGCATGATGAAATTGCTATACACCTTATTGGTTTATTTAATTGCAAAAAAAACAATCGATGGAGAGAATGCAGAACAATGTCATACATTCACCCCAGTACAGGGATCTGGGCCTAAATCCATCTTTTTTTGCTCGCCATTCCAGTTTGAACCCAGCCATATGCAAATCAGTCTTGACCCTGTGCCTCATGGGAACAGTCCAGCCCGACCTGTCAAGCCAGGTCCTCCCTGGACTGGAAACAAGCATCCTAGGACCGGTTTCGGGGTTTCACCCCTCATCAGCCAAGATAGCTTGACTCCAGTGGCATGGAGAGCACTGGACCCACGTCTGGGAATACCCGTCCCACTCAGGGTGACAAATGCAACAAGCATTGGCATAGCCAACAGGTCTCGCCTTTAGGACCTTTTAAGTGGTTAGCTATGCAACAGTTGATGTTGTTGCACCAAGGATATTGTGCTGGATAACTAAACACTTATAAGGTCCCAAAGGCGAGAGCTATTGGCTATGCCAATGCTTGTTTTATGTTCTGTCCTCACGGTTACGTGCTATACATGCTATCACGGCACAATGCTGTTGAGGGTGGACCATTTGTGCTTTGGTATTTTAGTATAAAGCGCCTTGTGTGACTTGAGTAGCCCTCGGTATACTTTAAATGTAATGCACAGGACTGGATGATGTAAGTATCAGTGTCTGGTGGATTTTTTAGCCACTTAATAGCCCCACTTATGACCCACACAAAAGTAGATTCTGTTGCCCATATGGTATTTTTGCCAAACCCTGAACACAGAACTCTACTGAGACCAGCATTTAGGCTGAGTAGTGCTATTGCCTGGGAAAACAATAGGTGATAGATGCTAGCACCCTGTAGTCATGAATGGGCATAATCCTATACAATAAATGCTACCCTGAAGGGGTCCTGGGCCACAACTTGTTGTGCTATGCAGCTTAAATGGAGAAGGCAGGAATGCACCATATCTACTGAGATATGGCACATTCTTGCTCTCTGTCTGCACTGGCACACCAGTGGCATTCAAGTACCAATGCATGGTGCAAGGCAGTATTGGTTCTTTGCAGGAAGAGACACCTTCCTTCACAATAGCAATCCTTGGAGGCGTTTTCCTCTTCCTACTTGTGCTAGAGACTCCAGCATGTGTAAAAAGAGGAAAAACGAGGAAAAATAAATATATTTCTCCTCAATATTCCTCCCATGTGAAGGTGTAGTGCTTTGGCACATTCCCAGGTTTACCAGTGCTAGCTAAATCTGGGAATAGCCCCCCAAAAACGTGGGCGACATTTATGAGGCCCCTTGTGCCGCCAGAACATTCCTTTTTGTGACGTTCCGTGGCGCAGGAGCATGCTCCATATTTACGAGGTAGCACTAAGCCACTTTCTTTGGCTTAATGCTACCTCGTAAATATTGTCCCCTTTAATGCAGTTTTCTGCAACAAAGGGGGGGTGCAATGGATGTTACCGAGGGCGTTCCTAGCAACATCCATGGCTTTTTGACACAGCCCCAGATTTATGAGAAATAATAAATCTGAGGCCGCGCCAAAATGTATGCCTCCCCAGGGGAGGCCTAATGGAGGCACAACAAGGAGAAATATCTTTATTTCTCTTTGTTTTTTCCTTTTCAATGTGTCCTGCACTCTGCAGCACACATAGAAAGAGGAAAAAGCATCTTGTGATTGTTTTTGTGCAGGAAGGTTTACCTTCCTGCACAAAAATAATCATCCCCGCAACGCCGGCACCCTTGCACCATGTTGTAAAGGTGCCTGCATTGGCGCACGGCAGCCCATTGAGTGCCGGTGCAAAGGAAAAGGACAGGAATGCGCCATGTCTGGTAGATTCAGCACATTCCAGCCCTTTTCTTTTGCCGTAGGGCAGTACAGCAGGAAGGCCTGAAGCGCCGGCCTACGGCAAAACCTCATAAATGAGGCCCTGTGTGAGGATGTGACCCACGCACCCCTCATGGAACGCCTTCCTAGGGAAGAGTAACGCAAGGCAGCAACTTGCTCTGCCGCACGTACTCCATATTTACTGTGCCACGTAACGCCACACAAAGTGAGTACGTGGCATAGTAAATCTCACTTAAGGGCTTGCGTTGCCCTTGTGTCACCTTGTGTGACGCAAGAGAAACACAAACCCTTAGTAAATCTGGCCCAGGTGTACATCACAGTCCACAGGAACAAGAGGAGCAGCATACAGCCTCAGTTTGTGCAACCACTTGGAAGGCACCAGGCAGAACTGATCGGTTACCCAAGGTTTTATGCACGGGTTCATTTAACTTTAGTAGCTAAGATATTTAGGAGCTTATTTACAAGCTCCTTCCACCACCAGTGTGTCACTTTTATTTTGGGAAAAAGTGACGCACCGGCATCGCAAGGGGCTCATAAATAAGCCCCTTAAAATTGTAGGAAGGAGGGTTATTCATTGTTATTTTTTTTTTTTTACCTTTTCCATATTTTGAAAAGAGCTTTTTGTATATTATGAAATTTAAAAGAAACCATATTATGAAGGAATTTGGGCAAATTGCCATATATACTAAGAATTCACCGTACATTATAAGATCTAGGTATAAACTATTAATAAATGTGAACTTTATTTTGAAAGTTTGAAGGCGTCAGTATAACATTGGTGACTATATGGTTTACGGAGAAGTCACCTAACTTAGCTTAACTGCGCTTGGAAGGGGTCAGGAATGTGATAGCTTCAGAAGTTCAAACTAACTGAATTGAGGTTTCCCTCTGTGCATCTTGATGGTTGGCCTTACGGAGAGGTCAGGTAATGAGGAACGAGGGTTTCGTCAAGTGCAAATTAAATAGATCGAATAGTCTTGAACAAAGATAGTATGTCAGTGATGCTCTTAAGACCAGGAACACTAAACTAATCAAGGCCACAGTCCTTGACGAAAGACATGATTGAATGAATATTTATGTACAGAAGCGGACTGCATGCATATTTACTATACCCTTATAGCCCACCATAGTGTGCTATACCGGCCATTACAGGCCCGCTCCTGCGAGAGGGCCTTTAATAAGGGAGCGGGGCTTTAATGCCGATATAGCCCAGCTCCGGAGGGCTACAAGGCTAGTAGAACATTTCACCGCTAGAGAGAAGAATGTTCTAACAAATAAAATAAATATAACAAATGCCTTTCAGAGGCCTTTGTTCACAGCAACAGCTGTAAACGACAACATTGGAATGTAGGAGATACGGGCTTCTAGCGGCCATTAGAAGCCTGGAGCACTCCACTGTTTTAAATGGAGCTCCCAACATTCCAATGTTCTAATATAGATTGGGTACATAGAGAAGCATATGAATGTTATGAGGAGAAATCCATTGCTGTCAATGAATAGCACCGGGGTTCAATTAATGCGGTGGAATATTGCTTCCATTTTTTTTATTGAATATATATTGTGTGATGTAAAATCTATGGAATTTTTATTCATGAATTATCAATTTGCCTCTAGCCCTGAAGACATTCATGAGAACCAAGGGGCATATTAACAAGGAACAGGGAAAATGAACGCAAATGTTTTTAACTCCCGCTATCGCTGGATAATATCGCCTGGTTATCGCGTTATTAACAACGCTAACCGCCTAGGCGATAAAAAATCCAGCGATAGCGACATTTTGGGAGGTTATCGCTGGTAATGCAGCGATAAAACTACAAGGATAGGGATATCCTTGTTGATAGCCCATGGTGGACTTAGCCATGTAATACACCTCCCATTGGATTACATGGCTAAATCTGAAAATTAGCTGATGTAAAAAAGCAGCGTTAACTGTGGTTAGCGCTGCTTTTTTTGTCTCTAACAGGGTTAGTGTGAAGCATGATAATAGGAGAAATGTCGCGTAGCTACATTTCTCCTATTATTTTGCTCTGGAACACCCACTTTGCATCTCATTAGAGATGCAAAGGGAAGTATAGTGAAAAAGGGTGCTAACATGCGATTTTGCATGTTAGCACCCTGTTGTTGATAGGGCGATATTTTTATCTCCGCTTCCAGAGGAGATAGAGCCCTTGTTAATATGCCCCAAAGTCTGTTGGCTATGAAGCATCACACATTCTTTTTAGGAACAAATTATGGGGCATATTATCAAGCACTGCGTTAAAATTATTGCCGCTTTTGCGGCAGAAAACTGCCGCTAAAGCGGTGATAATGGGCTTGATAATATGCCTCAGAGAACTCCATTAGAAGCCCATGTTGACACCAGAACATGGGCTTCTATGGGAATTCTCTGCGGCATATTATCAAGCCCATTATCGCCGCTTTAGCGGCCGTTTTCTGTCGCTAAAGCGGCGATAATTTTAACGCCGTCCTTGATAATATGCCCCTAAATTTTTTAAGTATTAAAGAACACAAGTTTCCCCATAGTTTGCTCACCTGTATTTTAAAGTTATAATGGGATGCTATAAAACACCACATGGAGGGTGGTGAGATCAATTGAATAATTTAGAAGCTGGTAACCAGTGCATCTTGCAGTCAGCATCAGAGAACTAATCACATTTCCTTAAATTCATGTCAAGTTGGGTGCCATATTCTGAACGTCTGGAAGCGAGTAAACAGCTGACTCAGAAAGGCCAACATAGCACTCACTGGCACAGTTCAACTGGGAACCGATGGTGGCAGTAACAACAGAAGCATTCGAGTGGCATAGAATAAAAAGAAGGTTTTTCTTCAAGATTCGGAAGTCGCAGGACAGCACGAATGCAACTGCAGGACGAGGCAGGTGGAAATGCCTTCATTGTAATCTTGTCCGACATCCTGCAGGAACAGTGTCAGTGCCTAACCCAGGTTTCAAACTCATCAGCTTACCAGCAAATCGTGTAATTTTGCCAGCTCCGGATTGTTAGCTGTATAGATGGATGGAAACACATAGACAGATTTGAAGACAAAGGCCATGGTTCCAAATTAAGTCGAATTCAGGTGGGTGTCAGTGCACATGGTTGTAAGATATTTAATGGATATGTCTCCTTGTGGTCTCCTTGTGAGAATAGACCGTATCCAAGTGTGGGCGAAGTCACGTGTGTGATGGCGATTCCATGGCCTCCTTGATAAGGGCCCAAGGGATGTGTCTGGAGCCGTGAGCGTTCTGTGCTCCTTCCTAGAACCGCCTTTGGATAATCCGGCTCAAGGGATGCGTCTGGAGCCGTGAGCGTACTGTGCTCCTTCCTAGGACCGCCTTTGCATTATCCGGCTCAAGGGGTGCGTCTAGAGCCGTGAGCGTTCTGTGCTCCTTCCTAGAACCGCCTTTGGATAATCCGGCTCAAGGGATGCGTCTGGAGCCGTGAGCGTTCTGTGCTCCTTCCTAGAACCGCCTTTGGAAAATCCGGCTCAAGGGATGCGTCTAGAGCCGTGAGCGTACTGTGCTCCTTCCTAGAACCGCCTTTGCATTGTCCGGCTCAAGGGATGCGTCTGGAGCCGTGAGCGTACTGTGCTCCTTCCTAGAACCGCCTTTGGATAATCCGGCTCAAGGGATGCGTCTAGAGCCGTGAGCGTACTGTGCTCCTTCCAAGAACCGCCTTTGCATTATCCTGCTGAAGGGATGCGTCTGGAGCTGTGAGCGTTCTGTGCTCCTTCCTAGAACTGCCTTTGCATTATCCTGCTCAAGGGACGCGTCTGGAGCCGTGAGCATACTGTGCTCCTTCCTAGAACCGCCTTTGGATAATCTGGCTCAAGGGATGCGTCTAGAGCCGTGAGCGTACTGTGCCCCTTCCTAGAACCGCCTTTGGATAATCCAGCTCAAGGGACGCGTCTGGAGCCGTGAGCATACTGTGCTCCTTCCTAGAACCGCCTTTGGATAATCTGGCTCAAGGGATGCGTCTAGAGCCGTGAGCGTACTGTGCTCCTTCCTAGAACCGCCTTTGGATAATCCGGCTCAAGGGATGCGTCTGGAGCCGTGAGCGTACTGTGCTCCTTCCTAGGACCGCCTTTGCATTATCCGGCTCAAGGGATGCGTCTAGAGCCGTGAGCGTACTGTGCTCCTTCCTAGGACCGCCTTTGCATTATCCGGCTCAAGGGGTGCGTCTAGAGCCGTGAGCGTTCTGTGCTCCTTCCTAGAACCGCCTTTGGATAATCCGGCTCAAGGGATGCGTCTGGAGCCGTGAGCGTTCTGTGCTCCTTCCTAGAACCGCCTTTGGATAATCCGGCTCAAGGGATGCGTCTAGAGCCGTGAGCGTACTGTGCTCTTTCCTAGAACCGCCTTTGCATTATCCAGCTGAAGGGATGCGTCTGGAGCCGTGAGCGTTCTGTGCTCCTTCCTAGAACCGCCTTTGCATTGTCCGGCTCAAGGGATGCGTCTGGAGCCGTGAGCGTACTGTGCTCCTTCCTAGAACCGCCTTTGGATAATCCGGCTCAAGGGATGCGTCTAGAGCCGTGAGCGTACTGTGCTCCTTCCAAGAACCGCCTTTGCATTATCCAGCTGAAGGGATGCGTCTGGAGCCGTGAGCGTTCTGTGCTCCTTCCTAGAACTGCCTTTGCATTATCCTGCTCAAGGGACGCGTCTGGAGCCGTGAGCATACTGTGCTCCTTCCTAGAACCGCCTTTGGATAATCTGGCTCAAGGGATGCATCTAGAGCCGTGAGCGTACTGTGCTCCTTCCTAGAACCGCCTTTGGATAATCCAAAGGCGGTTCTACGAAGGAGCACAGAACGCTCACGGCTCCAGACGCATCCCTTGGGCCCTTATCAAGGAGGCCATGGAGTCGCCATCATACACGTGACTTCGCCCACACTTGGATACGGTCTATTCCCACAAGGAGACCATCATACTTCAGAGTTCTACATAACCCCGTGGTACAATATATATGCCTTGACGAAGTTCAATCCCTTTGAACAAAACGCGTTGGCTGAGGCTTGTTGCACATTTTTGTTGAATTATCAAATAAAGAACGTTTTTCACAAAACATTTAAAAATCGACCATTTGTTGTTACGGAAACAAACCACTGGGGTAGTGCACCACTCCACTTGCTCTCAGCTCACTTAATCTCCACAATGGCCCCCAGCACCTTGAAACGCTTAAGGGGGTGGAATGTTCATGCTTGCAAATAGGAATTTGCATTTTTGCTGTTGCATTTAGGAAAGTGCTATACAACTGACCATATATTACAATATCTCTGCTCTATTGCATTCTGAGGGTATCTTTCTGTCTCTGTCTTTTGTTGAAGTTAAAGTGTGGTGAAGTACCCCAGCTCTGTATCTTTAGATGGGTGGAACTTTGTGAGTGGGCCCTTCACTCCTGCTGATCTATGCCGGGGCACATAAATAGCCCACGATGGCCCGATTGCAAGTCGCATGATATTGGTGGGTTGAAAACTTCATGCCAATGGTTACAAGTACTGAGCAGTGACAACCCCCTAGTACCTTGCAATTACGGGTTACAACCTTCAGAATGGGGAATGAACGTGCGGATCCGGATTTACCTGGTGGTCTTCAACATTGCATCCCCTTTCCATGGGGTGTCGCCCACGCCTTTACCAACTGCTCTGATCAAGGGATTAAAGTGTTCTGAGAGCTGTGGTAATACTGTGCACACAACACTGGTTCTGTTGGAATGCCTTAAAAATCCCATTTGTGTTAATGCAGAGGCTAGGTGCAAAATCCCCAGTAGGGTTTAATCACTGAAGAATGACTCACACGCAGACATCTTGAAGATTCTCCCTAGAGGGTGAGTCATCATATTCTCTGCAATAGTTGCCATTAATACGTACACATTCTATAGGTGCTCCAGAAATGGACAGGCAGCACAGTGCTCATGTGGTGGGAAAATAGAGAAATCAAAGTGACTGATTCCATCAGGGGTGACTTTTGATGCCTTCCTTGCCTTCTCTTTCCAGTCCTAGGCTTAAACTGAGAACTCACAGATACCAGGTGCAATAATAGACACAGCTCAAAGGGAACAAATCAAGACAACAATACCCAGAATTCATTAGATTGTCACATGAAAGCGCAGGACAGGAAAAAGCGTGAATGTAACATGGATGAAAGGAGGGTGGTGCCCACTTTTTTTGGGCTACCAGCACGTTCTACTGGGAGGGTCGAAGTCAAGCAGAAGTGCTTCTATAAGGAGGGGCAAGCAGGCATGCCTCCAGAGGGAGGGGCAAGCAGGTGTGTCTCCAGAGGGAGGGGCAAGCAGGTGTACCTCCAGAAGGAGGGGCAAGCAGGCGTGCCCTTAGAGGGAGGGGCAAGCAGGCGTGCCTCCAGAGGGAGGGGCAAGCAGGCGTGCCTCCAGAGGGAAGGGCAAGCAGGCATGCCTCCGGAGGGAGGGGCCCTCAGGCATGCCTCCAGAGGGAGGGGCAAGCAAGCGTCCCTCCAGAGGGAGGGGCATGCAGGCGTGCCTCCAGAAGGAGGGGCAAGCAGGCGTTCCCTTAGAGAGAGGGGCAAGCAGGCGTGCCTCCAGAGGGAGGGGCAAGCAGGCGTGACCCAGAGGGAGGGGCAAGCAAGTATGCCTTCAGAGGGAGAGGCAAGCAGGCGTGCCTCCAGAGGTAAGGGCAAGCAGGCGTGCCTCCAGAGGGAGGGGCAAGCAGGCATGCCTCCAGAGGGAGGGGCAAGCAAGCGTGCCTCCAGAGAGAGAGGCGAGCAGGCATGCCTCCAGAGGGAAGGGCAAGCAGGAGTGCCTCTCAGGGCATGTGGGCATTGAATGTTTTGGGGTGCCATAGGAAGGGACCATCAGTCCGTTATAGACAGTATCATGGAGGGGGGCATAGTTTACGCTGGTGTGAGAAGCTCCTGCTCTGAGGCATCAACCTCTGGCACTGGAGGGATTCTTTTTCTGAGGGGTTTCCCTTGCGACTCTGGAGCCGCACTTCTCTGCCTCATGGCCAGGTTTGTGCTATGCAGATACCACAACACATATGCTTAGAACTCTTTTTAGGGCACGCAGACTGTCTGGTTGAAAAAGACCTATGGTCAGCTTACCGAGAACTTACAGTGGGCCTAAAGCCCTCCCACTTCTTACCATTGGTTGGCTTTATTGTCACTCTCCTTTGCTTGCTTTGTGTTTGTCGGCTGGCCTTGTTCATCATGTGTTTATCCCGCCCTTAGAGTGCAGCCTCTTCATCGTGGCCTTCCACTGCTCGATATTAGGGTACTACTTTTTTCCTTTTACTTAAGCACTCCATGAGAATGCATGTGTTTTCAAGCTGTCTCTCTCGTGCGCTTCACCCCCACACTCAGCATTGTTCTCTCTTATGCATAACCCTCCCTCCCTACAGCATTCCATGTTGCTCTTGTTCACCCCTGCGCTTCTCTCCCTCCCCCGTGCAACATGTTGCTTTTGCTCACTTGTGCACTGCTCTCCGCCCCCATCTTGCGCTCCCTCGTGTGCTGCTTTACTCCCCCCCCCCTTGCTTCCCACCCCAATTGCTCCACTGGTGCCCCCTCCCTGCTGCCCTGTTTTTATAAAGATTGTTTACAAAAATTCTGATGTGCCATTATTTCCCAGGCCCAGTACCTTGTGACTGGGGTCAAGTGCTCATGCTGCAATATTTATTAAAAGATCTTAAAAAGCAAAGCCGCCCTTTCATTAATGAAGAGGGAGCTACAGCGGCTATTGCCACAAGATGGAACCAGAGGCTGGACCTGCCATCATTCCTCTTTCCCTGCAAGTCAATCTTTCGAACTTTGAAACAGGCCAGTGTCCCATAAAGGGCTTCGGTTCAGTGTGTCGACCCAGGCCCAGCAAACTCTTGCCATGCTTAGGGTGGAGGACAGCACACTGGCTGATTACCCTGCAAATGTAGCACTTCCTCCAGAAGCCAAAGGATATTATTTTGCCCCCCAACTCTACTTCAGAACCAGAACCTTGAATCCCCGCCCACTGCACGTGAGTGTTGTCATTGGTTGCCAGAACCATCAAATGGCATTTGAGCACACCCGACCTGTCTCACATCCCATAAGGTGCCCCATTCAGATACATCACAGATATTCAGCAGGTCCTGTTGGCCGTTGGCTGACGTATAGACTGCTGTGAGATGTGAGCATAGAAACACTGCACAGAATCATCACCCGATGGATACCGGACCCATGAGCCCTCATAGGCCAGAAAGCGACCAACCCTATCATCATCACAGGGGTGGGGGGGTGGTTTAGCAGAGAGACTGGGGGGAAGTGAATCTTAAATTTCCAACCTACAAAAGCAGTGGGTTGCAGGGTGGGGGGCTGAGATGGCCAAGGTTTGGGATGGACAGTTTTCATGCGGAACAGTGTCAATATTGATTTGCATTATGTGGGCCTCTGCATAGAGTGGCACAGTGGGCGAAGAACGATGGGTTGTAATGGTACCCCCACGCAAATGCCACTGGCTAGATCATTTACAAACATTCTTCCCATCACCTTTGGGTGTTTGCTTGCCGGTACTATGTGTGGAAACCTGAGAATGGTGCAGCTTTCCAAGCCCAATGTTTGAGAATTATAAATATAAGTTAAAACCTTTAAATGAAACCAGAACAATGAGAAAAACCAATGTAGACCTGACTCAGGGCCTCCAGACCCAACTACCAAACCAAGAATGTATGTGAGGGGTGTCACACCCCAAACACCCCTTCTGAAGCTACACCCCATCACCAGTGTCTGAGGCAGGTCCACCTCGAGCCAAGACCCAACTACCAAACCAAGAATGTATGTGAGGGGTGTCACACCCCAAACACCCCTTCTGAAGCTACACCCCATCACCAGTGTCTGAGGCAGGTCCACCTCGAGCCAAGACCCAACTACCAAACCAAGAATGTATGTGAGGGGTGTCACACCCCAAACACCCCTTCTGAAGCTACACCCCATCACCAGTGTCTGAGGCAGGTCCACCTCGAGCCAAGACCCGACTACCAAACCAAGAATGTATGTGAGGGGTGTCACACCCCAAACACCCCTTCTGAAGCTACACCCCATCACCAGTGTCTGAGGCGGGTCCACCTCGAGCCAAGACCCAACTACCAAACCAAGAATGTATGTGAGGGGTGTCACACCCCAAACACCCCTTCTGAAGCTACACCCCATCACCAGTGTCTGAGGCGGGTCCACCTCGAGCCAAGACCCAACTACCAAACCAAGAATGTATGTGAGGGGTGTCACACCCCAAACACCCCTTCAGAAGCTACACCCCATCACCAGTGTCTGAGGCGGGTCCACCTCGAGCCAAGACCCAACTACCAAACCAAGAATGCATGTGAGGGGTGTCACACCCCAAACACCCCTTCTGAAGCTACACCCCATCACCAGTGTCTGAGGCAGGTCCACCTCGAGCCAAGACCCAACTACCAAACCAAGAATGTATGTGAGGGGTGTCACACCCCAAACACCCCTTCTGAAGCTACACCCCATCACCAGTGTCTGAGGCAGGTCCACCTCGAGCCAAGACCCAACTACCAAGCCAAGAATGTATGTGAGGGGTGTCACACCCCAAACACCCCTTCTGAAGCTACACCCCATCACCAGTGTCTGAGGCAGGTCCACCTCGAGCCAAGACCCAACTACCAAACCAAGAATGTATGTGAGGGGTGTCACACCCCAAACACCCCTTCTGAAGCTACACCCCATCACCAGTGTCTGAGGCAGGTCCACCTCGAGCCAAGACCCAACTACCAAACCAAGAATGTATGTGAGGGGTGTCACACCCCAAACACCCCTTCTGAAGCTACACCCCATCACCAGTGTCTGAGGCAGGTCCACCTCGAGCCAAGACCCAACTACCAAACCAAGAATGTATGTGAGGGGTGTCACACCCCAAACACCCCTTCAGAAGCTACACCCCATCACCAGTGTCTGAGGCGGGTCCACCTCGAGCCAAGACCCAACTACCAAACCAAGAATGTATGTGAGGGGTGTCACACCCAAAACACCCCTTCTGAAGCTACACCCCATCACCAGTGTCTGAGGCAGGTCCACCTCGAGCCAAGACCCAACTACCAAACCAAGAATGTATGTGAGGGGTGTCACACCCCAAACACCCCTTCTCAAGCTACACCCCATCACCAGTGTCTGAGGCAGGTCCACCTCGAGCCAAGACCCAACTACCAAACCAAGAATGTATGTGAGGGGTGTCACACCCCAAACACCCCTTCTGAAGCTACACCCCATCACCAGTGTCTGAGGCAGGTCCACCTCGAGCCAAGACCCAACTACCAAACCAAGAATGTATGTGAGGGGTGTCACACCCCAAACACCCCTTCAGAAGCTACACCCCATCACCAGTGTCTGAGGCGGGTCCACCTCGAGCCAAGACCCAACTACCAAACCAAGAATGTATGTGAGGGGTGTCACACCCCAGACACCCCTTCTGAAGCTACACCCCATCACCAGTGTCTGAGGCGGGTCCACCTCGAGCCAAGACCCAACTACCAAACCAAGAATGTATGTGAGGGGTGTCACACCCCAAACACCCCTTCTGAAGCTACACCCCATCACCAGTGTCTGAGGCAGGTCCACCTCGAGCCAAGACCCAACTACCAAACCAAGAAAGTATGTGAGGGGTGTCACACCCCAGACACCCCTTCAGAAGCTACACCCCATCACCAGTGTCTGAGGCAGGTCCACCTCGAGCCAAGACCCAACTACCAAACCAAGAATGTATGTGAGGGGTGTCACACCCCAAACACCCCTTCTGAAGCTACACCCCATCACCAGTGTCTGAGGCAGGTCCACCTCGAGCCAAGACCCAAGTACCAAACCAAGAATGTATGTGAGGGGTGTCACACCCCAAACGCCCCTTCTGAAGCTACACCCCATCACCAGTGTCTGAGGCAGGTCCACCTCGAGCCAAGACCCAAGTACCAAACCAAGAATGTATGTGAGGGGTGTCACACCCCAAACGCCCCTTCTGAAGCTACACCCCATCACCAGTGTCTGAGGTAGGTCCACCTCGAGCCGTGACATGGGGATAGCCCAGGGGTCCAGGACCCTAGATCCATCATCCTGGAGCCACCGCTGTCATAAAGGCAAGACGCCAGTCAAGAACCCTTCTCACAGAAGCAGTCGCTCGATGGTCCCACCTTCGAAAGTGGTGTTGCTATCACCACCGCCTCCTGCACTAGCCCTGGTTGCAAAGCCGAGCCCTGGAACGACCTCCACCTCCTCGTCTCCGAAGGACTTCAGGAAGCAACTCAAGACCTGGCTCTTCGACCGCCATCGCTCCCCGACCGAGGCTCGAGCCAGCCCCAGCGCCTGGAGACCCCCGGGGTGACAAGCCGCGCTCCACAAGACCCTCTGACTGGAAGCGCGGCATGCCCACACGCCACTGCCTCGGATGCTGCATATTCTTAGTCCCACAGCTCCCTGACATAAGGTTTTGTGGCACTTGTGTTTCCAGTCAGTTAATCCAGGATGAGCTAACACCATGGATGGAAATGCATGTCTCGCGCTAGTTCCGCGTGCGGTGTGTTGGTTCTGCCGCCATTATTGGTGAAATGTTCAGCTAATTACCGTCTGTGTCCCTGTGCTGCTCACACACACCCCTGCTGTTGCTGACAGCTCCGCCATGCTGGCATCCCTTGCACCGCCTGCCCTGGCATCTGCTGTGCGAGCACCTTGGGGCCGCCTGCCTTGGTGTGAGCTCCCGCCTCTTAGTGCAGGTTTGTGGATCCAGCTTTGGTGTGAAGAGGGGAGGGGGGCTGTGTGCCAGATGTTGCGCCTTGGGACCAACACTTCCCTTTCCTCTATCTTGTATAACTGGCTGCCAGATACTTTCAGCTGTACCAAGAAATGCTTTTTCACTGCCACAAAAAGGATGCTTAATGGCTTAACTCTTCTCTGGTACTTGCTGAAAGGTGTCTTGGAGCTGCACTTAACAGGCCCCGATCTTGATCCTAGCTTGCCCGTTTATACGAATTGTTCTTTTGGGCAAATGACTCTGCCTTGTGTGCCCTCCTTGAGCGTGAAGGCTGGATTTGGGCCGAGGGTAAAGGACGCGATGACATCAGCTCGGCCTTATTGTTAAATTTATCAAACTGACAGATGTCGACGTGCAAGTTTTAAAAGGAGGGTAGAGTAGACTTTGACAGCACCCCCGGGGATCGCCTAAACCCAGAGGCGGGGGGCTCTTCCCCTTTACGGAGGACACTTTCGACACGCCCCCTTTATTCTTCAGACTGTCCAACCACCTCGAGGACCTCCCCAGAGACCCCGGAAAAGGAAGCCTGGGGGCAGCAGAGCACTAGAACTTAGGGTCAAGGTGCTGCTGCTTAAACTCTCCAAAGGGTCACCCTGTGGTGCACTACTAGCCAGCAGAGTACCAATGCCCCCCTCACCCACCAGGGCAGTGGTGGCCCTCCAAAGGGAAGACCCTCTGGTGCATAGTGAACTTGGCCAGGATCCTACAGGGACAGTAGGTGGGGCCTGTGCAACGCCATGTTTAGGGACCAAGTTTACGAACTCCCCTACACCGGCTATGGACCCTTCCATTTACGAACTCCCCTACACCGGCTATGGAGCCTTCATGCCCTACAGGACCAAGCTTCCCTCCTTCCCATAGTTGGCACCCAGCACGAGCTCAAGAATAGCCAGAGTCTCCAACACGTTGCCTTTGCCCACCACCACCCGGTAGGGTGCCGTACATTCAACGCCTTTTGTCTGTAATTTTGGGCCGCCTCGCACTCATCCTTGGAGCACAAGAGCAGCCCCACCCCGCCCATTGTCATTCTGTGTGCAGGATGATTGCCACATACAGAATGACAATGGGCCAGCCTGGGCTGTTCAAGCATGTGGTGGGCCACCTCCTGCCGCGGTCTAGGGCAGAGCATTCTCTTAGGGTTAGATGGAAGAAATGTACAAGAAATGTACAAAGTTAAAAGGAGGTTATAGTTCTTACACAGTCTCATCATGACACGCCCCCTTTATTCTTCAGACTGTCCAACCACCTCGAGGACCTCCCCAGAGACCCCGGAAACAAAAGCCTGGGGGCAGCAGAGCACTAGAACTTAGGGTCAAGGTGCTGCTGCTTAAACTCTCCAAAGGGTCACCCTGTGGTGCACTACTAGCCAGCAGAGTACCAATGCCCCCCTCACCCACCAGGGCAGTGGTGGCCCTCCAAAGGGAAGACCCTCTGGTGCATAGTGAACTTGGCCAGGATCCTACAGGGACAGTAGGTGGGGCCTGTGCAACGCCATGTTTAGGGACCAAGTTTACGAACTCCCCTACACCGGCTATGGACCCTTCCATTTACGAACTCCCCTACACCGGCTATGGAGCCTTCATGCCCTACAGGACCAAGCTTCCCTCCTTCCCATAGTTGGCACCCAGCACGAGCTCAAGAATAGCCAGAGTCTCCAACACGTTGCCTTTGCCCACCACCACCCGGTAGGGTGCCGTACATTCAACGCCTTTTGTCTGTAATTTTGGGCCGCCTCGCACTCATCCTTGGAGCACAAGAGCAGCCCCACCCCGCCCATTGTCATTCTGTGTGCAGGATGATTGCCACATACAGAATGACAATGGGCCAGCCTGGGCTGTTCAAGCATGTGGTGGGCCACCTCCTGCCGCGGGTTAGGGCAGGGCATTCTCTTAGGGTTAGATGGAAGAAATGTACAAGAAATGTACAAAGTTAAAAGGAGGTTATAGTTCTTACACAGTCTCATCATGTCAGAGCTGAAGCATTTTTATTATAACATAAAACAAAGCCATAGTTGCTGCTTTTTTATTTATGTTATGCAACTAACATCCACTGACAAAGCCAATAGTCATGGCTTGTTGTAGGTCTGATGTTACTGGATGCAATAATAGAAACAGCAATATACCAGTCGGGCTGGGTTGATGGGTGGGTGGATGGGTAAAAGGTGAATGGAAGAAGGGGTGGCTAAGTGAAAGGGGAATGGAGAGAGAAAGGGAGGATGGATGGATGAGTTAAAGCATGGATGAATGATTGACAGAATGGATGGGCGAATGGGTGCATGGATGAGTGTAAAGAAGAATGTAAAGATGGATGAGTGAAAGAATGCATACATGAGTGAAAAGGAGGGTGGAGAGCTGGAAGAAAGGATGGATGGCTGGATAAGTGGAAGGGTGAATAGGTGGATGGATGGCCTGACAAGGTTCCTTTTACTTGCCACGTTATTTTTAGATTGATTTAAAAGTCTTCTATTTTGTATGTGGGGTTCTGCATTTGCTGTGGGGAATTTGCACTAAGTGTACTGTGTTTACGTTGCTGCTGGGGAACTGTGCTTTTTAGAGTGGAAGCAATTTTTTTATTAAGACACAAACGCTGCTAATTCATTTTATCTAATTTTATTTTGGTATTTTAATCAAATCGCCAGCCACATTATTTCCCGATCTTTGGTGGGGTGTACATCACCGTGTTTGCGGCCATTTTACCTGTGCCATGTTTTTTTGCGAGTAGCGCTCTAGCGCTCGCACGTTGCACACGTCCACGATTCCCTACTTAATGGGCAAGGCTCGGACGTGCAGCGGACGCGCGCAGCGGTCGCGCCGCTTGTGCGCCAAAGGCACGCACAAGGCAAGCCCGTCTGCGCCCGTCAGCATCCCGAAAGCGCCGTGCGCCAGGTATGCTGTCCGCAGTCCTGGGATGTCGGGTGGCATCATTGGTTACACTCGGGGGGAATTGCTTTCCTTGAGACCCGCTAGCTGCTCTGCTCCGTCCAGCTGGGATGTCGGCTGCAGTCGGCGCCCTATTTGTCCTGAATGTAATTTTCATCTTGACGTTGGTTTGGAGAGATCAGAGGTCGGGTCCGCCTCCTCACAGAAAACTCAAGAGTGCACTTTTATTAAAGCCGGCCTGATCAATTGTAGTTTGCTGGTACGACACTATCAGGACACCTTTGATCTTGTTTTGGACCATCAGCTGGATCTCCTTTTTATCACCGAGACCTGGTTGAATACTTTCTCTAATCCTATTGTCCAAATGGCTGTCCCAGCAGGCTATCTAATCTCTCGGGCGGATGGTTCTACTGGCAGGGGGGGGGGTAGCGTTGCCATTGTGTATAGAGATGTGTGGGAGGTTTCCCAAGAGTCTAGTATTACACTGGGACTAGGTGAATTTTTGGATTTCACTATTGTCTTTTCGGCCCACTTCACGATGGGTGGGACATTGGTGTACAGACCACCCGGCCCTGCGGGTCCTTTTCTCAATGGCTTGAAGGAAGTCATCGTTCCCCGTGCCTTGCATTTTTCCCATTATCTTCTTTCGGGTGACCTCAATATTCACCGTTATCAGACTGATCTGGCTCATACCCAGTCTTTGCTGGATTTCTTAGATCTGGCCCAGCTCTCTCAATGGGTTAAGCACCCAACCCATAGTGGTGGACATATTCTAGATCCCATCTGCTCCAACTTTCCCATCCACATGGAGAGTCCTCTTCCTGTTTCCTGGTCAGATCATTTTTTCTCCTGCTTCACGTGGCTTTTGGGAGGTGAGGCGGTTGAGGGTCAGGTCAATGCGCGGCCTGCCACTGCTAAAATCAATCCGGTTGCTTTCTCCACTCTCCTAGAGACTTCAAAATCTGTTCTCCCGGCTGATTTGAGCGGGGCATTGGCCTGTTTTACTGGTTGGATAGAGCAGGCTGTGGATACTATTCCCCCCCCTCTTGTCGCCATCGCGTGAGGGCTACCCCCTCTAAACCTTGCTTCTCGACTGAACCTAGACTGCTCAAACAACAATGTAAAAAGCTGGAACGCAGTTGGCGTGCTGATTTCTGCGCTTCGGCAAAAAAAGCCCTCAGAGAAGCTCAGAAGGTGTACTACCAGGCCATTAGAAAGGCCAAAAGTCTTTATTACGCTGACCGGATTGAGTCGGCCCATAATAATTCAAGCAAAATCTTCTCTATCGTTCAGTGCTTCATGGCCCCTAAGGCTATGGTGTCTAAACGTCCGACTTCTGCCACTTGGTGTGAAACACTTTCTAATTTTTTTATTGATAAAATACGGACCATACAAGGGTCATTTGTTGGTCAGAACCAGGATGTGGACTTGGCCCCTAGCGCTGGCCCTACGCTTTCTGCCTTTGCCTCTTTCGACCCATCGGAAACCCTGAGAATTTTGAAATCCATGAAATCGGGGTCACCGGTGGATCCTTGTACAGCTAGACCTCTGGCCTCTACCGCTGAGGTAGTGAATAATGAGGTTAACGTGCTTATTAACCTCTCCCTTCAAGAGGCAGTTGTTCCCTCAGAGTGGAAAGAAGCCAAAATCCTCCCATTGCTGAAAAAACCCTCATTGGACCCGGGAGTTCCAGGGAATTATCGTCCTATCTCTCTACTTCCCTGCCTCGCAAAAATCTGTGAAAAAGCTGTTAATAAACAGCTTACTGATTTTGTCGAAGGCTTCAGTCTCTTGCATCCTGCCCAGTCGGGCTTCACAGCTGCCTACAGTACCGAATCTGCCTTGTTAGAGGTCTCGGAAGCTATTCGCGATTGTTTAGACTCGGGAGGGAGGGCAGCCCTCATAATGTTGGACCTGTCGGCAGCATTCGACACTGTCCCTCATGCTCTGCTCTGGACTCGGCTTGCTAATATTGGTGTCACCGGTAGAGCCCTGAAGTGGCAGGAGTCTTTTTTAGAGGGACGATCTCAACAGGTCTGGCTGCCGCCGTTTTCATCTCTTCCGCAGCCAGTTACCACGGGTGTTCCACAGGGGTCCTCTTTGAGTCCCCTGCTATTTAATATTTATGTCACCCCTCTGGTTCTTTTGGCAGAGGCGTGGGGCGCAAAGGTTGTGGCATATGCCGACGACACCCAGTTTTTGTTTACCTGGAGTAAATCGGATTTTTCCACCACAAAGGTGCAGGACTGCCTGATAGCTGTTTTTCATTGGCTTATGGCGGCTCAACTTAAATGCAATGAGGAAAAGACCGAGATCCTTCTTTACGGTAACTTTCCCCCTCGTTTCCGGGAATCCCTCTGGCCTTCTGATTTTCCCCTACCCCTGTGCTCAGGACTCCCAGCAAACAATCTAGGGGTCTGGTTCGATGAGCAGCTGTCTTTTTCATCCCAGATTAAAAGACTCATGGGGAGCTGCTTTGGGATTCTTAAGTCCCTTAAGAAGTTTCTTCCTCTGCTGCCAAGACCAGCGAAGGGATCAGTGGCGTGGGCGCTGCTCCTCTCCCGGGTGGATTATGCCAATGGGCTGTATCTGGGCCTCCCTGAATATATTTTTAAAAAACTGCAGGTAGTCCAGAATGCAGCAGCCCGTTTGGTTCTGAACATCCCGTTGAGGTCAAGCATGGCCCATCATCTACGCACGCTTCATTGGCTCCCGGTAAGGAAGCGCGTGGAGTTTAAGGCTTTGGTGACAACCCATCGCGCCTTATATGCTGGTGGTCTGCCATATCTCAGGAAACGTTTTGCTTTTTATGTGCCAACCTGGCTTCTAAGATCATCTTCTCTGCTGCTTGCAAGGATTCCTCGGGTGCGCCTTCAGAGAATGGGGGGCAGATCCTTTGCTCTTAAGGCAGCGTTGGCTTGGAACTCACTCCCTGTCTCTCTACGGGGCATCAAAGAGATTAATCAGTTTAAAAAGCAGCTTAAAACCTTCCTATATTAACTCCTCTCCTCTTCTGGATCCTCACAGGCTCGCGCCGGGACACTCCCAGGAGTAGCTGTGCGCGCTACAAAAACCCATTAACATAACATAACATAACATAAGTAAGTGAAAGGATAGCTGATGGGTGAAAGGGTAAATGGTTGGATGACTGAGTGAATGGATGGATGGGTGGAAGAGTGGATGAATGATTGAAAGGATGGCTTGGGTGAAAGGGTAAATGGTTGGATGGATGAGTGAATGGATGGATGGGTGGAAGAGTGGATGGATGAGTGAAATGATGGATTGGGTGAAAAGGGTGGGTGGATGGATGATGGATGGATGAGTGAAAGGGTGAAGGGATGGATGAGTGAAATGATGGAAGAAAGGATAGATGATGGATAGGTTTGCAAATAGTTGAAAAGGTTTGGATATGGATGGGCACACAGATGGAAAGAGAGAATGAATGGTGAAAGACTGAATGATGTATGAAAGAATTAATAGATGACAGAATGTATATTTGAAATGGTGGATATCAGGCGTTTGATGGAAGGATGAATGGCTAGATCCTTGGACAAGAGAGCTCTTCTGGGAAAGGTTGTGATGACTTACTTTGCTTTCTTGGTGCTGTAAGATCTTTAGTTCAAAGTGGGAGGTATTTACATTTTTTGGCTACTCCCTTGCCTATGTATTACTATTCTGTATTTGCTGTGTGCTTATGTGTGGGATCTATACATCATTTATACGACATTTTGAGTGACATCCAATTGCTAGTTGAATGTTACCCTAGTAATTGTTAATGTTTGCATGTTTTGTTTTAGGTGTAAGGATTTAGGGAGAGCCTCGTATTGCCATGAGCTGTGCGTGAGATGTATATTCTGTTTGTAGCAGGAGGCAAAGTGTCAAAAATAAACTATGTATTAGCGTATCAACAGTGCATTCTTTAAGAGACCTGCAGGGAAAAGCACGTTTGTGACTTCCGTCAACTTGTGCAACCCTCTGCGAAGCCCCCATAAGCAAAGTCAAATTCCATATTTTAAGTTCCACTTGCTGAAACACCCATAATGCATTCCCTATAGTGGGTTCATCACAGCAATCCTCCCTTTAGCCCACCTATGCGTGCCGTTTTACATCTCACAATGGCACTCAAATATGAAATGCTAGTAACAAAGTCCATCGGAGCAGATCTTCCCGACCACTTCTCTCACCAAAGATGCCTGCTCAGGACCATGAGTTGTAAACAAAATATCAGAGTGGACCACCCAGTGCAGTAACCATATAAATAGATTATTATCATATGAAATGCCACAAAAAGACCTGCACAGTTGCTCAAAGCTGCACGCATACCGAAACCGTGAACGATTGACTCAACCTAATATGAAACTTATTTTGACTTGTACTTATGTGAGTGTTTACTCACTTTTTAAACTATTGCGCAACTTCCTTTGATGTGTCTGTAAAACGTACCTTTTGTCCCGAAGTTTTGTCCTGAATTTTCACCTTCTGTCCTGAATTTTTGTCTTTAATTATGACCCTCTGTCCTGAATTTTTACACTTACTGTTTCGAATTTGCACCCATGCCAGTTGCTCACCCTACCACCCGGTCTTCTACGTCTATGGCCATCACCAGCTCAGGGATCCCTCCAGGCCCAAGTTCACCACCGCAGGTGCACCCTGAAGGACTGGCTAAACGAGCACCGCAAAACCCAGTAATGGCGAGGAGATCTTGCTCTGTAAATATGTAATACATATATTTGTCCAACCATAATCGCGTCAACTTTTCTTAAAATGTAATCTTGAGTGAATTTGCAACTTGTATATATGTAACTCTAAACACTAGTATCTGTAGTAGACGCATTTACTTACTACCATTCTTATGTAAGTTTAGAGTTTATCTGTTTTGTAGCTTTTATTTAACTCATATACTCTGAAGTCCTTATGTAATGTAACTGTTTCGATTGTAAAGCGCTCTGCCACATTCGGGTAAAGTTCACGCTATATAAAAACGCACATATAAATAAATAGCGCATTCCTAGCGACGTATAACTTACGTCATCATCCTGCACCCCTTCCACTCTACAGTGCTCTGCCTACAGCTGCCAACGACCTCCCTTGTTCCATGCAGCCCCTCTTCTAGAACCTGGACTGTCCAGGCGCTACCTGATTGCTTTTTCGATTCAAAGAATCAGGGTCACATCTCACTGGTAAGATAACTCAGTGGGTTACAGCTACTGTGAGTTCCAGGATATGTGGTAATTCACTGTAGTCCTCGAGAAAGACGTGATATATGAGTGAAAGTCGCCAACTGGCTATAATCTAATTCTTCAGTATGCTTAAACAATACAATCACGAATCTCAAAAACGAACTAAACAAAGATAACATCTCTTTTTTTCTCACACCTCTCCCCACATCTTTTTTCTCTTCACCCTATACTCCTGCAATCCTCTGTCAACACACCCCATTTCCCTCCTCTCTCTGTCCCTCCCTTCTCTTCCTTCCTCATTCTCTCTCCTTTCATCTTTCACCTTCTATCTTCTCTTCCTCCTGAAGTCCTCCCACCTGCCAGCGTGCCCCCCCCATTCCTGCCTGACAAGGAGCTTCCCTGGACACGGCCTGTACAGCTGAAATGAGGATGGATGGCTAGATGGATGGCTGGATGGATGGCTGGATGCATAGATGGATGGATGAGCTCTCCAGGTCCCTTTATGATATTTGTATGTTTACCTTCCACATGCTGGTTACTCAATAACGAAAGTAGGGGCATATCAGCAACACCCGACGATAATTATCGCTCAGCGCTCTTAGCGTGAGGATAATTATTGCCGGGTAACGTGGATTTTTATCGCTGAGATAGCGTGCTATCAGCAACACTTATCTCCTCAGCGGTAAAAATCCTCACGCTAACTGCCTAACGTGAGATTATCGCTGGAAACCCAGCGATAATCTCACGCAATGTGGCGTTAGCTTGCTGATAGGGCCTCACAAACTTAGCCATGATATCCACCTTCCATAGGATATCATGGCTAAGTCAGTCCTGAAGCAGGCGTAAGGAAAGTAGCGATAACAGGGGTTATTGCTACTTTTCCTGACGCTATGCTTCATAGCGTGGGGCTTGATGATAGGAGAAATGTCGCTTAGCGACATTTCTCCTGTCATGTTAGGTCAGGAACGCCCACCCAAAGCTGGGCGTTAGGAATCCTAACGCTAAAGCAAGGTTTCACGCGTTAGCGTGGCCTTGCTAATTAGGCGATAAAATTATCGCTGCTTTTCGGCCGAAAACGGCCGCAAAAGCGGCGATAATTTTTTAGCGCCTGCTTGTAAATATGCCCCGTAATTGTTTGAGGATGACCTGTGTAAGGCGGCTGATTGGGTTACACCTTCACCCCAATGTATGAACAAGCCGAGCTTTACTTCACTGACTCACGCAGCTGTAGTGCATTCTTAAATGTACTGAATCTAATTCAGTTTTGGCTTAAATTTAATATTTAAACAGATTTTACCCACTGATCACACATCTCAACACCTAACTGTACAAACGCAACAAAACACCACACTCACATTAAAGAAACAGCATCAAGCACCATGCAGATGGTACCATGTCGGACACCAACATCACTTAACGCAAAGAGAATGACTCAAACCCCAACAAAATGACTCGAAGACATGGAATGCACAACTGAACCTACACCCATGACAAACCCAGTAGTTCAAAAGTGCACATTCGAAACATGGACACTACAATGGTTGTGCAGCCATCACAACACCAAGGCCCATGCAAGTATCAACCTATGGTTCCCTAACAGCACTGACTAGGGGAAAGGATGTGGCGTAATGGTCAGACCTGCTGACTTTGGAAACTGAGGAACGAGGTTCGAGTGTCAGTGTTGGCTGAACATCCTGTGATTCTGGGCAAATCACTTCTTCTGCCTAAAAATGAATGTGGCATTGTGGAAAGGAATTGATACTCATGTAAAGCAGTCAAATACCTTTGGGTCGAATTTGCAATATATAAAACCGCAAAAAAAGAAAGTGCAAAAAAACTACGCAGAATGCTTCAAGACACACATTATCATTTGAATGTAGGGTAAAATAAAATATGGTATTGACATGATTGTACTGTACCAAAACATTAATGCCCTGGTTACGAGATGGTTGAAATTTTCTGACCCTTGTGAAAACCCCTGAAAGATTAATTCTCTCTGCTCTTAAAGCTCTGTGTGCTTGCAGCCTGTCTCCAATACACATCTGGGGTGGGAGACAGAGACTTAAAATGTCTAAACTATATGTCAGGTTGACGTCCAAGGGTCTCTGTCACGCGCACATGTATAACTACTATACAGCACAAATATTGTCCCACCTTACACACTTTTTTCAGGTCAATGGCTGTACACCTGCAGGGGAAAAGACAGAGAAAGGCACTAATGGTAGCAAATTAGCTATGAACTATTTATTATAATGTGTCCAAGAGGTCACCTGAGAGAGACTCCCCAAAATGTACCTCAACCTGAATGGCAATAATTCACTGGTTTGGAGATGGTGTCAAACCTCAGTCTACTGAGGTAATGTGCATCCGTATTAATGCACCTCCTAATGCATCAAAATGTCAGAAACGTTGACAATTAGTTAAATGGCCCCACTCAATAATTGAGTTCTACATCAGTGGATAGTTAAAGGGTTTAATTACAAAGTTCAAAAACAAGGTAATACAGAGTAAATGTCATAAAGGCTTTCAGGGAGTAGGGTAATACAGACACATGCAAGTCTCAGGTGGACAGCAACATTGGGAGAGAAAGGGGCAGCATCCCTGGGAGAACAGGAAGGCTTCTTCAGAGTCCTCTGGCTCACCCCCAAAATCGAGGCTGTTCATTCATTATCTTCGCATATAAATCCAGTACTTGTAAATGTAAATCCAGTACTTGTATAGCACACGAATCACCCCCAAAGGGGTATCTCGGCGCTGGGGGCCATTGGGAAGATTAAGCGAGCTATTGCCCAGAGTCGCATGGTGCTGGGCAGACCCCTGCCGCTGGAGCCAGGGATTGAACCGTGATCCCCAGCGTCCAGCGTCAGTCGCCCTGGCCACGGCGCCACACCTCTTCCACGCATATGAAATTTATAGAACGCCGACTCAGTGTGGTGTGAGCCAATGTATCAACTCTTCAGCAAATCAGAGCACAATAAATTAAAGGTCGTATTGCCTTAATACCTAAATTCTATTCTGCTGCGTGAATAATTATTCTGCCCCTTCTATGCTAATGTCCTCCGGACATGCAGGAACAATCTAGATACATAAGCAACAACTTGTTCTATGAATGAATAGGGCACAGCGATCTAATGGAAGGCCACTGAAGAATAGTTTCCGTGTCTGAGCAAGGGAAAGTTCATAGAAGGCAACGTGAACAATGACAGGGAAAAAACACAATAATAATATATTTGACTTTGTGCTGCAGAAATGGCAGGCAGCGAGAACTGCAGTGGAGGGGAGAGAGACATGAGAGAAAAGGGTGACTTCCATTTTGGACAAGATGGAGTGCAGGCCCCTTAAGCAGGGTCAGAACCAGGGGCGTAACACAGGCCCCCGCAGCCCCCCGCAGTGCATGGGGGGCCCCGAGCTACAGGGGGCCCCCTCAGCACCAAACTCGGGCCCAAGAAGTCTGGATTAAATCTGAAGTGGGGCCCATTTGCGTACGTGGCAGGGGGGCCCCCTCAACGTTCGTTACGCCACTGGTTAGAACAACACACTTCTACACATCAAAGGGAATTTGTTTCAAATGCAACAGTGTTATATCAATGTATACCTGTGCAATCAAGTGTGAAAATACATTTTGCATGTTGTTAATGATTCACAAAAATATAAATCCACACAAACCTGACAACATATCAACTTGGAAAGCGATTCGTAACCTTGTATCTGTATGTGTCTACCTTCATGCTGAAGCCCCGATACGGTTGACACAAAACCATAGATTGTGGGAACACCCTTTTACCAGGCTAAATGTTTGAGATTAGGTGTTAACCAATTGCAGAGTGTACTGGGACCACAATACAATAAATTACCACTGCCACACACTGGCCCCAAGTCCACACTCATCCTCTTGTGGCTCCAGTGAATGCTTCATGCACTGGCTGTTATGCATGACACGTCTGACATAGAATGGGTGACACCACACTGAAGCTGGTGGTTTGCAACATCCTACACAGCAAAAAACTGTATAGTGAGAAAATGGAACAAACCCTTTAAGGGAAATGATGATCATGAAAGGTCATTAATCAGTGCATAATTTGGGCGGGTGGTTTCTGGTCCTCGGCACCTGCACTTTATTGTCGACATTGGCATTTAATTGTCGACACTGGCACTTATGACAGCTGCCACATGGTGGCCCTGTTTGTAAAAATTAGAGATGAGCAGAACAGCATTTATTTATTAATTCAGTATGCATTAAAAACAACTAATACCTGCGGCCGAAGCTATTTTTCCAGCTTTCAGGGCCTGGACGTGGCTGAATTGTCGCTCTTGTAGTGTGCTGGTTAGATGTAGTTGTGTAGGTACTGTCTGTCATGAACTGTTAGAGGGAATTGCATTTCTTTGCACTCGTACCTTCATGGATTAACTGCTTAGATCATCACATCTCCGCTGTCTGCTTTATTGACTCTTTTTCCAAAAGCTCAATGTGCCTTTGGCTTTGTCTACGAACTTTTCTCCGATTGTGCCTTTTTCACAGTCTTTATAACATGACGACTCCTTTTGTATTCTTTGGTATTGTTCCAATGCTGATGATGCTAGCTTCATGCATTTTGCTGCTGCTCGTGGTTCACTGCTTCATGAATCACTATAGTCGAAATAAACATTTTGAACTTATTTAGTGACTCTAATTATTCTTATTGTGGACAAGTACGAGAGGGCGAAAGATTGTCTTGTTCTGTCCTGCCTCGGTGGTAGTCCGGGGGGAGGGTGGTCCTGGGGTGGGGTTGGTCCGGGGGTGGAGGTGGTTGGTGTTGTGGCCCTCTTGGGTCTCCGAGCTGCATGCTTAGTAGTTCTGTTGGTCTTCAGATGTGGCTCTGGGCTGGGCTCCCTTCTACTGCAGGTTTTCGTCCTACTTAAGACCAGAAAAAAGCAGGCCTTTTCGCCTGTTTTTGGGAACGCCTACTCTGCATACGATTAGCGTTAGTTGTCGCTGTCAGCCTTGGCGATGTTTGTAGCGGCAGCTATCGCAGGTAAACTGGCGAAGTCGGCTGTTAGGGCGGGCTTGTGAATAGGGCGATAAATCTATCGCCAATTTCGTGGCGGAAAAGTGCTGCTAAATCGGCGATGCGTCCTCGAGAATATGCCCCATACAGTGAAAAGATTTGCAATTTTTGCAACGAAGTAAGCAATTTGATTCTTTAATGTGATGTGAGCTGATGTATGTCTATTTACAAATGGTATACTTTCCTACCGTAGCTTTCACCCTCGCCCTCTGGGGGATAACCTAACCTACAGCCAATTTTTAAGTTTAAAACAGAACTGCAGCAAGTTGGGGGATTATAAAAAATAAGCGAAGGAGTTGGAACATAAGCTCGTGAAGAGAGATTACCCTATCAGAACAATGAAGAAATGTCAGAAAAGAGCTCGGAATCAGCCGAGAGAAAGCCTGCTGGAAATCATCCCACGCGAAGAACCTGAGGACCTGTTGACCTGTGTTACCACATACAGCACATCATCCAACACTGAGAAGAAGATCATTAACAAGAACTGGAGGATCCTTCCGTCAAATACACTGAAATGGCCAAAACCAAGGTTTGCTAACAAAAGGACCAGAAACATCAAGGACTTCCTAGTTCACACAAGACCAGGACCCGTCACGAAAAAGGAAACCATAACGTCGGCATGGAATCTGAGCCCTATAGAGGGGCATTATCCCTGCGGTTCCTGTTCCGTATGCAAACTGACCAGAGCAACCAAGAACCTACAACTCCTGCCTAACTTGAACTGAAAGTTACGCAACCACACGAACTGCAATACAACACATGTGGTTTACATGATCGTGTGCCCCTGTGAATTAAGATATATTGGGATGACGTGCTGCAAAATCAAGCAATGCATTATCGAACACAGGAGCAACGTGACCTGCAAAAAAGCAACCACGAAGATGAGTAAACACTTCATGGACAAGAATCACCTCTCTGAGGACCTTAACTGGGTAATCCTGGAGACCTTACAGACAAAAAACAACAACGCTGAACAAGCCGCCGGGTGTCTAGTTTTCAGAAATGTGTGGGTTTGGTAGGTTTCCCTAGATGGCCGCCGAGCATCGGGCCAAAAACCCAAGTGACCCCCTTGCAAAACCAGGTGGTTTTGCGATAGGCCATTTTGATGTCACCTTACTACGTTTTGGGCCCTTGCCTGCCGCGGGTACTTGGGCCTCCCACACAAGTGAGGCACCATTTTTAACGGGAGACCTGGGGGAACGCTGGGTGGTGGTAAATTTGTGTGAGCCCGGTGATGCCACAACTTTCCCACCCCAAAATGTGTGAAAAAAGTGATTTTTTCAGCTAAAATTGAGGTTTGCAGGGGATTCTGGGTAAGGAAACGTTGGGGGATCCACGCAAGCCATACCTCCCTGGAGGCCGCCGGGTGTCTAGTTTTCAGAAATGTATGGGTTTGGTAGGTTTCCCTAGATGGCCGCCGAGCACCGGGTCAAAAACCAAAGTGACCCCCCTTGCAAAACCAGGTGGTTTTGCGATAGGCCATTTTGATGTCGCCTCACTATGTTTTGGGCCCTTGCCTGCCGCGGGTACTTGGGCCTCCCACACAAGTGAGGCACCATTTTTAACGGGAGACCTGGGGGAACGCTGGGTGGTGGTAAATTTGTGTGAGCCCGGTGATGCCACAACTTTCCCACCCCAAAATGTGTGAAAAAAGTGATTTTTTCAGCTAAGATTGAGGTTTGCAGGGGATTCTGGGTAAGGAAACGTTGGGGGATCCACGCAAGCCATACCTCCCTGGAGGCCGCCGGGTGTCTAGTTTTCAGAAATGTATGGGTTTGGTAGGTTTCCCTAGATGGCCGCCGAGCACCGGGTCAAAAACCAAAGTGACCCCCCTTGCAAAACCAGGTGGTTTTGCGATAGGCCATTTTGATGTCACCTTACTACGTTTTGGGCCCTTGCCTGCCGCGGGTACTTGGGCCTCCCACACAAGTGAGGCACCATTTTTACCGGGAGACCTGGGGGAACGCTGGGTGGTGGTAAATTTGTGTGAGCCCGGTGATGCCACAACCTTCCCACCCCAAAATGTGTGAAAAAGTGATTTTTTCAGCTAAAATTGAGGTTTGCAGGGGATTCTGGGTAAGGAAACATTGGGGGATCCACGCAAGCCATACCTCCCTGGAAGCCGCCGGGTGTCTAGTTTTCAGAAATGCGTGGGTTTGGTAGGTTTCCCTAGATGGCCGCTGAGCACCGGGCCAAAAACCAAAGTGACCCCCCTTGCAAAACCAGATTAACTATTGTTCCTACAGCGTGAGAATTTTGGAGTAAAATTGCAAAGAAAATGTGGCAGACATTTTGAGGTTTGGAGGACATTGGGGATAAAAAAAACTTTTTGAATTCACAAGAGAGACATCACCATGAACTCCCATGGGTTTTCGACAATATCTACAGTGGGTGGGTTAATCTTACATGGAAAGTGTACCTTGGCAGAGAAACTAAAGACAAAGGGGCAGATTTATGTTGCACTAGCGGCACTTTTGCACCGCCGTTGCGTCACTTTTGTGACGCAGCAGCGGCGCAAATCCTGCGCCATGGTGCGGGGCATTTACAAACGTGACGCATCTCCCAGATGCGTCACGTTGTAAAGCCCTGCGCCACATGTAGGCGTTCCAGGGCAGGTGGGGGCGTTCCGGCGCAGGAACGCCTCCTTAAAGTGGCTGAGTGAAATCTACAAGATTTCACTCAGTCACTTTTAGGCCCATGCTGCGTCAAAAACCTGCGCCTGCTTGAAGCAGGCGTAAGGATTGACGCAGCATTGTACAGATAGGGCCCCCCAGATCATTGCTGGAGCTGCGTCGCGCTTGCGACGCAACTCCAGCAATGCGCCACTTTTCGGCACAGATGCGTCACGCATCTGTGCCGTTTTTGCCCCATGGTGCGCCGCATTATAAATGCGGCGCATCCATGGTGGCGCAGCTGTGGCGCATAATAACTGGCGCATCCCTGCTGATATGCAGGGATGCGCCAGTCGTCATAAATCTGCCCCAAAGATTGCTGCACAACCATCTATTCCTCAAACACACACACATACTGGTTGGATTTGGCACGAGGGCGAGTCATGGTTCAGTGTATTAAATTTTATTAACTAGAGATTTCACAAAAATGAAATGCACTGTCAATAATTAAATTCACAAAAAACCAAACCAATGACTCGCAGCTCGTGAGCTGTAAAGCCACGTCAAGGCACCAACCACTTTACAGGCCATTCACACACCTTTCATACGTGATACAAACAAGACCATTCGCACCGCCAGGTACAAAAGCAACACAGTACAAAATTCACCAAAAAGGGACAAGGTACACTCTGCTTCAGAAAGACAAATATTACTGCACAGCCATCTAATCCGCAAGCACAAACACATACTGGTTGGATTTGGCACGAGGGTGAGTGATGGTTCAGTAGATACAATTGTATTAGCAAGTGATTTCACAAAACATGAAATGCACTGGTAATACCTGAAAGGGCGAGAAACTGAACCATTGACTCACAGCTCGTGAGCTGTAAAGCCACGACAAGGAACCAACCTCTTTACAGGCCATTCATACACCTTTCATACGCGTGAGACATACAAAACCATTCACACCGCCAGTCGCGGGCCCATCACATAACAAAACTCACACCAGCACACAGCGCCATTCAAGGGCCCATCACTTTCACACGCCCACAATCCAGACACAGCAACTACACATGCTGATGGATTGCGTGGAGTGGCACTCAGCTAGCAGTGTGTGTACTGACCAGCAGAAAGTCACTACTCACACACAGCCAGCCGAGCTCCAGTCCACACACACCGCTATCAGAGCACCAGTCCACACACACCGCTAGCAGAGCACCAGTCCACACACACCGCTAGCCAAGCGCCAGTCCAGTCACACCGCCAGCCAATCGCCAGTCCAGGCACACCGCCAGCCAATCGCCAGTCCAGGCACCCCGGCAGCCAATCGCCAATCCACGCACACCGCCAGCCAAGCTCCAGTCCACGCACACCGCCAGCCAAGCACCAGTCCGCACACACCACCAGTCCACGCACTACGCCAGCCAAGTACCAGTCCACGCACACCACCAGCCAAGCACCATTCCACGCATACCGCCTGCCAAGCTCCAGTCCACGCACACCACCAGCCAAGCTCCAGTCCCCGGACACCACCAGCCAAGCACCAGTCCGCACACACCACCAGTCCACGCACACCGCCAGCCAAGTACCAGTCCATGCACACCGCCAGCCAAGCACCATTCCACGCACACCACCAACCAAGTGCCAGTCCACACACACCAACAGCCAAGCGCAAGCCTACACACACCACCATCACATTTAGGATTTTTTTCGAAAAAAATAAAAACACAAACAAATCGCAAATAGATACAAATCTTCTAACAGAAAATCAGCAACTAAATACATTGCACTAACACCAACCTTGAAACAGAATCAAATTATCCAAAGAATACAGACCAGGCAGTTCACTTTACCACTCATGAATGCTCCCAATAATTCTTTCGCGTGTGGTACGCTCTAAAACAAGCAGGGAGACACAGTGCAGGATGAGAAGGACAGTCGGGGCAGTACATACGACTCTCCTTCCGCGTACCTCTTCGCCAACAGACTCTACATCTCCTACTGGGAAAATCTTTTGAGGGTGTGGGAGGAATGTGATCTGGAAAGTGGCGATCTTTCAATCTAGCAACATCCTCCACCACTCCAACTCTAGGAACACTTGCCTGTTCCACTACAACAAGGCTGCCTATTACAGACTCCTGAAACTTAGCAAAAGTCATCTTTGACTCAGGGCAAGAATCCTGGAACACAACAAAAGCATTAAACATTGCCAAGTGGAAAATATGGATAGCCAACTTCTTGTGCCAAATGTAAGCCTTACGAAGAGCAGTGTAAGGTTCCAACCTCTGATCTACTCTGTCAACACCACCCATGTGCCTATTATAGTCTAAAATGCACACAGGTTTGCGCGCTTCAGCGACCTGACCCCAAACAGTCACAGGTGCAGTGCTTTCATCATGGATGGTAGTCAGCATGTAGACATCTCTCCTGTCTGAAAACTTCACAGCAAGAAGCTCCTGGCATCGCAACGCACTGCACTGTCCCCGCACAAGCTTTTGATAAACAAGTTCTTTCGGGAAACCTTTACGGTTAGAGCGGATTGTGCCACAAGCAACAGTGTCCACTTTGGCCAATTCCCCGAACAACCGCACACCAGTGTAGAAGTTATCTACATACAAATGGTGGCCTTTGTTAAAAAATCCTCTACCAAGTTCCCAAACAATTTTCTCAGTCACTCCAAAAGTGGACGGACAACCAGGGAGGTTAATCCTAGATTCCTTACCGGTGTACACCCTGAAATTAGAGACATATCCAGTCCTACTGTCACACAGCATTTACAGCTTTATTCCATAGCGTGCTCTCTTACTAGGAATGTATTGCCTAAAAACCAAGCGGCCCTTGAACAACACCAAAGACTCATCCTCTGCAATTTCTTTCCCAGGGACATAAATCTCAGAAAATCGATCAACAAAGTGATCAAGGACAGGCCTAATCTTAAAAAGACGGTCACACTCAGGATGATCTCGTGGCAACGCTAAACCATTATCAACAAAATGCATCATCCGAAGCAGAAGCAAATACCTGTCATGACTCATGACTGCCGTAAAAATAGATGTTGCCATCAAGGGACTGCTAGACCAATATGAAGACATTGATGGCTTCCTTAGCAATCCCATCAAAAAAGTTAAACCCAAGAACTTCTTCATCTCTTCAACATTTGTGGAAGTCCACCGGGTATCTCTAGAGTATGGCTTAAGACTGGCACTGTTGTCCCTCAAAAACTGTTCGGCATACAAATTAGTCTGCTCAACAATCTCTGCCAGAAACACATCGTCCATAAACAACTGAAAAAAATTTACCGGCAAAAAGTTTTCACTCTAGACCCTGGAACACCAGTAAACTCTGGCAATGCCGGCTGCACCATGCCAGGGGCAACCCAGAGGTCATCACTTTCAAAGGGAAGCCTTGCAGCCCCAGCCTGCAGCCCAGATGCCTCTTGCCGCACTACACCAACGGGAAGCCTTGCAGCCCCAGGCTGCAGCCCAGATGCCTCTTGCCGCACTATCGGCACATCAGTCTCCTCCTCTAACACAGGCACTTCATCCGCTTTAAGAGTATCTTCATCATCCGATGACTCCATACGGAGAGAAAACTCACTGCCAGAATCGTCCCCTGCCTCCTCTCCCTCAGATGCAGAGTCAGTCTCTGAACCATGGTCAGAGGAAGACTCAAACAGCAAACCAACAACCTGCTGAGCAGTAATCCTGCGGCTAGCCATTATACTTACTAAGATAGAAGACTGCACAAACAAGTCAATCAATCAATCAATCAATCAATCAATCAAGCATTTATATAGTGCACTACTCACCCAGAGGGTCTCAAGGCGCTGGGGGAGGGGGGTCCGCTACTGCTCGAACAGCCAGGTCTTGAGCTGCTTCCTGAAGGCGAGGTGGTCCTGGGTCAGGCGGAGGTGGGTCGGCAGGGAGTTCCATGTCTTAGCGGCGAGGTAGGAGAAGGACCGTCCCCCTGTGGTGGCTCTTCGGATGCGGGGGACGGCGGCAAGGGCATGGCCGGTCGATCGAAGCTGGCGTTTGGGTGCGTAGAAGTTGAGGCGGCTGTTGAGGTATCCTGGGCCTTGGTTGTGTAGGGCTTTGTGTGCGTGGGTGAGGAGTCGGAAGGTGATCCTCTTGTTGACCGGGAGCCAGTGCAGGTCTCTCAGGTGTCCGGAGATGTGGCCGTGACGGGGGATGTCCAGGATGAGTTGTGCTGAGGCGTTCTGGATCCGCTGGAGTCTCTTCTGGAGTTTGGCGTGGTTCCGGCGTAGAGGGAGTTGCCGTAGTCCAGACGGCTGGTGACGAGGGCCTGGGTGACCGTCTTCCTGGTCTCGGTGGGGATCCACCGGAAGATCTTACGTAGCATGCGCAGGATGTTGAAGCACGACGAGGAGACGGCGTTGACTTGTCTGGTCATGGAGAGGGAGGAGTCCAGGATGAAGCCCAGGTTGCGTGTGTGGTCTGTTGGTTTGGGTGCGCTGCCTAGGGCGGGGGGCCACCACGAGTTGTCCCAGGTGGAGGGTGAGGATCCCAGGATGAGGACTTCCGTCTTGTCCGAGTTCAGTTTCAGGCGGCTGTTCTTCATCCATTCGGCTACCTCTTTCATCCCTTCGTGAAGGTTGGCTCTGGCGGTGGCGGGGTCGTTGGTGAGGGAGAGAATCAGCTGGGTGTCGTCGGCGTAGGAGATGATGTTGAGGTTGTGCTGGCGTGCAATGTCTGCGAGAGGGCTCATGTAGACGTTGAAGAGGGTTGGACTGAGCGAGGAGCCTTGAGGAACGCCGCAGATGACTTCGGTGGCTTCAGATCTGAACGGGGGGAGGTGGACTCTCTGTGTCCTTCCTGTGAGGAAGGAGGTGATCCACTCCAATGCCTTTTCCTGGATTCCGACGTTGCTGAGACGCTGCACTAGTGTACGGTGGCAGACAGTGTCGAAGGCCGCAGAGAGGTCTAGGAGGATGAGGGCTGCTGTTTCTCCGTTGTCAAGCAGTGCTCGGATGTCATCGGTGGCTGCGATCAGGGCGGTCTCGGTGCTGTGGTTGGCCCGGAAGCCAGACTGCGAGAGGTCGAGGGAACCGTTCATCTCGAGGAAGGCGGCCAGCTGTTTGTTGACGGTCTTCTCGATGACTTTTGCAGGAAACGGGAGCAGTGAGATGGGGCGGTAGTTCTTGAGGTCGGTGGGGTCGGCTGATGGCTTCTTTAGTAGAGCTGTGAGTTCGGCGTGCTTCCAGCTCTCCGGGAAGGTGGCGGTGTCGAAGGAGGAGTTGATGATGTCCCGCAGGTGGGGTGCGATGACAGCGTCGGCCTTGTTGAAGACGTGGTGAGGGCAGGGGTCGGTAGGAGATCCGGAGTGGATGGAGTTCATCGTGCGGGCGGTGTCTTCAGTGCTGATCGGGGTCCAGGCACGGAGGGTGGTGGTGGGGGGCGGTGGTTCGATCGTGGCGTGTATCGGTTGAGTGCTGAAGCTGTTGTGTATGTCAGCGATCTTGTTGTGGAAGTAGGAGGCGAGGGAGTTGCAGAGGTCTTGCGAAGGGGTGATGTCGTTGTTTCCGGCGTTGGGGTTGGAGAGCTCTTTGACGATGGTGAAGAGTTCCTTGCTGTTGTGTGCGTTGTTGTCCAGTCGTTCCTTGAATGCGGTTTTCTTGGTGACGTGGATGAGTTGGTGGTGTTTTCGGGTGGCGAGCTTGAGGGTGGTCATGTTGTCTGGTGTCGGGTCTCTGCGCCATGTTCTCTCGAGGGCTTGGCAGTTCTTCTTGGAGCTCTTGAGTTCGTCGGTGAACCATGGGGCTTTCTTGCTAGCGGGTCTGCTAGGCGGGGTCTTCAGAGGGGCGAGGTCGTCTGCGCAGTTGCTGATCTACTTCGCGAGGTTGATGGCCGCCTGGCTTGGGTTCATTGCGCTGGTGGGAGGGTTCATGCTCAGGGAGGTCGCGAGTTGGTCGGCTGTGATCTTGTTCCAGCTTCTGCGTGCAACCTGTTGCTGGAGGTGGTGGACCGTGGTCCTTCTGAAGCTGAAGTGGACGCAGCTGTGGTCCGTCCAGTGGAGTCCGGTGGCGTGGCTGAAGGCGATGTCCTTGCTGGATGAGAAGACGGGGTCGAGTGTGTGTCCGGCGTAGTGGGTGGGGGTGGTGGTGACCAGCTGCTTGAGTCCCAGGTTTGCGAGGTTGTCCAGCAGGGTGGTGGTGTTGCGGTCGTTGTTGTTCTCCAGGTGGAAGTTGAGGTCCCCGAGGAGGATGTAGTCAGCGGAGGGGAGGGCGTGCGGGCTGATGAAGTCGGCGATGTCTTCGCTGAATTGTGTACGTGGTCCCGGGGTCTGTAGATGAGGGTGCCTCTGAGGGTGGTCTTGGGGTTGATGTGGACCTGGAAGTGCAGGTGCTCGGCGGGTGCGAGGGTGTCATCGGTGTTGGTCGTGATGCGGATGGTGTTCCTGTGGACGATGGCGATGCCTCCTCCGGTCTGGTTGATGCGGTCCCTTCGGATGACCTTGTAGCCGTCTGGGATGGCGATGGCGATGTCGGGCGCTGAAGAGGCGTTCATCCAGGTTTCCGTGAGGAAGGCGACGTCTGGTGAGGTTGTGTCGAGCAGGTTCCAGAGCTCGATGGCGTGTCTGTGGATGGAGCGGGTGTTGAGCAGGATGCATTTCAGGTGGCTGCTGCTGTTGCTTGTCTTGGTCGGTGCTGGAGTAGTGCAGGTCCGGTTGCAGGTGAAATTGCAGGAGTGGCAGCAGAAGGGTCCGTGTGTGCGTCTCGGGGTGGCTTGGTAGCATCCCGGGATTCGGCCGTCGTTGAGGGTGGCGGTATCGTACGTCCGGCGGGTGGGCTGGGGTCTGCGGGGGCCAGGGATCCTGGTGCTAGGCGCGGGCCGGCCGCGGACGGGCGCAGACGGGCTTACCTTTGGCGCACCTTTGGTGCTCAATCGGCGCGCCCGCTGCGCGGCAACGCTGCGCGTGCGCACGGTCGCCATTTATGGCGAAGTGCAGGGAGGGAGGAGCAGCTGGGAGGCGGGAGCGGGGAGGAAGGGGGCGTGTCCACACTCCCGGCGGCGGGAAGCGGGAAGCGGGGAGCGGGGTGGGTGGGCGCAGGGGACAGCAGCACAGGGGGGGGCAACAGTACTGGCACAGGAAACAAGTAATATTACTAAAATACAGCACAACAACCTGAACGAAGCAACAGAAAGGCAGGGATGTGGGAGCTGCGAGTGGCGGCGGGGGGGCGTGGCCCGAGGGCGGGAGGGCTCAGGAAGGCTGAGGGCAGTGGCAGGCAGGCAGGGGGGGCACACGCGACAGCTGGTGGCCGTGCGGCGCGGGGGTGTCCTAAGAATAGGTCAACAACAACCAACAATGTGCAAACCAAGTAAGTAAAGAAATGTGTACCTTTATCACAAAGATCAATGTACTCAAAAACTATACAATTCAATTACAAGAGACAGCTGCACTCACCAGAAACCAACTCTGCAGTGCCACAGCAAAAACCAACGATATCAAACTAGAAAGAAGAAAAAAAAACAAAATACTCACAAGACAACAAAATACACATCGAGCACCAATGCAAAAAGATTTTGACACTCAAAAAACAAACATACTGCTATTATTACACCATTTGCAAAAAAAATTCATGCAGAGAAATCAAACACATTTACATTGTACAAAAAAAAAGTCTCTTACCAAACTACACAAACAGCAGAACCACCAGTAACAACACGGCAAACTGAAAAGAGCAAAAGCTTTCACCTAGAACAAAAAAGTAAAAAAAAAAAACATTACTTTTGCAATTCACAAAAAATATAACAAACATTATAACTTGCTATGTTACTACCCAAATGGTCAATCGGGTTGTGTGCCAGGTGGGGCAGAAAACAGCAGGAAAAAAAAAAGGCTACTCTGTCCCGGGGCGGGTGGGCCAAATACATATTATAAAAATTGCCCCCTGGAAGCGACACTTGCCAAAGGGGTCACTTCCATTTTTATTTACACTAATTCCCTGGTGTCTAGTGGGCGTTTCTGCCCCCCCCCCTGGGGCCAGAAACGGACCGAAAGTCGACCGATCTGCCCCCAGGGGGGGCAGAAAAGTCTTCCAGAAAATTATGCCCCCAAGGAAGCGACCCTTGCCCAAGGGCTCGCTCCCTAAATGAATAACAAGACATCCCTGGTGTCTAGTGGGCTTTTCTGCCCCCCCTGGGGGCAGAAAGGGACCAAAAGTGGACCGATCTGCCCCCAGGGGGGGCAGAAAAGTCTGAGCAATAATGATTCCCCCTGGGAAGCGACCCTTGCCCAAGGGGTCGCTTCCCAAATCAATAACACGACATCCCTGGTGTCTAGTGGGCTTTTCTGCCCCCCCTGGGGGCAGAAACGGACCGAAAGTGGACCGATCTGCCCCCAGGGGGGGCAGAAAAGTCTGAGCACTAATGATTCCCCCTGGTAAGCGACCTTTGCCCAAGGGGTCGCTTCCCAAATCAATAACATGACATCCCTGGTGTCTAGTGGGAAACGGACCGAAAGTGGACTGATCTGCCCCCAGGGGGGGCAGAAAAGTCTGAGCAATAATGATTCCCCCAGGGAAGCGACCCTTGCCCAAGGGGTTGCTTACCAACTGACGAAATGGACATCCCTGGTGTCTAGTGGGGCATCCCTGCTCCACGATCGCGACGCTGTGCGCAATCGTGGGACAGGAATGCCCAGCATTGAGACATCAGGGGAGAGGAAATACTCTTTCCTCCCCCCCGATGCCTCAAGGCCTGCGAATTCCCCCCCCCCCCCCCGCCACACCGCAGCAAAACACTTACCCTCCCCGTTGGACGCGCTGGAAGAAATGAATTCCAGCGCGTCCAACGCTTCCTGATGCCGTCGGCGTGCGCTGTGCGCGCTGACGTCATCAGGAAGCGTGGGGGGGCTCGGGGGTGGCAGCGGAAACTCTTCCGCTGCCATCCCCCTCTGTGGGGGCACGATCGATGCCCCAGGGGGGGAGCGCCAGCGCTTCCCCCAGGGGCTGTGCTCATGACGGAGCGGTTCTGTCATGAGCACAGCCCATCCGATGCTCATGACGGAACCGCTCCGTCATGAGCATCGAAGGAGTTAATAATGGACATCAATTTACCACAACATCAGTTGAAAAAATTCAGCCCATTATATATATATATATATATATATATATATATATATATATCCACAAGACGCTGGCTTTTCCCAAGCCACTTGTACGGCGGGCACACGGCAGGGGTAGCCACCCCCCAATATCACCAACAAATCCACTGCGTCTCACTTTCCCAATGTCAGGACGAAAGAAAGCACTGGAGCCGTGGCCACAAATCAAAGGTGTGTTTATTAAACACTAGGTCCGACGCGTTTCGGAGTTTACACGCACTCCTTTATCACGGCCCGTGATAAAGGAGTGCGTGTAAACTCCGAAACGCGTCGGACCTAGTGTTTAATAAACACACCTTTGATTTGTGGCCACGGCTCCAGTGCTTTCTTTCGTCCTGACATTGGGAAAGTGAGACGCAGTGGATTTGTTGGTGATATATATATATATGTATATTTTTTTTTTTACTATCTCTTCCTAGAGTGACAACCGGGTATGCCAACCAACCCAAACTGCAATAGTCCTTCTACTATTTCTACTCTTACAGAAGATGAAAAGCAGCTCTGAACGGGCCCGCGTCACGCGGGGCACCACATACAGAGCAAGAACAAGCAATGACCTTGTAGGAACCGGTAAGCCTCCACGAGGTGTTTTTACCGAGGCAGGATGCTGTTAGTAAACATTGACTAACCCGCTTCTTTCCCCACAGCATTTGGGTTCCCCATAGCTCTCCGGTATCCAGAGAAAGCCGCATACTAAAAGTTCAAAGGTAATGAGGCTCCGTTTCAGTATTACTTCAAGAGTTACTAAAGTCACTTCAATACCGAGTACCACAGGTTGCATTTCACATTACGTTTATCACGGCGACTCAACAACGGCGTCTTTGAGATAAAACACTTTGTCAACCACCGCAGCGATAGAGTGGGAGAATGGTTACTTATACAGAACTCAAGGGATGCCATAATCACAACCCCTGTGAGCACCGTACTGAGTTTTTATGACCGCATTCTAAGAATAGTTACTTACACATGACTAGGCATTGGGGCACGAACTTTCCAGCCTCACGAGACGCTTTACAACTTTTAATACAGACGAATGTGCCTGAATTAACCACTTGTTCCTCTACAGCACCACCGCTAAATATGCCCACTTTTCCCCCCGAACCCTATCTAGTTAGATTCACTTGATGCGCTAATAAGACGCTATCACATCTCAGCCTGAATTTGGAGTCTTGGAGATAATTTTCAATAATACTGTCTCAGCACTAACAACCTATCTTTCAAGCAGGTTTGAAATTAGGATGTGATTGTTTATACCCTTTTCCTTTCAGGTACAGATACTGCAGATCCGACCTCAGACTACAAGGGTGGTGAGTACACCCCCCACTATTAAGAGCCAAAATGCGCTCTTAAACACACTCCGGTCCTGACTAAAGCCTCTAGAGGATCCACGAGGCTGAAACATGTTGACCAACACCAGTGCGATAGACCAGTAACTGGGTCTATACATGCACAACTGCGTTTTTAATTTGCCGCATCACAACCTTTTTAATAAAATACATGTGAAAAGTGGTGCATGGATTTTTACTTCACCTAATCAGAGCACGAGCACGCCCTCTTTTTTCATTCCTGGCCACTACTGACAAACCAGTTGGTCTTCCTGCATGCGGAGGTCAGCATATTGACAAAGGAAAAGACCCTATGATCATGCTGTTACGGTACACTGAGGCGGAGAACCAAGATATACCGCCGTTTTGCCTGTGTACGTATATGAGGGTTTTTTAAGACGGTTCCCACACGAGCAAAGACCCGGGTTATACAGGACAAGTGGTCCATTCTTTACAAAAATGCCAGAGGACCAGAACTGACACTATGTACCTTAGCAGACCCCATTCAGGGGCCACAAGACAGGCAGGGCATTCCCTCCAAGGAGTTGAGTTTATTTACCCCTGATGTCCTAGTGCCCGTCTTGCTATGTCTCTGCAAGCTGGGTCAAGTACAACCCATTTTGCAGTTGACTCACAGGTTAGCGAGAATGCGCACTCACAGACTTCTCAGGGCTGTAGTGGGGGGTACTCGAGCTCAGCACTCAACAAACAAGCAACAGTACACAACAATATTAATGTCCAGTCCAGTGCTAGTCTTTACTATAAAGAAAATGCTTTGATCTCATTTGTACTAAAGACTAGACATTTCAAGAAATATACAGGCCAGTGATCTGAGTACTCTCTTGTAGGCTTTGAGCTCACCCTGCTTCCTCTTTGCTTCCTGTATTCCTTCTAGTTTGGGGTTCCCCATCTCGCTGGTACTCAGAGTGGCGCAAGTTAGATGCCTACAGTTCAATTGCACTCAGTATTTTGCAATATCCTACTATTTCTTGGGGAGTCATTATACTTTGAGTCCCTTAAGTGCTGTTCGGAACCCGTGCAGCCATCAGGTGCACATTGGCAGTATCCACGGGGAGCATGCATGTCTTTTTGTGAGTGTCAGAAACAGGTTCAGGAGCTGTTTGGCAGTGTACCAGTGCATAATTTGGGCCGGTGGTTTCAGGTGTTCGGCACAGCCACTTTCATTGTCAACACCGGCAATTATGACAGTCTGCTACAAGGTGGCGCTGTGTGGCGCTGTCTGGCTAATTCAGAGATCACCAAAACAACAGGTAATTAATACTTCAAAATACATTAAAATGGCTATTACCAACTGCCCAAGCCATTCTTAGAGCTTTGGGGGCCTGAAATAGTCCAAATTGTCACACTTGTAGGAGTGTGAAAGTTAGAAGCTGTGTAGCTACTATCATTGGCAGCATGGCAGAGGCAATGTGTGGTGCAAGTAGCATTGTGGTCTCCTGACAAAAGCCCTGGCAGCTATTGTTTTCACAAATTCAGCACTGCAGTGTACCCACCCAAGCGTTTCCGGCAGATATTGCAGCACCAGGCCAGGAGTAGGTTGGCACGGGCCTCAGCCTTGCCAGTCCTTCAACAATGCAGCTTCTGTCGAGTGGGCACGACCCGTGAGCTGGGCGGTCTGTGTGGATTGGTTATCCCTCAAGAGGGCCCTAGGTAGGTGCAGCCACATGTGGCACCATGGCAGTCAGGTAGATGCAGAAAATATCCGGCACCACAGCAGCCAGGCAGATAAAGCCCACATCGAGCCCATGGTGGCCGGGCAGATGCAGCGCACTGGGTGTCGGTGAGCTGGGAAGTGTAGGCCTTGTCTGTGTCTTGTACTCTGGCAGATGCAACCCCCATCTAGGCCCTTGGCAGTCTGGCTGATGGAGCACCCCTATGGGTCAACAAGGAGCACTGTCACTATTACAAGAAGTAGCCCATTGGCGACTGGACTTGGACTTCACAACAAGTGTATTTGGGAGCACATTCTAAGTTCAAAACTAACTGCCAACATACTTGACAAAACCAACAGGAGCACCATTTTTTGCTTTGAAACAAACTTCAAAAAAGACTTTAAAGTTTTCTCTGAACGAATACTTCTAAGAGACCTCAGTGCAGCCGAACCACCCTCCATAGAACAATGCTGACCATAAGAGTTAGTGTTACACAGAAGCACACTCCAGTGCACACAGCCTGGGAAGAAAGCAATAACCTTAACTGGCCTCATTCCCTGGGCCTCGCCCCCCTAAGGCTCCCTCTACCGCAGACAGAAATACTGGAGCATCCCTTGACCAAGAACTAACTAGAAACACAAAGAGATGATGGACGGAACACTGAACATTGTCAAACATTCACCCCAAGTACAGAGATCTGGGCCTAAAACCATCGCTTTTTTGATCACCGTCCATTCCAGTGTGGCCCCAACCACATGGAAATCAGTCTTGACCCTGTTCCTTATGGGAACAGTCCTGCCGGAACTGCCAGGCCAGGTCCTCCGTGGGCCTGAAACAAGCATCCTGGGACCTAACTCTCTCAACACATATTAACACTTAGCCATTAAAGTAGTAATCCATAAAACATAATCTTCCCCGTTCTCTAAATCACCAATCGTGAGTGACACCGACCCTTTGAATTCACTCCCATTTCCTATTTCAATTCCTGCTTTCTCCCACCTGTTGACTCTACTTATACCTTTCAGAATGCATGGTCTCTCATAATCAATTGTTTTTATCCAGCTATTCATCCAGCTACGCTCACTGTAACATGTGTACGGGAAACGTGTTACCACTTCCCATTAGTAATATACATCTTCCTCTATTCAAACTATTTCTACTAACCTATTGCTCTCAAAATACATGGAATCTCAAGACACAATCGCAATGCAGCTGACTTACAAAGAGAGTCCTACTCGCTGACAAGCACTGCAATGCCACATCAGGGATCTTAAGTGCTTTCCAAATACAATTCCAATTTCAGACTTAAAACAATATAGTTCACTCATTCACATATTGACTTATATAATGTTGAAATATATTTATGTGCTTTTATGATTTATCTATTAAATTGAATAAAGCTTGTTTCGAACTCTGATTAAATGCTGTATATTGTGGGCTTGTGTCAAAATCTCTCGGTAAATGTAAAGGGTTGTGAAACTCTGCAACTGCATTATTGGCTTTACAAGATCTCAGTCAATTAATTATTCAGTCAATCGCTCCACATTTGTAAAGTGAAACTCTGTGACTCCTAGGGGTATCTGGGTGCGATGTCTCCGTCTAAGAGCCAGGTCTTGAGTCTCTTTCTGAAGTCTGCTAGCGAGGGGGCCGTGTGGAGCTGTAAGGGGAGGTCATTCCCGGTCTTGACTATGATGTAGGAGAAACAGCGGCTGCTGCTGCGGATGGGGCGGATGCAGGGGTGTGACTGACTGCAAGGACAGAGGAGCGTAGGGGTCTAGCGGGTTGGTGGAAGTTCAGTCGATGGTTGAGGTAGGCAGATTAAGTCATGGCGGGCTTTGCAGGCGTGCCTGAGGATCTTGAACTGGCATCTTTTCTGGATGGGGAGTCAGTGGAGGTCTCTGAGGTGTGGGGCAATGAGGATTCATTTGGGGATGTCCAGGATGAGTCTGGCTGCGGCACTCTGTATAGTCTGGAGTCTTCTGAGGAGCTGGATGGAGATGCTGGCAAAGTGGGCATTGCATTGTCGAGGTGGCTGGACAAGAGGCGAGAGTGAATGTCTATCTGGTGTTAGTTGGGATCCATCTGAAGATTCTGCGGCGCATGCGAAGTGCGTGGAAGCAGGAGGAGGCAACTGCGTAAACTTGTCGTTTCATGGTCAGTTGGCCGTCAAAGGATGACGCTGAGGTTGCATGTGTGGTCGATCGCCGTGAGTCCAAGTTCTGCAGGCCACCAGCTGTGGTCTCATGGGGATGTGTTCTTCTCGAAGGTCATTACTTGTCGGAGTTGAGTTGGAGGCAGTTGTCTCATCCAATTTGGCTACGTTGTTCATGATCGGATCTCATTACATCCACAATGAAGCCGCTTTGTTGATTACCAATCAAGCAATTGATACTAAAATTCTCTGCGTGGTCCCCAAGTCGTTAAAAAGCAGATCTTGCAAATATATTTCAAACTACTCACACCATATTGCTGACCAGACTGCTATGCTTGTCTTTCAAATGCACCTTACAATGCTCCTGTTTATGTCCATACAATCTGCGAGTGGGTCATAGCAATATGTAGGCTACTCCCTTTGAAGTGCTCTTCCCAGAGCATCCCACACACTTTAGAAGACCGGCCTTTTCCACCAGGTATAATGACCTGACTTGTCGTCTATCGCTTTCCCTACACCCTGAACTTCCGGTACTCTGTAGCACGCATTGATTGGATTAGCACTAACACAACCAGATTTTTCACAGACTGGTTACTTTCCCCATAAGGAACAACTAGTCTCAAAACCTCCAACTATGCTCTTGCAGTAATACTTCCCCACAATCCACGATACATGTTACTTTTTTCTGTAGGTTTTACTCTGCACCTAGGAGCTCTTCTTGTTCCCATTCTGAAACACTATGGGCTACGTCAATGCCGTCCTGCTTTTCTGGCTCTCCTACATTTGGAGAACGAGTACACTGTTTTTAGAATAACATCTTTCCTAAAAAACGTTTTGAGTTTAAGGAAACAACAGTGTACCTAATTGTTTTTAATGATTTATGGATTTTTCTCTTTTCTTAAATTTTTTATTGCACGAAGGCTTTGTAAATTTAATATCTTTTAAACTTTTTATAAATGTAATTAAAAATGAAATTATGTCTGTATGGACTGCAAAATTGTTGTTAACTCTGTGATTTTATGATTGTTTGCTCATTCAATCGAATAAAGCCTTCTTTGAATTTGAATTTGAATAAGAATATGAGTAAGAATAAGAATAAGGATTTGAATAAAAATACGAATAAGAGTAAGAAAAAGAATAAGAGTAAGTATTAAAAAGAATAAGAATAAGAATATGGATTTAAGGGCGAAGGATTTAAGGGCGAAGGATTTAAGAGTGAAGGATCTAAGGGCGAAGGATTTAAGGGTGAATGATTTAAGGGCGAAGGATTTAAGGGTGAAGGTGAATGCACAGATTTTCCTAGGAAAGACTCCCGCCCCAGGGACTTTGCTCAGACGCCACTACCTGTCCATTATTTCTTAGCCTGCATTGAGGTCTCACTCGACTAAGGTTGTGGATACACTTTGTCAGCATCCTAAGCATAGCAATGACTTGTGCTCAGGTCATGATTTTAGCATGGAGCATCTCCTGCGGTCTTGTGCATTGTTGAGTTCAGTTAAAGAAAAAAGAGAGAGCAGACAAATTTGACGAGGAGGGACAGAGGGGCAGAGCTTCCCCATGGTATTTTGTCCCAACATGTACCGTTTGATGTAAGCTCTGTGCAGTCCTTAGTCCTCTGTAAGTATAAAACGTGAGAGTCATACAAAAGGGTCTTTTGCAAAGGGTAGAACAAAGTGCCCCCTATGGTGCAGATAAACAAAGCCATCCTCAGCTTCTTCCACCTGCTCGCACCTGACCCAGTAAAGATCCAATAAATCCATCTGGCGACGCGTCAACGTACGCGACGCATGACGACAGCTCCACCGTGGACCACTGGGCCCTCCAAGCCGTCCTCGCTAGGACTCGCCATCGACCCACTTCTACGTGCTCTGTTGCATGCGGTGTCACTTTACACCTGATGGCTGGAGCGCCTGGTGAGGGCACGGTCAGCACGTCAGCCTGTCCTGAATCAATCTGACCACATGCCAGGGTACAGACCAGAGCACAGCTGGAAAGACCCCTGGGGTGCAGAGCAAAGTGGAAATGTAATGTGCAAGTTAGAGGGAGTTTTCAGATCTTAAATCTGCAAACATTTCCTAGCTCACAAAAGCATGAATGCCCTGATACAAACCAATTTTGCAAATCACACAATCACAGGGTCTGTGACTGCAAAATGGCCTTTTCATAACTACCAAACCCACTTTGCTGTTCGGCATCAATGGCTTTAGAAACCCATTACGAGTCGCTGTGTGGGAGGGGTGTGGAAGGGTGTCCCTTCCAAATGGCAATTTGTTAAGGTATGTATCAATGTTATACAAACATATTCAGTTGGTAAATATTGAAATTTGACGAACACCTCAAAAGAGGTGATGACATAAAGTCTGTTAGGAAGCAGTAAGCGGTCCACGGGGCCACTGCCAACTCTCAAATAAACAAACACAAAAACACTTTACTTTTTAAATGAAGCTTCTTTTCCTTTAAGGAAAATGGTTTGCATTAAAAAAAGGTTTACATTATCCGATCACAGACATGGCGGTCTGCTGACGCCAGCAGGTCGCCATCTCAATGATGGTATTTCTTCATAGTGCGTTACAGTTTGTGACCTACCTCAGGAATATGGATGAGGTAGGTTGGATTGCAAACCCACTGCGATTCGGAATATATAGGGGCTTATTTACAAGCCCCTTGCGCCGCCGTTGCGTCACTTTTTCCCATTTTCAAAGTGACGCACCAGCGGCGCAAGGGGCTTGTAAATAAACCCCATAGTATGTAGTACTTGGTTGGTACGTAAAATTCCTTTCCATTTCCAAAAATTAAGTGGGCGGTTTGAGACTTTGTTTTGAGAATGGAAGTTTTGCTCATAAGGCTTTAAGGCCTCGAGTAAGAGTGTCCTGTTAATTAACGAACCATGGTATCACACTTAAAGGGATGCAATGTATAACACAATCATTAATTACAGTGAGCGATCAATACAAACACTGTGGAGCATATTTATTAGAAAGCGGTGGAGCGCAGATTAGCTCCATAATTGCTAACGCCCCGCTAAATCACTTTATAAACGCAGGGATATGCTGTATTTACAATAATACGATGCACCCCTGCGTATCTCCCTTCGTTGGCGCTAAATTCAGCTGCATAGCGCCAGCACAGGCCCCCTGGCACTGTATTGCAAGGGTGCCTGCATTAAGGGAATGATTGTTTATGTGCAGGAAGGTGTCCCTCCCTGCACATAAACAATCCGGAATGGCAAGTTGTAACTTCTATGTGTCCCTCATTGTGCATTGAGTAACCCCCTCAAGGAGTGTTGTACATGAAAAGGGAAGTTGAGTGTAAAATCTCACACCTACTTCTCACTCCGCCTAATTGTTGTCCCATTCATAATTGTAATCTACGCATCTCCTATATTTTACTTTCCTGCATAGATACAGCGTCATTTTCAGTTTTTTCATTGAAGGTAATTTCATTGTCATGTCAGGAGTTTTATAAAGCCCTACCGTGGCTCCTTGTAGGTATTTGGCTGCATTGTGGAGAGTCATTTTTAGTTGCAAAGCCACAGACTGAATTTCTATCCGCAGATTGTTGTGATATACATAATGAATGCAACACACACCACACACTTTGCCTTGCATCGCTTAAAAACCAGTATCTCAGTGATGGCCATTCAGTCGACCAGGGATAGATAAAAGGCAGAGCTGGCCTTACAGAGCTATGAATTTTTAAAATCGAGTGCGCTGAAGCAGGGCCAGCGCTAGGCATGGGCACTGTGGACAGCTGCCCTGGGCCACGTAGTCAGCCCTCCAACGTGGGGCCCGCACCAATGCGACAGTCAGACCACGGCACAAAAGGTGCCACCTGGAAAGTATGCCACCTTCAGAGGCCCCCTCCCCTGGCCTCTCTGCTATGGTGTAGCAAGGGGAACCCGAGAGGAGGGGGCCTCCCTCTCCATTCACAGTTCCAAACTCAGGTTTGTCCGGCAATTAGACCTCCACACCCCACCCACGCAGGGGCACAGCGGGATGGCTATTGCCCTGCTGGTTAGCTCCCTGGCAGTATGGAGCTAAGCAACCCTCACACCTTCAGCCCTTGATGCGCTGTTAAGAGGTACTTGTAGGTGGCTGAGAGGGAGGGGCTGCAGCTTCAGGAGCAGGGGCATCTATTCTGATGCAAACAGCCCTGAATGGGTCAAGTTTATGCAAATTAGAGGGAACCCGCACGTTCCCCTTCTACCCAGGGCCCCAAAAATCATAGGGACATATTTACAATGAGGCGATAATAAACTATCGCTGCTTTAGCGGCCGTTTTCGGCCGAAAAGCGGTGATAATTTTATCGCTATATTAGCAAGGTCACGCTAACGCGTGAAACCTTGCTTTAGCGTGGGGATTCTAGAATTTCTAACGCCCAGCTTTGCATCTCTAATGAGATGCAAAGTGGGCGTTCCTTACCTGACATGAGAGGAGAAATGTCGCTAAGCGACATTTCTCCTATCATCAAGCCCCACGCTATGAAGCATAGCGTCAGGAAAAGTAGCGCTAACCCCTATTATCGCTACTTTCCTTACGCCTGCTTCAGGACTGACTTAGCCATGATATCCTATGGAAGGTGGATATCATGGCTAAGTTTGTGAGTCCCTATCAACAAGCTAACGTGAGATTATCGCTGGGTTTCCAGCGATAATCTCACGTTAGCCAGTTAGAGTGAGGATTTTTATCGCTATTGAGATAAGCGTTGCTAATAGCACGCTATCTCAGCGGAAAAAATCCGCGCTAGCCGGCGATAATTATCCTAGCGCTAAATGCGCTTTGCGATAATTATCGCCGGTTGTTGTAAATATGCCCCCTAGAACCGGCCCTGTGCTGTAGGGTCCAGGCGAGCATAATATGAATACAAACATAACACTTGAGCGCTCATCGTCCACTGCCAAAGAGGCCATTTACCCTCTACCTTTCCGAAATTTAGCACCGCTTCTGGGGGCATATTAGCAACACCCGGCGATAATTATCGCTCAGCGCTCTTAGCGTGAGGATAATTATCGCCGGCTTGCGTGGATTTTTATCGCTGAGATAGCGTGCTTTTAGCAATGCTTATCTCCTCAGCGATAAAAAACCTCACGCTAACTGCCTAACGTGAGATTATCGCTGGAAACCCAGCGATAATCTCATGCAATGTGGCGTTAGCTTGCTGATAGGGACTCACAAACTTAGCCATGATATCCACCTTCCATAGGATATCATGGCTCAGTCAGTCCTGAAGCAGGCGTAAGGAAAGTAGCGATAACAGGGGTTATCGCTACTTTTCCTGACGCTATGCTTCATAGCGTGGGGCTTGATGATAGGAGAAATGTCGCTTAGCGCCATTTCTCCTGTCATGTCAGGTCAGGAACGCCCACTTTGCATCTCATTAGAGATGCACAGCTGGGCGTTAGGAATCCTGGCGCTAAAGCAAGGTTTCACGCGTTAGCGTGGCCTTGCTCTTTAGGCGATAAAATTATCGCCGCTTTTCGGCCGAAAACGGCCGCAAAAGCGGCGATACTTTTTTATCGCCTGCTTGTAAATATGCCCCCTGGTTTGTACATGCGGGTTCAACCTCACCACACCTCATTGAAGCCCTGGCTCTTCAACCACTGAGCTATGTCAAGGACTGTAGGTGGAAAGTATCCATCAGGAGAAAGGAAATGTATTATCACCCGAAACAAAGAATGGTATGCAGACAAAATGTAGAAAACATGTGTAAACCCATTAGCAGCAAATGTGCACTATATAATCAGAGTTATCGTGAACCTTTAAAAGTAATATTTTTAAATTTTTTTCTTGCTTTGTTTTTGTGTTTTTGTTTTTTTTTCTTATTTTTTAAAATATCTCATAATATACCCTGGGCATTTTTTTGTTTATATAAAGATATTTGATTATTGATCATTGTCTATATATTTTTGAAATAAGGAATTGTGATACAAAAAAAAAGGTACATCGACATAATAAAACAATCTTAAAGCAGTTAAATAGTTAATGACAGCCTCTTCCACCGGTTTCTCAGGCCCTGTCTCGATCTTTAGAAGCCTGTATTTATCCTGTGTTTCCCTTTGTAAGGCCAAATCATTTTGTCCCCAACTTTACTCAAAGTTGCAACTGAATGGCAGGAGCACACTGTAGCGTCTTGGGTATTATAGAGCGCAGGAAACCTAATCGACTCCGTAGTCTAGTGACGTAAGTGATTGGGTGTGGTTAATAAAATTAATGACGCAGTACATGCCACTTAAGGGTTACACTCTAGAGAATACAGATGTGTAATTGTGAGCTCCGTGTGTGGAATGATTCGTTAACATGCTAACAGCCTGTGGAGGATGATACACAGGGTGCGGTTGTAGGGAGGCCAGGGTTAGAAATCAAGGATGCTCATTCTACACTGGGTTGCTGGAACACATCTTAACTTTTTTTAAATTTTTTTTTATTTATTTATTTTTTTAATTCTTTTTATTGAGTTTTCTTGTAAAAATACAAACAATGCTGCCACACAAGGCAGTATAATCCGAGACAAAGTACACATTTAGAGAATATGAGGATACAATAATACAGATAGACAATCAAGTCACACCTTATCCCAAAAATCTTTAGGCCTGGATGTTACAGGCAGTTCTTCAGCATATAATTCCACATTTTCGCGACAATATACCAGGTCTTTGATCCATCCTGCAAGTTTCGGGGCAAGTGAACTTTCCCAAGTGAACACAATCTGCCGTTTGGCGAGCAAGAGGGCGACTCTAACAAACCTGCCCAAGGTGTCCTTTGGCTGAGGGACATAGCCAAGCAAGCACTCCAGGGGTGTGCATTGTATTACAGTGCCTGTCATAGTGTGTATGCGTTCCACCACCTCCTCCCAGTACTTCAGCACCAGTCTGCATTGCCAAGCAAGATGGAGAAAATCGGCGTTACCTTGCCCACAGCGTTTACATTGATCAGATTCTCTGAGATACATTTTGTACAATTTGACAGGGGTGTGGTATATTTGATGGATAAATTTAAAGTGAATAATACACAAATTGCCGTTGGGTGTGAGGCGGCCCGTTAACATACATATTTGCTCCCATTCTTTCTGAGTAATCTGGGGGTCTAATATATCATTCCAGCACACAAAGCTTTTGTACGGCCCCTGCACTGTTTCCTCATGCACAGCCCTATATAATTTAGTAATACGTTTTTTCCTGGTTGAGGCTACTAGCAGAAGTTGCAGTGAGTGAAGCGTTGCGGGCTCAGCACGGAAGTCGGGATAATGGTCCCTAATCGCGCGCTTCAGGCGATAACAGGAATATTGAAAGGGGAAAGTGGGGTTTTGTATGTAGTCCAGATCACTCCCTGTAATGTAACTACCCTCAGGATAGAGATCGCGCATATGTGTAATACCAGCTTCTTTTAGAGATTTCATGAGACCTACATCCTGGGTAACGCATAAGGCCGCATGATAGGCCAAAGGCAGGGCAGGCGCATATAAGGGGAGTTTGTGTGCGTGTTTGCCAATCGCCTGCCACGCTGCAATGGTAGTGTCTATGGAGTTTATTTCTATTTTTGGCGTGTGTCTGCGAGTATGTGTTAGCACGCACGTAGGTGGTATGGGATGCGCATCCCCATCTTCCACTGCGATGTGCGGTATAAAGTCGTGTGACCTGAGCCAATAATAAGCGGATTGAGCCTGTGCGCAAAGGTAGTACACATAGAAGTCTGGTGCGGCAAAGCCTCCTTCATCATAAGAGAGCGTTAGTGTTTGCCAGCTAATTCTGGGCTGCCTGTCACCCCACACCAATCTCAGGAGTTGAGTCTTCACTGTCGTAAAAAATTGTTTAGTGAGTTTGATCGACATGTTACAAAAAGATATAAACAAGCATTGGCATAGCCAATAGGTCTCGCCTTTGGGGCCTTATAAGTGTTTAGCCAGAGCTATTGACTTTGGCAATGTCTTTAAGCTGTGCTGTAGAGAAATGTGGCTGCTGTGCAGCATGCTGAAACGTTTTAGTAAAAAAGTGTCAGAAGCATTTTTGCTACCTTATATATGACCAAGATGGCATTATGTACAACTGAACGACCATAATAAAAAAAGTATTTACAATAAAACATTTCCTCAGTTTTCTTTTCTTCTTGCAATGCTGGCAACTTGTTTCTGCCTATTCCAATGGTTGTTTGTTAAAGCTTCTTTTTAAGGGGGCATAAACAATCGGAGGGTGAAGGTTGGGAACTAGTACCTGTATTATAACACTAGCAGTGGCCAGACGCTAGGGGGGAATCAACAGATGCCAGATTCTGAGGGCAGGCTGAGGTAGTGCTGAGTGATGTTGAGGTGGTAGTGATGGTGGTGACTGGTGCGGAGACAATGCTGAGGTGATGCTGAAAGATACTCAGGTCTTGCTGAGTAATGATGCTGTGGTGGTGTACTAGTGCAAAGGTGATGCTGAGTGATACTGATTTGGTGCTGAGTGATGCTGTGGTGGCTCTGAGTGATGCTGTGGTGGCGCTAAGTGATGTTGTGGCCCTGAGGAATGCTGTGGTGGCCCTGAGTGATGCTGTTGTGGTGCTGAGTGATACTGTTTGGCACTGAGTGATGCTGTGGTGACGCTGAGTGATGCTGTGGCGACGCTGAGTGATGCTGTGGTGACGCTGAGTGATGCTGTGGTGACGCTGAGTGATGCTCTGGTGGTGCTGAGTGATGCTATGGTGGCCCTGAGTGATGCTGTGGTGGCACTGAGTGATGTTGTGGTGGCGCTGAGGGATGCTGTGGTGGTGCTAGGTGATGCTGTGGTGACGCTGAGTGATGCTATGGTGGCCCTGAGTGATGCTGTGGTGGCACTGAGTGATGTTGTGGTGGCGCTGAGGGATGCTGTGGTGGTGCTAGGTGATGCTGTTGTGGCCCTGAGTGATGCGGTGGTGGTATGGCCTCCCTGGACCACAAACACAGTGGCACAGTCACAGAGACATTGTCTACCCAGGATATTCTGACTGGCAACCGACACCCAATCAGAATGGCCCTTAAATATGGAACTATTCTTACTGGTTGCAAAGGTGACCATTCAATGTGGTCTTCGTTCAGCAATCTGATGGGCCTCTCTTCTACTTATTAGAAAAGCACACTTTGTTAAGACCATTCTGATTGCATGGTAGCAGCCAATTAGAAGAGCTGTTAAACTCACTGCCTGTGACACAGGCATGGGTCTATATTGTTGCAGAAGCAGGTGGCTGCTGTGGAACAAAGCTGCTGGTCTGGACTTCTATTTGGTCCATAAAAGCAAAATCAGCAGGGGTTTAAGTAGGAGGAAAAATGTGTGTATAGGGGGGTCTCCAAAATGGGCGTGGCTTGTAGAATTCGGGATGTGGCTTAACACAAAAAACTGCATTGTATGAAACACATCGTGAAAATAGCTAACACTATCAGGGAATGCAAGAGTAAATGAAACATGTGAAATCCAAAGGGGAACTAAACTTGTGATGTGGATTACAGTAACGTGCTTTACTTTCATATTTCAGAACTAGATCAGTGTTTTTAATCGCTGCCGGGTCTGAGAGACCAGGAGGGACCCGACCCACTTAAAGCTTTGAAAAGCAAGACCGTAAACAACAACCGGCACAGCTACCAAGTCTGGCGGTGGCTTCCAGCCTTTTTGCTTTGACAATACTTCATTTGTGTAGTTGTGCTTTTTTTGTAAAACTTTACTGTTGGAGATCTGCATGGCTACCACCAATAAGCATTGACAAAGGCAGTAGGCGTGGGCTAGTTAAAGTGAATGGGTTGTGTGATTCGTGTGGATGCAGTGCGGAATATGGAAACAGTAAGCAGCTGGAACTCAGAAATTGAGTAAGGGTGGGAGTGGAGCGGGGGGGGGGGGGGGGGGGGCTAGGGTAGGCAGAGCCAATGACCGTGTGTGCCTGGTCTGCCAGCACATATGCATTCATTACACAAACCGTGGGAGAAAGAAATTGATAAAGATAACGTTCATAAGGAAAATGTGGAGAGAAAATCGATTCTACCTGTGCTAATTGGTCAAATAATACTTAATAGCGAGAGAACCTTCTGCAAGCATCTGTGTGCGTGTCCAGTACGCCAGAGGATGTGCATGAGGCTGGTAAGGATGCTCATGTAAGTAATGGACTCCTGGAGAGGTCTGTGCTTAATCCCTGCTCACTGAGTCATAAAGGAAGTCAGAAGAATGAACTACCCATTGCAAAGCACTGCGTCTAACGCTTGGTTCACCAGCGAGTATTTTATGCAGGATAGGTGGTGGCGCCGGCGGACAGTGTTAATTACACTGTCTTCTGTTACACAAGTTGAGTCCGGGTAAAGTAGCTCTGTGGGTTGTGCACTTGCTGCAAACATGTGAATTTATCCTGCAAGGCAATTCAATCTTTAGTTATTGTAAGGCTCGTAAAATGGCTTCTCATTGGTTAACACTTCCCATTAAGTGGTTTGTAAGGCAGCTCCATGGCTCAGCGAGTTAAACCATTGATTCCATAACACGCAGGTCACAACTTTGAGACTTTGGACTCTGTCTTCCGTCCTTCCGACTGTAGGAAATAAAGTACCTTTAATAAGTGCAAAGCTAACACCTTTCATTGAGGGCTCTTCCAAACAGTGCCTCTGATATGAAGTGCTATGTAAAACATTAGCGTGTGCTATTTTAGTATTATTATTATCACACTTCACATCTTACATTTGAACGAATCAGCAAGTGGACAGTTGATAAATTAATTATTTAAGAAGTAAAATATAATCTCAAATGTGGTTGGAAACGGCGAACATCGCGTGTGTGCTCTGAAAATGTCTACATATGACGACTGCATTCATGGAGTTTTGGGTGCACAATATTCGGTCCAGACACCACAACCTGGTTCGTACAGTGGCCCAGAGCTCCAGACACTATAACAATACAAGCATTGGCCGCGGGGCTCACTGAGAACATCAAAGCGGCTGAAAGCGGCCAAAAGGGGAGAAAGGAGGGGTGAGTGCAAGCCGAGGTGACAAAAAGGGCTGGGCGAGAAGGGAGGGGGAATGCCAGCAGCAGAGGAGCCTGATTAAAGCTGACGAAAAGGGAGGGGGAGAAGGGAGGAGGGAGTGTGAGCAGCAGCTGTGCACATGCACGCCATCGTGCACTCAAGCTTCAGGCCTGCAAAATCATGTGGGTAGCACTTTGAAAACCCGTATACTATATGCTCTCCGAGCAGCGCATGCGCGCTGGCTCAGCGAGACCTAAAAACGGGGAAAATGAACATTTTAATTACTGCAATGCGGTCCACTAAAGAGAGCGGAAGATGTGACCACTTATCCACATGTTGTACTAGAGTGCTGTATGCTTGGCCATAATTCTCTCTAATTATAATGTCGGGGTCACCCAGATACCGATATATTTAACCGGGTCTGTCGTCCACAGCAAGGGGTATTCCAATTGGGGCTGAGATGTGACTGTCATCAGTTGAATAATAACCAATTTCTCCCAATTGATTGTAAGTCCAGAAAATAGGCCAAATCTAATGTGTTCGCGGAGAACTGGGGATAGATATTGCTGAGGATCGCAAATAAAAAGGGCCATATCATCTGCATACATTGAGATGCCGACAGGTCGGTGATTGAAGTTGAGAGCAGATTCCCTGTGACGTTGGCAGATTTTGCATGCTAGTGGCTCCAGCACAAGGGCGAATAGGAGGGGGGATAGGGGACATCCCTGTCTGGTGCAACGTTCAATATTGAAAGGCTCCGAGGTGAGTCCGCCCACTCGCACTCTAGCTGACGTGCCCGTGTATAAGATCTGTATCCATCTTGTCAGAACACTTGGGAACCCTAGTCTTTGTATTATACGAAGCATATAACCCCACTCAATGGAGTCAAACGCTTTAGCCGGGTCGAGCATGACGGCGGCCTCTGGTAGGTCGGGATTAAGAATATGGAACATAGCAAAGATGGTTCGTAGATTATGGGATGTGGAGCGCTCCGGTACAAAACCGGACTGGTCAGGGAGCACAAGAAGGGGCATCAAAGGTTGAATTTTTGTGGCCAGGATCCTTGCTAGAGTGATGATTAAGGCCTGTCTTAGAGAGGGGGGTAGGATACCAGACTCGTAAGCCTCAGCGTACATTTCCAACAAATGGTGGACGAGGAGGTCTGCATAAGTTTTATAGAATTCTGCTGTTAGGCCATCTGGCCCTGGGAACTTGTTGTTGGGAAGAGATAGAATAGCTTCTCTAACATCGGTTTCATCTATGGGCTGAGTTAGATACTCTCGGTGGGCGCCGGACAGCCACGCACAGGCTATGTCCGATAGATATTCATCCAGCGCAGCGTCATCTATCCCGCCCGTATAGTGTACATTGCCCCGTAGCAGTCTCTAAATTGATTGACTATTGCTTGAGGAGTGTAGTGTTCTTTCCCGTGATTGTCAACTATTTTAACAATTTGATGGTGTTATGATCTGAATTGTAATTTAGAGGCCAAATTCCTACCAGGACGGCCACTCTCGCCATATGCTCGAGCCACATGGTGGCGCGCTATATACCTTGCCTCTGATTCGGCCAGTGTGTCATATTCCGCCAGGAGTTCATGGACACGAGCCAGCGATTCTGTAGATGGTTTAGTCAGATACTGCTTCTCTAGCTCACCCAAAGCTTTCTCAGTCCTAGAGAGCTGTCCTCTAATGTCTTTTAGAATCCCCGATGTGGTACTGATACATACCCCCCTTATTGTCACTTTAAATGCCTCCCAAAGTGTGGCCTGACTTTCCACCAAGCCCATATTTTCTTCGAAATATTGAGTGATGGCCGTTCTAATGGCGTCATTGTATATAGGATCGAGCCCGAAAACGCCAGGTGAAGGGGCGGTGTGGGTTTGTAGGGATCTGCATACTTAAACAAACGGGGTTATGATCCGAGAGAGTGCGTGGTAGGTTTTGTATTTGTGTAACCCAGCCATTAGTTTCTTCATTTAACAGTCAATAATCCAAACGGGACCATCTATTGTATGCAGGGGTGGCATGCATGCCCTCTTGAACATCCGCATTACGTAGGCGCCAGACATCCACCAAGCCCATTTCCGCCATGGCCTCACGAACACACTGGGCCACCTAGATCGTGCATGCGCCTGACGGGTTAGATTTGTCGACTTGTGGGTTTAGGTGCGTATTGAAGTCGCCTCCCCAGAGAACGGCCGTCTCGGGCCATGACTTCAGACCAGTAAGCATGTGTATAAAGTGTTTTGGGTCATCCACCACAGGGCCATATATATTAATAGTCGTCAGAATTGTCATACCCAATTTGCCCTGTACCATGGCCCAACGGCCCTCCGAATCAGTGTGAGTGTGTATAGGCAAGAACGGTGTACCCCTCTTGATGAAAATGAGCACCCCTCTTGCATAAGTAGAGTATGATGACGCCAGACCAAAACCCGCCCACTTGTGTGCTATTTTAGCTTCTGTAAGTTTACTTAAGTGTGATTCTTGCAGCAGAGCAATTTGGACAGCATGTCTATCTAGCTATGCCAGCACTTGGCGAACTTGGCCGATGTTCCACGTTAGGCATTTATACTCTTCACCCATGGAATGCCCAGAGTGAGTCCGGTGATCAGTCATCGACATCGGAAGTATTAGTTGGAGAGTGTCGTTTGCGTCGCAATGATTTGGCGTAGTCCATGGCCAGCTACGGATTTATGAAAATCTTTGCACTGTCATCGTTGCCTATACGTAGGCGAGCAGGGTAAAGCATAGCGTATTGAATTTGCTCTTTCATTAGGAGTTGTTTGACCCCTTGGAACTCCTTCCACGCAGCCTGGACTGTGGCTGTGAAATCGGGAAAGAATGATAGGACGTTGCCTTGATAGTTTATGGTGCCCTTCTGACTAGTAACGCACAATACTGTATCCCAGTCAATGAAATTCAATAGCCGTGTGATGATCGGCCTGGGGGGAGCCCCGGGCGGCAGGCGTGCCGCCAGTGACCTATGGGCACGGTCCATGGCGAACATGTTAGAGAGGTTTTCGGCCCCACAAATATCTCGGAACATAGTCTCGACATAGTCCTCCAGACGTCCGGCATTTGTGGATTCTGGTAGGCCTAAAATGCGCACGTTGTTGCGCCTAGAGCGCTCTTCAATGTCATAATTTTTAGCTTGTATTACCGCCAGTAGTTTCACAATGTCAGTGGTTTTGGCGGCGACTTGTTGCAAGCCATCTTCAGTACTCGAAATACGTTGTTTGGCTTCTCCAATCCTTACTGCCTGTTTATCCAGTTTGATGAGATATGGTCCATACAGCCGTTGAGAGCTTCGATTTTACCGTCAATAGACTGCAGACTGGCCTGGATTGCAGACAGGGTTTTCTCTAGGGCGCCTGGGTAGCAGAGTCCAGTTACAAGTCCGAGGCAGCAGTTTGTGAAGATTTACCTCCCTTGCGTAATTCAAAAGTGAGTCTCGGCTGGTTCTTCTCTGGTTTGCCCATGAATTCGGAGGGAGAGAGACACTTAACCACAAGCTTGGTGCAGGACCAGAAGGCTATTTCGCCGAATAGCGTTCTGCCACGTAATGACCAGTAGCAAGGGACCCACAGATATGCTACGTCAGTTGCTGTGGCCCGTGATGGCTCCGACACACACAGCGGGCCACAGGGTGTCGCAGATCTATATGTATAGTGTCCCTTCAGCAGCGCTGATAACGAACAGAGCCATGTGTCCACGTCTAGTGTCTAATAGTGAAAGCACACCCCTCCTAGAGTGAGTAGGCTTGCGTTGTCGTCCACTATGGCTTTCACGATACAGCAGTTAATTCAGTCTGACCTTCCCTAAGACGCAGTCGCCAACTACAATGCGTCACACCGGACAATGGAGATGGCAGGGAGGCCCAGGTGCAACCCGCGCGGTGACACACCTCTGAGGGACTGTACGTCACAGCGATATTGGCAGGCCTCAAACACTTGAAGGGCAATAGAGTCAATTCAAGTCCCAGGGATACACAGGTTTAGTGCCCTTTGCAATAGCAAAATCTAATAATGCAGCCTTTCCTATCTAGGTTGTTGTGGGATTAGAGCCGCGTTGGTAGAAATGACAGAGCAGCCCACAGCCCGAACGTAAGTCGCTGCACCCCTGCAGACCGTAGCAACCCCATCGCACCGGCTGATATCGTCGACGCTATACAATACAGGACACAGCTTTGCAGAATGTCCGCCTGCCGCCCGGGCACAGAATATCGTGTGCACAAGGACCGGTGGACGTATCCCCACACAGGCCTACTTCGCAGTCTGAAGCCTGCTGCTCGCGCACTCAGTTCTCTCGATGTGCTCTCTGGCTTCAACGAGCGCACAACCACCCCCTCCCCCCCCCCCCTCCCCTTCCCCCTCCGGGAATCCTTGCCGGGAGGGTCAATGCGCAGCTCACCGTATCAGCGGCATCTTCCACAGTCCGCAGCTCGGCGCAGTGAGTCACGGTAGACTCTGCCTCATGGGACTAGCACTGAGCTGGATACTCTGTTGGCGGCCGCCCAGCCGCCATCATGGCCTCGGGCGAAGTATCCGGTGATCGTTTTATAGGCCCCGCGGATGATTACACAGCCGCCGATCTCACCGCCCAGTAGCTCCGGACATCAGCTAGCACCTCCGCTCAAAGAACACTGTCGATTGGCACATTAGCAGCAGGATAGTGAAAGGATTATTATGGCGGCCGGTAGAGCTACACTACTGTGCGGCCATTTTGCCGCGTGCCAAGCCACGCCCCCTCCAACACATCTTAACTTTACAATGAGAATCAACCTGTGGTGCCTCTTGGGGAAGAGCATCCTGGACCTGTGGACCTGTGGATGGCCACATCTTCATGTGGCTCATGTCTCCTTACCATTGAATCTCCTTTACTGTCAGGCCCATTCAGAGTCCCACAGGGCAGGCAGGGGCTGCTGGGCCCCAACTGTGGTGGTGGAGGTAGTTCGCCACTGCTGTTCGCCCTAATTTGGCTCTAGAAAGTGGGCCAAGTACCTAACTCTCAGTAGAGTGAGTTTGAGCAGTCACAGGATTCTTAGTAAGGTAGTGTTGGGGGAAAGAGCTCAGAAGTCAACAACCAACCAACAAGGACATAGGGCCATATTTACCATTTGGCTGCACCCCACTGAGTCACTTTCAAAGCACCAGGGTGCAACATATTTACAACAATATGTTGCATCTCTGTGCTTTCCCCTGCGCAGGCGCACAATCAGCTGCCATGCGCCGGCACTCTTGCACCATGGTGCAAGCATGCCCGTGTCTTGGAGGGATTGTTTTTGTGCAGGAAGGTGCACCTTCCTGCACAAAAACAATCAATTGAGGTGATTTCCTCTCCCAATGGGTGCTGTAAAATGCAGCATGCATTTAAAGAGGAAAAAAACAAGGAGAAATGTAAACATTTCTCCTCGTTACGCCTTGCTACACCACCACTAGGGTGGCGTAGCATTCTGATGCATTTCCACATTTACGATTTCTTGTAATTCTGGAAACGAATCAGAATACATGGGTGTTGCGTGGGAACACCCACAGCAACACCCATGTCATGCCCCTTACACGCAAAGTGTTGCGTGAGCAGGGGCGATATTTAAAAGAACATGTAAAGCCACGCAGGGTGGCTTTATGTGTCCTTGTAAATATCGAGCAGCAGGATGCGCCACTGGTGCGTCACACAACGTGACGTACCGGCAGCACAAGGGGCTTGTAAATAAGCCCCATAATGTATCGTCTAGTGTTTAAGTTTGTGGGAAAAGAAAGTACTTTAATCGCACAGCAAAGCTAAACACAGCACATGATGAGAGCACAATATAGAGTGATAAACAGGTACATCTAATAGTGAAACGCTACACCTCCCTTATTACCTAGCACCCCTCTACTTCCCAAAATGGTTGCGTTTCTGTCTCTACAGAATAGGCAAGGATTAGACATAGTTGCAAATAACTCAAAGCAGTATCACTTGTTAGCAGAGCAGTTCAATTCAGTGTCTTTTTCAACCCTTGATCTTAAGTGGTGTGGTGGTATTACCTGCACCTGTCAGTCTCTCTCAATGTATACAGACTAAAAGCTATGTTTACCTTCTTTTGGTTGCATTGCAGGCCAGGCTGTCCAGCGGTCAATGCTCCCACTCTTAATGCACTCGTCTTTTCTTCACTAGGCCACAGCGGCAGCCTTGTCCAGGTTAGTGTTCAAGGAGCTGCCTCACCTGGCAGGTCTGTGCAATCACACCATTCTGAGCAGAGGCGGTTCTTGCTGCTGGCGGTGTACTGGTGATCAGATATAGCAGTCTTGGCCTCCCGGCTGACTTTCTTGGAAATGATTTCTCTGTGGCAGTTGCAGCCTTTGTGGCTTCGGTTGTGGTGCAACTTTCATTGTCCACTCCGGCAGTGCCAAAATCTCAATCTCATGGCAGAATGCCGGTCGAGACAGGAATCTTCACTCTGGTACAAGCATGATCCCACAGCACAGGTCACTTCTGGCTCACTCTCTTAGTTCATCAAGTTCCTTTAGATCCTCCACACTCTGGGATCATGCTTGGCCTCTCCCCCTGGACAGTCTCTCTTCCTGCAGGGCCAGGCACACCCTCTTCCTCTCTCAGCAGCCTTCAGGTGGACCCTCAACCCTTCCAGCACAAAGTTCAAAGATGTTGTCTCACCTTCTGGAGTCAGACTGTCTGGCAGGCACCAACCCTGGTCACACAGCAGCCCTTTAAGTGCTCCCTTCTGTGGTTAAGGTGAAATTGGGTCTTCACCAAAGTGGGGTGGTTTTAATTATTCTTTGTAAACACATTTGCCAGACCCAGCTGTGGATCCACTCGCGAAGCTTCAGAGGCAGATTGGGTTGTTTCACTTTCAAGTGTCATTTCCATGCTGCACTCCAAAGACAGCCATTATGCAAAGGGGTGGCTCACAGAGCAGTCGGCCCCATTGGCTTGCTCCAAGCAGAATTATCCAAAACAGGAGCATAATGGAGTGAGAGATCTTTGCACTTCATGCCATGAGCTCTCCTGAAGCAGTAATCAGAGACAGACAAAAGAGTGGGCCCTGAGCTAGAAAATTGCTCACCTTGAACCACAGTAACTACAGTGCCAAACCTCACTTCCGACCATCTACAAAAAGGCACTACTCAAGAAGACCTAATCAGCAACCCTTTGAGACAAGACTCTCATGGAAGTTCTAGGGGGGGGGGCTGTCTCCACCCTCCTCAATTTAGTGTCTGTGCCTCCATTCGCTGGCTCAGAATACAGGCAATACACTTCCACTGTCTGGGGAAGCTAGCCTCAGCCTCCATCTCGTGCTTTGCTAAACCAGAGGATCCAAAATGGATCCCACCGGCCCTAGAACTCAGACTCATACAACACACAGAGTCCTACTACTATATATGTGTTACACATGTACCCGACATGCACATGGGAGGTCAGCACAGGGTACTGAGTTTCGTATAACAGTGGAACTTTACACAAGTGTGGGCAGCAGATCGCACTCACACAGAGAAAAAGGTTTGGACACACTTCATGGGGTACATACCCTTCAACCATGCACGGAAAATTACTAGTCCAACACCTAGCACACCATTCCTCCCAGAATTATACATATTTCGATTTTCGCTTCAAAATGATGAGAGATTAGAAATACCCCTGAATATTCGAGGAGAGTGGGGGTCATTATTTTAACTAAAGTCCTGAAATATCCCAGAAGATGGTTTCCTATTCAGCTGTATGTCAAAACATAGAGTGTTAAAATACTGGACTGCAATAATATTGAAGGCAGAATTCTGACTGCCGCTACTGCTCCATCAAGGTAAGAATATGAATGTAATTAAATGTAAGTGTATAATTGTTATCTATACTATGCATGGAACTAGGAATTTATTATACTTACCTATCTTGGTGATATGGTGGCGGTTGATGTACGCAAAAACAACAATTGATGGGCAGAATGCAGAACAATGTCATACATTCACCCCAGTACAGAGATCTGGGCCTAAATCCATCGTTTTGTTGCTCACCATGCCGTTCCAGTTTGAACCAGGCCATATGCAAATCAGTCTTGACCCTGTGCCTCATGGGAACAGTCCAGCCCGAACTGCCAAGCCAGGTCCTCCCTGGACCAGAAACAAGCCTCCTAGGACCGGTTTCGGGGTTTCACCCCTCTTCAGCCAGGATAGCTTGATTCCAGAGGCATGGAGAGCAAGGGACCCACGTCTGGGCATACCCTTCCCACTCGGGGTGACAAATGCAAAAACAACAATTGATGGACAGAATGCAGAACAATGTCATACATTCACCCCAGTACAGAGATCTGGGCCTAAATCCATCGTTTTTTTGCTCACCATGCCGTTCCAGTTTGAACCAGGCCATATGCAAATCAGTCTTGACCCTGTGCCTCATGGGAACAGTCCCACCCGAACTGCCAAGCCAGGTCCTCCCTGGACCAGAAACAAGCATCCAAGGACCAGTTTCGGGGTTTCACCCCTCTTCAGCCAGGATAGCTTGATTCCAGAGGCATGGAGAGCAAGGGACCCACGTCTGGGCATACCCTTCCCACTCGGGGTGACAAATGCAAAAACAACAATTGATGGACAGAATGCAGAACAATGTCATACATTCACCCCAGTACAGAGATCTGGGCCTAAATCCATCGTTTTTTTGCTCACCATGCCGTTCCAGTTTGAACCAGGCCATATGCAAATCAGTCTTGACCCTGTGCCTCATGGGAACAGTCCAGCCCGAACTGCCAAGCCAGGTCCTCCCTGGACCAGAAACAAGCATCCTAGGACCGGTTTCGGGGTTTCACCCCTCTTCAGCCAGGATAGTTTGATTCCAGAGGCATGGAGAGCAAGGGACCCACGTCTGGGCATACCCTTCCCACTCGGTGTGACAAATGCAAAAACAACAATTGATGGACAGAATGCAGAACAATGTCATACATTCACCCCAGTACAGAGATCTGGGCCTAAATCCATTGTTTTTTTGCTCACCATGCCGTTCCAGTTTGAACCAGGCCATATGCAAATCAGTCTTGACCCTGTGCCTCATGGGAACAGTCCAGCCCGAACTGCCAAGCCAGGTCCTCCCTGGACCAGAAACAAGCATCCTAGGACCGGTTTCGGGGTTTCACCCCTCTTCCGCCAGGATAGCTTGATTCCAGAGGCATGGAGAGCAAGGGACCCACGTCTGGGCATACCCTTCCCATTCGGGGTGACAAATGCAAAAACAACAATTGATGGACAGAATGCAGAACAATGTCATACATTCACCCCAGTACAGAGATCTGGGCCTAAATCCATCGTTTGATGTACTCCACTCAGTATTGTTCCACGTCAATGACAAAACTCTTTTTTGAGGTTGAACATCCTACTATATTCTAACTTGAGGCTTTTGAATAATTGGGGAATGTTTGAGGAAAGTGTTTGCTTGTGAGTGGTGAGAGTGTAAATATGGGCATGTCTGTGCTTATGCTTGAGATGCAGTCATACACAGGGGAAGGCTTGAGATGTTGATAGATGGGGTACATCAGCACGTGGGACACCAGCACTGGTTCGTCTGAACAGGTCAGGGGAACTCCTGATCTTTGTTGGAGGTACTTTTTGGGTGCCTCCTGATCCTAGGATGTTCCGAGTGAAGAGTCCTGGCGAGTGCTCTGGTGAAGAGGTTTCACTGGGCCAACTCCCCCTTCTGTAGCGCAGCACTAGCAAACCACACAGCCACAATAATGCAGCAGGACAGTGACTGAGATCAAACATTGCTGCAGAAGATCCTAAAATCTGACCTACGTCAAGGGTTGACCGGCCACCGCCTTGACTGGAAGAGGCCTGGTGGTTGCTGTGAGACATTGGATCCTTAAGCTGATGGTGGTTGATTTATAGTGTTGTGTGGACCCTGGCTGGATGGGCCATTCTTTAACTGGGGCATTTCCCCGGTTGTCTGCAGGATATAAAGCCGCATTCACAGGAGCACAGATTATCTTGATGTAATCCTGCCCCTGTGGAACTGTTCTAGTTGTGGCTTCCTGCAGCATAGAGCTGGTCTCAACATTTTTGCCAGGGCTAATTCTAGTATTCCACTATAACCTGCATAGAAGCTTTCAGGTTGACAGAACCTGTGTTTAACAAAGCTTTACAAATAGAGGTTCTGAAAAGTAAGGTAAAACTCATTGAACTGGAGGGTGGGACCTCTGCAGAGCCCAAGAAAATCTGACTAGACATTCTGTGACCCACAAAACAGGAGAACAATGGCGGAGAAGAAAGGGAGACATAAAGAACCTGAATATTCACACACCAAACTTTCACCTCACAACAACCTTATGAAAAGAGTGACATAGTGGATGACTGCAAGGAGACAGGAAGTGAGGGCAGTATATAGCGCTTTATGAGCAAATAGCACTATTTTTAGATCAATTCTAGTTCAAGTTGAAGCTAATGTTCAAGTGGGAACCCATGAAGATGTCTTAGAATGGGAGAAATGTGATCCTATTTCTTTACTGCTGTAACCAGCCGGGCAGCTGCATGTTCAACAGCTGAAGAGGTGCCACAGAAGATTCTGAAAGGCATTTCACCCATCTAGATAAGTAAGTACATGTCCCTTGACTGTAGGTCCGAAATTAATTTGTCGTATGGAGGGTTTCATCCTTCCGAGCAGATGAGCTGGTATGAGGCAGGTTTTGTTGAATTTGCATTGTGATCCTTTTGGAGTGAAGTTTTGGTTTGGTGAAGTCAAGCGAGTCCTCATGTCTGTCCAGGGAAGGACCGAGCCTGAGCGGATGCAGAGAAGCGGTTTTTGATGGACTGAGGGTGGATTGTTTGTGCTGGTCTAGTTTCAGAGAGAGTGAAGACATAGTCTATCAAGGAAAGACTTGAGATTTATTATACTGAACGGATCTGATACTCCTAGGTACAGCCGAGTGTCGTCACAAAATCGACGTGTGCCGATAGATTTATCATGCAGTATTGTGGGCTCTATAAAATGTAATATAAATCTAAAATAAATAAAATATAAAATCTATAAAATGAAACCGCGAGGTGACAGGATGTTTTATTGGAAGTGAGGCTGAATTGAAAAAGTCTAGCTTCTCAAATTGGGATCTCAAGGAGAGAAATAACTTAAACCAGCTCAACACCATCCCTTTAACCGCATTCTCCAGTGTGGAACCTAAAGGAGTGAGCAGAGGCTGAGATTACTAATCCTGCAGAAAGATGTAAAAGTAGCGGGAGCATGCACTCCTTCATCCCTGAATTTTATGGCATCATCGTTTACCTCATTCGTAGGGGTCTTTATATTACACAGTAAAATGCGGATTGAAATGAGTTCAGAGCGTGTGATTTGAGATTTGAGTTTGGGTTTGTGAGGCACAGTTCTCTTGATTTGATTATACTGTCAAGGGAATGAAGTTTTGATACTGATCTAAAATTCTGAAAAGTCATTTTTGTCCAAGTTCGGGTGTTTTGGCCAAATTTCACAAATGCAAAGAATATGCCTTCCTCTAGAGATGTATGATCAATTTTGAGTAGAAGAAGTGTGTAGTGAATCAGGAACCAGAGGTGAGTTGAAATGATAGTTTATTCCGATTCAATGTAAAGTCTCACAACCGTCGCCCTACAACTGTCGTTCACCAACTGTCAACCATTTAACGAGCTTGCGTGCCAAACGGGCAGCGCGAGACAACAGGCGCGGTGGCGCGCGAGGTGGAAACACTACAAAGTGATATAAATGTTTTGCCTAGGAGAGGTAGGGAAATTAGGTCTTCAAGAACAAACAGTGAAACAAAGATAGATTGCTGGAGTAAACAATGTAGGGGCATATCAGCAAGGACCGGCGATAATTATCGCTCAGCGCTCTTAGAGTGAGGATAATTATCGCCGGCCAACTCTGAATTTTATCGCAGAGATAGCGTGCTATTAGCAACGCTTATCTCCAAAGCAATGAAATTCAGAGCGCAAGCTACCAAATGTGCAATTATCGCTGGAAATTCAGCGATAATCACACAACTTTTGGCAATAGCTTGCTGATAGGGCCTCACATACTTAGCCATGATATCCACCTTCCATAGATATAATGGCTAAGTCAGTTTAAAAGCAGGCGTAAGGAAAGTAGCAATAACGTAGGTTATCGCTACTTTTCTTGTCGCTATGCTGCTTTGCGTGAGGCTTGATAATAGGAGAAATGTTGCTTAGTGACATTTCTCCCGTTATCCTGGGGAGAAATGCCCACTTTGCATCTCATTAGAGATGCAAAGATGGGTATTAAGGGAAATGGCGATAAGGCAAGGTTTCACGTGATAGCGTGACCTTGCTGATAAGGCGATAAAATTATTGCCGCTTTTCGTCCAAAAACAGACACAAAAGCGGCGATAATTTTTTATCGCCTGCTTGCTGAGATGGCCCTTGGATTGTTTGTCAGTCAAGCTTTTCAGAAGAAGGGACATTTTGCAGTGACGTCTATGGATCCCTTCGTTATGAGGACATTGAGATTGATGAAGTTCAAAGTGCATAACACTGGTTGTCTGGGCAAATAAGTTGGAAATGTTAACATAATTTCAATAGTTTGGAATTTCTGTAAGTAAGATACGGTTTGCACAGTGCCTTATGATGTGCAGAAGAGTTCTAAGATCATTTACGTTTCTTTTGGATTTATTCTCCAAGTAGCTATATTTCACGTCACTATACTTATTCACCACTAATCCTTTATGGGTTCCGGAGTCGTGTGCTACTTGCCTAATAAGCACCTTGAAGCCATGTTAGGGATAGTAAGCGCTGTATAAATGCAATTACAATACAAAACAATATTTAGTTGACTGGATAAGAGCTTTGTGGATTTTCCTTTGTTCTTTATAAGCTGTGAGTGTCTCTATAGATTTTGTTCTAACCCAACCCTTTTCTAGATTTTTGGTTTCTCATTTTCAGACTTGTTGAGTAATAAGATGAGAGAGGTCTATATTTAATGGATGTAGATGTTATGTTATGTTATGTTAAATTTAATTTATATAGCGCACGGCTACTCGAAAGTGTCCCGGCGCTAGCTTCAAAAAAATGAAAACAAGGGAAGTGCACATCAAAACCAGACAAAAAAAGCAGAGTTTTTTGGGTTTTTTAAACAGTAGAGGGTCCTGAGTAGCCCGAAGTGCCAAAGGCAATAAATTCCAGGAAAGGCAAGCTTTGCGTACGAAGGAGTTTCCCCCAAGCCTTTGACGTTTAAACCTGGGGTCTGAACCAGCAGCTGAGCAGACGAGCGCAGCTGTCTTCCTGGTGTGTAAAATGCAAATCTCTTCCGCAGATAGATGGGTCCCAGGCCATATAGGACCCGATGAGCTTCGACTGGGAGCCAGTGCAAGGAGCGCAGGTGAGTGCGAACACTAAGCCTTGATCGCAGGCCCAGAAGAAGCCTAACCGCCGAGTTTTGCACCACCTGCAGTTTCTTAACTAGAAAACCAGGGCTGCCCACCAGAAGGGCATTTGCGTAGTCCAAACTTGATAAAATGAGAGCGCGGACCACAGATAACAGTTGTGTGATTTTATCCATGACTCATGATAGATATTGGTGAGGTCATTGGCAAAAGCTGGGACATTTGCAGAGAAAGTGATGGATCTAAGGCTTCTGAAGTGGATGTATAGGAACATATATCAGTGGTTCTTCAAGATTGTCAAGTGATTTCATTGACCTGTTTTCTGAGTTTCTAGTCAAATCAAATCAAATCAAAGCTTTCTTTATTCGACTTTCCGAGGAAAAGTCATAAAAGATGCAGATACAAATACATAATAAAATATCACATTAAGAAATCACATTAATTTAAAATTCATCACAGGCAAGAATGATCGCAGTGATATCAGTCCACAAATTTAAAGTGGCAATACTGGGAAAATTTCTGGGTAAGAAACATCAGTTTGATTGGTTACAGTTAATTTAACAGTGAAATAAAAAAAATTATATTAAATCAGCCTAGGTTCGGTCTGTGTCGCATGATGTTCTGTAGGAAGTTAGAAACAATGTAGACCAGCCCCTCCCCCTCGAGTAGCTGTAAAAAGAGTAAAGCTGGGCGGCAAGTACGGAAGCCCAAGCGTTTTAATAGGGGGATTAGTATTTTTCTCCGTTGGTCCGTATAATATTTACAGAATAGGATGGTATGAATTGTAGACTGGGAGGAACTCCCGTCACAAGGGCAAGGTGGTAGTATTTTGGCCCAGTTGTTTCTCAACGGAAAAGCTACTAGACGATGAAAGAGATTCAGTCTAAACCTAACCAAAAGGAACAGCTCATAGGAAGTAATACTATAAGTTAGGTAAGGCTGGATCCCGAATGCCGTCTGGACTATTAGACTGTGCCTAACTGTTTGCTTCATAACCTCTGAGTTAAGTCTGAGATCTTCCAGATGATTAAAACAAAGTTTATAGAAGACCTTCCTTGTTAACTCCTGAATCAGAGGAGGGTCGTGATAGTATTTTACTAACCCTAAATGAGTTAAAAAAAAATTGACATAGACTAACCACCTAGATCTGTATGCATTATCAAGGACTTTACAGTCTTGGATGATTTTTTGGGTAAAGACTGTTTTTTCTGACGATCAAATTCGGTGCCACAATAGTAGGGGTTGGATTCTTACCATGTCTGTCACGTATGGAAGACCTAGTTCCAGGTGGCAGGAATAGTTTGCGGCTGTTGTTGGTAGAGCGAGAAGGTATCTCAAAAAACCATTCTCTATTGTCTGGATGGGGCCCACAACTGCATGTCCCCATACACCCGCTCCATATAAAGCCACTGATATGCATTTGGCTTTGTAAATTTTAACCATTTCCGCAGGTGCTTTTTTCCCCAGTTTCCTGGAGAAACTCGCAAGTGCGGAAGTGGTTCTCGCAAATTGCAATTTTCTCACTTCAACTGTCGGTTTCCAGTTTAATTTTTTATCAATCATGACACCTAAATACGGGTATTTATCAGTGGTCGCTAGTCTTTCTTTATTCAAATAAATAGGTCTAATTTTATTCTTCTTGCCAACGCCCGCCTTCATAACGAAGGTTTTCCCTATATTGACTTTGAGGTCCAGACTGGCCATAAAAAGTGCATAGCTATTTAGAGCCCTCTGAAGTTCGTTTGGGGTACGAGCCAATATCACTGCATCGTCCGCATACAGGAGAGCTGGTATGCAGCGATTGGCTACCATGGGAAGGTCCCGGGCTCCTCTCAACATCTCCCTCTCCAGGCCATTAGTATAAAGGGTGAATAGAAATGGAGCCAGGACGCATCCTTGTCTCACACCCTTCTCCACCCCAAAAGGTGCAGTGAGTTCTCCACTGGTCCCAAATCTCACTCTAGCAGTTGCATCAGCGTAATGTTCTCTCATGAAGGTGACTGCAGTCTGGTCCATCCCTAGATCTAATAGGATGGACCAGAGTTTAGAATGGCTAACGCAGTCAAATGCAGCTGACAGGTCTACATAGACCATGTAGAGTGCTCCAGCCTTGATGTTGACATATTTGTCAATCAAAAGTGATAAATTCTAGGCTTGGTCTATGGTCCCCAGACCTTCACGGAACCCATATTGTAGGTCGGATAGAATGTTATTTTCCGCTGCCCACTCCTGCAAACGATCAAGAATTATCCGCCCCATCATTTTCCCCGTTGAGTCCAATAGGGAGATGGGGCGGTAACAGGAGACTGAATTCCTGTCCCCTTTCTTAAAGATCGGAACTAGGATAGATTTTTTCCAGGATTCCGGAATGCCGTTGGTACACAGTGCATTGAAAACCCTGGTCAAAAGAGGGATCCAAAGTTCGACACAGGTTTTATAGAAATCTATTGGGACCCCGTCGGGGCCCGGGGCCTTCCCTTTCTTGCTTGCACTTAAAGCCCGAGTGACCTGGTCAAGTGTAATAGATAAGTCAATAGGGAAAGGCGAAGGCTCTTGACAATGAAGGTCATTATCTCTGTAATCAATTGATAATGGATTAATCGTGAACATTTTTGAAAAGTGATCTACCCAATCCCTTTCTTCTATAGCGACCTCCGCTCTTGGGGAGCTACCCTTATCGGTAAGAAAAGGTGTTTTTACCACTTTCCAAAAAGTAATGTTATTATTACTAGTACAGCTCTCGTGTAGTTCGTCCCAGAGTTGTTTTTTTAACTCCGATTTTCTTTCCTTTATCGCGAAATTATAGGCCCTCCTCAATTTAGATATTTCTGCGGAGTCCATGACTGTTTTACGCAAAGCGGATTTTAGTTTAGAATAGGCTGCTGTGCACTTATGGTTGAACCAGCCCTGTCTATTATTTGCGGAATGGGTCTTTTTTGCCATTAGGGCTTGTTTAACGGCCTGAATCACAGTGCCAAAGTTAGTAATGACGTCTGCGTCTGAGGTAGTCAGGTCCAGGCATTTCATGATGGACGAATATGATCCAATGACCACAGTGTTGACAGTTTCAATTGGATCAACTAAATCCCATTTCAGAGAATAACCGTTTAGTCTGGATAATTCTAAGTTGTTTTGGTCCAGAAGGCTAGGAATTTTAGGGATGGGCATGTTGGAAAGATAGAATGTGATACTGATAGGATAATGATCGCTCAATACGATCTGATGAGTGTGAAAAGTGGTGTCCCTCTTTGTAACACCATTTGAAATCAAGATGTAATCGATGGTAGAATTACATCCCCTGCCATGATAGGTAGGGGCCGGAAGCGCGTTTAGATTAAGCAAGTTGTTCGCGATTCCCAGATCTAAATTAAACATGATTTCATTTAGGGAGCTGCATAGAGTCGAGTGAGTAAAATGAGAAATAGGATTATCATCCTCATCATTTAAGACGCATAGAAATTGATTGGAAGCGCCACAAGTAATCTGGTTAAAATCACCACCCCATATAATGGTCACCTCTCTGGTTGATTTCTTAATAGTAGATGTTATTAGAGAAGAGATTGAATTAATTATTTCCACCGCGTTTCGGTCAGAGAGGTTATTATAATAGTTGACCAAGAGGAAACAATCTCTCGCATTTATTATAAGGCTAAAAAGTTGAAAGTTAGGGTCAAGTTTTATGATCCTTATCTCGTCCAACTTGATCAGATTTGATATGTAGGTGTTTAATCCACCCTTAGCCCTGCCAGATTTAGAGGGGTGGGCAGGTGAAAAGTATGTTCTATAACCATCCAGATGAATCACAGTTGTCAGCCATGTCTCTTGTAAGCACAAAATGTTAACATTTGAAATAAAATTGGTCCAAACGTCGTTCTCTAATTTGGAGCGTAGACCAGCTACGTTCCAAAATACAGCCGCTATATTTAATCTGCTGGACTTTTGATCTTATATGGTTGTGGGATATAATGGAGGAGTCGTAGGTGTTATCAGGTCATCTGTCGATTGAGAATCAGTACTTAATGCCAACGGTAGTGAGTTCTTACTATCCGATACAGTATTAATTAGTGGAAGAAAACAATGATCACTATTTACTTGTACCGACGTTGTACAGCAAAAAGAAAGGCCCCGAGTATGATCTCCTAAAGAAAGTCAATCGACATCCTCTAATCCTCTAAGAGGGGAAAAACGATTGGAAGTAGGTAAGTTAAAATTAAAGGACCCTGCTTGGGGCCGTAAGTGAATGCTGGACTGTGTTAGGTTCCTAGTTAGTGTCTGCGGGTAGAAATAGGTCAGGTCATAGGTTCTAATCACACTCTGATATTGACCTTGAAACCAATTAATTATATGACTAGTTGTCCTGTGATCTCTGAAATTTACAATAATCACATCACCTTCAATTTCCTTTGGCTGTAAGCCAACCCAGCCAAGTCTACGGACATTCAGGATTTCACCATTAATGTTAGGAAGTAAAGGCCTATTCTGTTCCAACCAATGCATGACCTTATTTTTTAGGTCATAGTAGCCCTCTTTCTTTCCTGTTTCTAGTGCTGGAACTCCTGTCATAAGTACGACATAGGGGGCCGCCTCCGGGGGCAGATCTATGTGATGGCAATTAGCACCGTATGTTTTACTCGGGACAGTGACAGCAGATGCATTACGTGTTTTGGATTCGGGGCCGTTAATTCGGGAGTTGGCGATTGTCTGACCATGGTCTAGGTCAGTGTTGTTCTTTCGGTTGGGTGATGAATTAGTTAAGTTTAATGGGACTGGTAAAGTTTTAATTTTGGTTGCCTCTAGGCTAGGTTGTCTATCATCTGCCGCTAAAGACGGTTTGGAATGAATGGTGCTATTTGAGGGTACCACTGTATTAGGCAGTGGCTCTTTTGATTGGCCGGTATATTTTAAGATCAACTTCTCCATAAGCCCAAGTTGTTTCGACATGCCCTTCATTCTTTCTGAAAGTGGGAGAAGGTGTGATTTGACAAGTAACTCCAGTCGACCCACAATTTCGTTCATAAATGAGTCATAATTGTGGGAATCCGACTGGGTTTCTAGGCCTTGTGATTGTTTGACAACTGGGGGGAGATAAATCGCAGTATTTTCCACTTGGTTGCACTTGTTATTACCAGGTGGATTCGTTTTATTGTATTTCTTTCCTCCCTTCTTTCTTTTTTTTAGAGGAGGAGGGCCTACGTTAGCGATTCTTCCTCCCTTCTTTTGTGGACTAGCATTAATGGCGGTAGTAGTAGCATTTGAAAATTGTAAGTCCGATATACAGTCAGAAGAAGGATTAGCGATGTTAAATGTGTATGAAGTTGTGTCACAAAATTAGAGTCTCGAGTGGGCGAAGAAGATCTAGAAGCAATCTGAGAATTATTTGTTAAACAGGGGACAGGCAGTACAGGAACCGGTGAAACGGCCATCTGAATAGGACCAAGCGAGGAGCGTTTGGTTTGTAAATGTTCGGCCGATAGGCGCCGCTCCACCATGGCAATCTACTTCTCGAGAACTGAGGCGGCCCTTGTAATGAAGTTGTCCAGCGTGCCTCGCACTGAGCCTCCCAACAGTGATGTTCTACTTTTTAGAGTACGTGTTGTCATAATGATAATTTAGCAAGACAACTGTACACGATGATGGAAATTGTCAATGTCAATATCCAGTTTATGCAGGGCACACACTCGTAAACAACAGTAAGTAAAGTTATGGCATTCCAACTGCAAATAATTACGAGTTATACCTTTCGTAGAAGTACGCAGATCTCAGGGAGTGGGCCCAGCCCTGCCTCTTCCTGCCCCGGACGGCCACAGACGCCGCCCGCGCGCGGGGGTTGCGGCGATCTTTTGTGCGCCTCCTGGCGCGAAAACGGCGTCGGCGGCTCCCCTGTCGCAAAGGATGCTGAAATGTGTGGTCCCGTCCCCACTCTGCGGCCGCAGTTGGTGATAGCGGCGGCGGGAGACAGGAGCACAATGAGGGGAAGAGCACTGCTGGTAGAGGAAGGCAAAGTTGCAGAGTCACAGGGAAGGTCCGCAGAATCAAAACAGAAGCCTAATTTCTAGTCAAAATATTATTAAAAGACCAACAAGGGGCCATATTATCAAGGAACAAAGATAACATTATCGGCGCTTTAGTGTCAGGAAACTGCCTCTAAAGCGGCGATAATGGTCTTGATAATATGCCCTTGTGAATTCCCATAGAAGCCCATGTTCTGCTGTTAACATGGGCTTCTATTGGAATTCTCAAGGGCATGTTATCAAGCCCATTATCGCCTCTTTAGCTGCAGTTTTCTGCCGCTACAGCGGCGATATTTTTAACGCCGTGGTTGATAATATGCCCCTTAGTTTTTTGGTAAATGGCATTGTTTGTTTTTCATCAGTATTTGACACCCTCAAAACATGTGTGAGTGCTGTGTTTTCATCAGAGTGATTAACTCCTCAAACTATTCAGAGAAATATGTGTTGTGTCAAGGAGGGCATTGTATAATATATATAAGGCTCCCGGTTGTCCGTTTTTACAGATTTTTATAAATAAATACTGACAGAAAACAATGTGTTTTCTTTCTGCATTTATTTTTTTTAATGGATAACTACAGAAAACGTGTTTCTTTTAAGTAAATCTTTGTGCTGTCTTTCATGAATTATAGCAGAACGGTTGAGCAGATGGACATCATGGGAAATTAAAAAAGAGGATGACATTTCTTTAAATAACTGCATTTGTCAACGTACATGTGTGGTATAATGAGAATATTTGCCAGTGGATGTACTGTTATGTAATATTTTGCAACTTAAATAGCTAAAACACGACAAACATCAAAGTATGAGTGCGCGTCTATCATTTAAATAACTATGGAAATGTACAGTTTTACAACTACATTTATACCTAAAACACAAAATAAATATGAATAAATACAGGTAAAAAGGACCAAAAATAAATATTGATCAATACAGATGGAAATATTTTTTTTAAAAATACCATAAAACCCAGAGCCCTAAATAAATATGAACGACAGTTGTTCAAAGGAAGGTGGGTCTTGGGAGTCATTGGGGGAGTAGTTTCACCTCTATTGGATGACTGCAGCTCTTCTACCTTTTTTGTGTTTCCTCGTGGTGGAGGGAGTAACCCTTCGACACCATAACATCAAATAAAGTTGATGACATTGAATAGCACAAAGGTCTGACTGATGAATGACTCCAGTAAAGAGTTGTTAGAAGATTTGATTTTTTATACGCATTCATCGCACGTGCGATGACCAAGCATTACGGAAACTTATTTTAGGTTTGTAGAGGTAGGAGATGTTTGCTGTCTTAACTGATAACACTGGCTTGAATTAGGTTATTCTAGATGAACACCTTTATTGGGTTTCCTGTGGGCAGTGCAATGTTCAGTAGACCATCCGACAGTTGGAATAGGAGAAAAAAAGCATAATTCGGAGATAAGCAAGACCATGTAAGTTGATTCAAATGCTAGACACTGGCTATTTCTTTTCTTTTGGAGGGAAAAGTAATTTAGCCCTCGATGTTCTATGGTGTAGAGAACTCTATAAGTACCACAGCTTGTAACTTTCTTCTTGGTGTTCTTATCCCATCTCAGGCCCCACTTCAATAACAACTTTGTACATTGGTGAATTTTAAGCAGCCAGACAGAGATAAGAGATGAATCCTTAGAATGCCTTAGGGGTCCTTCCTTACACCTTCTCCAAAAAGAACAACATCCTGGTTCACACTTGCTCAACTCACGCTATCGACTGAGCTCAGTCCGTTATTCTGAAATCACTGGACATCACCCTGCAGAAGAAGAATCTCCAAACACACGCCATCTTTCTGGCTAATGGAGCCCAGCATCAGCTCAGTCTCCTGGAGGTATCACACGCTTTATCCCAACAAACTGATTTTAAACATGTGGCGTAAGCCCTTGTGATGGTAAGGATGGACTTTGGAAAATCACTACCTCTAGGCATTAGTAATCTATACCTAGTTCCCTCCCTCAAAGCAGCATTACACATAGCGCAGCACCTAGGATGGAGACTTTCAACAGAGTACTTCTAGGCATTGGTAAACCATACCTAGCCCATCGTAAAGCAGCATTACACACAGCACAGCACCTAGTATGGAGAATGTCAAAGGAGTACATATATGCGTTAGTAAACCATACCTGCCCATCTTAAAGCAGCATTACACACAGCACAGCGGCTAGGATGGAGACTGCCACAAGAGATCTTCAAGGCATTATTAAACCATACCTAGCCCCTCTTAAAGCAGCATTACACACAGCACAGCACCTAGGATGGAGACTTTCAACAGAGTACTTCTAGGCATTGGTAAACCATACCTAGCCCATCTTAAAGCAGCATTACACACAGCGCAGCAGCTAGAACGGAGACTGCCACAACAGTTCTTCTAGGCATTAGTTAACCGTACCTAGCCCATCTTAAAGCAGCATTACACACAGCACAGCACCTAGGATGGAGACCGCCACAAGTGTACTTCTAGGCATTGGTAAACCATACCTAGCCCATCTTAAAGCAGCATTACACACAGCGCAGCAGCTAGGATGGAGACTGCAACAAGAATTCTTCCAGGCATTAGTAAACCATACCTAGCCCATCTTAAAGCAGCATTATACACAGCGCAGCAGCAGCTAGGATGGAGACTGCAACAAGAGTTCTACAAGGCATTATTAAACCATACCTAGCCCCTCTTAAAGCAGCATTACACACAGCACAGTACCTAGGATGGAGAATGTCAAAGGAGTACATATATGCGTTAGTAAACCATACCTGCCCATCTTAAAGAAGCATTACACACAGCACAGCACCTAGGGTGGAGACTGTCAAAGGAGTACATGTATGCATTAGTAAACCATACCTGCCCATCTTAAAGCAGCATTACACAAAGCACAGCAGCTAGGATGGAGAATGTCAAAGGAGTACATATATGCGTTAGTAAACCATACCTGCCCATCTTAAAGCAGCATTACACACAGCACAGCACCTAGGATGGAGACTGCCACAAGAGATCTTCAAGGCATTATTAAACCATACCTAGCCCCTCTTAAAGCACCATTACACACAGCACAGCACCTAGGATGGAGACCGCCACAAGTGTACTTTTAGACATTAGTAAACAATACCTAGCACATCTTAAAGCAGAATTACACACAGCGCAGCAGCGAGGATGGCTACTGCCACAAGAGTACTTCTAGGCATTAGAAAACCATACCTAGCCCATCTTAAAGCAGCATTACACACAGCGCATCAGCTAGGATGGAGACTGCCACAAGAGTACTTCTAGGCATTAGTAAACAATACCTAGCCCATCTTATGGCAGCATTACACACAGCTCAGCTACTAGGATGGCTACTACTACAAGAATAATTCTAGCCATTAGTAAACCATACCTAGCCCATCTTAAAGCAGCATTAAACACAACGCAGTGGCTAGGATGGAGACTGCCACAAGAGTACTTCAAAGCATTATTAAACCATACCAAGCCCCTCTTAAAGCAGCATTACACACAGCGCAGCACCTGGGATGGACCCTGTCAAAGGAGTACATATATGCATTAGTAAACCACACCTAGCCCATCTTAAAGCAGCATTACACACAGCGCATTAGCTAGGATGGAGACGGCACAAGGGTTCTTCTAGGCATTAGTAAACCATACCCAGTCCCTCTTAAAGCAGCATTACACACAGCACGGCACCTAGGATGGAGACTGACAAAGGAGTATATATATGCATTAGTAAACCATACCTAGCCCATCTTAAAGCAGCATTACACACAGCACATCACCTAGAATGGAGACTGCCACAAGAGTTCTTCTAGGCATTAGTAAACCATACCTAGCCCATCTTAAAGCAGCATTACACACAGTGCATCAGCTAGGATGGAGACTGCCACAAGAGTTCTTCTAGGCATTAGTAATGCATACCTAGCCCATCCTAAAGCAGCATTACACACAGCGCAGCAGCTAGGATGGAAACTTCCACAAGAGTACTTCTAGGCATTAGTAAACCATACGTAGCCCCTCTTAAAGCAGCATTACACACAGCGCAGCGGCTAGGACGGCTACAGCTACAAGACTACTTATAGGAATTAGTAAACCATACATAGCCCATCTTAAACCAGCATTAAACACAACGCAGTGGCTAAGATGTCCACTACCACAAGAGTACTTCTAAGCATTAGTAAACCATACCTAGCCCCTCTTAAAGCAGCATTACACACAGCACCTAGGATGGACACTGTCAAAGGAGCACATATATGCATTTGCAAACCATACCAAGCCCATCCTAAAGCAGCATTACACACAGCACCTAGGATGGAGACTGTCAAAGGAGTACATATATGCATTAGTAAACCATAGCTAGCCCATCTTAAAGCAGCATTACACACAGCGCAGTGGCTAGGATGGCCACTGCCACAAGAGTACTACTAGGCATTAGTAAACCATAAGTAGCCCCTCTTAAAGCAGCATTACACACAGCACAGCACCTAGGATGGAGACTGTCAAAGGAGTACATATATACATTAGTAAACCATACCTAGCCCAACCTAAAGCAGCATAACACACAGCACCTAGGATGGAGACTGTCAAAGGAGTACATATTTGCATTAGTAAACCATATCTAGCACATCTTAAAACAGCATTACACACAACACAGCACCTAGGATGGAGCCTGCCACAAGAATTCTTCTAGGCATTAGTAAACCATACCTAGCCCCTCTTGAAGCAGCATTACACATAGCACAGCACCTAGGATAGAGAGTGTCCCAGGAAGCTTGTTTCCGGTCCAGGGAAGACATGGCTTGGCAGTTCGGGCTGGACTGTTCCCATGAGGCACAGGGTCAGACTGATTTGCATATGGCCATGTCTGACCTGCGGCGGCAGAGTGGGCTAAAGAACGGTGATGCATCAATCCCAGATCTGTTGACTGGGTGTGAGTGGTTCTGATGCTCCGTCCATCACCACCACCCCCTTTTGTACCACAAGAGTTCTCCTAGGCATTAGTAAACTATACCTAGCCCCTCTTGAAGCAGCATTTCACACAGCACAGCACCTAGGATGGAGACTGTCAAAGGAGTACTTCTAGGCATTAGTAAACCATACCTAGCTCATCTTAAAGCAGCATTACACACAACACAGTAGCTAGGATGGCCACTGCCACAAGAGTTCTTCTAGGTATTAGTACAACATACCTAGTCCATCTTAAAGTAGCATTACACACTGCACAGCACCTAGGCTGGTGACTGTCAAAGGAGTACATATATGCATTAGTAAACCATACCTAGCCCCTCTCAAAGCTGCATTACACACAGCACAGCGACTAGGATGGTCACTGCCACAAAAGTACTTCTAGGCACTATTAAACCTAACCTAGCCCCTCTTAAAGCTGCATTACACACAGCGCAGCGACTAGGATGACCACTCACACAAGGATACTTCCAGGCATTAGTAAACCATACCTAGCCCCTCTTTAAGCAGCATTACACAAAGCACAGCACCTGGGATGGAGAATGTAAAAGGAGTACATATATGCATTAGTAAACCATACCTAGCCCTTCTTAAAGCAGCATTACACACAATGCAGTGACTAGGATGGCCACTGCCACAAGTGTACTTCTAGGCACTAGTAAACCTTACCTAGCCCCTCTTAAAGCAGCATTACACACAATGCAGTGACTAGGATGGCCACTGCCACAAGTGTACTTCTAAGCACTAGTAAACCTTACCTAGCCCCTCTTAAAGCAGCATTACACACAGCACAGCAGCTAGGATGGAGACTGCCACAAGAGATCTTCAAGGCATTATTAAACCATACCTAGCCCCTCTCAAAGCTGGATTACACACAGCACAGCACCTAGGATGGAGACTTTCAACAGAGTACTTCTAGGCATTGGTAAACCATACCTAGCCCATCTTAAAGCAGCATTACACACAGCACAGCACCTAGGATGGAGACTTTCAACAGAGTACTTCTAGGCATTGGTAAACCATACCTAGCCCATCTTAAAGCAGCATTACACACAGCACAGCACCTAGGATGGAGACTTTCAACAGAGTACTTCTAGGCATTGGTAAACCATACCTAGCCCATCTTAAAGCAGCATTACACACAGCACAGCACCTAGGATGGAGACTTTCAACAGAGTACTTCTAGGCATTGGTAAACCATACCTAGCCCATCTTAAAGCAGCATTACACACAGCGCAGCAGCTAGGACGGAGACTGCCACAACAGTTCTTCTAGGCATTAGTTAACCATACCTAGCCCCTCTTTAAGCAGCATTACACACAGCACAGCACCTAGGATGGAGACCGCCACAAGTGTACTTCTAGGCATTAGTAAACCATACCTAGCCCTTCTTAAAGCAGCATTACACACAATGCAGCGACTAGGATGGAGACTGAAACAAGAGAATTTTACTGTATTTCTCCAGTCCTATACACAATGATCTGGCTTCCTAGTGAGGCAAATGTGTCTATAAAACTCTCTTGCCTCACCCAAAAGGTATCTCAGTCTAGTGCTGTACTCTACCTAGCCATAAACTAACCATCTCAGGTAGCCAGAGATAACTTTGGAGCACCGTGACTGTGGGCCGCCAAGTCACTGTGATAGAGGGCAGCAGGTCACCCTGACTGGGAGATGCTAGGTCACTACGAGAGGTGGCCTCCAGGTTACTTTCACAGAGAGCCACTAGATCACTGTGACAGGGGGCCACTAGATCACCGTAACGGGGGGCTGCTAGATCACTGTGACAGAAGGCCGCCAGGTCATCCTGACAGAGGGCCATCACGTCACGTGTTGGTCATACCTCCCTTCTAATGACTAGTCAGACGTTACTTATTTGCCTGTAATTCGCTCACCTACCCATGTGAAATAGAATTGATGGGGGAGATCATCAGGAAAAGCCAAGTTTTTAGAGCTTTACAGAAAGAAAGCGGGTCAGATGTTTTCTTGGGATCCGGCGGCATGGAGTTTCACAGCCTGACAGTGCAGACTCTAAAGCTTCTGCCACCACAATTGGCTCTTCTGACCTTGGGAATGACAAAATTAGTTGTGGAAGAAAAGCGCAAAGATCTTTTAGGAACCTACCATTGGAAGCATTTTTTAAGATATTCCGGACCTGAGTTACTCAGAGCTTTAAATGCAATGCATAAATATTTAAGCTCAATCTATTTTTTGATGGGCAGCCACTGTAGTGAGGGCATCATATGCGAAACTGACTAATATTTAGGAATCACCAGAAGCATTCAAGTGGCCTCATTCTGGAGGATCTGCAACTTATTTAAAACTCTTTTCTGAATATTTGTAGAAAAGAACACTACAATAATCAATTTTTTGACAAAATGAGTGCAGAAATCACAGGTTTCTATAACTGAGGCAGAATAAAGGGAAATATTTTCTTGAGGGTTTTGAGCATGAAAAATCAATGTGATGGAGTTAACATGTCCTTCAAGGAGAGTTTTTTACCAAAGTAAACCCCATGGTTTTTAACTTTGGTAACAGGGGTAACAAGCTCCCCTTGTTCCTGTGGCCACCAGTTGGGAGACAAAAGCAACGTGTTTTGCCAAACAACAAACCCTTGGTTTTACCCGTGTTTTAGGCAGTTACTCGCCATTGAGTTTCCAACATGAAGCATGCAGGCCTGAAAGAGAGAGGTGGTGTCATCCGGATTGCTATCCGGATTGCTGGCCACTGACACCCCATCAAAATCATAATATCTCATTAAGTGAGCTAGAGGGGTAACAAATAAATTGAAAAGGGTCTGGCTCAAAGCCAAACCCTGTGGGACCCCACAGGGAACAGCAAAGGAGGGAGACTTGAAGCCATCCAGCTCAACACCTGCTCTTGCTCTCAGGAGCGGCCAGTGCAGGTTAGAGCGGTGGGGTGGGGTGAGGGGACACTCGACAGACGACAACAGGGAAAATTTATTATTTATTTAATTTCCCTCATTGTCGTCTATCGAGTTCCCCCCACCCTGCCCCACCACTCTTATCTGCACTGGCCGCTCCTGCTCGCTCTGAGAGAAAAGAAGCATGGCGCTTGAGGCCCTTGCCCCTGCTGCCTATGGTGAAGAGAGTCAATCAGAAGACTATGGTTGACCGTGTCAAATGCTGCAGAGGGGTCTAACAAAATTAAGGCAGCATCGCCACCCATATCTAGTATTTCCCTTATTTCTTTAGAGGCAGTTATCAGAGCTAGCTCAGTGCTGTAGTAGCTTCTAAAGCCAAACTGGGTGGCAATTGGGAGTGCGTTATTATATAAAGAGTGAGAGCTCATAATTCATAGCCTTCTCCAAAATCTTGGCAGGAAAGGGGAGGTGCGAAATGGGCCTGTAATCATGTGAGTCGCTACTGTCTAGATTGGGTTTTTAGAAGAGGCAATCTGGAGGCCTGCTTCTACTCCTTTGGAAAATAACCTGTAGTAAACATCCTATTGAAAATATCGCCAAGGTGTTTAGAAATATTGTTCAGCACTAGATGAAGAATTCTGGGAGGGCAGAGGTCGAGAGGAGAGCCAGATTTCACTTGTTTAAGAAGTGACTGAACTAAATTATTCAAAACAGGATTAAAGGACATTAGAAGAGTCTCTCCGACCCTGAGACAATCTCCTAGTGTGATGGACCGAGGACCAGAAAAATCTTCTGATGACTTGGTCAAAACCAGGGGAATGGAAGCAGCCGGTACCAAGTCACTGGGGTACTTCTCTACAGATGGACCCTGGGAAGAATGGAAGTTTGAAAATGTATTATAGACTTCTTCAATCTTCTTTTGAAAGAAACTTGACAGAATGTTTCAGAATGTGAGGTCGGTGGTGTTATTTTTAGGTTCAAGACCTTACTCAATGTTGTCACTGTGGCGAAATGTTCTTTCGGGATATTTAGAGAAGATTTCATTTAGTTGCAAAATATCTGGATTTTGCTTTAAAAAGCATCTCCTTAAATACCTGAATGGCCTGCCGATATAGAACATTATCGCAGGATCATACTCGGAAAGTCATTTCCTTTCTTGCCTTCTACAGGCGTGTTTATAGGCTCTAAGGGGCATATCAACAACAACCGGCGATAATTATCGCAAAGCGCACTTAGCGCTAGGATAATTATCGCCGGCTAGCGTGAATTTTTATCGCTGTGATAGCGTGCTATTAGCAACGCTTATCTCAATAGCGATAAAAATCTACACGCTAACAGGCTAACGTGAGATTATCGCTGGAAACCCAGCGATAATCTCACGTTACCTTGTTGATAGGGACTGGCAAACTTAGCCATGATATCCTCCTTCCATAGGATATCATGGCTAAGTCTGAAAATTAGCAGACGTAAAAAAGCAGCGTTAACCGCGGTTAGCGCTGCTTTTTTTGTCTCTAACAGGGTTAGCGACATTCTTGATAATAGGAGAAATGTCGCTTAGCGACATTTCTCCTATTATTTTACTCTGGAACGCCCCCTTTGCATCTCATTAGAGATGCAAGGGGAAGCGTAGAGTAAAAGGGTGCTAACATGCAAATTTGCGTGTTAGCACCCTGTTGTTGATAGGGCGCTAGTTTTATCTCTGCTTTTTTGGCTTTTAAAGCCAAAAAAGCAGAGATAAAGCCCTTGTTGATATGCCCCTAAGATCTTCAACAAACCAGGATTCAGAAGGGGAGAGTATTTTGGGGCAGATTTACAAGAAAGTGACTCAGTCCGTGCCGCAGGCCATTTGGCTGCGCATCACTGAGTCACTTTCAGAGCATAGAAATGCAACATATTTACAACAATATGTCGCATCTCTGAGTCGCCCTGCGCTGGCGCACAAACTGCTGCCATGCGCTGTCGCAGGCACCCTTGCACCATGGTGCAAGGATGCCTGCATCGTGGGGAGCTTCTTTTTGTTCAGGAAGGGTTCCCTCCCTGCACAAAAACAATCTTGAACGCCGTTTTTCAACTTCTATGTGTGCTACATTAACACACATAGAAGTTGAAAAACGTCATTGTTTCAATGATTGTTTATGTGCAGGAAGGGAACTCTTCCTGTACATAAACAATCATTACAGGTGATTTCTTCTTTCTATGTGTGCTGCAGAATGCAGCACGCATAGAAAGAGGAAAGGAAAACGAGGAGAAATTATTACATTTCCCCTCATTGCGCCTCCCTACCCCTCCCCTGGGGAGGCGTAGCATTCACACGCATTTCCAGATTTACCATTCCTCGTAAATCTGGAAATGTGCTCCGTGGGAACACCCACAGCAACACCCATGGAACACCCCTTTCACGCAAAGTGCTGCGTGTAAAGGGGCCGTATTTACAAGGACAGGAAAAGTCACGCAGGGTGGCTTTTCCTGTCCTTGTAAATATGGAACAGGAAAATGCGCCACCGATACGACACAAAAAGTGACGACCGGTGGCGCAAGAGGCTTGTAAATCTGCCCCATTGCTTTTACAGCTCTTGTGTGGAGCAGGTGTATTAATACTAGAATCGATCCACTGATGGTGTTTATCCATTTCTGCATCCAGGTCCACATTAATCTCTGGCATGGATTGAACAAGATGTACAGAGAATGAACCTTGATCCATTGTATGCCAAGAACGGCTCAACGTGTGCTGCGGCTGAAGGCGAACAGTGAGGTCACCCGCTTCCAGAATCAGTTGGAACATAACCACATAAGACCAGAGGCGTGGGAGAGCAGCTGTTATTTGGAGATATGGATTATCTGAAAGAATCCAATCTGATGCATGGCCAGCTGGATGTGTGGGTACCTTAACTCGCTGGGCAAGACCTAGGGGCATATAATCAAGGACTGGAGATAACTCACGCTAGCCTAGCTTAGCGCTAGTTTTTCTATCACCGTCTATCGCCTGTTTCTTCCGCCCTGTTATCGCTCTATAATCAACACGGCACTAACAGGCGATAGCTTCCGCAAAAACTGCCGCTAACCGCTGCAAGATGGCGATAGGAAAACCGGCGATAGCGGACAGAAACAAGCGATAAGCTCTTACCGATAAAAAAACGCACGCTAACCCGCAAGTGTGGACTTTGAAAAAATTGCCTACCAGTCCACCTACCATAGAAAAGATGTACAATAACAGTTAAATGCAGATTTGAGCACCCAGGGCCAATTGCAGCACACATCAACAACCCCCCTCAAGCCCCCCAACAGCCAGGATTACCATGAGATCCTGGATGACAGCTGGACTTGCACATGTGGCGTCTGTGCAGTACCCGCTGTCTTCTTCGTCGCTGCCTCTGGGGTGGTCCTGGGGGGGTGGCATTGGCAGTGGTTGTTGTTGCCTCCGTGGGACCCCTAAACTGCATGATCACCTCCTCCTTGGCGTCTGTGGCTCCTCTGATGGAGCTCTGGCCCAGTCTTTCCTATGTGGCTCCATTCATCCCCAGTTTAAGTCATGTTTTTATCGGTGTTAAATTCCTGGTGCTAACGGGGCTTAGCACAACTTTTCTTGTCGCTTCGCGGGTCCGGGGCATCATTGATAATAGTGCGATGTTGTGTTAGTGACTTTTTCCGTGAAGTTTTGGGAAGGAACGCCTACTTTGCATGTCATTAGCGATAAATATCGCAGGCATGAAAGGCAATAAAAAATTGGGCTGCTATCGCCGGAAAGCTGTCGCTAACGCCTGTGATCGCCAGCTTCATAATAGCGCGATAAAAAATATGCGTTTTGTGCCACTAAAGCAGCGATAACTCGCTTGATAATATGCCCCTTAGACTTTTCAGAAGGTGTAGGAGATCAGTGGTGTTCTTGTCTGCCGAGTTTTCAAGATGGAAGTTGACATCACCGAGCATGGTAAAGGCGGGAACATTGGCTTTAGTATCCCATAGCTGATTGTTACTGGTAAGGAAAGCTGTTCTCGGGCCAGGTGGTCGATAAATAAGAAATCCATCAAAGGAGTACTGACTAGAAAGAAGAATTTTAAAGGCAAGTGCTTCATAAAGGGATGTGGCTGAAATCGCCTCAAAGGAGACACTAAAGTAGTCCCTATATAATCGATAGACCTCCACCTCCCCTTTTCCCAGGGTGATCTAGCCTGGACTTTGCAAGCTCAGGAGGAGTCACAGAAATTAGGTGCGGGTCAGAGGCAGCGTCTGCCCAGGTCTCGGTCATGAAAGTCCAGTGAATGAGCGTCTAAAAGAATCTGCAAAATCGAAGGCGCTTTTTATCAACAACTGTGCATTAATGAATGTGCATCAAAACTCCATTGGTGGGACAGCCAGCTTAGGACCATGAGATAAGATAGAGCTAAAAGTGTCAATCTTACGGCTGGTCATAGTTCAGTTACAGTCTGGGCAAACCTGCTCGTACGTGATATCTGATGGAGTCAACAAAGGGCCCGAGAAGGTTTACCTAGAGGTTCAAGAACAAGCAACTCATCCCGCGAATAGCGGATAAAGGGAGCCGGGTACCCTGTAAAACCGGCGGGGGGCTGGCACTGAGCGCGGTCCGAGCGCAGACGGGCGCAGACGGGCTTGCCAAAGTCTGCAGTGCGATTCATGGTGACACAGGCAAGAAAATGCGCAGAATGGTCCCCATGTGCACAGACATAACTCCCTGCACAGTGGGGACTTTTATTTTCTTTACTGAGAAAAGAACTCCCGCTTTTGGATTTTATTTTCTCAATACAAAAATATTTGCCAAGAGGGTGCCTTAAACATAGGCACCGACTCAGCAAACCTTCAGCGCTGTGAAGGGAGTCGCCGGAGCAGTCGTTCCCTTTACAGCACAGAGATCGCTACAAGGCAGGAGGAGAGATGGCGTGCAGGCAGCTGCCCACACTCAAAACAATCCTCTTCTGTCACTCTTTTATGGTTTGGAATTCCACCCAGCCACCAGGATCTAAACTTCTTATGATACATATAAAAATACAACAATTGCTTCAACATCACCTCACACCCTGTCCAGGACCACATCGCACAGGAATTTGAATCCATTTTGCGATGAACACTGATGTGCCCCCTTTTAGTTCCCATTGTGTTTTTTTAGGTGTGTATTGTGCCCCGTAGCTTATCGACTTACTCAGTTGTGTACACTGTGTATGCTACCATTGTATATGTGAAGGTTTTGTATGCTGTATATACTGGGCTTCCCCTGTGTTCTGTTGAAATAAACCTGTCATTTGAGGTGAAATCTCTCCCTTGAGGCCTGTAAATGAGCACCTGATATTATGCCAAGCATCTGCCACTCTCTGCTTCTAGTCCACAACACTGAGGACTGCTGGGTTACAAATAATTACAAATATGCTCATTTAATGAGGACCAAGGGGGCATTTGAGGGGTGCTGTCGGCGACTGCTGTACCCAGGCATGTGAAATCCCACCTGGCTGAGGCTCCTGCTGGCTGATTCGCAGATTTCGAGAGAGTGCAGCAGATTGTGCCACGGTGTAAATGTCCAGGTAAGGAGAAGGTGGAACACATAGTGGAGGAGGCACAGAGGTCGAGTCGCACAGGCCTAGCGCCTGTGGTTGACGCACTCCCTGTGGCTGCTCATCCGCTATGGCAGAAGAGCGTCACACCGCTGCTTTCAAGCAGTGCAAGAAAAGGAAAAATCATCACATGATGATAACTTCAGGATGTAATTGTGCTATGTTTCCTTTGCGGGTGGGTAGGGCTGCTCCACTCATGGAGCAGGGCGGGGCGGAGTGGCATGCCCACTCAAGTGCACAATGACTGTTTGGTCAGCCCACTCAGGCCGCCCAAAGCAGTCATGCACTCTGTCCTGTTCGCAATGCAGGCTGCATTACAGCCTGCATGAAGAACATGCCCACACCTCCAGCCCCTGGCTGAATGCCTTGTCCTGATGCCAATGACCAATCCCAATGCCGAATTGCAGTGTTCTGATTGGCTTAGGGGAGGGAGCCTGGCTGCCTACTTCCTGTTCCTAGAAGCAGACTCAGGAGAGCAGGAGCAACGAAGACATGGGACCCGGCCTCGAGGTATGATTTCTCTCATTTAAATATTTACAACACCCTCTCACACTCACACTCCCGCGTCCACGCCCCATCCAGTGTCCTTTCCGAAGTGTCCCACCTCCCAGCAGTCCAGTCCCCCCAGCAGCACTTCTCAATGGCGGCCGCTGTGCAGCCAGGCGCAGCGGGAGAAGCACTGGTGTGCCAAAGGTAGATATGAAGTTATGACACCTACCATTACATTGCATTCCATGACAATGCATACTAATACTAGGCATATTGCAACAGTAGGAAAGGTGTTGGATAGCGGAGATGTAAATATTACTATTCCCACTGCATTGAGTGCAGCCCTAAAACTAACCCTTGCACCACAAAGCAAACCCTGAACTCTAAAATTCTTCTTTGAGCCCCCAAAACACACCCTAAAATCATATTTGACCAAAATGCAAACCCCATTTTTCATTTTTCATGCAAATTCACACCCGTATTTTCATGACTGACCCCAAAACACCCCCCAAATTTAACATTTTACCCCATTAGACACCCCAAATTTGATCTCCGACACCCAAAACCCATACCCACCCTAAAACTTAAAAATACCCCATTGCTGACCTCACAATATGCTGTAATGGAATGCAATGTAAAGGCACCTGCGTTATTGGAGGTGCGTTGTAAAGGCATTACGATGTAATGCCTGCATTGTATTAGACGTCTCCCGTGCCAAAGGCAAGCCGTAGGCAAGCCCGTCTGTGTCTGTCTGCCCCTACACCGCGCTCTGCACCAAGGACCCTTCCTTTCGGACACTCAACCCTGGTTGTCACATCATCTGCAAGGACCAACATCTGCTTTGGACCGGGCATCATCATCGCCATCATTAACGGCTACTAAATCGCCCACAAGGACCACCCCGACTGTCCAGGAGGAGGCATTGCCATCACCTACAAAAGCACACTCCGACAGACCACGCACTCTAATGACCCAATGGTGATCATGGAACACCTCAACTTCCAGATCCGGACCAACCCCAACCCCATCCTGTGCGGCACCTCATCTGCAGGCACCCCGGACCATGGACACCCATTCTCCGATACCATTGTAGACCTCATTGCGCACCAGGCTCTCCCATCCACCGATGACATACTACTCAGTGAACTCAAGTTCCACCTGGACAACCCCATTGACCAGAACACCAGCCCCTCCTGGGGAATCTCCCCAACATCAGACTCAAGCAGCTAGTCACTGCAGCAAGCCACATAGAAGGACACACGGTCAAGCACGTCACCTCAGCCAGTGGCAACTTCAACTACAGCCACACCACCGGACTCTCCTGGACCGACCATCATTGTATGCATCACCTCTTCACCATGCTCACCATACACCATCCCCATCCTCGCCCCCTATCGCAGCTGGATCACGGCCACCAAAGAACCTCTCGTCAACTCCCTCAGCACCACCACTCCACCAACGCTTACAGACGATGACACCACAGCGCGCAACCGCCACCAACGGATCTCCAAATGCGCCGACACCCTAGCACCCCTCAACAATAGACCAGGCAAAACTAGCACCACGTTGAGCCGTATTTGAAAAGTGAAGCATGTGGGCATATGCGTGAACTTGTGAAGCCCTGTGCAACATCTTTCCTGCATCAGGTATGATGTACCCAGGGTGTGCGTTCCCACGCAACAAAGCTTCATAGGAGTCCCTCAGGTTTCACTGCGACAATTGTAGGATGGCGTTGCTTCAGTACCTTATGCCTGGCTGATAGCAGGCGTAAGGGTGACCCAGTACCACAGAGATAGGCTGGCACCATGCATTGCTGGAGTTGCATCATGCTTGTGACATGCTTGTATCATGGAGCGCTGTCCAGTAAATACTGCACATCTGTGGTGTCACAAGAAGGGCGTAGTAAAAAGTGTTACAACGCTGTCTTGTCGCAGCGCTGCAACATTTTTCATGACTGAGGCCCAGGATTGTGCAAAATCTTATTGATGGTGCGCATTCCTGCCCTCTAGTTTTGTCGCAGGTCTGCGCTGTAACATTGATTGCAGCGATGTCCAACACCAACACCTGCTGGAAAGAGGTCCCAAGCATTATCTCCATTTTTAAGACCATCCATTTTCTTGTCTTACAAAACTGCCTCTAACTGCAGGTAGAGGCAGTATTTTGAGTCCTCCAAAGTTCAAGACTCCCCTTGGAATTATCGCAAAGTGGGGTTAGCGGCAGTTTTTGCACAGGTACGCCTCCCTTGCATGTCATTATCTCTAACAGAAGTGGTGATCTTTAGAATGGACGTTTTTGCCGGAAAACTGCCGCTAACAGAGGTTAGCAACAGCTTGTAAATATGGTGATAAAAATATTGCTGCAAAACCGTCGGAAAAGTGCCGCTAAGGCAGCGTTAGCCCCTTGTACATATGCCCCACAGAGTGGAATGTACTAGCTGCACATTCCCCATCTTGGAGGGAGTCGAGTGAGGGAATACAGCGGTGGGGGGGGGGGATTTATTTCACCACTAGAGTTTCCTCTGAACTTCAAGCCCTAAATATTTCTCATTTCTGCCGCGCCCCAGAATGGCTGTGAAGATGTCTCCTGGTGAGGGGTGGAGGTCTTCTCGTGAGGGGTGGGAGTCTCCTCGTGAGGGGTGGGGGTCTCCTCGTGAGGGGTGGGGGTCTCTTGGTAAGGGGTAGGGGCCTCTGGCTGTGCGGAAAGAGAAGGATGTTATGTGTAACCCTCTGTTTCCTCTCCATGGGGTATATCAACAAGGGCTTTATCTCTGCTTTTTTGGCTTTAAAAGCCAAAAAAGCAGAGATAAAACTAGCACCCTATCAACAACAGGGTGCTAACACGCAAATTTGCATGTTAGCACCCTTTTACTCTGCGCTTCCCCTTGCATCTCTAATGAGATGCAAAGGGGGCGTTCCAGAGTAAAATAAGAGGAGAAATGTCGCTAAGCGACATTTCTCCTATTATCAAGAATGTCGCTAACCCTGTTAGAGACAAAAAAACGCAGCGCTAACCGCGGTTAACGCTGCTTTTTTACGTCTGCTAATTTTCAGACTTAGCCATGATATCCTATGGAAGGAGGATATCATGGCTAAGTTTGCCTGTCCCTATCAACAAGGTAACGTGTGATTATCGCTGGGTTTCCAGCGATAATCTCACGTTAGCCTGTTAGCGTGGAGATTTTTATCGCTATTGAGATAAGCGTTGCTAATAGCACGCTATCTCAGCGATAAAAATTCACGCTAGCCGGCGATAATTATCCTCACGCTAAGAGCGCTGAGCGATAATTATCACCGGTTGTTGTTGATATGCCCCCATGTTTCCCCTTCCTGCTTCAGCCCCTCCCCCAGCCCCTTGCTTTGAGTGATACTGAGAGCTCAGGTGATTGCTAATCAGGAGAGATAGTTGTAGGAATGTGCTGACGCATCTGTCATTTGTTTTCTTTTTTATTGCAGGCGTTCTTCGTATAAAGATGCTGCCTGTGTGTAATCCTCAATCAAAAAAAAGAATAAAAAGAAAACATTTTCTGCCCAGCAGGGTTTCCAGACACCAGGTGGCATTGAAGAGCCCCGAAACGACTTTTATTTCTCAACTTTACTTTTAAGAAGTGTTGTTGCCTCCTAGCTGGGGGTACCTGCGGGGCACCAATGTACATGTATCAAAAAACGTTAGGTGGACTGCAGTTAGGGCCTCGAAGTATGGTTCGAGGCGCTTTGAAAGGTACGGTGATTCTGATAAAGGAAGCCGGGGTTTGGCAATTGCGCGACTCCATCACCACAGACCGGCCTAGTAGGCGACGCGGTACACGGTCACTGTGCTATGATTCATTTTCATTCCTTTATTTGCATGTGTTCTGCTACTGGGACTTCTTATAAGAATGTGAGGCAAAGTGAGGGGCATATCAACAACAACCGGCGATAATTATCGCTCAGCGCTCTTAGCGTGAGGATAATTATCGCCGGCTAGCGTGAATTTTTATCGCTGAGATAGCGTGCTATTAGCAACGCTTATCTCAATAGCGATAAAAATCTACACGCTAACAGGCTAACGTGAGATTATCGCTGGAAACCCAGCGATAATCACACGTTACCTTGTTGATAGGGACAGGCAAACTTAGCCATGATATCCTCCTTCCATAGGATATCATGGCTAAGTCTGAAAATTAGCAGACGTAAAAAAGCAGCGTTAACCGCGGTTAGCGCTGCTTTTTTTGTCTCTAACAGGGTTAGCGACATTCTTGATAATAGAAGAAATGTCGCTTAGCGACATTTCTCCTATTATTTTACTCTGGAACGCCTCCTTTGCATCTCATTAGAGATGCAAGGGGAATCGTAGAGTAAAAGGGCGCTAACATGCAAATTTGCGTGTTAGCACCCTGTTGTTGATAGGGCGCTAGTTTTATCTCTGCTTTTTTGGCTTTTAAAGCCAAAAAAGCAGAGATAAAGCCCTTGTTGATATGCCCCTGAGTTCGTCTGGTGCCAGTTGATGCTGGGCCCTCAGGAAGGATTGACGCCAGGCTCTGTCCTTATTAAAGCATATTCATTTATTTTCAAGATCTGCTGTGTGTGACCCGTGCTTCCATTCACCACACACTGGGTCCCTACATTTCAAGGACTGTCCGGAATTTGGACCTCACGTCCGTTGTCCGTGAGGATCCCTTTTACATAATTATGGCCATTACAAGGAGCAGGCTGCTCCCTGCGAGAAACCTTAGCCCCCTCATGGGGCCGCCTCGCTCTCGAGCGCAGGAGCCGCCCCAGCCCCCCCGTCGTCCTTCTGTCTGCGGCTGATGATTGCCACATGCAGAATGACGACGGGGCGGGCAGTCTGGGCTGTTAAAGCATGTGGCGGCCTCCTCCGGCCTCAGTGTACAGCAGGGCATTCTGTTACATGGATAAAAGGTGAAAAGGCAGAAACGCCCATGCTGCAAGGTGAGAAAACAGTTTATATAAGAAGCCAGTGAAACAAGAAAAACAGAACGAGTTATAGCTCTTTCACTGTCTGGTCATGTGAGAACTGACGCATTTTAAATATTATATTCAGCAAAGCCATGGTTGCTTTTAAGCAACTAACAACCATTGACAAAGCCAATAGTCCTGGCTTGTTGATGGTGTAATGATACTTGCTGTATTATATATCTGGATGCAATGACAGAAACAACATAATACCAGTGGGGTTTGTATGAGTCATTGTCTCTATATGATGTGTGTGTGTGATGTAACGCACTCCGACACCCTACCCCACATACTTGGGATGAGTAGCACTATAAAAGAAATTAAATACACATGAGAGACGGTCTATGTGAAGATGAGGGGCACCATTGGAGGGTGGGAGCAAGGCCGGACTGGCCGGACTGGGCATCGGATTCTTCCCTAGGAGGCTGGAAAGGGGGAGGGGCGGATTTTATTACAGGGGGTGGCACGGCCATGTTCTTTGTATATCCAGTAATTTTCAATCAACAATAAAAGCGGTCTCACTTGTATTCAGGTGTGGTCCACCATTGTCTGGTGGCTACTACCTGCTGGAGCGCAATGCGAGTTTTGACTCGTCTAAGGTAGCAAGCTGCGTGCATACTGAAAAACCATGAAGTGCACGATTGTCTCAACCTATTATAAACTTATGTTGACTTGTACTTAAGTGGTTGTCAATTTACTTACTCATAGACTATTGCTCAACCTCTTCGGACGTGTCTGTAAAACGTACCTTTTGTCCCGAAGTTTTGTCCTGAATTTTGACCTCCTGTCCTGAATTTTTGTCCTGAATTTTGACCTTTTGTCCTGAATTTTTACACTCACCGTCCTGAATTTGCACCCATGCCAGTTGGTCACCCTACCACACACTGCTTACCTTGTCTAGTTATGGAAAATGGATTAATTTAGCACTGCGCTCATGGGGCTTATTAGCGCCTCGGACAGTGGCCTGGTCGAGAGCCAGGAATTGCTAACACAGGGAGGTACTGACTACCCCTTTTTAGAGGGTCCATCAGGAAAGCTTTCGGGCATTTGCAAGAGATTTGAAGAGGCAAAAACAGAGGTCCCATAACTCAGAAGGCCAACATCCTAGCTGTTGTTTCTGCACTCAAGACGTCGTGAGCAGGACTGGTGAGGCGGATGGTGACAACTGCGGAAGGCACGGAGGGGATGAAAGTATCCTTCAAGATGACGTTCATCTAAAGAGAAGAAACCTGGAAATGCTGAGTCATCATGGGCTCCTTTCATAGGCTAACCTCGAGCCAATCGGAGTATTTACAACAACAAGATGGCGTCAGCCAGTGCAGAGTCCGAGAACTTTAACATCAGGAGGAACCTGCTTCGATGTCAGTCAGCTCAGGCACCATCTTGCAGATGGGGCAGGAGGTGGGGGCTAAAAGGTCATTGTTGCACCCACCAGCATTATTTTAGTTTTATCTGAGCCCTGTTTCAACCACATGCTCCTCACTTACTCCAATATATCCCACGTGCAGGATTGCAACAATGGACGTGTCACACTCAGATCGCAACCAATAAGCGGGGGATCTGAAGGCCATCTGCATGATGATAACAGGTGTTCAGATGAGATGAGCTAACAGATCTAAGGCTTGGTGACAGTCAAGAGTCCTGGGGACTCCCGAAGGGCAGCAGGTGGTCTTAAAAAACCCAAACCCTCCTGTGTTTGGCATTTTTGCATTCTCCCCTCACGCCCTTTAGTTTTTTTTTACCATTCTCACCTCACATCCTTCTGCAAATTGGGGCTTCCATTTCTCCACTCACACTTAGCTCTAGTTAGGGATTTTTCCATTCTCCCCTCATACTTACCTCTGGTCTGGGGTTTTTCCATTCTCCCCATACACTTACCTCTGGTTTGAGGGTTTTCCATTCTCGCTTCACACCCTCTTGCATTCACGCTTTATACCCTCCTGTAATGTTTAGTTTCTTTATTCTCCCCCATCACTCTGCAGTTTGTTTTTTTATTTTTCCCTCACACTCACCTATGGCTTAGGATTTCTCAATTCTTACCTCACATAACCTCGAGTTGTTTGTGGGTTTCCACCTTCCCTTCCCACACTCCTCCAGTTTGGGGTTTTCCATCCTCCCCTCACACGCTCCTACAGTTTGGATTTTCTCCATTCTCCCCTCACACCCTCAAGCTGTTTGGGCTTTATCCATTCTCCCCTCACACATTCTACAGTTTGGGGTTTCTCCATCCTCCCCTCAAAAGCCCCTAAAGTTTGGGGTTTTCCATTCTCCCCTCACAAGCTCCTACAGTCTGGGGGTTCTCTATTCTCCTCTCACACCCTCAAGCTATTTGGGGTTTCTCCGTTCTCCCTTCAAAAGCTCCTACAGTTTGGGGTTTCTCCATTCTCCCCTCAAAAGCTCCTACAGTTTAGGGTTTCTACATTCTCCCCCACACCCTCCTGCAGTTTGGGGTTTCTACATTCTCCCCTTACAAGCTCCTACAGTTTGGGATTTCCCCATTCCCACCTCACATCCTCAAGCTGTTTGGGGGTTGATCCATTCTCCCCTCACAAGTTCTCCAGTTTTGGGTTTCTCCTTTCTCCTCTCACAAGTTCTACAGTTTGGAGTTCCTCCAGTCTCCCCTGAGAAGCTCCTACAGTCTGGGGTTTCTCTATTCTCCCCTCACACCCTCAAGCTGTTTGGGGTTTCTCCGTTCTCCCCTCAAAAGCTCCTACAGTTTGGGGTTTATCCATTCTCCCCTCAAAAGCTCCTACAGTTTGGGGTTTATCCATTCTCCGCACACCCTCCTGCAGTTTGGGGTTTCTCCATTCTCCCCTTACAAGCTCCTACAGTTTGTGATTTCCCCTTTCCCCCCTCACACCCTCAAGCTGTTTGGGGTTTATCCATTCTCCCCTCACAAGTTGTCCAGTTTGCGGTTTCTCCTTTCTCCCCTCATAAGCTCCTACAGTTTGGGTTCCTCCATTCTTCCCCACACCCTCCTGCAGTTTGGGGTTTATCCATTCTCCCCTCAGAAGCCCCTACAGTTTTGGTTTCTCCTTTCTCACCTCACACCCGCCTGCAGTTCTGGATTTTTCAGCTGTCTCCTCAGCCCCTCCATCAGTTTCTTCCATGTGACACTGCTGTAGCGCCCTCTGCTGGACACAGAGGCACAGGGCATCCCTCCCACGAAAGAAGAGGGCAGTGTTTGCGATTCTCCCATAAACCATGGATAAGAGAGGGCCGGGGTGAGGGAAGCGCTCAAAGCATCGTGTTTATTTTATAAATTCCAGCTAGCTCCCACGGTAATGGGAACCTGCATCTTGTTGTTGTGGCAACGGGAATGTTTCCGACCAGCTATAATGCAGCATCGTCGGTGATTGAATCTAAGTACCATTTCTCACTGAAATTACAGGCACTAAATGCATCTAATGAACACCTCTCTCCTCCAACACGTCCATTTGCGCGCATCGCCAAATCCCATTTCAAGATTTCATCAGCGGAACAGTGGGCAATTACCAGTGTGCAATCCCACTAGGGGGGCAGGGGTTTTGGGGAGGTGGAGGAGAAACAGACGGGGGCAGTGTGGGGTCAGGGGGGTAGCAGCCAAGGCCCCCTCTCAAGTCGCTATTTTCCTTAGACCCAAGTAACGACCAGGCACTGGGTGACACGTTTCGGTGTCCTTGCCAACTCAGGGGGGTCTGACGACGGTATGTGGTTGTGGCCAACATGAGTCAGTGCACACAGGAGAAGAGACTCCAGAAAATGTGGGTGCAGTGAATGGGCCTTGACACTGGAGAATGCAGCGGTGACTTTCACACTCAAACACATCCAGTAAACCTGGTGAACCTCATGTCACGTCACACAAGGCTATGTAACTGTACATGACTTACAATGAAGGGAGTTGTGGAAAAGTCCTACACAATCCTGAAGGAGCGTAAATGACAACTCTCTTTCAAATATTAGCACATCCGTTTGGGGCACTACTAAACTTCTATTACAGGGCACTTTTACGATAGATCCATGTTTGACCGGATACTGGGTTTGAAGCGTGATTACCCCCATGAGGTGCCACTTCCTGCACAAAAACAATCCTGCCTTCAAATCAATCTCCCTTGCACCATGGCGCAAAGGTGCCTGCATTGGCACAAGGCAGCACCTTGTGCACCAGCACGAGGAGAGGACAGGAATGCGCCATTTACTGTTAAATATGGCGCATTCCTGCCCTCTCCCTTTCACGCAGCACAGCAAGATGTCTTGTGTTGCGTGTACGTTTAATAAATCTGGGCCTGCATTTACAAATGTAAAGGATTGCGGGTAAGACAGCTCCCAAGAAAAGGTAAAAACAAACAATGGCACAGAAAGTTAAAATAAGAATAGAAAGTCTATGTTCTGTTTTTGGATGATCTTAACTTCTGGCATAACGTTTCTTAGCTAACATCTCAATGCTGGACCTAAAATGTCTAACCTGCTTACCCACCCACAGACCATGTATTGGACAGGAAGCTCCCCTGCATGGTCTTGCAGGCACCCATGGATTGCTGAGCTAAATTACTGCAAGCATGCATCGCTGTGCTGAAATGCAAGCATGCATCACTGTGCTGAAGTGCTGCAAGCATGCATCACTGTGCTGAAGTGCTGCAAGCATGCATCACTGAGCTAAATTACTGCAAGCAAGCATCACTGTGCTGAAATGCTGCAAGCATGCATCACTGAGGTAAATTACAGCAAGCATGCATCACTGTGCTGAAATGCAAGCATGCATCACTGAGCTAAATTACTGCAAGCAAGCATCACTGTGCTGAAATGCTGCAAGCATGCATCACTGAGGTAAATTACAGCAAGCATGCATCACTGTGCTGAAATGCAAGCATGCATCACTGAGCTAAATTACTGCAAGCACGCATCACTGTGCTGAAATGCTAAAAGCATGCATCACTGAGCTAAATTACTGCAAGCACGCATCACTGTGCTGAAATGCTGCAAGCATGCATCACTGAGCTAAATTACTGCAAGTATGTATCACTGTGCTGAAATGCAAGCATGCATCACTGAACTAAATTATTGCAAGCATGCATCACTGTGCTGAAATGCTAAAAGCAAGCATCACTGAGCTAAATTACTGCAAGTATGCATCACTGTGCTGAATTACTACAAGCATGCATCACTGAGCTGAATTACTACAAGCATCACTTAGCTGAAATACTGCAAGCATGCATCACTGAGATGAATTACTACAAGCATCACTTAGCTGAAATACTGCAAGCATGCATCACTGAGATGAATTACTACAAGCATGCATCACTGAGCTGAATTACTACAAGCATCACTTAGCTGAAATACTGCACGCATGCATCACTGAGATGAATTACTACAAGCATCACTTAGCTGAATTACTACAAGCATGCATCACTGAGCTGAATTACTACAAGCATTACTGAGCTGAATTACTACAAGCATCACTTAGCTGAAATACTACAAGCATGCATCACTGAGCTGAATTACTACAAGCATCACTGAGCTGAATTACTACAAGCATTACTGAGCTGAATTACTACAAGCATCACTTAGCTGAAATACTGCAAGCATGCATCACTGAGATGAATTACTACAAGCATCACTTAGCTGAATTACTACAAGCATGCATCCCTGAGCTGAATTACTACAAGCATCACTTAGCTGAATTACTGCAAGCATGCATCACTGAGCTGAATTACTGCAAGCATACATCACTGTATGTACTAAATTGCTGCAAGCATGCATTACTGTGCTGAATTACTTCAAGCATGCATCACTGAGCTGAATTACTACAAGCATCATTGAGCTGAATTACTACAAGCATCACTTAGATGAAATACTGCAAGCATGCATCACTGAGATTAATTACTACAAGCATCACTTAGCTGAATTACTACAAGCATGCATCACTGAGCTGAATTACTACAAGCATTACTGAGCTGAATTACTACAAGCATCACTTAGCTGAAATACTGCAAGCATGCATCACTGAGATGAATTACTACAAGCATCACTTAGCTGAATTACTACAAGCATTACTGAGCTGAATTACTGCAAGCATGCATCACTGAGATGAATTACTACAAGCATCACTTAGCTGAATTACTGCAAGCATGCATCACTGAGATGAATTACTACAAGCATCACTTAGCTGAATTACTGCAAGCATGCATCACTGAGCTGAATTACTACAAGCATCACTTAGCTGAATTACTGCAAGCATCACTTAGCTGAATTACTGCAAGCATACATCACTGTATGTACTAAATTGCTGCAAGCATGCATTACTGTGCTGAATTACCACAAGCATGCATCACAGAGGTGAATTACTGTAAGCATCACTGAGCTGAATTACTGTAAGCATGCATCGCAGTACTGAATTGCGGCAAGCATGCATTACAGTACTGAATTACAGCAAGCATTCATTACTGTACTGTGCCCCCCCTACAAAAAAGTTGATTGTGTCCATCTGTAACATAACTGGTGCTCATGTAAAGCGCTCTGATATCTTCAGGTCAAATTTGCACTCTATAAAACTCCAGAGAAAAAAAAAATACTCCCAGAGCGATTCTCTAATGTGATTTTGGCCTCAGTGCACACACAACACTCCTGCATGTACACTGAACACTGAGGCAGTTTGGGATTAGTGACCTACAGCAAGGCTCAGTTGTGCAGGAGGAGCGACGTGGAGGACTGGTGTGATAGGAGGGTGGCGCACCTGGTGTGCCCTACAAACATGAGCATGACTACCGCCACCTCAGGAGAGTGCCACAGACTGATGTTGGTGGCCGCATCTTTATAAGTATTGGCCGGACAGACCTTTACCCGATGCCTGCAGTTGGCACTTTCTGGTCTCATCTGTGTAAAGTTTTTGTATAGTCCCCTGCAACCAAGTCTTTCGCTGCTTCCTGTTGCATGCATTTGTGCCACCGTGCTTGCATAGCAGAAGGAGTCGCAACTGTGTCTTATATGTGACTCTGGGTAGGTTGGAGCCCATTATGGACTTCCATTGTGAGTATAGTGTGCTAAATGGATGCTGGAGCTTGCCTGCCAGGTGACCAATGTTTATTGTCATTCATGTTGCTTGTGGGTGTCCCCAGACTAAGTGGTGAGGGATGACTGGAGGCAGTGATCTCTTTAGAAGTGCACCCCTGGTTCCTTCAGGTGTCACTTCATCATGTTAATAGTTGGTGTGAGAGGACAGGAGACAGTGATCCATGGTCTACTTTTTTGTCCACTGCAGATGCTTCTCTTAAAAGGCTGATTTGTGGCAATGATTTACATTTCTCTGAGTAAGAGACTCCCAGCTCTACCCTTTCTTCTTGCTGACACTTGAAGACAACGCATGTGCTGGCCTGTCCGAAGGTGGACACAGCTGTATGAAAGCAGTCCGCAAACACAAACCTTATCTACAAACATGGTATGAGAAGGGAACCGAAAGCCCAAGTCAGTTTTTGAGGGCTTCTCAATGAGTGGATCTAGTCAACATCCTGCAAGATGTTGGAGACTCCTCTGAGAGTCCGAGATGGTGCTTATGATACTGCCAGCTTCACAGACAGGTTAGAAGACGTCACCTGAAAAGTCTGCTTCTTCCTGGTGGTGGATCTGAGGTTGCCACCTGTTCTGCTTGGGTTTTCGGATCAGATAGAACCTGATCATCAGAGCCTCACTAACCCAGCCAGAACGTTACCCCCCTCCCTAGAACCTATTTACAATCCTACAACCACATATATCTATCACCTAACGACAGGGGATTCCTACTATGCATACCAAGATCTCATAAGTGGCGGCCTCGCGGTCCCATACGAACCCAGACCTCTCTGCCCATACGACAGTATCACAAGCGGCGGCCTCGCGGTCCCATACGAACCCAGACCTCTCTGCCCATACGACAGTATCACAAGTGGCGGCCTCGCGGTCCCATACGAACCCAGACCTCTCTACCCAGACGGCAGTCTCAGCACAATCGGCGGCCTCGCGATCCCATACGGATCCAGACCTCTCTGCCCATACGACAGTATCACAAGTGGCGGCCTCGCGGTCCCATACGAACCCAGACCTCTCTACCTAGACGGCAGTCTCATACGACAGTACATCCTATGATCACCATAACATACAAAAAGGGAATCAGTCTCACTATTCATCAGATCACACAAGGATTGCCAGTTCGGGCATAGCCTGTTCTCAGGTTTGAGGGGCTTCTCTTTCCCTTATTCAGTTACCACTTACCTGATCAGGGTTAACATCTGTTCATGTAGCCGCAGCTGACTAGAAGAATAGGCTACCCTCTTATACAAGAACACACAGCATATGTTGATTCACTACAAACTGGATACTTTATTACTCATTACACATACAATCACATAACATTACAATATAACACATAACCTGCAAAGAAAAGTGAAAGATTAAGTTGTACACTCTAATAAGAAAGGGTCGACATCACCTTAGTAGTATGTAGCCTGCACTCAGTGGTCATCTAGGCTCCCTTCTCGTCTGTGCCTCTGCTCGCCTGGAATCACCCTTCTCCGAGTCACTGGGACCTCTTCCTTATCGGCTCCTCTCTCCTCTCTGGCTATTCTGTTAGGAAAGCATCTGTCTCTCGGTTCTTCTCCGCCTTCAAGATGGCGTCTGTCTTCCCTGGAATAAGTAGTAGCTCTACTGCTAACGGCTAGATGCCGCCTACGGACTGAACATGTAACTGCCTCAGACTTTCACTAATATAGAGGTGCATTTCCTCATGGAAAATTCCGGCCCGTAACCTGCCGCCCACCAAATTCTTGTACCTCCCCGTACCAAGGACACGTTCCCAGCCGGCCGGCCTGATGTTGTGTCTTCGGCATGAAGAAAAATACAATCCTTCGATAAGGGCCGGCCTGAACCGGTTCTCTCCAAGCGAATAACACCTCATAACTAAAACATTACGTTTGACCTAGAAGAATCCCAAGCTGCCGGAGCAGAAAGAAAGATGGAGTCTCTCCCGTTTGAGGCCTACCAGGCCTGCATTCAGCACGGCTCCATGAAATACCCTCACTACAGGACAGGTTATCCCTAATACTAACGAATCTATCCCCTAGGCTATATGTGCAAGCCCTGATCTATGGGGAAGAGCACAGAATCATGTCGAAGTGTCTAGTAAATAGGCTCCATTCACTACTCTAACCCTTAGGCTTGAATGGTAAGAGACTGAAGTCACATTCAATCACTTGTTAACACAAGAAGGCCAGGAAAATCGAGCAGAACATTTCACCCTTGACTTCAGTCTATTATACATTCATTAAGCAGAACTAACATCTGTGGAAGAATAATATGAAACAAAACTAACTGATCTATGTCTATTACCAAGTGTGCAGAATTGAAGTAGTGAAGGAATACACTGAATAAAGCAACAGATGGAAATCAAAATGCCGATAGTAATCAGAATACCTCCTAATATTTGACGTAACATATGTAAATCAGGTAACCAATTAAAGAGCCAGTCAAACCAGCCCTGGTCAATGTGTTTTCTAACTTCTTCTGTCAAGTCATGTAGCTTATTAATGTGAGCTCGAATGGATTGTGTATGATCAGACAAGTTAAAACAACAAAGACCCTCAAAATCAGAACAATCGTGTCCATGTTTAAGCAAAAGATAATCAATGGCCGCTCGATTTTGCAAGATAGCTCTACGTTCACCCTGGGCGTCTAATAGCATGTCCGACAGGACTGTAGAAGTATTATTAATGGATTTCACCATCCAGCAGGCCATTTTCTCAATAGATTTTGCATTATAAACTGCCAAAGCAGGAACACCAATAATTGAAATAGCCAGGCCAAGGTATTCGGACTTAGAATATAAATGCAAAGATGAGTCACAATCCTCCTGTAACCTCACTGTATCTCGAATCACACGAGAGTTGGCATTCGGATGAGACGAAAACATGAGCAAGCTTAGTCTAGTAATAGCACAAGGGCCTCCAGAAATATTTGCGGGGACATATGGCCAGGAAGTATTACCACATGAGAAAAGCCATCCAGCAGGTAGTAACATCGTGCGATAGTGACTGGGGGTAACTACCATACTCTTACAAGTCATGTTGTTCTGAACAGAAGTACATGTTTTCGGTGTCCTTTGAAAGCACAAAGTCCGTTCATGAGTGGTGAATGAGGTGGCACCTTTCAATTTTAAACGCATACATTCCGAAATCGCACTTGGATTACACGTAAGGAAGAAACACAAATCACCTTGTGTGATATTATAAGTAACTATTTGGGACTGGATGGGGGGTAGCGGATCTGACAGTTCAGTACACAAGGGGCAATATTGATGGGTAGCGAAATCGCCCAGAAGAACATTGGGGCGAGCGGTTGATATATTGAAAATATGACTCAAAGTCTCCAACGATGCAGGGACAGCAACCAAACAAGTTGCCAAAATGTCGTTTACTGATCTCATCGGTGTCAAGCAGAAATGAGGGGCGCTAGTCACCCGTTTCGCTAGTGAAGTCCAAACGTTCGATGACGAATCCCACGCAGCAAAGGAACGCGACACTCGGGTTTTCAACTCATCCCGGGTTGATGGGATCCCTCCTCTCTCGTCGCACCAGCCCGAAAACAGTCCGACGCCGACACATCCTGCAGCAACAGTCCAAAGAATGATCTGAAAGAGAATCAAATACAGGCATTATTCATTCTCGTAAGTAACATTTGTCAGCCGGGACTGCTTCCCAGCTATCTTTCCCTGGTCTCATAACTAAAATAGTATTATCTTGACCGGTTGCAATGACCTCTGCTTGTTCAGGGGGATTCTTAGGCGACTGCACCCAAACGCTGGCCCCAGGGTTGTCGGTGGAGCCAAAACCCTTCTGGCCTCGTACAGTTAGCAACGTTGGGGCAGTGCCTTTTACCATCTCACCACTGAAGACAGGCATTATTAGCAATTGAGCCACTCGGTCAGTTTTATGTATCAGTAGGTCAACCTCACTGCTATTCAGCAGGAGTACCTTAATCTCTCCCTGATAATCACTATCAATGATTCCTCCAAGCACCTGAATGCCTTTTACAGCCAGCCCCGATCTAGGGGCAATTAATCCGAAATTTCCAGGTGGTATCTGAACACCAACACCTGTCTCAATGATGACTCGATCTTTACTTTTTATAATGGTGTCATCCATGGCATGCAAGTCTAAACCTGCCGACCCTGGGGTCGCTCTGCATGGAGCCAAAGCTCCGGGAGTAATCTCCCAGTACATCACAGTCTCTCTGATCTCGTTAGGTTTAGCGTCAACATTCGGAGGAAACAAACGCATAAGTGGGGATTCAGCATTTAGCAAAGGACGATTATTCAAAATCAATAGCGCTTGAGGCAAAAAATCTCGCCAATTCTTATACTTGTCATCTGTTAATTTGCGAAGTTGGTCTTTTAGCAGGCCATTCAACCTCTCCACAAGACCCGAGGCCTGTGGATAATAAGGTATATGAAATACCCATTCAATATTGTTTTCCACACAGAATTCCTGTACCAATTTTCCACGAAAATGGGATGCATTATCAGATTGAATTTGGAATGGCACACCATAATACATCATAATCAATTCCAATGTTTTAATAGTATTCAATTGGGTAGCTTGCTTACAGGGAAGGGCCACCAACAGGCCACTGTATGTATCAACAATGGTGCAAACATATTGACAATTCCTACTCATCGGAAGTGGACCAATGTAATCAATCTGCCAAATTTGAGCGGGCAATTTCCCGCGATGTAAATGACCTTTAACAATTTGGGGCACTTTGCGCTGCCTGATATGTTGACAAATGGGACAATGTAGAATAACATTTTTAATTAAATCTAGGGGAATATAAATTCCTCGATCAGCAGCCCACCTGCTAGTGGCTTTCTCTCCAAAGTGTCCTGCTTTCTGGTGGGCCCATTTCGCCAATCCCGCAATATCAGAATCTTGCGTGTCCACCACTGCCTCAGCAATTTTAGATTTTTCATCTGCAATATTATGAAAGAATTTGTCAAGAGAGTCTATCGGGGTATGAGCATCCACATGGAAGATTGTAACAGTACTCTGTGGGAGCATTTCCCAAATCTCCTGCCATAATTCTTTTCCCCATAATTCCTTGGAATGAATTTTCCAACTATGGGAATGCCAAGTCGGTAACCAAACTGCCAATCCATTGGCAGTAGACCAAGAATCGGTAAAAATATGACATGTGCCAGGTAACTCTTGTTTCAGAACTTGATAAACAGCATAGAGTTCAGCAAATTGACTGCTCTTACCCTCACCAGTTGTACTCAGCAATTTTTGTGTGATCGGATTATAGGACACTGCTTTCCAATGCCTTTTCGTCCCTATGAACCTTGCTGAACCATCCGTGAACCAGACATGGTTTCTGTCCTCTGCAGACAAATCATCAAAAGGTTTACCCCACTTAACAGGAGACTCCTGTACTAAGGGTACGGCATTCATTCTCAGTTTCAGTTGATGGCGCCCGTGCCACCTGCTCATGCAAAGATGCAACTCCTTTTTGTCCCACACGTGCTCTGTCTTGTATATACCATTTCCATTTAATCACACTCGCCTCTTGAGCGTGTCCAATTCGGTGAGTTTTCGGCGAACTCATAACCCACTCCATGATAGGAATTTCAGGTCGCAAAACTATATCATGTCCCAAAGTCAATTGCTCGGTATCCACCAGAGCCCAATAACATGCAAGTAGCTGTTTCTCAAAAGGTGTATAACGCTCACCAGCATCAGGTAACTTTTTGGTCCAGAAACCTAACGGTACTCTACTCTTGCCTTGTTTCTGCCACAAACTCCAATTCGCATAAAGGCCTTGTACAGACACATTCAAATCCACATCACCATCACATACAGGCCACAAATCCAGAGCATGCTGAATTGCTTCTTTTGCCAGACTGAACGCATCTTGCTGTGGTTTACCCCATTCAAATGCATTCTTTTTACGAGTGACCTGGTACAAAGGGGCCAATATTTGACTCAAATGAGGAATATGCTGGCGCCAAAATCCAAACAAACCAATGAAGCTTTGGGCTTCTTTCCTATTTCTCGGAACTGCAAAATCAAGAATTTTCTGTTTAACCTGAGGGATCACTTCTCGGTGCCCTTCATGCCAATTAATACCCAAAAATTTTACAGCCTGGGACGGACCTTGTAATTTATCCGGGTTGATTTCCCAACCTTTCTCACGCAAGCACTCAATGACTCTATCCAATTGGGTCTGAACATCCTCTTGTGATTCACCTTGGATCAAAATATAATCAATATAGTGACATATCTGAATTTGTGGATGAACTGGTACCTCAGCCAGATGCTCTGCCACCAGCCGGTGACATATCGTAGGACTATGCACATAGCCCTGAGGAAGACTTCTAAACGTCATTTGACGCCCGTTCCACGTAAAACTGAATTGTTCCTGACACTCAGGGGCAATCGGAATCGAAAAGAAAGCATTAGCAATATCAATGGACGCATACCATGTACCTGGATGTTTTTGGATTCTTTCAATTAGGGTAATAACATCCGGTACTGCAACAGTCAAAGGGGGTGTGTGTCTATTCAATTCTCGATAATCAACAGTCATGCGCCAAGAATTATCACTCTTACGTACAGGCCAAACAGGATTATTCCAAGCAGAAGTAACTGGGGTTATAACTCCTGCATCCACCAACTCCTGAATAGTGGTACTTATCTTTTCATGACCACCTGGAATACGATACTGCTTCTGACGAACCACTTTTGTCGCCTGAGGAACTTTTATGGGGGGCATTCTTAAACGACCAACCCGTACAGGCCTGGACGATATATAATGTTTAGTTCCAAATTGGTAACATCCATCATCTAAGTGCAAAGTCATTCCTTTCAAAATATCAATTCCAATTATGAATTCTAAGAGTGGCACCACTAATACAGAGTATTCTTTTCTAGGAATTCTACCTATTCTCATTTCAAGTAAGGTTTCATCTGCGGGAGTTTCCTTTCCACCTAATCCGGTAATTGTAAAAGGCTGACCTTTAAACTTCTTTGATTTTCCATGAATAAGAGTGGCCTCCGCTCCTGTATCTACCAATGCTCGGGCCCTTTGGATATTACGATGTCTCCAATAAATATCAATATCTACATAGGGTCTATTATCTCTGTGAGCCCATCTGTGTACTGGAGCTTGACCTATTTCCTAGTCCTTTTTATTGTGTTCTGTGTACCAGGATAAATCAGGATAAAGACTCTCACGGTTCCTAGGTATCGATACCTCCTGTTCATATCCATCTCCATTACGAAATTGATTACTGTTCCCTGCATTGTACTGCGGGTTTCGATCGGCCAATATGTGTCTATCCTCTCTCCTTCTCAACTCAGGGGATTGATCCCTATCATCTCTACGTCTGCTGTTAACATAATCATCTCTCCCCCTCTCTCTTTCCCCCTCTCTCTCCCTGTCTCTCTCACGACGGGGGGACAAATCACGCGCATAACGTCGATCATCACGACGATCAGAGCGCCCACGGCGGTCGTCATCACCGCTACCGTCAGAAAAACCATGATCACACTCAGTTGTCCGAACACGCCGGGCACCCTCCTTTCGATCCAAGCCACGTTTGCGAAACATTTCCCACAAACGAGAAGTAGTCTCACCATCAATGTCCTCCTTTCGCACACCATCAGCCAGAAGAGCAAGAAACATATCACGTCTAGTAAATTTATTTTCACCAGGAGTACGAGTGTCAGGCCGGGACTGCCGTTCAGGTTTAAACCACTCACCCAACTCACCGAGTTGGCGTACCGATTCCAGCACCACAGATAACATGTTACCAGTCTGATTAATCAATAAAGTCATCATGACCTGCTTATAAGCAACAGGGGAAGAACGAATAATACGATTCCGCACAGAAGATGTCAAGAAAGCATCAAGCAACCGGTCAGCAGTATTCAGAAAAATTGCCGTTTTCATCACCTCCTCTTTGAGACGTTGCGCAGCATCGCGCAAAGTATACCACGGTTTGTCATTCACAGGCCAGTCAGACTCAGTAGGATATTTTTGATTACAACCCTCAGTCGCCAATTGAAGCAAAGAAATTTGACCACCACCATTAAAGTTACGAAAATGATCCTGTACAGTAGAATCCGAACTCAAGGAACAAAACTTCAAACAATCGCCAGCATCCAACATAATGCCAGCAGCGCCCAGTTCATAAAGGCGCACCATCCATGTGAGCAAGGGCTCACCAACTCGCTGCCGAAATCGCTGCAAAATATCACTAATTTCTTGTTGAGTAAAATCCTCCAAAGAGTCTAAAGCAATACCATTCGGAGCACCGGGAGCCTGCTGCACCTTCCGTCGAAAAACTGGATGCGCCGAGACCGCGGGATGAGCATCACAAGGAGCTCGACCAGTACACGTAGCGACCCCGCTCGAAGGACGAGCGCAATCACGGGGTGCACCATCAGAGGCGCAAGAAGCAGATTTACAAGCACGGCCGGAGCGAGAGGACTCGCGCTTGGCAGACTCCTCACCCGAGGAAGGAGAATCACTCGAGTTCCAGATATTACCATCCCATTCATCAGGATTCCAATCCAGTCCGGCTTTCGCCACGACCAGACGCACCTTCCGCGTCGAAACCCGACCACGCCGAGTCTTGTATTTATAACGAGCAATTCGCACAGCCGCTCTCTCGGCAATAGTTTGGTACGTCTCAAGTTTGTCAGCAAGCAACTTATTTTGACACCGTAACAAAGTATGAGCATTCTGAATCTCAACAAAGTTCGCTTCCAAATCCTTATGCAAGTTCTGCAACTTCAACAACCTCTCATGGAGAAGCCTGTCCGCAGACAGAACAATCCAACCTCTGCGCCCTAAAACGGGAAGCTCATCACCCTTAGATACCGGCGCCTTCTGTAAGCAAGTAATCACATTAGCCGGCTCCTCCAGCTCCAAAAAAGAATTCCAATTCTCACTCAAACCAGTAGAATCAGCCCACTCACGGGCTAAGGCTTCATAAGGCATTGAATCCCAACCGGGAATATCAACGGGCAACTTAAAAGCAGATTTCGACTTTCTAGAAAACATTTTTGAAAAGAAAGAAAAAGAGAAAAAGAAAAAGAAGAAAGAGAAAAGAAAATTATACGCAGGTAGATACAAATAATATACAAACAAAACCACGCACGCGCCAAAGGCAAACACAATACAACCACAACGCACACAGGTTTCGTAAACGGTTCGTGACGCCAAATGTTCTGCTTGGGTTTTCGGATCAGATAGAACCCGATCATCAGAGCCTCACTAACCCAGCCAGAACGTTACCCCCCTCCCTAGAACCTATTTACAATCCTACAACCACATATATCTATCACCTAACGACAGGGGATTCCTACTATGCATACCAAGATCTCATAAGTGGCGGCCTCGCGGTCCCATACGAACCCAGACCTCTCTGCCCATACGACAGTATCACAAGCGGCGGCCTCGCGGTCCCATACGAACCCAGACCTCTCTGCCCATACGACAGTATCACAAGTGGCGGCCTCGCGGTCCCATACGAACCCAGACCTCTCTACCCAGACGGCAGTCTCAGCACAATCGGCGGCCTCGCGATCCCATACGGATCCAGACCTCTCTGCCCATACGACAGTATCACAAGTGGCGGCCTCGCGTTCCCATACGAACCCAGACCTCTCTGCCCATACGACAGTATCACAAGTGGCGGCCTCGCGGTCCCATACGAACCCAGACCTCTCTACCCAGACGGCAGTCTCAGCACAATCGGCGGCCTCGCGATCCCATACGGATCCAGACCTCTCTGCCCATACGACAGTATCACAAGTGGCGGCCTCGCGGTCCCATACGAACCCAGACCTCTCTACCTAGACGGCAGTCTCATACGACAGTACATCCTATGATCACCATAACATACAAAAAGGGAATCAGTCTCACTATTCATCAGATCACACAAGGATTGCCAGTTCGGGCATAGCCTGTTCTCAGGTTTGAGGGGCTTCTCTTTCCCTTATTCAGTTACCACTTACCTGATCAGGGTTAACATCTGTTCATGTAGCCGCAGCTGACTAGAAGAATAGGCTACCCTCTTATACAAGAACACACAGCATATGTTGATTCAATACAAACTGGATACTTTATTACTCATTACACATACAATCACATAACATTACAATATAACACATAACCTGCAAAGAAAAGTGAAAGATTAAGTTGTACACTCTAATAAGAAAGGGTCGACATCACCTTAGTAGTATGTAGCCTGCACTCAGTGGTCATCTAGGCTCCCTTCTCGTCTGTGCCTCGGCTCGCCTGGAATCACCCTTCTCCGAGTCACTGGGACCTCTTCCTTATCGGCTACTCTCTCCTCTCTGGCTATTCTGTTAGGAAAGCATCTGTCTCTCGGTTCTTCTCCGCCTTCAAGATGGCGTCTGTCTTCCCTGGAATAAGTAGTAGCTCTACTGCTAACGGCTAGATGCCGCCTACGGACTGAACATGTAACTGCCTCAGACTTTCACTAATATAGAGGTGCATTTCCTCATGGAAAATTCCGGCCCGTAACCTGCCGCCCACCAAATTCTTGTACCTCCCCGTACCAAGGACACGTTCCCAGCCGGCCGGCCTGATGTAGTGTCTTCGGCATGAAGAAAAATACAATCCTTCGATAAGGGCCGGCCTGAACCGGTTCTCTCCAAGCGAATAACACCTCATAACTAAAACATAACTCTTGACCTAGAAGAATCCCAAGCTGCCGGAGCAGAAAGAAAGATGGAGTCTCTCCCGTTTGAGGCCTACCAGGCCTGCATTCAGCACGGCTCCATGAAATACCCTCACTACAGGACAGGTTATCCCTAATACTAACGAATCTATCCCCTAGGCTATATGTGCAAGCCCTGATCTATGGGGAAGAGCACAGAATCATGTCGAAGTGTCTAGTAAATAGGCTCCATCCACTACTCTAACCCTTAGGCTTGAATGGTAAGAGACTGAAGTCACATTCAATCACTTGTTAACACAAGAAGGCCAGGAAAATCGAGCAGAACACCACCTCTTACTCATCACAGCCATGTTATTTTGCCAACCCTTGTCCTACTCATCTAGTTCTAGAAGTGGGAGCCACCATGGGGACCATCTCTGTACATTGCTAAACAGCTCCCTGTTTTAAGGCATTGGTCCCCGGGCTGGGAAATGTCAGTCGTCATGGTATTACTGAAGAAACTAAAAGAGACAGTACCATAACAGCAACATATGGCTAATGTCCTTCCTACAGCATTTAGGGGCATCACTTGAGAAGGTAGCAGCTTCTCAGCTCCAGAACTTTGTTGAAAGTCACGCTCTTCTGGACACAGCCGATGCGGATTGTTGCCGGGGCAGAATCACTCAATCAACCATGTTGTTGGCCCTTAGAGACCTTCTGATGAGGTTTGGTGGCAGTGAGGGGTGATCTGTCCTCTGCCTTCAAAATCATCAACTATCAATCCTTTTCTATGGCTACATGGCATAGGTTGCTGAGATATTTTACTGGGCTGGTTTCCTTCGTTTTTATCCAACGGATCTCAAAGGGTCGTTCTGTCACAATTTCCATCTTCAGCAGGTGGGTTGTAATGGGGTTTTAATCAAGGAGCTATAGCATCATCTTGCTCATCTGGTTTATACTTTGGGTGTAAAATTCTAACAGGCAAATTTATCATGACATTGCACTGCCGCCAAATCAAGCAAGTGTTGCAAAGATTTAATAAGGGATTTTTAAACCTGATTTTGCATTGGAACGGAGTCCTTAAAGCAGTGCAAATAGCGCGCTGCACTGTATTGTGCCCCTTTGCATCAAGGGGGCATTTCAGGGGTGGTACTTGGGCATTGCAATGTTACCACCCATAGATTTAGCCATAAAGTCAGATCTACAAACATTGTGAGATCTGGCTTTCGTCAAAAATATTTGCCTGCTTGCGACAGGGCGAAAGTAATTTGGGGGCATATTATTAAGCACAGCGTTAAAATTATCGCCGCTTTAGCGGCAGAAAACTGTTGCTAAAGCGGCGATAAAGGGCTTGATAATATGCCCTTGAGAATTCCAATAGAAGCCCATGTTGACACCAGAACATGGGCTTCTATTGGAATTCTCTGTGGCATATTATCAAGCCCATTATTGCTGCTTTTGCGGCAGTTTTCTGCCACTAAAGCGGCGATAATTTTAACGCCGTTTCTTGATAATATGCCCCTTATTTCTTCTAACCTTTCACTCATTCCATCTGTGATACATTGTGCAGCACACATCCAATGTATGAAATGTTTTAAATCTTGTCTAAGCATAGGATTGTGTGCTGGAACAGCACCCTATGCTAGACAGCACCACAATGCAAATGTATGTGTGTGGGCACTAAGCCGACTCTTCGTGCACCAGTGCAGGGAAAGACAGCAGCAGCAGGCGATATCTAGTAAATATGTCTCTGCGCTGCGCTCGCCCTGCCAAACACAGCACAGCAAATTATTTGCCCTGCTTTGGTCTGTGCTATTTTTCAATACATATACCCCTAGATGTATGCAGATGCTATGCAACTCTTATTCAGTCTGAATCAGCAGACCTTCCCAATAGCTTAGACACTGGAGCCCTCTGATGACTTGCTTAGAAGCCCTTCACTGGATAATGTCTGCCAATAATGTCTGGGTTTAAACCCTTCAAAGACAAATGTTTTTTGATTGAAGTGTCTTTCTTTATAGAATGCTATAAAATGGACTCTTTTAATGATGGACTCTAGGTCTTGTCCCACCAACTCAGTACATAATGTAAGCTTACTTTGAACCCACAAACTGTGGGTATATCTACTTCCTGTGTTTACCATCTTAAAATTCAGCTGTGTATTTATTCATGACCATCAGTACCATGTCAAGGTAGATAATCCCTTTATAAAGTCTAGAAGTGAACATTTTAGCAATGTTTAACTATAAATCGCTGATAAAACCTTTAATCACTGAGCCAAAACGCATCTGCTAGACGACTCTACATAAGAGGGAATGCTTATTAGGTTAAAAAAAAAATCTGAAATTTCAATAGTTCAAAAGTTCATCATAGTTGGATAGACAAAATATCATTTCATCTCTCAAGCCTATCATGCAGCAGGAACCATAATACGGTATGTAAAATAAGCTAATTTATGTTTCATCAAACATTGCAGTGCAGCCCAGCCAACACGTTTCGTCCTGAAGAGGACTTCATCAGGGCTGTAATTTAAATATACATTTATATTTATAAAAATACAAAATGACTAAAAACCAGTCACTGTACAATGTGCACATTTAAAAACACACAACAAGAACGCCAACCTTGACTCTCCACACCCTCGGGCAATGTATAACCACAAGAGACAAGCTTGACAGAAATATTACCATATTTCACTCAAAACAAGTCGTTAATTATCCACAACCCACAGTAATTACAAGACATCGTTCTTGTGCACCATCATGATTATAACACTTATTCTATTATGTACAACCTTTTTGGTCTACTCACTTAGTAAAGTCTTCTATAGCTATCTGGATTCAGTATTGACAAGTATACAACAGGGCAAATGTGGATAAGCCACACCCAAGTGGGTTCTAAAGAAGAGATCACAAAAGGGCCCAATAACTCTTAAACTTAACTTATAGTGTATACATTCCTATCCCATACATTCACATACCATCTGCCACTCCCTAGTGGTACCAGCTCTACACAGATACATTCCATACTTGCATCTTGCTCTCATACCACACTCTTGTATCTCTGACCAAACACATGTATTTAAATACTCCTACCCTTAATTCTTAGTTTAGAGGACCCACTCCATTAAAATCTTGCATATAGTTCATCTGCTCAGATCCTCTGGCCCATCACACCAGTACTTCTTCCATCTGCTAGACGACTGATATCAGTCTGAAAAAATGGGAACATGCGTCCCCTACAGCACTGGCTTCTAGTGCGTAAATGTATCCAGGTCGCTCAAAAATAAATCTACCCCTTTTCATTCCATTCCTGCCGGACACATTTATTTGGTCCTCTCCATCTTGGTGTGTAAGACCTTGTAACCAGTCTCTTTTGCACATTCTCTCTTTGGAGAGCCCGCTCCAGAGAAAGGGCTTTCTTGTTCGCTAAACACTAGAATGCTCTTCAGCTCTACTTGTGAGCCCAACTTTCTCTCCATCTTTAGGAAACAGTTGAAAACGTGGCTCTTCAGTCAATGACTTCTGTGTCTGCCTTTCCTACCTTAGTAATTGAGTTAGGTCACCTAGCAACAGGAGGCTTCAGTGTCAAAGCACTGTAAAAATACCTCTTAACTTGATATAAAGAGATAAATGTAAGGTTGGAAGGAGACGCGTAGAATGTGTGTTTGAGTATCAAGGCTAGGCTGAATTAATTAACAATACCTTTACTTAAAAGATCCTTATGTTTGTACTTGGCTGAATAAAAGAAGCACAGACAGGACAGGGATAATAGAAGCACACAAGAGAACCAGGAGGACTGGCAGAAACATGTTATGTTATGTTAGTCGAACTTCTATAGCGCGCAGCTACCCTAGGGTGTCCCGGCGCTTGCTGTAGCTCTCCCAACACTCAGCAACAGGAGAATCAAAACAACCAAGTTTTGAGCGCTTTCCTAAAGGAAAGAAGGTCCTTTGAATTCCTCAAGACAAAAGGCAGTTCATTCCAAGCCCTAGCTGCCCCCGCAACAAAACTTCTCCCACCCCATTTGGCTTTCCTTATCCTAGGGAGTACGATGAGTTTTGCTCCCAAGGACCGCAGAGTTCTTGGCGGAACATACCAGCGAAATTGTTGTCTCATATAGAGAGAGCCTGTATTCTGCAAGGCGCGGAAAACTAAACACAAGGCCTTGAAAAGAATTCGCTTTTTTACAGGCAGCCAGTGGAATTTTCTTATTGCGCCAGAAATCGGGGTAGATCTCGATGTGCCCGTATGCAGCCTAGCTGCTGAGTTCTGAAGCATCTGGAGTTTATGTAGATTACCCTCCTGAATGTTCAAATAAAGACCATTGCAGTAGTCCAGATGAGACATAATCAAAGCTCTAACCACTATAAATTTACAATCCGCAGGCAGGAGCGGGAGCACTTTCCTCAGGCTCCTAAGAATGTAAGAGGTGGTGGAGACAACCGCATTGACCTGAGCTTGCATGGAGAGGCAATCATCCAGCACAACCCCCAGATTTTTTACTTTCTTGGAGGGGACTGGGAGAGTGCCCATGGCCTTAGGCCACCAACTAGGAGGCCACATATTGGCATTATTGCCGAATAACATCACCTCAGTCTTAATTGCATTAAGTTTTAGGCAGTTTTGAGACATCCAATCTCCTACTGCCCCCATGCAATCATGTAGCCTCTCCCCTGATGCCCTCTCCTGGCCTGGTAACATAGATATTGCTATCTGAGTGTCGTCGGCATAAGATGTAAGACAGAAGCCAAACGATTCAATCAAAGGGGCCAGAGGAGAAACATACACGTTAAAGAGCGTGGGGCTGAGGGAAGAGCCTTGTGAGACCCCACAGGGAAGAGAGAATGAGTTCAAGATGAAGTCACCCAAAGCCACTGACTGTCGTCTGTCAGAGAGGAAGGATTTTAGAAGAGACCAAGCTTTATTCCGTATGCCACAAGCCGATAACCGGTCCATTAGAACACCATGATGGACCGTGTCGAAGGCCGCGGAAAGGTCAAGCAGGATCAACACTGCCTTGCCACCTTGGTCCAGCCCTCTCCTAATCTCATCCGTAGATTTGAGAAGAGCGGCCTCGGTGCTGTGTCCTTCTCTAAAACCAAACTGGGTGGGATCCAGGGCGTTGGTGTCACGCAAGAAGATACTTAACTTAGTATTCAAATATCTTTCCACCAGTTTTGCCGGTAGGGGAAGGCGCGAAATAGGACGAAATTTATTGGGATCATTCATATCCAGGTTAGGTTTTTTCAACAACCGAAGTACCGAGGCTACCTTCCATCGTATTGGGAACTGCCCAAGGGAAAACATAGCATTATAAAGCACCGTCAGTGTCGAAGCTATGGGTTCAGGTGCCAATTTTGCTATTGCCACTGGGCATGGATCAACAGGTGATCCAGATTTTGTGGTTACCAAAAGATTGAGGGTCTCTGGATATGTTATGGGAGGAAAAATATCCAAAGAGGGTTTTAGATCCAAACAATCAGTAGGGCCTGAGTTAAAACTAGCCGGGTCTTTAAAAGTATTGAAGATTGCTGCCACTTTAGACTGAAAGAAAATAGCAATTTCCTCACAAAAATCCCTCGTAGGTGTAAGGGGAGTGGGCAATGGGTGCGCTAGCCTAGTTACTGTTTTGTAAAGTTCCTTTGTGGAGATACTTGCAAGTTTAATCTGACGTGAAAAAAACTCTCTCTTAGTTTCCGTCAGTAAGTTCTTGTAACACAAAATGCTTTGTTTATAAATATCTTTGGCAGAAGGGAAGTAGCTCTTCCTCCACGCCCGTTCCAATTGTTTGCATTTTAGTTTTTGAGATTTTAGCTCTAGTGAGTACCATGGTGCTGAAGGTTGTAACCTCTTGGGGACAATCATTTTTTGGGGGGCAAGAGCGAGGCAAGCCTCCTCAATCCATGTTGTATATATAGAGGCAGCTTCATCAACCTCTGCAGGGAGGGGTCTTTGTGAAGAGGAAAGAAGATCCCTCAGGTCATTTCCTTCCACCCTGTTCCAGGATCTAATTTCCTTGGACTTCAACACCCCAGGGACTTTACCCATATCTTTTAGTCCAATATTATCGAACATGATAGCATGATGATCAGACCAGGCAAGAGGCAGGATGTCAGAAACCAGGAGCTGTGGAGAATTAGAGAAGATCCCGTCCAAGGTATGCCCTGCCTGGTGGGTGGGAGCCTGAACCAGTTGTTTTAGTTCTAGACTACCCATAAGATCAATCAGTTTTCCAGTATCTCTATCCCCATCTATCTCTAGATGGAAGTTAAAATCGCCCAGGATGGTGAATGAGTCCAATGACAAACCCTCCTCAAGGACCGATCTCACCTCTGCTAAAAATGGACTCCAGAGTCCCGGCGGCCTATAAATTAAAAAACCCCTAAAAATGTAACCATGATAAAAGGTGAGGACGAAGGAGAGGGCTTCAAAACTAGAGTAAGTACTAGTGGCAAAGGTGGCTTTAATGGAGCTATCGTAAATCACAGCCAACCGTCCACCTTTCTTAGAAGGTCTATTTGCAGTGTAGCAAGAGAAACCAGGAGGTATGGCTTTCACAAGATCTGGCCCAGAAGCTTCATCCAACCAAGTCTCGGTGATGAAAGCTATTTTAATGTTTTTGTCCTCCAATAACGTTGCACACTCAACACTGTGTTTAACCAATGAGCGTGCATTAATTAATAGGCATTGAAGAAAATCCATAGGCCTGCCCTTAAGTAACTTTGAGTCAAAATCGCGGACTTCTCTAAGTATTTTGCCGAAACCAAGCTCTGGCAAATGTGTGAGACAGACCGGGCAAAGCTGAGGTGTAGGCCCTGAGTCCGAGGCAGGTGAAATACATGCGTGGTAATGCAACAAAGCCCAGATCGGATCTATCTTGGGAGAGCTGGGGACTCAACATCAGCACCATGGCTAACCTTCTGGCTTAGCCGTTCTTTGGTCCTGGACATTTGCACAAACACTAATTAGTCCATGTGGCAAAATGGGACCAGATTGTAGCCTGCCCCACCTCCAAAGCCAGAGCTTCTAGGAGCTGCTGGCTTTGGTGGTGGGCAACCTCTGGAAAAGCCTGTGACTAATACGGTTGTTAGGATGTCCTAAACACTTGTGCTTACTGGGAGTATATGGAGTGAGATTCACTCTAAGAAGAAAGTGCCAGACAAGTATAATTTAGGGGCATATTATCAAGACAGGCGATAAAATTATCGCCACTTTAGCGGCAGAAAACTGCCGCTAAAGCGGCGATAATGGGCTTGATAATATGCCGCAGAGAATTCCAATTGAAGCTCAAGTTAGACGTCCTTCACATCTAACATGGGCTTCAATTGGAATTCCATAGAGCATATTATCAAGACCATTATCGCCGTTTTAGCGGCAGTTTTCTGCCGCTAAAGCGGCGATAATTTTATCGCCTGTCTTGATAATATGCCCCAGAATTTTTTGACTATGTGATTTGAGCATTAGATCCAAAAAGAGTGGTAGAGATGGTCTACTTGGATTTCAGCAAAGCCTTTGATAAAATCCCACAGCGAATACATCTGACAATGCAGGGTTTGTATGAAACCCTTAAGCGGACCTGATTTCGGATCTCTGTAAGAATCAAGAGACAAAATGTGCAGGTGAAGTTAGTTCAGGCTGGAAAGAGGGTAACGATTAGCATATCTAAGTCATCCGTACCATGGTTGATTCTTTATAATGCCTTTATCAGGGACAGGGCATCAGGATGCCAGGAGAAGGTAGGATATTATTCAAGTGCCACTATGGTCTGAAGCTCTTATTGTGCCAGACAAATCACCCACAATGCATTAGGCTCTCATAAAAAAAGTTCTGGACTGGAAGCAGTGTCCGCAATTACCTGGATGGAGCTGGACACCCTCTGTAGGGCAGAGATTGCACCATCTCAACAGGCCTCCCTGTGTTGGGTTGCGCATGGGCTTGTTTTGTTGGGGCTAAAGTATGTTCTATCTGTGCTTCACTTCCTGAAGTTCAAACCATATCACTTTAAGTCCCCTCTGTGGCGCTGCCGCGCTATGACCACAAAACGGAACTGTGTATTCATAATGATGTCCTTTACTTTAAAATGGAGCACACTCAATGCCATATCTCTAGTCCCCATTCCTCCTCTATAGATCCTCTTTCTTTCATCTCACATCCATGACTCCCTAGTCAACCTCTGCCACAGCCATCTCCATTCCACATCCAGTGATGCCCCAACTTCTGCCTATTCCATGATTTTCCTATTGCCTCCACATCTTGCTGATTATCTAAGTTAAGTTATTGATCTTATCCCCATGTCCTTCCTTTCTCAATTCCTCCTCTGTATTCTAGTGAGGCCAGGCCATCTCCTGCACAAGCGTTCCACGAATCATAGGCGACTTCTTCCAGCTGTCTCCTTCCCTACTGTCCTGCCTTCCAGCAATGCTCTCTTGTTTATGCTGTGCACTTTGTCTCTCAATGTCATGAATGAAATGTCTGTGCAAACACTTTCACACCTGTCTTGCATCGATCATTGCAGAGAGGTTGAGCTGTTCCTCACCCTATGCTCTACTTACCATCAACGCCCTACCTGCTTTCTGCTTATCAGGTGGGAGCCACCCTTGAACTGATGGCCCCTCTTCGTAACTACCGACCAGGACCCGATGGGCTACCAGAAGTTCAGAAGACCACCATGCAGGAGTTTTATAAAAGGGCATGCATGCAGGACTCCCTGTTCAGTGAACTCCATGTGGGCTTTTCTGTGACCCCCCTCTCTTTCTGGCACTGAGATCCAGACTCTCATCAGTCTCTTCACATCTCTCACCTGATCTGATCCAGGGGATGACCTGGACCCACCTGTATGAATAGCATTATATCTACACCCCTATGCTATTTTTCACACGGTTATACCTGTAGACCCAATGTGCTCTCTTGTGGCTTTTGCTCTAGTGTTCCCAGAACCATCCTCAGTCACGTGTTTATCATTGCCCCTTTCTTTATCTAGGCCTTCTCAGGTGGGTCACTTATCAATGAGCTCTCCTGGTACATTTTGTCCACACATTATGGACACCTCATCCTTCAACATCTCTATGCTCACTGTGGAAAGTATTCCCTAGCCCCTCTGCAAAACGTTGGCCCTGAACCCTAGCCACCTTCTTAGCTCTCCTGCTACTAACTGCCTGCTTGCCCATCCCTTACTCTATGCCTAAAGTCCTCATCTTTGGTGGGTTGTACACACCTACCCAAAAGCTATAACCGCAAAATAATGCCTGAGATGTTTTCTACCTCCACCTACCTGACGGCCCCACATTCTCTTCATGCATGTGCCCAAAGTCACCCTTTCCGGGGGTTCCCACGTGCTCTTAATTCATGTCTATAAACCCACCTTTCCCGGGGATCCCACATGCCAATAATATATATTTTCAAAGCCATCGTTCCCTGGGGTCCCCCATGTGCTGCATGCATGCATGTTGTATCGTTCACTTGGGGCCCACATGCTCTTAGGGTCCAAAGTAAACTTTTCACTGGGAGTTCCAAATGCCCTCATGCTTGTCTCCGTCTCCTCGCACATGGACCTCGCTGCGCCACAGACACCTCTGTTCTTGCTCAATCTTCCAGCTGCAGTCCTAACTCAAGGGACGGGAGGTGTACCAAGACCACTTGCGTCATGCATCTGGATGCTGCTCTTACTGACAACACCTCTCCCACTTCCAACTCATCACTAATAGTCCAATTTCCAATCACTCAGCACTGATGCCATCAGGGCACAAACCTCCTGCCCAGAAGCAACCAACCAGCGCCCATCCCTGCTCAGCTGAACAGCATCAATGACCCTGGCAGCCGGTACCCTTCATGAAGACCCGAGAAGTGAGAGCAATGGTACTATTGGTGGAACTCTCAAGAGGGGACCACAGATCCACCCTGATGCACGGGCAACACACGTCGCAGCATCCGATGTCGAACTGCACCCCCCAGGGGAGACAACGCTGCTTCTTCTCACCCTGCACCCTGAGTTGGGACACAAGGACCTCTGTTAGCTCATTTAGTTTCTTTCATCGCCGTTGGCGCTAAGACCACACTGTGCTGGTGAACGAAGGCGTGCCATGCAACTTTCTGACTTTTGATGACAAGGCTGGAACTTGCATGAACCATGGCAGCCACTCAGCAGCCTTTCAGTGCATTCAGAGGAGCCATTGTGACTGAAGTTACTCTGTCAGCATAAGAATATCTGCCAGGCAGCTAGAGATTACTATATGCGGAGAGCATTAGACCACCAGGGCAGTGGAGTACCTGCCTCTGGTGCCATCATAGAACCCAGTACAGCCTTCCACCCTCTAAATAAAACACAATCCCACCTCTTAATAAAAAAAAAAACTTCTTGAAAAATAGGCATCGAATTGGAAGCCAATATTTAGTACTAAAAACTGACAGATTAAGACACCTGCTGTGTACAGATATCTTCACACTCTCCAGGCTGGCCTAGTGCACATTCTGGGCCTAATGAACCAGGAGGAATGGAGCTGCCTGGTGAGCCCGAGCCTATACAACTTAAACCATTTCAGAAATTGATATTTTCAGCCTCAGCTCCAGCCAAGAATAAAATCTTTACCATGTCCTGTGTTTCTGCCAATGGTACAGTGGCTTGAGAAGAAACAGTGTGCCAAAAACTGCACGGACCCATGCATTAAACACTATAAAAATGACACTCGTCCTGCTAAGCAATGTTTCCAGTACTGCATCAGATAATGAAATGAAAATGGGTACTTGTAAAGCGCACGGCTACTCCACAGAGTGTCCCGGCGCTGACAATGGACCACCGAAAGACAGGAACAGAGCTCGCAAACGAGCCAGGGCCAAACAAAGAATTACTGCTGGAAAAGCCAGGTTTAAAGCTGTCTTCTAAAAGTCAACAGGTCCTGCACCTGCCTGAGATAAGGAGGCAGTCCGTTCCATGAGCAGGCGGCCAGCACTTGAAACGAACGATTGCCCATACGGGAGCGGGCAAACTTGGGAATGTGCATTAATGACTGGCCAGAGGACCTCGGGGCCCGTTGTGGCACGTAGGGTTGGAACCTTCTCCTAAGATACACTGCCCCTGTGCCATGAAAGGCGCAAAAAGCTAGGACCAGCACTTTAAATTGGATCCTCTTACGTACCGGAAGCCGATGTAAGGCCCTCAGGTGAATTGTCATGTGTGCTCAGGGCTCTACCATAAGAATGGCTCCAGCCGCTGCATTTACAGCCACCTGCAGACGATTCAATAAATACTCAGGAAGACCCAGGTGCAAGATCTTAACATAGTCCAACCTGGATGTAATCAGGGCTTCGGCTATTGTCTTCCAGTACTCGACCGATAGCAAAGGAAGAAACATTTTTAACATTTTCAACATGCCGAAGCATGAGCCCACCACGGTCTAAATTTGGGCTTTCATTGTTAGGGTATTGTCTAGCTTGACCCCTAAATTCTTTACAATACTGACAGGAGCAATAGGAGGGGACATATCCCGAGGCCACCATTGATGCCATGATTCACAAGGCGGGCAACAAAAAAAGATAATCTCAGATTTTTCTGGGTTGAACTTTAGTTGATTAAGCCGCAACCAAGAGAAAACCTCTGTAAGACAGGTATTAATCTCCTTGCCTCTAAAACCAGAGCCTTTGTAACACGTAAACAATAATTGAGTGTCACCAGCATATGACACTATCTTAGCGCCCTGGGACTCAGCTAGAAGTGCAAGAGGAGCCATATAAATGTCAAACAGTGACAGGCTCAGGATAGACCCCTGTGAGACCCCCACCTTCATAGGCAGGATGGAAGCCGTGAAGGGGGGAGACAAAAGTTTTGGGCAACGGTCATTCAAAAAAGAGGTGAACCACTTAAGTACCGTGCCCCCGATGCCGCAGTCTGACAGGCTTTGTAAGAGTTGGTCGTGGGGCACGGTATCGAAAGCAGAGGACAGATCTAATAATATCAGGACAGCACTACCCCCTCTATCTAGTTGCTCTTTTATGGTTTCAGAGACTTCCAATAAGGCGGTTTCAGTGCTCAGATGGGATCTGAAACCAGACTGACTACCGTGGAGTATATGATTGGCCTCCACGTATTCCGTCAGTTGGAGATTAACATACTTTTCTAGAGCTTTAGAAGAGAAGGGCAATAATGAAATAGGCCTGTAATTGGAAGCTGCTCTCGGATCTGCAGAGGGTTTCTTCAGTGGGGGAATAATGTTGGCCATTTTCCAGCGACTAGGGACCAGCCCCTCTTGTAGTGACAAATATGAAACCAAGTTGATGGCTGGATTTAGGGTCTCTGCCATAGCGGACAGTATTTTTGCTGGGCAGGGATCCGACGGGGAGCCAGACTTCAAAGAGTTCATAATTTCAAGAGATTTCTCTAAATAAATAAGAGGAAATTGAGTAAAGGATGAGCTAGTACCAGAGCTAGCCAGACTGAGAGGCCCCACACTATCTGCCTAAATAGGAGGTACATTCGTAAAAGACTTTTGAATGGTACAGATTTTATTATGAAAGTAGTCTGCAATGTGATTTACCCAAGCAGAAGACGGGGTAAACGAAATTCCCACCGCGCTCGGGGCACAGAAATCTTTAACAATTTTAAATGCTACAAGGAATGTAGCTACTACCCTAGAAGGGAGGGGATAAGAACAAGGAGATAATGCTGCAAAGAAGTAAGGTACTAGTCTAGAAGGGGAGGATAAGAACAAGAACCAAATGCTGCAAGGAAGTAAGGTACTAGCCTAGAAGGGGAGGATAAGAACAATGAGTAAATGCTGCAGGGAACCTAGAGCTAGCCTAGAAGGGGAGGATAAGAACAAGAAGCAAATGCTGCAAGGAATCTAGAGCTAGCTTAGAAGAGAAGGATAAGAACAAGGAGCAAATGCTGCAAGGAATCTAGAGCTAGCTTAGAAGGGAAGGATAAGAACAAGGAGCAAAGGCTGCAAGGAATCTAGAGCTAGCCTAGAAGAGGAGGATAAAACAGGAAACTAATGCTGCAAGGAATCTAGAGCTAGCCTAGAAAGGGAGGATAAGAACAGGGAGCTAATGCTGCAAGGGACCTAGAGCTAGCCTAGAAGGGGAGGATAAGAACAAGGAGCTAATGCTGCAAGGAATCTAGAGCTAGCCTAGAAGGGGAGGATAAGAACAAAGAGCAAATGCTGCAAGGATGTAAGGTACTAGCCTAGAAGGGGAGGATAAGAACAAGGAGCAAATGCTGCAGGGAATCTAGAGCTAGCCTAGAAGGGGAGGATAAGAACAAGGATCAAATGCTGCAAGGAAGTATGGTACTAGCCTAGAAGGGGAGGATAAGAACAAGGAGCAAATGCTGCAAGAAATGTGGTGCTAGCCTAGAAGGGGAGGATAAGAACAAGGAGCAAATGCTGCAAGGAAGTATGGTACTAGCAATGTGATTTACCCAAGCAGAAGAGGGGGTAAACGAAATTCCCACCGCGCTCGGGGCACAGAAATCTTTAACAATTTTAAATGCTACAAGGAATGTAGCTACTAGCCTAGAAGGGAGGGGATAAGAACAAGGAGATAATGCTGCAAGGAAGTAAGGTACTAGTCTAGAAGGGGAGGATAAGAACAAGAACGAAATGCTGCAAGGAAGTAAGGTACTAGCCTAGAAGGGGAGGATAAGAACAATGAGTAAATGCTGCAGGGAACCTAGAGCTAGCCTAGAAGGGGAGGATAAGAACAAGAAGCAAATGCTGCAAGGAATCTAGAGCTAGCTTAGAAGAGAAGGATAAGAACAAGGAGCAAATGCTGCAAGGAATCTAGAGCTAGCTTAGAAGGGAAGGATAAGAACAAGGAGCAAAGGCTGCAAGGAATCTAGAGCTAGCCTAGAAGAGGAGGATAAAAACAGGAAACTAATGCTGCAAGGAATCTAGAGCTAGCCTAGAAAGGGAGGATAAGAACAGGGAGCTAATGCTGCAAGGGACCTAGAGCTAGCCTAGAAGGGGAGGATAAGAACAAGGAGCTAATGCTGCAAGGAATCTAGAGCTAGCCTAGAAGGGTAGGATAAGAACAAAGATGAAATGCTGCAAGGATGTAAGGTACTAGCCTAGAAGGGGAGGATAAGAACAAGGAGCAAATGCTGCAGGGAATCTAGAGCTAGCCTAGAAGGGGGGGATAAGAACAAGGATCAAATGCTGCAAGAAAGTATGGTACTAGCCTAGAAGGGGAGGATAAGAACAATGAGCAAATGCTGCAAGGGACCTAGAGCTAGCCTAGAAGGGGAGGATAAGAACAATGAGCAAATGCTGCAAGGGACCTAGAGCTAGCCTAGAAGGGGAGGATAAGAACAAGGAGCTAATGCTGCAAGGAATCTAGAGCTAGCCTAGAAGGGGAGGATAAGAACAAAGAGCAAATGCTGCAAGGATGTAAGGTACTAGCCTAGAAGGGGAGGATAAGAACAAGGAGCAAATGCTGCAGGGAATCTAGAGCTAGCCTAGAAGGGGAGGATAAGAACAAGGATCAAATGCTGCAAGGAAGTATGGTACTAGCCTAGAAGGGGAGGATAAGAACAAGGAGCAAATGCTGCAAGAAATGTGGTGCTAGCCTAGAAGGGGAGGATAAGAACAAGGAGCAAATGCTGCAAGGAAGTATGGTACTAGCAATGTGATTTACCCAAGCAGAAGAGGGGGTAAACGAAATTCCCACCGCGCTCGGGGCACAGAAATCTTTAACAATTTTAAATGCTACAAGGAATGTAGCTACTAGCCTAGAAGGGAGGGGATAAGAACAGGGAGATAATGCTGCAAGGAAGTAAGGTACTAGTCTAGAAGGGGAGGATAAGAACAAGAACCAAATGCTGCAAGGAAGTAAGGTACTAGCCTAGAAGGGGAGGATAAGAACAATGAGTAAATGCTGCAGGGAACTTTGAGCTAGCCTAGAAGGGGAGGATAAGAACAAGAAGCAAATGCTGCAAGGAATCTAGAGCTAGCTTAGAAGAGAAGGATAAGAACAAGGAGCAAATGCTGCAAGGAATCTAGAGCTAGCTTAGAAGGGAAGGATAAGAACAAGGAGCAAAGGCTGCAAGGAATCTAGAGCTAGCCTAGAAGAGGAGGATAAAAACAGGAAACTAATGCTGCAAGGAATCTAGAGCTAGCCTAGAAAGGGAGGGTAAGAACAGGGAGCTAATGCTGCAAGGGACCTAGAGCTAGCCTAGAAGGGGAGGATAAGAACAAGGAGCTAATGCTGCAAGGAATCTAGAGCTAGCCTAGAAGGGGAGGATAAGAACAAAGAGCAAATGCTGCAAGGATGTAAGGTACTAGCCTAGAAGGGGAGGATAAGAACAAGGAGCAAATGCTGCAGGGAATCTAGAGCTAGCCTAGAAGGGGAGGATAAGAACAAGTATCAAATGCTGCAAGGAAGTATGGTACTAGCCTAGAAGGGGAGGATAAGAACAAGGAGCAAATGCTGCAAGAAATGTGGTGCTAGCCTAGAAGGGGAGGATAAGAACAAGGAGAAAATGCTGCAAGGAAGCATGGTACTAGCCTAGAAGGGGAGGATAAGAACAAAGAGCAAATGCTGCAAGGAATGTAGTGCTAGCCTAGAAGGGGAGGATAAGAACAAGGAGCAAATGCTCCAGGGAATCTAGAGCTAGCCTAGAAGGGGAGGATAAGAACATGGAGCTAATGCTGCAAGGGACCTAGAGCTAGCATAGAAGGGGAGGATAAGAACAGGGAGCTAATGCCGCAAGGGACCTAGAGGTAACCTAGAAGGGGAGGATAAGAAGAAGGAGTTAATGCTGCAAGGAATGTAGTGCTAGCCTAGAAGGGGAGGATAAGAACAAGGAGAAAATGCTGCAAGGAAGTAAGGTACTAGCCTAGAAGGGGAGGATAGGAACAAGGAGCAAATTCTGCAGGGAATCTAGAGCTAGCCTAGAAGGGGAGGATAAGAAGAAGGAGGAAATGCTGCACGGAATCTAGAACTAGCTTAGAAGCGAAGGATAAGAACAAGGAGCAAAGGCTGCAAGGAATCTAGAGCTAGCCTAGAAAGGAAGAATCAGAACAAGGAGCAAATGCGACAAGGAATCTAGAGCTAGCATAGAGCGGGAGGATAAGAACAAGGAGCAAATGCTGCAAGGAATCTAGAGCTAGCCTAGAAGGGGAGGATAAGAACAGGGAGCTAATGTTGCAAGGAATATATTGCTAGCCTAGAAGTGGAGGATAAGAACAAGGAGCTAGTGCTGCCAGGAATCTAGAGCTAGCCTAGAAGGGGAGGATAAGAACTAGGAGCAAATGCTGCAAGGAATCTAGAGCGAGAATAGAAGGGGAGGATAAGAACAAGGAGCAAAATGCTGCAAGGGATCTGGAGCTAGCCTAGAAGGGGAGGATAAGAACAGGGAGCTAATGCTGCAAGGAATCTATTGCTAGTCTAGAAGTGGAGAATAAGTACAGGGAGCTAATACTGCAAGGAATCTAGAGCGAGCCTAGATGGGGAGGACAAAAACCGGGAGCTAATGCTGCAATTGACCTATACCTAGCCTAGAAGGTGAGGATAAGCAAAAGGAGCTAATGCTGCAAGGAATCTAGAGCTAGCCTAGAAGGGGAGGATAAAAACAAGGAGCTTATGCTGCAAGGAATGTAGAGCTAGACTAGAATGGGAAGATAAGAACAAGAAGCTAGTGCTGCAAGGAATCTCGAGCTAGCCTAGAAGGGGAGAATAAGAACAAGGAGCTAGTGCTGCAAAGAATCTAGAGTTAGCCTAGAAGGGGAGGATTAAAACAAAGAGCTAATGCTGCAAGGAATCTAGAGCTAGCCTAGAAGAGGAGGATAAAAATAGGAAACTAATGCTGCAAGGAATCTAGAGCCAGCCTAGAAGGGGAGGATAAGAGCAGGGAGCTAATGCTGCAAGGGACCTAGAGCTAGCTTAGAAGGGGAGGATAAGAACTAGGAGCTAACGCTGCAAGGAATGTAGAGCTAACCTAGAACGGGAGGTTAAAAACAAGGAGCTAATGCTGCAATGAATGTAGTGCTAGCCTAGAAGGGGAGGATAAGAACAAGGAGGTAATGCTGCAAGGAATCTAGAGCTAGCCTAGAACGGGAGAATAAGAACAAGGAGCTAGTGCTGCAAGGAATCTAGAGCTAGCCTAGAAGGTGAGGAAAAGAACAAGGAGCCAATGCTGCAAGGAATCTAGAGCTAGCCTAGACGGGGAGGGTAAGAACAAGGATCGGTGAAGATGCTCAGGAGTAGCAAGTCAAACTAAAAAAAATGCATAGTAAAAGGTTCAGCAGAAAAAAGGCTGGAAAAAGTTGGAACACACATGATGACGGACCAATAACAGAGAATATCAAGGAGTGAGAGCACCCAGAAGCACTCAAGGAGGGCAGTGGCACCCACTGACAAGATATTCAGTCACTTTTCGAGCACTTTCCTCCCGTTGTTTATAAGCAGCTGTTCACCAGGAAACAACATAAGCCTTTAAAATAGTACAATGGGAAAGGGGCTGTAAGGGGCCCTTTGGATCCCAATTGAAGTTGTCTTTTACTAGCTAACTGGAGACAAGAGTGCCAATATTCTTGCTTGCATTAGGACCCATACCACCGTTGATATGCATCTCAACAAGAAGAACAGTTGAACACAGTATTCAAAAAATCTTCCAAACATTTACTTGGTGGGGGAGGGTGTTATAACTTCTCTGGAAACATCTTGGTGCATCATTTGGGAACAAAACATGGAAGTCAACGTTAAGGTGGCTTCTGGCTGGCCCTAGTTTCCTCTCATTGACTGCTCCCTAGTCCTCTTTCAAAAGCCTAACTAGGCTACACCTTCTATGAAGAAAAACATGTTGCTCGTGTTTAATTCTTATTGCTATTTTCCTCCTTTTTTCTCCATATCCTCTTTTTTTTCTTTACTTCACTGCTGCTTTCCTTACTTTTGATGAATTGCTAGGTTTTGAGAATTTGTAAACAAAGGCTAGATAGGCTGCATGCACAATAGAAAATGAATGACATTTTTATAGGTCAAGTGACTTAGTGGTGGCCCCAACAATTTAAACGAGTGCAGCACTGGGACTGAGGTTGCACAGAGCCTGGTGAGTGTGTGCATTCAAAGTTTTTTTAAAGAGGGTGTCACGTATGTGCCTGTCTAGATCATAGGTAGTTTGGCTGGACTCCTCCAAAAACAATGCCAAACTATGCTATGGCCACTTCTTAAAATCAAAGAAAACCAAGGAAAGGAAGGCCCTTATTACGATGGCGGTTTGTCAGACCACAGACCACCATCATTTCGGGCAAGTGACCATCCAATTAGTCGGCGGTCCCACCTGCCCAATTAGGATAGGACCGCTGTGAAGGCAGTCGCAAAATGCTTTTTCCACTGCGGCAGCACAAGCTGCAGTAGAAAAAGGCACTTTTTGCACATTGATGCATGAATGTGGGGGGGTGCACTACATGTGCCCCCATGTGCCACTTAGCAGTGGCCCATGGGGGACGAGGGAGAGGGACCCTGCTTGGGGTCCCCAAAGTCCATTTCTGTCTCCCTTGAAAAGGCAGTCATAAAGGGACATCCTAATCCATACGGTTGTGCCTGTGCAGGCAACACTTCCACTGTAGGGATAGGAGTCCGACCACTGCCCTGACGGGATCATGGATCCTGTTGGAGGCAGCATTCTTTCCCCCGACCCTTGCGCTCGGACTGCTGGTATTATAACCCGGTGGTCAGAATGATGGCCTGGATGTCGGGCGGACCAACACCGACCGTCTGTCGGTGGTGGTCCGCCCGCCATCGTGATGAGGCCCTAAGTATGTGAGTGATAACAGCAGGACTTTCAGAATGCTGACCTGGAATATAACCTATATCAGAATGGTGTCTGAACTTTCATATTACATGCCTCTCAATAACATAAGCACCTGCTCTAGGGATACCTTTCTGCCTGTAACCTACATGCCCTTCATGCCTTAACCGTACATGTTCAGTAGAAATTAAAAGCTTGTCCGAGCCTGCCCTGCTAGATCTTTTCTGCAGGGATGGAAGATTACACTAGATGACACTAAGGGGCATATTAACATGGGCCAGCGATAATTATCGCTGGCCCCACATAGCGGTAGAAATATTATCGCTGAAAATTATCGCCATGATAACGCTATATTAACAATACATAGCGCTATGGCGAGAATATTTCAGCGATAGCGGTGTTTACCATGGAACATCGCTGGTTTTCCAGCGATGTTCAATGGAAAACAGCGATAACATTGCTGATACGGCCCTGTGGTCGTATTAGCATAATCCAGCTACCATTATTAATATGCCTTAGTCTGGAATTTAACAGACGTTAAATTCCAGCATTAAGGCCGAGGTAGCTCGATTTATTTTTAATCGGTGCACCTCCTTGTTAATATCGCGAAGCTGCCTTCACGATCTTAACATGTGTTGTTTTCACAGCCATGCCTTCTTTGCATCTCATTAGCGATGCGAGGCGAGGCTGTGAAAAAACAGGCTCTACATCAAAGAAACACGCGCTATCGTGTCCTTGATGATATTGCGATATAATTATCGTCACTTATCGCTCGAAAACAGACGCTAAAGCGGCGATAATTATATCGCCAGTCCTTGCTAATTTGCCGCTAGGTGTCTTCTGTGAGAGCAGGAAACTTCTGCTATCATCTTGTGCCTGTTCTGGCAGGAACCAACGCTTGCGCTGCTGCTGCCCTAGATATATTTGTTCTCTGAAGAAGGGGAACATGCCCTTTTTCTGTCCAAGGTGTAAGATTTCGAATACCGTAGCCCCATCTTATGAAAAAGCAATCAATATATTAAAGGTACTTGAATAACATGCATTAGGAGCCAGTGCCTGTTTCACAATATTTGATATGAGATAGCAATAGTCCCGAGGAAGCTGTCTGGCCCAGTGGGGGCAATATTCAAAGACCAAAATATGTTGACAGGAAAGCAAAGCAGGTTCCATGCCCAACCTTCATGTCTAATCTTATGGTAGGGAGACACCTTTAAAAGTTTTTTAGCTTACAAACAGAGCACAAGACTACTGCTCTTCTTTGTTCTTACATAAACTTAAAATGTACACAGTTTTTGTATTTACATTATTTTTACATGGTAACATTCTACAGGAAATGGGACTCACACTAGATTTAGGGCCCGATTACGGGTATGGTACTCTCGGTGACGGTCAAGCCACCGCCACCACTGTTGGCCCACCTGCATAAATCAGAGTGTGGCCGTCAGACCGTCACAGTACCACCGCGTCCACCGCGATCCAGGCTCCCACAAGGCTGGTGCTGCGGTCAGGAGCAGTAATATTCTGGCAGTCCCGGTGCGGCGTCACTGAGCATATTATGAGTTGCCTGTCCACCGCCCAATTCATGACGGTGAGCCCACCATGAAAAGGGCAGTGGAGAGGCAACTTAAGAAGCCCTAGCAGGGCCTGGGGTGCATGCTGGGGGTCACATGTTGTGCCCCCCCGAATTGCACCCCTGTACGGTGTGACATGCACGACATGGCGCATGCCACACCACGCAGGAATGTGGAGTTGGCTCTCTCCCGATGGTGGTCTGCATGTTAGGCTCTCCTATGAGCCTAACATACCACAGCCATGATCCTGTCGCCTCACTGCCTGTCGGCCCTGGATTGAACTCTGAATCTGGCAGGCGGGCACACAGCGGGCATGGCGGTCCTCCTGTCGGCGCAGCAATGACGGGCCGACATGATGACCGCCAAACATGTTACAGGGCCCTTACTCTTGTAACTGATGCACTATGGGGTACACTCTCTTAATATAATTTCAAAAACATCTCTGAACACAAATGTGATGTCAAAAATATTGTGATGATAACAGTATTCTGCAACAGCATATTGCAGGTAAGAATATTGTTTTAATAAGTTTTCAATAGTTTTAGTTAATTTTCTTGTATATGATGTTGAAATGTAAATATTTTGTAATATTTTATTAATTTGGTGGTATAAGTTTTTATTATTTTGTTGTTAGTTATAATTAGTTTAAGCAAGCTTTATCTTGTTTTTCTTTTGGTAATCATTGTAAAGAATTATTTGTAATTTTGATTTAATATTGTTTTGTATTGGAGGTTTGTAGAGGATGTTGGGGAGTAGGATTTGAAGTGTTTTAATATTCATTTTATATTTTTTTTAACTTGTTATTGAATTTTAAATTTTTAGTTGGCTAATTTATTAAATATCTAAACTAGTTGCCATACTTAACTGATTTTTTTAATGCATGTGTTATTTTTTTAATTTGAATTGTTAATTGGATTATTCATTATGTAATTTTAGTAATTCTTTGGCTAAATTGAGCTAATTCATTTTCACATTTTGTGTTTCAGTTTTGTTTAAATATTTAGTATTTGGATTGTATTTTAAATTTTTTTTTTATCCTCCTATCACCAAAAAGCGACTGCAATACTTTGTATAGCCGCCCTTCTGACCTGTGCACCCTGCGTCCACTGTATTTGCTTCAGTCTGTAGACCAAACCAGACCCACACCTTTATTGGTGCCATGGTGTAATCATCGGACCAAGAGAGGATGTTCGATCCCCAGGGCTCTGTACCAAGTTGTAAAGGCTAGCCAGATATGTACACTAGTCTCCTTCTCTACTTCCTGTCCAACCGGGCCATTTGATAGCTGCCTTTACCCAATCTTCCATCTTTGGGGGCAGGGTGTCTCTCTATTTTAAACATATTTCCCTCCAAGCTATCAAAATAAGATAGAGCAACAGACCTCTGTGCGAGTTCTTCAGCCTCCTAGTGATCGCACCGTGTTTAGGGTAACTTTCCTGCCAAAAATCCCACAGAAAGTTTTCTCAATTCCGCCCCAGTAATCTCTCAGCTTTGGGCATTCAAAGAAGATGTGCAGGTTGTTGGATTTTATTAGTTTACACCTTGGGCACTTGGGTGGAGGGGTTGGGGCAAACTTTGCAATCTTAGCCTGTGTCCAGTATTTATTTATTTACTTCATTTGTAAAGCGCTCTGTCACCTAACAGGCATCATGGCGCTAGCAAACTCAGAGTACAGTGTAAAAAAAATGTGCCAGAAAAAAATAGACAACTTACTAGACTTTGGGGAACAACAAGGTTTTTAGTCTCCTTCTAAAAGGATGGAGATCACTGATTTGTCTCAGTTCCAATGGGAGTCCATTCCAAAGTCTAGCAGCTGCTAAACCAAAGGTTCTACCACCCGATTTAACTTTCCTGAACCTTGAAGTCTTAACCAGTCTCGCCGACGAAGAGCGAAGGCTTCTAACTGGAACATAGCACACAAACTTCCTCTGCATAGAGATAGGTCCCAGCCCATGCAGGGCTTTAAACACTAAACAGAGGGACTGAAACTGAATTCTCTGTCCCAACGGGAGCCAATGCAATTCTGCCAAGGCCAAAGAGGAAGAGGACCTTCTGGTCCAGCCTAAGACTTGCTTGGCTGCCGTTGACTGAATCCTCAAAAGTCTGTCCAGAAGAAATTTTGGAGACTCTTAACAAAAGTATAGACGACTAATGGTAAAGGAGTGGTTCGTTTTCAGGTTGTCAGGTTTTACAAATTTGTATAGGAGCTTCAAGGAGTATTCCCATACTGCCTCAATATCGCACTCGAGGGGGACCCCGTTCCAAACTGAATGTTGTGGTAAGCACTCCTTCTCATCTGCCTCCAAGAGCTTCTCGTACCTCTTAGATATTTCTTTATTCTTGAGGTTAACATCTTGGAGAGATAGCTCCAGCTCCCAATCGCCATAAGTTTCATTCTTTTCGGACGTGAACCATAAAACTAATTGGATATACCTAAACCTAGAAAATTTGTTCCGAATCTTAGCTCTTAGGACTTCCCAAGGGTGAATCCCTCTAGATGATATAAGTCTGACCATTTGATAATGCCTGCCCTTCTGATTGGTGAACTCAAACTATCTTTAAGGCATAACAGGGTCCCTGGGGATTCCCAGATTGGGGCGAAGTTGGAATAATAACCTAACCCCCACCTACTCCTGACCATGTACCATAAATGGAGGGCAGACTTCAAAGTTTTTAAACGTCCCTTTTTTGAAGTTCCTGGGTGCACCAAATTTATACAGAATGCCATCTCCACCTTCCTGTCATGCCATTTTACCCAAGAGCCTTCCCCAAGTTGAGTCATTGGTTTTTCCTAGCAGCATCCTGATATTCTTAAATTGGAAAGCTACACAGTACCAATTAATATCTGGGAGGGCCAAGCCACCTTTAACAAGCCTACCCCTGAGTTTCTTCCAGGCCAGCCTTGCACCCTCATAGGCCCAGATAAAACTTACGACCTCCCCCTGGATTTTACTGATGCCTAACTTAGGAAAACCAAGGGGGATGGCATTAAATAAGTAGGTTAGTTTGGGGAGTATAACCATTTTAATTAAGCTAACCCTTCCATAAATTGGTAGAGGGAGGTTTTTCCACCTTGAAAATACAAAGATTAATTTATTTTACAACCCTATCTAAGATGAATCTGTGGGATCTTCTCTATATCTTAAACAATTGTAATGCCCAAATATTTAAAATCTTGACTAACTCTCTCCTCCCAGTCTTGAATGTTTCAGCACATCACCTCTGTTTTGGATGTGTTAACTAAATATCCAGATAGAGATCCAAACCCTTCTAACAGATGTTCAACCCTTGGTATTGCCACGGCTGGATTAGCAGTATATAACAGCAAGTCGTCTGCATATAAGGCGACCATGCTGCTATAATTGTTGGATTTAAAAGGGGTTATTAAAGCATCTGATCTTATTGCCTGAGCTAATGGGTCTATATATAAATCGAACAACAGGGGTGAAAGAGGACAGCCCTGTCTCGTTCCTCTCAGTATGTTAAAATTAGATCTTAAGAACCCATTTAACAATATCCTGGCTGAGGCGCCCTCGAATAATTTTTCTATAGTTTGGATGAAGATAGAACCAATGCCAATTGTTCTTAACACTTTCCAGAGATACATCCAACACACTCTATTGAACGCCTTGGCCTCGTCGAGCGCCACCACGGCCAAGGGTTCAGATCGTGCAGATGCAAGGTCAATGCTGTCAATGAGTTGCTGAATCTGTTCGTGGATATATCTCTTGGGGATAAAACCTTTCTGGTCCAAATGGATTAGTTGTGGTGCGATCTTGGCCAATCTCCCTGCCAATGTGCTCATGAAGATCTTATAGTCTGCATTCAGCAGGGAGATCGGTCTGTAAGAATCGGCTCTCGAAGGATCCTTAGTGGGCTTCAGAATGAGCACAATCGTTGCCTCTTTCCAGGACCTAGGAACTCGACCCCCTAATCGATAGATCAAATTAAACAGAGTTTCCATTATCTGGACCAGCTTCTCTATTAGGAGTTTATACACCTCATTTGGAAGCGCGTCTGTGCCTGCTGCTTTACTGCTTTTACTTTTCCCGAGACACATACGAATCTCATCCCGTAATTGAGGCATCAAGCACTTCACGGCTGTGTGATGTCAAAATAGGTAAGGATTTTTCCCTTAGCCATATTTGAAGGGCCTCGGGATTTGGGCAAGTAGGTAAGTAGGCAAATTTTCATATCTTCCGATTTATTCGATTTATCTCAGTTTTCATTTATGATCAATTTGTTTATGTGGTTCCTTGCCCGATCCACTCTGGCTTTCCAAGCCAAGAGTGCTTCTGATTTTTCTCCGAACTCAAAATTCTGCATTGATTTCGCAAGCCATTGTGCTTTGCATTTCTGATTTAACCAGATCCTATAGTCCTGACGGGCCCCATCAAGCTGCCTCTGCGCCGGTAATTTTGCCCTTGCCGTCCCTTGATTCGACCGGCGAAGATCTACCACAATTATATATTCCATCTTTTTTAAGACTTGGGATTCCTCTCTGTTCTTGGTGCATATGAGACTGTGCAGAGAGCCCCTCAAAAATGCCTTAAAGGCATCCCATACAATATCCAGAGATGCAGATCCAATATTTGCTGCGAAATAATCATGGCAACAATCCCTGGATCCATCAACATAGATCTTTTAAGTGTTCATCTAGGTCTCGAAATATACCTGCTTCCTGCTAGGGAGAAGGCAACTGTGGAGTGGTCTGGAATATGACTTGGCAAAATACTAATTGATGTCATATCATCTATAATAGATCTATCTGCCAACACATAGTCTATTCTTGAAAAGTGTCCATATTTCTTACTTTGGAAGGTGAATCCATGGATATTGCCTTTCTTAGCCCTCCATACATCTAAAAGTTCCAGATCGTGTATCATATTGTTTAGGGCCTGATGGACCTGAGGCGTCCCTACAAATCGACTCTGATTCGATCTATCTACCAGCGGGTCGAGCAATACATTGAAATCTCCTCCTATTATTATAGGGACGGTTACTTCCATCAGATTCCACTGAAATTTGCATAAATATGTAGGGTCATCTATGTTTGGGCCATAGAAGGATATACATGCTAGCTCTGTTCCACAAAGTCTAGTTTGGCTATAATCCACCTCCCAGTATGATCTGTTTAGAAGGATTTTACTACACAGCCCGCCCCTTGTTTAATCAAAATGGAAACCCACTTGCAATGAGCAGTCTAATATTTTATCCAGGAATACCGCGCAAAGGTAGTACGGCTCTCTGAGAGATCCAGGTGTGTCTCTTGGATAATACATATTTGGGCTGAACTCTGTTCTAGATATTTCGTAACTAATCTCTGTCTACGCCCATATCTTAACCCATTGACATTCCACGAGAGGAAGTTTAAATCTCCAGCTCCCATTAAGAAAAGTCATCCACCTAGGAATCATTCTAACCATGACATACAGGTCATTAGGCTAGCTTCCTGACGTGATAGAGGATTATTTTTTTTAATTTTCTCCCACTGCTCCCCACCCCGTGCTCCCCCCTCATCCTCCCCATCCCCGTGCCCCTATCAACCCTCCATCCCTCTGGGGAACCATCCATACTATTACTAAGCTTACAGCCTAATGGGCCTTTATCCCACTGGGCAAAATTAGCATATTTATTTCACATTTTCATCTCCCTGGACCCTCTGACCGCTCTGGGTGACCCTCACTCCCCCTCCCTGCTCCTACACGCCAGCACTCTTCTTAATTTCTGTTATCAGGTCGTCCACCTCCTCAGCTGAGCGGTGGACATACATGTGGTTCTTCCACATTACACGAAGTGACCCTGGGAACTTCAATTGTGCCCTGGACCCCAACTTATTTAACTCCTCCATCCGCTTGCCCAATTCCCATTGTTTCTGGGCAGTAGTGTGACACACATCTGATCTAATAGAAAATGAAAATGAGCCTGATGTTATTGAGCCTTCCTTAAGTGATATCGATAAGATTGCCTCTTTTACAGTGTATGTGAGAAAATTCATCAAGATTTCCTCGGCTTCTGTTTCACAGGATTTCTTTTGTATGGGTCCCGATGGACCAGCTGAATATCCGTAGATAGGTCTATGCTTGGAGAATTTTTGAGAACTGTGTCTCTTAATAACGAGATCACGAAAGCCCTGGTGTCGGAGCCTTCCAGACTTTCAGGAACATTAATCAGTCTCAAATTATTCTTTCTAGAATGGTTCTCAAGGCGCTCTAAATCGTCCCTCATCTCTTTCTTTTGCCTTGTTAGTCTATTCATTTCTGCTGAAGTTGTATCGAGTGCCTCTTTTATCTTTCGGAATCTCCTGCTCTAGATTATCAGTTCTTAGAGATACTTCTTCTAGTTTCTGAGCAAGCACTGCGCAGGAGGCCTGAATTGCCACTTGATTATTACCAGAGACTGTGAATCTATTCCCCATCTCTTCCTTAAGAGCTAAGAGAATATCCACCAGGGACTCAGGAATTGTCTTGGGAGTATGATGCAGGGACGGTGCATGTTGAGTTGTTTCTGGCTGGTCGTCTTGGTACCCCCCTTCCTGTAGCTTCAGCACACGGAAACGATTTGAGGTAGGGATTGAGCGATTTAGAAGTAATTTGGAACTACTGGGGTCCTTAGGGGTCATCACTGGTGGGGGTGTAGTAACAATGGAGGGAGGAAGGGATTGTGAAATTAATCCTGATGAGGCCCGGGGCTGACTCAGCTGACTCGTCTCCATCCTGCTTATGATGGAGCTGAAAGCTCCTTCCTTAGTAGGGGCTGATGCTGAAGCTGGTGTAGTAAGCACTTTGTGATACGATTTTAAGGAGGGTGTAATCTTCACTCTTGGTGGCCGTACTTTTTTTCCTCTGCCTCTCCCTCTACCCATGGGGCTCTTAGCAGCTGCAGAAGGCTCTGTTCTTTCCATAAAAAACAGAAAGACCTGGCAGTGGAACCTTCTAATTAACAGCCCCTAACCTGTTTTTACACTCCTTAAGTGATATTGCTCCCGCGCTGAATACCAAATCCCCTTTCTACATCACAGACCACAGATCTCTTCAACCACATTCATTCGCTCATTCACTCATGGGGCCCATAACACCATTCATTCATTCTTCTCTTAGATCTATGGTACTCGAGAGGGGATCCTTTTATTCCATGCGCTGGAAATGGGAGGAAAATGCGCAAATCCCTGATGAGTAATAAGTTCACCTATTCCTACCTACCTCACCAGGGTCTAAACCTTTAACCTAGCAGTTCCTCCCATGAATAGGCCATGGATCAGCTGAGTTGCTGGGAAAAGCGGCACTTAATTCTTCTAAACAATATACATCAATACACTTCTAAATAATAACTCGACACAGTTTTTATAATGAATTGAAATATTTATCTAAATGTAATGTAATGTAATGTAATGGGGTTTTTATAAAGCGCAGGTTGCACTCCAGGGAGCATCTTTGCGCTGTAGAGAAAAATCAGATCCTGATGATGATCCAGGCGGAAGGTAATTAGACTAGATTTTTGCACTGTGGCAAACAAGCAAAAGTATGAGAGGGTCCAAGGGATCAATTTAAAGACCTACACAGTATAAATCCCCAAATCAAATACTGTACTCACAAAATATACTGTCGGTCTGAAATAAACTAGGATCAGAATAGATACTGGAGAAACAAGAAAAACAGGAGAAAAACGGAAAGAGAATCCGAGGTAATTAAGGCAAGTACATGGAAACCTCCAATGAGGAAAAAGTTCCCATCACCCACCGAAGGTGGTTTCTCATCATTTGGGAACTGGGGGCATACTCAGGAGTACCAATCACTCTGGGGATCGTAATGGTACCCTGGTAGTCCCAGGCAACCGTGCCAAATTGTTACCAACGGTGGGGTGAAGAAAGCAGTGCGAAAAAAATATGAAAAAAGCAACTGTGCGATTAAAAATGACTACCAAGACACGGTATACTTTATTCTGGTGCTATCTCAGTGTCACATTAAAAACAGTGTTGACAGCTTAAACAAATAACTGCCAGTTCTTGGGTCTACATGTTTCGGCTTGAGGACATAAGAGTCCAAGCTCTCGTCAGGACCATGTAAACGCTACTGCAAAAACGTGATTGAATAAACACAAATAATGATTGTAAGACAATGACCTAAATCAATGGTTAATATCCAGATACAACCTGATGAAGTCCTGTAGTTTATATAGGATCAGTTATAGGCATTGTCTGGTGATGGACCTTAGAATCAAAAACAAAGAAGTATTCTAATAAAGGTGTTCTCCATAATCATTGTTAATCAACAGTATTAATCTCTGATCTAGCAGTGTAATATCCACTGAATAGTGAATATGTAATTAAAGATATAAAAATATATACCAATGTACTTTATGAGACACACAGTGTAATTAACACCCGTATTCATGTGCACTTACCCGACAAGGAGTGGGTACGCACCTCGCCTCACCTGGCATCCGCTCAGGCCTTTATGAGGCACCGCTCTGAAAAGGAAATTTCAAAAACAAGGTATGTAATGCCTGTGAGCCAGGGAGACTCTCCTGACTCGGCTAGCGGAAACGAAAATCCTTTGATTGGTACTAATGGGTACTAACGCTAAAACCATGGCAGAAGGAATAAAATAAACGGCTATAAAAGCATCAATCAGAGTCAAAAATAGACAAGACAAAAGTGTCAGGCTGTCTATTTTACGAACCATAGTGATCTAACACAGGTTTAGGAAGTAACAGGAAAACAGCTACGGTAAGGACCTGATGGATAGTATAATACTATCTGAAAGCACGCTGACTGTTGTCAGACTGAACTATTAACACTCAGCACATATTGTTATCCAAAGGTTATAGTCAAAAACCGCCAGAATGGCGGACAGCAGTAAAATTCGCTTACCTTTCCGTCGGTACCCCGCTTCGAACGCCGAAGCTGGAAGGGGAGGTATCCGGCGGGCGGAAAAGGAGGAATTTTATTGGCTGTTGATGTGCATGTGCCCGTTTCAACTGCTACGGGTCGCGCTAATGGTCAAAAACCGGAACAGTGTCAAAACCGGTTCCAAAGCTACCTGGGACTTGTAGTCAGGACAGGTTTAGTCGAATGTTCGCAATAGTGTGAAAAAAGGGGGTGCAATAACGGACCTGATGAATATGAATATGACAAACTCATGAACATATGAAGAAATTATGTAATTCTAATCAGAAGATCCGTTTGCATGAAAGGAACCTCAAAGTTGTACAGCAGTGAGGAGGCAGGGTGAGACCAAGATAGAAAATAATGTCTAGTCCTCGCCTACAGGGGTACACAGAAGTGCTGCAAAGAGATGAAATCCTACAAGAAAGTCCACGGGATATCATCGTTGAGGCCCTGTTGGTCACTCTTGAGTCTGAAAACCCATTTTTGTTCTTTGATGAACAGAAAGCGCTTGATGTCAGTCACATGAATAGGAATGAAAGGTTGTTCCAAAACCAACCATTTTAGATCTTCAGGTTTGTGTTTCAGTTCCAAAAAATGGTTGGTGAGTTTCGTAGCCTGTCTATTACATCTGATGGTGCTTTTATGCTCATTGATGCGCGTTTTGACCTTTCTAGTTGTCATGCCAACATAGCGCAGAGAGCAGGGGCATGTGATCAGGTAAATAACTTTCTCGGTATTGCAATTGGTGTGTCTTTGCAGTATCCAAGGTATACCTGTACCTATATCGACTGATTTCGTCATCTCAGTCTGTGGGCAGACAGAACAATGGCCGCACGGAAAGTGGCCTTGGACTGGCGGTAAATTCCATAAGGTATTCGTCATACCAGAAGATCTGCTTCTTGGTCTGGTGTGTACGAGGTTATCGCGCAGATTAGACCCTCTCTTAAAAGCAAAAAGAGGGGGTGGAATAACCTCATTCCCTGTATTCAGTATGCGCCAATGCTTGCGCACCGTCTTTTGTACTTGATTAGACCATGTACAAAAAGTATTCACAAAAGTCATTCTGGACAGAGGGGGCTTGGGCATGGGAGGTTCCAGGAGGGCCTCCCTGTTGTTGTTCAATGCTCTTTTTAATGCCTGTTTCACCAAACGTCTGGGATATTGTCTGTTACTCAGTTGTTTCGATAGATCCTCAGCATGGTGATTGAAGGTGGTAAGATCCGAGCAGTTCCTACGAATACGTAAGAACTGGCCAACTGGAAGGTTTTCACGAAGGGATCTGGGATGATGACTTATAAAACTGAGTAAGGAATTTTTGGATAGTGGTTTCCTATACAGTTCACACCCCAGTTTACCTTGATCAGGTACTATCAGGATGTCAAGAAATGGAAGGCGTTGTTTATCGAATGCAATAGTAAAACGCAAAAAAGCATTCTTGGTATTGAGCCAGGTGTGGAATTCAAGTAGTGAGGTCAGAGATCCTCTCCACACCACCAAAATGTCATCAATGTACCTTTTCCACAAGGTAATTTGTTCTCTGAAAGGGTTTGTTTGGATTAGTACATTGTTCTGCTCGAAGAGGTGGACATACAAATTCGCCAGGCTGGGCGCAAAAATGCTGCCCATCGATGTACCTGAGATTTGTAAATAGATGGTGTCTTCATACTTAAAGAAATTTTCCATCATAGCCAGTCTGGCACACTCCATGATGAAATGGACAGGTGTTATAGTGTCCAAATCTCTTGCATCTAAGAGGCTTCTGATGGCCTCTAGAGTTTCCATTTGTGGGATACAGGTGTAGAGAGATTCCACATCCAGACTGACCAAAAGGTCTGTTTCTGTATCGAAACTGATGTCAGGGAGCAGTCTGAGTACATCTTTGGTGTCCTGCAGGTAGCTGGGCATTTCCTTTACAAGTGGCCTCAGGAAGAAGTCCACGAAAGTAGAGAGCGGTTCTAGTAAAGAGCCAATGCCAGAGATGATCGGCCGCCCTGGAGGTGGTCTTTGGCTCTTATGGATTTTGGGCAAGACGTAAAAGTATGGCATAACAGGATGTAAAGTTATGAGAAATTGCGATTCTTGCTCAGTAATCCAGCCGGAGGATTTAGCCTCTTCCACAAGGTGGGTTATTTCCCTGGATAGCCGTGGAGTAGGGTCTGTGGTCAAGGGTTTGTATGCTGACCGGTCATCTAGTTGTCGAAGACACTCTGTCCGGTAGGAAATCGTGTCCAGAATGACAATTGCGCCGCCCTTGTCAGCGGGTTTGATGGTTATAGTTTCATCGTTCGACAGGGCTTGTAAGGCTTTTTTCTCTCTGAGGGGCAGATTGTAGTATATTTTATTCGGTCTAGTACTGATGTTGGTAATGTCATGAATGACAGCTTGTTCAAGCCTTACAAGCCCTGTCGAACGATGAAACTATAACCATCAAACCCGCTGACAAGGGCGGCGCAATTGTCATTCTGGACACGATTTCCTACCGGACAGAGTGTCTTCGACAACTAGATGACCGGTCAGCATACAAACCCTTGACCACAGACCCTACTCCACGGCTATCCAGGGAAATAACCCACCTTGTGGAAGAGGCTAAATCCTCCGGCTGGATTACTGAGCAAGAATCGCAATTTCTCATAACTTTACATCCTGTTATGCCATACTTTTACGTCTTGCCCAAAATCCATAAGAGCCAAAGACCACCTCCAGGGCGGCCGATCATCTCTGGCATTGGCTCTTTACTAGAACCGCTCTCTACTTTCGTGGACTTCTTCCTGAGGCCACTTGTAAAGGAAATGCCCAGCTACCTGCAGGACACCAAAGATGTACTCAGACTGCTCCCTGACATCAGTTTCGATACAGAAACAGACCTTTTGGTCAGTCTGGATGTGGAATCTCTCTACACCTGTATCCCACAAATGGAAACTCTAGAGGCCATCAGAAGCCTCTTAGATGCAAGAGATTTGGACACTATAACACCTGTCCATTTCATCATGGAGTGTGCCAGACTGGCTATGATGGAAAATTTCTTTAAGTATGAAGACACCATCTATTTACAAATCTCAGGTACATCGATGGGCAGCATTTTTGCGCCCAGCCTGGCGAATTTGTATGTCCACCTCTTCGAGCAGAACAATGTACTAATCCAAACAAACCCTTTCAGAGAACAAATTACCTTGTGGAAAAGGTACATTGATGACATTTTGGTGGTGTGGAGAGGATCTCTGACCTCACTACTTGAATTCCACACCTGGCTCAATACCAAGAATGCTTTTTTGCGTTTTACTATTGCATTCGATAAACAACGCCTTCCATTTCTTGACATCCTGATAGTACCTGATCAAGGTAAACTGGGGTGTGAACTGTATAGGAAACCACTATCCAAAAATTCCTTACTCAGTTTTATAAGTCATCATCCCAGATCCCTTCGTGAAAACCTTCCAGTTGGCCAGTTCTTACGTATTCGTAGGAACTGCTCGGATCTTACCACCTTCAATCACCATGCTGAGGATCTATCGAAACAACTGAGTAACAGACAATATCCCAGACGTTTGGTGAAACAGGCATTAAAAAGAGCATTGAACAACAACAGGGAGGCCCTCCTGGAACCTCCCATGCCCAAGCCCCCTCTGTCCAGAATGACTTTTGTGAATACTTTTTGTACATGGTCTAATCAAGTACAAAAGACGGTGCGCAAGCATTGGCGCATACTGAATACAGGGAATGAGGTTATTCCACCCCCTCTTTTTGCTTTTAAGAGAGGGTCTAATCTGCGCGATAACCTCGTACACACCAGACCAAGAAGCAGATCTTCTGGTATGACGAATACCTTATGGAATTTACCGCCAGTCCAAGGCCACTTTCCGTGCGGCCATTGTTCTGTCTGCCCACAGACTGAGATGACGAAATCAGTCGATATAGGTACAGGTATACCTTGGATACTGCAAAGACACACCAATTGCAATACCGAGAAAGTTATTTACCTGATCACATGCCCCTGCTCTCTGCGCTATGTTGGCATGACAACTAGAAAGGTCAAAACGCGCATCAATGAGCATAAAAGCACCATCAGATGTAATAGACAGGCTACGAAACTCACCAACCATTTTTTGGAACTGAAACACAAACCTGAAGATCTAAAATGGTTGGTTTTGGAACAACCTTTCATTCCTATTCATGTGACTGACATCAAGCGCTTTCTGTTCATCAAAGAACAAAAATGGGTTTTCAGACTCAAGAGTGACCAACAGGGCCTCAACGATGATATCCCGTGGACTTTCTTGTAGGATTTCATCTCTTTGCAGCACTTCTGTGTACCCCTGTAGGCGAGGACTAGACATTATTTTCTATCTTGGTCTCACCCTGCCTCCTCACTGCTGTACAACTTTGAGGTTCCTTTCATGCAAACGGATCTTCTGATTAGAATTACATAATTTCTTCATATGTTCATGAGTTTGTCATATTCATATTCATCAGGTCCGTTATTGCACCCCCTTTTTTCACACTATTGCGAACATTCGACTAAACCTGTCCTGACTACAAGTCCCAGGTAGCTTTGGAACCGGTTTTGACACTGTTCCGGTTTTTGACCATTAGCGCGACCCGTAGCAGTTGAAACGGGCACATGCACATCAACAGCCAATAAAATTCCTCCTTTTCCGCCCGCCGGATACCTCCCCTTCCAGCTTCGGCGTTCGAAGCGGGGTACCGACGGAAAGGTAAGCAAATTTTACTGCTGTCCGCCATTCTGGCGGTTTTTGACTATAACCTTTGGATAACAATATGTGCTGAGTGTTAATAGTTCAGTCTGACAACAGTCAGCGTGCTTTCAGATAGTATTATACTATCCATCAGGTCCTTACCGTAGCTGTTTTCCTGTTACTTCCTAAACCTGTGTTAGATCACTATGGTTCGTAAAATAGACAGCCTGACACTTTTGTCTTGTCTATTTTTGACTCTGATTGATGCTTTTATAGTCGTTTATTTTATTCCTTCTGCCATGGTTTTAGCGTTAGTACCCATTAGTACCAATCAAAGGATTTTCGTTTCCGCTAGCCGAGTCAGGAGAGTCTCCCTGGCTCACAGGCATTACATACCTTGTTTTTGAAATTTCCTTTTCAGAGCGGTGCCTCATAAAGGCCTGAGCGGATGCCAGGTGAGGCGAGGTGCGTACCCACTCCTTGTCGGGTAAGTGCACATGAATACGGGTGTTAATTACACTGTGTGTCTCATAAAGTACATTGGTATATATTTTTATATCTTTAATTACATATTCACTATTCAGTGGATATTACACTGCTAGATCAGAGATTAATACTGTTGATTAACAATGATTATGGAGAACACCTTTATTAGAATACTTCTTTGTTTTTGATTCTAAGGTTCATCACCAGACAATGCCTATAACTGATCCTATATAAACTACAGGACTTCATCAGGTTGTATCTGGATATTAACCATTGATTTAGGTCATTGTCTTACAATCATTATTTGTGTTTATTCAATCACGTTTTTGCAGTAGCGTTTACATGGTCCTGACGAGAGCTTGGACTCTTATGTCCTCAAGCCGAAACATGTAGACCCAAGAACTGGCAGTTATTTGTTTAAGCTGTCAACACTGTTTTTAATGTGACACTGAGATAGCACCAGAATAAAGTATACCGTGTCTTGGTAGTCATTTTTAATCGCACAGTTGCTTTTTTCATATTTTTTTCGCACTGCTTTCTTCACCCCACCGTTGGTAACAATTTGGCACGGTTGCCTGGGACTACCAGGGTACCATTACGATCCCCAGAGTGATTGGTACTCCTGAGTATGCCCCCAGTTCCCAAATGATGAGAAACCACCTTCGGTGGGTGATGGGAACTTTTTCCTCATTGGAGGTTTCCATGTACCTGCCTTAATTACCTCGGATTCTCTTTCCGTTTTTCTCCTGTTTTTCTTGTTTCTCCAGTATCTATTCTGATCCTAGTTTATTTCAGACCGACAGTATATTTTGTGAGTACAGTATTTGATTTGGGGATTTATACTGTGTAGGTCTTTAAATTGATCCCTTGGACCCTCTCATACTTTTGCTTGTTTGCCACATTTAGAGCAGCTACGGCTGCGGGTTCCCCCTTGTTTTTCTAGTCTCCCTCAAGTGGGTTGATTATTTTTCACCGCCTCTACCTTTTGGTCAGCGGTGCTTTGCTTCACCATGGCAGAATTCACTGGTCTTTCTTTTGACGACAATGTCATACAATCAATTCTTAGTTCTAATCCAAGCATCATAGATACCCTACCTTCAGTCACAAATAACACACAGGATGATTGGCAATCCTTACTTAGCCTCAAGAATTCCCACTCTCGTACTTTCATTCATGGGGCTATCATGACTGAATACCTCAGAAGCAATAGTGCCCCTATGGGTCTGATTGTAACTAACTCTCCTAGACTTTTTCTCACAGATAAAGCCTTCATCAAGGACTGGTCACTAATCGCGTGGCGCTGCACACGCGATTGGTTGATCTTGATCATTAACACGGCTAAAAGGGTGGCAGATGCCATACTTGTAGAAATACAAACTCTGGAAGGGCAAATTAAGACCACCATATCTAGCACGGTATTTAAGAGAAACATGGAGGAAACGAACAAATCCAGCAAAGACCACAAAGATACAATCTTACTTACCAAAATTGAAAAATTTAAGAAGGATTTGTTACGTTTCTCCCTTGAGAAAGTTTACCCTTATACTAGTGAACAGTATGTCCCACCAGAATTCAATAAAAGAGGCAAAAGATACGGTTCCAGCTATTCCTCGTCAGGATCAGAGACCAACTCCACTGATTCAGACACACAGAACAATACATACCCACCTTCAAGAGGGAACGGACAACGATTCCGATCAAATCCTAGACGAGGCATGCCTAACCCATATCACCAAGGAGGCTCGTGGTGGCCCCCAGCCCCATGGGGCTACCCCTTTCCCCCTCCTTACATGCAGTCCCAACCACCCTTCGGCCAACAACCCCCTTTCTTTGGGCAGCCGCCTTTTTTAGGAGCAGGCCGTGGACGCAACAGGGGCAGAAGAAGAGGACAGCCCCAAGTTCACTGGTTGGCAGACCAACCACCACCCAATACCCGCAGCAGGAAGGGACAACCCCAAGCAGGGACAAGCACGGACACAATGAGCTAGTGGTCAACCTGAGCACAAGAATCCTTACACCAGATGAATGCTCGGTGCTCAACAAAGGCCTAGGCTTTGTCCCTACCAATGTGGGAGACCCTTTCCAACTGCGCTGCGAGCTAGCCAAATTTTTCAGAAAAATCCGTCTGCATTTCTTCTTCAAAGACAAGGATTTGACATCTTCCTTTGAAACCCTTTCAGATAGAAACACGGGCCTGAGAGTTCCATCTACTTTCAACCCCCCAGCCCATTTAACACCGGATCGAGTGAGAGTCTTTGAACAAGCTGTCATTCATGACATTACCAACATCAGTACTAGACCGAATAAAATATACTACAATCTGCCCCTCAGAGAGAAAAAAGCCTTACAAGCCCTGTCGAACGATGAAACTATAACCATCAAACCCGCTGACAAGGGCGGCGCAATTGTCATTCTGGACACGATTTCCTACCGGACAGAGTGTCTTCGACAACTAGATGACCGGTCAGCATACAAACCCTTGACCACAGACCCTACTCCACGGCTATCCAGGGAAATAACCCACCTTGTGGAAGAGGCTAAATCCTCCGGCTGGATTACTGAGCAAGAATCGCAATTTCTCATAACTTTACATCCTGTTATGCCATACTTTTACGTCTTGCCCAAAATCCATAAGAGCCAAAGACCACCTCCAGGGCGGCCGATCATCTCTGGCATTGGCTCTTTACTAGAACCGCTCTCTACTTTCGTGGACTTCTTCCTGAGGCCACTTGTAAAGGAAATGCCCAGCTACCTGCAGGACACCAAAGATGTACTCAGACTGCTCCCTGACATCAGTTTCGATACAGAAACAGACCTTTTGGTCAGTCTGGATGTGGAATCTCTCTACACCTGTATCCCACAAATGGAAACTCTAGAGGCCATCAGAAGCCTCTTAGATGCAAGAGATTTGGACACTATAACACCTGTCCATTTCATCATGGAGTGTGCCAGACTGGCTATGATGGAAAATTTCTTTAAGTATGAAGACACCATCTATTTACAAATCTCAGGTACATCGATGGGCAGCATTTTTGCGCCCAGCCTGGCGAATTTGTATGTCCACCTCTTCGAGCAGAACAATGTACTAATCCAAACAAACCCTTTCAGAGAACAAATTACCTTGTGGAAAAGGTACATTGATGACATTTTGGTGGTGTGGAGAGGATCTCTGACCTCACTACTTGAATTCCACACCTGGCTCAATACCAAGAATGCTTTTTTGCGTTTTACTATTGCATTCGATAAACAACGCCTTCCATTTCTTGACATCCTGATAGTACCTGATCAAGGTAAACTGGGGTGTGAACTGTATAGGAAACCACTATCCAAAAATTCCTTACTCAGTTTTATAAGTCATCATCCCAGATCCCTTCGTGAAAACCTTCCAGTTGGCCAGTTCTTACGTATTCGTAGGAACTGCTCGGATCTTACCACCTTCAATCACCATGCTGAGGATCTATCGAAACAACTGAGTAACAGACAATATCCCAGACGTTTGGTGAAACAGGCATTAAAAAGAGCATTGAACAACAACAGGGAGGCCCTCCTGGAACCTCCCATGCCCAAGCCCCCTCTGTCCAGAATGACTTTTGTGAATACTTTTTGTACATGGTCTAATCAAGTACAAAAGACGGTGCGCAAGCATTGGCGCATACTGAATACAGGGAATGAGGTTATTCCACCCCCTCTTTTTGCTTTTAAGAGAGGGTCTAATCTGCGCGATAACCTCGTACACACCAGACCAAGAAGCAGATCTTCTGGTATGACGAATACCTTATGGAATTTACCGCCAGTCCAAGGCCACTTTCCGTGCGGCCATTGTTCTGTCTGCCCACAGACTGAGATGACGAAATCAGTCGATATAGGTACAGGTATACCTTGGATACTGCAAAGACACACCAATTGCAATACCGAGAAAGTTATTTACCTGATCACATGCCCCTGCTCTCTGCGCTATGTTGGCATGACAACTAGAAAGGTCAAAACGCGCATCAATGAGCATAAAAGCACCATCAGATGTAATAGACAGGCTACGAAACTCACCAACCATTTTTTGGAACTGAAACACAAACCTGAAGATCTAAAATGGTTGGTTTTGGAACAACCTTTCATTCCTATTCATGTGACTGACATCAAGCGCTTTCTGTTCATCAAAGAACAAAAATGGGTTTTCAGACTCAAGAGTGACCAACAGGGCCTCAACGATGATATCCCGTGGACTTTCTTGTAGGATTTCATCTCTTTGCAGCACTTCTGTGTACCCCTGTAGGCGAGGACTAGACATTATTTTCTATCTTGGTCTCACCCTGCCTCCTCACTGCTGTACAACTTTGAGGTTCCTTTCATGCAAACGGATCTTCTGATTAGAATTACATAATTTCTTCATATGTTCATGAGTTTGTCATATTCATATTCATCAGGTCCGTTATTGCACCCCCTTTTTTCACACTATTGCGAACATTCGACTAAACCTGTCCTGACTACAAGTCCCAGGTAGCTTTGGAACCGGTTTTGACACTGTTCCGGTTTTTGACCATTAGCGCGACCCGTAGCAGTTGAAACGGGCACATGCACATCAACAGCCAATAAAATTCCTCCTTTTCCGCCCGCCGGATACCTCCCCTTCCAGCTTCGGCGTTCGAAGCGGGGTACCGACGGAAAGGTAAGCGAATTTTACTGCTGTCCGCCATTCTGGCGGTTTTTGACTATAACCTTTGGATAACAATATGTGCTGAGTGTTAATAGTTCAGTCTGACAACAGTCAGCGTGCTTTCAGATAGTATTATACTATCCATCAGGTCCTTACCGTAGCTGTTTTCCTGTTACTTCCTAAACCTGTGTTAGATCACTATGGTTCGTAAAATAGACAGCCTGACACTTTTGTCTTGTCTATTTTTGACTCTGATTGATGCTTTTATAGTCGTTTATTTTATTCCTTCTGCCATGGTTTTAGCGTTAGTACCCATTAGTACCAATCAAAGGATTTTCGTTTCCGCTAGCCGAGTCAGGAGAGTCTCCCTGGCTCACAGGCATTACATACCTTGTTTTTGAAATTTCCTTTTCAGAGCGGTGCCTCATAAAGGCCTGAGCGGATGCCAGGTGAGGCGAGGTGCGTACCCACTCCTTGTCGGGTAAGTGCACATGAATACGGGTGTTAATTACACTGTGTGTCTCATAAAGTACATTGGTATATATTTTTATATCTTTAATTACATATTCACTATTCAGTGGATATTACACTGCTAGATCAGAGATTAATACTGTTGATTAGCAATGATTATGGAGAACACCTTTATTAGAATACTTCTTTGTTTTTGATTCTAAGGTTCATCACCAGACAATGCCTATAACTGATCCTATATAAACTACAGGACTTCATCAGGTTGTATCTGGATATTAACCATTGATTTAGGTCATTGTCTTACAATCATTATTTGTGTTTATTCAATCACGTTTTTGCAGTAGCGTTTACATGGTCCTGACGAGAGCTTGGACTCTTATGTCCTCAAGCCGAAACATGTAGACCCAAGAACTGGCAGTTATTTGTTTAAGCTGTCAACACTGTTTTTAATGTGACACTGAGATAGCACCAGAATAAAGTATACCGTGTCTTGGTAGTCATTTTTAATCGCACAGTTGCTTTTTTCATATTTTTTTCGCACTGCTTTCTTCACCCCACCGTTGGTAACAATTTGGCACGGTTGCCTGGGACTACCAGGGTACCATTACGATCCCCAGAGTGATTGGTACTCCTGAGTATGCCCCCAGTTCCCAAATGATGAGAAACCACCTTCGGTGGGTGATGGGAACTTTTTCCTCATTGGAGGTTTCCATGTACCTGCCTTAATTACCTCGGATTCTCTTTCCGTTTTTCTCCTGTTTTTCTTGTTTCTCCAGTATCTATTCTGATCCTAGTTTATTTCAGACCGACAGTATATTTTGTGAGTACAGTATTTGATTTGGGGATTTATACTGTGTAGGTCTTTAAATTGATCCCTTGGACCCTCTCATACTTTTGCTTGTTTGCCACATTTAGAGCAGCTACGGCTGCGGGTTCCCCCTTGTTTTTCTAGTCTCCCTCAAGTGGGTTGATTATTTTTCACCGCCTCTACCTTTTGGTCAGCGGTGCTTTGCTTCACCATGGCAGAATTCACTGGTCTTTCTTTTGACGACAATGTCATACAATCAATTCTTAGTTCTAATCCAAGCATCATAGATACCCTACCTTCAGTCACAAATAACACACAGGATGATTGGCAATCCTTACTTAGCCTCAAGAATTCCCACTCTCGTACTTTCATTCATGGGGCTATCATGACTGAATACCTCAGAAGCAATAGTGCCCCTATGGGTCTGATTGTAACTAACTCTCCTAGACTTTTTCTCACAGATAAAGCCTTCATCAAGGACTGGTCACTAATCGCGTGGCGCTGCACACGCGATTGGTTGATCTTGATCATTAACACGGCTAAAAGGGTGGCAGATGCCATACTTGTAGAAATACAAACTCTGGAAGGGCAAATTAAGACCACCATATCTAGCACGGTATTTAAGAGAAACATGGAGGAAACGAACAAATCCAGCAAAGACCACAAAGATACAATCTTACTTACCAAAATTGAAAAATTTAAGAAGGATTTGTTACGTTTCTCCCTTGAGAAAGTTTACCCTTATACTAGTGAACAGTATGTCCCACCAGAATTCAATAAAAGAGGCAAAAGATACGGTTCCAGCTATTCCTCGTCAGGATCAGAGACCAACTCCACTGATTCAGACACACAGAACAATACATACCCACCTTCAAGAGGGAACGGACAACGATTCCGATCAAATCCTAGACGAGGCATGCCTAACCCATATCACCAAGGAGGCTCGTGGTGGCCCCCAGCCCCATGGGGCTACCCCTTTCCCCCTCCTTACATGCAGTCCCAACCACCCTTCGGCCAACAACCCCCTTTCTTTGGGCAGCCGCCTTTTTTAGGAGCAGGCCGTGGACGCAACAGGGGCAGAAGAAGAGGACAGCCCCAAGTTCACTGGTTGGCAGACCAACCACCACCCAATACCCGCAGCAGGAAGGGACAACCCCAAGCAGGGACAAGCACGGACACAATGAGCTAGTGGTCAACCTGAGCACAAGAATCCTTACACCAGATGAATGCTCGGTGCTCAACAAAGGCCTAGGCTTTGTCCCTACCAATGTGGGAGACCCTTTCCAACTGCGCTGCGAGCTAGCCAAATTTTTCAGAAAAATCCGTCTGCATTTCTTCTTCAAAGACAAGGATTTGACATCTTCCTTTGAAACCCTTTCAGATAGAAACACGGGCCTGAGAGTTCCATCTACTTTCAACCCCCCAGCCCATTTAACACCGGATCGAGTGAGAGTCTTTGAACAAGCTGTCATTCATGACATTACCAACATCAGTACTAGACCGAATAAAATATACTACAATCTGCCCCTCAGAGAGAAAAAAGCCTTACAAGCCCTGTCGAACGATGAAACTATAACCATCAAACCCGCTGACAAGGGCGGCGCAATTGTCATTCTGGACACGATTTCCTACCGGACAGAGTGTCTTCGACAACTAGATGACCGGTCAGCATACAAACCCTTGACCACAGACCCTACTCCACGGCTATCCAGGGAAATAACCCACCTTGTGGAAGAGGCTAAATCCTCCGGCTGGATTACTGAGCAAGAATCGCAATTTCTCATAACTTTACATCCTGTTATGCCATACTTTTACGTCTTGCCCAAAATCCATAAGAGCCAAAGACCACCTCCAGGGCGGCCGATCATCTCTGGCATTGGCTCTTTACTAGAACCGCTCTCTACTTTCGTGGACTTCTTCCTGAGGCCACTTGTAAAGGAAATGCCCAGCTACCTGCAGGACACCAAAGATGTACTCAGACTGCTCCCTGACATCAGTTTCGATACAGAAACAGACCTTTTGGTCAGTCTGGATGTGGAATCTCTCTACACCTGTATCCCACAAATGGAAACTCTAGAGGCCATCAGAAGCCTCTTAGATGCAAGAGATTTGGACACTATAACACCTGTCCATTTCATCATGGAGTGTGCCAGACTGGCTATGATGGAAAATTTCTTTAAGTATGAAGACACCATCTATTTACAAATCTCAGGTACATCGATGGGCAGCATTTTTGCGCCCAGCCTGGCGAATTTGTATGTCCACCTCTTCGAGCAGAACAATGTACTAATCCAAACAAACCCTTTCAGAGAACAAATTACCTTGTGGAAAAGGTACATTGATGACATTTTGGTGGTGTGGAGAGGATCTCTGACCTCACTACTTGAATTCCACACCTGGCTCAATACCAAGAATGCTTTTTTGCGTTTTACTATTGCATTCGATAAACAACGCCTTCCATTTCTTGACATCCTGATAGTACCTGATCAAGGTAAACTGGGGTGTGAACTGTATAGGAAACCACTATCCAAAAATTCCTTACTCAGTTTTATAAGTCATCATCCCAGATCCCTTCGTGAAAACCTTCCAGTTGGCCAGTTCTTACGTATTCGTAGGAACTGCTCGGATCTTACCACCTTCAATCACCATGCTGAGGATCTATCGAAACAACTGAGTAACAGACAATATCCCAGACGTTTGGTGAAACAGGCATTAAAAAGAGCATTGAACAACAACAGGGAGGCCCTCCTGGAACCTCCCATGCCCAAGCCCCCTCTGTCCAGAATGACTTTTGTGAATACTTTTTGTACATGGTCTAATCAAGTACAAAAGACGGTGCGCAAGCATTGGCGCATACTGAATACAGGGAATGAGGTTATTCCACCCCCTCTTTTTGCTTTTAAGAGAGGGTCTAATCTGCGCGATAACCTCGTACACACCAGACCAAGAAGCAGATCTTCTGGTATGACGAATACCTTATGGAATTTACCGCCAGTCCAAGGCCACTTTCCGTGCGGCCATTGTTCTGTCTGCCCACAGACTGAGATGACGAAATCAGTCGATATAGGTACAGGTATACCTTGGATACTGCAAAGACACACCAATTGCAATACCGAGAAAGTTATTTACCTGATCACATGCCCCTGCTCTCTGCGCTATGTTGGCATGACAACTAGAAAGGTCAAAACGCGCATCAATGAGCATAAAAGCACCATCAGATGTAATAGACAGGCTACGAAACTCACCAACCATTTTTTGGAACTGAAACACAAACCTGAAGATCTAAAATGGTTGGTTTTGGAACAACCTTTCATTCCTATTCATGTGACTGACATCAAGCGCTTTCTGTTCATCAAAGAACAAAAATGGGTTTTCAGACTCAAGAGTGACCAACAGGGCCTCAACGATGATATCCCGTGGACTTTCTTGTAGGATTTCATCTCTTTGCAGCACTTCTGTGTACCCCTGTAGGCGAGGACTAGACATTATTTTCTATCTTGGTCTCACCCTGCCTCCTCACTGCTGTACAACTTTGAGGTTCCTTTCATGCAAACGGATCTTCTGATTAGAATTACATAATTTCTTCATATGTTCATGAGTTTGTCATATTCATATTCATCAGGTCCGTTATTGCACCCCCTTTTTTCACACTATTGCGAACATTCGACTAAACCTGTCCTGACTACAAGTCCCAGGTAGCTTTGGAACCGGTTTTGACACTGTTCCGGTTTTTGACCATTAGCGCGACCCGTAGCAGTTGAAACGGGCACATGCACATCAACAGCCAATAAAATTCCTCCTTTTCCGCCCGCCGGATACCTCCCCTTCCAGCTTCGGCGTTCGAAGCGGGGTACCGACGGAAAGGTAAGCGAATTTTACTGCTGTCCGCCATTCTGGCGGTTTTTGACTATAACCTTTGGATAACAATATGTGCTGAGTGTTAATAGTTCAGTCTGACAACAGTCAGCGTGCTTTCAGATAGTATTATACTATCCATCAGGTCCTTACCGTAGCTGTTTTCCTGTTACTTCCTAAACCTGTGTTAGATCACTATGGTTCGTAAAATAGACAGCCTGACACTTTTGTCTTGTCTATTTTTGACTCTGATTGATGCTTTTATAGTCGTTTATTTTATTCCTTCTGCCATGGTTTTAGCGTTAGTACCCATTAGTACCAATCAAAGGATTTTCGTTTCCGCTAGCCGAGTCAGGAGAGTCTCCCTGGCTCACAGGCATTACATACCTTGTTTTTGAAATTTCCTTTTCAGAGCGGTGCCTCATAAAGGCCTGAGCGGATGCCAGGTGAGGCGAGGTGCGTACCCACTCCTTGTCGGGTAAGTGCACATGAATACGGGTGTTAATTACACTGTGTGTCTCATAAAGTACATTGGTATATATTTTTATATCTTTAATTACATATTCACTATTCAGTGGATATTACACTGCTAGATCAGAGATTAATACTGTTGATTAACAATGATTATGGAGAACACCTTTATTAGAATACTTCTTTGTTTTTGATTCTAAGGTTCATCACCAGACAATGCCTATAACTGATCCTATATAAACTACAGGACTTCATCAGGTTGTATCTGGATATTAACCATTGATTTAGGTCATTGTCTTACAATCATTATTTGTGTTTATTCAATCACGTTTTTGCAGTAGCGTTTACATGGTCCTGACGAGAGCTTGGACTCTTATGTCCTCAAGCCGAAACATGTAGACCCAAGAACTGGCAGTTATTTGTTTAAGCTGTCAACACTGTTTTTAATGTGACACTGAGATAGCACCAGAATAAAGTATACCGTGTCTTGGTAGTCATTTTTAATCGCACAGTTGCTTTTTTCATATTTTTTTCGCACTGCTTTCTTCACCCCACCGTTGGTAACAATTTGGCACGGTTGCCTGGGACTACCAGGGTACCATTACGATCCCCAGAGTGATTGGTACTCCTGAGTATGCCCCCAGTTCCCAAATGATGAGAAACCACCTTCGGTGGGTGATGGGAACTTTTTCCTCATTGGAGGTTTCCATGTATCTGCCTTAATTACCTCGGATTCTCTTTCCGTTTTTCTCCTGTTTTTCTTGTTTCTCCAGTATCTATTCTGATCCTAGTTTATTTCAGACCGACAGTATATTTTGTGAGTACAGTATTTGATTTGGGGATTTATACTGTGTAGGTCTTTAAATTGATCCCTTGGACCCTCTCATACTTTTGCTTGTTTGCCACATTTAGAGCAGCTACGGCTGCGGGTTCCCCCTTGTTTTTCTAGTCTCCCTCAAGTGGGTTGATTATTTTTCACCGCCTCTACCTTTTGGTCAGCGGTGCTTTGCTTCACCATGGCAGAATTCACTGGTCTTTCTTTTGACGACAATGTCATACAATCAATTCTTAGTTCTAATCCAAGCATCATAGATACCCTACCTTCAGTCACAAATAACACACAGGATGATTGGCAATCCTTACTTAGCCTCAAGAATTCCCACTCTCGTACTTTCATTCATGGGGCTATCATGACTGAATACCTCAGAAGCAATAGTGCCCCTATGGGTCTGATTGTAACTAACTCTCCTAGACTTTTTCTCACAGATAAAGCCTTCATCAAGGACTGGTCACTAATCGCGTGGCGCTGCACACGCGATTGGTTGATCTTGATCATTAACACGGCTAAAAGGGTGGCAGATGCCATACTTGTAGAAATACAAACTCTGGAAGGGCAAATTAAGACCACCATATCTAGCACGGTATTTAAGAGAAACATGGAGGAAACGAACAAATCCAGCAAAGACCACAAAGATACAATCTTACTTACCAAAATTGAAAAATTTAAGAAGGATTTGTTACGTTTCTCCCTTGAGAAAGTTTACCCTTATACTAGTGAACAGTATGTCCCACCAGAATTCAATAAAAGAGGCAAAAGATACGGTTCCAGCTATTCCTCGTCAGGATCAGAGACCAACTCCACTGATTCAGACACAAAGAACAATACATACCCACCTTCAAGAGGGAACGGACAACGATTCCGATCAAATCCTAGACGAGGCATGCCTAACCCATATCACCAAGGAGGCTCGTGGTGGCCCCCAGCCCCATGGGGCTACCCCTTTCCCCCTCCTTACATGCAGTCCCAACCACCCTTCGGCCAACAACCCCCTTTCTTTGGGCAGCCGCCTTTTTTAGGAGCAGGCCGTGGACGCAACAGGGGCAGAAGAAGAGGACAGCCCCAAGTTCACTGGTTGGCAGACCAACCACCACCCAATACCCGCAGCAGGAAGGGACAACCCCAAGCAGGGACAAGCACGGACACAATGAGCTAGTGGTCAACCTGAGCACAAGAATCCTTACACCAGATGAATGCTCGGTGCTCAACAAAGGCCTAGGCTTTGTCCCTACCAATGTGGGAGACCCTTTCCAACTGCGCTGCGAGCTAGCCAAATTTTTCAGAAAAATCCGTCTGCATTTCTTCTTCAAAGACAAGGATTTGACATCTTCCTTTGAAACCCTTTCAGATAGAAACACGGGCCTGAGAGTTCCATCTACTTTCAACCCCCCAGCCCATTTAACACCGGATCGAGTGAGAGTCTTTGAACAAGCTGTCATTCATGACATTACCAACATCAGTACTAGACCGAATAAAATATACTACAATCTGCCCCTCAGAGAGAAAAAAGCCTTACAAGCCCTGTCGAATGATGAAACTATAACCATCAAACCCGCTGACAAGGGCGGCGCAATTGTCATTCTGGACACGATTTCCTACCGGACAGAGTGTCTTCGACAACTAGATGACCGGTCAGCATACAAACCCTTGACCACAGACCCTACTCCACGGCTATCCAGGGAAATAACCCACCTTGTGGAAGAGGCTAAATCCTCCGGCTGGATTACTGAGCAAGAATCGCAATTTCTCATAACTTTACATCCTGTTATGCCATACTTTTACGTCTTGCCCAAAATCCATAAGAGCCAAAGACCACCTCCAGGGCGGCCGATCATCTCTGGCATTGGCTCTTTACTAGAACCGCTCTCTACTTTCGTGGACTTCTTCCTGAGGCCACTTGTAAAGGAAATGCCCAGCTACCTGCAGGACACCAAAGATGTACTCAGACTGCTCCCTGACATCAGTTTCGATACAGAAACAGACCTTTTGGTCAGTCTGGATGTGGAATCTCTCTACACCTGTATCCCACAAATGGAAACTCTAGAGGCCATCAGAAGCCTCTTAGATGCAAGAGATTTGGACACTATAACACCTGTCCATTTCATCATGGAGTGTGCCAGACTGGCTATGATGGAAAATTTCTTTAAGTATGAAGACACCATCTATTTACAAATCTCAGGTACATCGATGGGCAGCATTTTTGCGCCCAGCCTGGCGAATTTGTATGTCCACCTCTTCGAGCAGAACAATGTACTAATCCAAACAAACCCTTTCAGAGAACAAATTACCTTGTGGAAAAGGTACATTGATGACATTTTGGTGGTGTGGAGAGGATCTCTGACCTCACTACTTGAATTCCACACCTGGCTCAATACCAAGAATGCTTTTTTGCGTTTTACTATTGCATTCGATAAACAACGCCTTCCATTTCTTGACATCCTGATAGTACCTGATCAAGGTAAACTGGGGTGTGAACTGTATAGGAAACCACTATCCAAAAATTCCTTACTCAGTTTTATAAGTCATCATCCCAGATCCCTTCGTGAAAACCTTCCAGTTGGCCAGTTCTTACGTATTCGTAGGAACTGCTCGGATCTTACCACCTTCAATCACCATGCTGAGGATCTATCGAAACAACTGAGTAACAGACAATATCCCAGACGTTTGGTGAAACAGGCATTAAAAAGAGCATTGAACAACAACAGGGAGGCCCTCCTGGAACCTCCCATGCCCAAGCCCCCTCTGTCCAGAATGACTTTTGTGAATACTTTTTGTACATGGTCTAATCAAGTACAAAAGACGGTGCGCAAGCATTGGCGCATACTGAATACAGGGAATGAGGTTATTCCACCCCCTCTTTTTGCTTTTAAGAGAGGGTCTAATCTGCGCGATAACCTCGTACACACCAGACCAAGAAGCAGATCTTCTGGTATGACGAATACCTTATGGAATTTACCGCCAGTCCAAGGCCACTTTCCGTGCGGCCATTGTTCTGTCTGCCCACAGACTGAGATGACGAAATCAGTCGATATAGGTACAGGTATACCTTGGATACTGCAAAGACACACCAATTGCAATACCGAGAAAGTTATTTACCTGATCACATGCCCCTGCTCTCTGCGCTATGTTGGCATGACAACTAGAAAGGTCAAAACGCGCATCAATGAGCATAAAAGCACCATCAGATGTAATAGACAGGCTACGAAACTCACCAACCATTTTTTGGAACTGAAACACAAACCTGAAGATCTAAAATGGTTGGTTTTGGAACAACCTTTCATTCCTATTCATGTGACTGACATCAAGCGCTTTCTGTTCATCAAAGAACAAAAATGGGTTTTCAGACTCAAGAGTGACCAACAGGGCCTCAACGATGATATCCCGTGGACTTTCTTGTAGGATTTCATCTCTTTGCAGCACTTCTGTGTACCCCTGTAGGCGAGGACTAGACATTATTTTCTATCTTGGTCTCACCCTGCCTCCTCACTGCTGTACAACTTTGAGGTTCCTTTCATGCAAACGGATCTTCTGATTAGAATTACATAATTTCTTCATATGTTCATGAGTTTGTCATATTCATATTCATCAGGTCCGTTATTGCACCCCCTTTTTTCACACTATTGCGAACATTCGACTAAACCTGTCCTGACTACAAGTCCCAGGTAGCTTTGGAACCGGTTTTGACACTGTTCCGGTTTTTGACCATTAGCGCGACCCGTAGCAGTTGAAACGGGCACATGCACATCAACAGCCAATAAAATTCCTCCTTTTCCGCCCGCCGGATACCTCCCCTTCCAGCTTCGGCGTTCGAAGCGGGGTACCGACGGAAAGGTAAGCGAATTTTACTGCTGTCCGCCATTCTGGCGGTTTTTGACTATAACCTTTGGATAACAATATGTGCTGAGTGTTAATAGTTCAGTCTGACAACAGTCAGCGTGCTTTCAGATAGTATTATACTATCCATCAGGTCCTTACCGTAGCTGTTTTCCTGTTACTTCCTAAACCTGTGTTAGATCACTATGGTTCGTAAAATAGACAGCCTGACACTTTTGTCTTGTCTATTTTTGACTCTGATTGATGCTTTTATAGCCGTTTATTTTATTCCTTCTGCCATGGTTTTAGCGTTAGTACCCATTAGTACCAATCAAAGGATTTTCGTTTCCGCTAGCCGAGTCAGGAGAGTCTCCCTGGCTCACAGGCATTACATACCTTGTTTTTGAAATTTCCTTTTCAGAGCGGTGCCTCATAAAGGCCTGAGCGGATGCCAGGTGAGGCGAGGTGCGTACCCACTCCTTGTCGGGTAAGTGCACATGAATACGGGTGTTAATTACACTGTGTGTCTCATAAAGTACATTGGTATATATTTTTATATCTTTAATTACATATTCACTATTCAGTGGATATTACACTGCTAGATCAGAGATTAATACTGTTGATTAACAATGATTATGGAGAACACCTTTATTAGAATACTTCTTTGTTTTTGATTCTAAGGTTCATCACCAGACAATGCCTATAACTGATCCTATATAAACTACAGGACTTCATCAGGTTGTATCTGGATATTAACCATTGATTTAGGTCATTGTCTTACAATCATTATTTGTGTTTATTCAATCACGTTTTTGCAGTAGAGTTTACATGGTCCTGACGAGAGCTTGGACTCTTATGTCCTCAAGCCGAAACATGTAGACCCAAGAACTGGCAGTTATTTGTTTAAGCTGTCAACACTGTTTTTAATGTGACACTGAGACAGCACCAGAATAAAGTATACCGTGTCTTGGTAGTCATTTTTAATCGCACAGTTGCTTTTTTCATATTTTTTTCGCACTGCTTTCTTCACCCCACCGTTGGTAACAATTTGGCACGGTTGCCTGGGACTACCAGGGTACCATTACGATCCCCAGAGTGATTGGTACTCCTGAGTATGCCCCCAGTTCCCAAATGATGAGAAACCACCTTCGGTGGGTGATGGGAACTTTTTCCTCATTGGAGGTTTCCATGTACTAGATTTTTGCACTCCCATTCAGGGAGAGCAAAAATCCAAGTCTTGAGGGCCTTTCTGAAAGTTGCTTCTGTGGAGATTTGACGGAGAAAGGAGGGAAGAAGGTTCCAGGCCTTGGACCCAAGTACTGCCAAGGATTTTCCTCCTTTAGTCTTGAGTCTGAACTTAGGAATGGTAAGAAGATTGGCCGCTTGAGACCTGAGGCATCGCGTGGGGTTATAATGTTTGAACATTTTTAGTATGTAGTTGGGTCCCTTTCCATTAAAAGCCCTAAAGGTGATCAATAGAATTTTAAAGAGCACCCTTTTGTTAATGGGCAGCCAGTGTAAGAGGTTCATTGCTGCCGTAGCTGAGGTCCTCTTTTTCCACCCTAGTACTAGTCTGGCAGCCGCATGCTGTACCATTTGTAATTTATGACGGACTTCTTTGTTAGTCCCTGCATATAGGCTATTACAATAGTCAATGCGGGAGGTGATGAGGGCTACTGCGACCGTTTTCCTTGCAGAGAGGGGAATTAGGTCGTAGAATTTCCTGAGCCCTTTAATGATTCCGAAGCAGGTCCCTGCTACGGCTGTAGCTTGCTGTTTGAAGCTCAGGGTGGGGTCAAATTTGATCCCTAGATTACGGACTGAGGAGGCAGTGCTAGGGGGGGCAATGGCATCGTCAGGCCACCATAATGAGGGATTGAAGAAATTATCTTTGCCAAAGGGAAGGATTTCAGTTTTCCCAGTATTGCACTTGAGATGATTCAAGTTCATCCATCTGAACGTGGCGGTAAGGCAGCTTTGGAGCCTTCTCTCGGCTTCTTGGGTATCATTTTCCAGTATCAGAATGAGCTGAGTATCATCTGCATATGCAATGGTGTCTATGCCAAAGGATGAGATAAGAGTGATTAGTGGGGCCATGTATATATTGAAAAGTGTAGGACTCAAGCAGCAGCCTTGAGGGACTCCAGATCCTACTAACTTTTCCTCTGATCTGTACTGTCCTAAGACCACAACTTGTCTCCTATTTACGAGAAAGCTTTTTATCCAGTTCAATGCGGTTCCAACAATTCCTGCCGCGGCTAGACGGTCTAATAGAATGGCATGGGACACCGTATCAAACGCCGCGGACAGGTCTAATAGAACCAGGACTGCTTTCTTTCCCTGATCTAATGCTCCACGGAGGGTTTCGGAGGAAAAGATTAGGGCTGATTCTGTGGAGTGTTGGGATCTAAAACCTGCTTGGTTGGGATGCCAGATGTTATTACTTTCCATAAAGGCAGTAAGTTGTTTGTTAACAGCTTTCTCCGTAAGTTTACAGAAGGCTGGGAGTAGGGAGATCGGGCGGAGGTTTGTAAGGGTAGCGGGGTCCGGTAGTGCTTTTTTTTGCAGGGGTTTGACTGCTGCGAGTTTCCATTCCTCAGGGACCAGACCCTGGGTGAGTGAGGAATTTATGATACTATTGATGAATGGATTAACAACCACTATTAGTGAATGAAGCACTAGCGGAGGGCAGGGATCAAAGGGAGATCCTGATGTAAGTTTAAGGATTTCTGTCTGCGTTTCTTCTTTGCTTACCGGTTGAAAGGAAGCAAAGGTATTGGTTTTTAGTCCGGAATTGATGACCTTGTTCTCCTCATTACTGTGAGGTTGTGAGAAGTCTTTGGTCAGTGTTAAATTTTTTTCCCTCAAAGTAGTCTGCAATAGTGTTGCAGAGACTCTGTGAGGGGGGAATGTCTTTCTGCATAGTTTTAGGGTTAATAAATGTATTAACAATATTGAAGATTTCTTTTTGTTTGTTATTACTATTATTAATGGCTTCCGTGTAGTATTCCCTTTTGGCCGTTTTAATCGACCTGTGGTATTGGCGACGGGCGATTTTATACAAATCTTGGTCATGCTCTGTATAGTTGAGTCGCCACTTTCGTTCAAATGCCCTAACTTTCCGTTGTTCCTCTTTTAGAGTGAGAGAGAACCACGGGGCGATAGGTCTCTGTTTTCTCCTGGTCCTCAAACAGGGAAGGATGGACTCCTGGCCCTTTATGAGTGAGTTGATCCATTCCTTAAAAGCCTGACTGTCTTTGTCAGGGGCTCCCGACAGAGTCGGTCTGGATATGTCAGCTCTTATCAGGAAATCTGGTTGTCCTATCAGATCTTTCCAATGTCAGACCCTGGGAGGTCGTTGGTTTTCTTAGTCCGAGAATGAAATGTTACGGGGAATTCGAACGGAATATAGCTATGGTCTGTCCAAGTTAATATTTGTGGGGTATCTACCTTAAGTGTTTCAATATTGGAACAGATGCAGTCAAGTATATGTCCCGCCTTATGAGTGGCGGAGGTGGTAAGAATTTTCAGACCGAGTACATTCATAGTATCGGTGAAGCAGATTGTAGCCTGATCTGAGTAGGCGTCTAGGTGTATGTTGGCGTCTCCCAGGATGGTGAAATTGGCTGATTTGAGGACTAAGTTGCCTATTGCTTCACCGATACTATTAATGAAGTCAGTATGTGAGCCAGGTGGTCGATAAATCAGGGCCCCTGTAAAGGTGAAAGAGTCATGTATTTTTAGAGCAAAGCCAACATTTTCCGCCCCTTTGAGCCAGGTATAAGGAAAGTTTGGCAATTCAGGGTGTCGCGATAAACAATAGCAATGCCTCCACCCCTCTGACAAGGTCTATCCTCTCTAGAGATTAGATATCCTGGGGGTAAGGAGTTTGTTATGTCAGGGTTACTATTAGGTGTCAGCCAGGTTTCCGTCATAAAGAGACAGTCAAGTTTATTTTCCATTATGAGATCAAATATATGTGCGGCGTGCTTTCCCATAGATCTGACATTGATCAGTCCACATCGTAGATTCCTAGCTTGTACGGGTGGCTGATTACTTGCTTTGAAGCCAAGACTGTAACTACAGCACCTGCAGGTCCAAGAACCAGACCAGGTGGTCAGGTCAAGGGATCTGGTGCAGGATGTTGGGTCTGGTTTGATTTTTAATAGGGCTTCTCTTGAATAGATGATTTTTTGTGCAGGGGGGTGGCACTGGGCACGGGCGAGGCGCGGACGGGCACAGACGGGCTTGCCTTTGGCGAGCCTTCGGCGCGCTGGCGGCGCACCCGCTGCGCGCGTCCGCTGCGCGACCGGAAGATACACATGATTATGAGGGAGGTGGAAGGGTAGATGGGGGCGTGTCCACACTAAGGGGGCGTGGCCTGAGGGATCGAACGGTGATGGCGTGCGAGGTGTGCGAAGCAGGTCCTGCAGCGGCGCCAAGAACCGCCACGAATCCCTGTCAAAGGCGAGTTTTGAGCCCTAATTAGTGCCCAGGAATAAGGTAAACGCAATTTAAAATACAATAATTTGTGACACTCAAAGTTTTAAAACAACTAGCTTACTCCCGGCTTCCGCCTCAGGAGGATACAGTTCTCTGACTGGTTCTAAAGTCGGAGACCTTAAATAGTCTCGGTAGGGGGCGTGTCCACACTAAGGGGGCGTGGCCTGAGGGATCGAACGGTGATGGCGTGCGAGGTGTGCGAAGCAGGTCCTGCAGCGGCGCCAAGAACCGCCACGAATCCCTGTCAAAGGCGAGTTTTGAGCCCTAATTAGTGCCCAGGAATAAGGTAAACGCAATTTAAAATACAATAATTTGTGACACTCAAAGTTTTAAAACAACTAGCTTACTCCCGGCTTCCGCCTCAGGAGGATACAGTTCTCTGACTGGTTCTAAAATCGGAGACCTTAAATAGTCTCGGTAGGGGGCGTGTCCACACTAAGGGGGCGTGGCCTGAGGGATCGAACGGTGATGGCGTGCGAGGTGTGCGATAAATAACACATAAGAAAACCATAAAGCATTCAATATTTTGATTCGCATATTTACCTAATCTGGCTAAATGGCGTCCTCTATGTCAAATTCAGATCTTTCGTCTCTATGCCCATAAATCGATTAATCAGTTCGTAAATTAATTGGGCATCTGATCAGTCCGTCAGAGTCTCTGGCAAGCAGCTGTCCAGCAGTGCCACCGTCCTCTCCGTCAGCATAACGTCAGGAAATCGGGTAAAAAGCGCGATAAATGACCGTCTCTAGTCTACTTCATTTATTGTAAAATCAACAACAAAATGTTACAATACATGTTTTTAAACAAATTTGATTGGTGGAACCGGGATCATTCTTCCTGATTCCCATGCGCTCGATGTTTCTTCAGATGTAATTCTCATTTTATTAATAATTTGCAACAGTTACTTGTTCATTCAGGGCATTTTGGTTCTCATACGGGTTTGTGTCCATGGTGTCATCAATTATAACAGTTATTAGTTTAAGGAAGTCCATTGTCTGAAGATTGGCATCCATCCCGGTACGACCTTCACGGGTACAGTCTGCCTGGGGTCAGGACAAGGTTATTGTTGCTCATCTTTTAGCGCAGGCGCACTTCACCCAGTGACTTCTGTATATCGTCTGTCCGTCAAATAGGGATGGCAGCCATTTTGTGGCCATTCCAGAAAAGTCAACTTAAGCAAAGAAACACAAAACATAATTAATACATGGAAATGACTTTAAAATGTTTTTCCCTCACTAAACCCTTTATGTGTCTGTATTTAACTAGCAAAAGCAACACGCATTGCGGTTTATACTCACGTTTTAAAGCACAATTCACAAATCACATCACAAAAGCACCATATAACATGCTAATTCTAAATATCTCACATTAATATGCGTACGAAATTAGTTTACGTATCAATCAGGCCATGCAAATGCGATTCCCACGTGTATTTTCTAATTAGTAATGTTGATTATTCAAACACAGTAAACCATTAATACTATTAATATTAATCAGTTATTCGTTTGAATTTTAACACGATAAAATGGAGGAGGTATACGAATTTTAAGGAAAACCTCACTCCAGCAATCCCCCCTTTGGTGATTTTATCACCACAACACACCCAAATTTAGTACCCTTTTACGGAAGTTTGAAATGACTTCTTACTCATAGCTCATAATTCAGTTTCTCCATATTCATCTCTTTTTGCTTTTTTATACATACTTTCTTTCCACTCATCTAAGGCTATCTCTTCTAAATCCTTTTCTGGATCTTTTCCTTTTCTCTTAAGTTTATCTCTTTTTATTTTATTATTTGTTTTCTAATTTCTACAACACATACACCCTAATCTTATCACTAATAATGCAACTATCACACATGTTAATGGAAACAAAATTTTACCTATAACAGTACTACCTATTTTAGCTAAGACATTTTGATAGCAGCTATTTTCTTTCCCATTCTTGTCCATACATCTTCAACCTCCAGTGGTACAAGTTCATCATGCAATTCAGTAATATTTTTAATGTAAACCTTTAGATCTTTACTCTCGTCTGGAATGTAAGTGCAACAATGTTGAACTTTCAGCATTCCACAGACTCCACCCTCTTTTGCCAATACAATGTCAAGGGCAAGTCGATTTTGCATTACCATAGCACGCTTGGCAACCATTTCAGTATTAACCAATAAGAATCCATTAGCAGTGCTTGTTGACAAGCAATCCACAACTGTAGATAATCTTCTAATTTTATTTGCATTCAGTTTTATTCCCACAGCTGGTATCAATGCACAAAAGATGTCACCTACAATTTCTGCCCAAGATTCTCTCTTTCTACGCACTAAATGACTATTTAAACTATTTACACCTTCTTCTCTGTCCATGTGAAAGATTTTTGGAAATACCAGGCCTACATAACATGTGCCATACCAATGTTCTGGCAAACGATAATATGCCCTGTTCCCACAGATAAAATATATTCCAGGAAATACTGGATCTCTTCCACCTTTAAATCCCCATCCACCTATGATTCGGTATGTATCATGGCACTCATTATTACCTACAAAAAGATTATCATATGCAGTTTGATTCCTTCTTATACAAAATTTTGCTTTCTGAGGCCTATCCAAAGCTATTGTTGGTGTAGACTCTCCTTTTGTCAGATGTTTCTCCATTTCTATGTCCCAAGCCGTTTTCTCAACTTTTCCTTCTGATGCCTTTTTGTGCATTTTATTCCTTCTTTCCTCAACCATATTTAAAAATGTATTTTCTTCTTTCTGCAAACTGCATGTCAAATTATATTTAAACACAACTTCTAATGTTAGTTCACTAGTCTCTAGGAAAAATTCACCTAAAGCTTTAGCAGGTCTTACCTTATTTAGCTTATTATTAGCAGGCACTAATGCAAAAATGTTATCTACATCTGAAAAATAATACTCTAATTTCCCTATCTGATAAAATAAGCTAGATATTACACTACATGTTATTCCATAAGTAGCTGGAAGGTGATGATAAGTCACTCCCTCTGCCACAGAAGCAGGTAACTGCATACAGACGTAGCAGTCCCTTACATCCATAGTCTTTACATATTCATACAATAATTTTGAAAATACATTATTAGAGAAATCGTTAATAGACCTATCTTTATGCAAATTAATGTTTGTTTCTACAGTCGGTACTACCTTTGAAATTTTACCTATGTTAGTTTTATTTTGACCATGTCCTTCTATTGTATCTATTGTGACTTTAAATGATATTACAAGAGCTAGGATGCTCCATAAAAGCATTAATAATCCTGTACAACAGCAACATGTTTTACACCATCTTTTCATGAATGTACATCTACTTTTACTACCATCTGTGTTAGCCATCTTTACTAAATAGACCGTGTCTTTTGACTTAGCCTCTTTAACTATATGACCAGTTTCTAACTCAAAGCTTCTAAGCTTCTACTTGGTTCCACTAGTTTTCTACTTCTTCTCTTTTATTATTGTTTTCCACATCAACAGCTTCTTTGTTTATTCAGTTTGGCATCTCATCGTCCTTTGCCTCCTTCTCCCAATCAGGATACAGAATTTCCTGAATCTCCACTTCTTCTTCTCCAATGTCAGACAAGAGAACTCTCAGGATTTCTGATTCTTCTTCTTCTTTAACCACATTCAGTAAAGCCTCCTCTGGATTTCCTTGACTGTCTGCCTCTTGGGGTTCTTCAGGCAGGGCCACATACGTCCATTTCGGCGACTTATACTTCTGGTTAGGTTTTCTTGTTCTTCCGGTCTCTTTGGTTACAACTGTTTCTTCCTCCTTTGATTTTTCCTGACTCGTGACTTCATTCACCTGTTCAGCTCTTGGTGATTTCACTCGAGACAATCGATATCTGAGTCTTTTTATTTTGTTCGGCCAAACTTCTGGTTTTACAGTTCTTTTCAATTTACTTTCTTTGACATTCTTTTCATTCTTTTCTTCTCTCCAAGCTATCTTTCTCAGAACTCGACCTTCAGGTATTTCGTTCTCACTCTCTTCTGACTCTGTCCCAACTTGCTTTTCCTTTTTACCAGTCTCTTTATCCACCACTTGTTCTGGTTTCCCTACTTCTTTCCCTCCTCGGGTCTCCGACACGCAATCTTCCTGCTGACTACTTGTCCCATCACCTAGCTGGATGTTGCAGTTCCCTACACCTCCTCAGGGGTCTTCCGCAATCTGTCCCTCTCTCTCTGTATCTGTCCCTTCTTCATTCAAATCTATTACTTCAGGTGGAATTTCTCTCAGTTTTTCATCTGGGATTTGTTTTCTTTGACTTTCTTTTACTGCTTCTTCTTTGTCTTTTCCTTCCTTCTTTTTAGGTTCTTTTCTAAAACCTTTCTTTCTTTGCTCGTCTTCAGAATCTGAGCTGTCAGAAATCTGCAATCTTCTTCTCAGAGAGACACTTCTGGGAACTAGAATCTGTTTTGGTTCGTTTTCCCTCCTTTCAGGATTTTCTCGTGTTTTTGGTTCTTCGTTGTCTGATTCAGTACTTGACTCTGATTCGTCATAATACTATTTCCCCTTGCAATCCACTGGATTTGGTATTCTCAGGGTATGGCTGGTATGGATCCAGTTTTTCAGTCCAGCACACTTCACAGCTGTGGTCGTGGTCAGAATGACTTGTCTTGGTTTTCCCCACCTGGGAACCAAACAGTTTCTTCTTCTGTGGACCTTTATCCTCACCCAATCTCCTGGGCTCAGATCATGGGCTGGCTTCTTTTCAAGGGTGGTGCCATCCGCTCCAACCTGATGAAACACAGAATGAACTGCGTCAGCCAGGCCTTTACAGTACTCCAACACCATGTCATCAGAAATTGTCATCAGTTTGTTGACTGGTATGTAAGCATGCCTTATTGCACGTCCCATGATTATTTCATGAGGACTTAACCCTGTAGTTCTATCTGGGGTTGCACGTATGGTCATCAAAACTAGAGGCAAGACATCAGGCCATTTCATTCCTGTGGCTAAACACATTATTCCAATTCTGTTTTTGATTGTACCATTCATTTGCTCAACCACACCAGAAGCTTCTGGTCGGTAGGCACAGTGCAGTTTCTGTTGTACATTCAATGCTTCACTGGCCAATTTTACAATCTCATTATAGAAATGCCCTCCTCTGTCTGATTCAAGGGTCACTGGGAACCCGAACTTGGGGTGAATTCTCTCAAAAGAAGCTTTGGTACTGTCAATCCATCATTTCTCCTTGTCGGGTATGCTTCTACCCACCTGGAGAATAGGCAGACTATGACCAGAACATACCTCAATCTGTTACATGTTGGCATCTCAATGAAATCTATCTGCATTCTGATGAAAGGCCCTCCTTCTCGGCCTATAGTTCCTAGGCTCACCACTGTCTTTCTTCCAGGATTGTATTGCTGACAAATTAGACATCTCTGACATAGACTCTCTGATATAATTCTGAATTTTGGGTTGTGCCAGGTCTGTTTAAATGACCTGATCATAGCATCTCTCCCTATGTGTCCCTGGCCATGATACATCCGTGCCATGGTAGACAACATGCTATCAGGCATGACTGGTCTTCCATCTCGATAGATCCACACATGATCCTTTTCCCTTGGTGCACTTCCTGCTTTTACCCACTGCCTTGTTTCCTCATCTCCTGCTTCCTCCTGCAATTGTCTCACTTCTTCCCAGGTCCCTACAACGTTAGTAAACATTAAGGAATAGGAAGTAATTTCTTTCTCCTTTGCCCGATTGACTGAATACTGATTTCTGGCACAGTACTGTGCCATGTCATTGGCATATCTGTTGCCGACAGTAACGTAATCCTCACCTTGGTTATGAGCAGCACATTTCACCACAGCCAATTGTTTAGGCAGCTGTATCGCCTAAATTAACTTTCCAACCACTTCAGCATTCTTTATAGGAGTTCCACTTGAGGTCAGGAAACCTCTTTGTAGCCACAATTGGCCAAAATCATGGACAACTCCGAAGCCATACTGGCTGTCAGTTATCACAGTCACTCTCACACCTTTCCCAATTTTACATGCTCGAGTCAGAGCCACTAACTCTGCTACTTGAGCAGATTTCACTCCTTTCAGATAGGATGCTTCCATCACTGTTGAAACCGTACATACTGCATATGCTGCACTCAACACTCCTTCTTCTGTTCTCAAACATGACCCATCAACAAACATTACATACTCATTTTCGGCCAAAGGTACATCTTTTATGTCTGGCCGTGGTTTCGTACAATACTCAAGCACATCCAAACAATCATGATCTGCTTCACCTCTCACTTCCACATTCTCACCATCAGGTAACAACGTTGCTGGATTCACATTCACACATCTCGCAAGGCTCACATTCGTTGCACCTAATATGACCTTCTCATACTTAGACAGCCGACTGCTGTGTGTCATATACTGCGTACGACTCCTTGTTAAAAGAATCGCCACATCATGAGGAACAAACACTTTTAAAGGATATCTGTAAAGTCCAAGAAATCCGTAACACTCCCAAATGGATTTTGTATCTTTTATTCCAGTAGTAGTAGATAAACCACTAGTCCTTACAACAGCTATCCGCCTCCTCCAATACCAACTTCCACTCTGCTCTGCCAGTATTCTGTTGCTAGGCCAATGACAATTAGAACATAGAATGCAACCCAGCTGCACTGGCAAAAGAGCAGTGGAAAGGGAACAGAGTTACATAAGTAAAGCCACAACAATATCCCATCACAATTCCTTCACTCTGCTCCAAACTTCGACATGTTGCAGCCACTGCTTTCAGACAACCAGGTAAGCCTACGGCTACTGGATCAAGCATCGATGAATAATATGCAATCGGTCTCCTCAATCTTCCATGCTTCTGGATTAACACAGAAAGTGCACATCCATTTCTTTCACTGCAATATAACTCAAATTCTTTTTCATAATCAGGCATACCCAATGCTGGGGCTTCACACAATCCATCTTTCAATCGTTTGAATGCTGCTAATTCTTCCTTGTTTAATTCAAGGGGATCTTTTACATCACTCCTTGTTAGCCGTACCAGAGGTTTTGCAATCAGCGAAAAGTTGCTGATCCACTGGCGGCAGTAACCTACCATTCCCAGAAACATTCTCACTTCTCTTTGGGTCATGGGGGCTCTCATTCCTTTTATGATTCTGATTCTGTCTATTGTTATTTTCCTCAATCCTTTTTCAATGCTATGTCCCAAATACTGTACTTCTTTCTTACAATACTGCAGTTTGGCTGGGGACACTTTTAGTCCTCCATCTGCCAGGTGATTTAGTAAGGCTATAGTGTCGACTTCACAAGCTTCACAAGTTTTCGACGCCACAAGGAGGTTATCGATGTACTGCACTAGTACTGAACTCTCGGGCATTTGCAGACTTTCCAATGACTTTTTCAATAATTGATTAAATATTGAGGGGCTTTCTGTATACACCTGTGGGATTCGGCACCATGCCAAAATACGGTCTCCAAACCGAAATGCAAAAATCTGCTGACTGTCGTGATGCAATGGCATGGAAAAGAACGCATGGCATAAATCAATCACTGTATACCATTCTGCATCATGGGGAATCTGATACAAAATCACTGATGGATTTGGTACAATGGGACAACATGGCACAACGATTTTGTTCACCTTTCTCAGGTCTTTCACTATTCTGAACTTCCCATTTGGCTTTTTCAGACCCATTATGGGTGAATTACATGGACTGCTCATTAATTCTCTCAGAATTCCTTGCTTGATCATTTTCTCAATTATTGGAGTTACTCCTTCAATTATTTCAGGTGTCAATCTATACTGAGGAATGTTCGGATAACTTACTCCATCTTTCACAGTAATTTTTACTGGGTCTACATTTCTCATTAGCCCTACATCTTCTCCGGTGAAATCCCAAACCTCTGCTTTTACAGACAGTTTCAATTCTTTAGGCAGTTCATCTGGATTAAATACTGCATATGTTCCAATATTCTCACATTCCCTGTTAGCTATGGTCATTCTATACAATACATCCTCATCTGGTGTTTCAAAAGCTATTTCATCTGGAGTACAAAATATAGTGCAATTCATCTTGCACAACAGGTCCCTACCTAACAAGTTCACAGGACTGGTGTCACACACCACAAATCGGTGCATTTCAGAAAATTTCCCTATACTGACCTTTACGGGTTCTGTAAGGTATGTTTTTAACTGTTGGTTAGATACACCAACTACTTGGATCGTTTCATCCGAAAGAGAAAGATTCTTAACATCAGCTGATCTAACAGTAGATCGAGTAGCGCCAGTGTCCACTAGGAAAGTAATGTTATCATCATTAATCTTCCCATCTACAAATGGTCCTGTCTGGTCTACTTCTAGAGTTGCACCAAGTACGCACTGTTCTTCCTCCCTTCGGCACCGTCAATAACCCATTTCTGAATCACTCTCATCGTGTTGCAGCCAATACAGTGAAAGCGCGTGATGGTTTATTTATCTGTTCTTCATTGTAGACTTCCGATTCATTACTATACTTCTGTGAGTTTCTGTTCTGTGGAAAAGGTGGTTTTGGCACCTGATTCTGAGAAGTAACCACCTGCTGCTGTTGCTGCAGTTGACCACCCACCTCTTTCCGCACCTGTGGATTCAACGATCGATTTTCAATATTAGTATTTAGAGGGTTTTTACACTCGGATTTCCAATGCCCTAACTCACCGCAATTGTGACATGGGAATTTCTTTTTAGCTTCTTCTATATTACCTTTCCCTTTTCCTGAGCCAAAACTCAGTTTAGTTCCTGGGTTATTTGCTTGTTCGACCAATTGTGCTTCCTGCCTTTCTGCTACCTTTACTTGTGCCCACATTGCCTTTTCTTTCAGTTTTCGCTGGCTTGCCTCAATCTCATCGCTGAAATATTTTGCATGTCTCAAGACTTCATCTATTTTCTTATTTTGCCAATCAACTAGGGGTGGGCGGAATTTGCGAAATAAACTTTCACAAATTATCGCGAAAATGTTTAAAATTATCGCAAACAAGCGGAAATATTGCGAAGATGCAGAAGTTTTTTTCCGGCATGTTCGCGAGATTTTCTGCATGGTTGCGGGTCGCCAACTTACCCATGTGGTTGCTTGCGGGCGCGGCCATCTTGTTTTGAGTTGTCTCGCGGTGCATGATCGCGAGAAGAAAGACGTGATTGCGCGACGCATGACGTCACTGCGGGCGCGAACTGTCGCGAGACAGCGCAAATGGCTAAAAACAATACAACATCTCATGGAGAACGCGACCGGATCAAGAAAACTTGTCGGCAAACACAGGGATTCAGGTAAGGCGATCGCGCGCGCGTGAGAATGTATTATTTTACAGCGCGAGCAAGAAACAAATTATCACCAAGCTGCGGAAACCGGAATTTTTTTACATTTTCGCGCACTCCGCGGAACGCGAAAATGTCAAATTATCGCAATTTCCGCGAACGGAACGAAATTTTCGCCCAGGCCTACAATCAACTGTATGCTGCTTTATCATGTCACCAATTTCTGGGCGTAAACCATATACAAATCTGTATACGAAATGACTTAAATCTTTATCACTTAGGTTCTCATCTCCACTGAACTGTTTAAAAGCCTGAATTAGCCTCTCATAATATGCATGTACCGACTCCTTGCTTTCCTGATGGGTTCTGTCAATTTTTACCCAATCAGTCTCTTTAGGAGGTACCTTATTTTTCAGAAATGCCATAACCTGCTCATATTTCTTCATTACTTCTGGGTCGGGAGCTCCTGTCTTACGGTCCCTAGGATACTCCTGAGTGGGCCAATTTATCATCAGCTTGCATTCTGTCCACAAATATGCTGGTACTATTATATCGAATAGACTATTCAAATCTATCCATAATACCTTTGACAATTTTAGAAATCTGTCTACCTGCCGGTACCACTCGACGGGCTTTTCGTGTAGTCGAGGGAAATCATTTGTGAAAGACAAAATGTCCTGTCTTGTCCATGGAACATGTACATACCCTCCTTCTGGAATCTCTCTCATGGGGTATTCTGTCGTTACCTTTTCTTTCTCTCTAAGGGGAAATGCTGAAGCTGTCTTTTCAGTAGTATAATCGCGTCTTTTACACCACTTGTTTCTCCATCTGTCCACATCTCCCCATTTTCTCAACAAACCGATTATGTCCTTAATCTGACCTATCCTTCCTGTGGTATTCATGTTCTTTATATCCTTTTCAGTGAAATCAACTCGATAAGATTTTTGCAGTGCTTTTACTTTGTCAAAATCTATTCCCATTTCGTTTGCAATTTCCTCTAATCTTTCATACAAGTTTTTCGCTCTCCACGTTGCACTCTTGCAGAGAAACAACAATTCCTCATCCTGATAGTTTTGCAATTTTTCAGTAGGGATAGTTCCTACTATCAATTCCTCTAATACCATCCGTAATTTGGCTACATCTATTGACTGGGATTCTTGATCCTTTTTCTGTAGCTCTCTGAGCCATTCGCTTAATTCTTCTACAGAGGGCCCTACTGGGTTATTTACATTATTTTGTTCTGGAGCCTTTTGTGGTTCTAATAATGTTTCCCCTATCATTCTACTCTTTTCAGCATAAATTTGATTTACAAATGGATTATTTGAAACACTCGGTTCAAACATATTTATCGCCGGTCCCCACGGATTTTCAATTTGACTCCGTTCAGTATTTTCAATTAAATTTTGGCTTCTGTACGGCACTGTCAAACAATGTTCAGTATCTTTTTGTTTCTCAAATATGGGCATTACTGGACCTATCGTTACTGGAACTGTTACAGCTTCTAGATTTTTGGTCAATTCTCTTATTTTATCGGTTAATTCTAGGGTCGTTTTTGCCAGTTCTACTGAATTTTCCCAATTTATCCTACTTTCTGTCTGTTTTTCTATCTCTCTTGCGGAGTTACTTTTCCCTAATTCTGGTGACATAGTCTCTGTTTTAATTATTCGTAATGTTTCTCTCATTGGGGCACTTGGTGACAATGCTTCTGGTTCTGGTCGATACGGTGGTGGGTTTTTGTAAAACACATCATCAAGAACATCATCTTCCGATTCATTCGCTTCAAACCCACTCGATTCCACATTACGCCTTTTCCCCTTCATTCTCTCCTACCCTTCTCACAGGAACCATACCCTCAGTCATACTTGCATTTCTCCACCTTTTCATCCGGTCGTCATGTGTCTCATGTCCGTATGATCTCGCGAACATTTATCGGTAACCCCTACCACTTCTCTGCTTTTCTCGTTCATGCATTTCGTCTTCCCATTCCGTCAATGCCTCGAACTGCGTCGGTCTAGGTCTTGGTTCTAAGTCCAGCCAAATTAAAGGAACCATGTTCTGGAAACGCTAGGACTCCATCGTCCTTGGTGTAGTTTACCCAATTACCTAACCGAATACAAGTATGATACCCATATTTCGCAATCATTATAGATGCAGGTGTTTTCGGTGGAGGAAGTAACTGTCCTTCCCTAGTCTCAACTGGTTTATCTTTCTTGAACCACTTCTTAATTTTTCCAAACCACGATTTCTTCTTTTCTGGTGGTTGGTAATACATTCTCTCGGTTTTCGTGTACCGTTTAGTCTTCTTACAATGGTACCGCTATTCTGTCCACTCACAGCGCGACTCTTACTAACACACCAATCAGGAGCGTCTACGTCACTATCACAATCCTCCAATCTCAGCGCTACTCACACTAACACACCAATCAGGGAGCGTTTACGTCACTCTGTATTCCTCCACTCTTAGCGCGGCTTAACACTAACGCACCAATCCGGATCGTTTTACGCCTCCAACCTAGTGTCCAATCCTAGCGCGGTTGTTCTGAAGTCAGCAGCCGCTGCGGCAGCTCTGCTCTGCTCTCGTCTACCCCTCCTTTACAAGACCGCTCCGTGAACTCTTACTGCAACTTTTACGATTCTGTTAGTAACAACACAAAAACATCTCCATTATCTGCTCCGCTAACCAAAGAATAGCAAAAGACCTTTCTCACGAGAATTCCGTCTTTCCCGAGAGCAGCGCTTTTCCCTGCCCTACTACGGAATCGTTACTTCCGTTGATAAAGTAGCACATACCTCTACTTCACCCTTCTAGCAAGCATCAACTAACCGCTTCTCTAGAATTAAATAACACTAGAGTCTTGCCATTAATTAGAATGCCTTTTTCATACACACACTGTCATACAGGGAAAATGTAGATCATTCACACAGACTTCTGTCTTTCTCAAGAGCAGCCCTTACCTCTGCCCTATACCATTCGTTAACAAAGCAACGCTTCCCTCTACTTTGTCCTTCTAGCAAGCTCAGAATATACCTGCTACCTTTTCAGCAGTAAGCGTTATCGGTATGCCATTTGGTTTCCTGGTACCTAAGACCAAAATTTCACCGGCAACTCTTTGCTATCATTCATACTTCTCTCACACCGAGAATATTTCTAATAGCAACACACGACGATGCTGCCAAATCGAACCTAGACAATGCGCCGTGCAACTTCACTTGTCACACATTTCCCCTGTGTACCTACAGGGCAACAACAATTCCGTCTTTCCCGAGAGCAGCGCTTACCTCTGCTCTACTACGGAACTGTTACAAACTTCCGACTTCCTACATCCCAGAAGCCGTGCAAACAACATATAACTCGACTCGATTCAACATAGAGTGTTAGTACATAAACCAATACCAATCAATAATCAATAAGCTATTTACAAGCAATCGTCACTAAACCCAAAACAATAGCTAACCATCATTCTGCTACCAGAAAAATGCTCCAGCGCTGAATACCAAATCCCCTTTCTACATGACAGACTACAGATCTCTTCAACCACATTCATTCGCTCATTCACTGGTGGGGCCCATAACACCATTCATTCATTCTTCTCTTAGATCTGTGGTACTCGAGAGGGGATCCTTTTATTCCATGCGCTGGAAATAGGAGGAAAATGCGCAAATCCCTGATGAGTAATAAGTTCACCTATTCCTCCCTACCTCACCAGGGTCTAAACCTTTAACCTAGCAGTTCCTCCCATGAATAGGCCATGGATCAGCTGAGTTGCTGGGAAAAGCGACACTTAATTCTTCTAAACAATATACATCAATACACTTCTAAATAATAACTCAACACAGTTTTTATAATGAATAGAAATATTTATCTAAATAACACATAAGAAAATCATAAAGCATTCAATATTTTGATTCGCATATTTACCTAATCTGGCTAAATGGCGTCCTCTATGTCAAATTCAGATCTTTCGTCTCTATGCCCATAAATCGATTAATCAGTTCGTAAATTAATTGGGCATCTGATCAGTCCGTCAGAGTCTCTGGCAAGCAGCTGTCCAGCAGTGCCACCGTCCTCTCCGTCAGCATAACGTCAGGAAATCGGGTAAAAAGCGAGATAAATGACCATCTCTAGTCTACTTCTTTATAGTAAAATCAACAACAAAATGTTACAATACATGTTTTCAAACAAATTTGATTGGTGGAACCAGGATCATTCTTCCTGATTCCCATGCGCTCGATGTTTCTTCAGATGTAATTCTCATTTTATTAATAATTTGCAACAGTTACTTGTTCATTCAGGGCATTTTGGTTCTCATACGGGTTTGTGTCCATGGTGTCATCAATTATAACAGTTCTTAGTTTAAGGAAGTCCATTTTCTGAAGATTGGCATCCATCCCGGTACGACCTTCACGGGTACAGTCTGCCTGGGGTCAGGACGAGGTTATTGTTGCTCATCTTTTAGAGCAGGCGAACTTCACCCAGTGACTTCTGTATATCGTCTGTTCGTCAAATAGGGATGGCAGCCATTTTGTGGCCATTCCGGAAAAGTCAACTTAAGCAAAGAAACACAAAACATAATTAATACATGGAAATGACTTTAAAATGTTTTTCCCTCACTAAACCCTTTATGTGTGTGTATTTAACTAGCAAAAGCAACACGCATTGCGGTTTCTACTCACGTTTTAAAGCACAATTCACAAATCACATCACAAAAGCAACATATAACATGCTAATTCTAAATATCTCACATTAATATGCGTACGAAATTAGTTTACGTATCAATCAGGCCATGAAATGCGATTCCCACGTGTATTTTCTAATTAGTAATGTTGATTATTCAAACACAGTAAACCATTAATACTATTAATATTAATCAGTTATTCGTTTTAATTTTAACACGATAAAATGGAGGAGGTATACGAATTTTAAGGAAAACCTCACTCCAGCAATATCCCTGTTATGCTAGGTGGGATCTGTGTGCACACTGAGTAGTACCCACCGTCACAGTATTTGTTCCAAAAGGAACTTAACAATTCAAAACAAAAGCACAGGTGCACCACTCAGAAAAGACTTTATCGAAAAAGGACAATTTTAACGTCCATATCTAATAAAGAGAGTTCTTGAATTTATTCTTTTTTCTTTCTCTGTTATTGTTTCATTTTCATTTCACATAGATGAAACACAGCGTTCAACACACAGAACAGCCGATTCGTTTCGTCCCCTTGTGGGACTTCTTCAGGGCTGTCAGGTATAAACAGAGTAAATATACAAATATAAAAACAAGACTTGCAACAAATATAAAACAATTTGTACATAGAAGCATGTGGGCTAATTTATTGCCAACATACACAACAAAAGACAGACCAGCCAGGTATTAGATAACCATAAAAACTCCTATTTACGTTAGACAAACGATACATTAATGCTTGGTAAGTACCCAAAAAATGTTCTTTCCCCTTCTCCTTTTCTTCTCCTCCCCTCTTCGTTGTTTGACCCTCGGGCGACCTAGGTCTACTGCAGCTACTTATGCTATTCAAAGCGGGAGGGTCTTGAATAGTAGCATCGGAGAGAGGTAGAAATTGCGTGATCCTTGTGCGAAGAGCGTATCTACACACTTTCCCTTTGGGGGGATCAACTCTTATCTGCTGGCTCTTACTCCTCTCCATAGAATTTTGGCCTCATCCCCCTGCTGACTCCCCCCTACTCGGAGCTCTTCCTAAACCCTCCACATCGATTACGAGGGAACATACTGCCAAGTGAGGCCAGGAGCAGTCAGGGGGGAAACCACCAAGCGTTCAGTGCTGACTGCCCTAACCAACTCCTGGACGCCTTACCGCCCTTCCATTCGTGCTAGCAGTTTTCAGTCTCCGTGCCCACCGTCCTGTCTCCTACCTTGAGGGCTTTCTCCCCTGTTTTGGTGCTCCAGGTGTTTCCCAGCACCTCTGTAGCACAGTACCCAGTGCTGACTCTGAGGGCCTGGAAGTACTCTGCATGGCAACGACGCCACTGCCGAGCCGCGCCCTCCCACTGCAGGCTTGGAGTGAGCTGGAATCTTCCCGGAGCTCTGGGGCCATCCGCCGGTCGACTACCCTCCACGAGCAAAGAGGAGCTGGAAAAAACAATAAGGTATTGCAGGGGGGGGGGGGGCAGGGGGAGCGAGATCATGAACAGGGGAATGGAGGACGCTGGTTTCTTAGAGAGTCCAGTGGGTTACATTGCCCGGGACCATCGACCCGCAGCCGCTATAATATTCACTGCACTCTAGAATCTCACCCCATAATGCTTTGCTGGGCCTTTGGTTAGCATTGTATTTTTGCCCATAACTTTGCTTGGGGTGATCCTAGGAGGATGGGACCACCACCGAATCGTTCAGTATGACATGCTCTTTGTGTTCAAGACATCTGCTTGATCCTCCCCTAGGTTAGGGGGGACCCCAAAATCATCACCTCCCTCATTGCCTGATATATATTTCAAAGCTCAACTTTGTGAAGTGGTTATATGCCTTTTAGAAAATAAAGGTAAAGTTGTTTTATTGAAGAGTTGTGGGTGTAGTAGCTAACTCCGATAGATGGCGGAGTAGGAGTTTTTGCATGAATTCCATGTTCACAATGTAATGCGGAGTTAGCAGATCTCCGCAACCCCAGCCACGGTTACTCCTAATATGCTAGTGAGATCATCGTGGTCCCGCTAAGCATACTGATACCTCCTGACGGCTGCAACAGTTTCCTGGCGGCTGCAGCGGGGCAATGGCAGTCTGACCACCCTAATTGTAATAGGATGGGCTGCAACACCGCCAGGGAATGGCGGTTTCCTGGCGGCTGCAGCGGGGAAATGGCAGTCTGACCACCCTAATTGTAATAGGACGGTCGGGAGACGGACATGCCCCCACGACTGGCGGTCCGTTGACCGCCAGAATCATAATTAAGCCCTTAGTATGAAATGCCATGTCAGCAATTCATAGAAATCCATTGAGTTCACTGCAGGGCCGGCCGTAAATTCTAAGGGGCATATCAGCAACAACCGGCGATAATTATCGCTAAGCGTACTTAGCGCTAGGATAATTATCACCAGCTATCGCCGAATTTTATCGCTGAGATAACATGCTATTAGCAACGCTTATCTCAAAAGCGATAAAATTCCAGGCGCAAGCTTCCAATTGTGCTATTATCGCTGGAAATACAGCGATAATCGCACAGCGTCTGGCGATAGCTTGCTGATAGGGCAGGGCAGACTCAGCCATGCTATCCACCTTACATTGGATGTCATGGCTAAGTCAAACTAAAAGCAGGCGTAAGGAAAGTAGCGATAACCAAGGTTAGTGCTACTTTTCTTTTCGCTATGCTTGTTAGCGTGCCCATTGATAATTGGAGAAATGTCGGTTGGCGACATTTCTCCAGTTATTTTGAGCTGGATTGCCCACTTTGCATCTCATTAGAGATGCAAAGGTGGGCGTTACAGGAAAGGGCGCTAAGGCAAGGATTCACGCCATAGCGTGACCTTGCTGTTATAGCGATAAAATTATTGCTGCTTTTCGGCCAGCGGCGATCATTTTTTACCGCCGCCTTGTTAATATGCCCCTAAATATCTTGCTGGAAAATGGCCATTTTACTTTCCTGCACAACATTAAAAGCCACTGAACTGATCGGATGTTTAAAAATGTTTCTACAAAAAGAAATGTTTGATGTGGGCAGCTCAAAGGAATCTATTTATCAACTTCTAAAGAATTGAAATTGTGCCATACAAAATTTCAACAAAATTTTGGGGATTTTGAGTCAATCACAATTAGAGAATTTTGCCGGTGCAATTTAAGTCTCATAATTATATTCCTGTAAACACATAATAAATCATAGATGGCTGTGAACATCTTGTCTAGATCTGTCTGGTGTCTTGAGGCTAAAGAGAGAGAGACAGCGAGAGAGAAGGAAAGCTTAAGTCACCCATAACAATTGGCTGTTGTAAGTGTCAATCACATATTTATCACCCCATGTACGTCAGCGTTTGGGTGACTGCGACAGTCATTAATTGTGTGTGAAGTATGGCATGTGCAAACGTACACAGCAGTCTCATTGATACAGAGAGTGTTTGAGTCCACACATGACTCACTGCAGCTGCAGTGTTGACCTGTCCAGCTTCTTCCTGGGACGTCCATTAGAACTGAAGGCCATTGAGGTGTGTCCTGTGTCTGCTCTGACGTCAGAGCCGCGAGGAGGCTTTGAATCGAGATGGTCTATTCTGACCCATTGAGTAGGCCCTCAAGGCGCTTCAGTGGCACCCCGAGTGTAAGTCAGCTTTTATCCACGGCGGGGGCACTTCTCAAGCCTGGGCGGCCCCTCTTTGCACTGCCCCCGAGCTCCATGGCTACCCAGGAACCCGGAAGGAGCTGCCAACATGTGCACGGGACATAGGGCTGCCCAATGCTTTGTCTTGCAAGCATGTGGGGAATAGCTGTTTGCCTGTTTCAGTACCTGCACTGTGTCCTCATAGGTGCACTGCACTGCGTTGTGTGTCCTGGAGCTCCGTGCACACATATTTGCTTAGCCTCCTTTTCACTGCACACATTTTCAGCCAGGTCAGGAGTTCCCTCGTCCCCTTGTGTGAAACACTCAGTCAGATTTATCAACCACCGGAATTGACGCACCTGCACAGAGTGTCACTTTGGAATGTACTTTCCAGCAGGAGAGTGCACCAGTGCAGGGGCTGCAGCAGCAGCGCCCTATCTGAGCAGATGTGGCGCTGTCCAGCCCGCTTCATTTCACCCAACGCAGCTGCTTTAGTTTGCACGAAAAATAGTAACTATGGGAACAATGAGTGTCTGTCACTTCACTATTCAAACCTCTGAGATGCTTTCCAACACCGTCCATGAATTCCTTCAGGCTTCATAGTCCAAAAATATATAATTTAATGTTTTCAATTAAAACAAGCATTGGCATAGCCAATAGGTCTCGCTTTTGGGACCTTCAAAGTATTTAGTTATGCTGCTAAATATCTTTGGTGCAGCAACAACTGTTGCATGGCTAAACACTTATAAGGTCCCAAAGGTGAGACTTATTGGCTATGCTAATGCTTGTTATCAGATAACATTTGACTTATCTGTAAGGTGAAAGGTTAGTCTCATCACGCTGCAAGGGTTTAAGCCTCAGACCCAATGTGGATTTAGGCAGACGGAGCTCTTAGTATTTTGTTTAATGCTCGCTGTCTTTGGGACTGAAATAACAGCGTGCGCAAGCAACCAATGAAATGAAGTGCATTTGCTTCCAGAACTAATTCACTAAAACGCCCTATTTTCCTGCCTGAATAAAAGCCGCTGCTGGTCAGGAGGGCTGTAACAGAGATGTTCACCAGAGATGCTCACTAGAGCCATTCTGTTTTGACACAATTTTCATTCCCGAGGCTGTGTTTCCAAACATGTTACAAATGGCAAGGAGGTGTTGCCATTCTCTCGTGATTTGTAGTGCCTGGCTGCCTCGGGGCTAGGATGTCTGATGTCGATAGGATTCGGAGCTGCGTCCTACGTCACTCCGTACCATATGGCGAGGCGTAGGCACCTGGAACGCCTCGTCTCTCTGCTGGGTGCTGATAGAAACAATTGTCGCCTCGTCGCAGCTCTGTGCAGACAGTGATTGCAGTGAGCATTTGGTGTGTATGAATAGGAAGTGGTGCACATAAATAAATTGTTGCACATATGCGAACTCTCCAGTCTGGAGCATGTCACGTGCTTGCACTCGATGAGTTACCGCGTAACCCTCATCGCGAACACTGTAAAAGCGAAAGTGATCGCGATGACGTACACTAGGGATGCGCGCGCAGCAGCGGAGGGAGCGGTATGGTGCTGAAGGCTGGCGCAGGAAAGGCAGATGGCTGGGTGAGAAGGGAGGGGGGATTGTGGGGAGCAGCTGTGTGCGTGCACGCCATTGTGCACTGTAGCTTGTTGCCAGCACAAAAATATGGGTAGCACTTTCTAAACCCACCTACTAAATGTCTCGCCAGCGCAGCGCATGCGCTAGATCAGGCGAGACCTAAAAAACGGAAGGATTCAGACATTATTGCCAGGACGCTGCATGGTATACCCCAACTCAATAGTGGAATCTTCTTACCTAGCTGGCAGGGAGTGTGCGGCACACCATCAGTGTGTGTGCCTGTGTGTGTCTTTGTGTGTCTGTGTGTGCTTGTGTGTGTGTGTGGGCCTGCTTGTGTTTGTGGATGTGTGTGTGCCTGTGGGTGTCTGTGTGCCTGTGTGTGCATGCATGTCTGTGTCTGTGTGCTTATCTGAGTGTGTGTGTGTGTGTGTGCGTGTGTGTATACGCATGTATGTGTGTGTACGTGTGTGTGTATGCATATGTGTGTGTATACGCATGTATGTAAGTGCGAGTGTGTGTACGTGCGTGTGTATGCATGTGTGTGTGTGTATAAGCATGTATGTGTGTGAGTGTGGGTGTGTGTGTACGTGCGTGTGTCCGCGTGTGCTTGTTTGTCTGGCTGTATTCCATTCAGGAGCAAAGGATCTGCCACTCATATCAGACCCCGCTTGGCAGGGTGTGAGCATCCATGTACATCCAGCATATTGGTCCATCTAGAAATGCTGGGGCCTGCTTTGAGCTTGATGGTGACGACATGTGGCAGGATGGTGTCACTTGTTGGCATAACGTGGGCATCTCTGGCATGATGATGCACACACCTCACCGAAGGGTGGCCGGGGAATAGTGGTGAGCATTACGGGCATCAGTGGCATCTATGGCATAGGATGGCATGCTTTCACTACTTATGTTGTTCTTGCTGCCCCTGACGGGGAGGTAAATTACTCTATGCTCTTATTATTAGAGACCTTGACTTCGATAAGAACTGCATGTTGTCATGCTGATGTTCACAGAGCTATCGTGCCACCTGCAGTGCCAGTGGCAGCAGCTGGCAGCCCTGGTGGTCCATAAGAGATGCCCTCTGTGTAAATGCTTTAATCCAGCCTTGCTTTTTTACCTCCAAGACCTCAGGAGAATCTTAAACTGCCTCTTTCCTTTATTAATTCATTTATCCCAGGAGCTCCCTGAGGCCTGACTCTATCATAACGAAGCTTCCTCTGCAGTAGACTCTGCTCTGATTATCACTAGTGCCAAGAAGCCCATGGCCTACACTGTGCTGTAAAAAACTGACACAAACATACATACGTGGCGTAATGCTGGCCCTGGCCACAAGGAGTGATAGCTTAGACCTCCTGGACACCACTGGCTCTGGCGTCCTAGTAAGAATCCTGAAGCAATGCTGGCCCTGGCGCACATGCAATGATAGCATTGACTTCCTGGACACCATTGTACCTGGGGTCCTGGTCTGAATCCTGAAGTGATGCTGGCCCTGGCGCACATGGAATGATAGCATCGACTTCCAGGGCACCACTGGCCCCGGCGAACATGGAATGATAGCTTCGACCTCCTGGACACCGCTGGCGCCTTCGTGAGAATCCAGAAGTAATGCTGGCCCTGGCACACATGGAATGATAGCATCGGCTTCCAGGACACAGTGGCCCTGGTGTCCTGGTGAGAATACTGAAGTGATGCTGGCCCTGGCACACATGCAATGATAGCATTGACTTCCTGGACACCACTGGCCCTGGCGTCCTGGTCTGAATCCTGAAGTAATGCTGGCCCTGGCACATATGCAATGATAGCATTGACTTCCTGGACACCACTGGCCCTGGCGTCCTGGTCTGAATCCTGAAGCAATGCTGGCCCCGGCGCACATGCAATGATAGCATTGACTGCCTGGACACCATTAGCCCTGGGGTCCTGGTCTGAATCCAGAAGTAATGCTGGCCCCGGCGCACATGCAATGATAGCATTGACTTCCTGGACACCATTGGCCCTGGCGTCCTGGTCTGAATCCTGAAGTAATGCTGGCCCTGGCACACATGCAATGATAGCATTGACTTCCTGGACACCACTGGCCCTGGCGTCCTGGTCTTAATCCTGAAGCAATGCTGGCCCTGGCACACATGCAATGATAGCGTTGAGTTCCTAGACACCACTGGCCCTGGCGTCCTAGTGAGAATCCTGAAGTAATGCTGGCCCTGGCGCACATGCAATGATAGTTTAGACTTCCTGGACACCATTGGCCCTGGCGTCCTGCTCTGAATCCTGAAGTAATGCTGGCCCTGGTGCACATGCAATGATTGTTTAGACTTCCTGGACACCATTGGCCCTGGCGTCCTGCTCTGAATCCTGAAGTAATGCTGGCCCTGGCACACATGCAATGATAGCATTGACTTCCTGGACACCATTGGCCTTGGCGTCCTGCTCTGAATCCTGAAGTAATGCTGGCCCTGGCACACATGCAATGATAGCATTGACTTCCTGGACACCACTGGCCCTGGCGTCCTGCTCTGAATCCTGAAGTAATGCTGGCCCTGGTGCACATGCAATGATAGCATTGACTTCCTGGACACCATTGGCCCTGGCGTCCTGCTCTGAATCCTGAAGTAATGCTGGCCCTGGTGCACATGCAATGATAGCATTGACTTCCTGGACACCATTGGCCCTGGCGTCCTGCTCTGAATCCTGAAGTAATGCTGGCCCTGGCACACATGCAATGATAGCATTGACTTCCTGGACACCACTGGCCCTGGCGTCCTGGTCTGAATAGTGAAGTAATGCTGGCCCTGGCGCACATGCAATGATAGCATTGACTTCCTGGACACCACTGGCCCTGGCGTCCTGGTCTGAATAGTGAAGAAAAGATGGCCCTGGCGCACATGGAATGATATCATCAACTTCCAGTACACCACTGGCCCTGACGTCCTTGTGAAAATCCTGAAGTAATGCTGGCCCTGGCGCACATGCAATGATAGTTTAGACTTCCTGGACACCATTGGCCCTGGCGTCCTGCTCTGAATCCTGAAGTAATGCTGGCCCTGGCCCACATGCAATGATAGTATAGACTTCCTGGACACCATTGGCCCTGGCGTCCTGGTCTGAATCCTGAAGTAATGCTGGCCCTGGCGCACATGCAATGATAGTTTAGACTTCCTGGACACCATTGGCCCTGGCATCCTGCTCTGAATCCTGAAGTAATGCTGGCCCTGGTGCACATGCAATGATAGCATTGACTTCCTGGACACCATTGGCCCTGGCGTCCTGCTCTGAATCCTGAAGTAATGCTGGCCCTGGTGCACATGCAATGATAGCATTGACTTCCTGGACACCATTGGCCCTGGCGTCGTGCTCTGAATCCTGAAGTAATGCTGGCCCTGGTGCACATGCAATGATAGCATTGACTTCCTGGACACCATTGGCCCTGGCGTCGTGCTCTGAATCCTGAAGTAATGCTGGCCCTGGTGCACATGCAATGATAGCATTGACTTCCTGGACACCATTGTCCCTGGGGTCCTGGTCTGAATCCTGCAGTAATGCTGGCCGGCACTCACGCGCACTGCCATTTGCTTTGCAATATTTGATGGGGTGAGGTTTAGAGACCGCCTGCAACTTAGTCTTTGATGGTACGCCTGGTACGCCAGTACCCCAGCCCATTTGAACATTTGCAGCCTGCTCCATTAATCCCTGCCTTCATGCACAAAACCATCTATCCATGCACTGCATCACTCATCCATCAATAAACAAGCCATCAGGTCATCCAAGCATTTAATTATTTATTTACAGTGATTTTCAAGAGACTTTTTTAATCGAGTGGTTTTAGAGGGCTTTACATCACAACAACATACATATTACATGACATAATATGTAAACAAATGACATTCATTTAATTGAAATAAGAATCATGAAACAGGAGGGGGGTTGGAGGCATTGGGGAAGGGAGCGATTAGTAGAATGTGATGAAAACATTATGTTGATCGATACAGTGTCTCATTTATCCATCCACCCAACCATTCACAAATCTGTCAATCAAAAATGAAGCACTTTCACGTACAGAAAAGCCCCATTGTATTTGGCAGTGTTATTATTTAGGTTTTTTCATTCCTTGCCTCCCTGAATGCTTAGTACTATCTAGGAATGTATTATTTTATACAAAAATCACACAGACCTCTTTTCATACCTTCATCTTGAATCATCAGTGTGAATGAAATAAAAGAGGAACCTCCGTCATCGAGGTGGTCTCACCTTGCCTGACCATCACTGTGTGTGTGTGTGTTTTGAGGATGGCTTTTGTGGGGACCACTGCTCAGAAAGTCACCGGGCGGCCCTCGTGACTCCACCCAAAGTGCCCAGAAGGGTGCCACGTGGCCAGCTCATCACCACTTCTGTGCCTTTAAAGAACTGTCAAGTGCGGGGCCAGTGCGTGTTGCCCCGCTATTTTACCTCACTATGGGGCATATTAACAAACCAGGCGATAAAATTATCGCAGCTTTAGCGGCAGAAAACTGCCGCTAAAACAGCGATAATGGGCTTGATAATATGCTCTATGGAATTCCAATAGAAGCCCATGTTAGACGTCCTTCACATTTAAAAGGGGCTTCAATTGGAATTCCATAGAGCATATTATCAAGCCATTATCGCCGTTTTAGCGGCAGTTTTCTGCCGCTAAAGCGGCGTAATTTTATCGCCTGGCTTGTTTATATGCCCATTTGCGCGGAAGTGCATAGGATAAAGCACTCCACCATACCAAAAAACGTACAGTGTCACGTTCCGTGCCCATATTTGGTCATAACTTCCTATTCACTCATTCCTGTAGCTAGATGGTTCATCCTCCAGCCCTTTGCAGCCTAGACCCTTCCCTTGTTCTTAGCTTCAAATTTAAGGTACCGTGGGAGAGGTGATGACAGGACAGCCCATTTCCTTCCCAGCAACTGCGGGCAATTGGGTCAGGCCAAAAGACAATAGGGTCAGGGATAGGTTATGAGGGTGGTGGGAGCAGGACTTAGGCATAGGTATATATTAGCATTTGTTGCAAAGCATGTGCAGCCCATAACAGTATACATTGATGGCCTTATTATGAGTACGGCGGTCTTTAGGACCGACGTACTCATGGTGTCGGTTCGACCACTGCCACAATGCGGGCCTGCCCGCAGTATTACAAGTGTGGCAGTCAGACTGCCATAGGATAGCTGCGTCTGCCAGGGATCCAGGATCCTGCGGAAGTCACGCAGCAGACAGGAAGCTGACATTTTCTGCAGGTACTGCTGAGGATATTACAAGATGCCTCCACACTGCCCTTTTCCTGGCGGTGAGCCCACCATGTAAGGGGTGGCAGAGAGGCAACTTTAGGGCCCCCTGCCACTGCCACTCCTGGGACTGGGGGTGCATGTGGGGTGCACATGTAGTGCCCCCTTGTATTTGCACCCCCATTTCCTGCATGATGTGGCATGTATGCCACCCGTGCAGGAAGGTGCAGTTGGCACTCTGATAGCGGCGGTCCGCAAGATGGGCACTTCTATGGGCCTAACAGACTGCCTCTATTAGACTGCTGCTGTACTGCCCGCCAGACCAGTATTGAACTCCTAATCTGGCGGTCCTACAGCGGATGGCAGGTTTGCGCCTCAGCTGTAGGACCGCCAAAATCGTAATGTCAGACGTACATTGTAGGTTTAAACTCCGACCGCCAGTTGGAAAGGCCTCATAATCCCTTAAGGACTGCGTTTCCACCATCGGGATTGTTAGAAATGGGATCTCTGGTTGGCTAAGGCTTGCACCAAAGCCAGGAAGAGAACACCACTCTAGTCAGGGCAAGGGAGTTACACGCCAAAGATAACCCCTGCTAACCCCCTTGGTAGCTTGGCACGAGCAGTCAGGCTTATCCCGGAGGCAATGTGTAAAGCGTTTGCGCAACACACACACAGCAACAACACCCTTGGCACACCACAAAAGGAACTCCACCCAAGGTTGTATCAACAATTAGGCTTTGTATTATCATAAACACATTAGAATAGTAATCACACAGTATACACTGTGCCAACTGGCACTAGGCAGTATTTACTGGGGATTACATACACATGACAGGGCCAATTGGGTCACTGTCAGAACCATCACAAAGTGAACATAGTAAATGTAGAACATATAATAAACGTAGAACACTACCAGCAATTACTGGCAAACACTGTACTCCGCATTATCCTGCAACATAAACCATATTATGCACAGTATCACATTAGGCGTGAAATACATTCTGCGCCAACTTCATAAGCATAAACACATTATGTCATAACCTTACCAGCATAAACACATTATGCCATAAACTCATGAGCCTAAACGCATTAGACAATAACCTCACAAGCATAAACACATTACGCCATAACCTCATAAGCCTAAACGCATTAGACAATAACCTCACAAGCATAAACACATTATGCACTTACCTCATAAGTCTAAACGTATTAGACTAGGGAATAACCTCCTAGACATAAATACTAGAGGCATACATCATAGTGCGTAAATCACATTTCCTAGCACCATATAAATCACAGTAGGGCCTGGCGCCCTATCAATCTCACACCGTCCCCAGGCCAACTGGCCTTCTCAGAGGTCTCAAATGCCCTATGTCCCAAATGTCAGGGCGTCTGCCAATGCAGCAGAGTCTCAAAGCGCGCAATTGCGCAGACCTGAGCGATGCAGCTGTCACTAAGTGCTGTACATCTGGGAATCAAATAAAGGCCCTGGCACCCCTGTGCCCTCTCCTGTCCCACTCAGGGACTTCTAAAACACATGGGAAAAACGTTGCAGTTGACCAGTACGGTGGCGCAACTGAGAAATGACCAAGAGGCCCTGCTCTGGGGCTCTCTACCCAACCATGCACCACATTCCAGCTGCCCATAACGGCGGCGCAGCTGTGCCACTATCCATAAAGGGGGCCCGGTACCTCTGTGCCCTCTGGACCCCCACGGCTCTAAAACAAAGATGCCCCCTCGTTGGAGCAGCCGGCTCTCTGCGGGACCGCTCAGGCAATGAGAATGTGCCTCGAAATGCACCCAAGTCCCAACCCGGGGACTTGGTAAAACAACTGGCCCTCATTGTCGGAGCGGCCCGCTCTCTGGTGGGTCCGCTCATGAAATAGGCACTCTTAACGTGCCTCTCCTCCTCCTCATCTCCTCTCTTCGCCGGCTCTTCTCTCGGCATACGCGGGGCTTCCCTCAGCTCATAAGAGCCCCGCTAGGCATTGACGGTCTTCCAGGTCGCCTTCTGGACAGGGGAAGGTGGAAGTGACACTCGTGAGGCCCCACCCAGAGTTAGACAGAGTGCCTGTCTTCCTGGTCGCGCCGGGCCGCAGTGGTAATTTAAGAAAGTAGAACGCGGGGTGGGCTCCCGCTACGGCAAACAACGCGGGGTGGGCACCCGCATCAAAATAAACTCATAAGCGGGGTGGGCACCCGCCAACAACTCAGAACCCTGGGTGGGCACCCGCCAACAATTTCCAACATGGGGTGGGCACACGCTCCTAGGCATCACGGGGGAATCCCACGCTGGGGATTTCCTTCCTCTCTCCATGCAGCGCAGTGCTGCCAAGCCCACGCTCTTATCCTTCCTGGAATAATTAAAAATATAGCGCTCACGAGGCGCTAGATGCAGCCACAACTTCAACAGCAAAAAGTCCTGAAAGATCAAGGGGGCAAGGCTGGGCCCAGGGAGGCAAGCCCTCATGGCGGTACCTCCTGGGCCCCAACAGCAGCATGCCCCAGCAGGATCAGGAACAGCACACAAGCACACCAAACATGGGGTCACAGCCCTTTTACTTATACTCCACAATCTCTTTGCCTGCAGTACAGGGCATGGGGGAACCAGATGCAACTCGTTCAGGGGGGATTTGGAGCACTTTGTTTACCAAGCTCTTCTTCCCCTTTGTCAGGTGGGGGCTAGGTGATCAGACACACCACAGAGGGCAGAGCCAGCATTGTACAGGCTGGGCACAGTCCTAATCAGAGTCAGGGGATTACTCCTCCCACTATTCCCACTGCAGATGTCCCATTCAGCCTAGCGCTGACTCACCCTGCCCCTCCTGGAGCCCCAAACACCTCCCAGCCCCTGTCACTCACAAGCCGGACATGCAATTCACATCAGGCAGGCAGACACATAGCACACAGAAATGCCAACTTCTAAAAGTGGCATTTCTCCCATAGTCATAATAAATCTGCGCACACCATTGTGCAGCATTTATTCTCACAATTTCATGCATACTAAACTCGACCACGCTGCTTCTCCCATTCCAGGAATTACCACTGACACACTGATCAGGGAATCCCCAATGAATTCCTATGGGAGGGCTGGCCAACCTCACCAACTCTACCCAGAGAGCGCACACACTCTACACTGGACCACAGTGCTAAAGTGCCCAGAGTCCTAAAAACCACCAAGACCATGTCAGAGAAAAAGCAAAAAGTTTAGGGATGAACCTGCCAAAAGGGCCAAGTCCAACAGGGATTATGATGACACTTTCCGACAGCAGTTCCGTGTCGGCCTTTCCGACATGCAACTTCTGACAGAAAGGTCTTTGGGGGCCACTAGCAGGACCCCCATCCCCCTGGCCCTCTGTGGCCCTGGGGGGCTCCTATGGTGCCCCCTTCACATCCCTGCACCATGTGGCAGGCAGAGATGTTTAAAAGATTCAATTGTTCAATGGGAATTTGAGCTGTGGGCGGCTTTGGCCTGCCGCAGAAGCTCCCATTGAAAAATGGAAGTTTGCGACCGTACCGTGTGTGATGTCAGAATCGCCAACCTGAGGACGGTCAGTTCTCCATCTCCGACGATGTCGGTCAGAGGCAACTGCGACCGGCATCGTAATCCGGACCTTAGTGAGGGGTCTGTGTGACAATTCAATTTTAGGTAGATACATTTTAGCCAGGTTTATGGACTACTAAAGCTTCTGTCATATTAACGCAGCTTTTGAAGCAAGCCAGGATAGGACACGTTGTAGCATTTGAGAGGCGCTTTTTGAGGGGGGAGAACAGAGAGTCAGGTACGGGCATATTCACCCCTCGGGGGGAGGAGCAGAGTCAGAGTGGAGTGAAGAGGAGTTTTTTGGAGAAAGGAGTTCGTTTTGACATGTGGTAGGGTGCCTGACAGAGAGATTTGGTAGTGCAAGGGAAGGTCTGGGAATGGAAGATGAAAAAGATGTTATGTTATGTTATGTTATGTTATAAAATTTCTAAAGCACAAACTGTTACCCGAAGGTGTCCTGGCGCTATCTACAGAGAACCTCACAAAGAGATCACCAAAAGGCCAAAAACACATCAAAGATGATGTTGCGGGGAAAGCGGGTTACTTTGTTCTGGGGAATTGTTGCAAAGTTTGGAACTTGTTAAGGAGGGTGGATGTCTGGAAACTTTATGTACTAGTGAATATTATTTCTGCTTCATGTATTGTAGTTATTAATAATGAATTTGATGACTACAAAGCCTGTCCTAATAAAATGTCCTTTTATGGTATGCAGGCATGTGTCTGGATCCTTATTGCACTAAAACCAAAGTTAAGATGACCACCAGGGAAGCAGGACTTCCTGCGGATGTTGGCCATCAACAGACGTAATGTGCCTCCTCTGATTGGATGAAGGAATTAGCCTGATCCTTTCTATGTTCTGATTGGATGAAGGGATTAGCCTGATCCTTTCTATGTTCATGGAGATTATTTAATACATTTTCATAATTTACTACTACCTACAGGTCTCATCGCAGACCCTACGTTAGCAGCTGAGGTAAAGGAAAAGCAGTGGAATTAAAAAGACTTTTCAATGCTTAACAGCCGCGTAAAACCAACAGGAGAAAACGCACGAAAGAGCGGGCTTCAGAACCAGCCCCTTGTTCAGACGAAGATTGAACAGCAGTACGGACGCGTCCGCGATTACTGCACACAATGTAATTCACCAAACTACATATTAAATTGTACTGGCCCTCGAATTGCCAATTCACACTTCAAATTTAATTAAAGTTCTCAGGGCTGACATACACATTTTCTTTCATTCCTCGTTTTGAGAACAGATTCGGCGTAATTGGAAACTAGAAAACAGATGTCCGCGCCTTGCCCCTGCAATGAGCAGAGATGCTTCGTCCCGCCTTCCAGGTCCATCTCGCACGCTGCCAGCTCCCATCACCGACCAATATGGAGGGAAAATCAATAACAGTGCGAACCATGGTCCTGCTCCTCACATAGGGGCATATTTACAAGGCGCTTAGCGATAATTATCGCCGGTTGTTGCTGATATGCCCCATAGTACCAAACCATTTCAGAACTGCTCTTCAGGGCCCCCACCCAGCCTCTATTTTGTTTCTCAAACCTCGTTAGCAACATTGGTATCCATATTTATTTTTGGGTTTCGTGAATAAATTAAGTAGTAACTCCTAAGTTTTCACATTTATTTAACCGAGAAATGTGCACTCATATTTTGATGCCTGTTTGATTTTGGCACATTAGCAGCCAGATGTAATACAACTATAAACCCACTTGAAAATAGTAGCATAATAGCACAAACATATGTTAAGATATGCAGATATTTCAGGAAATTTAATGTATTTTTTGACTCTGCACGGCTATTGGCCGGGAATTCCTGAACAACCACAAGGAGAGACACTGAAAAGATGCTCAATTTTCTGAATTTTTCCACTTTTAAAACAAATACACACTGGGGGCACATTGTTTTCTGTCTGTATTTATCTGCAAAAATCAGTAAAAAATTAAAAACTGGGAGCCTTAGATATGACCAAAGCATTCCTGTTATGGTTTGAGTAATGGATTTTGCAGATGCGATAGCTAGCTGTAAAGAACCTTTGAACACCTTATTGGTACGCTCAACTAGCCCATTAGTCCTGGGACAATATCATGGGGGTTTAATGTGTAAAATCGCTAGATCCATATTGAAGTTCGTCATTGCCTCTGAAACAAAGTGGACCCCAGTATACATGATTAGAGTTCTAGAAATACCTTCTGTAGCAAAAGTATGAGACAGGATATGAATGAGCGATTCAGTATTGATGTCAGTTGCAAACCTGTTGTTACCCAAAGGAAGTAATAATCAATTAACACCAATATATGTTTCTCTTGAAGGCCAGGAGCATGAATTGGACTTACTATATCTAGACTGAATTTGACCTACAGAACAGAGGGTACTTCCACCAGGGTCAAAGAGTCTTCCTATGGTTCTTAGTTTTGCCACTTAGGCCACATGCATGATTATCGTGACTTTATTTTACAATAGGGGGTCTGCATTGGTGAACCAAAAATCACCCCTTACTTTAATTTTATGAGACTTTTCCCTAGATGGCCTTTATGGGCTATGTCTTCAATGTGTTCCCTGACACCTGTGGGGGTACAATTTTCCCTGATGTTAAGATAAACTTTCCATCTAATGATAACTCATCCCTTAGGTTCCTGTAAAGTTGTAAGGCTTCTGAAAGTTCATTGTATTGCATTGTTTGGGCCACCCCTCAATAATCTTTTCTTTAACTGACTTCAAAGTTTTATCTTTAGACATATTCTCTTCCCATTCAGTCTATTTCATTCAGAGGTATCTAGGAACAGTACAACATAGGTGCGCCTCCTGCCTTGCCACCCAGTTTTTCAACAGGATTTCCCAACATTCTAAATCAGCTCTACCGGAAGATTCCAAGGAAGAAACCGCAGGTTAGAAAATGATGGGGAACAACGGCAGTGTAACAATTTCAACAATATGAAAGCAAACAAAACACTTGTACGTAGCTCTAACTTCTTTTAAATGCATCATTCATTCAGCAACCTTGTGTTATTATAGGTAAAATAATCCTGACACATACAAAAATGAGGAATATTTAACTGCAAAAGTGAAAGAGTACCATGCAGGGTGCAGAGGCACAATAAAGAGGGAATTTGCCCTTTCCACAGTTTGCCATACACTGGTGCTTCATTGCATCTGGAGCAAGAAGGGACTAAGTCAGTGCTTTAGGGTCAAAGGCAGGAAGGGAGAGTAAAGAGGTTTGGTGGGGGCAGGTACCTGCAAGATGCAAAACTATCTAAAGCAAATGTTAGATTGTCCCACTGGAGTGGGGGAGTTAGAGGGAGCTACCCGCTGCTGCCTCTCAACAAGGCTGCCTCAACAACGGCACGATGAGACAAGGGGGTGCTCTTCCCCAGGGGATTTGGGGGAAGGTTCAGGTTGGGGGTGGGTTTGGAGTAAGGGGTCACGGGCGGAAGCCAATAATGTTAAAAATGACAACACAATAGTAACACTTACTGAAAATAATAAAAAGAAAGAAAAGCTGATATTTACGATAGTTATTATTAGAATAGTTGATCTTCTAATATCTTTGAAATGTATAGACTTAGATGCTTAATATGGAATGTAGCAGGCCTCAATTGCAAGAATAAGAGACGATTAGTACAGGAAGAGCTTAAATTGTATAATCCTCATCTAGCTTTACTTACTGAAACACACATCTGTTATAAAGATAGGAAATTATTAAGGCTATTGGGGTATGAGGTGGTTGCCTGTACAACTCTAAACACCACTATCAGAGGGGTCGCCATTTTAAAACAAAGACAACTGAAACTAAATATTATTAAAACTGCTGTAGACAAGAGGGGCCGATGGATAATTATCCAAGTTGAATTGGAAAGCTGTGAATATGTTATATGTTCTGTATATGGATCTAATACCGATGATCCGTATATTTTTGATTGGCTAAACATTGAGTTATTGGAATGGGAAGGGGAACTTCTAATCGGGGGCAATTTTAATTGCATAATTGATTATGATATAGATACTACTAAGCATGGGGGATTTCAACGCATGCGGAAAACACGCGCGGCCATTTTAGAACTAGGCCGCTTACGTAACCTGAAAGATTCTTGGCGATTCCTTCATCCCAAAATACCAGGCTACACGTACTATTCTGCACCTCATAAACTATGCTCTCGCATAGATATGATCTGGGCCTCTGATAAGATTCTAGAATCTAGCAGCATCGATATTTGCCCAAGACTCACCTCAGACCACAATCCCATTCTTTTCATTTTTAACACAATCTCAAGAAAACAAGATATAAGATTATTTTGATTTCCCAGGTATCTTCTTTCAGATTCAGAATTTATACTACAACTCAAAGAACATATCTCTGAATTTATTGATATAAATCTTCATTCTACCTCTCCAATCCATGTATGGGACGCCTGTAAGGCCAGCATAAGAGGATTTACACAGCAGTTTATTCTTACACAAAACTCAAAACGCCACAAAGAGGTTAAGATTATGACGTCTAAAATTTTGTTGCTAGAAAGTCAGCTAGCAGACGCCCTCATACAAGGCTCACTAGATACGGATAAACTAGGACTAGAATTAATTAGTCTTCGATCTGCTACTAAAAATGTTTTTAGAGAGCGAGCCAGTGTAAAATTACAAAAATTTAAAATCTCTCAATATGAGAGTGGCGATAAAATCGGTAAGATTTGGCGTACAAAGTTGCGGATTACAAAGCTAATACAATAATCAAATCTATTAAGGGACCTAATAACACTATTTATAATCAACCCATACATATAATGGAACAATTCGTTAAGTATTATAGTCATTTATACACCCCGGAAAATAACCCTACACTACACAATATTCAAGCATACATCGGTAATAATGTCACTAACAATATAGAAATTGAACATAATGGGCAATTAGGGGAGAATGTTACCACTGCCGAAATCAGAACGGCAAATACTTCTCTTCCGTCTGGTAAGGCTGCCGGAGAAGATACACTCCCTATAGAACTTTATAAAATCTGTATTGATGAAATACTCTCTCTTCTCTGCTTAGTAATCAACTCGATTGGTCTAACAGGGAAGGTTCCAAATTCTTGGAATTCTGCTAAGATCGTTTTTTTTCTCAAAAAAAACAAACCTGCTGATGAGTGCGGCTCTTACAGGCCTATCTCACTTATTAACGCAGACGCCAAAGTATTTTCTAAAATTCTTGCACTCCGACTGGCTCCTTACATGCCTAAGCTAGTTAATCCACAACAACATGGATTTATTATCGGCAGAGACACTACAGCCCATGTTAATATGGCAATCACTGCTTTCGATGTAGCAACAACTAATTCCACCCGACTCGGTATGATACTTTTAGATGCTGAAAAGGCATTTGACCGAGTCGGGTGGGATTACCTCTGGGCTGTAATGAAGGCGTACGGTTTTAAAGGCCAATTTTTAAGATGGATACAGGCTCTATATGACTCCCCAATTGCCAAAATTAGCTATGCAGGTATGATCTCTCCAGGCTTTAAAATACTTAGAGGTACGCGGCAGGGGTGTCCGCTCTCACCCCTGCTGTTCGCGCTTTCCATGGAACCATTTATAAACTCATTACAAACTCAACCTCATATTATCCCATCGGAATTTGGTCCTAACACCTTGAAAATCACCGCCTACGCCGATGATATTGCCATATACTCCACTGATGTAGTAAAAGCTCTCTCAACGATAATTGAAGAATCTAATGCTTTTGGATTAATTTCAGGATACAAATTAAATTTAAACAAAACACAGGTAATATTAAACTATAAACCATTGACTCCTGTCCAAGGTACCTGTCGAGTGGCGACGTATCTAGGTGTTAAAATATCAGCCAAAATAAACGACATAAACACCCTCAACTATGATGCTTTATTGAAAGAAATAGCTGGCCTACTTAAAAAATGGCACAAAATACCTTTAAGTTTGATCGGCCGGATCAACTTAATCAAAATTAAGATACTCCCCAAATTCTTATATTTATTTAGGTCTATACCCTTACGCGTTAGTAATTCCTTTTTCAAAAAACTAGACGGGATCTTAAGTGGCTATATCTGGGGGTATAAGAAAGCTAGAAGATCGCTTGCTCTGCTTAAATTACCAAACAACAAAGATGGATTAAACTTCCCCGACTTTAAATTATATTTTCTGGCAACCTTTTTCGGTCGCCTACGTAGTCGATTTAACCCCAATAGCCAATATTATTATCACCAATTTATGTTGGGCACTGACCTTAATCGATTCCTCGCAAGAGTAAATGACCCTAACTATTTTAAAAGGTTCAAATTCAAGACCGCGAGAGAGATAGTTGCGGTTTGGAAATCTTTATTAACTACATGTAGGACTTCTCTTTTTCATCCAAAGCTTTCTTTATGGGGTAACCCTGGGCTACCAGGAATATTCAATGACGGACTTGGGGTTTTCTGGGCCAACTTGGGTATCAATTTTTTGGGGGACCTTTATGGTACTCAAGGCTTTTTAGATTTCACTGCGCTCAAACTTCTCTTTAATTTAACTGAAGCAATGCGATTTAAATATATGCAAATTCGAGATTATTTGGTTTGCAAGATGAAAATTAACCAAATCTCGGACTCAGATCTATGGACCTGTTTCTACTTGGAAAATCAGAAATCACTAATTAGCAGGGGTTACAGATGTTTAAATAATTTCAAAGAAGATAACTGTCCAAAAATTGCTCTGAAATGGACAACTAGATTAGGGACTAACATCACTTCTACCAAAATCTCGGCCTCACTCTGTAATATTAACAAAGTGGTACAATCTTCGAGCCTGAGGATTCAGTTATACAAAACCATCTGCTTTTTATATTATACCCCGCTAAGAATTTTCAATTGGTCCCAAAACTCTTCATCAAGTGAACGCTCCAAGTGTCCCAAATGCGACCTTTTGGCGGCTGATATTACACATATATTTTTCTCATGTCCAGCCTTGTCTGAGTTCTGGGCCGGATTCGAAAATATTTTAACGCAAAAACAAATTGTTTTTGGTTCTCTCTCGCCATTATCTGTATTACTAGATATACAATCTGTGAATTGCCCACATAAAGATTTGTTAACAGTATTATTTTCTTGTGCTCGATTGACTATTGCTAGGGCCTGGATTTCCCAGAAACCTCCACATATTCTGGAATGGTGGTTCTTGATTAATGAAATTTATACTATGGAACGTGCTATTGCCAAAACGAGGGGATTGAAATCAATGAAAAACTTTGATAGAATGTGGGGAACTTTACTTTAATCTTTCCTTTTAAGTCTCTAATGTTTATATATTTACATGGCCTACTCGATATCAAATGTATATGCTACTATTATCAGCTAATCTTTTGTTTCTGATTTATTTGTGTTGTCAATAAAAATATTTAAAAAAAAAAAAAAATAGATTGTCCCACTTTCATGCTAGGCTTCATTCCCATACATATGTCAATGGCAGACTCACCATTCTTCAATTCCTCATTCTCACTTACAAACATTGTCAGTGTGGAACTAGGGTGGGGGCAAAGGTGCAATTATCCGCATGGAACCCTTCTCCAGCACCTGGTGAGGCTGGTGATTGAGGATGGAGTTGAAGAGATCTAAAATGAGATCAGATGTCTTGCGCACAAAGCAACATGTGAGTGCCAGTTGTGAGCCATGAATGTGTGGCATTTGTGACCCGCAACCACAAATTCAAGATGGTGCTGCACTGTGAAGACTACTGAATATAAACAGCAGCCCATGACATACAGATTGGAGATGGGGAAAAGTAGGGAGTATCCCTTAGCAAAGCAGACACAGGGAGAGCCTGGTGAGCAGCAGAGGACAGGGTGAAGCTGCCCCATCATAGAAGGAAAAGAAAGGAAAGGAAGAAAGGCTTTAAATAAGATGTTAATGGATTCCATGGAGAGACTGGCATGCCTGGCTGTACAAACTATGTCAGTTTTTCAGAAGCAGGGAGGCTGCCCCAGGGCAGCATAGATCATAGTGACATGGAAGAAAATCAGAACATTAGTGCCTCTAGAAGCCTGATAGTGCTGAACCTCACACAGGTACTGGCCTGATGAAAGAGTAGAGCATTCAGTCAAAGTAGATCCTGGTCAAAAGAAGAAAACTGAAGTACGGACACAGTCAGTCAGGTAGCAATTGTAGTGTCTTGCGAGTTAAAGTTGTACAGAGTGTAAATGCTGAAGGCGGATAGAACCAGGTTTTCAAAGAGCTGCCATTGATAATCAAAAGTTGCAAATAAACGCTGTGAACAGAAGTGCTGCAGAGCGGAGATCAAACAGGTATCAGAAAGTGTGAATTGACACTTAGAAAAGAAGAAATAATTGACGTTCCAAACCCATTAAAGAGATTTATCGTACCACTGCACTCGGTGAAGGGGCTCAAGAAGAAATGCCGAAGGTTGTGCTAAACCCGTCGTTGCGTGTCCCCAAAGCTTTTGAGTGGGGTTCAGAAGCACCTTAGCCATCGAAGAGTGAGAGTTGAACAAGGTGTTTAAAATTATAAAAGGTTGTTCTTCCAATGAAGACCAAGAATAAAGTCACATTTCCAGTTATTGTTAAAGATGATCCCGAGGCCAGCACGTCGCATGGACTCACAGATGGTTTGTATAAAACAGTTTATAAACTCACTAAAAGTACATCTCAAAATGGTGAGAAAAAAGGGGCAAGAAAGGAAAATCCCTAGCTGTGATGTAGTGAAGGTAACAGGCACAGAGTATGCCCTGTTCATAGGAGGAGACCTCTATTAGGACAAGAACCCTCACTCACTCAAAGGTGACATGCTTCATCATAGGGTTCCCTCCTCACACCAGGTACATACCTACAATAGGGGTATATTTGCTGATAACCCCCAGTCCTCTCTCATTTTAATCCTGTCCCAAAAGACAGCAAAATAAAAGATCTTTGGCCTTCTTCCTTTGCACTCTGCCCTTCACCACCCCTACAATTGTTCCCTTCCTTAAAACACCTCAGCTCCTCTTCAAGCCCAGAAGAGCTGTAGCCCACATCAGTGACCTTGCAGCCCTAGTGGGAGGAGGGAATCCTATGATGAAGCCTGTCACCTTTGGGTGAGTGAGGGTTCTTGTCTTAAAAGAGGTCTCCTCTCATGAACAGGGCATACTCTGTGCCTGTTACCTTCACTGTATCACATCCTGGGATTTTCCTTTCTTTCCCCTTTTTTGGCAACTAGTCAAAGTACAGGATAAATAGGCCGGCCCTCAACAGTAATATAGGGCAAGTGTTATGATGAAAACTATATGTAGGTGCTTCAAGGGAAAAGAGGTCGGCTGCCAATTCAACCACAATTAATCCCTCTGAAGAAGGGAGTACAATGACAATAAAGTTCCTCCCTGAGCACTCAAAGGTGTAAATGAAGAGTCCAACAGTGATACAGCCTCTTATTGTACTTTTGTTCCACTTTTTATTTGGGTACTCAGCGTCCAATGTTCAATAATACATTTTCAAACAGTATACAGCTTCCACAGATGTTGACTCGCGACAAAGCAATCTACAGCCAACACGTGTTTTGACGTGTGTATTTACACACATTGACTTCTTTAGAGCTGTTCCTGTAACAAGTTCAAATCCACAATCTAATTGATCCACAAACCACCAGTTGTACCTTGTACACTAGTAGCCTTATAGCCCCCGCTCGGAAGCACTCTGGGTAATTTTCAAAGTACCAAATGATTCAGAAATCTCCATGAGTATTACTCATTAGAAGCTCAAGGCCCTACAGGGAGTGCAACAGTAGGGAAAGTGTTGGATAGTGGAAGGGAATAATTTACTATCCCCACTCCAACAAGTGCAAAAGTAGGTAAAGTGTTGGATAGAGGAGGGGAATAATTTACTATTCCCACTCCACGGAGTGTAACAGTAGGGAAAGTGTTGGATAGCGGAGGGGTTAAAATTACTATTCCTGCAACAGTAGGGAAAGTGTTGGATAGCGGGAGGGTAACAATTACTATTCCCACTCCTGTAAGTGCACCAGTAGGGGAAGTGTTGGATAGCAGGTGGGTAAAAATTACTATTACCTCTCCAGAAAATGCAACAGTAGGGAAAGTGTTGGATAGCGGGTGGGTTAAATGTACTATTCCCACTCCAGTGAGTGCAACAGTAGGGAAAGTGTTGGATAACGGAGAGGTATACATTAATATTCCCACTCCAGCAAGTGTAACAGTAGGGAAAGTATTGGATAGTGGAGGGGTAAAATGTACTATTCCTACTCCAGTGAGTGCAACAGTAAGGAAGGTGTTGGATAGCGGGTGGGTAGAAATGACTATTTCCACTCCAGTGAGTACAACAGTAGGGAAAGTGTTGGATAGCGGGTGGGTAAAAATTACTATTCCCACTCCAGTGAATGCAACAGTAGGGAAAGTGTTGGACAGCGGGGATGTAAACATTTATATTCCCACTCCAACGAGTGTAACAGTAGGAAAAGTGTTGGATAGCAGGTGGATAAAAATTACTATTCCCACTCCAATGAGTGTAACAGTAGGGAAAGTGTTGGATAGCAGAGGGGTAAAAATTACTATTCCCACTCCAGTAATTGCAACATTAGGAAAAGTGTTGGATAGCGGGTAGGTAAAAATTACTATTCCCTCTCCAGTAAGTGCAAAAGTAGGGAAAGTGTTGGATAGCGGGTTGGTAAAAATTACTATTCCCATTACAGTGAGTGCAACAGTAGGGAAAGTATTGGATAGTAGGGGGTAAAAATTCCTATTCCCACTCCAGTGAGTCCAACAGTAGGGAAAGTATTGGATAGCGGGTGGTTAAAAATTACAATTCCCACTCAAACAAGTGAAACTGTAGGGAAAGTGTTGGATAGCGTGGGGGAATAATTCACAATTTCCACTCCAGCAAATGCAACAGTAGGGAAAGTGTTGGCTAGCGGAGGGGAATAATTTAGTGTGTCCACTCCTGCAAAATAATTAACATTAATTAAGAAATAATTAATTGGTCAAAAATAATATACCTCCCACAATATTCCCCTATAAACAACACCACCAATATTGTAAAATAATACACAATTGACAAAATTAATTAGCAATTCATTAATTAATTAATAACAGTTACCAAACAATTTAAAAACTATCAAAAATAAATTATATCACACAATTAACACGATAACATAACTTTAAATAAATATTATATAAACCCAGAACCCACTCCTAAATAAATTACACAATTAACATATTTACCAATTAATTACCAATAATTAATATCCAATTAATAACTAATTAATAAAAACATAGCACAATTAACAATATAAAATATTAACCACATAAATATTAATTAATATAAGTATTAATTAATTAATGATAATTAAATTACTTCCCTCCCTACTCCCCTATAAAACTGCAACCAGCTCCTAAAAAAATTACACAATTAACATAGTTACCAATTCATTTTTAATTATTAATAACCAATTAAAAATGAATAACAACAAATTAATTAACACAATTAACAATATAAATTATCCAATGCCCAAAATATTAATTAATAAAATGATTAATTAATTAATTTCAGTTAAATTACTTCCCACCCTATTCCCCTAAAAACCCACAACCCGCTACGGAACTAAAACATAATATTTATTTTTTAAAATAATGAAGAACTTCTAAAAAATTCTTAATTAATATGTTGTAATTAAATTACTTCCCACCCTATTCCCGTATAAACCCACAACCTGCTACAGAACTAAAATACGCAAAAATTAATTAACATAAAATGAATTACTTGTAAAAAATTCCAACATACATTGGAAAATAAGCTATGATTTTAACAGATATACTAACATATAGAACACCCCAAAAAAACTCGATATTATAAACAACGATATTTTTACGTACGCTATTACTAACTTCGACATAAAGTAAAACGATATTTCTTACCTGCATGTCGATATTATTGTTGACGATATTCTTGCAGGTCGATATTCTGTCACATCGAAATTGAAACATCGAAATTATGGAAAATCGATATTTAAAGCTCAATATTATGTCTGCATATCCGATGAAACATGTGTTGGCTGTAGATTGCTTTGTCGCTGATCAACATCTGTGTGAAGCTGTATACTGAATGAAAAAGTATTGTTGAACATCGGACGTTGAGTACCCGATTAAAAAGTGGAACGAAAGTACAATAAGAGACTTTATTACTGTTGGACTCTTCATTTACACTTTTAAGTGCTCAGGGAGGAACTTTATTGTCATTTGCCCTTTTTTCTCTCCCTTTTGAGACATACTTTTAGTGAGTTTATTTTCAGACAGCGAGTAGTATGGTCTCCCGTGGATTTCCTGTGTGTATTAATGAATTGCATAAACCAGTTCCCAGTGATCCACAAGCAGTGTCATTAAGTTCCACATTGGTCTACAACGCTGCTACATTTCTGAAACCACCATTACCTCTCGATACCGCCAAAAAGCAAAATAATGGCGATAGATGAACTGCTTGGATAGAGTCATTTGATGGTTTGGTTGATGCACTTGAAAAGACCGATAACAAAAAGCTTTTCAAGTATCTCAAAAACCTTGCTGGTGATGGTATAAAAGTTGTCAAAAGGAAAATGCAGTGAACTGAATAAGATGTCACAAACCATCAGATTAAAGAAGTTTTGAATCTCAAGTTTAATCCGATGGTCAATGTTGATTACAAAAGATAACCTTTCAATCAAGAACGACAGAGAGTTGGTGAAACTATTAATTCATTTGTGGAGAGACTTGACACACTGATCAAACACTGTAAGTTCAATTAATTTAATGATGAAGAAACTATGCGTCTTAGAGTTATTGATGGATGCCTGTCAGATTCATTCAGACTGCAAATGCTGAGAGAAACTCTTAGTCTAGAGCGAGTGTTAATGGCTGCCAGAGCATGCTGACAGACAAGCTGCTGACATGGAGGCCAGAGATGCTCAGAGTTAATTAGTCTTGAGTGTGAAAAGCTAGCCAAAGCAAAAGACTGAAGGACACAAAGTGATGTCTACCCATAAAAAGAAGTTATGTTTTAAATGTGGATTTTTTTTCCACATGAAGATAAATATCCTGCCATTGGACAGATATGTAAAGGCCGTGGGAAGGAGAACCATTTTGTGATGGTTTCTAAAGGAAAGGAAAAAGCAAATGAGCCATGGCTCAAAGACAATGCCTGAAAAACATATACAAAAAAATGAACCTGGCCTTGTGTAATGAAATATGGTGCTCATGTAAAGCGCTCTAATGCCTTTGGACCACGTTTTCGCTATATATTAATAGAAATGTTTTCCTAATCCTACATCTCATCCCTAGCCCATGGACCTGCTCTCGAGGGCAAGGTGCAAACCTAAGGGTGCGAGATTAATAATTAGACCGCTTGTGGCAATGTATTGCTTTTATTTCTTCTAGGTTGTCTATTTTTTTTAAAATCTTTGGGTTTGTTTTTCAGCACCAAGATGCCTATGGTACTTTTTGACCTTTATAAGCAGTGAAATAAAAAAGAAATTGCTGAGTAAAGACCCATATTAGAGCATTGCAAAAGCGACCGGGCTCTAAAAGTATAGCAGTACTGAAGCCACTAGCTCCTTTCTAAAGTGATACTGACTTACAGCTGACCTACCGACAGCAACACTAAACTCTGTCTAGTCAGCGCTTTGGAACGGCCAGACGATGGCACGAGTGCTTGCGCGTGATCAGGGCAACCTCTGAATGCAGTCAGTTCTACACTCGCACAGTACTAGAAGAAACCATCACGTAAGCTCTCAATTTATGCTCTGCAGCGGTTCTAAAGCACCAATATTAGCGTGAAACGTTTCGGAAAGTCCCAAAAGTAGTAACATGAAGAATTTGAAAACATGAATTAGCCCACATTGCCAACCCGTTCTTACACTGTTCTGTTCTTTGATCAAATCCTTTCTAGAGGGCGAGAGCTTTTTCTTCTAGATTCACAGTCTTGAATTGTGGGTCGTGAACAGGTATCTAATATTTTGACATAAGTGACTGGGGAATATACGCATTTTCTCACTTTAATTACAGCTGTTTGTTAGGTGCATATGATTAACTAGTGGAATAGACACACAAGGGCTGTGGCGGACACATATCCGTTGATTTATTCGTCTTACCACTAGTTACAGGGCCAGGTCCATTTGCGCAGAACTGTCCACGTTACTAGAGGACTTTCTGTCATTTATTTTGCCGAATATTTGAAGATTAGAAGCAGTCTCTTAAAGCCGTGGAACTGGATCAATCGTTCTGCCAGGCTCGGTCCGAACTTCACATTTATTGTGGAAACAGCCACCATGTATATAGCTTGTCTACTGTCCTGATGACGACTCTGTGGCTGTCATTCGCCTCACAGTGAGGGCGGAGGAGATCTCCTGCCAGGTGCCTTAAACGAGGATGGGCGCCATTGTTAAATGTCTGCACCCGTGTTTGAAAAGTGAAAGCCTGCGTTTGAAAAGCAGGAGGCAGCTGCAAGACAGAGTGCGATCTGACGGACAAAAACAGTAGTTAGGCGCTGCTGCTTCCAAACTAAACGGAAGTCAGCATCGCATCAACAGCCAATAAAAAAAATGTAACAAAAACTATGACAAACTTTAACTAATGGCAAGCAGCAACAGAAATAACACAGAGTTTCACCTAACATACTAATTACTTCATGCCTCGTAGAGGCAGCGCATGCGCTGCCTTATGCGAGACCTAAAAATGGTGTTAAACTCTACCCAAAGAGCTTATTGTTGAACACCTCACTCGACGACAGGTGAAAGTCCTGAGACATTGAAGTTCGGGAGAGCAATGATAACCAAGTTGCCTTAAAGGACCAATCAGAGAGAGAGAGAAACGAGAATGCAGCTCTTAGGAAGAACTTGGTTCATAAACAAAAGATGAAAGTGTATCCTGACAAAAGATGACAGGTGAAGAACATCATCTTTAAGAAAGGAGATTGAGTGCTCAAGTCTAAAATATGGAAAAGAAACCCTGATGCTCTATTTGATACAGAACCTTTTCAAGTGGTGTCATCAAGGGACACAAGGTGGCTGCCCAGTGGCCTGGGAATTCTATTACCAGAGATTCTTCTCATTTTCGGCATTTAACTCATCATTCATCATATCTACCTGTTGAAGGAGAGACTGGTTCTGAAGCATCAATGACGGTTGTTGCCTCTACACCGTTGACGCAGATCCTGGACATTGATGGTGACAGCTCCCAGTTTCCCATGACAAGATCAAGTTGAACAATATATATCAAACAAACTCGCCTCCAGTAGACAGTCCCTTCTTTAATGGTGAGTACCTCTCCCCCATTGGTGGAAAATAAAAGGACTGCAGGATCCATCATCCATCTGGGCGGACTGCATGGAGCCCACCTGGACCCAGGATTGTTTCTTCCCAAAAACAACCGCCACCTCAGCTGCCCAACGCCTTCTGCAGCCTCCGTTACGGGCAAAGTCCAGGAAACACACGACAATGCTGTGTGTCTCCCCGTGAAGTCACAGTCCTGTTGTGGCCGAACTCCTGCCCTCCCGTGGCAGCAGCGTATCAAGCACCATCCGTTACCACGAAATCCTCCAATTACCACTGCTGTGCCTGATTCGTCAGGACGGGTCCCCTTTCTTGCACAGTGGTTATGCAAGAAATATCAAAAATCTCTCCTCACTGCACAGGTGCCTGCTACAGTTCCTTCTTTAATGGTGAGTACCTCTACCCCATTGGTGGAAAACAAAAGGACTGCAGGATCCATCATCCATCTGGGCGGACTGCATGGAGGCTACCTGGACCCAGGATTGTTTCTTTCCAAAAACAACCACCACCTCGGCTGCCCAACGCCTTCTGCAGCCTCCGTTACGGGCAAAGTCCAGGAAGCACACAACAATGCTGTATGTCTCACCGTGAAGTCACAGTCCTGTTGTGGCCGAACTACTGCCCTCCCGTGGTTGCAGCGTACCAAGCACCATCCGTTACCACGGAATTCTCCAATTACCACTGCTGTGCTTGGTTCGTCAGGACGGGTCCCTTTACTTGTGCAGTGGTTACGCAAGAAATATCAAACAAACTCACCTCCAGTAGGGAACGAAAGGGACACAGCCGGTCAGTTTCAGGTAGGTTTATTTGTAGATGGCATTACGCGTTTCGGATCATTTCCTTCTTCAGATGCCAATCATACTGCACAGGTGCCTGTTACAGTCCCTTCTTTAATGGTGAGTACCTCTCCCCCATTGGAGGAAAATGAAAGGACTGCAGGATCCATCATCAATCTGGGCGGACTGCATGGAGGCTACCTGGACCCAGGATTGTTTCTTCGCACAAACAACCGTCACCTCAGCTGCCCAACACCTTCTGCAGCCTCCGTTACGGGCAAAGTCCAGGAAACACACGACAATGCTGTGTGTCTCACCGTGAAGTCACAGTCCTGTTGAGGCCGAACTCCTGCCCTCCCGTGGTGGCAGCATACCAAGCACTATCCGTTACCACGAAATCCTCCAATTAACACTGCTGTGCTTGGTTCGTCATTGCTAACTCACAAAACACTACTGCATCACCCCCTCTGTTAAATACACAATATGTGTTTTTGCTATATATATATATATATATTACCTACTGGCGGTCGCCAGTAGGTAGTTATAGTTAGGACCCCTTTTCCATAGGAAATCCGCAACATTCTATTTTGAATAACTTTGGCGCCGGTCGACGAATCCTCGCGAATTTTTCAAAATAGGTGGGGCGCTATGCTCCGCTCCTACCCTGAAAGTCTCGGGGGGATTCGTCAAGCGGGGGCTGAGATAAAAGGGGGGTCCCAAAACGCGTTTTTCCCATGCATTTTTCCATAGGACCTTTAGACAGGGCTACAGCCCGAACGGCTGAACAGATTTACTTGAAATTTGGCAGAGAGGTAGTCCTCAGGTCAAGGAAGTGCCTTTTGTAGGTTTGGTGTAAATCTGTTCGGTAGAATCTGAGAAAATAGCCTCTAAATCAATATATATATCTGAGCCAGCTTACGGTGCGCTTACGGTACGCTTACCGTACGCGTACGGTGGCGTGCGCGAGCGCGATTCTGATTGGCTCTTAGATCTTAGTAAACATTCGAATCGGCCGAAACCAGGAAGCGGCGTCCGCCATTTTGTCTCTCGCACTGAGATTGATTTTTAAAATATGAAGCCCAAAAACATGTAAAGGGGCTGTTTTGACAACTCCCACCCACATAGCCATGTTGAGGGAGTCCCCAAAGATCCCCCACGAGCAAAAACTGAATTTTTTTTTTTTTCGGTAATTTCACCGATTACGCTTACCGTACGCGTACGGTAAAAAAATTTAAATAAAAAAAACACTATCCACACTCACCCCACCCCCTGTGCTTTTGGTGTGCGAAGCCCACCAAATGTACATGGCATATTACAGGAGTTAAAAACGAAATATTGTAAACATGGAATTATAAACTAGAAACAATAAAAACACTATCCACACTCACCCCACCCCCTGTACTTTTGGTGGCCGAAGGTCACCAAATGTCCGGTGCTTATTACAGGTGTTAAAAACCGTGCACGGAACGAACTGCGTTAAGTAGGCGCGCACGCCACGAATGGCGTAAAGTAACTTAGCATTTAAAAAAACGTACAAATTCACTGAAAAAACCATAGGTTTCACACACGTTATAGTTAGGAATTAGCATTTAAAAAACCTTGCAAATTCACAGAAAAAAACATAGGTTTCACACATGTTATAGTTAGCGGAAATTTTACTGATAAAAAACCAGTGAAATTGCCCCGTTATAGTTAGTGCTGGCAACTATAACTCACGCGACCGCAATCTTCTGCTGATGACATATGTGTCTTTATGAAAAAAAAATATTTGTAATATATGTATAGCTAAAAATGTATGGAAGAAGACATGGGCAAATAAGTGTCTAAATAGAGTATTAGCATCAGCAGAGGATTGCGGTCGCGTGAGTTATAGTTGCCAGCACTAACTATAACGGGGCAATTTCACTGGTTTTTTATCAGTAAAATTTCCGCTAACTATAACATGTGTGAAACCTATGGTTTTTTCAGTGAATATATATATATATATTACCTACTGGCGGTCGCCAGTAGGTAGTTATAGTTAGGACCACGTTTCCATAGGAAATCCGCAACATTCTATTTTGAATAACTTTGGCGCCGGTCGACGAATCCTCGCGAATTTTTCAAAATAGGTGGGGCGCTACGCTCCGCTCCTTCCCTGAAAGTCTCGGGGGAATTCGTCAAGCGGGGGCTGAGATAAAAGGGGGGTCCCAAAACGCGTTTTTCCCATGCATTTTTCCATAGGACCTTTAGACAGGGCTACAGCCCGAACGGCTGAACAGAATTACTAGAAATTTGGCAGAGAGGTAGTCCTCAGGTCAAGGAAGTGCCTTTTGTAGGTTTGGTGTAAATCTGTTCAGTAGATTCTGAGAAAATAGCCTTTAAATCAATATATATATCTGAGCCAGCTTACGGTGCGCTTACGGTACGCTTACCGTACGCGTACGGTGGCGTGCGCGAGCGCGATTCTGATTGGCTCTTAGATCTTAGTAAACATTCGAATCGGCCGAAACCAGGAAGCGGCGGCCGCCATTTTCTCTCTCGCACTGAGAGTGATGTTTAAAATATAAAGCACAAAAACATGTAAAGGGGCTGTTTAGACAGCTCCCACACACATAGCAATGTTGAGGGAGTCCCCAAAGATCCCCCAAGGCCAAAAACGAAATTTTTATTTTTTCGCTAATTTCGCCGATTACGCTTACCGTACGCGTACGGTAAAAAATTATAAAAAATAAAAAAATTATCCACACTCTCCCCACCCCGTGTGCAATTGGTGCCCGAAGTGCACCAATTGTGCATGGCTTATTATCTCTGAGTTAAACTAAAATATTAAAAAAAAAAATAATAAAAAAAATAATTATCCACACTCTCTCCACCCCGTGTGCAAATGGTGCCCGAAGGTCACCATTTGTGCATGGCTTATAACATATACGAAAAATTAAAATATTACCTTTCAAAACGAAGTGCATCATATGTCCTCCATGTGCGCACGGTGCGTGAAGCGCATCGTGCTTACATGGCCCATCTAGCGTAACGTGGGCACGCGGTGCGCGTAGCGCACCGCATGCCCACCGTGCGTGCACGGCACTAACTGCGTAAAGTGGGCGCGCGGTGCGCGAAGCGCACCGCGTGCTCACTGTGCGCGCAAGGTGCGCGAAGCGCACCGTGCGCGCACGGAACGAGCTGCGTTAAGTGGGCGCGCACGCCACGAATGGCGTAAAGTAACTTAGCATTTAAAAAACCGTACAAATTCACTGAAAAAACCATAGGTTTCACACACGTTATAGTTAGGAATTAGCATTTAAAAAACCTTGCAAATTCACTGAAAAAACCATAGGTTTCACACATGTTATAGTTAGCGGAAATTTTACTGATAAAAAACCAATGAAATTCCCCCGTTATAGTTAGTGCAGGCAACTATAACTCACGCGACCGCAATCTTCTGCTGATGACATATGTGTCTTTATGAAAAAAAAATATTTGTAATATATGTATAGCTAAAAATGTATGGAAGAAGACATGGGCAAATAAGTGTCTAAATACAGTATTAGCATCAGCAGAGGATTGCGGTCGCGTGAGTTATAGTTGCCTGCACTAACTATAACGGGGGAATTTCATTGGTTTTTTATCAGTAAAATTTCCGCTAACTATAACATGTGTGAAACCTATGGTTTTTTCAGTGAATATATATATATATATATATATATATATATATATATATAATACGTGACGTTACGTCGCATGGTAACACCAAGCGGTAGGTAACAACGCGGACGTTACATCGTCCGTGTTGTAACCACGCATGGCATTACAACGCGAGTCGTGCCTTTTGGTGTAAATCCATTCAGTAGTTCATGAGAAAAACAAAATCACATATATATCCATGGCCGCGCTGGATACGCGCACCCTGCAGAGCACGAGCTGTATGCTAATTGGCTGTCAACACTCCAAACCAGGAAGTGTTGGCAGACATCTTGTGCCTCGGTAGAACTGAGGCACAAGAAAACAGATGAAAAAACGTGCAGAACGCAAAAAGGGGGCAGGGTAGAAACACCCTGACCCCCTAGGCCTGCTCAGGGGGCCCCAAAAGGAACCCCAAGGCCTTCAAAATGTATTTATTTATTTTATTTAAATCAGCAAAATTTGCGCTGGATGCGCAGATCCTGCCGATAAAAAAAAAAACGAAGCGTGGGCTACCGCGCTTCATTGCTAATTAGCCCCCGGGGGGCCACCATCCCCCGGGGTTTTGGAAATTGGTGGGAGGGGGGCCATGCGGCCCTCCCCCTGGAGCCCATGATGGCCCTGGGGACCACCACCCCACCCCCCAGGGCCGGCTCCTGTAATATCCTGGGGTGCCCACCCCCGGGACACTGCTGTTTGCTACGGCAGGGCAGGAGCCTCGCGGCTTCCGCCCTGCCATAGCGAACTTGGTTTGAATTTTGAAAGAGAGAGCAGGAAACCTGGTGCTTCCAGTAAGCGCCACTGTACTGTATTGCAGAGAGGTGGTCCAGGCCGTGCCCATTTTCTCTGCAACGCAGCTCTGTGGTGCTAACTAGAGATACCTGATGGGCTAGTTGTACCCAAGGGACACTCAGGATTCAAGGGGACTTTATCCCCCAAATTAAAACGGCCACAGGGCGTGTTTGCACATGTCAGCTCAGCCCCCCCCTCCCTTCACCAGTGTGCAAACGCACCCTGTGGCGCGCTTTAAGAGCTAGTTTTAATCCCCCTGCCCTATGATATACTAGGAGCTTACAGAGGAGGTCATGCTAATAACAGGGGTACCCCAACGCATAGTGTTCCCTAGTGTATGTAGGTGTTTTAACTGTAATCTAAGTGTCTTTTAGCATAGCACTGGCTCTAGAACTGGTTAGTCAGAGTCAGTTACCACCAGTATCCATCTGAAAAAGTTGAGGGTACAGGATGATTTTGCAACAAAGACTCTTTCTGCTCCTCTGTTTGTTCTTTCTGCACGTCTTCCTTCTTCCTGCACTTTTCTTCGTCTTTGAGGACTTCTGTTGCTTCTTTCTGCATTTCTTTTTCTTCTTTCTGTGTGTTTTTTCTTCTTTCTTCACATGTCCTACCTCTGTAGGCATAGTTAGAAACTAGCATTTAAAAAAGCTTTGAAATTCACTTAAAAAACCATAGGTTTCAGTTACGTTAAAGTTAGAAATTAGCATTTAAAAAACCTTTGAAATTCATTCGTTTCAGGCACGTTATAGTTAGGAATTAGCATTTAAAAAACCTTAGAAATTCACAGAAAAAACCATAGGTGTCAGGGGTGTTATAGTTAGCTGGACATTTCACTCGTACAAAACCATTGAAATTCCACCGTTATAGATAGTTCAGCTAACTATAACTCGCGAGCCCCCAATGCACTGATGATGATGTCATATATTACATCACTCATGAAATGGTCAGTGACATCACTCATGACATCACTCATGACATCCAAAATGACATCACTGATGACATCCCTGATGACATCATCCTTGTGGTAGAGTGGCAGAGCTCCTCTCACCCTAATATAACCTTTGATACACACATTCAAAAACAGAAACTAAAATTCTCAAATAAATTGACATACCAATACCAGTTACAACAACCTATTGAGTAATTCCAAGATCTACATGCATATCCACTCATTCACCAACAGTCCTATATAGTCACTTACATGTACTCACTCTTCATATGTACTCATACACCTATACATCGCCACTCAGTCATAGAGTTACTCACACACATAGGGGCATATTTACAAGCTGGCGATAAAAAATTATCGCCTAATTAGCAAGGCCACGCTAACGCATGAAACCTTGCTTTAGCGTGGGGATTCCTAACGCCCAGCTTTGCATCTCTAATGAGATGCAAAGTGGGCGTTCCTGACCTGACATGACAGGAGAAATGTCGCTAAGCGACATTTCTCCTATCATCAAGCCCCACGCTATGAAGCATAGCGGCAGGAAAAGTAGCGATAACCCCTGTTATCGCTACTTTCTTTACGCCTGCTTCAGGACTGACTATGCATGATATCCTATGGAAGATGGATATCATGGCTAAGTTTGTGAGTCCCTATCAACAAGCTAATGCCACATTGCCTGAGATTATCGCTGGGTTTCCAGTGATAATCTCACGTTAGGCAGTTAGCGTGAGGATTTTTATCGCCGAGGAGATAAGCGTTCCTAATAGCACGCTATCTCAGCGATAAAAATCCACGTTATCCGGCGATAATATCCTCACGCTAAGAGCGCTGAGCGATAATTATCGCCAGGTGTTGCTGATATGCCCCATAGTCACTCAGGCTAATAAAGAATCAAACATCCATTTACTTGCATATAACGTTATACACATACCACTACACTTTCTTCTACAGAAACGTACACATACTTACTCTCTTAAACAATCACTTATAGAAACACATCATTATTTATACAGGAACTCTTCCATTCTTTCACTCTCACATATACTCACTTATATACACCAATACTCACATATACTAGTTTAAAACATATGTTGTTACTCATAAAGACACTATTGAGACAGTCATTCACTTACTAACACACCCATACACACACTCATCCACCCATACAGTCCTGCACACATGCTGTCTTCAACACATACAACCAGTGAGTCACTCATTCATGCATCTATGCGCTAAGTAATACCCCCCACCGAACAATACAGACACTCAGACACTCATACTGATTCTCAAAAAAACAACTAATAACCCATATAGACACTCATGTAGCTACTCACCAACCCATGCAGTCACTTATACACAAAGTGAGAGACCGATACAGATATTTACATATTTAAACATTACTCGCTAACCCATGTATTCACTAAGATACACTTAGTTAGTTATGCAAACAATTTTACAAAATAAAACATCCATTTAGACACTTATTTACCCATTTATTCTTCCATCGACCTTCAGATATACATATATGAAAAATATTAAATTTTCAGAAAGACACATTCACTGGATGACGTCATCAGTGTTGTCATTTGAGATGTCATGAGTGATGTCATGAGTGATGTCACTGACCATGTCATGAGTGATATAATATGTGACGTCATCATCAGTGCATTGCGGGCACGCCAATTATAGTTAGCTGAACTAACTATAACGGTGGAATTTCAATGGTTTTGTACAAGTGAAATGTCCAGCTAACTATAACACCCCTTGAACCTATGGTTTTTTCTGTGAATTTCTATTGTTTTTTAAATGCTAATTCCTAACTAAAACGTGCCTGAAACCTATGTTCTTTTAAGTGAATATATATACATATATATATATATATATTATCTACTGGCGGTCGCCAGTAGATAGTTATAGTTAGGACCTATTTTCCATAGGAAATCCGCAACATTCTATTTGGAATAACTTTGGCGCCGATTGACGAATCTTCGCAAAAGTTTTATATCTATATATATATATATATATCTATATATTCACTGAAAAAACCATGGGTTTCACACACGTTATAGTTAGGAATTAGCATTTAAAAAACCTTGCAAATTCACTGAAAAAACCATGGGTTTCACACACGTTATAGTTAGGAATTAGCATTTAAAAAACCTTGAAAATTCAGTGAAAAAACCATAGGTTTCACACACGTTATAGTTAGCGGACATTTCACTCATAAAAAACCAATGAAATTCCCCCGTTATAGTTAGTTAAGCTAACTATAACTCGTGCACCCGCAATCCACTGCTGATGACGTAACATATTACATCACTCATGATATGGTCAGTGACATCACTCATGACATCACTGATGACATATCAAATGACATCACTGATGACATCATCCTTGTGACAGAGTGGTAGACCTCCTCTCACCCTAATATAACCTTTATACAAACATTCAAAAATAGAGACTGAAATTTTCAAAAAAATGGACATACCAATAGCAGTTACAACAACCTCTTCAGTAATTCTAAGATCCACATACACATCCACTCATTCACCAACAGTCCTGTACAGTCACTCATACATGTACTCACTCATCATATGTACTCATACACCAATACATCCTGTTACACAATGCCACTCATCCATAGAGTTACTCACACACATAGTCACTCATGCTAATAAAGAATCAAACATACATTTACTTGCATATACAGTTATACACATACCACCACACTTACTTCTATGGAAACTTACACATACTTACTCTTTTAAATAATCACTTATAGAAACACATACTTATTCATACAGGAACTGTTTCAATCTCTCACTCTCACATATACTCACTTATATACACCAATAGTCAAATATTCTTGTTTAAAACATATTTAGTTACTCATAAAGACACTATTGAGACAGTCATTCACTCACTAACACACCCATACACACACTCATCCAACCATACAGTCATGCACACATGCTGTCTTCAACACATACAACCAGAGAGTCACTCATTCATGCACCTATGCACTACGTAATACCCCCCACCGAACCATGCAGACACTCAGACTGATACTCAAAAAACAACCTAATATCCTATATAAACACCCATGTAGCTACTCACCAACCCATGCAGACACTTATACACAAAGTGAGAGACTGATACAGATAATTACATATTTAAACATCACTCACTAAGCCATGTATCCACTAAGATACACTTAATCAGTCAGTTACACAATCAATTTTTCAAAAACAAATCATCCATTTAGACACTTATATACCCATTTATTCTTCAATCGTCCGTGAGATATACATATATAAAACTTATTTAAATTTCAGAAAAAAACACATTCACTGGATGATGTCATCAGTGATGTCATTTGAGATGTCATCAGTGATGTCATGAGTGATGTCACTGACCATGTCATGAGTGATGTAATATGTTACGTCAGCAGCAGTGGATTGCGGGTGCGCGAGTTATAGTTAGCTTAACTAACTATAACGGGGGAATTTCATTGGTTTTTTATGAGTGAAATGTCCGCTAACTATAACGTGTGTGAAACCTATGGTTTTTTCACTGAATTTGCAAGGTTTTTTAAATGCTAAGTCCTAACTATAACTTGTGTGAAACCCATGGTTTTTTCAGTGAATTTGCAAGGTTTTTTAAATGCTAATTCCTAACTATAACGTGTGTGAAACCCATGGTTTTTTCAGTGAATTTGTATGTTTTTTTAAATGCTAATTCTTACCTATAACATGTGTGATTCCCATGGTTTTTCCATTGAATGTTTTTTTTTTTTTTTTATTTGCAAGCTTTTTTACATTTTTTTTTTTTACTTTATATTCTCTTAAAACACTATGCTTAAATTTTAAAAATTCTGCAATATATTATTTGTTTTCATTTTTTTTTACCAAACAGGTAAGATATATTAGTATAACATAGTGATTCTTTTTTTCCTTTTTTTTTTTTTTTACGTGCGCGTACGGTAAGCTTACGGTAAGCGTATGGTTTGCGTAATGTTCATAATATTTCTACTCTTTTTGCGTATGGTTATGCAATTTACGTAGCCGTGCGTACTGCGTACGCGGCGCATAAGCGCGTACGCTACACGCGCACGTTACGCGGAAGTGTTGGGGCGTGCCTGTTATGCGCATGCGCGCGTGCGCGTGTCTTTTATACGCACATGCGTACTTTTACCGTAAGCGCTCCGTAAGCGTAACGTACACGCACGGTGGGTCATGTGATCAAGAAACAAAATTTTTGATTGGTTCAAAGTAGTTTCAGTTCTAGAACTCTCCTACACCACACCCATTCCCCTCATTTCTGCTTGTGATCCCTTAGGAGAAGGAGCTGAGTTGTCTTTGGGATACGATGGCAGACCAGCACTCCTCTGCTGAGAGTGAGGCTAGCAGCACCACCATCAGGCAGAGAAGGAGGAAACAGAAGAGCTCTTTTATATGGGAGTATTTTACTTTTCCTGAGGGCGAAAAAAAAAGTAAATGCTGCATTGGTGACTTGCAAGCTGTGCCAGCGTGTACTTTCTAGAGGTAATCCTAACAAGAAGTATTCCTTCGGGAATCACACTATGTTACGACACCTTGAGGATGTACACCCTAGGACACATGCACGACATACTAGAGGAAACCCTTCAGTAAGTTGAGCAAGCACATCCACAGCAGCTCAGCCGAGTCCATCTTCGGAAGCTCAGCTGAGCCCTTCATCTGTGGGGACAGATTCACCTTTTTCTGGTCCTGTGGAAACTAACCATCGGTTTGCGAGGGTTACAATGCGGTGCTCAAATTGCCATGGTCTAATTGTTCATAGGGAGACCAGTCTTCCCCTAATTAACAACAAAATAGACCAGCACATTTGTCCTACCAGCTAATATTCCCATTCTTCCTTTCCTCTGTCCCTGCATGAACACAACGGCTCTTTTAAGAGCCAACCTTACCTCTCAACTTTTTAAAAAATTTTCTTTAAAACTTTTTTTTTTTTTTTTTTTACCGTACGCGTACGGTAAGCGTATTTTTCTTTTTTTTTTTTTTAAAACAAAACAATTACCACATCACAAGGTCCTTGAGGGATTAATAACGAAATACTGAAAATCTGTTTGAGGAGAAGTGGAAAAAAGGGACCATCTAATTTCTGACTTACCTGACCCACCCAAAAATTTAATTAGAAAACAGTATTCCTCATTTATACCAGTACACCTTAATTTATGGTGAAAACATAGTCCATAATATTTTACATGTGCCTTACATTTAAATTTCTCCCCCAAAAAAAAATGATAAACACAACTTCAACAAAAGGAATTCAAATTCTATTATTCATTTCTTAATTTACCACATACATCCCCTCTCAAACTCATAACTCACCTTTAAAATTAGTTAGTTGTGAAAGAAATGTGGCACTCAAACAGCAGATTATCAGAGCCAGGATCTCTGTTCTGTACACCTCTCTCCTCTCAGCAGACCCAGATAATGGCAATGTTTCCCTCTCCTTTTCCACACATATAAATGTTAATTTCAAATCTCAGTGCTTCCCCCTTTTTTTCAAATGTAATCACACATTTCTTTTGGATGAAAACCAACCCTTTTCCAAAAGTACCCTTCCCCCAACTTGACTTCTGCCTGCTACCATAGCAACAGCTCATGGAACACTGCTGTGTGGAGTTAGGTCAGAAGTTCACCATACAATGTTTCATTTCCAAACAGCAAGAGCCAGAGCCAGGATCTCGGTTCTGTTCACCTCTCTCCTCTCAGCAGAACCAGATAATGGCAATGTTTCCCTCTCTTTTTCCACACATATACATGTTAATTTCAAATCTCAGTGCTTCCCCCTTTTTTTCAAATGTAATCACACATTTCTTTTGGATTAAAACCAACCCTTTTCCAAAAGTACCCTTCCCCCAACTTGACTTCTGCCTGCTACCATAGCAACAGCTCATGGAACACTGCCGTGTGGAGTTAGGTCAGAAGTTCACCACACAATGTTTCATTTCCAAACAGCAAGAGTGCTTGACTTTTCTAACCTAACAGCAAATCCATAGTACTGTTCTTTGGTAACACATTTTTCTGTACCAATACAAAACATGCTTCTATAATTTGACACATACAGCCTAGTTTTTAGTGTAGAATGGTATGAAACAGCCAATGAGTTCTTTTTATTTTTAAAAAATATGTATGCCTCCATTTCCAAACTGTCTTTCATTTCTTTTTCCCATTCTACTGAAATACACCTCCTGAGTGCATCCAGATCTCCTTGGAAGATGTTCACAGTGTGGATTGTAGGGCACAGCTATGTCTTCTGGAGTGAAAAGTATGCAGAAAAAACAGGTATAGTGAGAGACCTTGCTTTGCCAAATGTAGACATTAAATGGATTGGTCAGAGAGGGTTAAAGTGGCACCAATTGATGCCATTGGTGAAATCCTTCATGCAAATCCAACACCCTGACCTCATAATAGTGCACTGTGGTGGCAATGACCTAGGCACTTTGACTGGGGTAGGTCTAGAAATGCTTATGAAGGACACCTTTGCACAACTGTTTTCACTTTTCCCTAAAACTGCCTTTGCGTATTCTAACATATGCCAAAGGCAAAAATGGAACTGGTCCAATCATTTTTGTCCACAGATTGAGAAAGCTAGGAAACACGTCAACAAATCTGTTTCTGCTTTCCTCCGAGACTATGGTATGGGTTCCATTTACCACAACAACTTGCGTTACGACATGCAAGACATTTATAGAGGAGATGGTGTACACTTCACTGATGAAGGGAACAGAGTCTTCCTCTTGAACCTTAGACTCTGCATCGGTACTTACTTGTAGGTACCACTAAAAAATCACTTCATTAACACAACGGCTCTTTTTAGAGCCCCCTAATATCTAAACACTTAAATCTGAATTTTATTTCTTTTTTATTTTTTTTTCTACCGTACGCGTACGGTAAGCTTACCGTACGCGTACTCCGCGATTTTTAAAAAAAAATTAATAAATGTTTTTTTCGTAATTTTGTGTCCTTCTTTGACCCCCTTTCAAATGTTAGGGGGTCTGTAACTCTCTTCCTTGCCCCCTTTTCACGATATCTCCCTTTTTTATTCTGTGTGAAACACACGAAATGGCGGCCGACACTTCCTGATTTCGTCCGATTCGAATGTTTACAGTCATGTGACAACCAATCAGATTTGAGCTCGCGCACGGCACCGTACGCGTACGGTAAGCTTACCGTAAGCGCACGGTAAGCGCACGGTAAGCTGCCACAGATATATATATTGATTTAAATGCTATTTTCTCAGGAACTACTGAACAGATTTACACCAGAGCTACAAAAGGCACTTCCTTGACCTTATGGCTACCTCTCTGCCAAATTACAAGTAATTCTGTTCAGCCGTTCGGGCTGTAGCTGTGTCTAAAGGTCCTATGGAAAAATGCATGGGGAAAACGCGTTTTGGGACCCCCCTTTTTTCTCAGCCCCCGCGTGACGAATCCCCCCGAGACTTTCAGGGTAGGAGCGGAGCGGAGCGCCCCATTAGTTTTGAAAATTTCGCGAGGATTCGTCGACCGGCGCCAAAGTTATTCCAAATAGAATGTTGCGGTTTTCCTATGGAAACAGGTTCCTAACTATAACTACCTACTGGCGACCGCCAGTAGGTAATATATATGTATATATATATATATATATATAGTAAAAACTAAATATTTAACAGAGGTGGAGCTGTAGTGTCTTGTGAATTAGCAATGACGGAACCCTTTTGGCTTCTGATGGACTTCATAGAGCTGTGTTGTAAGTGTTATAGCGGAATGCAATGAAGGCTGGTTTAAAATGTTGAATTTGCAGTTACATGCAGAAGAATAAAGATGTGTAATACTAAGATCCGTGTGTGGCATAGTCGTTGCCAGGTTCCCTGGCTGGGGAGAACCCTACAGCAATGAGAGTAGATTTGGAAAAAGAAGCCAAGCATGGAGAAAGTTCAAAACGCAAAATGATCTTAAATTATTTATCTGGGATTTTGGTGTAACACAGAATTACTGTATGGCACTGCACAAACACAAGTCCATATCCTCACCGCTGAACACCTGTGTAAGGAATTGGTTTGCTGGTTGGGGAGGGAGTCGGAACCCTACTTGTCAGTGTGCAGTCACAAGCAAACCCAAACTAACCTCTGCTCAGTCCTCTGGCAGCTTTGCACAGAGCAGTCAGGCTTACCTTAGAGGCATTTTTGAAGTATTTGTGCAGTAATTCTAGCAATAATAAAATCCCACACCAATTTGGAAGAATAAAGTACAATTCGATAAATTATTTGAGACCAAAACAACAAAAATCCAATCAGTAGAACTGGAGAAATGTAATTTCAAATATTTCAGGGAATGTAGTGCCAAGTGTAGTTATCTGGTCGCAAAATACCAGGGCAAAGTCACAAGTTCAGGCCGACTGGGATGGAGTGCAGGCTGGCTACAAGGACCTAGTTAGGCCCGCTGAACAAGAGTAACTTAAATCCTAGTTGAAGAGCGTTGTGAGGTTCCTACATCAAAACATGACTGTTTGCGTGTCACTGTACAGCACTCTGAACCCCCCAAGTCATGTCCGAAAATAAGATAATTCTCAATAAATAAAAAGATAATTAAACACCTCTGCATTTCTTTAAAACAGAAACAACCCCTGCTACATGGTCTTAAGGAATCACTGGGATCTTCAGGTGACCCATTCTGAGTGCCCTGGCCTGGAGGTGTTGTGATTGCGGTGACTTCATCCCCCTTTCATCAGGGACTTCATGCTGCATTGCCTTCTGTTGTTTACTGCCTGTGTTGCAAGGTGAAAGTATTATGTGGTATGGCAAGGTTGCCTTATCATGTAATACTGGAACAATACACAAAGATGGACCCCGGGTACTCTCTGCCAAGAAGACAGAGGTCCAGTCTCTGGTCATGTCCAAACTGGATTACTGCAATGTTCTATATCTGGGGGTCTCTCAGTCTTCACATATGAGACTTCAGCATGTGCAGAATGCAGCATCATGGCTGCTGCTGCTAAACCCTAAACCTGCCCAGACGCTCCCCCACAGTCCCCGCTCTTGCACAGTTGCACTGGCTTCCCTTGAAAGAACGGGCGTCCCTCAAAGCCATGTGCTACTGTCATAGAATCCTCAACACTTCCTCGTTTACTTAGGCAGGAACAATCAGAGCCATCTTTCTGAAAGAAGCTAAAACCCTAGGGGGCAGATTTATGACGTCTGGCGCATCTCTGCTAATCAGCAGAGATGTGCCAGAAGAGTTGCGACGCATCTGCCCACCCGTGCGCCACCACTGATGCGCCGCATTTACAATGCGGCACACCGTGGCACTCGGATGAGCAGATGCGTGACGCATCTCCTGTCGGAAAGGCGGCGCATTGCTGGAGTTGCGTCGCAAGCGCGACGCAGCTCCAGCAAGGCTCGGGGGTGCCCTATCCCTTACATGCTGCGTCAATCCTTACGCCTGCTTCAAGCAGGCGCAGGGTTTTGACACAGCATGGCCTTAAAAGTGACTGAGTGAAATCTTGTAGATTTCACTCAGCCACTTTTAGGAGGTGTTCCTGCGCCGGAACGCCCCCCCCTGCTCCAGAACGCCTAAATGTGGCGCAGGGCTTTACAACGTGACGCATCTGCCAGATGCGTCACGTTGTAAATACCCTGCAGCATGGCTCAGGATTTGCGCCGCCGCTGCGTCACAAAAGTGACGTAATGGCGGCGTAAATGTGGCGCAAGGGGCTCATAAATGTGCCCCTAGCTTTTTAGACCGGTATAGTACCTTGGGCTCACCTGATCTGTGCTTTGGGAGTGAAACCGTAGTACTGGGACACTTCAGTTGAAGTAACCACATGCTTAATAAATCGCTTTATTATCATTATTATTAATATTATTATTACTACTCTCTGGGACACCGGCTCTAAGTCCTGGTAGTGTGACATCTCATGTCACCAACATGGACGATAAGTAATTGTCACACTCAAGAGGAATTTGACACCAATTCATCAAAATAAAGCTGATTATTATATATTTTTAGAACACCAAAATGAAATCAATACATACAGGATAACCGGAGTTATCAATTTTAAACCATTAAAAAATCAGTACTTTAGCAGTGTAAAACATTAACATTGCAGTCAAGGGGAAAAACACATATATGCAATTGGTTACTTAGAGAGTAAGTTCAGCTAGCACAATTTTACCTGGCTCAGGGGAACGCGTTGCATAGGTACACTTTAGTTGTCAAATGAAGCTGTCCATCAGGCTCGCGTCTTTAAATGGCTACCTTTGCAAAAAGGTACTTGCAGGGTGAGTGGAGCAAAACCCTTTGGAACTTAGGCAAGGAGCTGGCCCTGGACCATGAGTCTCCGGGCATATCAGATCTACCTGGCTCAGAGGACTCAGGTGCAGAGGTGATTCTGGCTATCTGTGGTGCTGAACAAGATCCGCAGCAAGGTGTGCCAAGGGCGGGTGAAAACAAATGCAGGATCTTTACGATGGAGCCACAGGAGTGGATGGTCGTTCATGCAGGTGTATTCCTTCTCTTGGATTGTCAAATAAAGCAGGTAGTTGTCGGACTGACCACCAACAAGCCTTGGTACCTGCAAGCCCTGCGGTTGAGAAAATCTTCCAGAGGACTAGGGGAATGTTGTAGAAAAATGTGCCTCGCTAAGGGTCTGGACTACAGTTCCCAGAAGCCACCTGCCCAGTGACTTTGAGCAGCCATGCCAGATGGCTCTGTGGACAGCACTTCAAGTTGGTGGATTTAGCGATTTGTGCCTGCCGACTGCCGGGGACTAGTTCCTCTAGCCCAAGGGGGTTCTTGTGAAGTCTGGAGTTTGCAGAGGGGTTCAACCTTCTATTTGGAACCGGCCTCTTCCCTTGGTCAAGTCAAAAGCCAGTGGGTGCAGGTGGCTGCCACAGGTACAGAGCTTAGCGCCTCTCTTCGTGGAGTGCTGCCTTGTTGTAGAAACGGGTTTCTTCTTGATATTACATCAAATCTGAGGTTCAGGAGTGCCCCTTAAATACTGGATTCAGGAAGCGTTAGTGGGTGTGAGGACTAGTATCCAATAGGCATCTAGTCCTGGAGCTAATCCGCCCCTATAGGTACCACATCCGGTGGGTGTATGTCAATAAAAGTAGTCAGGACCTGCTTTCTAGCCTAAATTCAAGATAGCCAAAACATCCTCGGCTGTACAGTTCAGCTGCTTTGCCCTAGAGGTGTGGTCAACCATGTGAAGGTATATCCCTCCTGAATAGATAATTTTCCCACCTGCCTTATGAAAACAGTGCCTGGGGCTGGGGGAGGGTTTGTCATTGAGTGGGGACAAGTTCCTTTGTCCACCCGCATCTGACCTCTGGGAGCGGCACACAATCTCCAACATGAGGTCAGATCTTTGTCTTGGTGGCAAACCCTCGAAAGAAACCTGCCAAAGCACATGAACACTGGGTTAACTTGGTGGACACTGTCTAAAGTGCCACCTAGGTACATGCTCTTTAAATAGCAATACCACCATCATGCCAGGGGTTAAGAAATACAGTGTTTGACATCAAACATGAAAGAAATTGACGGTTCCATAATGGAGTTGGACATCTGGGGTATATCCAGTATTCAGCCCATGTTATCCTAAGATGGGTCGGTCACTCGCGGTAGAATTCCGCGTAGAATGAGACCACAGGGCAATAAAAAACTTGCCCATATATTTTCACACATATCGTATGATGCACTCTGCCTGCTGGGCTATAAGAGGCCCACCTTAGGGGCGATTGACATACATTAAATGTAGTGAGGTGACCCAGTTACACATGGTGTGTGCAAGCTGCTTGCACAGGGCTGAGATGGCAGACCTAAGGCCTTTGGTTTCACTCCGGTCACTCAGGGTGGTACACTAAGTGCTGAGCCCTGGTACCCCTTTTACATTCCTGCCCTGGGTACCACTGATTCCCATATACCAGGGCATTACAGAGCTGTAAAAGTACTTGCCAATTGGGTGTACCAATTCACATTTACAGTTTAAGGAAAGAGCATTGGTGCTGGGGCCTGGTTAGCAGGACCCAGCACACTTTCAGATCAATTACCACAGCATCCAGCAGCAAAAAGTGGGGAGTGGCTATCCAAAAAGGGCACTTTACAAGAGTCTGTTTCTGCTGCTTCTTCCTTGTAGGTTGGCTGTGGATTCAGTTTGAAGTGCAAGACATTCTGGTGAGCAGTTCTCCCAGGTCTTGTGGCAATGATCATATTTTCTTTCCTCTCAGTGATAACCAATGGTTGCCACTCGTATGAAGTGTCAGCCTTTTCCCACTTCCCTTCAATGACGCAGTGTTCTCGGGGCATATTTTCTAGAGAATGGCGGAGCGCTGTGTTAAGCTAAAATTGCGAGCGCCGCATTCATAACAATGCGGCGCACCCTGCGTTTCCCTTAGAGCTAGATCTACATTTAGCTGTCTAGGGTCAATGCAGGCATCCTTGCACTATAGTGCAAGGATGCCTGCATTGAGAGGAATGATTGTTCATGTGCAGGAATGTACCCCTTCCTGCACATAAACAATCAGTAATGGCGATTTGTAACTTCTATGTGTACTGCTTTATACAACACACATAGAAGTTGTGACTCGTCATTTTTAATAATTGTTTCCTGCACATGAAGAATCACTAGGGGTGATTTGCTGTTTCAATGTGTGCTGCAGAGAGTAGCACATGTAGCAAAAACAAGGACAGTTTTTACCCTGATCCTATTTTTGGTGCTGCCTCCTATTTACGCCACCCTTGTAAATAGGGGGTAACGTCAAAAAGAAATGGGTGTTGTGGCAGAAAGCACCACCGCAACACCAATTGTCCAACCATTTCACACTAAGTGCTGCGTGAAATGGGGACTTATTTGAAGGCAGCGTTAAGCCACATTTAGTGGCCTAATGCCGCCATGTAAATAAGACGAAGGGCTTATCGCCTCAAGAATATCATAAAAAGTGACATTCCTGTGGCAACAAGCCCTTGTAAATATGCCTCTTTGTTTGGAGTGAGCCACTGTGACAGCTTGATGAATAAAGCACGTCCAACATGAATGGGACAGGACACTCTCCTGGGTTGGAGTGTGAGACACTCTTAGCTCCTGACACACAGCTGTGCTTAGTTGTGCTCCTTCCACCTCTTCTCGTTCTACCGCCTTTTTCAAGGTGCGAGTGAAACTCTGAACCATTTGTTTAGGACCACATGGGTGCTCTCGTCCTGTGTTGGATGGCCAGGCCATAAGGAAATAACAAAATTAATTACTGATAAATGGTGGCCTTTTGTCTGACTTTGGGTGTTGAGAAAGCCCTGCAGTGCAAATATCTCACCCACCACTGTTATTTTTTTCCACTGAAATGGTGAATGGTACAATCTTTAAAGATGGGAACTGAGACCATTGAGCCATATCTAATAGCAGATATTTTCCTAGTGATATGGGGCCAACAATATCAACTGGCACCAGGCTTTACACCTGGTCAGAAGTTCTGACATTCTTAGGGGTAGTGGTTTGCTTGACACTTTGGTACGCTGGCACAGATGACGCTCCTCTTTGGTTTTAACAATTAGAGGTGCCCAGTAAACTCTGCTACGCCAGCCTCAGTTTGTCAAAAACTCTGCCTACCACATGTGGCAGAGTTTTTCTCACGCGCGGCTTGACAACATTAAGATGGCGAGCGCAAGCGAGAAAAAAAAAGAGTGCTAGACCGCCTCCAAGCTAAATTTTTCAATGCCAGCAGTTGTAGCAGCTCAGTACAGTTCGTGTTGAGAAAGTTTCCACTCGCGTTGGAAAAGCTGCCTCTCGAGTAGAAAATCCTATTGAGCATCAGAAAAAAGCCACCAGTCTTCAGAACTTGTGCCACATTGTTTTGTTCTGTAAACATTCATGTGCTAATTTGTTATGGCACACATGCAAAGTTTTAAACTTTTTGTCTGGTTGAGAGTAAGATTGATGGATACGAATGTGAGAGTATGAATATTTTAGGTCGCTTTTTGGTAATAATAATTAAATATATGTTTTTTTGTACCTTTGATAAATAATTTTGTTGCCTTGGTTCTTTCTGTTTATCATTGTCTCCTTATTCAACTCCATTGTTATCATTAGTAGGTTGCCTTAAACATGTACATTGATTGCATCAGAAAGAAGCGGCACCCTCTGGGGCTCCGTGTGGTGCTGTTCTCACTGATTTTACAGCGTGGGACAAGCTACTGGTGCCAAAAAATCAGCAAGAGCAGCTCAAAGGACAGGAATTCTGCCTCTTGCGGAACTCTGTGGAATCTTGTGCCGTTTTTAGGTAAATCCATGGAATTCCGCGGAGTAAAACCTTTAGGGGCATATTATCAAGCACGGCATTAAAATTATCGCCGCTTTAGCGGCAGAAAACTACTGCTAAAGCGGCGATAATGGGCTTGATAATATGCCTCAGAGAAATACAATAGAAGCCCATGTTCACACCAGAACATGGACTTCTATTGGAATTCTCAAGGGCATATTATCAAGCCCATTATCGCCGCTTTAGCAGCAGTTTTCTGCCGCTAAAGCGAGGATAATTTTAACGCCGTTTCTTGATAATATGCCCCTTAGTTGCCACGATCCCTGAGCTATGTCCATTGCTTATTGTCTTTGACCTTTGGGAAGCACTGTTGTTAACACTCTATCTGTACCTCAGCTATGATTGACAGCTCCTCGTAGACAATGTGAAAAGCTGTGAGTTATTCTGTCTTCGTGTATGAGTGTAAGGTTTGGTTTCCTTCCAGTGATTCTTCTTCTGCCAAAGCAGCACTTGTTTCCCACCAGAGAAGCTGTCATCCTTGTTGTTTGTGTCAGAAGCTTGCTGGATTCACAGGGCCTGAGATACTCCTTCTCAATGAAGGGGATTGTGTTTGTGGAGTTCAGTGGGTATCGAGACAAGTCATCTGCTGGGTTCTGTTCTTTATCAGGTGTATTAACAATGGTATATCTGTATTTTCGCAGTCTTATTCCCCATTTTCCAATCCTGGGTGGCATCTTCTCCTACAGTTTTCCAAATATCTTCTGCAGGGCCAGGTGTTCTCTGAATATGGTAAATCTTTTGTCATAAAGGAATTTCCAAAAAGGTTCACAGGCCCACACAACCACCAAGCTTTTTCTAGTTGGTAAAAAGCTTTTTCAATGTTTGTGAGACTCCGGCTGACATAAGCCATTACCTGCCTGGTAGAATCCATTCCTTATACTGGCTGGGCCATAACAGCTCTCAAACTAACAGGACTGGCATCAACAGCTGCTTCAGGTCACAATAGGACATGAATGTTGCACTGCACACAACTGCCAGATTTGTTTAACACCTCACACTCGGCTGAATATGTGTATTCTGTACCCTGTTTCAACATAGCTCTGAGGGCTAACTCATGGTGGCTTCTTTTTTTATAAGGTAGGCACTGCAACTGGCCATTCTTAACAATCACCAGAGATCACCAATTTCCTCTGGGGGAGGTGTGTTAGTGACTGATCACGCTTCATTCCTTATTCCGACAAAGTACTTAAGTTTTGTTTTGTGGAACTCAAATCTTTTGAGCAGAAAGTGAGGCTAGCTGCCAACAGGATTTAGCATACTTCTTAGAGACATTGTTTGCTAAAACACCTTGAAAATTGTTTTGACAAAGATTTTGGCTGCATATAAGCTTCCAAAGATAAGCCGCTTATATCAAAATAGTCCTAAATGTGTAGAGAATTTTGTGATGTAGGTCCAATATTCTGCCACTTCCAGGTGATGATATGTCTTCTTAAGGTTGGCTTTTGAGAAAACCCGAACTCTATGTAGTTACATTATCATCTCTGAGATGTGGAGCTAAGGGTGTTACGTCAACACATATACGTGCATTGGTCTATAATGGTGTAGACACATGGGGCCTTATTTATGAGAGCCCTGCATCACTTTTGCACCACGTAAAGTGGTTCATGCGTGAAGCAGGGCTCTGAGTAAGATTTATGAAGCCCCCCTGCATGGCTTTGAGTGGACTCATACATATGAGTAAGGCAACACAGCAAAAATCTCTATGTCGGCTTACTCTGCACCCAGGAGGCGTTCCATGGGCATTGTGGTGGGTTTTTACAAGCAACACCCATGGATTTTGACATGGCCCCAGATTTACAATATCATCTCCACCTGGAGAAGCCCCAAATCCTTACGCCTCCTGAGGTGAGAGGTAACGAGGAGAAATAGCTTTATTTTTCCTTGTTTTTTACTCTTTACATATATTTTGCAGCACACATAGAAAGAGAAAAGGCCTCTTTTAAAAAAATAATTGTATTAGATTTTCAACTAGATTTTATTTTATTTGATTTGCCTTTGAAAATGCCTCTTAGGATTGTTTCTGTGCAGGAAGGTGAGCCTTCCAGCACAAAAACAATCCTGCTTGCAACGGAGGCACCCTTGCACCGTAGTGCAAGGGTGCCTACATTGGCGCTAGGCTACCGAAACGGCACCAGCGCCGGGGTAAAGAACAGGACTGCACCATATTGCATAGATACAGTGCATTCCTGCCCTTTTCACTGTGGCGTAGGGCAGTGCTGCAAGGTGTCTTGATACGCTGCCCTATGCCAAAATCCTATAAATGAGGGCCATGGAGCAAGTAGGTTTTTAAACTGGTGTTCCACAGCTTTTTGTGGGAGAAATAATACTTTCCATTCATTTTGTGCCACCAGCAGATCCCCTGCTTGATGTCCACTTTTATTTTGGTGTCCTTCATCTTCTCCAGCCCTTTGAACAGGTGCAGAACTCCGTCAGGCTGGTCAGGTTAACTTGCAGCCTGTAGTTTATGAAGAAGACATTAATCTTTACCAAGATAGTAAAACTCAGTAGACAGGCAGTGGGTATCTTTCCTTACACTAGCACTTGGATAGTTGCTTTAGTGGTCACTGACGTACTTCATAGAGCTTTGACGCCTTGTGGTAGATGTGCGCTTTATAAATCTATGTCATTTCACTTCATAGTGGATTCGAAATCCCCTAGCATCTTTGACATTGCTCCGGTGTGGACCAGTGCTGCAGACCTTTGTAGAGGCGGCTGTCCTTTCATCCTATATTCATCTTCAAACACGTCCTTTATGGAGGCTCCACTGTCTAGAACAAGTTTGGCAGCGTAGTTGTCTATCTGTAGGGTTAGAAAGGGGCATTTCTTAACATCTGAGAGGCTGCTGCTGAGATGATAGAGCTATGTTGAGTGGTGACGTACAGGGTCTAGGCGTTGCATGGTCCAGGTAATTTGCCTTCAAGGACATCCTCTGCAAAGAGTCAAGTATGCTGAGAATTTTCTGCTACATTTTAATGGCAAAGTAGATCTTGAGGAATAGATGGTCCACTGTCCATCGCAAACGTTGGTGTTGCTCTACCCCCAGACTTGCTGGAGAAGCCTTGTCAATTGTGTTGTTTCCAGCCAGCATCAGCGTCACATGAGTTTGATGATTTTGGGGAGGGTGACGCCGATACCCTCCCTAGCCCTACGTTAAGATGATCTCTGAAACATGAAGCCTGGAGTGTCTCTCTCCCTGAGTTTTGCACCGATTACCTTATTTTACCTTTGCTGATTTTCAAAATCTCTGCATACTTGTTTGAAATTAAATTATTTTCCACAGCTGTTGCAGGTTTGTTCTATTGCTGGCCATTTGCTTTCGTGAGGGCACCCGCACTTGCAGCGGTAGCATGTCTTTTCATGGATCTTCTCTCACTTGCTCCCCTTCGATGGCTCCACCTCTTCTCTTTTCACAGTTCTTTGGTTTTTTATAGTGTGGTAAATAAAATTCCTTTACCGGGACTTAATTTGATACGGAAACATAATAAAATAGCTCAGTAAAATGAGAGGCAGAATCCGTGGTATCAGAGGTTCGGAATGGGCTTTATTCCAATGAACGATTATAATCGGTTGCTCCAAGTTCCATCACCACGGAGGTTCAGGAAGTGAAGTACATACATTATTGACAAGAAATGACTTTTATAGAACATACATTACAATGAAGCGAATGCAGTAGGCGTAACAATTGATAAGGAAAATGACGATTCATATGCGTAACCGAAAATGGGTGTAATAAGGAGTACAAAGGAACATAATTGGTTATGATGTCATATATAGGTGGATCTATAAGATAATACTTGGCATAGATGCGCGCGCAGCAGCATGACGTGTGATTGACGTGCAACTAGGGGGTGAAGGGGACTTGACATTTAGCTCTACATGTGGAGACGAAAAGTCTGGGGGGTCAAGTCAACCTAATCCCAAATCATATCTAACATCCTATGTTTAAAGAACTATGTTATCCACAAAAGAAGGACTCTCGGACAGAATCTATTCTATACTGACTGTGCGTGCGTGTACAAGCGTCTAAGTGTCTACACTAAATGCGAGGGGGTAAGAATATTCCATGGTAACAGGACTATGAATTACTTGCATGAGGACAGAGAAGCCGAGCCCTTTGCTCGGTAGCTGGAAGAATGTTTACTTAAACTACTAGGCAGGAATGCATTGGCTGAGGGGGAAGCAGATAACTCGAAGGTGAAATACAGTTCTTGGCAGAGAATAGGCTGATGTCAGGCTTCGTGAGCCGCGCAGAGAATGAGACAAAGTTCATGGTCACAGATGCAGGCTCAGGCTGGAGTTTTCAGAGGCAGAAGGCAAGAAGAGTTTGATGACAGAATCAGGGCCTACTTGCCTGGACTGTAAAATGGCATAGGTAAATCATATAAAGCCGGTGGCCTTTCATACTTAAGAATGGAATATCCGGCCTATTCATGGCGGATCTGACAAAGGACATGTTGACGGTGGACGCACATGTGTTTGCGTCTTCATAACTGGAACTGGAGGGAACATACATGTACTTGTGATTCATACATGGAACCGTTGGGGTCCAAGATAGGGGACATAACTGACCAGAAAAATCCATATTTCCACATTCCCTCCTTGTCCCCTACTTGCCCGTTAAGAGATATCAATCTTCATCAATCCATTGATCTGTGCATATAACATCATTTGTTCTTCTTTCTTCTTCCGTGACGAATGAGATCTTGGTGGTGGAATACACGATGTGGCACACAGACCACAGATCGCTGGTCCACATTGTAGACATAGACAGCAACTGAATAGTATGAGAAGGCCAATACCTAGGAAAGATAGGACCTTCCATCCAAGGGTAGATATTATACTCCAAAACCAACCGGACCAAGTCCAGGTGCCTGGGTTCTGGTGTATCTGGCTTACAATCTTATGAAGGCGAGTTATAGCTTTATATACAGATGGCGAATTTTCTGGTATGAATACGCAGCAGCTTGATCCGATGACCCTACAAGCTCCGCCCCTATCAGCCAGGATGACGTCAAGGACAAGACGATTTTGAAGCACAACAATCCGCATAGCAGACTGTTCTTCTGTTAAATTGCCTAAGGCGGAAATAGTTTCATTCACTACTGCTTCAAGGGTTCTAGTTAATCTACGTATCAGCTTACTATTAGTAACAGTACCTATATAGGGAAAGATGCCTTTATTGAAATCTGTGTATTTTTCCCATGCTGTTTCAGTGTAATCGACAATTGGGAGATCTCTCCGCTCTCTGTTGTGTACTAAATGAATATTTCTATAATAATCAGGAGGAGCTAGGAAAACAGGTGGCAAAAGGAATGCAATGTAGCAGGTACCATCCCAATCGAGGGGTAGACGCATATATGCAGTCTGACCACATATAAAGTAGGAGTGGCGATAAGCTCTAAATGAAGATTTGCCTTGATCACTGAATTCTACTGTAGTAGTGCATTTACTATGGCCCATATGTATGGAACCAACTTTTCTTACACACAATTCACCTTTCGCTGGGAATACTGACATGGTTGGTAAAACTAGTTCAACTTCGGATTCGACATTTAGAACCATGAGATTAGGAGTATAGTTACCTAATCCATATACTTCATTTTCTAGATCAGTTCCTGTTCCTTTGGGGCGACCCTCCTTGTCAGGGTAACAGACTTTGAATAAAACTAGGTTCAGATTTCCCCATACCCAATGGTCTTGATAAACTGCTGTGTCTGAGTCTATGGAATTGATTAAGCTGAACCATGCTCCACAGGAGCCATTATGTGTAAACGGATGTGGAAAGAAAGGCAGGACTCCTTCATAATTCTGATAGGGAGGGAGTCGGCCACACACCCAACAATTAGTTGCATTACTAGTCTGATGGGAATGATGTAACATACTAATGAAAGTGTTATTGCGCAGCGCAAGTCTATAAGACAATTCATGCGGGGGTAAGTCACTAAAAGAATGTTCAGCAGTAACATTGTAAACGTTTCTGGCAATAGGGTAATATATGTGCAACAATATACTTGCAGTAATTATTAAAAGACTTAAGAAAAACAAGATTAATAATGTCACTATGCAATGGCTACGCAGTGATTTACAATACGCCTGTCGTTTCATCATTTTTCGCGACTGTCCATGATTCAGGTCTAGGCGATACATGTCGGAAACAGATTCAACCGCTTCACCTAGGAGAGGACTTAAACAATCAAATCGTCCGACGGCCTAGGCCTTAATTTTAGTTTATAAAGTTCTTTACTATCGGCCTCAGCCAGAGGTAGTTTTGAGTCAATTGGTGAGGACACACGAGGTGGGCTGTTTACATCTGAAGGAAGTCCATGAAATTTCTTGATATGACTTGAATGAATCCATCCTTTCCTGCCTTCAATCTTCACGGCTGTCCTTGTGGTCAGCAAGACCAACTTGGGTGTCTTCCACCTGGGCTCCAGCTGAGTCTTTCGGTCGAAATTCCTCACAAGGACGAGGTCCCCCGGAATTACGTCATGGGGTTTCACCTCAGTGTTGTCGGGAAAGGCTGCAGCTACCTGTGAACGACAAGATTGTAGTGCAGACATCAAGGAAGCCAAGTAATCTGTCAGCATATTACAGTCAATATCAGTTATTTTGCGTGGTATAGGCATCCCCCACATATTTGGTGGTCTGCCGAAGATCACCTCATACGGGGATAGCCCTGTTCGAGAGTGTGCTACCATTCTTGTGAAAAAGAGTGCAACTGGTAGTGCTACTACCCAGTCGACACCTTTCTCCCTGCATATTTTGGACAATCTAATTTTCAGGGTCTGATTATGTCTTTCTACGAGACCTGCTGCCTCAGGGTGTCGGACACAGTGGAATTTCCACTGATAACCTAACAAAAGTGAAACATGTTTCATTAATTCGGATGAGAACGGCTGGCCGTTATCTGAGTGAACAACACGTGGTAAACCGTATCGTGGGAAGAATTCTCGAACTAACTGTTTGGCAGTAGTCGGGGCAGTGTAATCTGAAACCGGGTATGCCTCCGTCCAGCGGGACAGAGCGCAGACAACTACGAGAACATATTTGAATCCTCGACATCGTTCCATCTGGATATAATCCATCTGGAGGACTTCAAAAGGGTGATTAGGAGGATGAAATCCACCTTGTTCTACGGGAACACTTTTTCCCGGGTTGAACTGGCAACAGATCATACAGGTACGGACCTTTTGTTTGGCTGCTGCTCGTAAATGTTTATTGAACCAAATGTGTTGAATGCTATCTAGCATAGCTTTTTCTCCTAGATGTGCTGGACTATGTATAGTGTTAACTATAACTTGGACCATTGAATCAGGAAGGAACCACACAGACTTTTCCTTCATCATCCATCCTTGGTCCGTTTGGATCCCTCCTAATTCAGTCCATTTCTTTATTTCGTCTGGTGTAGCATGTGTCTGTATGTCAATTACGTCAAGGGTAGGATCTTTGACTGTCATACAATGTGTCGGCATCGGGACTATTGTCTTTGTCATGTCGGAAGTTTGAGCTTGAGCAGTCTGTTTAGCTGTTCTATCGGCTAGGTCATTGCCTTGAGAAATGATATCAGTAACCTTCGTATGAGCCTTACATTTCATAATTGATATTGCAGTAGGTAGATGTATTGCATCTAATAAGGCATGAATGAGGGGTCCGTGCTGAATGTGGGCACCGTGGGAAGTTAAATAACCTCTCTCTCGCCACAGCACGCCGAAGTCATGTACAACTCCGAATGCATAACGTGAATCAGTGTATATGTTGACTTTTTTACTTGTGGCTTGAATACAGGCTTGTGTCAGAGCGATGAGCTCTGCGGCTTGAGCTGACAAAGTATTTATACGATTAGTTTCAATGACTTCAGTATCTGTTGTGACTGCGTAAGCAGCCACTAATTCTCCTGTATTTGTTCTCATACATGAACCATCTACATACAATGTCAGGTCTGGGTCTGACAATGGGACATCGGTTAAGTCTTGTCTGGGTTTCGTCGTTATAGTAATAACTTCAATACAGTCATGGGCTAGTGGGTCTGTTCCGGTTACTGGCAAAAGTGTGGCAGGATTCAATGTGTTACAGCGTCTGATTTCTATGTGTGGCTGAAACAATGTAAGTTCGTACCCTGTAAGTCGCGCTATAGTCAAGTGTTGTGTTTGCGTTCTATTTACAAGAACCTCTACTGCATGTGGTACTTGAACTGTCAATGGATGTCCTAACACTATGGCATCGCTTTGTCTGATTGCTAAAGCTGTCGCTGCCACTGATTTTAGGCATGCAGGCAAAGCCTGAGCTACGGGATCTAATGTACTAGAAAAGTAAGCACATGGTTTGTGTGCTCCTGCTTGTTCCTGTGTGAGTACTGACAAGGCAGTACCTTCGCGTTCTGTAACAAAGAGTGTAAACTGTTTTCTGTAACATGGTGTTGCTAAAACAGGTGCTTGACATAAAGCTTTCTTTAGGCTTTCAAAAGCTTGTGTATGTTCCTGAGTCCAAGGGAGAACAGTCGATGTGGCTGCCTCCTGTGTTGTCAACTGAATGAGTGGTTTTGCTAAAAATGCGTACTGAGGGATCCACTGTCTACAGTATGAAGTGAGGCCTATGAAAGCCCGCACCTCCTTTTGTGTCTCGGGTATTGGCATGTTAGCTATTAACTGAATGCGGTCGGGTGTAAGCTGCCTTCCCTCCTTGGACAGCGAGTGTCCAAGATAAATAACTCGCTGGACACAGAATTGCAGCTTAGAAGGGGACACCTTGTGTCCCTTTTCAGCTAGAAATTGTAAAACTGTCAGTGATGCTTTCTCACATTCGGGTTCACTTCTCGCGGTGATCAACAGATCATCGACGTATTGAAGCAAGGCAGTGTTAACTGGCATGTGGATACTGTCAAGTTCTCGTTTCAGTGCTTGGCTATAGATGCTGGGGCTTTCTGTAAATCCTTGAGGTGCGCGTGAGAATTTAAAGCTACGTCCATTTAAACTAAATCCGAACAAATATTGGCTTTCCGGATCTATTGGGACGCTGAAAAAGGCATTCTTGAGATCAATTACAGTAAAGAATGTTGCTTCGGAATCAATGGCTGTCAGTAATGATGAGATATCGGGGACCACAGGGAATTGTGGCACAATGCATTTGTTTAATTCGCGCAGATCAATAACCAATCGATATACTGGCGGGGCCTTCGGATCTGTTCGTTTAAGAATCGGAATTATCGGTGAATTACATACATTGGAGTCTGTTTCTACAACTACTCCTTGGGTAATGAGCTCGTCAATGATTTGTAGTAAAGCCACTACAGCATCTGGTGGTAACTTGTATTGTCGCATTCGTGGTAGTACTACTCCTGCCTTTAATGTGACTCGATATGGTGTAATATTCATGCATCCAACATCAGTAGGGCCTTGTGCCCATAGATGTGTAGGTAAAGTCTGCAGTCGGGGATCCATGTCTCTAGACACATAATGACCTTTAAAGTCACGTAAAAACAACCTTACTCCTTCCGGAGAACAACATATTATAGCTCCTAGAGCTTTCAGTGTTTTTATTCCTAACAGATTTTCTGGACATGATTTAGTAAGCAATAAATCTGTAGTTCGGGTCAAAGGTCCTATCGTAAGTGGGAGAGGCTGTGACACTTCATTAACAATAGGTTTTCCTGAAAAACCAAGGGAAATATTCTGTGAGCCTGAGAGGGGTGCCCCTGGAACTTCACTACGTTTTATGGTTGTTCGACTTGCCCCTGTATCGAGTAAGAATTTTCTGTCTTGGCCTAATAATTCACTATGTACATAAGGTCCTTCTTGATCTACAGGGATCTCGATAAGGGGTAAGTCAACTTCCCTCTCTAGGCTGGTTCATGCGTATCGTTGATAATCAGGATAGTCGTACTGTGCGGTCTGGTACAGTTGTCGTGTCGTGGTGTGTGTGGCAGCAGCGGGCAGCGCTGGTGCAGCTGGCACAAACTGTACAGACTGTGGTGGAGCTGGCATGGACTGTGCATGCTGCGGGGCTCCTTGTTCATTCTGGTCCTGTCTAGGTGGCCGTGGTCTTTCTTGTGTTTTACCTATGGCGATATTATGTTTCAAAACTGGACAATCGTGTACGTAATGACCTGGCTTTTTACAATAATTGCATGTCCCTTTTACAGGTCCGGCTGAATCACCGGAATGTGTCATACCCTTTTTATGTCCTTCAGCTGGGACTGTCTGAGAAACTAACATTTTCATTTTTGTGTCTTTCATGCGTCTGTGTTCTTGTTCTTGTTCTTCTCTAATTCTATTGTGATGGTACTGTAACATTTGTAACATTTGTGATGGAGTGTTACCTTGCCAGGTACTCTCGAATTTTAATACTCTATTCTTTACTTGGGGCAGGGCATTTTCTACTAATTTTGTTACAAACAGATGTGGGTATGATTCGCTACTTGCTTTTAGGCCACTATTTATACCAAAACATTTTTCAAATCGGGCATAGTAATCACTAGTGTCTTCATCTTGCTTCTGTTTACAGGCTGAAATTGTACCCCAATCTTCCTTTTTCGTAGTTAATAAACGTGGCAGTACCTGTACTAATAAACCTGGTAGTGCTTTAGTTTTATCCCCAAGTCCTGCTCCTGCAGTTCGGGCCTTTTCTTCTGCTTCTAATACTGACCATTCTATCTTTTGGTCTCCTACCTCCCACTCTTTTTCCCTGAGTTTCTCATAAATGCCAGCAGGCATCAATACCTTTAATATTGTCATAATGTCGGGATAGGTATACTCTCCCATGAGTAACATGTCTTTAATTTCTCGGTGAAAACCCGCTGGATCTTTGTCATGACTGGGTACCACTTTCTTCATTTCTAACAATTCTATTTTTGATATGGGCGTATATACAAATACGCGCTTAAACTCGTTGTCCTCGCCCTTTATTGGGTGCACTTCTCGTAAGGGATTCTGTCTATCCATGTAATACGTGGTTCTTTCCTTGATGGGCAATGAGAAACGGTCTGAACATACAAAAAGAATATACTGCTTTCTTGATTCTAGAATTTCTTTAATTAATTTAGTACCTGAACCTCTCCATCTATTCATAAGCAATTCAGTCAATATATCAGGTAAGGGACCAGGGTCCGAATGCTGACTCTGATATAGTATAATGAGTTGTTGAATCATATAAATCCCAGCTAAACGCTGTTCATCTGGGGTGAGATTCAAAAATGCGCGTGCTACTGTATCATCACTATATTTTCCGGGACTGTCAACCCAATGGACAGCTGACCTGGCTAATTCTTGTTCATCCATAGAATCGAGAAAATGATAACCCCTTCGTTCTCGGAGTAGTTTGTCGGCGGCTTGGAACGAATGCTCGTTAGACCTTATATGGACTATGGGTGTTGGGAAACCCCTGTTATTGTCTGGACATATCGGGCGTATCGGGTCAATAAGACATCTATTACTATTACAAGATCTTCCTCTACCTACATAGGCTATAGTGTCTGACTGTCCTGTGGGCAGTCCTGATCCTTCTTCCTCGTTTTGTTCGCACTCGTCTACCGCTAATCTTTCTTCGTGTAGGCGTTCTATTTCTTTACGGATCTTTCGGCACATGGCTATTATACAATTTTGTTTATCATGTCTACCTTCTGATATATTCTGGCTCCATCTGGTAAGAATTTGCATTGCTTCCGGGTCTACCCCTGGTCGGTCTTCATTTCTGATCACACAATTTATGAGGAAACGTAACAGTTCCCCCTGTATCTCCACTTTCTGGTATTCCATAGCTCTGTTAATACATTCTGGATCTCGCCCTGTTTGGACAAAATGGTATATTTTATCTAGATGCGCAGTCATTCCTGGTAACTTCCCTAAATACACTGCGGCTCGTCTGATACGTAATGATGCTAGGGTCATTTCGTCCTCTTTTCCGGGCACAGGGTCATATCTGCAATCTATAAGAAGTTCCTTAAGCGTACGGGCGTTTATGAGTTTGGGGGTACGTGAATGTGCTGACTCTTGAAAGGTAAGTTTATTTATTCTGGGTGGCGTAGAAAAAATGTTGCTAGCACCTCCCGTAGCCCCATCTGGGGTGTCGGGCGTGAAAGGATTCGTCGAACGTGACACAGCAACTATAGGTGTGGACACAGCTATAGAAGCAGCTGTAGGAACAGATGTAGAAACAGATGTGCTTGCCGGAACTTGTGACACGATCTGTTGCTGTAGGGATACGGGTACTGGGTCTTGGCGTTGAACCTCCCTGATAGGCGGTCTATGTGGGGCGGAATTAGCATACTCGGGAGCTGCGTCATCTAAATATGAGGAAAGAAAAACATCCTCTGCCGTTCTAGGATGCCCCTTAGGATGTACCTTTATTGGGAATAATGGGGTTGGCAAGTCTTTCGGTATTTCTGGAGTAGCTTTAGGTAATCCTTCGGCTAGAAGGGGATACATACCATTCATAAGGGCATTTCTTTGTCTGTCTACTTGTTCTGATTTCACTCGGATACCTTCCTCAATTAATAGATTTTCTTGAACTTTATTGGAATTCTCTTTACTCTTCTCCTCCTGTCTGCGTGCTTTTTCTGTACGTCTATGAGATTCTTTACGCCATAACTCAACGGCATCTTTCTGTGACTGTCTGACTTTCCTTTTCCATAACTCTTCCTCGACTTTCATGATGCACTCTGCATCCCAGGTCCCCGCTGCGGGCCACCTCTGACTTTCTGGTAATTCCTTGGTGTAGTCTACCCATAAATCAAGAAATAATATAGCGTCTAAGCCATGTTTATGATACATGAAGTACCCTGGAGTGTCCCTAGGAGGAATAGGAACGGCTTCTTCGAGTACCCCTTTTCTTGTAGTGATCTGTCTTAATTTCGAAAAGAGCGGCATATTGAGAACTGATCTGATACTTAATCTTGAACACACTAACTGATCTGATTCTTAATCTTGAACACACTTAGTACAAAAGCACAATAATGAACAACCATTCATACCACAATATGCCGAACGTTTAACACATTAAACATTAAACATTAAACACATTTTTTTTTTTTTAACCTTTAAAATAACCAACAATGATGATCGTCTGCATAACTAATCACCAAGCATAATTCTTTGACAATAACTAGATACTTCGGAATACTTGATATACTGCTAAAACAGTACATATACACTGCTAAAACAGTGCAGACCGGATTTGTGTACCCAAACCCGTCTTGACCGGCACAACCTATGTGCACGTCAGAAATGCCTCCCCAGCAAGGGTACTCACCGGGTAGCTTCGGAAACGGAAGGCCTCAGAAACTGGACTTGGACCGGACTGGACTCGACTCGACTCGTCGGACACTGGACTCAACTTCGAACTGGTGGGCCTCTGTATACCTCGGATCTTGCTCTCTCAGCTAGGCTCTGGTCGGGATACTTCGCACTTCTCACCGCCTCGTCTGGGTGTTGATCGCAGCCTCAGTCGCCCCCGCTTGACCGGAGGGAGACACAGGAAATCCTGCTGGTACGCGTAATTGTCCGTCCAGCTGTGGCAGGAGACCGGGCCTGCAACTCACCGCCGGCGCGTGAGATGAGAAAGTGTCCCTATTCGGGCGCCATTCATGTGGTAAATAAAATTCCTTTACCGGGACTTAATTTGATACGGAAACATAATAAAATAGCTCAGTAAAATGAGAGGCAGAATCCGTGGTATCAGAGGTTCGGAATGGGCTTTATTCCAATGAACGATTATAATCGGTTGCTCCAAGTTCCATCACCACGGAGGTTCAGGAAGTGAAGTACATACATTATTGACAAGAAATGACTTTTATAGAACATACATTACAATGAAGCGAATGCAGTAGGCGTAACAATTGATAAGGAAAATGACGATTCATATGCGTAACCGAAAATGGGTGTAATAAGGAGTAAAAAGGAACATAATTGGTTATGATGTCATATATAGGTGGATCTATAAGATAATACTTGGCATAGATGCGCGCGCAGCAGCATGACGTGTGATTGACGTGCAACTAGGGGGTGAAGGGGACTTGACATTTAGCTCTACATGTGGAGACGAAAAGTCTGGGGGGTCAAGTCAACCTAATCCCAAATCATATCTAACATCCTATGTTTAAAGAACTATGTTATCCACAAAAGAAGGACTCTCGGACAGAATCTATTCTATACTGACTGTGCGTGCGTGTACAAGCGTCTAAGTGTCTACACTAAATGCGAGGGGGTAAGAATATTCCATGGTAACAGGACTATGAATTACTTGCATGAGGACAGAGAAGCCGAGCCCTTTGCTCGGTAGCTGGAAGAATGTTTACTTAAACTACTAGGCAGGAATGCATTGGCTGAGGGGGAAGCAGATAACTCGAAGGTGAAATACAGTTCTTGGCAGAGAATAGGCTGATGTCAGGCTTCGTGAGCCGCGCAGAGAATGAGACAAAGTTCATGGTCACAGATGCAGGCTCAGGCTGGAGTTTTCAGAGGCAGAAGGCAAGAAGAGTTTGATGACAGAATCAGGGCCTACTTGCCTGGACTGTAAAATGGCATAGGTAAATCATATAAAGCCGGTGGCCTTTCATACTTAAGAATGGAATATCCGGCCTATTCATGGCGGATCTGACAAAGGACATGTTGACGGTGGACGCACATGTGTTTGCGTCTTCATAACTGGAACTGGAGGGAACATACATGTACTTGTGATTCATACATGGAACCGTTGGGGTCCAAGATAGGGGACATAACTGACCAGAAAAATCCATATTTCCACAATAGCCATAATGTTTTTCAACTGTAATGATATTCCTGCTTCTATCACCACTGCTTGTTTTTCTGCTCTTTCAGTGGTGCCTAGCATCAATTCCATTGAGTGTGTTGAATTTGAAGTGTTTTATCAGTTTTACAAGGTGAGCGACAAAGTAATCCATGGATTTACTATGTTCTTGGCAGTCCTTGTTGAATAGGTAGCGCGCATAATCAACATTATTGACTGGGTCAGACTTTTCTTATTATTGCTTCTTTTACAGCGGCGGACAATCCTTAAGGGTGGAAGGGACCCGCCCTCCACGTTTCATCAAATGTGGAGCGTGTCTGTCAGGCTGAGCAAAGGTCAGCCGGATAGACACTCTTCTTGCAGGCACCTGGCTATCTGAGCTGAACATTGCCAGGCTGATAAAGCGCTTGGTGGTCCTTCTGCTCATGACAATGGGGAGCGTCACTACATCTTCAGACCTGGGTGCTTCAGTTTTAAGCCCTGAAGTGTCTATCCGGGACTCTCGTCACAAAGTGGGGTGCTATCAGAAGTCTCGATGACCCCATCACACTCTGTGATGAGTAAGGGACTGTTGCCTCCTCCCACCAACTGACCCATAACAAGGTTAGAAAATGAAAGGAGGCAGCAGTTCCATTGTCAGGAACCACCAAGACTTCACTCCCACCACCCGAGATCCCCGCTGCAGCCCAGTAAGTTCCATTTTTTTTTTTAATGTTTGGCATGTCAGTGTGTGAATGTATGTGTATTTGTGAGTGCTTGTTGTGAAAGGATGTGTGTGTGCATTTGTACGTGCTTGTGAATGGTGGGTGTTTGTGTACACGAGTTTACATGTGTGCGGCCTGCCTGCTTTCTTACCCCCTCCCCCCCCCCGCTCAAATTACCGGCTGCCACGTTGGTCCCGTTAATTAAAAACCAGGTGCTGATCCGGCTAACCTCTCTAACTACCGTCCCATCTCCCTTCTCCCTTTTGGAGCAAAGATTCTGGAAGCCCACGTCACTAGCTGCATTTCCAATTTCATTGAAACATCGGAGTATCTGGAGCCTAACCAAGCCGGCTTCCGCCAGGCGCACTCAACCGAAGCAGTGATCCTTGCAGTCCTGGACACAATGAGATCTAACGCCGACAGAGGTATACATCAGGCCTTGGTGCTTCTGGACCTGTCGGCAGCCTTCGACACGGTGGATCATTCCATCTTATTACACCGTGTCGAACAAGCTGGTCTGCGAGGATCGGTCCTCGGTTGGGTAAAGTCATTCCTGAGCAATCGGACTCAGGCAGTTAAACTTGGGAACTTTATAGCGCCCAAGTTATCTACCACCTGTGGCGTGCTGCAAGGTTCGTCACTATCCCCCCTTTTATTTAATTTATACCTTAAACCCCTCCTACATTCCTTAAAAGGTAGGAGGGTTACGATTTATAACTATGCTGACGACCTGCAGCTAATTTTCCCACTGGACTCTACTGACTCCGCCGTGGAATTTCAGGCAATTATGTTACATATCCAGAGGTGGATGGAGTCGAATCATCTAAAACTCAATCCTGGGAAGACCGAGTTGGTACTCCCGGGTAGAAGTTCGATTAGTTGGGGCCCTCATTTTTGGCCGCCAACTATGGGATCCCCTCCTTCTCCCTCTTCTTTGGTGAAAAGCCTCGGGATTACCATTAACTCTGACCTCTCCCTGAATAGCCAGGTAGGAGCGGTGATCTCGACCAGTTTCCATCATTTGCGCAAAATCAGAAAAATTGCTCATCTACTTACTCACTCTGCCCTCATTCACGTGGTACTCGCTTTGGTTCTGTCCCGATTAGACTTCTCTAATTCTATTTATTTAGGCCTCCCCTTGTTCTTGCTGAAACGCTTGCAGATAGTGCAAAATCAAGCGGCCAGATTAATCTTTAAGACCCGCGGTAGGAGCTCGGCGAAACCATTGTTGGTTATTCTTCACTGGCTTCCCATAGCCCAACGGGTAATATTAAAAGTAGGTTGCTTGGCCTTTAAGGCTCTTCACGGGAAAAGCCCCATGTTCATTAACAACTTAATATGCAAACATGAGCCTGTCCGCAATCTTCGCTCTGCTCATTAGTCCATCCTTACTGTACCCTCCTTCAAATTGAAGCGTCAAGGTGGGAGTCGATTTGCTTTCCTTGCCCCAAAGGAGTGGAATTCTTTCCCCCTGTCGCTCAGGAATTGCACCAATCTTATGGAGTTTCGGGGAGCCTTGAAGACTTGGTTATTCAAGCAAGCTCTGAGATAGGTTACTGCCTCTCACTCTCTCCTCATTTTAGCGCCATGAAACCTCTGGGTGCCCGTGCGCTTAATAAATCCTGAATAACATAACATAACACTGCCATGGTGTGTCTCTGGTTTTAACCTCAGAAATGTTTTGATATTTCCTCTCCTGCCAAGTTTCTTAGGTATTTTATTATTTTATTGTTGTCTGTTTCCACCTAGACTTCGATAGAAATATGTCATTATAATATTCCATCGGCCCACCTAGGCCTTTGGTTCTGCCTTTTTGTAGAGTTAAATATTGCGGTGGTTTAAAAACGTATGCAGCATCACAATGAGGTGCCCTATCTCTTGAAATGTTCTTTGTTAATGACAGTGCTATTTTTTCTGAGAGAATAAGGGATTCTGTGATTCCTTGATATTTTACCATATTGCGCAATGGTTCATTTTTTATGTAACATCTTTCACTTATGATTGAATGTATTGATTGTTTTTGATTCTTTTTTCACTGTGCCTGTTGTGGTGCTTTATTTGTGTGTCGCAGCTTTCGTTTGTTTACTGTGCCTCTCTGTCCTTGATTCCAGTTAGTCTGGACGATTTGCTCTTCCCGTTATGGCTGCTCTCTGTGTGATGCCCAAAATGGCTGCCCCAGTGTGTGTCTCTACATATGCACAACCTTCTAAAATGGTGGCACCCAGTGCAGACCTTCATGTGTACCGATAGTGGCCACTGTGGTTATTCACGTGCACCCTAGAGGGAAGGCGGCGAATCCCTCCCCTGTGGGCGGGAAACAAAGGGCAAGGCAGCAGCAGGATGCAAGAGCGCACCACGACAAAAGGTCAACAGACACCCAAATCAAGCTTGGGTTCAAAGGGCCCAATCAAGAGAGAGGGGCGTGGCCACACTCATGGCCAACAGGCAAATGGGACAAGTGGGTCCAAGCATAATTGCTGAGAGAAATTGAGAACACCAGACAACATGGGCATCGCAGCCGCAGTGAGACGAAGGGGCTGGGAGTCACAATGTTTATGAATAAATACCTGCACACAAGTGTGTAAAAAGTGCAGTTTCCTGAACGAGGTCCTTGGGATGCCTCACAGTAGGGACCCTTGAAACAATTGCCAGACAAGGTCCTTGGGATGCCTCACAGCAGGGACCCTTGAAACAATTGCCCAGACAAGGTCCTTGGGATGCCTCACAGCAGGGACCCTTGAAACAATTGCCCAGACAAGGTCCTTGGGATGCCTCATGCCAGTGACCCTTGATGGAAAACAAAGATGTACGAGACGGTCAACACTGGGCGTACAGGGCACTTGCAGCCTAGGTATGGCCTCGGGACCACGAATGCCAGACATTCGGTAGCAAGGGAAGTCTCAAAGCTGCGAGCCACGGTATCAAGTAATTGACGGAAGTAGAGCTGTCACAGCAGTGGAAAATGATTAATGACAACCTTGAAGAGACGTTATGATTGTAAGGATGATGCATTGCAAGATTAGACAAGTTATAGTTATTAATATGCAGTGAGTAAAAGAGGAACACTATATAACTTGTGATGAATAATGCTTTACAGTGTAGGGCAAGATAAACAAGAACTGAGCATATTAATGAACGATGACATCATGTTAGCTATGTACCAACTTATTATGAGAATACACTGTGGCCGTTCTAACACCACAAAAAGGATCTTGGTGTCCATACTTTAAGGGAAAGAAAGGAATGGTGGGAGGGCCTGTGAGACGCTCACACTGCTGGGCTGGGGGCTCAGTGATTGGCTAGATGCTGTGTCTTCTGGGGCGTGCATCCACCTTTCTTTTCACGGACCAGTTGTAGTAATGTGTGGGTCATATCCTATAGCGGTGCAACAGCCTCCTGTTTGCGGCTGCTGTTAATGCTATTTTTAGGACAAGCCTGCAGCATTTGCGCTGTAGGATCACCCATCTGTTGTATGTACTGTGTGAGCTCTGGAGTACTGCCGCAGAGATTGTCCGCTTCCACTTTTTCGCTTTCTGCTTAGGGACTTTTTTCTCAATTTTTCTAGTAACTATATGCATGTGTGCTTTTAATTTCTAATCTCTGCTTCACCAGCACTGACAGTATAGGTGCAAAAAAGGCATGCATATGCCTGCCGGTGTCTGTGGCATTACTGCACCATCTATGCCCCTCCTGAGTCCCGGTGCGTGCTCCGTGGCCCCTTACCTGGCTCAATCCCACTCGCAGGCCTCTCATTGTGGCCCGAGCCTGGCTCCCGACCTCCAATTCTAGCATGAATAGTGCGGATGCCTCGCTGTCTCCTCCTTGTTGTTCTGTAGCCCATGATGTCACCGCTTCAGCGGAACACCGGCTCTTTCAATGAGACCTGCTTCTGGTGTTGACACCATGGGGAATATTAGTAAGGGCTGGCGATATAATTATCGCCGCTTTAGCGTCCGTTTTCGGGTGATAAGCAACAATAATTATATCGTAATATCATCAAGGAAACGCTAGCGCGTGTTTCTTTGATGTGGAGCACATTTTTTCACAGCCTCGCCTCGCATCGCTAATGAGATACAAAGAAGGCGTGGCTGTGAAAACAACACATGAAACGTCTGTTAAATTCCAGACTAAGGCATACTAATAATGGTAGGTGGATTATGCTGATACGACCACAGGGCCTCATGGTAAACACCGCTATCGCTGAAATATTATCGCCATAGCACTATGTATTGTTAATATAGCGTTATCATGGCGATAATTTTCAGCGATAGCCGGCGATAATATTTCTACCGCTATGTGGGGCCAGCCATAATTATCGCTGGCACTTGTTAATATGCCCCCATGTTCTCACTGGATCACAGAGGCCCAGGAGCAGCAGAAGGCGGCAGCGTAACAGGGCTCTGCTAACCCTTGCAGACCCTTGCTTCAGCAGCCGCTTCCTCTCTCATTCTCCCACTTTATATTATGCACGAGGGCTGCATAAATACAACAGTGTTCACTTCTCCTGCTCTGCCTCTGGCAGCTGCCCCCCTCTGTTTCTCTTTCTTCCTCTTATTCCTTCTCTTTTTGTCTCTGTCTTCGCTCCTTCTCATTTTCTGAAAACCGTGACTTCAAGAAAGGCTCCTACCATCTCTTTCCTCTTCTTTCCTTCATTCGTTCCCCTGTGCAATCCATCCAAAAAAAGGAAAAAGGCACTTGCTGAATAATGTCTTTTTCTGTCATTTTTCTATTCCAAAGTGTAGCCTCGGGATGGAGTGAAAAAAGTTACAAAAAAAACAAAAAGTAACTAAATAAAGCAAGACAGAGGGGTTGCAAAGTGACCAGATTGGTTTTATTCACACCCAAACACATTAGCGCCACTTTACCCGTTTGCCAGGGAAACGCTACTTTCGTTTTCTCGTCTTTTTTTGAACATCATTGTTTTCCCCGGATGGAAACGTGCACCAACTATTCCTAGAGGTACTGAAATACCTGGTTGAGCACAAAATGTTTAAAGTGATCCTTTTCAGCTGTTTTCCTTATTTTAGTTTATAAAATGTGTACCGCAGCTCTGTGTTCACAGATGTGGTCTTTTTAAACCATACTGCTTACGTTCTATAACGATATGAGAAATGGACATTGAAACAGATCCCTTCTGGGCCCTGTAGCCATGTCCTTAAGTTTTCAGGCAAAACCTCTCACTTATTTCTGAATAAGGAGTGTAAAAGCGTTAAGGTAACCATTTTGTTTCTGCGTACATTTCACATGCTTGACTTAATCTTGCATTCCCTATGAGTGTTTGCTTTTTCCAGGATTTTACTTTACTTTTCAGGATGCATATTACTCTTGTCTAGTGCATAATTTGAATTGAGTCTCACCAAGGTGTTTATAGCGGGGCACAATTGAGTTGTAGCTGAAAGCACTGAGAGGTTCTCACGGTGGGGCAGTATGGTTTTCAGCGGGGGAGAGGATGTGGCATTATGGCCAGAGCTGCCACATTTGGAACTGGGCAAGCAGGTTCAGCCTTCATGACCAGTGCAACAGCCCCTTCTCCTGAGGAGCAGGAATTCCCATTCTTGACCATAGAAGGCCCTGCTAGACATTAGAAGCCATGGTGTCTTAGCACCAGCAAGTGGATCCTTGCGGTGGCAAGGGTGGGTTAACCTTAAAGGCCTGTCCATCACAATCCATGCTGAATTTCACCTCCAGTCTTGCGGGCAGGCCTACGAAGCAGCACACCCTAGAACCACAGTGACTCTGTCACTGAGCTCACAGGACCCTTGAGGCCAGTCCGCCTCACCCATTGGTACCTCCATTGGCTTTTTTCTGCAGAAGTAGTGCAACTCACCAGGGATTGCCAATGCAGGATTTGCATGCACAGCAAACTAAGTTCATAAACTTCACAATCTCTTTGCTTCATGCACAAGCACTTTTAACATGTGCATCTGCTTTGGGGCCACTGGAATTATGCAGCAATGGGGTACAAAATCATGTTACAGTGTTGTCTAAATTATGCAGCAAAAAAAAGGCTGCAGCGTAGTGCAGTACATTTTTCTGATACTTTATTATTTTAACATTTTTACACATGCTAACAGTCTCTGCAAAGTTTTTGCCTCATTTATACCAGTGTAACATAGAAATGAAGCAATGAGGAGAAAGGTGACCACTCAACCTTTGCAAAGGGCCCTCCACTTTGCAGCAACACGTCACATTTGTTTGTAACTTTTGATCTGTTTGAGCTACAATCACTTTTTTATTTAAAATCATCAGATTATGCAGCAGATAATGTTTTATGTGGGAAATACAGCAGAGCAATAATTTTGTGGAAAACATTTGCAAACTAGTATATTTTGCCATTCATGCTTGAAGTGCTCTAGTGGAAAAGGGAAGAAGTGCTGTTGACAGTAACTGCATGGCTCACAGACAAAGGGCTTGTGATTCCACTTTTAAATGTATCTGAGACATTCTGTGATTGGAAACATATCCCACTTTTTGGGTGTGTATTTGAAAGTCAATAACTCATATTAAACCTTGAATAAACATGTTTATCCATTGGTTGAATTAAATAACGCAATAAGCTGCAATTGGTCAGTGAAATGCCAAACAAATACTAGAAATTGGGATGCTTTGCTCTTTCTGGCCACACCTCTGACTCCGCCCACTGAGCCAGTCCTCAGGTTATTCCTGCCCTCTGGTTCTCTGCCCACAGTTCCTCTATGTTTTTCCCAACTTTGGCCACTGATCTCAGACCCCTTCCAGTCACCGGGGACTCTGGCACGCAGCTTATGTTTATTTAAGTCAGCCCAGCCCCTTCCCCACTCCTGGACCACTGCCTGGATTCATGCTTGCTGTATATTTTTTAAGACCTATCTTATGATATGACGCAGCGCCGCCTAAGCCTCAGGCTTCAGACACCGGTCACGAGAGCTTTAAATCTTGACTTTTCCTTCAGAGCAAGCGTCTGCTCCTGGGCGGATCTCCTCATGACCCTCTACCTTGGTTACCTTACATTATAAACCACAACGCGAGAGCGCCTAGTCTTAGAGGGCAGACACTGAATGATCAATGGTGGTGCAGGCCTCCCGCACTGACGCCCACCTCCCTTCACACGTGCCCGTGAACCGGTAACGTTTAAGTGAACTTCTGATTTTCCTTAGCATCACTATTCTGTTTGGACTGTGTTTTCTTTGTAAGATGCAGGAATGGGTGCTGGGTTTATTGATCCATGGTGCTTATCCCTATCAATACTGGTATATGACTGGAAGGCACAGCGGGGCAGAATCTGACCTCTGAAGCGTTTAATGGCTAATTCTAGTCGTCATTCCAGCCCGCAGCCAGCCTTCCGAATATACAGCATCATTTTAGCCAAATTGCATCTACTGATCATGGCTGCAACATGGGGCTCAGCGTTAGGCGCTCTATGAAGCACTACTGAGCAGGTCCACTGCCGTGCTGTCTAAGGTGCACGCCTTTAACTCCAAGGCATCCTGAAGCACAGTTCTCCTCTCATTGGCACCTGCGGTATCATCTAAGTAACCTGAGAGACAGCCCCAGTATCTGTGGGCATATTATCAAGGCAGGCGATAAAACTATCGCCGCTTTAGCGGCAGAAAACTGCCTCTAAAACGGCATAATGGGCTTGATAATATGCCGCAGAGAATTCCAATTGAAGCCCATGTTTGATGTGAAGGACATCTAACCTGAGCTTCAATTGGAATTCCATAGAGCATATTATCAAGCCCATTATCGCCGTTTTAGCAGCAGTTTTCTGCCGCTAAAGCGGCGATAGTTTTATCGCCTGGCTTGATAATATGCCCCATAGTTCTTTATTTAAACATCTCTCTCTCTATCTCTCTGTTTCCAAAGTTCACTGGTCTGAGAAGAGAGGGGCCTTCTATTCACCCTGTGCACACAGCAGCAGGGAGACAGTGACATCAACCCTGCTGCGGCTAAATACCCAGGCAGGCAGCAAGACAAGCCATGAGCTATAAGGTATGTTGATTGTGGCCAAGGCACAGTGTGTTGCCAGTATTGTGTACATGTGTATATGTTCAGCATGTCTGAGCAGTATGCCATGTTTATGTATGTATGTGAATTGCCACTTGTGCAGCCAAATGAAAATATTGTGGTTTTATTTATGATGTGCACACACTTAGGCGCTTATTACAATGTTGGGCAGACCTGCGTTCACCCGACACCGTAGCGGATAGGGGTCCGACCAACCACTCGTCGGCGATCTCAACCACTTAATTGTAATACGACTATGCATTGTGTAGTCGGAGGCTCCCTTTTCGGTATGGGACCTTGTGGTGTGGTCGGAAAACAGCTACAGCATAAGCTCCCATACAAAAAAGGGAGTTTGTGTTCATCCCTGCACGGCGTGGCAGCCACCTCATGGTGCCTCCCACACAGTGTAGAGATTGCCCCCTGGGCCCCTAACCGGAGGACGCTGGCTGAGGGGGCCCTGCTAGTAAAGCCTGGTATGGAAACCATGCCAGAAACCAACATTGTTATCCGACGGCGTAAAACACCGTCCAGGTGGAGTACGTGCCTGTTCCGTCTGACAGACAGACTCCTTGAGCCTGGCGGAAGCCAGCCGAAATGTCCGCCCGGTTTCAAAACTGAAAGCCTCCATTGTAATGATAAAGTGAAGCTGCCGACAAGGGATTTTGTTTGTAATAAAGTAATTACTTGGTTCTATTTCTTAGCCAATTGCTTTATGGGTGTATTTAAACAAATTTTACACCAGCAGTAAATTTATCAACAAGAACAATCTTCAGATATAAAGAGTACACACACGGGAATTCTTTTTTTTGTGAATAAAACACAAATCTTTTTATGTATAGATCAGAATAAAAGGGATACATAAGAACCATTGGTTTGAGCAATGAATCATGAAAAGCGGGTTAAATCAGATCCACATTTCATCAAAAAACATCTGTTTCAGTACAGTTTTAACAGAGACCAATCTCATTGTTGAGAAAATAATCAACCGTATTTTAAGTCTCTACCAACTCCGATGACACCCTCAACACCATCGAACACCTGCACTTCCAGATCCACGCCGACCCCAACACCACCCTCAGAGGAACCCTGATCTACAGACCACCTGGACCCCGGCCACAGTTCAGCGACTCCATTGTCGACTTCGTCAGTACACACGCTCTCGCCTCCACAGACTATATGCTCCTCGGGGACCTGAACTTCCACCTCAAAAACAACAACAACACCAACTCGACCAACCTGATCGCCAAACTCGCCAAAATTGGACTCAGATCATGCACCTGCTGCCTGGCCGCCCCGAAACGCACCCAAGGTCCCTTCGCCTGTCGGAACTGCAACTTCACCAGCATCCGGCCCGCCAACCCACCCACCGAAGAACCCAACTTCCTCAGATGCATCCTGCTCAACACCCGCTCTGCCCGCAAACACGCTGTCGAACTCTGGGACCTACTCGACACCAACGCCCCAGACATTGCCTTCCTGACGGAGACCTGGCTGAACCGCTCCTCGGCACCCGACATCGCCATAGCCATCCCGGAAGGCTCCAAGATCACCCGCAAGGACCGCACCAATGGAGTAGGAGGAGAAATTGCCGTCGTCCACAGGAACACTCTCAAAATCTTGACATACACCACCGACACCCTCAGCACCGCCGAACACCTGAACTTCCAGATCCACGCCGACCCCAACACCACCCTCAGAGGCACCCTCGTCTACAGACCCCCCCGGACCCCGACCACAGTTCTGCCACTCCACCGCCGACTTCATCAGCACACACGCCCTCGCCTCCACGGACTACATCCTCCTAGGGGACCTGAACTTCCACCTCGAAAACAACAACAACACCAACTCGACCAACCTGATCGACAACCTCGCCAACCTTGGACTCAGACAGCTCATGACAATGCCCACCTACTCCGCTGGCCACACGCTGGATCCCATCTTCTCCACAAGCTCCCACGTCTCCTTAAGCCACACCTCTGAACTCCACTGGACCAACCATCGCTGCATCCACTTCACCTTGCGGAAACCCACCACGCACCACCACACCCAACAGATCCCCTGCCGCTGCTGGAGCAAAGTCACCGAAGACCAACTAACCACCACCCTCACCCGGAGTGCACCCACCGACCCCACTGACCCGGACGCCGCCGCCAGCAACCTCAGACGCTGGATCGAAAAATGTGCCAACACTCTCGCCCCAGTCAAGAACCCCTCCAACAGATGCTCCAACAGGAACCCCAACTGGTTCACCATGGACCACCAGACCTCCAAACAAAACTGCCAAAAATTGGAGAAGGAATGGCGCCACGAACAGACGCTGGTGAACCAAGCAGCCCACAAAAACGCCATGCGCCAACACCATCACCTCATCAGATCCGCCAAAAAGACCTCCATCAAAGACCACCTCGACAACAACGCACACAACAGCAAAGAGCTCTTCAACATTGTGCAACAACTCTCCAACCCCAGCTCGAACACCAACGACATCCTACCATCGCAAGACCTGTGCAACTCCCTTGCCTCCTTCTTCCACCGCAAGATCACAGACATCCACGACAGCTTCGATATCCAGACCACCTCGACAGCCAATGACACCTCGGACCCCACGACCACCACCCACAGCGACCCCCTGCTCGCATGGACTAACATCAACGACGACGATGCCATCAAAATCGCGAGCACCGTCCACTCCGGCTCCCCGTCAGACCCATGCCCTCACCACATCTTCAACAAAACCAGCGCCACCATCGCAACCCACCTCCGCAAGGCCATCAACATCTCCTTCGAGACCACTACCTTCCCAGAGAGCTGGAAGCATGCCGAAATCAACGCCTTGCTCAAGAAACCTAAGGCAGACCCAAGTGACATCAAGAACTTCCGGCCCATCTCCCTGCTCACATTCCCGGTGAAGGTCATCGAGACCGTCAACAAACAACTGACCCACTACCTCAGGGAGAACAACATCCTGGACCCGTCCCAGTCTGGGTCTCGCAGCAACTACAGCACTGAAAAGGCCCTCATCGCCGCCACCGAGGACATCAGGGCCCTGCTGGACAACGGCGAGACCGGGGCCCACATCCTCCTGGACCTCTCAGCCGTTTTCAACACAATCTGCCACCGCACCCTACGCACTCACCCCCACGACGCAGGAATCCGCGGCAAAGCACTGGACTGGACCACTTCCTTCCTCTCCGAAAGAACACAGAGCGTCCGCCTCCCCCTTTCTGATACGAAGCATCCAAAATCATCTGCGGCATACCCCAAGGATCATCCCTCAGCTCGACTCTGTTCAACATCTACATGGCCCTGCTCGCCCGCGTCGCCAGGCTGCACGACCTCAACATCATCTCCTACACTGATGACACACAGCTGATCCTCTCCCTCACCAAAGACCCTCGCCCGCCAAAACCAACCTCCACTAAGGAATGTAAGCCGTCGCTGAATGGATGAAGAACAGCCGTCTGAAACTGAACTCGGACAAGACGGAGGTCCTTATCCTCGGCTCCACCCCCTCAGCCTGGGACGACTCCTGGTGGCCGACTGCCCTGGGAGCAGCACCGACACCCACCGACCACGCACGCAACCTGGGGTTCATCCTCGACTCAACACTCTCCATGACCAAGCAAGTCAACGCCATCTCATCCTCCTGTTTCATCACCCTCCGCCCACTCTGAAAGATCTACAGATGGATACCCACAGACACAAGCAGAACGGTCACCCAGGCTCTCGTCAGCAGCAGACTGGACTACGGAAACGCCCTCTACGCAGGAGCCCCGGCCAAACTGCTGAAACGACTGCAACGCATACAGAACGCCTCCGCTCGCCTGATTCTTGACATCCCTCGCCACAGCCACATCACACCCCACCTGAGAATCCTGCACTGGCTTCCTGTCAACAAAAGGATCACTTTCAAGCTCCTCACCCACGCACACAAGGCACTCCACAACACCGGACCAACATACCTCAACAGACGACTCACCTTCCACACTCCAAATCGCCAGCTCCGCTCGGCAGACCTCACCCTCGCCACCGACCCCCGCATCCGAAGAACGACCACCGGTGGCTGATCGTTCTCCTACCTCGCCGCCAAGTCCTGGAACACCCTCCCCATCCTCCTACGGCAGACCGAAGACCTTCTGACCTTCAGGAGGCTACTCAAGACCTGGCTGTTCGAGCAGTAGCAGCGACCCCCCCCCCCCACAGCGCCTTGAGACCCTTACGGGTGAGTAGCGCGCTCTATAAATGCCTTGATTGAGTGATTGATTGTATGATAGTTGTAGGTATGCATGTAGTATATTTATCTTATGCAACTAATAACCTTTGACAAAGCCAATAGTCCTGACTTGTTGTAGGTGTAATGTTACTTATGTGGAGGCAATAACAGAAGCAGGGAAATACCAGTCGGGCGGCACATTATGCTGAGTGCAGATTTTTTACATAAATGTTTCTAAGCCACTCCCTTTGCCTCTTTGAGAGACTCCCTGTAGGAAGCTGGCTCTGTACATACTATACCAAAGTAAGGTATAGTGTGCACAGAGTCCAATGGAACCCCAAAGGTAAGCAGAGGTAAAAGTAGATAGCACCTTTCTCTCTATTTGTGGTAGCTTGGGCGAGCAGTAAGGCTTTATCAGAGGTAGTGTTAAGCGATTATAGTACACACTCAAGCACAAAATGATGTCACACACTCAAAGACTGAACTCAGACCAATTTTTTGGTAGAAAATTTAACCCTGGGCGTAGGACTACGCTACGCTCGCGTAGTTTGTGTAGTTTGCGCAACTACTCGCTACGCGAATTGCACTTAGCGCAGTGCAAAACTACTTGCTCACTGCCCTCAACGTCAAGTTGGCGACCGCAAGCGAGCAAAATAACATCCCGGCGAGACTTTTTCCTCATTCGCGATCGGCAACATCAAGTTGCCGATCGCGAGCGTGGAAAATAAACCTCCCGGCGAGATTCTCAATGCGGGGAGGTCAGGTTTCTCATTGCGAGTGGTCGCGTATGCTCGCGACCGCTCGCGATGAGCAACTACCAGTCCACGTTGAGAAAGCTGCCGCTCGAGTACAAATCTACTCAAGCGGCAGAAAATGACCGCTTGCACTGTGCAAGATGCCGTTTGAAATGATTGCACAGTGCGGACAAGCATACGGCACTGTGCAATCAGTGCGAACAGCATTTTGCACAGTGCACTACGCAGTTCGCGTAGCTTGCGTAGTGCGAAGCGCACTTCGCGTAGCGCTAGTACGCAAACTACGTCCAGGGTTCATAAAAATATTATTTAGTTATTTTATTTCTAAAACCAAGCCAGGCCTGGTTCAGGTAAGTGAAATAATACTTTGCAAAATCATATGCACTGATTTACAGTTGAAGGCAGGTTCAAATGCAGTTGGTTAATTTACAAGTAAGTCAACAGTTCAAAATTAATTTTCAGTTACTTTACAGATTACTGTGCACGTTACCTTTTAGATTACTTTTCAAGTTACTTTTGCTAATCAGTGTGATATGCCTTGATATCACACTGAGACATTTCCTAGACAAAAGGTAAGTAATTCAGTTTTTGCACATCTGGAGTTTTTCAATGTTTCATACAAACCAACTCCACACTTAAAATTTTCAAGGAAAAGCAGTCAATGCAATCCTATGGGAGGGAATTAAATTATCGGTTTGCAGGTAAGTATTGGTTTGTGGTAGATGGTATTCTGGGGTTAGAGCCAGAGTTCCAAAGGGTTGATGAAGCACTCTCAGAACACCCACAGTACCACTAGGGCGTCCGGGTGCAGTGCTGAGGCACAATGTTATCCAATGGGGAATCAGGGGCCTCCTGTTGGTGGTTGCTCACAAGCAGGCCACAAGGTTGTGGGAGCAAACCTCGTGGTGTTAAGGGCAAAGGGCGATCAAGTTAGAACACAAGGTGCATCCACAGTGGCACAGGGGTGGCCGGGTGCAGGGTGCTGTTTTGGCGTCGGGTGCCCTGTTGTTTTCAATGGGGCTTGCCGGTTTTTATTATTGGCTGTAGGCTTGGTCCAGAATGACTTCTGGGAGGAACCAACAGCTGGGCAGGTAAGTTGGTGGGCTCGGGAACATAGGTGCACCTCGGGTTCACTTCTACGGGACGCAGGGTGACTGGATGCTGGGGTGTCTTTTGAGATCGAATTTCACTTGTGGTTGGGGCCTCTGGAGTGCTGGGGAACCTCGCTGGGACTGGTGAGCGACCCAGATTCGGGCCATAGCATTTGGTGCAGTGGTGGTTCCAGGCGTCGGGTTTCTTTGTCCTCAGCAGGCTCATAGTCTGGCTTGGGAGTTTCTTTTGAACAGAGCTGCTGTTCACAGGAGATCCAGTATTTGTTGATGGCAGTCAGTCCTCCCAAGATTTCTGGAGGTCGCTGGCTGTAGAACAAGGTGACTTTTGGTGCAGGATCTCTGGAAACTGCAGATGGGCCGGTAGAACTGGGGACAAGTCAGTTCTTCTCTGCTGTCTCCTCTGCTGGTCGTCTTCTTCCATCCTTCTTCTTCTTAGGTTGCAGGAATCTGTCTTCTTGGTTCAGGGCTGCCCCCTAAAGACTGAATTTAGGGGACATTTTAGGGGTCTCGAGGTCAGTAGCAGCAGGGTGACTACACCCTTGGTGTTTTCACCCCTCATGTGGGAGTTGGCACAATCCCAATCCTGATTGGAGAGTGCCTGTCATCTGCAAGATGCTGGGCACTGAAGAGTGGGCTTCACCTCGCCTCCCCCATCTGAGGCTGTGCTCATTTTTCCCACCTGTCTTCCTGCTGAAAAGGAGGGGAGGCAGGAAGGGGGTCTGCTCCTGATAGCAGGAGAGGCTGGGGGTCGAGTTACAAAGGCAGCAAGGCCTTGAAGCTCCCCTGCCACAGATGGCTCTTCCTTGACCACCTGCACCTAGGAAAGGTTTTGTTTCTGGGCTCAGGGAGCGAAGGCTCCCACCCCAGGGATCCAGAAACATGTCTTGTGGTGGCAGGCTGGTGTGTACCAGTCAGGGAACCCACCAGAGGCTGGTCGTTTTTCATGGGTCATCTCTAAGATGCCCTCTGAGTGCATTGTATAAGAAATCCCACACTGACACCAGTGTGGGTTTATTATGCTGAGAAGTTTGCTACCAAACTTCCCATAATTCAGTAAAGCCATAATGGTGCTGTGGAGTTTGTTATGCCAAACTCCCAGACCATATACGCTTTATGGCTTTACTACACTTACAATGTCTAACAAGCATTTGCAATGCAATAGGTCTCGCATTTGCGTGGGTTTCAGCTATTGGCATTGTAAATGACAATGTCTTTTATTTATGTGCTTGTTTTTAAAACAGATAAATTAAAAGCATTGTCATTTACAATGCCAATAGCTCAAACTCTCGAAAATGCAAGACCCATTGCATTGCAAATGCTTGTTATAAATACAATCGTACACACCTCCTACCTGAGACTAATTACGAAATTAGGGAGCGCTCTTTACGGTCTTAAAAACCACCCCCATACATCAGATCATACTCCTGCCAGGACGAATGAGGAAGAGGTAGGTAAAGTCGCCCGGGGACAATCGATGACAAGTGAGTTACCAACTTGGAGAGACACTGTCTCTCTCTCATTGTGCTATGTGCTTCACTGCGCAATGTATATCTTACTGCCACACACCATAATGCAGGTCCTAACTAAATGGGACGAACGTTATTTTACCCAGCACAACCCGCCCTCGTCCACTCGCGACTGTGATGACCTAATTGACAATTGTATTCCAGTCACATAAATACGGCGCAGTCCACGCAGACTCTATGATAATAGTTTGTCACCGTAATGTAATGCTTGTCAGCTAACAAGAGAACCCCTGTGGTCGTACATGAAATTACACCTCGGCGCGGATCCATTGTAAAGCACTATTCGCTCGTCTATCTGCAAATCAGCTCACAATTACATGAATGTAGCCTTCCCCTGTGCTGTGCACGGCAGGCGCCCTCTTTGATGCAAAGTGAGGTGGTGTTGGGTTACACTTGACCACAACTGTCAAACCCGCAATAAGCTGGACTCGCATAGAAGTCTATCGGAACTCAAACATTGACTCAAACATGCCCATCTGCCGGTACATCATCACCCTAGCCAGTCAAGCGCGGATTGGGAGAGGAGAAAACAACTTTCGCAAACGCATAGCCAAGCGAGTGTCATATATCACTTCATCAAACATGTCTGTGTCAGCTCAACTGCTTTAATTCTCGTGCGAGAGTCCATTTTACAATTCCCGCATTTCATCATCACACAGACACTTAAAAATAAATGTATATGTACACACATACACACACAGATACATATACATGCATATATAAATATAAAGTGAGCGGGGTGTCCCTAGCGGGTGCCACACTCATTAAAGTAATAAAAAAACATACAATAAAGAGCGCATAGCACTGCAGCATTGCGCTTTGCGGCCGAATGACAAAAAGAAAGTGCCTACCGACTAATTGAAGGAGACTGGATAACGCCCAAAGTAAACGATCCAGTCCGGATGGGCTGCCCCAAAAGGAGACAGGGCGGTAACAAAGAAGCCTCATTTTCAATCGGAAGCCAGCGTTTACCATAAACGATGACGCCAGCCAATGAAAAATAGGGGAGGGACTTCAACCTCACTTCTACTACCTACCCTACTACAACATGCCTCGCAGAGCGAGCAGCGCCTGTGCGCTGCAGGGCTAGGTCTGCAAGACCTAAAAATAGACTTAGACACTGTAGGGGTAATTGTACCCTCACCAGTGGTATAGTGCACCCAGCTAGAGGGGTGTCTTACCTATACCATAGGCAGTGGGTTGCAGACATGGCACACAGGAATATTTGCCATGTCGACTCTTCACTTTTCTCTGCACCAAAACAAGCCGCCTGCAATGGCAGTGTTTGTGTGTTAAGGTGCAGGACCTCTAAGGGTGACATAATATGTGCTGAAACCCTTAGAGGCCTTCCCTGGTCACAGTGCCCTTGATACCCATGGTACCTTTTACATACATGCCAATATTTTAGGACAGGGCGTGGGAGATTTAAAATAAAAAATTGGGAGAATGAAAATTCCCCATTGACTTCTATTGTAGAAAATGCAATTTCAGGCGGGAGACAGCTAAAATAAAGCCATTTTTGGCTTGAAAAATCGGTAGTCCTCCGCCTGAATCGGGTCTATTGGCATGTATGCTTTTACAAGGGACTTACATATGGACAGAGAGGTGCCACTTGGGGGTACAAAGTCCTTTTTTGGGAAAGGACACAGGCCCTGGGAACCTGATTTGCAGAAACCCAGTGAACATCAAGTCAAAGTGCATCAGAATTCTATCAAAAAGTGGGTGGTTACTTCAACAGAAACCCAGCTTCGTACACTTCCCAGTTTTTTCATCCCAGTTAAAGCCCTGCATAATAGCAAGAGTTTAACTTATATCTGAAACCCTACGCCGCCGTCAATAGCATACTGAGTTACTTCAAGTGTCTGTGAATGCACCCTGCATTCAGACAACTCCCTCCTCATTCTCGCCCTTCACTTTCATGCTCACCCTGCACTCACAGCGATCACAATGCACTCACACTGATCACCATGCACTCACACCCTTCACCCGCTCACCCTGCACTCACAGCAATCACGATGCACTCACACTGATCACCATGCACTCGCACCATTCACCCGCTCACCCTGCACTCACAGCAATCACAATGCCCTCACACTGATCACCATGCACTCACACCATTCACCCGCTCACCCGGCACTCACAGCAATCACAATGCACTCACACTGATCACCATGCACTCACACCATTCACCTGCTCACCCTGCACTCACAGCAATCACAATGCACTCACACTGATCACCATGCACTCACATCGTTCACCCGCTCACCCGGCACTCACAGCAATCACAATGCACTCACACTGATCACCATGCACTCGCACCATTCACCTGCTCACCCTTAACTCACAGCAATCACAATGCACTCACACTGATCGCCATGCACTCACATCATTCACCTGCTCACCCTACACTCACAGCAATCACTCTGCGCTCACAATGCACTTGCACTGTTCACCCTGTATCCCACCCTGCAGTCACACGAACACACTACTCACCCGCACTCATGTGACACCTGTCCCCCTCACTGCTCAATCTGCAATCTCACTCAACAAAGTTCAGCACTAACCATGTAATTATTTGTCCTGCTCTGCACTTACATCTGCACCATATGGTCACTTAACTCACCCTGCAGTCCCTCCTCTCACCCTACTCTCACACTTTTGCATCGCTCACCGTGCACTCACATAGGCACTCCTGCCACCCACATAGTGCAGAGGAATAATGTGCCTCCTACAAAGAGCGTTTACCAGGAGGATCACAGAACTGAGTTTGAGTAAACTATGAGTAGCGCTGTAAAAAAATGAAATGTTTGTCAGAAAGGTGCTATAGAGAGATGAGGTGCATTGTTGGTGGGGGGTACTGAGGGAATTCATGGAAAAGGAGGAAATAGGGGAGGGGTGCCAAAAAAAGTTGCACTGTGTTTGATCAGTGCTCGTGCCAGCCCTGGTTGAGAATGTTACCCCCTCCCCTACCGAAGTTCGGCTCATGTCGCGCCCCTGCAAAGAGCTCTGCATTAAGTGAAGCGCTCCCTCCTCCTTTGCGCCCGGGGGCTGTTGGTACCCCACAAAATGATCCTTCATAGGGAACATTCCGTAGCCAGGGACAGTTTTGTGTAAGACGTATAAAAATAACAACACAAACCAACAATGCTAGTGCTCAAAGCGTATATGTGTTTGTTCCTAATTTAGTCCAGTTAATGTTGGCATCCTGCCAGCTTTTTATAATTGGAAATATGTGCAATGCTATTCCATAGAAAGCCACACGCAGAGTTCTATGCCATAGCATTCCTTATCAGGATATGCCACACGGTGTCATAAACATTTATCGTGCCATTTTTACCTTACACCATACCTGACCATAACATCCCACACATATCATAAGCTTCCATTGGCCAGAGTACCTTATTCCATAACACAGCATACCCTTCCATCCCATAACACCATACACCTTGGCGAGCATCCTTGGCGCGCGTCCCTCCGTGCTTAGAGGCGAGGCGCAGAGATGCTGCAGCCGGACTGTAAAGGGGTCAAGTGTGGATTACTCCTCCGCGGCCCCCCCGCCGCGGAGCCGACGCCTCGGATACTTTGATCTCGTGTCTGGATGCTGGGGGTGTTAACAAACACCGCACCGCTTCCCATGCGAGGCCGGGCAGGACGAGGCCGCTGACAGCTCCAATTGTGGGTTTCTGGCGGGAGAAGCCAAGCGTAGCGGCGGCGGCTGTAATCTCCCGGGCTCAGGGGTGCGCGTCACTGGAGGGGGGGCTGGGCTCGGACAGGAGTGCTGAGAGGCTGTGAGAGATGTGAATGTAAAAGAGCCAGCCGAGGCCCTCTCTGTGCTGGTACGTGAGCGGCGGGAAAGAACACGTCCACCCACGTGCCGGACACGTGAAACCCCGCCCTCCTGACTCCCCACTTGACACACTTTATGCAAAGCATGATGCCAATATTAGGGACTGATGTATCTCATTTTATAAAAACTCTTTCTTGACCGCATACAACATTCCTCCAGCTCTCGAAGCTTCCTTATTCTTTCCATAGAAAACAGTTTCTTGATTCCATGGACGTAAAGTACTTACCACAACTGTGTGTTTATTTGTGTCATTATTTGGGAGTCTTGTAAACAACTACAACTCACCTAGTTCACTTCACCTGTATGTCACACCTTCCTTCCTGTAAGACACTGGGGTATTAGTTGAGGGGGGCGAGAGCCCCACTCAAGGAACAGCCACAATCCTTGTCAGGGGGAACCACAGACGTCGCTAAACCTGTGCCCATCCCTCTGGTAGCTTGGCACAAAGCAGCCAGGCTTAATTTAGAGGTGATGTGCAAAGTGTTCATGCAGTACACTTTGACTCCAGCAAAAGGTTGAGGACCTGGAGGGCAGCAGTTAGAGGGAGGGGGCTCAGGACTCGCTCCTACAGAGGCCAGCAGAGGGGACGAGAGCTGGTCCAGTTGGGTCTGTTTAGCTGGAAAGCCGTGAAGCACCTCCCCACATCCAAGGTTCTTTTGTCCCCTTTCCGGAAGGAATACACATCACACCACAAGAAGGCCATTAAAAGACATGGGACCCTGGGCACAGACAGAAAGGCAGATTAGGTTTAGGCAGAAAAATGCCAACTTTTTAAAAAGGGTCTTTTGCAGAATAATAATTTAAAATCATACTTTAGCAATAAGGAAGATTTTAAATTATTATTCAAGTGAAAAAGTACTTCTCTAGATGTCCCCAAACTGAAGTTATCACTTATTAAATGTAATGAGGTAACTATAGGAGCTACCCTTGCCACAGTGAAAAACAATATTGGGGGATTTCACTGACAGAACATGTGAAATTTGAAAACACATGTCCTACTTTTTAAATACCTCTCAACCAGCCCTATTAGCTTTTAGGGCCTGTCTTGGGGTGACCTATATATATTAAAAAAGAAGATTTAGGCCTTGCAAAAGGTTTCTTTTACCAGGTAAAAATGGCAGTTTAAAACTGCACACACAGGTGGCGTTGGCATGCCTGAAACATGTTTAACAGTGCTTCTTTAGTGGGTGGCACAACCAGCGCAGCAGCTCACCATTGCGTTTCATTTACAGGCCCCGGGAACAGGTAGTACCATTTACTAAGGACTTATATGTTAATTAAATGCACCAATCCAGTGTATACCAATGTTATCATGTTTGGGAGAGAGCAGTGGCGTAATGAAACTTGATGGGGCCCCCTTGCAGGGTTCATGGAGGGGCCCCCTCCAGACTCAATCTGGAGCTATCCAGCCAAAGTGCGGTGCTGAGGCCCCCCCCTGGAGGCTGGGCCCCCCCTGCACCGCAGGGGCTGCGGGGGCCTGTGTTACGCCCCTGGGAGGGAGAGCACAAGCACATTACCACTGGTTAACACGAGCAAAGTCTGCAGAGTCCTAATGGCAACAAAAAAGGGTTAAGAAAATATAGGGTTGTGAGCGTAAACATCTGGGGGATTACCACACAAAGGATGGTCACTTCACTTTTAACACCTCCATTTCCAAATTTCAAGAGAAAGCTTTCTGCAACCAGCTCCAGGATACTGCCATGCTTCTAGTCTTCTGCATCTCTTCCAAGCAGATGTTCACCCCGCGCTGAGCACCAGGTCTGTCCCAAGGCTGGCCTTCGACCGAACCCAACAAACCTTCTGCATCTCTTCCTAGCAGGTGTCCATCCTGCGCTGGACACTGGGCCCATGCCAGGGCTGCCAATCAATGAAATCCGAGAAACCTTCTACATCTCTTACAAGCACGTGATCATCCCTTGCTGGGCCTAGGGTCCGTGTTGGTGCTGGCCATCTACAAAATCCGTCCAACCTTCTGCATCTCTTGCAAGCAGGCTATCTTCCCACGCTGGGCCCCGGGTCTGTGTTGGCGCTGACCCTCTACAAAACCCAACACACCTTCTACTTCTCCTATAAGCAGGTGTTCATCCCGCACTGGGCACCAGGTCCGTGTTGGCGCTGGCCATCTATGAAATCCATCAAACCTACTACATCTCTTGCAAACAAGCGTTCATCCCGCACTGGGTACCGGGTCCATGTTGGGCCTGGCATCAACGAATCAAGGCTGCTCTTCAGCAGCAGTCCTTAGTTCTATTGGATTGGCATAATTCACACTAACAGTCATTGGTTCATTTCATCTTAGCTTCATAACATTAATGTTCAAGGACCCATGCATGATGATTTTTTTTTAATTCAAGTAATTTATATTGAAATTTTATAAGAGCAAAAAAGTACAGACATGGTATATATATGGTGAATAAACTGTATTTTGTCGGGGAGACAAATGCAGTACAGTATTCTCAGTTTTCTTGAGAAAGGTGACAAGTAAAGCGCTGAGTATGGGTGGTCGTATGAATGTGAGCTGATGATAAGGATGTTGTTGTTGTTTGTGTGGAGGGAGTCTAGAGGATAAATAGCGATTTCCTGATGAGGGGCACCCCAACTGATTTATTATGAAGACAGAAAGAGCTTGTAAAGGAAAGAGGACATTACAGACAAGAGGAAGAAGAGAGTCGGATGGGTGGAGGGGTATGCTGAAGGTATGAAGGGGGGGAAGGTCTCGGACTCGGAAGTAGGTTGGGAGGGAGAAAATGTCAGTAGTTGTTGGGATGTGGTAAGCATGAAGTTGTCTAGCTTGGACCAGATATTATCTTTCCTCCCTGGTGCAGTCTTTAGATAAGCGTTTAGGGAATTATCCGCCCCTCTGATGAAGTGTACCCATTCCCACCAAATGTGGGAAGAGAGTTTGGCTAAGTCTTTCCGTTCAGAGAGAATGGCTTTAAAGCCGGTAGAGCCAAGGATGTCCTATAACAGATGGTCTTCCCTGTTGAGCTTGAAGTACATGCCCGAGGCAAGGATACCAGGGTAATAGAGTCCAGGTTTGGTGCGCAGTTTCGATTTAGAATTTGTGATATGGTTTTGCCTATTTCTGCCTAAAAATTCTTTGAGAAAGTGCAGTCCAACAGCATGTGGCCCAAGTCTCCTTGTCCTTTTTTGCAGCCCCACCAGGTATCAGCGTTTTGGAGAGAGTTTGAAACGTTTGGCTGGGCTCCAACGGGCCATATCTGCCGCCCAGTATCTACTCTGGGCTAGGTGTGGTGTCGTTTTGTTTGAGATTCAGGGGTATATTATCAAGAAACGGCGTTAAAATTATCGCCGCTTTAGCGGCAGAAAACTGCCGCTAAAGTGGCGATAATGGGCTTGATAATATGCCCTTGAGAATTCCAATAGAAGTCCATGTTCTGGTGTCAACATGGGCTTCTATGGGAATTCTCTGCGGCATATTTTCAAGCCCATTATCGCCGCTTTAGCGGCAGTTTTCTGCCGCTAAAGCGGCGATAATTTTAACGTTGTGCTTGATAATATGCCCCTAAGTTCGCTCAGATGTGCAACCAGTTCATTGGTGTCGCTTGAGGACTGCATGCATCATATAGGAGTGATTCCATTTGTTTCGTATTGATTTGGTTAGTGCAGAACTAGTAGGGGAGAGGAGGAAGTAAAGTTTGGAAGCGACATGGCCTACTTCACTGTATGAGTGTGAAGTGCTGGGTAGATCAGCAGTGATAGGGGATTTGTGTCTGGAGATGTTTGCTTTGGTTTTTAAGAAGTGCTAGAAGTCTCTGTCATTGAGGTCAAATTTGGCTTTGAGATGGGAATATGGTAATGTATTGTGTGGGTGCCAAGGTCTTCTATTATCAGTATGCTTTTTTGCCCACTTTTCTAGAAAAATAGTTTTTCCGTCTATATTTAGGTGCTCAATATGCCATAGAGAGTCAAGAGGCGAGTGTTGCATGTTGTTAGGCAGTTTGTTATTGATCTTTCGGAGGGCTTGCGATGTGCTTTTAAGGATGTTTGCTGAGTGTTCTGTTATTATTTTCTTTGTTGTGACAAAGGAGGTAAGGGAGAGTGGTCTAGCCAGTGCTTTTTCAATCTCGAGCCAGGAAGGGGATGTTGTGCTGGAGGGGAGAGAGCCAAAGGCCTCCCTGTTTAGCTAGGAAGGTGTGCTGATATCCCCAATAGTCTGGTAAATGATGCCCCCCCCAAAAGATTTCGATAGTTTTAGTTTTTTAGGGCCATTCTGTTTTTTTTTGGTTTACCATTAGAATTTCAGTGAGAATGACAACTTTCTAAGGCAAAGAAAGTGTATGAGAGGTATATGGGTGACATATTGATTAGGAATATGGGAAGGGATGTGAGCATCATTTTGATGGATTCTTTTCTTCCCCACCATGTGATGAATCTACAAAACCAATTATCAATTGTGTCTTTAATTTTGTTTAAAGTCATATTCTCATTATGGTTAACGGATTCTCTAAGATTTGGGAAGAACCTTAGACTTAGGTATTTTATTTTGTCGGGAGCCCATTTGAGGCTGTGATCACCTTGAATGGATTTGTTCCAATGTGTATTAAGAGGGAGGACCTCTGTTTTATCTTTTTTAAGACAATTTCCTGAAACCTGGGCATAGCTGTTGATGTAGGACATGATATTGGGTAGCACAAGGTCTGCCTGAGCAGTTAATAGGAGGATATTGCCGGCATAGGCGGCCACCTTCTGAGTGCCTGCCTTGGAGGGGATGCCTGGGATAGTAGGGTTCTCTCTGATGTGTTCGGGGAGGAGTTCTAGTTTAAGGAGAAATAATAGGGGAGAGAGGGGCACTGTTGGAGGGTAAATGTATTGGATAGCGAGCTGTTAATATTTATTCTAGATTGGGGTTCTTGGTAGAAGGCGTGAATCATTTTGACAAGAGAAGGGCTTCTGTTGAAGGTGCTGGAGGGGCCATGGAGGAAAGTCCAGAAGACTTTACCGAAGGTCCTGTCAGCATCTAGTACTATTGCATAGGCAAGGTGATCAAGGTGGGGGGCCTTTTCTATAGTACGGCTAAATAGTCTAATGTTGTCTGTGCGAATATACCTCTGACTAATCCCGTTTGCAAGGATGGGTTCCAATCTGAGTGCATGGATTTTTGCATATATTTTACAGTCAACATTTACTAGGGAGATGGGATGGTGATTTTTGGGGTTAGATACATTTTTTCCATCTTTGGGAATGACTATTTTCGTTGCTTCCACAGCCATTGCTTTAATAGCGCCTGTTGAGGTAAAGTGTGCAGAAAGGTCCTATAACAGTAAAATCAGAGATGCGGACCATATTTGCTAGAAGGAGGCTGGGAAGCCGCCTGGGCCCGGTGCTTTCCTAGCCTTTAGATTTGTGCTTGCACATACGATTTTGTGTCGTGAGATAGGTTTTTCTAAGGAAACCGTGGTAGCTTTATCTATTTTGTTTATGTTAATTTTTTTAGGTATTTTAAGAAGGATTCTTGGGGGCATATTATCAAGGACGGCGTTAAAAATTATCGCCGGTTTAGCGGCAGACTGCCGCAAAACCGGCGATAATGGGCTTGATAATATGCCCTATGGAATTCCCATAGATGCCCATGTTCTGGTGTGAACATGGGCTTCTATGGGAATTCTCCAGAGCATATTATCAAGCCCATTATCGCAGGTTTTGCGGCAGTCTGCCGCCAAAGCGGCGATAATTTTTAACGCCGTCCTTGATAATATGCCCCATAGAGAGTGTCAATACTTTTTGTGTAGAGCATTCGATAGAAGTTTCAAAGGTAGCAAGAATGTCTTTCTCTTTACCGTAAGGTATGCCATGTTCGTTCGTTATGGAGAGTTATCCTAGGTTTACGATAGTTTTGTTTTTGATAAGAAGCTAGCATTTTGCCCGCTTTATTGCAGCTGCATACTATGATGCCTTTGTATCTTTGAACCAGTAAATGGGCTTTGCTGCTTAAGATTTTGTTGTTTTTGCATTTTAGTTGGGTTAGTTGGTTTAGTTGTGACTTATCTCTGGATAGCTCAAGCATGTTTTTTAATGCTTTTATTTAGCTTTCTAGTTGATCTAGTGTCCGGTTGTCCTGCTTATTTTTCCTTGACGTGAGTTTGAGCATGCAACCCCCGATATTGGTTTTCAGGGCGTCCCATGTCATTTGGGGATTAGGGACCGAGCTTCTGTTTATTTCTATGTATTGCTCAATTTCTTTCTTTATTGTTTCTTTAAAACTTGGGTATTCTGTGAGGAGGTCATTCATTCTCCATGTTTTGGATTTGGGAGCAGTACTTGAAATGTCATAGAGCAGGGAGATATGGGTGTGGTCAGATGCCAAGATTGGTTTGATTATGGGGTTTAATGAAGCTAGGACCTGTGCTTCTTCTATTGATAAATAGTCAATACGTGAGGAGTTGTGGGTGTGGGAGAAGAATGAGTAGCCCATGCCTGTGGGGTTGAGTATTCTCCAGAAATCTTTTAGCTTATAGGCTTTGCTGACGTTTCGTATCTGTTTGTGAGACTTGTTGGGTTCAAATGAGCACACAGAGTTTCTGTCTAGTTTACTGTCCCAAGGGAGGTAAAATTCCTGAGTCTGCAATGCATGGGTAAGGTTGACAATTTTTTGTTAATATTTGACTAAAATGTTGGGTTGTAGCTGTTGGGAGTATAGATAGTCACAACTATTATATCAGTCTTATCTTTTTGGAGTTTGGTAATGAGCCATCTGCCTTAGGTGGTCTGCTTCTGTTGCGATAATAGTGAGTCCAGAGGAGGTGGAAATGAGGGTGACTAGGCCATTTTTCTTGTTGATGGCTGAAGCACAGAATAGGTCGCCTACCCAGGATTTCTTTAAGAGGAGAGCTTCTTTCAAGGTGGCCTTTGTCTCCTGTAGGAATACCAGGTCACCCTTGAGCATATGTGTGTAGTCTAGGATATTTTTTCGTTTCGTTGGGTGATTTCATTCCTTGACTTTGAGGAAGAGAATCTTTAAGTTATGCATAGGGAGGTGGTGTGGGCTATGTCAGAGTTCTCCTGTGTGATTTGCCAGGGTTAGTGGGTGGGAGGGGAAGATAGGATGGTTGGAAAGGGGGAGGACAACTGGATAGGGGAGGAGTAAGGGAGGTGAGGCGAGAGGACAGGGGAGAAGGGGTAGGGAAGTGAAAGAGAGAGAACAGGGCAGAGAAAGAGCTTGAAAAGAATGAGGATAAAGAGAGAGTAGACAGAGAAGAGGGAATACATAGCATTGAATTAGCATAGAAGGAACTTATGGGTATCCTGGGGAGACACCTAGAGGAATGTATTCAGAGGATAGGCAGGCGGTGGAGGGCACAAGAGGTCAAGTCTAGAGTCAAAGGGCTGTGAGCTGCGCCCTTTAAATAGCTTGTGTTGACATTATGAGTGAGTGTGGTGTATCCACAGGGGAAGTGCAGGTTTTGTTGCTTGAAAATAGTAGGTATAGCAGGATAGGTTGTGTTACATTGAGATGCCAGTATGGTAAAGAGGGCTAGGGGAGTGATCATGGCATAACAGGGTATGTGTCATTAAGTGGGATGTCAAATAATAAAAATGGCTAATTGTGAGACTATGATGTTGGTGCTGAGTTGCACATGAGTAAGTGAGTGCATGTTAGGACATGAGTGTTTGGTGAGGGTGGGTGAGAATACAGTTGCTAACCGAGGTAACAGTAAACCTTACCATGTGTAAAACCAATTTAACTTTGAATAGTCCCGGATTACTGTTTGTGGTTGCTATGCAAACTGGAGTACCGTATACCCACCAGATTCATAGATACCAGATACCAGGATAGGCAAACAGATTTCCCTAAAAGAGCATTGTTAATGCAGTTCTCAAAAAAGCAGTAGAGAAGTATGCAATATCATGTGGAGATGCAAGTAACACTAAACTATAACGTGTGAAATCTCTGTCCAAGATTATTGCTTGTGGCTGCTATGCAAAGTGAAGCACATGATATCCACCAGATACCTATTTAACTAGATACCTGATACTTGGACACACATCTGGATTTGCCTAGAAAGGCATTGTTGATGCAGTGCTGAAAAAAACAGTAGAGAAGTGTGCAATATCATGCAGAGATGCAGTAGAAGAAAAATCCTGCTGAGACATAACAGTATGCATAACAAAGCACAATAGAGTACAGTAATGTATAAAAGATATAGTGCATCGGAGGGTCTCGGATGATCCCTTAGCTAGTACCAGTTAGTTACCCATTTGTTCAGTTAGATAGTTAGTTACTTACTAACAGCATATTAGCACTCCATAAGCTATGAACTTCGGGTTTGGTGTGTGAAGTAGCACACAAGATCAGGTGGCGTGAATGATTACAGTGGAAGAGTAATTCATGGGGGAATCACAGTAATCTCTAGTTATATTCTGGATATTGTGCGGTCATGATAGGTGACAGGGATCATATATAAAGGCATTGGGTAGTTGGGTCAGGTTTCTTTTATCATGGCAGCAGATATTAGATAGTCAGTCAATAGAGCTTTATTATCGGCCATAGACCATGAAAGCAATGTAGACACAAAAAGAAAAAGTACAACAATACCAACATACCATCACATAAGATTACAAAGAAGAATGACAAGTAAATTTAAAAAAGTTAAAATAGGGCGAAATGATCCTATACAATAAAAACAAAGTATATACATAATAAAATCAATCCATATTAGTACTGGGTCTATAAGGACGCAGATAATGGAAGTAGTTGATGTTTAATTTTGGCACTTCGAGCTCACCACATGGCCCAAAGATATCTAGAAATTGCAAATACAATTAGGGGTCTGCTGTCAAATTTTAATATCCTAAAGGCTTCCCTAAAATCTCTCAAGCCCAATAGTTTACAGAGCGGGATAATCCATTTTGCTCTGGCCCTAGCATAAAACGGGCAAAAAAGCAAGATGTGCAAGTCTGTCTCCTCACACCCTACACACCCTACGCATAGGCTAGAGTCCGCTGGAGCAGCCGACCACTTATTTGTCACAGCCCGCAGAGGAAGTGACCCATGTCTCAGTTGAACATACAACTTCTTTGCCAAAGGAGGCTGAATGACATCCAGACATTTCTCATAGGAATAGTGGTCTTTTGCCTCCAGAAACCTGTTGGTCAGCCTGCCCAAAGACGGGTTAGTAAGGAGAAGATCCAATTGATGCTTATTAAGTAGAGTGACCAGATCTCTCCTAGGCAGCGAAGGGCACACCTGCTCGGGAGCGGACGAGATGTCGCCCCTGCCCAGTGTCTGGCATGCTTGCATAACGTATTTTAGCCAGGGAATTTTCCCAGCTCCCCTTAGGGACAGTAAATCCCTTAGATCATCCCTATAACTTTGCAACTCCGGGGTAGACCAGAGCCGCCTCCAGTACAAGACAGGGCGATTCGCAATAACACCCTGAATGGGAGATAAACCCACATCTAGGCGCAAGGGGAGTAATGGTGTGCTCTGCGGAAGGGCCATAAGGCGCCTAATAAATATGTTCTCAGAAATCGTCAGAGAATTAGCGGTCAAATGGCCCCATAACTCCACCCCATAAAGGGCCCGCCTCTCGCCTGGGACCTATAAATTTCTAGAGGTGGGCCCAAAGATTTGAGTGGAGACTCACTAAAGACTTTTAGAATACCATCAGAGGATTGAGCAAGCTTCAGATTAGCCTTGGCGACCTGGGGCGCCCACCCCATTTTATCGTTAAGTGTTACACCTAGGTAATCGAAGGTGGATACTCTCTCCAACGCCACTCCATCCAGATGGGGGTGCGAACAGCTTGAGATTTTTGCGTTAAAAACCATGAATTTGGTTTTGGCCAAGTTAATCTCCAAATTCCTAGATTTGCAAAATGAACAAAAAGACTCCAGTGTTCGCTGTACACCCATGGAGGTTTTTGATAACAATAGGGTGTCATCAGCGAACATCAGGGCAGGGATCTTCCGAGCTGCCAAACTGGGGGAATCCAGATCCCTTGCCCCAAGGAGATGGTCAATTAAACCGTTAAGGAACAGGGAGAAAAGGGTAGGGGCCAGCACACACCCCTGCCTCACTCCCCTTTCCACTGGAAATGGGGCCGTAAGCTCCCCATTTCTCCCGTACCTCACCCTAGCAAAAGTGCCATGGTGTAACCGTTTAAATAAATTACACAAGTAGATAGGAACTCCCACCCCCCTCAGGATGGCCCAGAGCTTGTCCCGCTGAACCAGATCAAATGCAGACCGGAGGTCGACAAAGATTAAATACAAACTGCCGGCCCCAAGGGTCACCGTTTTCCAAAAAATCAGCTGGAGTCTTAACAGTTGGTCTATAGTGGAGACCATACGGCGAAAGCCCGCTTGCAAGGGGGTCAGAATTTGTTGGTCATCGATCCAGCTCTGCAACCTGGATAATAGGATGCGAGCAAACAATTTCTGCAAGACATCAATTAAATTATGGGTCGGTAATTAGCCGGATCAAGGGGGGAGGCCTTTTTATAAATAGGAATGATCTCGGCCCCCAACCAGGTTGCGGGGATTTCCATACCTTTTAAAGTGGCGTTAAATAATAACCAAATATAGGGAACCCAAACTCGCTGCTCACTCAAGAATAAACCCCCTGGGATTCTATCCAATCCCGGGGCTTTCCCCGGGGCCAAACTTTTGAGGGCCAATTTAATTTCATGTATTGAACATGGATAGCACTCATCCTCCCCCAGCAAATCTGGAGGCAATGGGTTCCCAACAGAGGGGCCTTGGTCCACCACCAAGGGAGCATTCAGGAGGGCGTACAATGGCCTAAAGTGGGCTAACCAAACCTCTTCACTTAAGTTTGGTGAGAAAGCGGAAATCCCTTCTGTCGACCCTGATCTCACTAAATTCCAAAATGCTCTATAGTCATGCCTATCCAGTGCTTCTTTAATATTGTCCCATCTTAAATCCTCCCACTCTGACTTAGCCGCCACAGTTATGGCTTTATATGCAGTTCTCGCCATCCTAATGCTCGAGGCAAGGCCAGTTTTAACCGAATTGACCAGTGCTCTTTTCGTCAGTCTACAGGCTTTGTGGAACCAATGAGCCTGTGGCCTATTGTTTACTGGGATATGAAAAAAGTCTACCAATTTGTTAGTTAGGCTGGAATGAATATGGTTCAGATTCTCAAAGTAGGCCGAATCGTAAATCCCAACAGGGAGGTCAAAGGCCTCAGCTAGTTTGGACGCTACACAAGAATAAAGCTCGGCCACTTTACCAGGAGCTAGCACGAACCTAGCCCATCTGATGCGTCTGCCACCCGCCACAAGGGTCAGATTCGTGTCAGCGAGGGTCTCCAATTCCCCCCTTCCGGAAGAGGGACCCAGTTTGTGTTTGAGTTCCAGAGAGAGAAAATTGTGATCGCTATCGGCCTTCTGGATGACACAAAACGCCCTTATTTGGGACCAGAATTCCACATTTAATATGATATAATCAATAGTGGAACGCTTTCCCACTCTATTAAATGTAAAGTTCCCCGGGACGTCAGGAAAAATTCTGCCATTGCAGGCCCTGAGAGAGTGGGCTACCATAAGTTTGTTAATCTGCAAAGCCACTATCGATAATCCCCTAGTTGGGTACATCAAACACTCCTGGATCTGCCAACAGGAGTCCTCATCCGAGGTTACCGAGGAAATCCCTACCAGGGGTTCGAAGTGGGAATTAAAATATCCCCCGATAATTCTATGAGAAGATGGAAGAGAGCACGATAGAATCTCATCAAGGGCCTCTAGCATAGATAACCCCAACTCATTGGGGGGACCACGCAAATATAAATTAATAACCAGCAATGATGAACCATCCAAGAGTCTAAGGGCAAGTGAAAGGAGATCTGGGGAACGAGAGTAAACTACATTCACCGAACACCCCAGAGACAAAGATGCCCAGATACACAAACCCCCTGAAGGTCATCCTCGAGGGCCCTGAACCGCAGGTACGTGGAATGAAGCAAAAACCCACCCTATTCGATATTAGATAGGGTTTAGCAGATATTAGCAGGTATTGGATCGGTTGGGTTGTTGTTGGATTATTGCTGCCTGTTCTAGGGATGTACCTTAGTGGGGTTAGTAGAGGATGACAAGAAGGGGTGCCTTCTGGTAGAGCTGAGTGAGTAGGTGTATGTTAAAGTAGTAAGTATTGGTTAATGGTGGTTAGAGTTAGTCAAAAGGGCAAGCAAGCTGTTGAGTCTTCCGGCGATTTCTTGAAAAATCTTGAACACCGGCGATGAAGGAATCTAAGTCCTTGGGGTCCCTGAAGATGGTAGTCTTTCCATTCTGGATTGTCTTTAGAAGGAGAATTGTATTGTTAAGTCTTTTAGGACTTGACGTTGAAACAGAAAGGTTTTCCTCTTTTCATCTGTGTCTTTTGAGTAGTCTTGTGAGATCCCAACGGAGGAGCCTTGCCATTGGATCCTTTGTGCTTCCTTCATCTGGGGGAGGATAGCCTTGGTCTGAGAGTAACAGAGGGGTCTGAAGACGAGGGCCCTAGGAGCATCCAGGTTTTTAGGGACGTAGGTGGGTACTCTGTAAGCACGCATTATTGCGAAGTCTTTTACAAAGTTTATTCCTAGGACTTGGAGAATCCTTTTTTCTATGAACGGGATGGAGCCTGATTCTCCACTGCTTCTAGAAGTCCAACATTCGCAGATTACCCCTTCTGTTTCTGTCCTCTAGTTCCCTGATGCTCTTTTCGAGGCGTGCCAGTTTTGTTGAAGTAGTTTAAATTGCAGAGTTGTGTTTATGGGCATCAAGGTGACATGTGTATTTCCACTTCGGTGACTGCCTCTCAACAGTAGCATGTCTTGTTTAAGTAGGACAGATCGGTTTGCATTGATTCCGTAGTGTTCTTTGTGGACTGTGCAAGGGTATAGAGAGTGTCAAATATTTGCCTAAATAATTCCAGTGTCACATAGTTGTCTGCTGTAGACTTGATAGGGGAGTCTGGGGTCGGAGGCTCCTGCTTAGATCTTTTTTGCACAGGTTTGGCATCTTTAGGTCCCCCCTGGCATCATGCGTTCTTTGTTCTGCCATGTTGGTGTAGTGTTTCTTCCTCGTATAGAAGTCCTCCCTCATGGGGTGGTCTGAGGGAAATCATCACTTGTTGAGCCGCTTATTAAGGTTCACTGATCGGCTCGATGGATATGTGTATAGTTAGCCAGGAGTTTTGTTTGTAGAGATTTCAGCTGGAACATGGATACAAATGAATTACGGGGGCCCCACTATGACACTGTTGTAGGGGCTTCCAGTGACTTCCAGTGCTCTCAGTTCTCCCTCAGTACTTTAGAGCCCCCTCTTCGCTAATGGCTCCTCACTTTTGGCTCTTCAAGGCTCCCAGGGGCCCCCACTGGACACTCCCAGTGGTTTTTCAATGTGACTCAGGTGGTATTTATTAGGGGTGGCCGGAATTTGCGAAATTCACTTTCGCAAATTATCGCAAAAATGTTAAAAATCTCCGCAAACACGGAAATATCGCGAAGATGCGGAAGATTTTTTCCCGCCCGTTCGCGGTATGTTCTGCGTGGTCGCGGCCATCTTGTTTTCACTTGTCTCACGGTGCATGATCGCGAGAAGAAAGAGGTGATCGCGCGACGAATGATGTTACTGCGGGCTCGAACTGTCGCGAGACAGCGCAAATGGCTACCAACAATCCAACATCTCGTGGAGAACGCGACCGGATCGGGAAAACTTGTCGGCGAACACGGGGATTCAGGTAAGGCGATCGCGCGCACGCGAGAATGTATTATTTTACAGCGCAAGGAAGCAAAACATTTCTGGTAAAATGCGGATTGCGGAAATTTTGACATTTTCGCGCTCCCCACGGTTTTTTAGCCCAGGCCTAGTATTTAGGAGGGAGGTATTAGGGGGTATTTAGGAGGATGATTTTTACTCAGGTGGTACCGCTACACTGCCTCATGGACCACAACATATTTTCAGGTTGGTAAACTTCTAGAAGCTGCAGCTTGAAGCCACGCTGGCTATCTTAGGGTCAGGCGCCAAGTCGAGTAGTTCCTGGATTAGAGCACAACAGATAAGCCAGAAATCATGGAATAAACGCATCTACAAGGAGTCAGGTGTGTGGTACCCTGGCAATGGATCACTAGCTTTGTAGTTAGGCATGCTGTGGAGGAGTTCATGCAGCACGGGGATCCTATCAATGGGAACTTGTCACAATGTCGGCCATTTTGTAATCAGGCATTCCCCCATGAAATTTCACGAGGTTTGGAATCGCTTCACCATCACGGCCTGGAAAAATTGTGCATGTTTGATGGTAAGAGCTGCGGAAAGGACAGAGCTCATTGTCTTGGGGGCCATCTTCTCAGGCGGTAGCCATGCCCCACCTCCCTGTGCATGTCTTATCAAACTGAGCACACAAGGTAGTGTTGTCACTTCTCATCTCCCAGACCTCTTTTTCGTGTGGTCCACGAGGGCTGAGAAGTGATTACTTTTAGTGAATAAAAGTGAAAGAAGGGATCATCTTACGTAAACTGTTAAAAGTTAACCAATCAGTCCAGGTTCAAACATTACGTCTTGAGTTATCTCTAGTGAGCACATATGTTATAGCTATTTCTAACATAATAAGGTGGGTTTACAACATTTTACACGCAATTCCTGGATACCTAAGATACTTATTAAAATTGGAGACTTTTGGAACTGAATCGGCACAGTGTACTTTTAACAGGAATCTTAAAATTGCTCTCAACATGTCCCAATGCACTGTAGCAGTTTTGCATGCCTGGACTCAAGCACATTTGAAGCTCTTTTAAAAAACATTTGATACCAAGAATGAGTTTCGAATTAAACATTGAACACTGAAGTCAATTAAATCATTATCATGAAATCATAAAAAGCATAGAATATAAGTCCCCACCCATTATCTTTATTATCAGTTAGAGCATAGAGTAAGGCTGCTTTTCCTTACTCTATATCTAGGAGGCCATGCAAAGCCATGCAGGGTATTTTTGCATCAAAAACAGTGACGCTCCAGGGGCACAAGCCTCTCATAAATAAGACTGTCACTGTGGAAGCTGGATGTGCCCGTGGTATTTCCTTACCATCAATCTGTACGTGTGTCTGTGTTCAAAATGAGTTCAGTTGCTATTGAATTTCAGCCAAGAGGAGGCCTGCCAAGACCCTGCCCTGCTCAGCAGGATGACAGGATGTGGCTGGAGTCCTGTCTCTGATAGGCAGGCTGACAGGCTGTGGTATGAATCCAGGACAGCAGAGCTAGGAGGGTGCTCACCCACACCCGCCCTCGCACCATGCCTATTGAGTTACTGTCTGTCCAGAGATGGAAGCCTGTCTCTCAAACTGGAGATACTGTTCAGGATCCAGGGACTCATTAGATGCAATGTTTTGGATGGACAGAAGGAGATGCACTGAGCCGGGCAGACTCTGCATTCAGCCGGTGGGAAACAATTTGCTTTGAAACCAGGCGTGTCCAACGATGGTCCAGTAAGGTCATATCTTCAGGAGAACTACTAACCATGTAGATGAGCCTCATTTAGTTTAGTTTTATGGTAATGGATTTCTATGGATCTCTTGAACCCCTGACATAGAGCCGGCCCTTCTTTACCGTGGACTCCCCTGTTCTAAGGTAATTTTAGTAATTTCAAAACATTCCTAGCGGGGCCATCAGAAGAGAGGAGTGAGATGGGGCTGTTTAAAAGCCAGACTACATCAATTAACAGCAATCCATGCACATTTACATATTAAAACTGCCCCCAGCTTTTTAGAAAAATAGTAAGAATGGTGCTGTCCATCCTTTAAGAGAATGACAGGCAGTTCAAGACCTGCCTTTGGAGCGAAATGGGTGGTGTTCTTATATTTCCCAGTGCTGTGTCATGGAGGTCCATTCACACACGGCCCTCTAGATGAGATCCCAGGAACCAGTTGTAATGTCACATGTGCTAAGAGTCTGAGCTAGAGTTGTGGGGATCCCCATTCAAATTGAAACCATACCTGCTTTCTGAGGAACCAGCCCAACCTATTTCATACCTTTTTAACAAGGGATTTTGTTTCCATAAAAAACACTAAGGGGCATATTCACAAGAAACTATCGCAGAGTCAATGGCACATTATCACAGCCAAAGTTGGGATAAATCCATCGCCCCATTCACAAGCTGGTGTTAACAGCCCACAGCACCTGTTCACCCGCGATAGCAGCCTCAAAAAACATCGCCACAGAGGACCCGGGCAACTATCGCCAATGAGATGCAGAGTGGGCATTCCCTTGCCAAAAGCCGCGACATCATCACACCTCAACATTCTCAATGACCAGACAGAACTGCGATAAAAACACAAAAAAGGCGATAAGGCACGTTAGCACTAGGAAATCTACACCTGCTGTGACCTGGTGTAAAGTCGGATGGCAGCCTACACCACAAAAGGGAGACCAGCCCAGGGCCACACCCGAAGGGCAACAGAAGCCATGGAGCCACCCATCATGCGGCCCGGACACCCAAGAGGGCCACAACACAACACCCACCGACACCACCCCCAGGACCACCCCTCTCTGTCACCCCTGCGACCAAAGACATGCCACATCAGCTACACCCAAACATGCACAAAATAATCCGCCTGGCGTCGCACAATCACAACTGGTGACATGCATGTGCCGACACAGAAAAGAGCAGCAAATATTCACTTTCGAAGCAACAAATGAAACTTTTAAAATGAACACTGAAATGAAATGAAGACACATGGCCGCTCCCCTCAGGACAATCCGTAGGTCCCAGCCTGCAAGACAAAAATCGTGATGAGAAGGTGTGTTCTGCGCACATCAAAGGACAGAGAGAGAGCGAAGGCGAGAGAGAGGAAGAGAGGGGGAGAGAGAGAAGAAGAGAGGGGGAGAGAGAGAAGAAGAGAGGGGGAGAGAGAGAGAGAGAGAGAGAGAGAGAAGTAGAGAGGGAGAGAGAGAAAAGAAGAGAGGGGAAGAGAGAGAAGAAGGCCGCACCTGCGCACCCAGGCCACACTGCTCACCTGCTGTTGCCGGTATGTATCGCAGTTCACCAGGTCACAAATATGAGTCAGAGCTGTCAGCTGAAACAGAGTCCAGATACATGACTGGCACAGTACACACACCTGCACAAGAAAACAGCGCCTGCCCGCCCATGCACACCCAGGCAGAGGCACCCCAACCCCTCCTGCCGCCCATCGGAGCATGCCCGCCCATGCACACCCAGGCCTCACTGCTCACCTTCTGCCACCGGCGCGTAAACGGGAGGTCCCACCACGTGCCGCTGCAAGCCGCAAGCCCGGGGCCTGCCAACATGGCACCCTCCACACCATGCAGCCCCGCTCCGCAGGCCACCAGGTCTCACGTTTGATGCTGGGTCTTGATTACTCCATGGCAGAGGACATACCAGTGCACCTGGCACCATCGCAGGCTGCACACATGCTCAGCCCAATGGGTGCCACTAATTCTGGGATTCCGGAAGAGAAGCGATGCCACGTGGCGGTAGGCCCGTGCTGCCCGCTGGCTCTGGCCTACACTGCGGTCCAGCAGGGCACACAAAACCTGAGCTGTCCGGACCGCCGGAACGGGGCATCATCTCAGACTGCGCAACCGCTCCGCAGCTTAAGGTGCCACTAACTCAGTGCACCCAAATTCACCGTCCCATGGCGGGGTGCCTGTGCTGGCCGCAATGCTCCGAGTGCCACTAATCCTGTGCAACCCCAGTCAGCGCCACGTGGTGGCAGGCCCGTGCCGGCCACAAGGCCTCAGGTGCCACTAACCCTGTGCAAGCCCAGTGAGCGCCACGTGGCGGTAGGCCCGTGTTGTGCGCCAGGCCTCAGATGCCACCAACCCTGTGCGCAACAACTCATGGGCCCTTTATGAATGAGAAGCATGGAGCAGCCGTCATCCCGTCACCAACGGAAGAGGGGAATGTGGCGTTTTCAGCCCCTTATGTTAGCGGAGTCACATGGCCAGTGACACCTGTGCCGGATGGGTGTGGTGTGTGTGCAAACCTGCCCTCAGGGAGTGGCTGTGACATGCTGATGAATAGACCAGTGACCTGCACCCACCTGCGATGGGTAGCAATGTTGGCCCCACCTCGGTGCGTCATCGGAGTGGTCTGGCCTGCCGCACGCCGGACCAGCACAGGGCTTGCCACAATGACTCGTGCGCTCGGGTGTGTTCCAGTCCATGTCCGGACAAGGAAGTGACTGATGCGTGTGTCCCTGTTGTAGTGTTCATGGGACCAGGTACACAAAATGCAATGTCGCACCCTCTGACTCGCATCCCACAGGATGAACATCACTGACACAAGGGAAGGCACTGTCCCCACATTCATCCACACATCCATTCCTGAATGATGTAAGACATGACACAGCAGTGCGTCACTGGATGTTTATTTGCACATCCCGTGCAGTTCTGCACCTGGAGCGGTACAGGGCAATGCCGACCACACTACACAATATGGGCCCGTGGAGGGCCCGCCAGAGTCCATCTGGGGATGACATGTACTGCGGATGAGGAAGGGTACAGTCCGCAGTCTGTCCGCCGTGTCTTTGGTCGTCGAACAGGATGTGGCAGTCCATGTCGCTGTCCAAGGTGAGTGCATCGGAGTGTATCGGGGTCAGTGGAAGGTCATAAGGCCATGTGCGGCACCCAGCAGAAACAGGCCAGGTGGCGGAAATGAATGCTAGTGCCTTCTGATCACAAACCCATCCATGTCCTCGTCCCCGAATGTGTGCCCTGCCCCCCGTGGGTGTTCCAGTTCCGGCTGCGGCAATGTGTGCCACTGACACATCAGGGGCCTGGGTGGATACGTCTGCCGCACAGTGAGACACAGACACACCAGGGGGCGGGGATGTGGATGGTGTGGGGGCAGCAGCATTCATCAGCTCCACGCCTTGGGGCGGCAATGCCATGATGGAGGTCTGCAGGGCATGATAGATCCCAGCTACATTCCAATGATGTGCAGCGGTGGCTTCCATCCTTTCTGCCTCCATACGCTCCATGTCCTCCATGAGCCTCCGCATTTGTGCCAGCTAACGGCTGGTATCGCTGGAGCCACACTGAGCGGACAGCTGTTCTACTCACCACGTCATGACTCCAGCAATGTCAGTCAGGGCTCGTTGGAGACCATGGGGCGGACATAGACACCCGAGGATGGCGTCCAGTTTGGCAGCCATGAGCTCAAACCCCACCCGCACCTGCTCAGCCGTCTCCCTCTGGCCCTCCAGCACACGGCATTGGAAGGCCATTTGTTGTTCCTGGGGGACTTGGGAGTTTGCCGGGCTGTGGGTGCCTCCTGCTGGGTGGTGTGGGTGATGGGTGGGGCCTCCTTGATGTACCTGGGCTGCCCTGATCCTGGAGGTGAGTCGCGAATGAGGTCAATGATGTCTAGGAGGGCTTGTGCGTCGATGCTGGTGTTGTCCTCCTGGTCATCAGTGAAGAGTGGATGTGACTGCTCTGCAGGAGGTGTTGACGATGCCCCTGCAATGTGAAGGGGAGATGGTGTATTACAATGTGTCCACATGTAGCCGCATGGTACAGTTTGACATTCTGACAGCATTGCATTGTACATTGTGACAGTCTGTGGGTCTGTGCGAGGAGCCAGGGTCATTGTGGGTGTGTACTGTGCCCTGCTTCATTGTGCATGTGTGCCATTGTGGCCAGCTCCACCCGTCCTCCAGTACCTGGTGGTCACTCAGCCTGTTGCGGTTGTGTTGTGTCCTGTTGGGCACTGTCCGGTCCCCCGACTCCGGCCACAGTATCCACACTGATGACTGTTGACACCAGCTCCTCCATGTCATCCAGCTCCAGCTGTGGTGCTGGGCCCCCACCTCTGGTCTGCATTGCTGCCTTCTGGTTGGCGGCAAGTTTTTCCTTGGTCTTCCGCTTGATTTAATTCCATCACCTCTTGACCTCGTCCTTTGTCCGCTTGTGCTCTCCGACGGCATTCACCTTGTCGACAATGTCCCGCCATATTCCAGTTTTGGTGCCCAATGACACGTTGGAGGTGACGAAGAGTTGTTCATGGTGTTCCATCACCTCCATGTCTATGATCCTGTTCGCCTGCGAACTGAACTTCGTCTTCCTCGTCTTCTTGTCCTTGCCCTTCCCTGTCCCCGATGTCCCGGGCTGGTCGTCCGGGGTGCTTGTGGGGTTGCGCTCATCCTCTGTGCCTGCTCCGGCTGCCTCCATGGTGCTTGGGTGCAGGTCAGTTTGGGTGTGGGTGTTTTTTCTACTTTTATGGTGATTTTATTGGCCTGCCAGGTGTGTGTTGCAGGCCTGGTGCTGCTTATCGCTGATTTCCTCATCGTGCTTTGCCCCATCGCATGTTTTTTGATGTTGTGGTTTGTGTTTTTATCTCCGTGGTGGTGGTTGGGTGTCGGCGGACTATCGCATGGCACCGCCTTGTTGTGAATTCCACGTTGACACTGGGTTATTTTCCAGTGATGGGCTGCGATATTGGAAGTTGCATTATGCTACTCTTGCGGTAGTTATCACACGTTCTTGTGAATATCCCCCTAAAACTTTCTGCCTCGAAATTCCTTTGGGGGACCTGCTTCCCTCAGAGCCAAAAGCAAATAAATTTCTGCCCCCTTTGACCTGTACGAGAACTACATCCAGCGTACTTCTCTGTCTGTTTTTTGTTTTCCCGAACTGACTTTATTCCAATTAAAATGCCATTTTCTTGTTGCTATAAACGTTGATCCCCTTATCAGAATGTCTTCATTTGTATCAGATTTTACTTAAATTCTAATTGCTATTTGTCACACATGTATCACAAGATTTCTCTAAAGGAAGTATTACTGCTTGAGACAATGTCTAAGGTTAAGGGCAGCATTTCCCCACAGAGCTCAGATTACTTGTTTGGACTTGATAGTTTAGGCTCTGTGGAACCCCAGTCTCTGCACAAGCACTGCTTGTGAGAAAGTGCCTCTGTATATACTGCACCAAAGTAAGGTTCAGTGTGCACAGAGTCCACAGTCCCCAGAGGCTTGGCAGAGGCTAAAGTTAGATATAACCTTACTCTCTAAAGTGGTAGCTTGGTCGAGCAGTAAGGCAGTATCAGAGGACAGTGTAAAGCATTTGTTGTACACACTCAGTCAGCAAATGGTCTCACACACTCAAGCACTGAACTCTAGGCCAATGGTTTGTATATAAAAATATATGGTTGTTTTATTTTGGAACCAACAATAGGTATCTAAATATACTTTCTCAGAATGAGATGCTTTAGTTAAATACTTTAAATAGGCAATAGACTTTTGAATGCAATAGTTACAGTTGTTGCAATAGGCAACACAATTCAAACACTATTATAACATTGAGCTCAAAGGGAATTTCTAAGTAAATGCAATTAATTACTTTTTGGATTACTTTTCTAACCGCAGGACTGGATCCTAGATTCAGTCCTGGGACATCTGCTGGACACAGGTACGTAAATACGTTTGGTCACAGGTATGATTTTTAAGGAATATGATTGTATTTCAAAGGAAATTCACTTAGCAGGTAAATAGAGATATCGTTACTTTTTCTTACTCAGTGCTGGATCCTGGATTCAGCACTTGTGCATCTCCTGTAAACAGCTGAAAGAAATCGTTTTTGTTACACAGGCGATTTTTAAGGAATATTTGTAAGTTTCAAAAATCGACACAGAAGAATTTCTGGCACAAACCAGGCAATGTTATCCTATGGAGGAAAATCAAGTTATCGGTAAGTACAGTTGTGATTACATTTCAGGGTCAGTGCTGGGCACCAAGATCCAGCACTGGGATCTCTCCTGATAACAGGTGAATAATTGTGATTTCGTTGTTCTGCTGATTTTTAGTGAATTTTGTTAAGTTTCAAAACTCGACACTTCGAAGAATTTCCAAGTGAAACCAGTCAATGTTACCCTATGGAGGAAAAGTGAGTTATCGGCTTTTGGGTAAGTACTCGACTGGCAGAGTTAAGGTTCTGGGCATAGACTCAGGGGTCTCACAGGGTCAGGTAGGTACAGTTGTTACACCCTCAGCAGCACAGGGGCAGCCGGGTGCAGAGAGAGTTAGGCCCAATGTTATCCTATGGCGGGCAGGGGGACTTTGGTTGGTGGCTGCTGGCAAGCAGGCCACACGGCTGTGGGAGCTGGGCTCCTGGTCACTTGCTCAGGGCAAGTGGGGAAGTAGATTAGGATAGAGTTTGCACTCCCAGGGGCACTCGGGAGGCTGGGTGCAGGGTGCTTTTGAGCCGTCGGGCGCTCAATGGATTTCAATGGACAAGCTCTAAGACGAACAAAGGCTGCAAGCTCGGGGATGAAGATTCTTTAGGAGCGACCACCACTTCGAGAGGTAAGTTGGGAAGCTGTAGGTTAGGTAGGCACCCAGGAGCTGGACACAGGAGGCCGCAGGGCGCCGGGTGCAGGGGTGTCTTTTTGCGTCGGGAAATCTTACCCTCAGCTGGTCGCGGTTGGAGGGGTCCCTGGTTTTGAGGCTGTAGGTGTCATCAGGAGCGTCGAGGTGGGTCCTTAGGTGCTGGATTCGGGGTCACAGTCACCGGGGGGACATCCTCTTGGTCTTTGTCCACTCCGGCACAGGCCAGGCTTGGCGGGTGCTGAGTGTGCAGGAGTCACGGTTCCTGGTTGGCACCAGGGGCTTGTTACTTGCTTTGAGCAGAACCACTGCTCGTGGGAGTCCCAGTCTTTTAGAGTCACAAGGCAGTCAGGTCCTCCGGGGTTTTTGAGGTTGCTGACCACTGGAGACGCCGGGTTTTAGCAGGAGCAGGTTCGAGGGTCGACAGGCCTGTAGGGCTGGGGCCAAGTCAGTTGGTGTCTTCCTCTTGTTAGCAGCTGCACGCCAGGTCTTCTTTCTTCTTGTTCTTCTTGCTTGTTTCGGATTCGGGATCTGAGGAAGGAAGTTTCAGGGTGCCCCTAAATACTAAATTTAGGGGCGTTACACGTAGGTAAAGGGCAGGGACCAATGGGTCCCTTCCCGGGGGTGGGTACACCCCCTATCCTGCCACTCTCCTGTGGGAGGGGGGCAGCAGCCTAGTCCTGATTGGGCAGGGCTCCCCATCTTCAAGATAACGAGAGCCCGGAGTTGTGCTTCACCTCACCTCCCCCACCTGAGGGGTGGGGTTGGCAGAGGCTGGCACACCCCCTTTCCTCACTTGGGCTTTCCCGCTAGTTTTCCCGCCAGAGTGAGGGTCAGAACCGGTGGGGGCCAGTTGCTGCGTACAGCAAGTGTCCTGGAGAAGCTCACAAAGGTGGCATGCCTTTGAAGCTTCCCCTGCCCATCCTGGGGGAGGAGACCTAGCACCTCGCCCAGGATGTGCATTGTTGCAGGCCCAGGAGAGCGGATGGCTCTCTACCCAGGGGTCCAGCAACATGTCTGCTGTGTGGCAGCCTAGACAGCCTCTCAGACAGGACGTGGATTGTAGGTTAGGTTCAGGGGGCAACTCTAATTTGCCCTCTGTCGTGCATCTTACATTAAATCCCACACTGGCATCAGTGTGGGTTTAATGTGCTGAGAAGGTTGATACCAAACTTCTCAGTCTTCAGTGTAACCACCATGGTGCTGTGGAGTTCGTGTTGACGACCTCCCAGCACCATATACTCTTAATGGCAGCACTGCACTTACAATGCCCAGGAATGGACCTGGGCACTCTAGGGGTACAGGGCTCATGCACCTGTACCCACACCACTGGCATAGTGGACCCAGCTAGAGGGGTGACTGAGGTATGCCAGGGCATTATATTTGTGGGCATGGCACACGGGGATGTGTGCCATGTCGACTCTCTGTTTTGTTCTGCACAAAGACACTCAGCCTGCAAAGGCAGTGTGTGTGTGTCAGGGTACAGGGCCTCTAAGGGTGGCGCAATAAGTGCTGCAGCCCTTAGAGGCCTTCTCTGGTCACAGGGCCCTGGGTACCTAGGGTACCATTTACCAGGGGCTGAAATGTGGCCAGAGATGCCAATTGGGTTTAGGCATCATGCAGTTTTAGGGAAGGAAAACAGGCTCTGTGTACCTGATTGGCAGGAGCCCAGGGCACACTCAGCCAAAGTACATCAGCAATTCAGCAAAAAGTAAGGGCATACCAAGCAAGAAAGATGGCACTTTCTCACACTGCTCACATTAAAGTTAAGACCCATCAAATGGGGTATACACTGAACAATAGAGGGAAATGTGGTATACGTTGCATAGTAGTGGCAAATGGGGTATACACTGCACAGTAGTGCAAATGGAGGTGTACACTGCGCAATAGAGGCAAATGGGGTATGCACTTCACAACAGTGGAAAATGGAGTATACACTGCACAACATTGGCAAATGGGGTATATCCTGCACAGTAGTGGCAAACACGGTACACACTGCACAATAGTGGCAAATGCAGAATACACTGCACAATAGAGGCAAATGGGGTACACACTGCACAATAGAGGCAAATGGGGTATACACTACAAATAGGTTGCAAATAGAATATACAGTGCACAGTAGTGGCAAATGGGGCATACACTGCACAATAGAGGCAAATGGGGAATACACTGCACAATCGAGGCAAATGGGGTACACACTGCATAGTAGTGACAAATGGGGCATACACTGTACAATAGTGGCATATGGAGAATACACTGCACAGGAGAGGCACATGGGGTATACACTGCACAGCAGTGGCAAATGGGGTATACACTGCACATCAGTGGCAAATGGGGCATACACTGCACAATAGTGGCAAATGGGGTATACAATGCACAGTAGAGGCAAATGGGGTACACATTGCACAGTAGTGGCACATGGATAATACACTGCAGAGTAGAGGCAAAAGGGGTATGCACTGCACAGTAGTGGCAAATGGGGTATACACTGCACAGTAGAGACAAATGGGGTATACACTGCACAGAAGTGGCAAATGGGGCATACACTGCACAGTAGAGGCAAATGGGGTATACATTGCATAGTAGTGGCAAATGGGGTATACACTGCACAGTAGTGCAAATGGAGGTGTACACTGCGCAATAGAGGCAAATGGGTATGCACTTCACAACAGTGGAAAATGGAGTATATACTGCACAACAGTGGTAAATGGGGTATATCCTGCACAGTAGTGGCAAACATGGTACACACTGCACAATAATGGCAGATGGGGTACACACTGCACAGTAGTGCAAATGGAGCTGTACACTGCGCAATAGAGGCAAATGGATATGCACTTCACAACAGTGGAAAATGGAGTATATACTGCACAACAGTGGCAAATGGGGTATATCCTGCACAGTAGTGGCAAACACGATACACACTGCACAATAATGGCAAATGGGGTACACACTGCACAGTAGTGCAAATGGAGGTGTACACTGCGCAATAGAGGCAAATGGGTAAGCACTTCACAACAGTGGAAAATGGAGTATATACTGCACAACAGTGGCAAATGGGGTATACATTGCACAACAGTGGCAAATGGGGTACACACTGCACAATAGTAGCAAATGGGGTATACATTGCACAACAGTGGCAAATGGGGTGTACACTGCTGTAGGAAAGGGCCTCTTTTTGTATGGTTAGCCCCCACTTTTTGCCTGATGTGATTTCAAACTGTAAGTCCACTGGGTTCCTGCTAATCAGGTTCCCAGTGCCATATCTCTTTCCCAAAACACTGAACCATGATTAGCTCAACTTCAGCCACCCCTGTAAGTCCATAGCAAGTGGTACCCTAGTATCTAGGGCATAGATACTGAAGAGGGTCCTCTGGGGCTTCAGCATTTGTTGTACAACCGCAGGACCCCCTCGCCAATGCTCTGCACTCTGCCATTGCAGGCTGCGTGTCTTGGTGCAGGAAAATCTGAAGAGTCAACATGGCACACAGCCCTGTTTGCCATGCCTCCAATGCACTGCATAAGATATAGGTAAGTCAACCTTACTGCAGCCCTTTAGCCCTAAGGCAGGGTGCACTATATCCTATGTGTGGGCATATCAGCATGAGCAGGTCTGCCTCTACAATGTACAGTCCATTCTGTGATGCTGTAAGTGAATCGGGAAGCCATAAAGAGTACATGGCCTGGATGCTTGTCAAAATGAGTTTCCTAGCTCTGTGATGGCTTTACTGATTTCTTAGATTTTGGTACCAAACGTCTAGTCCTAATAAATCCTCACTGATGCCAGTGTTGGATTTATGAATAAATTCACACACTAGACACTTTTAGGGGGTCTCCTGAAACGTAACCAAACTTTAGTGTGGTCTCTAGACGGTTTTCTCCAGCCTACCACCCCCAGACATGTTTCTGACCTAATGGGGTCAATCAATCAATCAATCAGGGGTTTATCTAGCGCGCTACTCACCCGTGGAGGTCTCAAGGCGCGGGGGGAGGGTAGCTCCGGATCAGTTGATGAGCCAGGTCTTGTGGTCCTTCCTGAACGTGTGCAGGGTCGAGGAGCGTCTGATGTTCACAGGGAGCTCGTTCCAGGTCTTGGCTGTAATGTGTGAGAATGCTCTACCGCCTGTTCTGTTTCTGCGGATGCGGGGGACCTCTGCGAGGGTGAGGTCTGCGGATCGGAGGTTCCTCTTGGGTGAGTGGAAGGATAATCTCTCATTGAGGTATTTGGGTCCGATGTTGTTGAGTGATTTGTAGGCGTGGGTGAGGAGTTTGAAGGTGACCCTCTTCTCGACGGGGAGCCAGTGAAGGTCTCGTAGGTGTTGGGTCATGTGTTTGTGACGTGGTGTCCCGAGGATGAGTCTGGCTGTGGCGTTCTGGATGGTTTGGAGTTTGTTTAGAAGGGTTCTGTTGATACCGGCATAAAGGGCATTGCCGTAGTCCAGTCTGCTGGTTATGAGTGCGTGGGTGACGGTTCATCTGCAGTCGGGGGAGATCCATTTGAAAATCTTGCGGAGGATGCGCAGGCAGTTGAAACTGGTGGAGGGGACGGCGTTGATCTGGCGGTTCATGGAGAGGGAGGAGTCGAGGATGATGCCAAGTTTCGTGCGTGGTCTGTGGGGGTTGGCGGGCTCCCGAGGGCGGCGGATGTTGTCCCAGGCGGAGGTGCAGGGTCCGAGGATGAGGACCTCGGTCTTTTCAGAGTTGAGCTTCAAACAGTTGTCTTTCATCCAGGCTGCCACATTCTTCATTCCTTCCTGGAAACAGAGTTTGGTGTCTTCAGGGTTCTTCGTGAGTGATAGGATGAGCTGGGTGTCGTCGGTGTAGGATACAATGCCCATGCTGTCTGATGATGGCGGCGAGGGGGGCCATGTAGATGTTGAAGAGCGTGGGGATGAGCGATGATCCTTGGGATACTCCGCAGTTGATATCGGTGGGTTCAGAGAGGAAGGGAGGGAGTCTGATCCGCTGGATTCGGCCAGAGAAGAAGGATTGTATCCAGTCGAGGGCGGCTCCTTGTATCCCCACGTTGTGAAGTCTGGCTACAAGTGTGCGATGTGAAACGGTGTCGAAGGCTGCGGAGAGGTCCAGAACGATGAGGGCCACGGTGTGTCCCTGGTCGAGTAGCATGCAGATGTCATCAGTGGCGGTGAGGAGGGCGGTCTTGATGCTGTGGTTGCTGCATAATGCAGAGCCAGTGCTCTTAGAGGACAGAAACAATACCTGCTCTGGAACAGGATGGCCTTCCCAGGCGGGAGGCTTCAAAGGCAATGACACCGTTGTAATCCAACACAGGAAACCCCCAAGAACTCCACTTTTGGTGGGAGGAAAGGCGGAAAAAATTGTTAGATGAGGAGGAGAGTTCCCCCTCAGCCTGCATCACCCCTAGGGCAGGGAAGGCAAGCTGAACCCCTCTCCTGAATTTCTACCTTCTTGGGATGGTGAGGAAACCTCCAATCTGGGCTGGGGTAGTGTCCCTTCCCACAGGAAGTGATCACTATAGGGTGTAGACACCCTAAAGGTAGATAGCCCATTGGCTATTACCTTTCTCCTCTTATAAATCCCCTAAAATCAGTATTTAGGTGGCTTCCCAAGATTTGAATCTCAGATTCATCAGACCAAAGAAGACCAGGACAAAAAAGAAATGCTGCACGAGAACAGAAGCCGTGCTGCAGAAGAAAAAGGTGCTAAATCCTGCCAGCTGCTCCAAGTACTGGACAATCACTGCTGCTGTGGCATCCTGAACCTGCAAGGACTCCAAAAATTATGGACCACCTACAACCTTTGAGGAATCACAGAGACGCTGTGAGTACAACAAGTGCTTAGTACTGCCCTCTGATAAACCCAAGTGCTTTCCCACGCTAGCACAACAAGAGCACTAGAATTATCTGCTTTTACCTCTCTGCACCATTTGGGGATTCACTGGACTCTGCACTTCTTTTTTGTTCACTACATAGAGAGACAGCTTCCTACAACTGCACAATAGTGAGAAATGGGGTATACAATGCACAATAGTGGTAAAATGGACACACATGTGCGAGCACAGTCCCCTCCTCCAAGTAAAAGAATGCACAAAGCCAACAGGATGGGGTAAAATTGTGACCATTTCTCAATGTAGACAGACGTGTACACAGACTCTACTACTGACAGGTTGAATCCAATTGTGCAAAAATGGTAGATGGAAGAACTGTTGTACAATAGTGTCCAAAGGGCAATAAACTGCACAATGCTGGCATAGGGCCGAAAAGTGCAACTACCGACTGAAGGGATGCAAAGTGTGCAATACTCCAAAATATGGGCACATTTCAAAACACCCTTGGAAGATGTAAAAGTGACACACTTCTGGGATAGAGGGCGGATGCGGCTATACTGGCAGGCGGGGGAAACTCAGTAACACCATTCGGTGTAACCTGCATTACACACACTAAGTATAGACAAAAAACGTGCACATTCTGCCCGATGGGGTGAACTGTGCAGTAAACCCTGAAAAGGTGAACACATTGTGATAGTGGCTATAGGGGTCAAAGCATACATTACAGCAAATAGAGTCCCAACTGTACAATGCAAAAGATTGAGGGAAAACTGCATGGTATTAGCAGACTGGTTGAGACCTGCACAGTAGGGACAGACTGTGAACAGTAAGATGTGCATCCGTTGAAAAGTACACAAAACTGGTGGGAAATCTGTGCAGAAGCAGTTGGGATGCATCAGGCTGGTCGGAAGAGTTTTATTCTCATTAAACCCACTCAAAAACCATCTGTAGATTCTTAGAATCCCACCAAGGCATCAGGACTTCTGGGGGCTGAACATGCTCCAAGCTTGACAAAAACTTTCAAAATGACTCCCAGAAGAGGCATACATGACCTCGGTGCCAGTCCACTCTGAAAGTCACATAAACAAAGTGCAAACAGAAGAAACATTTCAAACTCTCAAAGTTCCAGAAAATCAAAGTTGTAGATAAGTTTTCTGAACACTTCTCAGATGACCTAATTGCTGTATTTTAAAAGCGTTGTGTAGGATTTTAAATCAAAATAACTTGCTATGGGAATTAGCTAATTGCTTCCTCTTGAATGCAGCAGTAGTTCAGAGGTAGCCAATTTTTTTGATATGTTAAGTATCTTTGGACTCCATTCGGCAGGGCACCCCCTAGATGGCATTTGTTCTAATTTTTCAAGTTTGAAAGTCAAACCCCCTATCCAGCAGGCATCACATGTTGATTCCACTCAAAATCCATTCTTAGTCATCCAACCATCCCCCTGTCCATTTAGCGCCAGCGCCCCCAAATGACACGTAAATGGGACAAGCTGTTGACTGGTCCTTAGTTGACCAGATATGCATCTGCTTCTGCGCCCGCTTTGTCGTGAAATGTAATTGAAGATGCCTTAGCCTTCAAGACCTAAGACCTGGATCACTCCGGTCACTGACAAATCAGCTCCAGAAATCCCTATAAAGAAGAAACCGTGGGGCATATTAACAAGAGGCAGCGATAATTATCGCTGGCCGCTCGTAGCTAGAAAAATGTTATCGCTGGCTATCGCAGGAAATTATCGCCATGCTAGCATTGTATTAACAACGCATAGCGCAATGGCGATAATTTCCCAGAGATAGCGATGTTTTCCATGGAACATCGCTGGTTTTCCAGCGATGTTCCATAGAAAACGGCGATAACCTTGCTGATACGACCCTGTGGTCGTAGCAGCATAATCCACCCCCAATGGTAAGTATAGCTAAGTCAGCATTTTAGCAGACATTAGTTTTTGGAGAAAACAGCTGTTTTCTCCAAAAAGGAACGTCTGCTAAAATGCGTGGGCAGCCTGGTAAATATCGTGATGTGTACATCAGCGATATTTACAAGGTTGTCCTGCCCAGTGACGCCCACTTTGCATCTCATTAGAGATGCAAAGGGAGGCGCCGGGTAAAAGGGTGCTAACATGCGCTAATGCATGTTATCACCCTCTTGTAAATAGGGCGATATTTTTTTCTCTGCTTTTTTGGCTTTAAAAGCCAAAAAAGCGGAGATATGGTCTTTGTAAATATGCCCCAGAGATCTCGGCCCCTTGGTGTACTCAGGCTGTATCAGATCAGCATCTCGGCTGCAAGCAGCTTGAGCGGAGGTGGAGTAGAGCCTATAAGGCCAAAAACCCACTTCAGTTTAGACTGGCCCTAAAAAGTTACCATGGTCAGATTAAGATGACAAAAAGGTTTATTTTTCAAAGCTGATTAATGAAGTTCAACACAACCAAAAATCTATTTTTGCAATCGCTAAATCTTTTTTGCAACTGAAAGCTTTGACAGGAGAGATCCCCCCCCTCGCAGATTCTATTCAACCAAATCTCCTTCTTTGAAGACAAAATTTGGAACATTTCATGCGAGTTTATCCCTGCTCCGCTGTCGTTAATTGACTTTGAGGTAAATTCCCTCCCGACAGGAGTCCCTCTTCAAGCTTTTCAGAGTATTATCTTAGATTAGTCTCGGCAAGCGATCCTATCTTGTAAATAGGGATCCCCTTTGGCCCCCTGCCCTTTACCCATTCTCCACACAATGGTGGACGCTGTGAATCCAATGATCAACAAGATTTTAAATATCTCACTGACCACTGCAGAGGTCCCAATGACCATTAAACCACTACAGAAAGAAACAGCTGGCTGACCCTTCAACTCTTTCTAATCTTCATTCCATCTCATTACTTCCTGCTCTTGTACAAACTATCGATAAACTGGTAAATAGCCAATTCATGACGCTTTTGGAAGAGGGCATCATTCTTCATCCTGGCAGTCGGACTTCTGTCCTAAGCACTGCACGGAGTCAGCTCTGCTGGAAATCGCAGATACTCTTAAGATAACTTGAGATGTTGGAAAGGATGCAGTGGTGATTTTATTGGATCCGTCAGCCGCATTTGATACCATCTCACACAATATCCCACCGCAGCATATCAAAATTTGTGGCATTTCCCATCTTGACGTAGCCTGGTAGAAATCCTTCCTCACTGACCGCCAGCAAACAGTGGTACCAGGACCTTTATTATTATCTCCTGAAAATCGGTTACTTCAGGGGCGCCGCAGGGCTCTCCGCTCAGCCCTGCACTATTTAACGTATACATGGCCCCCCTCATCTAATTGATCTCCTCCTTTGGAATTGAAACAACTTCATATGCTGAGGAGATGCAGCTTATTATGGCTTTGGATGAACCATCCATCAGCTCTGAAACCAATTTCAAACTCTTTTTAACTGAGGTTATCCGGTGGATGCCATCCAACCACCTGAAATGCAACACCGATGAGATGGATATTACACTTTTCGGTAATGACAATTCCCTTGATCCCATGCTTTGGTGGCCTAACTCATGCACCCCCTCCACCGAGCACAGCTGAGGTTGTAAAAACCCATGCGTGAAATGTGATGCCTCTCTATCTGTTCGCCCCCAAGCTCTGGCAGTGGCAGGGCTGGGCTTCAATGGAATAAAATCAGTGAAAACAATCTTTGACTATCTTCCTCTTGCAGCAAGAATGATAGTGGCCTGTGCATTACCTGCATCCAGATTGGACTGCTGCGATAGTCTATATGCAGGTGCCACCAAAGTGGCCCTTCTGAAGCTGCTGGTAGTTCAACATGCAGCTGCTGAGCTGGTGCTAAAACTGCAACGTCGTCCTTCGGCCTCAGCAGCTCTTAAAGCCCTCCATTAGATGCCAATACACAGGAGGGTCTTCTTTAAGGTTCTCCTACTCACTTCTGGAGATACAGAGCAGTAGGAACAAAGTATTTAATCTCCAGATGTAACCATTACACTACTTCTCAGAACCTGAGATCTTCATCTGCCAATCTTCTCAGCCCCCTACCTTTATGCGCAACATGAAAGGGGACACATCCTTTGCTGTCTTGGGGACTAGGGCTTGGAATCTTCTCCCCATCCACTTGCGATTCATTGATTTTGAACCTCTTCAGACTTGGATCTCCACGACCTCTGACTCATTGTGTCATGCGCTCATTCGATGATCTCTTGTTATGTTTAGTCCCGCTGCCATGAATTTCCGCCTTTTACCGCATCGAGCCAGGATACCCCTGTGGCAGCGACAGTCGCGCTTTACAAATACAATATTTATTCATTCAGTTCTATTATCAGTTTGCAAATTTAGAAAGATTGTAAAGTTTTTCCGTTTGCTATTTGCATATGAAATCATGACCTTATGACAAGTTATTTCACACATACGCTTGTGTAATGCTACCAAGCTGGGTCCACGTAAGATCTACTTCAGGGATGGGTTCTTTCCAGGGCAAGGCCACTGGACATAGCAATAGTCTTAACAACTGAAAGTGCAGTGAGTGAACCTGCAAATCTTTGCCATGGTTCACTGAAGAGCTCTGCAAAATAAGAACTTGCACATATTTTCCAGGTTGGCTGCTTGGTTAAAGCCAACATTATCTTTATGTAGTGAAAATGCACACGTAATGTAGACAATACTGTGCTCAGATGAAGCGAAATGTGCAACCATCACCAAGGGGGAAAATAAGGAACTTTGCAAATATTTGTTGGATAATTAAACTTTGGACACCCCTAGTCACAGCTCCCAGCAGGGCTGCACAAGGTCTTGGCCCTGAGAGCCCAACAGACGTTTGGTGGGTGACAACTATGACAGTGGGTCCATGGGGTAGAGTTCCTCCTTTCTTTCACGTTCCGAGGGAGTTCAGCCACCTTGGTAGGGGTATTTTAATTGTACAAACCCTTTCTGTGGTTGTAACTACTGTCCTTCCACACTCACAAGCAGAATCAATGGACCAACGCTATCCACTGCCTCTCTAAGACTTTTTCAGCTACCCCTTTAATCACTCATCGACAGTATCACTGCATTTGAAGCCGCTGAGCGCTATAACTGATCATCTTCACAGAAGGAACAGGAAGCTAAAGGTACAAGTAGAAACATAGACGTCATTTAGGGTTGCCAGAGGTCCCCAGACCCCTGGCTTACCCCGTGCAACCCCTGGCACTGCCTTTGCGACCCCTGGCACTGCCTTTGCGACCCCTAGCACTGCCTTTGCGACCCCTGACACTATCTTTGTGACCCCTGGCACTGCCTTTGCGACCCTTGTCACTGCCTTTGCGACCCCTGGCACTGCCTTTGCGACCCTTGGCACTGCCTTTGTGACCACTGGCACTGCCTTTGCGACCCCTGGCACTGCCTTTGCAACCCCTGGCACTGCCTTTGCGACGCCTGGAACTGCCTTTGCGACCCCTGGCACTGCCTTTGCTACCCCTGTCCTCAGAGGTGGCAACATCAGTGCTAGGAACACAGTGGCCGCTCGTTCCTATGGACGTCCTTGGGCTGGGGCTCCTCTCTCTTTGTTTTCTCTCAATATATTTATTGCACTAACAGTTAATATGACCCTCCCTGGCAGCTCAGGTAAGTAAAATGCTTTTACATGTATCTAGCGTGCGTGCTTGCGGGTCGGTGTGTGTTTAGGTGAGAGAGTGTGTGTAAGTGTGAGTATGTGTAAGCATGTGTGTGAGTGAAACTGAGGGGCAGAGTACGTTTGATGTCACTTCCGCTACCCATAGCATTTTGGTGAATGACGTCCATGAGTAGAAATAAAGAACGTTTATAAACATTATAAAATGATAGCAGGTATGGGTGTCCAACTGTAAACCAGATTATTTCAAAAGCCTGTAATATGATGGCTTTCCAAGATTTAAGGACGTGGTGATGACCACTTTCTCTGCACTACCAATGCACAGGGTGGGTTTACTTTTGCAAAATCATTAATTTATGAGAAATTGTCGGAAGTGGCCTCCAAGCCTGGCATATGACCTGTGTCTTTTAGCAAATTTACTTAAGAAGTGGCTGTAAAATGCACCATAGGTGTGAGTACTTGGTTTATTGGTTTAGGTCAACATGGGCAGCTATCTCTGGCCTATCGCTTTTAACTGCAGTGCTTGGATACCCACACTGGTGATTTGCAGCACTATACAAATCCAGATTGATTGAAACACCACTAGGAGCCACTGGCTCGCCTAAGAGAGGGAGAGGGGAGTGCAATAAAAATGAGATGGTGGGGTGCAGAGTAGAGGAGGGGATAAGAGGGGAAAGGGTATCAGTGTATATAAAGTAGTGAAAGGAAGAGATGGAGAAGGGGCAGTGGTAAAAAAGGGTCAGAGACTGTAAAGAGAAGAAAGGTGAAGAGTTAAGAGAGGAAGGGAAGAATGGCAGAACAGCATGCAGAGGTGAAAGGAAGATATTGAAAGCGCATGGGGATGGCATAGAGGGGGAGTGCAGTACAAAGAGGGAGATAGAGGGCAGGCATTTGCTGAAAGGATGAAAGAAACAGAGAAAGGGTTATGAGTATAGGAGAAGGAGACAGGCAGATAGAGAGTGAAAGAGGAAGATAGATGAAGGAGGCTGGAAACAAGCAGCAGAGTAACAAATGGAGAAGAGGCAGCTGAGCCATTAGGAGGAGGCAGAGGGAGGGGCTCAGAGGGAGGGGGACAGGGAGGGAGTGTGAAGGATTAAGAGCTGCTCAGAGCAGAGGGAGCTGGAGACAGAGTGGGGATGAGAAGGAGATTATTAGAGATAAAGACCTTAAATGCAGTGATAATTGTTTCTTCAGTGACAGCAGAAGCCTGATGGAGAGGAGAGAGCACCAGCATCTGCCTCGTTAGGGATTCCTGAGGAGCCAGAGTGCGAGTGTGGACCTTCCTTCCTGCTCTTCACATCTCTTCTTACCTCCCTCCCTCCCCTCCTGCCAGCCATCCTCCACTGCCAGTGGCAAGCCCCCCCACCAATAAGGGCCTTGTGAGAGGACATCCATCAATAACAGAGCATTAGAGGTGCAATGATGAGTCATCAGGGGAGGAGCCTGGCAGGGGAGCACCCTCAGAGGGTGCAGGGAGGGATGGGAGGGGAATGCTGGGAGAAGGCAGAGGGATACGCCTGGCCCCACCGTGCAGCCAAAGAGAGTGCAGAGTGAGAGCAGTGGGGTGCAGAGAGAAGACAGTGGGATAGCATCCTCCTTCATCAGTCATCATCCCTCATCCATGAGCCTTCAGTCCTCATTTCTCCTCCTTCATTCCTAAACTTCTGCCCCCATCTCCCATCTCTCATGTATTAAATCTGTTTCCATTATTTATCATTCAACATCCATCAGTCCTCATCCCTCAGCGATCATTCCTCATCCACTGTCCCTGATCCAGCATCCCTCCTCCATAACAAATAGTCATCCGCTTCTCCTCATCCATCATCTATCACCCCTCATCCATCATTCCTCATTCTTCTTCCCTCCTCTACCATTCCTTATCTAGCTTCCATTATATGTCATCGATCATTCCTCATTACTCATCCATCACTCCTCATCCCTCACTACTTATCACACTTCTAATCCTTCGTATGTTATCCCTCATCTATTGTACAGTTTCCTCATTCCTTACCCCTCATTCATCATCTCTTGTCTATCATTTATCATCCTTCATCCAAAATTCCTCGTCCCATCATTCCTCATCCATCAGACCTCATACCCTCATCTCTCTGCCTTCATTTCTCATCCCTCATCCAGGATCTAGAATTCCTCGAGTAGGTTTTCTACTTGAGCGGCAGCTTTCTCAACACGAACAGTCACGACCTGCTGTGAGTGCCCGCGCTCAGAAATCTTGCCAGAAGGCATTCTAAGTCCTGAAAATAAAACTAGGGGATGCAAATTCTCGCTCACACTCTGAAACTTAGCGTTGGCAAGCCGCGAGTGAGAAAAAAATCTACCACATGGCAGCTGGAGAAGTTTTGCAGAAACTTAGTGTTCCAAGCGGAATGCGGAGGGGCAAATCTCTGCGTGGCTACATTTTCTGCCCAGCCCTGCTGGTAGATCTATCTTCAAGATACCATGCATTACACAGAAGGCACTAAATTGCAAGGGACCACTATTCCTACACGTGAAGCTCAAATGATATCCGGGTAATTGTACCATCCTATATGAAGAATACCATGAGTCACGCATCTTTTTCTGTCCAGACCACGTTATTAAGGCACTCACTTCCAGCAAGGACACGAGCCATCGATAACTATCTGGTCTTCAGGAGGACGGTCAAGATCTGACTTTTTGGAAACAGTGCGCTCGATTCGCAAAGATAAACTTAGAAGAAAGTTTAACTCTACGCCTTTCGGTATTAACAAAGGTAATTTACTACTCGGAATTGCCCTTTTTGAATGCTGAATTTTGGTATTGACAAAGGGCATTTATGAGTAGTAAATGCCCTTTGTGAATACCAAAGGTCGTAAAGTTAGACTTTCGTCTCAGTTTACCTTTGTGAATTTTGCCCAAAGAGTCCAGCCTCACTATGATACCAACATGGCTGGTTGGGAACCACTGGATCCAAGACAGTACAATTGAAAACATTGAACATGTATGACTCAATTAAATTGTCTTCTAATTATTGCCTAGTGCACAAGCCAAAAGAGGCTACAAGAATATTTAACTGAACAGCACAAAATACCACTGAAGAAAGATCGAATAGCCCTGGCTACCAATATTGGGAACAATTTAAATGACGACAAAATAAGCGTGCCATTGATGAGACAAAGCATGCCAGTAACTAACCACAATAAATATTTTGGCAACCAAATGAATGACTGAGAATATTAATAACATAGATTTACACTCTGCATGACCATCACATGCCTATTCAACATGTTCTGCTGATAATTCACAGTTAGGCCAGATTATGAGTCTGGCGGTCCGAGGACCACCAGACTCGAGTGGCGCTGCATGGCGGTCTTGTGACTGCCACATTACGACCATAGTGGTTGTGCCGCCCTGGGACTGCCAACTCTGCCAGGGAACCGCCATTCCCTAGCGGTGGCACTGCGGTCCAGAGGCATCTATATACTTTGCGGGACTTTCGCGGTCCAGCCAAGCATATTACGACTTTCATCACTGCCACTGATTTCATGGAGGTCTCTCCTCCATGAAAACAGTGGTGGTGAGGAAAGAAAGGGGGACCTGTAGGGCCCCCTTGGGCTTAACGCCTTGTGGATGCACACTTGGGGTCACAACATGTGCCCCCCCTGTTTGCATGTAGAGAAGTTCCAGCATGGCATGGACTTTTCAGTCCATGCCATGCTGGAAATTCCTTATATGTTCCCCATGGCTACGGCTATTTTATAGGCACCGCCATGGGAACAGCAAAGGAAATGACCGCCAATGACTACGAAAGTCATTATAGGGTGGGAGGTCCTCCACGGGTTTGGTGGTGCGGGGCGGTTCCGCCGCCACACCGTCAAACTCGTAATCAGGCCCTAAGTGTAAACGGCGCACTAAATAGCCGCATGGGTGAATGTTTCCGAACTTCAGCAGTCCAATGAAAGGTGAACTCGCTCACATTGTTTGAAATAACCATATTGATCAGAGTGATTGGCAAAGTTATGACGTTTCTTTACAACGAATCTACTCAATCAACTAAAGCCATGAAGAATTGATGAAGATTTAACCTTCACATATAAGGAAGTGAAAAAGATATTTGCACAAATTGAACATTACCAAACACATGACAATGCTTGAAAACTGCACTACAAACGTGAGATATTGTACATGACTAAATTAGTAACACCAGGCTCATCCACAGAGCAGCTTGCCACGCATTCGCAAAGAAGTCCAGTTCCTCGTCAAGGGTAGTAAACAATAAATAAATGTCCATACCATACTATACCATGACAGGCCATACCATACTATGCAATGGCATAACATACCATACCATGCCGCACAATTACCATGCCATACAATGACAGGCCATACCATACCATGCGGTTCCATAGCATAACATATCATGCCATAACATATCATACTATTATAGGCCATACCATACGATACCATACCATGCCATACCATTCATCATACCATACCATACCAAACTATACCATACCATGCTATATTATTCCATTCCATATCATACCATACCATTCCATACCATACCATACCATACTATGCCATGCCATTGCATACCATATATCTCTTCAGTTCTTATTCTCACTTGACTAAAAATATACATACATTTTTATGTTTGCTACATCCCGTATCTGCAGATTTACTGTTGTCTAATGGTATTTAAAACACACTTTCACAATCCCTCTGAGAGGTAAGAATGCAGGAGAGGTTTTACAAACTGCTGATTACACTTGGAAGAAGGGAAACAATGACTACTAAAGGAACAAGTTGTTTTTTCCATAATGTTCCATGATGGTCTGTGGATCATTTCCCATATTAAAACTAATTTAAATTTGTTTCTAAAAGCATGTCATGAAACAACGTGTACCAAACAAATAACCATAAAGTAGTTTATTGGCTCTGATGTGTAGGCGTATCATTTCCAGCAGTGAATGGTTGTTTATTTGTCCATAACTTGTAAAATCTGCACTTTTATGCATCACCAGAGGAAGATGAGTGAGAGGCAAGGAATCAGAGGTGAGGCATGAGGAGCAAGAGAAGGAAAGTGAGGGATGGTGAATGTGGAAGGAGATTGAGGATGAGGGATGCTGGATGATGGGAGACGGATGAGTGCGGGATGTGTGATGGTGGAGGAGAGATGACGAATAATGGGTGGTGATGTGGGATAAGGATGGTGGATGAGGAATGACGGATGAGGGATTACAGGTGATGAACGATGGATGAAGAATGATAGATGAGAAGTGAATGACTTGTGGACCTATTGGCTTTGCCAATACTTTTTGCCCACACTGTGTAGCATATGCAAAAAAAGAAAAAAAAAGATGAGAGGACTTAGCTGCTGTTGGTAAGTGTGTAATTTCCTAGGCACACACGTGCATGACAGCGTGACCTATCAACATCCATGTGCAAGCCTAGGGAATAGCGTGAGCGTAATTCTTTAATGTATTTACCTATCCAAGATGGCAGACACCAGTTATATCACTAAATTTAAAACAATGCAATTTGTGTTGCACAAAAGCACTTTTTGCCCTGTGGGGCGGCCCGGTATCACGGTTGACAGGCCCACCAAATAAATGTAATAAACATATGTAAAGGATCTTGAGAAGCTCAGGAAGCAACCAGGGAGTAGTTGGTAGAATGGAAGGGTAAGAAGCAACAGGGAGTAAAAGGAAGGGCAAGGGAGCAACAGAAGCACTTGGAACTCGACCTGGTGGAGGCCAAACAAATAATAAAAACAAAGTTATGGAGGGATAGGAAAGAAATGGACAAGCTTGGGGAGAGGAATGAAGGAAACAACACAGAACACACAGGGGAGGTATTTGTGGGGAGAGCAAGAAAATATGTTCATTCTCATGGAGTGCTTAAGGAAAAAGAGGTAAGAGATTCCCTGAGTATGAGAGTAGAAGAAAATACGTAATGCAGTTAAAAGGATGATGAGGAGACTAGGCTCCAGGGGAGAAATAAACACAAGAAGAGGAGGGCAAGTCATAAAACAAAAAGCAAGCAAATGACTGTGACCAGCCAACCAATGGTAAGCAATGTATGTATGTATGTATGTACGTGGGTATGTATGTATGTATGTATGTGTGTATGTATATACGTATGTATGTATGTGTGTATGTATGTATGTATGTATGTATGTGGTATTTGTATAGTGCAAACCTAGCCAAAAAAGCAGTCAAAGGCCAAAGTGGGTGAGTTATTGTAGAGTTGGCTGTTTCTTGTATTGTTTCTGCATTGTGATGCAATGGTCCTTAACGGGGTGTGTCTTTAACTCTTTCCAAAATTGTTCCACATCCTAGGTGCATTGATGGAAAAGGCCTGTAGTCTTGTTTTTTTTCTTTTACACGTCTTCAATCTGATGGTCTCCTGGCTGCCGGTGTGCAGAGAGCCACCAGAGATGATGAGCGTGTCCATAAGATAAGCAGGGGTGCTGGTCCTGATGGCTTTCTAGGTGACATAGCTGAATTGAAGATGGTGATGGCCGGCAAAGGGTGACAATGGCATTCAATTAGGATGGGTGTGTGTTATGATCAAGCAGGAGGGCGAGAGTGGAACCGAGCAACCTACTAAAGTGGACAACGCGCATGAACTACATCTCCCAAGAGGCGCAGCGACCACGCGCTTCCCGTGACCGTGAGCGCGGCCGATCATAAAAGATGACTCGACGCAAGGGGCGGTGCCAATGATTCCAGATTGACCTGTTTCCTGTCAACGGCCCGTTACCCTGCATCGTCCGCTCCAGCCGAGTTACAAGAACTCCACCAGCCCGAGTTTCCATCCAGAAACTCCCAGCATTCCGAGACGTCCTTTCCTCTACCGCAACGGACTACAGTGAGAGAGGTGAGTGAATCCGCCTGCAAACATCCCGAAGCGCCCACGGATTGTCCGGGCCAACGCCTCCTGGGTGCGCGCTCCTCCTCCACGATGAGCAAGGAGTAGCAGCACAGTCACCCGCGTTTGACCGTACGCTCCTCCGCTCCTCCTCTTTGAGCGTAGAGTCGTAGCGTGAACACTGGGCTAAGACCCCTCCGTACTTGGGTGCCGAGAACCCCCCTAGTCCTCAAACACTTACGCGGCTCCGCGGGAAGGTACCCAAGTTCCTCCCGTTATTTAGTTTTTTTCCTTGTGTGTTCCCTTTCTCACCCTCACGGAACCCGCTTTCACGGCGCTCCTCGGCCCCACGGATACCTGGGCTTGAAGTAGTAGCGCCACAGGCGGCTTCGGTGAAGCTCAAGAGCATTGGGCTAACCTTGCAACAGAGCCTTGAATCCTAGAGCAAACCCCTGAGTCAACCCTGGACCACCCCTACGAACGTGAGTCCTCGCACCAGTGCAGTTAACTGGGCAGGGACCACGGCTAGAAAACCGACCTTTGATCAACCCATCAAGAGAAGGAAGAGAGACAGGTAAAGCGGGGAACACTGCGGAGAGAGCTCTGTCCACAGGGAGGGAAAGAATAGCGTCGCATCTAAAACATCTCCTTGTCTCGTTTCAGGTATCTCTCCCGGCTGACTCCTTCCTTCCTTCCCTCGCCCACCTGTCTCCGGAGCCCGAGGGTCTTTATACGAATCCGGGCTGGGGACGGATGGGAGGGGGACCCCTCTATAGCATCAGCGTCATCCCGAGGAGAAAACCCAGGGTCCGCCACGACAGTGTGATATAATTATATAATGACTGACCCTGGATGAGATGTACTGCGGCATGCAGAAAACTCTTAGGGTGTGGAGAGTCTGGGAGGCCTTGGAGGAGAACATTACCACAAGGCAGATATGAGACTACTAGGGTCTGAACAGCAGTTCTGAAGCTGCATTCTGGAAGGAACAGTTTCACTTTCCTTAGAAGAGAGAGCTGGTACTAAGCTGTCTTTATTTATTTGGCAATGCATTCCTTGAGTTGATATCCAAGGTGAATTCAAGAGACTTTGCAATTAGTGGCAGTTGAGGTTCAAAGGTGGTATGGTTCATGCAATAAACCCATTTTTTACTATTTCTTTGTCAATAAATAACATGAATTCTTTTTTGGTTGGTCTGAGTTTCATGGAGGCACTGGATATCCACGTCTAGATGAGGTGCAGGTAGTGTTTGTGGCTGTGCATGTCTGGAGCAGAGGAGACTTTCAGGTAGAATAGTGTATCATTGGCAGATTGGTGAATCATGATGCTGTTGTATGTAAGTAGAGCCCCAAGATGTTGAAGCTGAGAGGAGACTGTATGGAACCCAGGCGGTACCCTGCTAGTGACAGGAATCTTTTGGGACATGTGGGTGCCCATGTGAACAAAGTGGTGTCAGTTGCAAAAGTGGGAGAAGAGCCAGTGATGGAAATTACCAGAGAATCCCATTTGTGTCTCCAGGTTGTAGATGAGGGTTGGATGGATGAATGTGTCAAAAGCAGATAAGAGATCCAGCAATATCAGGAGGGGTCATCTTCATCTATGGTGAGGAGGGCGTAATCTACGATGAGTAAGGTAGTGGCCTCCATGCTGTAGTGTGCTCTGAACAGGGCCGGACTGGCCGTAGCGGGCACCGGGTGTTTCCCCGGTAGGCCGCCAGGGTGGAGGCCAGTTTTGAGCCCCTGGGGGTGCCGTTTTTATTACCAGGGGCCAGCAATATCGGCCCCCGGTAACAAAATCGGCCGAAACTGGCACTTTCAGACAGCTCGGACGCACCCCCTCTGCCTCCCAGGGGGGGGCCGGCCGAGCAGTTTGACAGGGACAATTTTAGTTCCCAGTCCGGCCCTGGCTCTGAAGCTAGATTGGTAGGTATGTTGGAGATGTTTAATACTGATGTGATTTTGGACTCAAGAGTAGGCTGCTTTTTCAATGATCTCGTGCAAGTGGGAGGATCTGACCTATCTTGAGAGCTTCTTGGAAGATGCCTTGGGTGAGGGAAGCTTTGGCAATGGTAAGAGTGAGAGAGTTTTTTCAAAGAGAACTTTGATGAAGGATGAGGGTAAGACATAATCTTCATAGGAAGTGACTTTGAAGGAGTTGAGTAGGTTAGCGAGATCTGCAAGAGACAATGCTTAGAAGGATGACTATTGTGGAATTCTACAAGCGGGGGTCAGTGGAATAGGAGAAGCCGGTGTGCTGTCTTTATTTATTCACTGAGGACGAGGTTGATGTCACTGGACTTGTCTGTGGAGTGTGGGACAAACAATTGTGGCATGGTCCATAATTGGTCTTTCATAAACAAACAGCCAAGAAATGGTAGATACCAAAAGTTATCCGACATCCTGCCACCCTATCTAACCACCCACTGGCCCATTCTTCTCCTTCTTAGCTGGAGTCTTGCTCTCTGCTATCATGTGAGAGCCTGCACAATGAAGGACCAGCATACATCAACAAACGCCTGACCTTCAACCATTTGACAAGACACCTTCGATCTCCTTCAGTCTCCCTCGCAGACACCCTCCGCATCCACCGAACCAACAGCAGAGGACACTTCTCCTCGCATCTGGCAGCCCAGGCATGGAACAACCTCCCTCTGCACCTCAGGACCGCACCGTCGCTCTAGCCATTCAGGAAAGAACTCAAGACATGGATGCTCAAATGAACAAACCTCCACGCAGCAGCCAACATCTCCTCACAGGTGATTTGCAGTGCTTTATAAATGTTTGATTGATTGAGAGAAGCTAGTGGGAATGATGCTGGTAGTGGCTCTCTGACATCCGCAGTCGGCATTGATTGTAGTTCACTGGCAGCCGCTGTTTGTACCGACCTGTGGCTCTCAGAGAAGATGGTGGGGCCAGGGCACCACATGCATTCACCCTCCTCCATCAGGTCTGCGATAATCCAAGAGAAAGGTGAAAGAAGATGTGTAAGACAGTGGACTGTCATCCACCATTCAACAGCTTTGCAAGGTTTTTTGGAGACCTGCATATGGTGAGGAAACACTTGCATTGAAGTGATTTCCCAACATTCGCTGTCCAGTGTTTTGACGTAATAGGTGTAAAATAGGGTGATTGTGCAACCTGTACCATTACATTACTACACACTCAGTAATTCCACACAACAGACTGAACTACAACTTCCTCTTTAAAGAAATAATGACACAACTCTACCCTTGTGTTATATTGCCAGTAGTACACCTTTGAATAAATATAGAAACTTTACTTAAAGTGAATATTTTCTACTGCAAATTACATAGGAACAAAGTGTATATAGTTAGATATATATTGAAAATAATAAAATTATTCAATCTTCTAACTTACTGTTCAAGAAGAATTCAACTATTCATCAAAACAAAAGATAAATTTCAGTCTTAATTGCTTGAATCATGTGATGCTGACATGCTGTGTTGTAACTTAACTTCGAGCTCCCAAGGTTTGCAGAAATGCTGTGAATAAAAATGTCCTCCCTCCCATTGCGACGACAATAAAAAAAACTAAAACAAGCATAACCTTCTCACTGTTTAGGAAAGAAGGCAGCATTTTAACACGTAAGACAAGTAGGCTAACTGAAGCCGGGAGATATCAAAGACCTAACACAAACAATAACAGGAAATGTAATATATGGAACCAACAATAAAGTAAACAAACCATTAGCTCTACAATTTACAGGACAATCAAACTGTTGAAAGGTGTTTTATTACGAAGTGCAGGTAGGTACTTATCACTAGTAATTAGGCCACAATCACAATATAAGGTACAAGCAAGGGCTCAATAAATTATTCCATTGCTCAACCCTTGGAAGCTGGCTGCGAGCAGGCAGGCTTAACTTAGGCGATAGGTGTGTAAAGCATAAAAATACATCAAATAGGTAAGACAGAACACACAAGAAAAATCCAACTCCAAGTTATAGGAATAGGAAAAGTTTTTATGATTAAAAAGACATGAAAACGACAAGAATCCAATATAGGGAACCAGAGATATGAATATTTAAAGACTAAATACTTTCTAGGGCTTAAAAGCCAAAAGCATCAACTTGGGGCATCTGATCGTGCTCGACTGGGATAAAGTCAAACTTCCAGGCCAACTGCAATGGAGCGCAGGTTGGATAGAGTGAGCGGTAGGGCCCAGTCAAGTTTTTACATTCTGACTTAGTCACTTTTACGGAGCTTTTTCTCTCCACGTCGAGCAGGTCTCCTCAGCAGGCCGGGTTTGGGTTCGAAGATGGCGGTTTGCTTCAGCGGGATGCCTCGTCGATTCCTGGAAGTCTCGTCAATGGCGAAAAGCTCCAGAGCTTCAGTGGGGTATACCTGAATTGCAGGCCTGGTCGTGGTTTGACATCACTGGCTTGACTCTTTACAACGGTTCAGTCAACTTATTGAGCTATTTGGTCAAATTCCTCCAAATAATCTCCATCATCTGGGGATGCCTCTAGAAGGTCCACTGGGGTATCAAAGTGTCCACAACACTAATTCCGAGGTTCAAGAATCTCTGAGTTGCTCCTTGGGACGCTGGGCCTACAATTACCACAATGCACCTGTCAAAGGTGGTCAGCTGGGTTCTTCTTGGCGGAGATGTTGCAGGTGGAGCTCTTTTAGCCCGTTGCTTTCAGGGAATCCGCGCCTTAAACTTTCACAGCAAGGCAAAGTCCTTTTAAGGCTGAAGACCAAAGCGTGCAGCAGATGCAGTCCTTATGAGTGCAGGGCTCTCTTGTGCAGTCCAAGGGTCCAGCTGGGCAGTCCTTCTTAACTTAATGGGGGTTGCTGGACCCCCGTTAAGTTTTTTCACCCTCACTGCTTCTTAGGTCGTGCTCTCATTGCCATGTCACCACGCCTCCCGACACGCCTCTCCTTTCTATTCCAGACTACATATTCAAGGGCTCAGCACGTCCACACTGAAACAAACAATGAAATCGCTATCCAATAGTTCAGAAAACAGAAATACGATGCCAGTCAGAGCTTTTGTAACATACTTGCCTCTGCTTTTCAAACTAAGGTAAAGGATGTTTTTTTCGGCTTTCTCAACTAAATATGAAACGTCACCAAATTATTCTGACTTCATACCCAACCACTTTCCCCGACTCAAAACTGAATAGGTTTCCAAATTAATTAAATCTACGAAATCTGGCTCACCTGAGGACCCCATGCCCACTCAAGATTCTCCACTAAATTCCTGAAGAAATTTCAAACCAGCTGGCAATCATCAACGAGATGTGTAGCACAGGGTATTTTCCTAAAGTTTCCATCCTACCTTTAATCAAAAAAACTAATCTCCCTACATCTGATCTGAGCAAATATTGGCCCATACCTTGGCTGCCTTTCCCAGCATTAATCATAGCTAAAGCTATAAATCAACAGCTGACAATCATTATCAATGCCAATGATTTTCTGGAAACCACCAAATTTGGGTTCAGGAGCCAACATAGCACTGAAACTGCACTAATTGTTGCATCAGAGAGCATAAGAGCTCACATCGACTGAGGAGAAAATACTGCCCTGGTTTTATTAGATCTCTCAGCAGCATTTGACACAGTCAATCATAACATTTTGATTGACCATCTTCACTGTTTAGGTATTAGAAGCACAGCTCCTGCCCTTTTGTCCGAAAGATAGCAATGCATAGCATTAGAAGACTTTGTATCTCACTCCTTCCCTCTTCCATGCATTGGGCCGCAATGGGCTTCTTTCGGCCCTCACCCTGTTCAATTTCTATATCACACCATTGACTACACTTATACAATCATTTTGTTTCTCTGTTCTATCTTATGTAGATGATACCCAAATTGTGGTCTGGGTCTCAGGTAACACCGACCACAATCACATAGAAAAAATTGGGAAGTGGATGAATGAAAATTGTTTAAGACTCAACTCGGGGAAAAAACTACATTCTTTTGTTCGGGAACAATAATTCCTTTAGGTCGCCCAGTTGAAGGCACCAGGACATGGGTGTTTTGCCAATCCCAGTTGAAAAAGTCAGAAACTTGGGTGTCATCTTTGACAATCGATTGACTTTTGACAGTCAGGTCAATGAAATTGAATCTTCCTTCTTTTACCTTCTAAAATCTTCTAGAAAAATGTTACCCTACATTACTGTCCATATACTATCAAAATTGGACTACTGTAACTGATCAACATGCAAACATAGCTACTATCTAAATTGCAAACATTGCAAAATGCAGTGGCACGTCAGGTATTTTGACTGCCCAAATATCACTCATCTGCCATTGCATCTAACAAGCTACACTGGCTACCCATAAAAAAAGAATTGCCTTCAAAGCTTTGTGCACCTCATTTAAGGCATTGCTCAACATCGGACCTGAATATCTATTAAAGAACTTTTCTGGATACATTCTCAGCAGACCCTTACAATCTATGGCCACAAAAAATGTTGAAGTACCCAAATTAAGGGACTCTCGTTGGGAAGGCAGAAGTTTTGTGGTTTGTACTGCAAAACCATGGAACTCTCTGCCCTTCGAACTTAAAGAAAAAAAATAATCTTTTACAGTTTAGGAAAGCTCTTAAAACATGGGTTTTTATCCATTAAGTCCCTTATATTTTCAACTCCTCTGGAGCAGCCCTGTGGTTCCTTGCAAGGCAGTGCCAAGACACCCTTGGGTATTCGAGCACTATAACATAACACTAGTCTTCTTGTAGTTTCAAGTGTGGGATCTGAGTTTCTGGGCAGGTCTCCCATATTTATCCATTTTTCTGGGGTGACATGTAGTGGGGCACCCCAGACCAATGGGGTACTGGGTGCCACTCTCAGGTATGACAACTTCCACTAAAGTGATGCACATTTGTTTCCCAGAAAGCACTGTTTGTCAAAATCCAAAATGGGGAAAATCTCTTCTAGAACTTATGGTCTGGTTAATCCAACCTACAGGTGTGGCTAACTTTCCATAATGCTCCCCTTCCACCTCCTCAACTAATTCAATTACATGGGCCTGGGCCTGTCCTAAGTATCGCTCCCTTTTTAAAGACCTGTTTGGCTGCCCAGGCCCCTTCCTTCCTTTTGCTCTGCAGCTTGCAGATATCCTCCCACCAGATATCTCCTTTGTCTCAATGCAGGCCAGTTCACACCTCATCAGAGCAAAAGGCTGGCCAATCATGAGTGGCTGCTGGAAGCCTGGATTTTGGCGCAACAGAAAATTAAGTTCCATAACTTCTTTTCTGTCATAGTTATAATAAATTCAACCTTAAAAAGTTGCTAGATTAAGTCTAACAATTTGTTTTACACTTTGAAGTATCATTTTCAGGCCTGGGCAGAGTTCATGGAGTTTTACTTCGCTGAATTTTCCGCATAATTCCATAGAGTTCCGTGAACAGGTGAAGTATTGCTCGGCCAACTCGCAAATGAAGATTTAATGTTATTCACTTAAGGCATTTCTCTTTATTCAGCAGGAGGTAACCTCTGAGACCGAGATTCTGGAAGCTTTCAGAACATAGGGGACAAGACAGCAGCGCCGAGGTCACTGGCTCCCACACTTCCAGAACTCCTTAAGTACTGGTGGCGGTGTACAGTACTAAAGTTACAAAACGGGTGAAGACAGTTGGGAGGGGAGAAAAGCAAAGTGTGTGGACACCAAACACCGAGATTACAAACAGAAAAATTCTGAAAGAAGGGCTGATTTGGCATGAGAGGGGGTGATTCAATGGCTGGCAGAAGAAAGTATGGTGCACACAAGGATATGTACACAGAACCCATGAAACATGGACTGCAGTGCCAGTCATTGCTGCTTGGCAAGCCCAGAATCTGGCCCGGTAGAGGGGTGCTTAGGAATGAGAGTATTTACCAGAAGAATTTCCAGCGGTTTTGAATGTACATGTGATGAAAGACAGGAAGTGCCCAAAAATAAACAACAAGAGGCTTAGCCACTGAAAATGAAAGGCGAATGTTATGACAGTCGCACCTCTTCCAAGAGTCTTCACTGACTGTCATGGCGTGCTTCGCACACCGTTGATACAGCACACTATGGGGTATAGTCACAAGAACGTGTGCTAAGCATCACCCAAAACTTTAAACGCGACTTTCCACATCGCAGCCTATCGCGGGAAAATAACCCAGTGTCAACGTAGAATTCACAACAAGGCGGTACCATACGATAGTCTGCCGAAACTGCGGACAATGTCTGTGATACAACCACCCCGATGGAGATAAAAACACTAATCACAACACAAAAAAACCTGCGATGGGCCAAAGTGCGAGGAGGAAATCAGCGATAAGCAGCGCCAGGCCTGCAACACACACCTGGCAGGCTGGAAAAATCACCATAAAAGTAGAAAAAGCACCCAAACACAAACTGACCAACACCATGGAATAAGCCGGAGCAGGCGCAGAGGACGAGCGCAACCCCACAAGCACCCCGGACGACCATCCCGGGACCTCAGGGACAGGGAAGGGCAAGGACAAGAAGAAGAGGAAGACGAAGTTCAGTCTGCAGGCGAACAGGATCATAGTAACGGAGGTGATGGAACACCATCAACAACTGTTTGTTACCTCCAACGTGTCATTGGGCACCAAAAATGGAATATGGCGGGACATCATGGACAAGGTGAATGCCGTCAGAGAGCACAAGAGGACAATGGACGAGGTCAATAGGCGATGGAATTACATCAAGCGGAAGACCAAGGAGAAACTCGCAGCCAACCAGAAGACAGCAATGCAGATTGGAGATGAGGGCCCAGCGCCACAGCTCATGCTGGATGACATGGAGGAGCTGGTCTCGACAGTCATCAGTGTGGATACTGTGGCCGGAGTTGGGGGACCGGACACTGCTCAACAGGACATGACACAACCGCAACAGGGTGAGTGACCACCAGGTACTGTGGAGACGGGTGGAGATGGCCACGAAGACAAACATGCACAATCAAGCAGAGCACAGTGCACACCCACAATGACTCTGGGTCATCGCCCAGACCTATAGACTGTCACAATGTACAATGCCATGCTGTCTGAATGTCAACATGTACCATGCGGCTACATTGCAATACACCATCCCCCCATCACATTGCAGGGCCACAGTCAACACCCCCTGCAGAGCAGTCCCAGCCACTCTTCACTGATGACGAGGAGGACAACCCCAGCATCGATGCACAAGCCCTCCTAGACATCATTGACAACATCCGCGACTCACCTCCAGGATCAGGGCTGACAAGCTGCATCAAGGAGACCCCACCCACCACCCAAACCACCGAGCAGGAGGCCCCCATGGTCCGGCAGTCTCCCAAGACCCCCAGGAACAACACACGGCTTTCCAATGCCGTGTGCTGGAGGCCCAGAGGGAGACGGCTGAGCAGGTGTGAGTGGGGTTCGACCTCAAGGCCATTAAACTGGACACCATCCATGGATGTCTAGGCCCATTCCAAGGTCTCCAACGAGCCCTGACTGACAACGCTGGAGTCCTGACATGGAGAAAAGAACACTTGTCTGCTCAGAGGGGCGCCAGCGATACCAGCCGTGAGCTGGCACACCTGTGGAGGCTCATGGAGGACATGGTGCCGATGGAGACGAAAAGGATGGCAGCCACCGCTGCACATCAGCGAAATGTAGCTGGGATCTACCATGCCCTGCAGATCATCATCATGGCATTGCTGCCACAAGGCGTGGCGCAGATGAATGCTGCTTCCCCCACACCATCCACATCTCCGCCCCCTGGTGCGCCATTGCCTCACAGTGCGGCAGACGTATCCACTAAGGCACCTGATTTGTCAGTGGCATACAGTGCCTCAGCCGGTACTGCAACACCCACAGGTGGGGCAGAGCACACATCCGGGGACGAGGACATGGATGGGGATGTGATCAGGAGGCACTAGCATTAATTTCTGCCAACTGGCCTGTTTCTGCTTGGTGCCGCACATGGCCTCATGACCATCCACTGAACCCCAATGCACTCACCTTGGACAGCGACATGGACTGCCATATCCTGTTTGATGACCAATGACATGGCGACCAGACTGCGGACTGTACCCTTCCTCTTCCGCATTAGTTGTCATTCTCGGATGGACTCTGGCTGGCCCTCCACGGGCCCATCTTGTGTAGTCTGCTCGGCATTGCCCTGTTCCGCTCCAGCTGCAGAGCTGCACTGGATGTGCAATAAACATCCAATGACGCACTGCTGTGTTATTTCTTTCATCATTCATGTATGAATGTGTGGATGAATGTAGGGACAGTGATTACCCTTGCGTCAATGATGCTCATCCTGTGGGATGCCAGTCAGAGGGTGCTACATTGCATAAGGTGTACCGGGTCCCGTGAACACTACAACAGGGACACACGCATCAGTCACTTCCATGTCCAGACATGGACTGAACCACGCCCAGGGCCCACGAATCATTGTTGCAAGCCCTGCGCTGGTCCGGTGTACGGCAGGCCAGACCACTCCACTTATGCTTCGAGGGGGGCCCTCATTGCTACCCGTCGCAGGCGTACTCGCTGATGGTGAGCAGGTCACTGGTCTAGTTGTCAGCATGTCACAGCCACTCCCTGAGGGCAGATTTGCAAACACACCACACCCATCCGGCACAGGCATCACAGGCCATGTGACTCCGCCAACATAAGGGGCCGACGACGTCACATTCCCCTCTGTCGGTGTTGACTGCATGACAGACGTTCCACGGTTCTCAATCAAAAAGGGCCCATGAGTTGTTGCGCACAGGGTTAGTGGCACCCGAGGCCTTGCGGCCGTCACTGGCCTACCACCACGTGGTGCTAACTAGGGTTGCACAGGGTTAGTGGTACCCAGAGCATTGCGGCTCGCATAGGCACCCCGCCACGGGATGGTGACCTTGGGTGCACTGAGTTAGTGGCACCTTAAGCTGCTGAGCGGATGTGCAGCCTGCGATGATGCCCCATCCCGGTGGTCCGGACAGCTCAGGTTTTGTGTGCCCTGCTGGACCGCAGTGTAGGCCAGAGCCAGCGGGCAGCGCGGGCCTACCGCCACGTGGTGTCGCTTCCGGGATCTCAGAGTTAGTGGCACCCGTTGGGCTGAGCGGGTGTGCAGCCTGCGATGATGTCGGGTGCACTGGTATGTCCTATGCCATGGAGTAATCAAGACCCAGCACCAAACGTGAGACCTGGTGGCCTGCGGAACGGGGCTGCATGGTATGGAGGGTGCCATGTCCGTGGGCCCCGGACTTGTGACTTGCAGCGGCACGTGGTGGGACCTCCTGTCTGCATGCCGGTGGCGGAAGGTGAGCAGTGTGGCCTGGGTGTGCATGGGCAGGCATGCTCCGATGGGCAGCGGAAGGGGCTGGGGTGCCTCTGCCTGGGTGTGCATGGGCGGGCAGGCGATGTTATCTTGTGCAATTGTGTGTACTGTGCCAATCATGTATCTGGACTCTATTTCAGATGATGGGTCTGTCTCAGATGTGTGACCTGGTGTACTGCTATACATACCGCCAAGTGGTTGGAGACGCACTGGTGGCAGCAGGTGAGCAGTGTGTCCTGGGTGCGCTGGGACGGCACTCTCTCTCTCTCCCCCCCCCTCTCTTCTTCTCTCTCTCTCTCTCCCCCTCTCTTCTTCTCTCTCTCTCTCCCCCCTCTTCTTCCTCTCTCTCTCTCTCCCTCTCTTCTTCTCTCTCTCTTTTCTTCTCTCTCTCTCTCCCTCTCTCTCCCCCCTCTTCTTCTCTCTCTCTCTTTCCCCCTCTTCTCTCTCTCCCCCTCTCTTCTTCTCTCTCTCTCTCTTCTCCTCTCTTCTTCTCTCTCTCTCTCCCTCTCTTCCTCTCTCTCTCCTTCGCTCAATCTCTGTCCTTCGATGTGCGCTGGACACACCTTCTCATCATGATTTTTGTCTTGCAGGCTATGAACTACTTATTGTCCTGAGGGGAGCCGCCATGTGTCTTTATTTCTGCTCTGTGTTCAATTTAATAAAGTTTCATTGGTTACTTCAAAAGTGAATGTGTGATGCTCATTTTTGTGACAACACATGCATGTCACCAGTTGTGATTGTGCAACATCAAGCAGATTATTTTGTACATGTTTAGGTGTAGCTGATGTGGCATGTCTTTTGTCGGAGGGGCTGGGGAGGGGGGGGGTCCTGGGGGTGGTGGCGGCGGGTGTTGTTGACCTCTCGGCCCTCCGGACTGCATGTTCAGTTGCCCAGGTGCATCTGTTGTTTTTCAGGTGTGGCTGTGGGCTGTGCTCCCTTTTGTGGTGCAGGCTGTGGTCCGACTTTGCACCAGGTCAGAGAAGTGTTAATTTACTGCTACTAACGCGCCTTATCGCCTGTTTTGTGTTCTTATCGCAGTTCTGGCTGGTCGTTGTGAATGTTGTGGAGTGGTGTTGTCGCGGCTTTTGGCATGGGAACGCCTACTCTGCATTTCATTAGCGATAGTTGCGGGGGTCATCTGTAGAGATGTTTTTTTGCGCCTGCAATCGCGGGTAAACTGGTGCTGTGGGATGTTAACACCACTTGTGATTGGGCCGATAAGTTTATCGCAACTTTGGCTGTGATAAAGTGCCGTTAACTCGGCCATAGATCCTTGTGAATATGCCCCTATGAGCAGCCAATGAGCATTATTAATCACTTGCAGAGCGATACCTAAACGCAGGCAATAAATCACAAAACCTATTATTTCTTCTGTTCACATTAATTAAAGTGTCTCACTCTCAACCAACTCTTTTAATGAGCTGCACGACACCCACTACTCTCAATAAAAGACAGTGACCCAAAATTACAGTATTTTGCACTGTTTGCATTCCGAATCCGTAAAGTGTCTTGCTAGAACTAGAAGGTGTTTAAACCAATTTCAAAATAATGTAACCATTTCCACAAAGCACTGCCCTCAGTCTGTTAAATGGTAGCGGCAGTTTCAGTCGATAACCTTTCAAGTATTGCCCGGCGGTAATCGCCTCTCATACCACTCGATAATTTACCAATGAAAGAGGCAGGCGCCGGAGACTGGAAGGCAGGAAACAAAGTTTTATTCCGTCGGAGCAGAACACATCAGATCAGACAGCAAGGTATCGTCACGAGGTGCTCTAACTGCATCTCTGAGACCTGGTCTCTTATACACAGGTTTATTGCTTTATTACACATAGTACATTCTTGAGATTCCCTTGATGTATGAGAGAACATCCCCTGAAGCCCCGGCTCAGATCCGATCCCACACATAGCAACAGTAGAAGTTCCCACCCTACCCGCAGTAGGAGATGGCTATCGCGCAGCAGGGTATTCCGCCAATTCCCGGGGGTGTGTGTGACCGGTCGGGTCTCAGGGGGTAGGGGCTTTGATCTACTGTAATCCCTTTGATGTGGGGTGTTTCCCTTACAGTAGGGGCAATAAACTGCATCCGCAGGGCTAGGTGATGGCCTGGGACCAGTTCGGACAATGGGGCGCAGAGGAAGGGGGTTTATCAAAGAGGGGCATGACCATGTATGGGATGTCGGTCGGATGTGGTTCCGTAGCAGGGTCGCGCAGAAGGAGAGGGTTTACGGCCTGTATGAGAGAGCGGGGGTGGCCGGCGCGCGGGGGATGCTTGCAGTGTCAGGGGAACGCGCTGGCGATTGACAATGAGCGGGGAGAGAGTGGGGTGCTTAAAATGGCGGCCGTGCATTCGCTGTGCGTGGCGCTGGGGAGAGGCAAGATGGCGCAGATAATGTTCAGTTTGCAAGCTAAATTTCCACAGTCCTCCCTTTTAACATATCTCGCCAGCTTGCCTAGTTCGGATCTATCCCCATAATACTCCGAACTTCCACCTCATACAGAGCTTTCATTCGCTCTGTTTCAAAGTCCAAAGTCTTAGGGCAGATGCAGTTCATAAAAAGCGAACATAAAGGTGGCAGACACTGAATCCCCAAGCAACATCCACATAGTATCACAATTGGTATGAGGATAAATGAAAACAGTCTCCATCCCCAACTTTTAATAGTGTCCCAAAACCAACTCCCCAGTGACCATTCTTCTTGCTCTTGATGGACCTCTGTGGACAGTCTGTGAAGGTGTTCAATTGCTTTGTAGACTGAGGGTGAGTTATCCGGTACGTAGGTACAACAGCTGGACCCAATGATGCGGCATGCTCCTCCACGATCAGCCAGAACCACATCTAGAACGAGGCGGTTCTGAAGGGCCACTAAGCGGACGGCCTGGAGCTCGGCGGTGTTGTTGGCGAGGGCGCCAGCCGTAATGTTCATCGCCGTTTCGACTGCCTGGGTTAAGTGGCGGATGGCATGGCTGTTTGCCATTGGACCCCAGAGTGGAACAAGGCCTTTCACTGCGTCCATGAACTGTGCTCCGGCGGAGTCGGCTTGCACAATGTCTTTGGCCCGCTTCTGTCGGTGATGGTTTGCTGGAGCCACATATGTCGGAGGAAGGACAAAGGCGATGTAGCAGGTGCCTCCCCAACCTTTCGGAAGCCAGGTGTAGGCCTTAGTACCGCAGACGAAGTACATATTCGGGGAGGCGACAAAGGAGGGTGGGTCAACTGAGTCCAATGTTCGGGTGATGAGGCAGGAGCTGTGGCCCACCAGCTGTGCCCCCAGGCCTTCGAGGCACACAAATCCAGTGATGTTGATGACGGACAGGGCCACTGTTAGGGTGGCGGCCGTCCGTTTCCGGAGGTAAGAGAAGGTGGGTCTGGCTGGGTTGTTGAACACTTGCATTTCAACTCGTTCTTTGGCAGGGATGTCCATGTGAAAGGAAGTGTTCGATCTCAGAGGGCAGAAGAGGGCAGAAGTTCTTCCAGTTTTGTTCAGCCAGAACCCATGGTAGAAGTGTGACATGGTTCTGCCGGAAGTGGTATTGTCCTTGTAGCTTTCTTGCAGGAGGATTAGCCAGGCGAGGCAGGAACCATGGACAGAAAAAGGTGAAGGGATGAAAGGGATAGAGTGTCCAGTGGCATGTGGTAGCAATCCACAGATCCAGCAATTAGTGGCGTTGGCAGCAAGATTGTGTTGGTGGAGCAACTGCACAAAAGAGTTATTCCAGAACTCCTTACGCCTTTCTCGGAGTTGGGGTGAAAGTGAGATCAGATGGTGTTCTTTCGTGGTGGTAGGTTGAACGGTGGTCAGCAATATCTTATGAGCGGGTGTGCCCTCCTCCATGATCCAGAAGGTGACCACGAGGAGAAGGCAAAAGAGAAGGGTAATGAAAAGTGCAATAGTCTTTAAGCTGTGCATTCGGTCAGTCTTTGGGTTTTTGTAGTGGATCTTCGGACGTCCGGTTGCTTCCATCATCTTCATGTCGGGCGCTTCCATCACCTTCAAGAGACTCGGTAGCGGGCAGAACCACAGACTTCGCTTAGTTTCTCTCCTGGTGGCCTTTGAGGTGACTGGGCTACCGCTCTGAGATTTCTACTTAGCCTGTGGTCTGCTTAGCCGAAGTTCTCTCCTTTCGTCGCAAGTTATACCCTTCCTTGGATGGCACGGTGGGATCAGGGTATCTTACTAACTCGAGTGTCTCTGTATCTGGGCAGCGGCTCAGGGATGGTCGGTCTTTGTCCAGTAGTTCCTCTTGGGCGGTGATGTTGTCCGTGGTTGTCAGGGTCGGTGATACCTTCTTGCAGTGGTGTGCATGCAGCCAATTGCGTTTCCCCTCCACTCGAAGAGCTGTTCGGGTGGTGATCAGGACTTGCAGGGGGCCCGTCCACCGGGGCTCAAGACTCTTGGTGCGCTGGAAGTTACGCACTAAGACGAAGTCACCGGGTTGGATGTCGTGTCCGGGGCCCCTGGAAACATCGGGAATGGCGTGCAGCACCTGCTGATGGATAACAGACAACGTTTTAGTTAGGTTATACAAATAGTCAGACATGAGGACGTCCGGGACGTCGTGGATGGATGTTGGTTTTGGTGCAGTCCAAAGGTTCATGGGCCGCCCGAAGACGACCTCGTAGGGGGTTAAGTGGTGTTTGGTGGGGGTGGAACGCATTGATAGCAATGCTAGTGGGAGAGCATCTGGCCATCTCAGTCCTGTGGTGGCGACTATTTTTGCTATCTTAAGCTTCAAGGTGGCGTTGTGTCGCTCAACCAAGCCTGCAGATTGGGGATGGAAGACCGTATGGAATTTCTGTTTTACACCCAACCCTTTTAAGATGAGTTGGATAACTTCGGCTACGAAGTGAGGGCCGTTGTCGCTCCACAAAATTCGACAAAGGCCGTATCGGGGGAAGAATTTCTTCAGTAGTACTTTTGCGGTAGTCATGGCGGTGTTGTCGTGGGTTGGATAGGCTTCCACCCACTTGCTGAAGGCACACACAACGACAAGTACGTACTTCAAACCTTGGCACCTTTCTAACTGGACATAGTCCATTTGTAGGACTTCAAAAGGGTGATTGGGGACCCCAAACCCTCCCCGGGGTACAGCAGTTCCTTTCCCAGGGTTGTGTTGGAGGCATACTAGGCATTGTTGGACTAGACGTTTGGCTGAGTCTGGGATCTTGTCGTTGTGCCAGACTTTGGAGACGAGTTCGATCATGGGGGCAGACCCTATGTGTGCGGGGGAGTGTGCCATGGTCAGCATGGGGATCAAGTATGAGTCTGGTAGCAACCATTTGTTCGAGTCTTTAGTCCGCCAGCAACCATCATCGTCCTTCCATCCCACCCGTGCCCATTCAGTTAACTCGTGTGGTGTACTGGCTAATTGGATGTCCTTAATCGTTTCCCTAGCATCCTTCCATTTTAAAGCTTGTGACCTGGTCACGTACATACGGGTCGTGGACCTATTCTCGGCTGTGGTTCGGGCAGTAATGTCAGCTAGTGCATTTCCCTGTCCTATAATGTCTGTCACCTTCTTGTGTGCTTGGCATTTGATCACAGCCAGCCGTGTGGGGAGGAGGACCGCTTCGGTCAGAGACTAGATCTCCATGCAGGATGGGTGTGCCATGAGAAGTCAAGAATCCCCTTTCTTTCCATAAGAGCCCAAAGTGGTGAACTACCCCGAAGGCGTACTGACTGTCTGTGTAGATGTTTGCGGTTGTCCCTGCTGCCAGGATGCAGGCTCGTGTGAGAGCAATTAGTTCCGCCGCCTGTGCGGATCGCTGTGTGATGCGGGCTGTCTCAACAACTGTTCGGGCTGTGGTTACTGCATAGGCAGCTGAGGTGGTGCCATCGGGGAGCTTGATGCATGAGCCATCCACCCACAGTTCTCCGTCAGGGTCCGGGAAGGCAGTATCTCGGAGGTCGACCCTACTCTTGGTCTGCTCGTCGGTGAGGGTCACACAGTCGTGTATAGGGGACGCATTGGGATCAGTGTCAGGGAGAGGTAGTAGAGTAGCTGGATTCAGAGTGGTGCATCGTTTCAATGTGATGTGGGGTGCAAGCAGAGTCAGTTCGTAACCGGTCAGTCGTGCGCTAGTCAGGTGTTGAGTCTTGGTTTGGTTCAGGAGGGTGTCAACCGCATGGGGTACCAATACTGTGAGGGGGTTTGAGAGTACGATCCCCTCGCTTTGCCGGATAGAGATAGCTGCGGCGGCTACTGCTCGAAGGCATGCGGGCAAAGCTCTGGCTACAGGGTCAAGAGTGGCAGAGAAGTAGGCACAAGGGCGTTGTTTAGGGCCTATGGACTGGGTTAGGACAGACAACGCACATCCCTCCCTTTCGTGGGTGTAGAGGGAGAAAGGTTTAGTGTAGTCTGGGGTTCCTAGGACTGGGGCCGAACAGAGGGCGTCTCGTAATTCTTTGAAGGAGGATTGACATTCGGGTGTCCAGGGGAGGGGGAAGGGGACATCTTTAGCCAGCAGGGAAAGCAGAGGTTTTACGATAAGACTAAAGTTTGGCAACCATTGTCGACAAAAGGAGGTGAGGCCTACTAGGGACCGCACTTGCTTCTGAGTTTTGGGAACAGGGGTTTCTAGGATGGTCTGAATTCGGTCAGGGGTAAGTTTCCTCCCGTCTTTGGATAGTAGGTGGCCTAGATACGTTACTTGGGGCTGGCAGAATTGCAATTTCTTTCTGGAGACCTTGTGACCGTTCTCCGCAAGGAAGCGGAGGAGGTGAATGGTGGCTGTGACGGCAAGTGGAGTGGTGTCGGCCGCCAAAAGAATGTCATCGACGTACTGTATCAACACCACTCCATCGGGTAGTTGGACTGCATCTAGCTGCCTCTTGAGGGCTTGGCTATAAATACTGCGACTCTCAGTGTAGCCTTGGGGTGCCCTGCAGAATCTGTACGAACGGGCTTTTAAAGTGAAGCCGAACAGGTAGCGGCTGTCTGGGTGGATGGGGATGGAAATTAATGCGTTTTTGAGGTCAATAACAGTAAAGGTGGTGGCAGTGGATGGAATCAGGGTGAGGATGGTGGTGATGTCTGAGACCACGGGGTACTGGGGTATGACTACTTTGTTAACCTCTCGCAAATCAACATTGAAACGGTAGGCTTTCTCATCTCCCTCGCCTTGCTTCTTTACAATGGGTAGGATAGGGCTGTTACAAACATTACTGACTACTTCTTCTACCACTCCTGCCTCGACTAGGGACTCGATGATTTCCACCAATGCCTTCTCGCCTTCGGGTGATATCCGATACTGTGGAAGCTTTGGGAGCACTGCGTCCGGTCGGACGGTTATGTGTACTGGGTCGATCACCATGCGCCCTACATCTGAGTCGGTTTTAGCCCATAGATGTGAAGGTAATGTGTCGAGTAGGGACATGTCAGCATCGGTTATAGAGAGCATACGCCGTGTGTGACAGGGTCTGGACAGATCTGGGTTATCGTGTAGGATGACTCGGACTCCGTCTGGGGAGCATCTGATGGTAGCTCGAAAATGTTTTAGCAAATCAAGTCCCATAATAGCGTCGGGGGTGTTGGAGGAGAGCAGAAAGGTCGTGTCAGTGGTGTTATCTTCTAAGTCAAAGGAGATTGGTGCTGATAAGGGGTTAGTGGAGGGCGTTCCATCGAAGCCTATTGAGGTTACATGTGAGCCAGACAAGGGTGCCCTAGGGATCAGTCGTTTGGATAACGCACTACGTGTCGCCCCAGTGTCTACCAGGAATGGAGATTTTGTGCCCAAGACCTTAGCAGTGACGTAAGGACCTTGCTGGTCAACACGGAGTTCGACTGGATCCCTCCCTTGCCCCTGGCGGTCCTATGCGAAGTCATGGGTGCTTTCGTAGTCGGACTGCTGACACTGGTTTTTTCGAGGGCGATCAAAGGTGTTTGGTCTGCCTGGCCTGTCGTTGATTGCGTCGTTCGTGTGCCCTCGTCCCTGTCCTCTATTTCTGGGGTCATATGCGGTGTTTCTGGGATCCCTATTTTTGTTAAGTTCCAGAAGGACCGGGCACTGGAATTTCCAGTGTCCGAACCCTCTACAGAACGCACATTGGTTCCCATCTAAGTCTCTCCGTCCGTTGTAGGGTGTAGGGGTATGGTCTCTAGGGGGTAGCTTTCTTGGGGCGGTTGGTTGGTAATTCTCTTTCGGGGGTTCCCTTCCTATGGTCACCCCTTGCAACTGTGCTATCATTACCCTCTCCTTTATTTCCTTTTTCTTCTTCTCTGACGCCCTATCGTTCTCGTTTTTCTGGTTTTCGTAGTATTGGGCCATCTGGAGAATTGCTGCGGGTTTGGAGGCTGCCCAACTACTCTCGCTGGTCTGCAGTTTCTGGGAAACTTCTTGTGACAGACCCTTCACATAATTCTGGACAGAGAGGTGATGTCCGGTTGCGGTGGTCATGTCTTGGCCACTGTAATCGGAAAACACAGTCTCGAATCGGGAGAAGTATTCAGACACATCCTCCTGGGGTTTCTGGCGACAAGCCGTCACTATTGACCAATCTACCTTTCTTTCCAGGATTAGAGTCTTCAACTTAAGTACAATCTTGTCTGGGAGCTCTAATATGGCTTTCGGGGGTTTCTGTCCCGGTTCTCGCTGTTTATCTATGGTATCGAGTTGTACCCAGGTATATCCGAACGGCTCAGCGTGGTCAACTTTCCGGATTTGCTTCCACACATCAGCCGGCAGACATAGCCCAAAGAACAAGTCGATATCTGCTAAAGTCATTATCGTAGAACCTAAGGCTGTACCCAGTTCAGTGTAGAAGGCAGTCGGGTTCTTTCTCAAGTCGGGTAGAGTTTTTCTAAAGGTCAAAATATCTTGCCGGTCCCACGGCTGGTAGACCCAGTTATATACAACCCTTCCCTTCGCATCTTGGTGGTTGATGTCGTCATGTGTTCCCTGACCTCGCGGGGGGACCCAGTAGGGGGCAGCTTCTTTGATGGGCATCATGGCATCAGCCCTTCCTTCCTGGGGCTTAGTCGCTATGGGTGTTTCTGCTTTGGTGGTCTGCCTGTGTTCTCTAAGGTGTCGATAGACCTCGAGTGTACGAGTGAAGAGGTTCGTTACATTGCCCTCTCCTTCTTCCCCAATGTCTACCTTCCTATATAGGGTCGCTAAGCCTTCGGGACCTTTATCGCGGTACCTATCCTCATATGCATTTAGGGCATGATAACAAAGTCGTACGACAAAGTGTCGTTTGCGGCTGTCTGCATACGAGTTATATACGTCTGTTATATACTCCTCACTTTCCTTACGCTCCACTAGAGTCTTTACTATTTTGTCGATTCCTGCTCGTTCATCCTTCGTCAGTCGATTCATTCTGGTGGAATCTTTCTTTCTCATCTCAGGGTCGTCCAACGTTATTGCCGACGTTGTGTTCAGTACAGGAGGCTCGGCCGGCGCGGAGGCCGTGAGGACCGAGGCCCCTGTACTGCTTTCGCTCGTGTTTGGGGGTGGTGGGTGTTGCACTACTGACTGGGAGGGTGCGTATGGAGGGGGCATGTAAATGATCGGGGGACCTAATAGTAATTCATCATTCGTTCGCTGTTTAGAGGATAACTCAGGGTAGAGCAAAGAAGGGGTCCTAACAGCGTACTGGCCTGATGTTTCGGGCTCCTGTCTTAGTTTAGTTTCCCTTCTCTCCTTTATTTCTTCTTCTAACTTTCTAGCGGCAAGGTGAGCTGCTTTGCGTAATTCCTTTTCTGCTTTTACTTCTTCCCTCTTTTTCCGTTGCGTTGCTTCTTTGCGCCACATGCCGATACTGTCAAGCATAGTAGGCGTCGTCTTATTGCTACGCAGAGCTATTTCTAGCACTTCTATCTTATGGTCGTCGAAGGATCCCATCAGTGGCCACTGACTCTCGGGGTCCTTCTTTGTATATTTATGCCATAGCTTGGTATAAGCTACGGCGACTAGTCCGTATTTAGTGAACATGTCCTTATTAGGGGTGCCCTCCAGTGGAGCCGGATGGTTCACCTCTAATAAGCGGTCCGGGCAGAACCAACTACCAATCAGTGGGGAGAAGATAGGCATGACGGGTTTCAACGGGGACAAAAGTCAGCACTACCTATCTTTTCACTGCTTGCAAAGACTAGACAGAATATCTCTATTCCTCGTTATTTGTAAGCAGAGAATACCTCCAAAGAACCAATATCGAACAACTAGTGTTCGGACAATCAATCAATCAATCAATGGGGAGATAAAGATAGGCATGACGGGTTTCAACGGGGACAAAAGTCAGCATTACCTACCCTTCACTATTTGCAAAGACTAGACAGAATATTCCTATTCTACGTTATTTACAAACAGAGAATATCTCAAAGAGCACTATTCTTCAAAACAATCAATGTTCGGACAATCAATCAGTGGGGAGATAAAGATAGGCACGACGGGTTTCAACGGGGACAAAAGTCTGCGTTACCTACCCTTCACTATCTGCAAAGGGAGAGAGAGAGAGTATTTCTACTCAAAGAGAACAATCAATGAGCACAATCAATGAGCAATACTAGTTATTCCAAAGCTTCAAACAATCAATCAATTATTTCGCAATTTGTCGTGTATCACGACCTTACCCGGACCGCGTGGACAGTTTCTCGTCTTCCGCCTCCAGCGCCCGATCGTCCTCTACTCTCCGTATTTGCCGCGGCACTCCTGATGGTTCCCAGTCAGGACCGTAGATCACTCGAGAGAGGTCTGCTCGGAACTAGTGAAGTTCGGATGATCGGCTGCCAGACGAGGGTCTATTGGGCAGGAGCTCTCCCGATCGTTGCAGTCGTTCACTCTGTCGTCGGGACCTCTCCCACTGGATCCACGTGTCGCTGATGGGCCCCACGTTTGGGACGCCAATTGTTAAATGGTAGCGGCAGTTTCAGTCGATAACCTTTCAAGTATTGCCCGGCGGTAATCGCCTCTCATACCACTCGATAATTTACCAATGAAAGAGGCAGGCGCCGGAGACTGGAAGGCAGGAAACAAAGTTTTATTCCGTCGGAGCAGAACACATCAGATCAGACAGCAAGGTATCGTCACGAGGTGCTCTAACTGCATCTCTGAGACCTGGTCTCTTATACACAGGTTTATTGCTTTATTACACATAGTACATTCTTGAGATTCCCTTGATGTATGAGAGAACATCCCCTGAAGCCCCGGCTCAGATCCGATCCCACACATAGCAACAGTAGAAGTTCCCACCCTACCCGCAGTAGGAGATGGCTATCGCGCAGCAGGGTATTCCGCCAATTCCCGGGGGTGTGTGTGACCGGTCGGGTCTCAGGGGGTAGGGGCTTTGATCTACTGTAATCCCTTTGATGTGGGGTGTTTCCCTTACAGTAGGGGCAATAAACTGCATCCGCAGGGCTAGGTGATGGCCTGGGACCAGTTCGGACAATGGGGCGCAGAGGAAGGGGGTTTATCAAAGAGGGGCATGACCATGTATGGGATGTCGGTCGGATGTGGTTCCGTAGCAGGGTCGCGCAGAAGGAGAGGGTTTACGGCCTGTATGAGAGAGCGGGGGTAGCCGGCGCGCGGGGGATGCTTGCAGTGTCAGGGGAACGCGCTGGCGATTGACAATGAGCGGGGAGAGAGTGGGGTGCTTAAAATGGCGGCCGTGCATTCGCTGTGCGTGGCGCTGGGGAGAGGCAAGATGGCGCAGATAATGTTCAGTTTGCAAGCTAAATTTCCACAAGTCCCATAACGCAGAAAGTGCCGAAAAGCCATCCTTGACTTGCATAATGCATCCACAGTGGCTCCGATCGAGAGATGCCCCTCAATCTGCTGGGGGTTTCTGCCCCACTTCCTCCTCTCTGGCTTCCTGGGCAGATGTACACAGGAGAGAGAGAGGGAGGGAGACATTTCTCTTTCCTCGTGCCGTGCGTGAGAGGTCCCAGGTGCCAACAGGCTTTCAAAGCCAGACTGCAAGGAATCCCCTTCCCAAAGCTTGAGAAGCATGTCCCAGGCCAGTCCCATTGCCCCATCCCCCTCTCTCCACCCCCAACACTAACTACTCTAGTAAAACCAGTTAAAACAAAACCACCCACATCTTGACGATAAGAGGATGGCACAAGGAAAATGCACTGGCGAAGATCTGCTTCGATCCAGCAAAATACAAGCATGATAAAACAATTAAATAACCCAGGAAAGTGGAAAGCACCTCTAGCAAGTTTGCCTTGCGCCCTGAAGCCTCCAATCCTTCGTGCGACTCCAAAGTGCTTCGCAGGGTAGACACAGACCAAGCAATCCAACCAAACACACGCTAACAGTTAAACACCTTAAAAAAACAAGTCCCTGGGCACAGGTAAAAATACAAATTAACAACACCCCCATCTCCTAGAGGGCACCAGCCTATACTTTCCTGCCCTACTAAACACAACCTGACACTGGCAGAAGAGAGGGAAGGAAGCAAGGGAGCAGGGGTCCCCTGGCTCAGCTGCACAGTGCACACCATGCTGCTTCGGCCCCCCGGTTTGGAGTCCCCTGGCTCAGCTGCACAGTGCACACAATGCTGCTTCAGCCCCCCGGTTTGAGGACCCCTAGCTCAGCTGCACTGTGTACACCATGCTGCTTCGGCCCCCCGGTTTGGGTCCCCTGGCTCAGCTGCACTGTGCACACCATGCTGCTTCGGCCCCCCGGTTTGGGGTCCCCTAGCTCAGCTGCACAGTGCACACCATGCTGCTTCGGCCCCCCGGTTTGGGGTCCCCTGGCTCAGCTGCACAGTGCACACAATGCTGCTTCAGCCCCCCGGTTTGGGGACCCCTAGCTCTGCTGCACTGTGTACACCATGCTACTTCGGCCCCCCGGTTTGGGGTCCCCTGGCTCAGCTGCACTGTACACACCATGCTGCTTCGGCCCCCCGGTATGGGGTCCCCTGGCTCAGCTGCACAGTGCACACCATGCTGCTTCGGCCCCCCGGTTTGGGGTCCCCTGGCTCAGCTGCACAGTGCACACCATGCTGCTTCGGCCCCCCGGTTTGGGGTCCCCTAACTCAGCTGCACTGTGCACTGTTGGACAGGCCACACAGAGGGCTTGCTTCCCCCCCGCACGACAGGGCCCGAGCTACGGCCCACCAGGCATACCCCCGTGACAAGCCCCTGTACTCCGTCTCCCAACGGACCCTCTGCCCTCGGACCCCTACTCATCACGGGGCCCAGCCCCACCGGCTTCCCCGGCCGGGTCAAGCCGCCATCTTGGGCCCTGCACCACGCGGCCGCGTGGCCTCACCTCGACCCTAACCCCGGGCCTGGCCGGCCCGACATCCCGGCACCACCATCCACCCAGGAGGTGAGCGGACCACTTGGCAGGTCAATGGGAGAACGAAGCGTCAAGAGCTCTTCCCCCGCCAGGTGCCGATCGCCTCCAGCAGCCCCCAGGCGCTGGCTCCACCCCCTGCTGGGTGTCTGGACACCTTCATCCCGGACCCTCCGACCTCCAAGTGCGAGGGTCCGGACATCAAAGGGCACCAGCCCTATAACTAAGGCAGCTCCGGAGCAGGAAGGCAGTTGTATCCTGGAGTCGAGAGACACCGAGTGAACTCAACCCTGACGGTCTACTGGCGCTGCCGTAGCCCGCTCTTGTGAACCATCGTCCTGCCTGCTGGCGCTGCCGCGGCCTTCTGCAACCTTCATCTTCCGGGGACCTGCTGGCGCTGCCGCGGCCCGTTGTAACGACCATCTTCCGGGGACCTGCTGGCGCTGCCGCGGCCCGTTGTAACGACCATCTTCCTGGGACCTGCTGGCGCTGCCGCGGCCCGTTGTAACGACCATCCTCACCGGGACCTGCTGGCGCTGCCGCGGACCGTACATCTTCCGGGGACCTGCTGGCGCTGCCGCGGCCCGTTGTATCAACCATCCTTACCGGGACCTGCTGGCGCTGCCGCGGACCGTACTGCCTAAACACCAAGCTCGAGGATTGTGAGCTCGTCATCATCTCATCTGAACTACCTGATTGGTAAATAGACTGACCCGCTACCCCCTTCCCTACCTTACGAGACTCTAATCGAGGGGACCCCTGCGTCCAGACCTCCTTGTACCATTCTACCGTATCATAACTAAGTGCCTATAAAGAACACTGAACCTTATCCGTGTGTGATCTCTGTCTGTGGGGGGGGAAGTTACTTGTCTGTACGATCGCTGGAGACGGCTCTCCCCGGAGACCTCTCCCCCTGACCCCGGCCGGCCCTCCCGGTCCGTCTACCTTTTCTAACATTGGTGGCCAGCGGCGCGATCCGAACCAACGCGTAATCGTACAGAGAGTAGCTCACCCCACGACAAAAACACGATGTCGACCAAAGAGAGCAGCTCCACCGAGAAATTCCAAATGGAGAAATTAGAAGAATACAACCACCGCGAACTGAGACAATTTTGCATGGAACTTGGCATTGCTACCACCGGCCTGAGTACCAAGGATGATCTAAAGCGCGCTCTGGAGTCATGGACAGAAACGGGGGTCACAGGACCCTCCGACCAAAGCAGCGTCACACCAGACCAAACCAGCATCACACCAGAGGGGAACGCCACGGCTCCCGAGGAGCGGGGAACGGGCCTCCCGCAAGAGGAGATCCGAGAAAGAGACAGAGTCAGATTACACGAGTTGGAGATGGCACGACTCAAGATGGATGGGGAACTCAAGTTGGCTGAACAGAAACTTAACCTCGAGCAGATGCGGCTTCGAGAGGAACGAGAAGAAAAGCAGAGACAAAGAGAGCTGGAAGAGAAAAAAATAACGCTCGAGCACGAGCGCCGACTAGCGGAAATAGAACTGCGCAAACAGAATAAGGAACTGGGGGTGCCTGAGCGACCACACACCCCGGGGCCAAGTGAGAAAAAAGTTCACATCCCCAAGGATGTTGTCCGCGAATATGTCCGAGAAGACGACATACAACAGTGGTTTAAAGCCTATGAGATCGCAATGACCTCCCACCGAATCGACCGGAGTGATTGGGGAGCCGGACTTTGGGGGAGGTTTATCAACGAGGGTCGCGATGCCCTGCTGCAGCTCCCCGATCACCAGATGTCGTCCTACGACCACATGAAGGCTGCCCTCCTCACCCGCTACGGCATCACGCCCGAGATGTACCGCCAGAGGTTCAGAGATTGCACCAGGATCCCAGGTACAACTTGGGTAGAATACGTGAACTATTTCAGCCGGGCATTCGAAGGGTGGATCAAGGGAAGTCAGGTCGCCACTTACGAACAACTCTTCAACCTTATGGTGTGGGAGCACCTGTCAAACAACTGTTTCGTCGAGCTCCGGCAGCACCTACTCGACAGTAAGCTGACCGACCCCCGGCAGCTCGCCGCCGAAGCTGACCGGTGGGAAAGCACCCGAGTGGGCCGGAGAGGGCCCCACGATCAGAACAGAGGCAACCAAGGCCAGCACCGTCCTCGGGGAGGAGGAGGGGGCCAGGGGCGAGGGAGAGACGCCTTACCAACAACACCCGTGGCCAGCACCCCGCCTCCGGCCGGCCGGGGCAACCCCCCGTTGTGGCCTGGGTACCGAGCCAACGTCACGTGCCACCGGTGCCAGCGACTAGGCCACTACGCCAATGACCCGAACTGCCCGCTAAATCAAACACCCAAGCCCCGCCAGGTAGCGGCCGCTGCCCTAGGGGAAGAGCAATCATCGGAGGGACCCGAAGAGTACGAGCCGGCCCAGCAAGGGTGGGAACCGGCCGCCATGGTCCTGGCATGCCTAGGGGGGAGAGACATGGTTCCGCGGGCTCCCCTACCCGCCAACACCCGAAAATACGGTCAGTGGGTGACCATTAATGGACAGAGAGCCGAGGCCTTGCGTGACACCGGCGCCAGCGTGACGGCCGTCCGCTGTCATCTGGTGAAGCCCGAGCAGATCCTGCCGAACATTCTCTGCCCCGTCCGCTCGGCAGATAACTCTGAGAGTATGTGTAAGATGGCCTGCGTCCCGTTTGAATGGGGAGGGGTCTCCGGCCTACTGAAGGTGACGGTCCGGGACGATGCCCCCGTGGACTGCCTCCTGGGGAATGACCTCGAGAGTTCCCCGTGGGCCACCGTCGAGAGAAGAGAGCACTTGGGGATGCTGGGCCTCCCGGACTGGGCCTGCATAACCACCCGATCCATGGCCGCCCGGGCCACCCCCCGATCAGAAGAAACCGAATGGCCAGCACCTCCGCCCCCGGTTGCCCCCGTCGAGGGCAACTGCGAGTCCGACCTCCCGGACCCGACTATCGAAGCAGACGCACAACACCAGGACCTTCCGGATCTGGCTCAGTGGCGTCAAGAGGGGGGGCCCACCCAAGAACAGTTCCGCCAGGAACAAAAGACCTGTCCCTCCCTCGAGGGACTCCGCCAACAAGCCGATACCCAAAACGCAGGGGACACCCCCGGAACCCACTGGGTCTACTGGGACAACGACCTGCTCTACAGCGAGCAAAGAATCGCCGAGCTGGGGGCCGGTCGAGTTCTGGTGGTACCGCTCCGCTTCCGAGACTTTCTGCTCAACCTGGCCCACGATGTCCCCCTGGCTGGACACCTGGGCCAGGACAAAACATACAGTCGCCTGGTGACCCACTTTTTCTGGCCGAAAATGAGGAATGACGTCCTGAACCACTGCCGATCTTGCCCCACGTGCCAAGCCAGCGGGAAGAGTGGTCGGAAGCTGAAGGCCCCTCTGCAACCCTTCCCTGTGGTCACCACCCCGTTCGAGAGGGTGGGGATAGACATTGTGGGGCCTCTGGACCCCCGCACGGCACAAGGACACAGGTTCATCTTGGTACTAGTGGACCATGCCACCCGCCACCCCGAGGCGGTGCCCCTACGGACAGTGACAGCTCCGGTGGTTGGCCGGGCCCTGATGGGGATCTTCTCCAGGGTAGGCTTCCCCCGAGAAGTCGTCAGCGACCGAGGTACGAATTTCATATCTAAATACATGAAGTCCCTCTGGCAACAATGCGGGGTCACCTACAGATTCACGACCCCCTATCACCCCCAAGGGAACGGACTAGTGGAGCGTTTTAACCGCACTCTCAAGGGGATGATTGGGGGATTGGAAGAGCCTCTCCGTCGCCAGTGGGATGTGCTGCTCCCGTGCCTCCTCTTCGCCTACCGAGAAGTCCCCCAGAAGTCCCTCGGCTTTAGCCCTTTCGAACTCCTGTACGGGCACCCTGTGCGAGGGCCCCTCAGCCTAGTCAAGGAAGGTTGGGAGATGGCCCCCTTAACGACCCCTCCCGACGTCTTCAAATACATCCTGGCCCTACGAAACCAGACCCGGCGCTTCAGGGAGATGGCCAAGGCGAACCTCGAGGCCAGTCAGGAGGACATGAAGAGGTGGTATGATCACAATGCCTCCTCCGTTGAATTCGAGCCTGGGCAGCAAGTATGGGTGATGTCCCCCACCGAACCATGTGCCCTGCAAGACAAGTGGACGGGGCCCTTCAAAGTGGTCGAGCGTAAAAGCCCCGTCACTTACCTCATCGACATGGGGACCACCCGGAATCCCCTGCGGGTCCTCCACACCAACCGGCTCAAACCACACTTTGTGCGCTCCGAACTAAGCCTCCTGATGGCGACCGACAGTGGTACAGAAGAAGACTCCGAGCCCCTCCCGGATCTCTTGAAGACTCAGGAGAAGGACGGCTCCGTGGATGGGGTCCGGCTCTCCGACGCCCTCACTTCGGAGCAACGCCAGGACTGCCGGGACCTCCTGCTGCAGTTCGCTGCCCTGTTCTCCCTCACCCCGGGGTCACTCCTTGGTGTTTGCACGACGTAGACACCGGGGACAGTCCCCCGGTCCGGCACCGGGCCTACCGCGTACCAGATCGGGTACGGGCCTGCATACAGGAGGAAGTGACCAAGATGCTCACGATCGGGGTCATCGAGCCCTCGGACAGTCCCTGGGCCAGTCCGGTTGTATTAGTTCCCAAGGCCGCTGCCCCCGGCACCGCCCCTGAACTGAGATTCTGCGTCGACTACCGGGGCTTGAACGCTGTCACCCGGACCGACGCTCATCCCATCCCCCGAGCAGACGAGCTGATCGACCGGCTGGGGGCCGCCCGCTACCTTAGTATCTTCGACCTAACGGCGGGCTACTGGCAGATCGGCCTCACACCCAGGGCTCAGGAACGGTCAGCCTTCTCCACCCCCGATGGCCACTATCAATTTAAGGTCATGCCCTTTGGCATGAAGAATGCCCCCGCCACATTCCAACGTCTTGTGAACCAGGTCTTGGCAGGGCTCGAAGAATTCAGCGCTGCCTACCTGGACGATATCGCTGTATACAGCCGCCACTGGTCCGACCACCTCCGTCACCTCCAAGAGGTCCTCCAAGCCCTCCAGCGGGCCGGCCTCACCATTAAAGCCGGCAAGTGCCAAATTGGCCAAGGGTCGGTGACCTACCTGGGGCACCAAGTGGGAAGCGGGCTGGTGGCCCCACTACAACTTAAGATTGCTGCCATCCAGTCCTGGCAGCCCCCCGTCACCCAGACCGAGGTCCGAGCCTTCTTGGGGCTCACCGGATACTACCGGCGGTTCGTAAAGGACTACAGCAGCATCGTGGGGCCCCTCACGGGACTCACATCCAAGAATCAACCGAAGCGGGTCCACTGGACTCCTGATTGTCAAGCGGCCTTCGAGGAGCTGAAGGCCGCCCTGTGCACCGCCCCGGTGCTCCAGGCCCCCGATTACAGTCGGGAATTTGTGGTGCAGACCGACGCCTCCGACCACGGCATCGGGGCCGTCCTCTCTCAGCTGAACTCCGAAGGTCATGACCAGCCGGTGGCCTTCATCAGTCGACGTCTCCTGGCCCGAGAACAGCGTTGGAGCACAATCGAGAGGGAGGCATTTGCAGTAGTGTGGGCCCTCAAAAAGCTCCGACCCTATCTCTTCGGTACCCACTTCCGGGTACAAACCGACCACCGACCCCTGCAATGGCTGATGCAGATGCGGGGGGAGAACCCAAAACTCTTGCGCTGGTCCATTTCCCTGCAGGGAATGGACTTCACTGTGGAGCACCGGCCAGGCCAAGACCACGCCAACGCGGATGGCCTGTCCCGCTTTTTCCGCCTCGACGAAGAGAGTCCCCAAGGAGATGGGTGACTCTCCCCGCCTTCAGCTGGGGGGGACGCATGTTGGACAGGCCACACAGAGGGCTTGCTTCCCCCCCGCACGACAGGGCCCGAGCTCCGGCCCACCAGGCATACCCCCGTGACAAGCCCCTGTACTCCGTCTCCCGACGGACCCTCTGCCCTCGGACCCCTACTCATCACGGGGCCCAGCCCCACCGGCTTCCCCGGCCGGGTCAAGCCGCCATCTTGGGCCCTGCACCACGCGGCCGCGTGGCCTCACCTCGACCCTAACCCCGGGCCTGGCCGGCCCGACATCCCGGCACCACCATCCACCCAGGAGGTGAGCGGACCACTTGGCAGGTCAATGGGAGAACGAAGCGTCAAGAGCTCTTCCCCCGCCAGGTGCCGATCGCCTCCAGCAGCCCCCAGGCGCTGGCTCCACCCCCTGCTGGGCGTCTGGACACCTTCATCCCGGACCCTCCGACCTCCAAGTGCGAGGGTCCGGACATCAAAGGGCACCAGCCCTATAACTAAGGCAGCTCCGGAGCAGGAAGGCAGTTGTATCCTGGAGTCGAGAGACACCGAGTGAACTCAACCCTGACGGTCTACTGGCGCTGCCGTAGCCCGCTCTTGTGAACCATCGTCCTGCCTGCTGGCGCTGCCGCGGCCTTCTGCAACCTTCATCTTCCTGGGACCTGCTGGCGCTGCCGCGGCCCGTTGTAACGACCATCTTCCGGGGACCTGCTGGCGCTGCCGCGGCCCGTTGTAACGACCATCTTCCTGGGACCTGCTGGCGCTGCCGCGGCCCGTTGTAACGACCATCCTCACCGGGACCTGCTGGCGCTGCCGCGGACCGTACATCTTCCGGGGACCTGCTGGCGCTGCCGCGGCCCGTTGTATCAACCATCCTTACCGGGACCTGCTGGCGCTGCCGCGGACCGTACTGCCTAAACACCAAGCTCGAGGATTGTGAGCTCGTCATCATCTCATCTGAACTACCTGATTGGTAAATAGACTGACCCGCTACCCCCTTCCCTACCTTACGAGACTCTAATCGAGGGGACCCCTGCGTCCAGACCTCCTTGTACCATTCTACCGTATCATAACTAAGTGCCTATAAAGAACACTGAACCTTATCCGTGTGTGATCTCTGTCTGTGGGGGGGGAAGTTACTTGTCTGTACGATCGCTGGAGACGGCTCTCCCCGGAGACCTCTCCCCCTGACCCCGGCCGGCCCTCCCGGTCCGTCTACCTTTTCTAACATGCACACTATGCTGCTTCGGCTCCCCGGTTTGGGGTCCCCTGGCTCAACTGCACTGTACACACCATGCTTCTTTGGCCCCCCGGTTTGGGGTCCCCTGGCTCAGCTGCACTGGGCACACCATGCTGCTTCGGCCCCCCGGTTTGGGGTCCCCTGGCTCAGCTGCACAGTGCACACCATGCTTCTTCGACCCCCTGGTTTGGGGTCCCCTAGCTCAGCTGCACTGTGCACACCATGCTGCTTCGGCCCACGGTTTGGGGTCCCCTGGCTCAACTGCACTGTGCACACCATGCTGCTTCGGCCCGCCGGTTTGGGGTCCCCTGGCTCAGCTGCACTGTGCACACCATGCTGCTTCGGCCCCCCAGTTTGGGGTCCCCTGGCTCAGCTGCACTGTGCACACCATGCTGCTTCGGCCCCCCGGTTTGGGGTCCCCTGGCTCAACTGCACAGTGCACACCATGCTGCTTCGGCCCCCCGGTTTGGGGTCCCCTAAGTCAGCTGCACTGTGCACACCATGCTGCTTCGGCCCCCGGTTTGGGGTCCCCTGGCTCAGCTGCACAGTGCACACCATGCTGCTTTGGCCCCCCGGTTTGGGGTCCCCTGGCTCAGCTGCACAGTGCGCACCATGCTGCTTCAGCCCCCCGGTTTGGGGACCCCTAGCTCAGCTGCACTGTGTACACCATGCTGCTTCGGCCCCCCGGTTTGGGGTCCCCTGGCTCAGCTGCACTGTACACACCATGCTGCTTCGGCCCCCCGGTATGGGGTCCCCTGGCTCAGCTGCACAGTGCACACCATGCTGCTTCGGCCCCCCGGTTTGGGGTCCCCTAACTCAGCTGCACTGTGCACACTATGCTGCTTCGGCTCCCCGGTTTGGGGTCCCCTGGCTCAACTGCACAGTGCACACCATGCTGCTTCGGCCCCCTGGTTTGGGGTCCCCTGGCTCAGCTGCACTGTACACACCATGCTTCTTTGGCCCCCCGGTTTGGGGTCCCCTGGCTCAGCTGCACTGTGCACACCATGCTGCTTCGGCCCCCCGGTTTGGGGTCCCCTGGCTCAGCTGCACAGTGCACACCATACTTCTTCGACCCCCTGGTTTGGGGTCCCCTAGCTCAGCTGCACTGTGCACACTATGCTGCTTCGGCCCGCGGTTTGGGGTCCCCTGGCTCAACTGCACTGTGCACACCATGCTGCTTCGGCCTGCCGGTTCGGGGTCCCCTGGCTCAGCTGCACTGTGCACACCATGCTGCTTCGGCCCCCCAGTTTGGGGTCCCCTGGCTCAGCTGCACTGTGCACACCATGCTGCTTCGGCCCCCCGGTTTGGGGTCCCCTGGCTCAACTGCACAGGGCACACCATGCTTCTTTGGCCCCCCGGTTTGGGGTCCCCTGGCTCAGCTGCACTGTGCACACCATGCTGCTTCGGCCCCCCGGTTTGGGGTCTCCTGGCTCAGCTGCACTGTGCACACCATGCTGCTTCGGCCCCCCGGTTTGGGGTCCCCTGGCTCAGCTGCACTGTGCACACCATGCTGCTTCGGCCCCCCGGTTTGGGGTCCCCTAGCTCAGCTGCACTGTGCACACCATGCTGCTTTGGGCCCCCGGTTTGGGGTCCCCTAACTCAGCTGCACTGTACACACCATGCTGTTCGGCTCCCCGGTTTGGGGTCCCCTAGCTCAGATGCACTGTGCACACCATGCTGCTTCGGCCCCCGGTTTGGGGTCCCCTAGCTCAGCTGCACTGTGCACACCATGCTGCTTCGGCCCCCGGTTTGGGGTCCCCTAGCTCAGCTGCACTGTGCACACCATGCTGCTTCGGCTCCCCGGTTTGGGGTCCCCTGGCTCAGCTGCACTGTGCACACCATGCTGCTTCGGCCCCCCGGTTTGGGGTCCCCTGGCTCAGCTGCACAGTGTACACCATGCTGCTTCGGCCCCCCGGTTTGGGGTCCCCTGGCTCAGCTGCACAGTGCACACCATGGTGCTTCGGCCCCCCGGTTTGGGGTCCCCTGGCTCAGCTGCATTGTGCACACCATGCTGCTTTGGGCCCCCGGTTTGGGGTCCCCTGGCTCAGCTGCACTGTGCACACCATGCTGCTTCGGCCCCCCGGTTTGGGGTCCCCTGGCTCAGCTGCACAGTGCACACCATGCTGCTTCGGCCCCCCGGTTTGGGGTCCCCTGGCTCAGCTGCACAGTGCACACCATGCTGCTTCGGCCCCCCCGGTTTGGGGTCCCCTAACTCAGCTGCACTGTGCACACCATGCTGCTTTGGCTCCCCGGTTTGGGGTCCCCTGGCTCAACTGCACAGTGCACACCATGCTGCTTCAGCCCCCCGGTTTGGGGTCCCCTAACTCAGCTGCACTGTGCACACCATGCTGCTTCGCCCCCGGTTTGGGGTCCCCTAGCTCAGCTGCACTGTGCACACCATGCTGCTTCGGCTCCCCGGTTTGGGGTCCCCTGGCTCAGCTGCACTGTGCACACCATGCTGCTTTGGCCCCCCGGTTTGGGGTCCCCTGGCTCATCTGCACAGTGCACACCATGCTGCTTCGGCCCCCCGGTTTGGGGACCCCTAGCTCAGCTGCACTGTGTACACCATGCTGCTTTGGGCCCCCGGTTTGGGGACCCCTAGCTCAGCTGCACTGTGTACACCATGCTGCTTCGGCCCCCCAGTTTGGGGACCCCTAGCTCAGCTGCACTGTGTACACCATGCTGCTTCGGCCCCCTGGTTTGGGGTCCCCTGGCTCAGCTGCACAGTGCACACCATGCTGCTTCGGCCCCCCGGTTTGGGGTCCCCTAACTCAGCTGCACTGTGCACACCATGCTGCTTCGGCTCCCCGGTTTGGGGTCCCCTGGCTCAACTGCACAGTGCACACCATGCTGCTTCGGCCCCCTGGTTTGGGGTCCCCTAAGTCAGCTGCACTGTGCACACCATGCTGCTTCGGCCCACGGTTTGGGGTCCCCTAGCTCAGCTGCACTGTGCACACCATGCTGCTTCGGCCCCCCGGTTTGGGGTCCCCTGGCTCAGCTGCACAGTGCACACCATGCTTCTTCGGCCCCCCGGTTTGGGGTCGCCTGGCTCAGCTGCACTGTGCACACCATGCTGCTTCGGCCCCCGGTTTGGGGTCCCCTGGCTCAGCTGCACTGTGCACACCATGCTGCTTCGGCCCCCCGGTTTGGGGTCCCCTGGCTCAGCTGCACTGTGCACACCATGCTGCTTCGGCCCCCCGGTTTGGGGTCCCCTAGCTCAACTGCACAGTGCACACCATGCTTCTTTGGCCCCCTGGTTTGGGGTCCCCTGGCTCAGCTGCACTGTGCACACCATGCTGCTTCGGCCCCCCGGTTTGGGGTCCCCTGGCTCAGCTGCACAGTGCACACCATGCTTCTTCGACCCCCTGGTTTGGGGTCCCCTAGCTCAGTTGCACTGTGCACACCATGCTGCTTCGGCCCCCCGGTTTGGGGTCCCCTAGCTCAGCTGCACTGTGCACACCATGCTGCTTTGGGCCCCCGGTTTGGGGTCCCCTAGCCCAGCTGCACTGTGCACATCATGCTGCTTCGGCTCCCCGGTTTGGGGACCCCTAGCTCAGCTGCACTGTGTACACCATGCTGCTTTGGGCCCCCGGTTTGGGGACCCCTAGCTCAGCTGCACTGTGTACACCATGCTGCTTCGGCCCCCTGGTTTGGGGTCCCCTGGCTCAGCTGCACTGTGCACACCATGCTGCTTTGGGCCCCCGGTTTGGAGTCCCCTAACTCAGCTGCACTGTGCACACCATGCTGCTTCGGCTCCCCGGTTTGGGGTCCCCTAGCTCAGCTGCACTGTGCACACCATGCTGCTTCGGCCACCCGGTTTGGGGTCCCCTAGCTCAGCTGCAAAGTGCACACCATGCTGCTTCAGCTCCCCGGTTTGGGGTCCCCTAGCTCAGCTGCACTGTGCACACCATGCTGCTTCGGCCCCCCGGTTTGGGGTCCCCTGGCTCAGCTGCACTGTGCACACCATGCTGCTTCGGCCCCCCGGTTTGGGGTCCCCTAGCTCAGCTGCACTGTGCACACCATGCTGCTTCGGCCCCCGGTTTGGGGTCCCCTAGCTCAGCTGCACTGTGCACACCATGCTGCTTCGGCTCCCCGGTTTGGGGTCCCCTAGCTCAGCTGCACTGTGCACACCATGCTGCTTCGGCCACCCGGTTTGGGGTCCCCTAGCTCAGCTGCAAAGTGCACACCATGCTGCTTCGGCCCCCCCGGTTTGGGGTCCCCTAACTCAGCTGCACTGTGCACACCATGCTGCTTTGGCTCCCCGGTTTGGGGTCCCCTGGCTCAACTGCACAGTGCACACCATGCTGCTTCAGCCCCCCGGTTTGGGGTCCCCTAACTCAGCTGCACTGTGCACACCATGCTGCTTCGGCCCCCGGTTTGGGGTCCCCTAGCTCAGCTGCACTGTGCACACCATGCTGCTTCGGCTCCCCGGTTTGGGGTCCCCTGGCTCAGCTGCACTGTGCACACCATGCTGCTTTGGCCCCCCGGTTTGGGGTCCCCTGGCTCATCTGCACAGTGCACACCATGCTGCTTCGGCCCCCCGGTTTGGGGACCCCTAGCTCAGCTGCACTGTGTACACCATGCTGCTTTGGGCCCCCGGTTTGGGGACCCCTAGCTCAGCTGCACTGTGTACACCATGCTGCTTCGGCCCCCCAGTTTGGGGACCCCTAGCTCAGCTGCACTGTGTACACCATGCTGCTTCGGCCCCCTGGTTTGGGGTCCCCTGGCTCAGCTGCACAGTGCACACCATGCTGCTTCGGCCCCCCGGTTTGGGGTCCCCTAACTCAGCTGCACTGTGCACACCATGCTGCTTCGGCTCCCCGGTTTGGGGTCCCCTGGCTCAACTGCACAGTGCACACCATGCTGCTTCGGCCCCCTGGTTTGGGGTCCCCTAAGTCAGCTGCACTGTGCACACCATGCTGCTTCGGCCCACGGTTTGGGGTCCCCTAGCTCAGCTGCACTGTGCACACCATGCTGCTTCGGCCCCCCGGTTTGGGGTCCCCTGGCTCAGCTGCACAGTGCACACCATGCTTCTTCGGCCCCCCGGTTTGGGGTCGCCTGGCTCAGCTGCACTGTGCACACCATGCTGCTTCGGCCCCCGGTTTGGGGTCCCCTGGCTCAGCTGCACTGTGCACACCATGCTGCTTCGGCCCCCCGGTTTGGGGTCCCCTGGCTCAGCTGCACTGTGCACACCATGCTGCTTCGGCCCCCCGGTTTGGGGTCCCCTAGCTCAACTGCACAGTGCACACCATGCTTCTTTGGCCCCCTGGTTTGGGGTCCCCTGGCTCAGCTGCACTGTGCACACCATGCTGCTTCGGCCCCCCGGTTTGGGGTCCCCTGGCTCAGCTGCACAGTGCACACCATGCTTCTTCGACCCCCTGGTTTGGGGTCCCCTAGCTCAGCTGCACTGTGCACACCATGCTGCTTCGGCCCCCCGGTTTGGGGTCCCCTAGCTCAGCTGCACTGTGCACACCATGCTGCTTTGGGCCCCCGGTTTGGGGTCCCCTAGCCCAGCTGCACTGTGCACATCATGCTGCTTCGGCTCCCCGGTTTGGGGACCCCTAGCTCAGCTGCACTGTGTACACCATGCTGCTTTGGGCCCCCGGTTTGGGGACCCCTAGCTCAGCTGCACTGTGTACACCATGCTGCTTCGGCCCCCTGGTTTGGGGTCCCCTGGCTCAGCTGCACTGTGCACACCATGCTGCTTTGGGCCCCCGGTTTGGAGTCCCCTAACTCAGCTGCACTGTGCACACCATGCTGCTTCGGCTCCCCGGTTTGGGGTCCCCTAGCTCAGCTGCACTGTGCACACCATGCTGCTTCGGCCACCCGGTTTGGGGTCCCCTAGCTCAGCTGCAAAGTGCACACCATGCTGCTTCAGCTCCCCGGTTTGGGGTCCCCTAGCTCAGCTGCACTGTGCACACCATGCTGCTTCGGCCCCCCGGTTTGGGGTCCCCTGGCTCAGCTGCACTGTGCACACCATGCTGCTTCGGCCCCCCGGTTTGGGGTCCCCTGGCTCAGCTGCACTGTGCACACCATGCTGCTTCGGCCCCCCGGTTTGGGGTCCCCTAGCTCAGCTGCACTGTGCACACCATGCTGCTTTGGGCCCCCGGTTTGGGGTCCCCTAACTCAGCTGCACCCTGCACACCATGCTGCTTCGGCTCCCCGGTTTGGGGTCCCCTAGCTCAGCTGCACTGTGCACACCATGCTGCTTCGGCCCCCGGTTTGGGGTCTCCTAGCTCAGCTGCACTGTGCACACCATGCTGCTTCGGCTCCCTGGTTTGGGGTCCCCTAGCTCAGCTGCACTGTGCACACCATGCTGCTTCGGCCCCCCGGTTTGGGGTCCCCTGGCTCAGCTGCACTGTGCACACCATGCTGCTTCGGCCCCCCGGTTTGGGGTCCCCTGGCTCAGCTGCACTGTGCACACCATGCTGCTTCGGCCCCACGGTTTGGGGTCCCCTAGCTCAGCTGCACTGTGCACACCATGCTTCTTCGGCCCCCCGGTTTCCTGTGCCCTGAAGTACAAATGCTCCCTCCATTGTCTCTGCAGTCTGCACTGCAGCAAGATCCTGCCTTCGCCTCTGCTCTTCCTCCATCAGCCAGACAAGCTGCAAGGGAAGGGAGGCAAGCTCGCTAGAAGAGAAAAAATTAAATAATCTTACCTTCCGAGCACTCTAGGTACCTCAGCAGGGCTCACAATCCTAGGTGGCCTCCTCGGTGCAACCAGGGGCTGCAGCCAGGGCCAGTGCAATCTGGCATTCCTGTCACTCAACCCCTGGCTTTTACTTATCCCCACCCAAAGCAGAAAGTGGAAAGGAGCGTAGTCTTTGAGACCAGGCAACTGAGGGAATCAACTGGCAGGGAGCATCTCATATTAAAGTGTGCGCGCGCTGGCAAACTCTGCTCCGCCGGCGGAACGCGGAGTTTCAAAACTCCACGAACTTTGCCGGCAGAGCGGAGTTTGCCACCCACCCTTAATCATTTTAGCTCACTCCTGTCAATAGTTAAACTTTATGAAAGTTTAATAAAGCTTTCCCATATTCACTTTTAAAGCTAATGTACAACAATGGGGAAAAATGAAATTGGCAGTTTTTCCCTCACCAGGGCTTAAGAAACATATTTTATATTGTCGCTGCTTATAGTCACAAACCACCTTACCCCTGGGGCACCTAGGGGAAGCCTTAATGGTGACTTATATGTGCAAGTAAGGTAGTTTGAGACTTTGGAAGTACCTTTAATTCTAAAGTCGAATTTGCATATCATTTTAATTTAGGGGCAGCCTGCAAAGCAGGGCTGAATTTTAAAATGACAGCAGGCCACACAGCAGTGCACACGTACGTGCATTAAATCTGTTGGGCCTCTAAACCTACATCCCCTACAATATCCTAGGGACTTAAAGGTAGGTTGTCAGTACCAATTGAAATTACACCAAATTACCATGTACTTTTTTATCAGAGTACAGGCCCTGGGTCTTGTTAGCAGAGCCCATGGCACTATTAGAGTCTGAAAACCAGCTTCTAGCAGTCAAAATTGGGACAAAAAAAGGCAGGACACTGCAAAAAGTCCTGGTTTTCTCATACAAGCAAATTGTTATCAATAATATAAAATTTTAACCTCAACACTGAAACTTGTATTCAAAGCTTATATCACTTTAAACTCCAAAACCAGGCTCAAACTGGTTAATCCGATTGGTCCATCGCTAAGACTGAGGTAGACAGGAAACTCTAGACCAAATTCTCCAATTCACACTCATTAAGTTCTGTTTATTCGCATTACCCTCCTTAACTTCAACCAATCGCAAACCTAAAATTTACCATTCATGCCTACACCCTGATTACTAAGACAAGTACTGGCAACAATCCAAGCTTTAAAATGCACTTGCTCGACCCTGTTCCTCCATGGAAAGCGAAGTCATGAAAACATCACTTTTGCCTTACCCACCACACTGCCAGCTTCCTTCTGTTTCCTAACCATCTCTACACTTTTTCACTTTAGGCTACACCACTTCTACAGCACTTTATTTTTATGGAGAGAACTGTATACTGGCACCGCCCCCTTCAATAGCTTGTATTAAGGTTCACACACACCAGGGGTCAGGATTCTAGTCTCTCTGACATTAGCACATTGGCCCAAGCTGGAACCTCAAGAAAAAAAACTTCTGAACAAAGTAGTGAGGAGTTAACTAACCATCAAGATACTGAATGAACAACATTAATCAAATACTTTTCAAACCTTTGTCTCACCATCTAACAATAGCCTGGGAACCAAGCCTTGCACACTGCCCAGCAAATAAGTACAAAATATAGGAAGCAAAGAAGCTAAAGGAAAACTAAACCAAAAATTGACAAGGAAAGCTCTTCAAGATGATGCACAAAAATCATTTTCAACTCAGTTACTAAATCCTTGCTCTATAAGTACCCCTCTTGGAACACTAACAACCAAACCAATTTACTATGCGCTACAAACCAAAATAGGAATTGACAAACTCATACCAGTATAACAATGAATGTGTCCTAATGTAACGCAACTGGTGCTATGTAAAGCGCTCTGATGGCCGATTCGGGTCAAGTGTGCGCTACATAAAACTATAAAAAAAAACACTAAAGAAACGAGTGGGCTCACAAATACACAACACGTAATTATGGTATTTCTGTAAGCACACCATCCTCAACCGTAATCAGTTGCACTTGTAAACCAGACAAAGGCTACCCATGACACACCTGGGGTTTTCAGTGCAACATCCTCTGCCGCATAATACCAGCACATCCCAGGTAACCCCTTTCACTTCTTTCTGTCTTAGCCTCAGACCTATCCTGCAATTACAACACCATCAGCACAGCAGGTGGTGGGTGGGCCAGGCATTGCTCTTCCTCTTTTTAACAAACAAGTGATCTAGAATTATCTGGCCTCCGTACTACGACGCCAAACCCTAACACTATAGAATTCCTAAGAAACCTCCATAGGAAGAATGCCCCACCAATATTTCTTAACCAAAGTGCCCTCACTGCCAAAGCAGACACCCCCCACACCCTTGCACTACTACGTCATCCTACCTCATGTACACACTGTTAGTGATTGCTAGTGTCTTGGTCCACAATAACTACAACCTTTCCATCTCTACAACCCAACCTTGTCCTACCTTTTCACACATTGCACCCATCAGCACGCTCAAACCTCTATCACTCTCTGCTTTAGAACCAACCAGTAACTCCCCCTTCTTCAGCACATCAGCTTTGGAAACAAAACCATTACTTGTAACCTCAAAACCACTCACTCCCCAACTCCATCATACTCAAAGAAAGCATTCCAAAAACTACCACTAAAAAAGGGTACCACCAGCATTTACAACAGGCAAATAAGGATGAGAGGATCACTCCCATTCAACCACGACTGCCAGACCCAACCTTAGATTACCAACAGAACAGCTCCGCACAGAGCACTCTTGATAGGGAGTTAACCTTTCAACTATTGTGGACTACCTCAGACAAACTGTTACACACTGATTCCACTCTTTGGTGCATGAACTGGTGACTTACCTAATTGATTAAACGAAAGGAGATGATGGACGGAGTGCTGAAACTTTTCAGGCACTCACACTCAGACTCACCCCCAGTCACAGATCTGGGTTGAATCCATCATCATTCTTTAGCTCACTTTGCCAGCTCAGTTCAGACCCAGCTATATCCAAATCAGTCTTGACCCTGTGCCTCATGGTAACAGTCCAGCCCGAACTGCCAAGCCATGTCTTCCCTGAACTGGAAACAAGCATACTGGGACCGGTTTCTGGGAAACACCCTTCATCAGCCAGGCTAGCTTGAATCCAGTGGCAAAGTGAGCAAGGGACCCCCGTCTGAGCATATCCTGCCAACTTAGGGCAAACAATGCAATACCAAAGAGGATGATGGACGGAGCCCTGAAACTTTTGAGACACACCTCCACAGTCACAGATCTGGGCTGAATCCATCATCATTCTTTAGCTCACTTGAGGCACCGAGTGAAGACTGATTTGCATATAGCTGTGTCTGAACTGGGGTGGTGAAGTGAGCTAAAGAACGATGATGGATTCAACCCAGATCTGTGACTGGGGGTGAGTGTGAGTGTCTGAAAAGTTTCAGCGCTCCGTACATCATCTCCTTGTGTTTGCTTACTTGAGTATCATTGAGTTGAGTAGCGATACATATCTGTTATTCAGCATCAAGATACCCTTTGGTGAACATGCTCTATACAAATGCACGTTATGTTATGTTATGGTATGTTACCTGACATTGGAGACCCACAACAGTTCTCGCTGTAATTATTGAAACCAAATACTGCAACATATTAGGTTTCCCGGCCCCTTGGCTGCATAACTCCCACCCCAAAGCCTTGCACCCAACAGAAAACATTAGACAGAACACCTCTCACGCATCCAAAACATTGAGGGAATACCTTATAGATGAGCATCAACCATCTTACAACAGCACTTACCAATAAGAAAGAAACAGCAGATAACCTTCAGCATAACTTAATGGACAGAACACTTTTGAAATATCCAACACAACACACAGAAATCATACAGTTGGGTTTCACCACCCCCAAAACAGCATTAAACGTAATGAAGCAATGGACACAACATCTAACAGAACACGTTAGATAAAACACCACACAGAGACCCAGCACATGACAGGTACGCCACAGAAGAATGAGGTTGTCACTGTGCTCACAACAGCAGCAACCAAAAAACAGCACGCACAATACCCAAAAGAACACATTAGACAGAACACCTCTCCTGCACCCAACACATCTCAGGAAGAGCTTATAGATGGCCATCAACAGGTACACAACAGCATGTCCTGTCCCGAAAGAACACACAGAAAACAGCAAAACTCACTAGACTGAATAATGACCATATACCCAAAACAGGACAGATATATCATACTGTTGTGTTTCACAGTACAGAAGCAACACAGTCAATATCCAACAGAACACATAAGACAGAACACCACTCAGAAAAGGTGTGTACTAGAATGATGTGGGCAGCACTGTGATCAAGGCAGCACCAACCATGAAGAAATAACAAGAACTTTGCAACGGAAAACCGTAGACAGAATACTCACCATACATCTGACACAGCTCAGATGCTCCTTGGACTTACTTATCACCATGATTACAACTGTCCCTCCTTCTTGACAATCCCATTTCATTCCACAACATCAACTGTGACCCTAATGTCCAACAACCGTCCAACACATCAGACCTAGGCCAGTGTGACACTACTCTGACTCCTCAGCACTGATCAATACCTTTGGTTAGCTCACTCAGATACTGCAGGCTGACAGTGCGCATGACAACCCAAGAGGAGCACATTTAATTTAAGACTCAGTCATCCCCTCAAACAGTATAACTCTATAAGGACCGGCACACTTACGGCTGAGTCGTGCACGCTAAGAGAGCAGAGGAGTTACAATGATAAATCTGAATTAGACCAACCCTACTCTGGCCCTCGATGGAATCCATTGAACCATGGGTTGAAGATATCCGGACTTCGCTATTGCTGCAAGGCCATCCTAGTGGCAGAATGCACGCTACATAAGTCGCTTCATCAATTCATCACTAGGGCTCCCGGTTTTATGGCATTTTTTTTTTTAACATTTTCATCCTCCTTTTTCTATATTTATTTTTGCCCATTTTATTGTTATGTATCTATATTAATTTGATATTTTGAGACTAAATGGAGTTGTTAAATTGTATATTTCCATGTTTATTTAACTAATAAATTGATGGCTGACGCGTTTTAGCAAACTAAGCATCAAAAAATAAAACACTACACCCACAGGTAAATATTAACATTATATACAAATATATGTTAACATATGCCTAGGGAATCTGATGCTCTTTTCGAATCCCCATGGTGTCTATGGGGCAGATTTATGTTTGACTTGCGCCTCATTTACGCCGCCGTTGCGTCACTTTTGTGACGCAGCAGCGGCGCAAATCCTGCGCCATGGTGCGGGGTATTTACAACGTGACGCATCTGGGAGATGCGTCACGTTGTAAAGCTCTGCGCCACATGTAGGCGTTCCAGGGCAGGTGGGGGCGTTCCGGTGCAGGAACGCCTCCTAAAAGTGGCTGAGTGAAATCTACAAGATTTCACTCAGTCACTTTTGAGCCCATGCTGCGTCAAAACCCTGCGCCTGCTTGAAGCAGGCGTAAGGATTGACGCAGCATTGTGAAGATAGGGCCCCCCAGAGCAATGCTGGAGCTGCGTCGCGCTTGCGACGCAACTCCAGCAATGCGCCACTTTTACGACACAGATGCGTGACGCATCTGTGCCGTTTTTGCCCCATGGTGCGCCGCATTATAAATGCGGCGCATCCATGGTGGCGGAGCTGGAGCGCAAAATAACTGGCGCATCCCTGCTGATATGCAGGGATGCGTCAGTTATTATAAATATGCCCCTATGTGTTTAGCAGTTGGTCTGGAATTCATGAAAGACAACATGGAGGCATATTATCAAGGATGGCGTTAAAATTATCGCCGCTTTAGCGGCAGAAAACTGCCGCTAAAGCGTTAATAATGGGCTTGATAATATGCCGCAGAGAATTCCAATAGAAGCCCATGTTGACACCAGAACATGGGCTTCTATGGGGAATTCTCAAGGGCGATAATTTTAACGCCGTTTCTTGATAATATGCCCCATGGAGAGTCAGTCACAAGCACAATTTGCTGTATTTTCTCCCTTTTTAAAATAAATACAGACCGGAAATAGATTGTTTCTGTCGGTGTTCACCTGTAAAAATCAGTAAAAAACGAAAACTAGGGGGCAGATTTACGAGCCCCTTGCGTCACTTTTGCACTGGCGTTGCGTCACTTTTGTGACGCAGCGGCAGCGTAAAAGTTGCGGCTCATTTACAACGTGACGCATCTAGGGAGATGCGTCACGTTGTGAAGCCCTGCGCCACATTAAACCTGCATCAGGTTTAATGTATGCAGGGTGGGCGTTCCGTCGCAGGAAGCCCCGTAAAAGTGACGCAGTGAAATCTACAAGATTTCACTGAGTCACTTTTACGTCAATGCTGCGTCAAAACCCTGCGCCTGCTTGAAGAAGGCGTAAGGATTGACGCAGCATTGTAAAGATAGGGCCCCCCAGATCATTGCTGGAGCTGCGTCGCGCTTGCGACGCAACTCCAGCAATGCGCCACTTTTCGGCACAGATGCGTCACGCATCTGTGCCGTTTTTGCCCCATGGTGCGCCGCATTATAAATGCGGCGCATCCATGGTGCCGCAGCAGTGGCGCATAATAACTGGCGCATCCCTGCTGATATGCAGGGATGCGCCAGTCGTCATAAATCTGCCCCAGGGTGCCCTGAGCATTGCTGGAGTTGCGTCGTACTTGCGACACGACTCCAGCAATGCGTGACTTTTCCGTCAACAGATGCGTCAGAATTTCTGACGCATCTATCAATCCTTGCGCCATGGTGCGCCGTATTGTAAATACGGCGCATCCACGGTGACGCAACGATTTAGCATGTTGGCGCAGGGAAAGTGACGCATCTCTACAGATGCGTCACTTTCTTGTAAATCTGCCCCTTGGAGCCTTAATCATACCAGGCATTTACCTGCAATACCACAGCATTCACAGCTCTGGTACCCACCGCGCCCCTATTAAAGAGGTCCTCGGGGGCTTTTTGGTGCATCAGGAGACAAGGAAGAGGGCAGATTAGACACGGGTGGAAGTCATTTCCAGCTTCGAGCAGGTATAGAAGGCTTGTCGCAGTAACGAAGCCTGCTTCTCTGCACATCTATGAGCAAGGACCCACAGCGCGCGGTCTATGACGTCTCCGAGAATCAGCCCAAGTGCACTTGAAAGACCCCAATGGCCGCACTTCTGTCTGTCAGAGGGGGCGACAGACCTGTCCTCATAGAGAGCTGGTAAATTGCCTTGTAAGTGTGAAACGGTTTCGGCTATTTGTTCCCAATTTCCCGGGTCTGAGCCATCTCCCGTCTAATCGGCGCAGATGAGGGTCTGGAGTGGAGAGACATGTCCTGCTCCTCAATGAGACATTCAGAACGTGAGCCATTCTCACAGTTCATGTTAAATTGGTCTGCGGTGAAATGATGCTCTGTGTGAAATGATGCTGGCAGTCCGTCCGCAGGTGTCAGGAAAAACCCACTCCAATTACTTCTCAGGAACTTGCAAATCCACGCTGGAAGCAGAGGTAGTGAAGGACTCTCTGCCTGGCACACTGGGAACAGGTATATATGTTTCTACCCATCATTCTATACTTTTTTGCTTGCACTAGAATATATTGCTTGAGTTAGTAGACTGTAGATATTAACCCATTGATAAAAAAAACTGCTATATTTTTGTGATCTTCGAGCATATTAGACCACTGTAGCTTTACTGCCTTCATATGTCAATGATCCCCGAATATGAATTATTCATAATGGTGTAAGCAGCAGAGAGGCAGAGAAAAGGAGAGATAAACAGAAAAAGAGATTTCACATTCAAGTGAAGAAAGATCTGAAATGATCACAAGATGGCCGCTCAGCTGGCTCACAAAATGGCCGCCTCACAATACGCCCGGCTGAAAGATGCGAGCTGCCCACTGGAGTTCCTTCCTCTTTCTAAGGGCTTCGCTAACTCTCTGTAATATCCCCTGTAATATCCCCTCCTTGCATTCGCCCATCCTCTCAGTAACAAATGCAAAGGACAACTTATAGAATGGCTAAGGGTTGGTAAATGGGACCTTCACGTGATGCCATCAGGGGTTAAAGAGTGTGTGATGCCACTTTCACTAAGTCCTCCATGTACCTCATCTCTTTCCACAATAGTTATAGTGAAACTATCAGGCTCTCCTTCTCATGGTCCGCCACATATCTCATCTCATTCCATGAGGGTCATGCTAAACCTTGCCGACCCTTTCAATGGTGCAATCGTAATCTCATCTCATTCAATGAGGGTTGCATGGAACCTTTCTGACTCTTCTGAGGGTTCTCCTTGTATCTCATCTCATTCCATGAGGGTCATGCTAAGCCTTGCCGACCCTTTCAATGGCGCAATCGTAATCTCATCTCATTCAATGAGGGTTGCATGGAACCTTTCTGACTCTTCTGAGGGTTCTCTTTATATCTCATCCCATTCCATGAGGGTCATGCTAAGCCTTGCCGACCCTTTCAATGGCGCAATCATCATCTCATCTCATTCAATGAGGGTTGCATGGAACCTTTCTGACTCTTCTGAGGGTTCTCCTTGTATCTCATCTCATTCCATGAGGGTCATGCTAAACCTTGCCGACCCTTTCAATGGTGCAATCGTAATCTCATCTCATTCAATGAGGGTTGCATGGAACCTTTCTGACTCTTCTGAGGGTTCTCCTTGTATCTCAACTCATTCCATGAGGGTCATGTTCAGCCTTGCCGACCCTTTCAATGGTGCAATCGTAATCTCATCTCATTCAATGAGGGTTGCATGGAACCTTTCTGATTCTTCCGAGGGTTCTCCTTGTATCTCATCTCATTCCATGAGGGTCATGCTAAGCCTTGCCGACCCTTTCAATGGTGCAATCGTAATCTCATCTCATTTAATGAGGGTTGCATGGAACCTTTCTGACTCTTCTGAGGGCTCTCCTTGTATCTCATTTCATTCCATGAGGGTCATGCTAAACCTTGCCGACCCTTTCGATGGTGCAATCGTAATCTCATCTCATTCAATGAGGGTTGCATGGAACCTTTCTGACTCTTCTGAGGGTTCTCCTTGTATCTCATCTCATTCCATGAGGGTCATGCTAAGCCTTGCCGACCCTTTCGATGGTGCAATCGTAATCTCATCTCATTTAATGAGGGTTGCATGGAACCTTTCTGACTCTTCTGAGGGTTCTCCTTGTATCTCATCTCCTTGCATGAGGGTTTTGTTGAACCTTTCCGATTTGTCTGAAGGTCCTCCACTTAACTCATTCAATGAGGTTCTGACCAACCTTCCTAACCCTTTCAAGGGACCTCTATGCATCTCATCTAATTCTATGAGAGTCGTTCCCTGGCGGTGGCGCAGGAGCGCCACAACGAAATATGCTGAGCGAGGACTGGCGCAGTCCCACTCAGAATATTACGAGTTCCTGGACTGCAAGCCTTTTCATGACAGAGGCCCTCCATGTATAGGCTGGCGGTGCAGGAACAAAGGGGTCCCATGGGCCCCCATTGGCCACCCCGCCATGGGGATACATTCAAGGGGGACAACATGTGCCCCCCTGTCTGCACCCCCACAAAGTTCCAGCATGGCATGGACGTCCACGTCCATGCCATACTGGATTCTTTTTGCTGTTTCCATTGCGGTGTCTGTTTTCCAGGCACTGCCATGGGAATAGCAAGGAACCACAGACCGTATTACGAATTGTGCATTTCCAGCTCGTAATATAGTCCGCAGTCCTTGGGCGGTTTTACACGGGTTTGGCGCAGCGGAGGTGGGGTTGTGCCGGCTCCGCTGAGCCAAACTTGTAATCAGGCACTAAATATTAATTTTTTTTCTATAATTTACTTGGAATTAAAACAGCATCTTCCTCAATTTGAGCAACTTAAGATTCAGGCAAAGATAGTGCAGCTGTCAAAACAGAATATTCTACATTGAGGGAGATTTGAAGTATTTTCAGATGACGACTTTTTGAACAACTTTACAAGACAACTCAGAAACTAGATACATGGATGAATGATCCAGTCATTTTAAAGCCTTTCTGATTTCTGCTAAAGTAATCTGATATTTGGATATATATTATCTGTTTAATGCTAGCGGGAGAGATAAGGGTGGTGTTCGCTCTGAGCAAACTTGATGCAAACTCAAATCTCTCCTCTGCTCTGCCCACTGGGTTGGACTTTTACCTGGAACTGAGGCTAAAATCATAAACTCAGTAATATATCGATGACAGTGAAACATAATTTGCCCATAGCACTGACAGAGAGAAGACATTTTGCAAACTATGAAAGTTTATTAACAAATTAATAAAGTTACAATCTCAAATCAATCAGTTAAGCATAACTCAGTGGCCACTTGAATACAGCATGTATGAATATAATGCAGGCAGTTTGATTCGGCGAATGCAAGTACACTTTATTAAAAACAGAATATGCAAGATGAGATCAAATTCCTTTCCCTTAAAGGGAACCTGCCCAACGCTAGGCTAAGATTGTAGCTAAATTGGAACATTTTGCGGTAGCTGTTGCAGCAAATACAGCATCGAAAGTGTAACCAGGTGAAGGTTCCAAACAAGGAAAGGAGAAATGTACTAGCTAAAGAAAGTAAGTCTATGAGGAGAAGTGAACTCCGATGATATGCACGTCTGCTTCAGCCTTTCATGGATGGGTAGGAAGTTTTTTAGTAAGTATCTTCAGTACTAAGAATTATCATCTGAGACAGATGAAGAAGGTCGCTGCTTCTTGTTGGGTGGCAAATTCACAATAATGTCCATCATTTACTCATGTATTACGGTCCATTCATTAATGGCCCATCTGTTATTTGAGACTTAGGCTGGCATTTGTCTTGTAATCAGGTTAAAATATAATTTTGATGGGAGATTTTAATTTACTTTCGAATGTCTTTCTGAATTCAACTAATCCCAAACATTCTCAAAATAGAGTGTTCAGTTCTGGACGCTGAGTTACTTTTCAGAGCCAGAACTCAGACTGTCCGGGGAATGGTTGACTACTTTCGGAAGCCACGATGTAATCACACAGGTGGACTGGGTGACAAACAGTTGCCCACAAGAAGCCGTCACTGTCTCAGGAAGAAAAAGCTGTAGGCACAAAACCCTCCTTGCATAATGATGTACTCCAGAAGGCACTAGAACCACCTCCTAGAACAAGGAAAAGTAACTCTGAAGTGGCGGGAGCTGCGGAATTACCTAAGCTGTGTAGTGGCACACCTCCAGCCAAACCGGAGTCCATATATATGAAACAAACAGAAACAGGAAATTATGAAACACCCATGTGACAGTTTCCATAATAGTCTGGGAGCCCATAGATACTGAAGTAATAAACAACCATATGTGGAGCCCCTTTAAAGCCCACCAACAAACCTTCAGACAAGTGATTGGCATTCTGAAGTCCAGCCCCATGGGAGAAAGCCAGCAGCGCCCAGCAGCAAAGAGCTGATAAGCTTCCGCTCAGATGGACAGGGAGGCGGTGAGTTACCTGGGTGTTCAGATGCACACAGATCTGGAGGGGGTGAGGAGTGAACACTATGGGAAAGCAGTGCTTCGCGTCGCTGAGGCAGTGGGCTGGTGAGTTCATCTACCCCTCTCCCTCTGTGATCGCACAGCCATCATGAAAATGGGGGTGCTGCCTCGATTTTTAGGTCACGCTGAGTCAGCGCTCATGCTCTGCTCGGAGAGACTTTAGTAGGTGAGTTTTCAAAGTGCTGCTGGCATGCACGTGCGAACCGCTAGCCTTCAGCAGCACTTTGAAAACTCACCTACAAAAGTCTCTCCAAGCAGCGCATGCGCGCTGACTCAGCGAGACCTAAAAACGCCGGCCATGCTTCTGTAAAGCAGCTCGCCTCCGCTGGGTCTTCGGGAAGCGGCTTGTTAAATCACATTACTTGGCTCGCGCAACCACAGCTCGCGCACCTCACCATCTCCCTGGTGCTGCTGGAGCTTTGCAGTCTTCTGTGAGGTCTTCTCTGGCCTTTGCAGCTCCACGCTGACTTCGTACGCGTTGCACCTAAGGCATGCCTTTAGCCACTTTGTGTACGTCTCAAGAGCGTGCCGCCATCTTGCGGTGGTCACGTCTGATGTGCTTTGCTGGAGCTCTGCTTTCACAACGTCAACCTCGTTTTCATCGGTGGTGTTGCACTGATCTCAAGTGGGGGCCTGTATTCCAAAGTCATCTGTTCGTGCTTGCATTTCATTCAACAATACTGCTGGCACTTCTCTGCTTTCCGGAACTATGTCAATTTGCAGCTTGCTGTTTAGTTCTGTTGCAGTGATGGCAGAAAAGATCCACTGTTGCAGTTCACGCAAACACTACGAAAATACTAAGACGTTCAAAATCATATGGCGGTGAGCACAAGGAGAGGGAGCTTATGCTGCCCAGAGTCCGCATTGTCACCGGGGGGAACCAGAAGTGACTTGCTATCTACCCACACCCCCCCATCCACAGAGAATGTAATTGAGGGGGGCGGGGAGCTTTGCTTTGATTTAAATTTCCAGATGCTTCGTTGACCAGTGACTTGTGAATAATGTGTGCCGAAGTGTTGGGTGCCTATAAAAGATTGGGAGTCTGCCAGTTTAATCTCTCTGGTGTTACTTTGAAATGTGGTGTTTACATTTGAAGTAATGGGATTTTGGACTCATACACTCGAAGGCCTCCTTCTGGCAATGACATTATGCCTCAGGTGCATGGATGCCCATGCAGCAGTGGAAACAGTCATAGAGAGGGGACTAGGCTCAGTGGCACATACACACACAACCACACACACAACCAACCACACACAACCACATATACACACACAACCACAACCAACCACACACACACAACCACACACACAACCACAAGCACACGCACAACCACAAGCACACACAACCACAAGCACACACACAATCACACACACACACACACACAACCACACACACAAACACACACACACACACACACAACCACACACACAACCACACACACAACCACACACACAAACACACATATGACCACACACATACACACACAACCACACACACACACAACCACAACCACACACACAACCACACACACAACCACACACAACTACACACACAACCACACACACACACGCAACCACACCCACATGAACACAAACAACCACACACACACTCAACCAAACACACACAACCACACACATGAACACACACACATAACACATACACACACAACCACACACAACCACACACACACAACCACACACACACACTACCACACACACACAACCACACACACAACCACACACACAACCAACCACACACACAACCACACCCACAACCACACACCCAACCACACCCAACCACACCCAACCACACCCAACCACACACACAACCACACACACAACCACACACAACCACACCCACAACCACACCCACAACCACACCCAACCACACCCAACCACACACACAACCACACGCAACCACACCTACAACCACCCACAACCACACACACAACCACACACACAAACGGAGGAGACAACTGCAGCAGGACTAAATCCACCCTTAAATCCATCGTTCTTGGCATGGTGAGCAAAAAAACGATGGATTTAGGCCCAGATCTCTGTACTGGGGTGTATGTATGACATTGTTCTGAATTCTGTCCATCAATAGTTATTTTTGCATTTGTCACCCCGAGTGGGACGGGTATGCTCAGACCTGAGTCCCGTGCTCTCCATGCCACTGGAATCAAGCTATCCTGGCTGAAGAGGGGTGACATACCCTGAAACCAGTCCCAGGAGGCTTGTTTCCGGTCCAGGGATGATCTGGCCTGGCAGTTCAGTCTGGTCTTTTCCCATGGGCCACAGGGTCAAGACTGATTTGCATATGGCTGGGTCCAAACTGGGGTGGCGTAGTGGGCAAAAGAACGATGGATTCAACCCAGATCTTTTGACTGGGGGAGAGTGTTTGCATTTTCAGCATTCCATCCATCATTTGTTTGCTGTAACACTTTTCGCCCTAAGTGGGATGGGTATGCCCAGACGTGGGTCCCTTGCTCTCTTTGCCACTGGTTTCAAGCTAGCCTGGCAGAAGAAGGGTGACATACCCTGAAACCGGTCCCAGGATGCTTGTTTCCGGTCCAGGGAGGATCTGGCCTGGCAGTTCGGTCTGGACTGTTCCCATGGGCCACAGGTTCAAGACTGATTTGCATATGGCTGGGTCCAAACTGGGGTGGCGTTGTGGGCAAAAGAAGGATGGATTTAACCCAGATCTTTTGACTTGGGGAGAATGTTTGCATTGTCAGCATTCTGTCCATCATTTGTTTTCTGTAACACTTTTCGCCCTAAGTGGGATGGGTATGCCCAGACGTGCGTCCCTTGCTCACTGTGCCACTGGATTCAAGCTAGCCTAGCTGAAGAAGGGTGACATAACCTGAAACCAGTCCCAGAATGCTTGTTTCCGGTCCAGGGAAGATCTGGCCTGGCAGTTCGGTCTGGACTGTTCCCATGGGGCACAGGGTCAAGACTGATTTGCATATGGCTGGGTCCAAACTGGGGTGGCGTAGTGGGAAAAAGAAGGATGGATTTAACCCAGATCTTTTGAGTGGGGGAGAATGTTTGCATTGTCAGCATTCTGTCCATCATTTGTTTGCTGTAACACTTTTCGCCCTAAGTGGGATGGGTATGCCCAGACGTGCGTCCCTTGCTCACTGTGCAACTGGATTCAAGCTAGCCTGGCTGAAGAAGGGTGACATACCCTGAAACCGGTCCCAGAATGCTTGTTTCCGGTCCAGGGAAGATCTGGCCTGGCAGTTCGGTCTGGACTGTTCCCATGGGGCACAGGGTCAAGACTGATTTTCATATGGCTGGGTCCAAACTGGGGTGGCGTAATGGGCCTAAGAACAATGGATTTAACCCAGATCTTTTGACTGGGGGATAATGTGTTCATTGTCAGCATTCCGTCCATCATTTGTTTGCTGTAACACGCATATATAAACTAGCCAGGATGTTGGAGGTGGGACACAAGAGATTACTTTGTGGAAGCAGGTATACCTGTGAGGGTAACGCCTGTATTTGCTGTTATATGCCTGTTACAACTGAAGGAGCCGGGTTCAATCGCGGTCTATCACAACCATGTGTCATTCACCTGTGCCCATGCCATATCAGTCATGTACCTGAAATGTTGCACTATCTACCACACACAATCTGTTTGTTTCGGAAGTGCTATTCTATATACTGCCTGTTAGAAATGGGGGTCTCTAGTTGGCCATGGCTGGTGCCAATGTCCAAATAGGGACCCTTCTTCCTAAGTCAAGGCAAGTGGGCTACCCCCTTCGATAGCCCCTGCTCAACCCTGTGGTAACGTAGCATGAGCAGTTGGCCTATCTCAGAGGCAGTGTGTGAAGCGTTTATGGCCACGTACAATAAGGCAGTAATGACACCACAAAAGGACACAACTCAGGTAGATATAGAAAAATGATATCTTTATCCAACAGTTTAACTCAAAGACTCTCAAAGCGTTTCAACAACTATAATTGACTTCAACCCCTAGGGACTAAAAGAGACAACAAAGTATTCACCCAAAGCGAGACACAGGCTGAGTTCAGGGCCAGGGCATACGCGACCCGTTGCGCACCAGGTACCTGTCATTGGAAGGGACTACAGCACGCAGCTTCTAGAAGAAGCGGAGACGGTGACAGGCAGACTCCCAGCGACCACAGGTCTTGGAGGCTGAGGTCCGCAGCGTGCACTCACAGTGGTTCGTGCACTCAGGGGCAGGCAGACGCTCAGTGGCAGCAGCACGCAGCTGCGGCAGCCCGGGCTGGTGGTGGCGATGACTCTTGTCGTGCAGCACCGTGGTGAGCACACAGCAGCAGCATCTCTCTCTTAGCTGCAGCGGCCCACAGAACAAATCCCAAGGATGCAAAGTTGTCAATGTTGCGTGCGCTCAGCGTCCACAGCTCTCTCTTAGCTGCCGTGGCCCGCAGAACAAATTCCAAGGATGCAAAGTTGTCAATGGTGCGGGCGCTCATCGGCCACAGCTCTCTCTTAGCTGCGGCGGCCCATGGGGCAAATTACGACAATGACAAATAGCACAAGGGGTGGGCACTCAGCGGCTACAGCTCTCTCTTGGCTGTGGCGGCCCACTGGAGAAATCACGATGATGCACAGAAGCAAAGGGTTTGGGCCCTCAGCGGCAGCAGCTCCCTCTTGTCTGCAGCGGCCCACGGGACAAATCACGATGGTGCACAGTACCAACGGGTGTGGGCACTCAGCAGCTACGGCTCTCTTTGGCTGCGGCGGCCCATGGGACAAATCACGATGGTGCACAGTAGCAAAGGGTGTGGGCACTCAGTGGCAGCAGCTCTCTCTTGGCTGCAGCGGCCCACGGGACAAATCACGAAGGTGCACAGTAGCAAAGGGTGCGGGCACTCAGCGGCAGCAGCTCTCTCTTGGCTGCAGCGGCCCACGGGACGATTCACGATGGTGCACAGTAGCAAAGGGTGCAGGTACTCAGCGGCAGCAGCTCTCTCTTGGCTGCGGCGGCCCACGAGACGAATCATGATGGTGCACAGTAGCAAAGGGTGCGGGCACTCAGTGGCAGCAGCTCTCTCTTGGCTGCGGCGGCCCATGGGACGAATCACGATGGTGCACAGCAATGTTCCCTCTAATTTTTTTAATGTGCACCAAGGAACTGAATATGCTTTGGAACGCTGCGCTCAGCAATATACATCTGTGACAATTACCACTCCAACATTTGTTTACAAGAAGAGTGAAAACAAGAGCATTTCACACATAGAGCTTTATTTAATAGGATCTAGACACAGTTTTTAATATAGATTAAAAAACATCATGGCATGAGTTGTTTAATCTTATGGCACCTAAATCCCATATTAAAAAATAACAGGACTCAGAAGGTTGTACAATTATAAACTGTTATTGGGCAGCAATGTTGTTCTAAGCAGTCAGAAGAATGAGACAGCTATTATTAAGCCACAACTGGGATCCTGCCTGGACCCAGTGAAATGTGCTGAAATGTTTTCCAATGTAATTTGTCGACACTGGGACACAATGAGCAGCGTCCGCAGGTTGTCTGCTTTCCTTTCCGTGCAGTCTTTCAGTGTAGGAATCTGCAGACCGTGAAGGGGGCTTTCTCGTCTACAATTCCAGTTAGGCCCAAAACAAAGCCTCGAATAAAGGGCCATCAGCATTCCTTTTGTTCAAGAATGATCCAGGCTGGGAGCCACCTGCAGCCTAATACCTAGATGCTGATTCAATGGAGGAGAAACATAGGCACACAGCTTATCACTTTGCAAGTCAAGTACTTAAGAAAAACATTTGAGGCAGATTTTGACTACCCTTGTATATAAGCTGTTGTAAGAATATAGGCATTGTGTATTAAGAATGCATATCTGAGAGAACCAAAGTCAGGATTTGAAATGTAACACAGTGCTTCGGGTTGTCTGTAGTTCTAAGACTTTATTACTATGCAAAGAAACTATTTTCAGCACCCTTATATGAAAAATTGAGAAAGAAAACAATAAGGTTCTAAACAGTTGACTTGCAGTTTGCAAGCAGCTTGTTCATTGCTCACTGTGCTATATTAGAAATATTGCAATATGTGAACTGCAAATAATAAAAGCATCGTTGTCTAAAGCAAAAACCAAAACACTGATCCACATACAATAAAAATCTTTGATCGAAATGTTACCCAATGTGCTTTGCAGGCGACACACTAACAATCTATGCAACATTAGGAGTCAAAGCTGTAATTAGACAACAATCAGATCCCTCCAGCAGCTGCATTAACCTCCAGAGTTGTCTTACCGTTATTATGCCTGAGGTTTGCTGGGCACCTAAATATCTCTGCAAAAGTAGCCTGAACCCATAAGATATTTTATAATGCAGCCTTCACAGCAGAGTTTAAAAAAGTAAATGTATAAGTTGACAACAAGACTGGTTTTTATGACTCTGTTCCCTTTGACTGCACCTCCTTCCTGTTGACACCCTTGGCTTCCAATTTATGTGTTCTCTGCATAAATGTTTTCTAATTCTAGCACTGAATGTCAAACATCAATTATGTTTTTGTAGTGGTTTCTTGGTGAAATAGCTAAAAAGTGCATGATGTTCTAAGATGAGCACCTAGAGGATAGCAGCCTAACAATGCAAATAGTATGACGTGGAATGGGTGGCTCGCTTCTTAGTGTTTCCGCACTGCTTTCAGTTTTCATACACGTATAAATGTATATGAACCTCAGGTAAACGGTCTCTCTTTATCACGATGCAGGCAATATCAATACAGTTCTGCCTCATAATTATACCCTGAATGGGCTGTCACTCATCTTACTCGGGCTCAAGTCATTTCATCCATGTTGAATGTCTCAAAAGAATGCGCCCCTCGCCCTGCCGCATCTTGAAAACCTTTGCGTAACTTTCATTGATGATAACGTCATGGAAAAAGGCAGTTTGGGGACACGAGTCTGCTGGGAATAAAATGAATCTTTTACCCCGCGAGTGCTCCGTGCTTTTGAAGCTAAACTGAAAAAAACCACTGACATTCAACAGTACTTATTTCAAGCAACTATGGGGCATATTAACAAGGAACGGAGAAAATTAACGCTAAGGGCGCTTAGTGTTAAGTTTTTTATCGCCCGCTATCGCTGGATAATATCGCCTGGTTATCGCGTTATTAACAACGCTAACCGCCTAGGCGATAAAAAATCAAGCGATAGCGGCATTTTGGGAGGTTATCGCTGGTAATGCAGCAATAAAACTACAAGGATAGGGATATACTTGTTGATAGCCCATGGTGGACTTAGCCATGTAATCCACCTCCCATTGGATTACATGGCTAAGTCTGAAAATTAGCAGACGTAAAAAAAGCAGCGTTAACCGTGGTTAGCGCTGCTTTTTCGTCTCTAACAGGGTTGGCGTGAAGCTTGATAATAGGAGAAATGTCGCTTAGCGACATTTCTCCTATTATTTTGCTCTGGAACGCCCACTTTGCATTTCATTAGAGAAGGAAAGGGAAGCGAAGTGAAAAAGGGGGCTAACATGCGATTTTGCATGTTAGCACCCTGTTGTTGATAGGGCGAGATTTTTATCTCCGCTTCTTTGGCTCTTAAAGCCAAAAAAGCGGAGATAATACCCTTGTTAATATGCCCCTATATCTTGTACCCCAGTCTTGCACAATGTTGTCATCATTGAAGTCAACCCAGTTGTCATCAGTAATATAATCAATGATGTCACAAAACATGTCTTGAGTGTGGCAGCAGGTGAGGTTAAATCAACATATTACATGCATTTCACCTCTGTTTTAAATTCAGGCAGGGGGAACTGAAACCAGCAGAAATGGACACATTTGCCTGGTTTCAACTCCCCTTACTGCAGATTATAAACTCACTCCTAGTTGTCACACATGGACAGCTATAACGTACATGATGCGCGGTCGCTCGGTACTGCCCCTACTAGTCCTGCAGGTAAAACAAGATAATGAGAGAATTAACCAACATAGGTTAATCCAGTGTCTCACCAAAGTTAAGATCAGACCTAAAAAGAACACCAAAGTTCAGATGTGGGTCAGTGAGACCCCAACCTCCTGCCACCAGCTAACCCGAGGCAGAACTCCTACTGTGGAGCTCACATTCACATTCTTAACTCTGCAACACTTTCTGGGGCAGATTTATGTTTCCTGGCGCACCCCTGCAAATCAGCAGGGATGCGCCAGGAAAGATGCGTCACGCAAGTTTACCCTTGCGCCGCATTTACAATGCAGCGCATCATGGCGCAAGGATAAACAGATGCGTGACGCATCTGATGGCATAAGGGCGGCGCATTGCTGGAGTCGTGTTGCAAGCACGACGCAACTCCAGCAATGCTCAGGGGCTGCCCATACCAAACATGCTGCGTCATGCCTAACACCTGCTTCAAGCAGGCGCAGGGTTTTGACGCAGCATCGTCGGAAAAGTGACTCAGTGAAATCTTGTAGATTTCACTACGTCACTTTTCCGAGGCTTTTTCCGACGGAACGCCCACCCTGCATACATTAAACCTGATGCAGGTTTAATGTAGCGCAGGGCTTTACAACGTGACGCATCTCCCTAGATGCGTCACGTTGTAAATAAGGCGCAACATGGCACATGGTTTACGCCGCCGCTGCGTCACAGAAGTGACGCAACGGCGGCGTAAATGTCTCGCAAGGGGCTTGTAAATCTGCCCCTCTGTCTCTACCTACTCAGCTTGATGTGTGCAGCACACGTGTGTCCCGCTTCCCAGAACTCATGGTCTGCCTCTCCATACTCACGTGTGAAAGATACACCTCATTTGTATCACTGTCTTCTACCTCTGAAGATTAGCGTCAATTTACCACACAGAAGCACCTGCAGCCAGCCTCAACACTGTCCTACTGACAGCACCTCTGAGATCAAGATACACTGCACGGTCCCTCACTGCTTCCCTCCTCCCACACCCACCCTGACCACCAAAGAGGGACTGTGGCTCTACAGTCAGATCACACTCTCAAGTGTCTTGGAGCATGAAGAGTTTGGTCTCCCCTGCGCAGAGATTGGGGTTCCTCTGCACAGGACGTTCCCCTGATGTCCCGCAGTGATTTGGGGGTCACGTGGTACTCATGAGTTTTCAGATTCATAAAATGGCAGAAGTCATCCTGATGTATGGGAAGTGAATGACAAACAGTTGTACATAGGGCTCCATAAAAGAGGGTTCCATGTTTCTAAGGGGCATAACTACAAGGCGGCGATAGAAAATTATCGCCGCTTTTGCAGCCGTTTTCAGCCGAAAAGTGGCGATAATTTTATCGCCTAATTAGCAAGGTCACGCTAACGCGTGAAACCTTGCATTAGCGCCCAGATTCTTAACGCCCAGCTTTGCATCTCTAATGAGATGCAAAGTGGGCGTTCCTAACCTGACATGACAGGAGAAATGTCGCTAAGCGACATTTCTCCGATCATCAAGCCCCACACTATGAAGCATAGCGGCAGGAAAAGTAGCGATAACCCCTGTTATCGCTACTTTCCTTACACCTGCTTCAGGACTGACTTAGCCATGATATCCTATGGAAGGTGGATATCATGGCTAAGTTTGTGAGTCCCTATCATCAAGGTAACGCCACATTTCGTGAGATTATCGCTGGGTTTCCAGCGATAATCTCACGTTAGGCAGTTAGCGCTAGAATTTTTATTGCTAATGAGATAAGCGTTGCTAATAGCACGCTATCTCAGCGATAAAAATCCACGCTAGCCGGCGATAATTATCCTAGCGCTAAGTGCGCTTAGCGATAATTATCGCCGGTTGTTGCTGATATGCCCCTAATTGTGTTCAATGTCCACAGAGACAAAAATGGTGGAGATCTGCACTGACAATGTAACGTGCTCAGGTGTATCCTGTTTGCTTGTTTACCTCTAACGCCTACAACATGTTCTGCCCTCTAAGTAGAACAACTGTATCCACTCAAAACATCTGGTAAAATGCAATCATTCTCTTTAATTTATTTTTGAGAGGGTAAATGTAAAGTATTTACCAAGTCAAAAGATAGCTAGATTAATAGCAACACAACATGTAGTCTACATGTGAGGGTAATGAGGAATAAGCTGGAGTGCTCCCAAGGGAACTGAGGGCAACATGGTTACAAATACAATGGGGTCACACACATGACATCCCAGTTAGGTGAAGGAGGGATGGGAACGTATACAGTCTAGAATGGTAGGAAGATTGTGAAGAGACCCTTCCTTAATTTTACTAATGAGGGAGCAATGCAAAGGAACAATGGGAGGACATTTCACAGTATCAGTACGGGGCAGAGCAACCCTGCTGGTGAGCGCCTTCTCCGGGACTCTTTAGGAAGACACCTGGAAATGGATGAGATACTTGTAGCGTATGCACCATCAGACCTGTTAACTTTACAGGCAATCTGGCCAGGCTTAATCTGGTGGAGAGCCTTGTAGATCACACGATAGACGTTGAAGTGGGTTTTGGTAGAAACAAGGAGCCAATGTAGTTCTTTCGAAGTAGGGAAAATGAGCTAAAATGTTCTTTGATGGGTGGTAAGCTGAGGCAGAGCATGAAGAAAACCTTTGATTGGTCTTATTGAAGACTCTGGGAGATGAGCGTGTAGTGTCTTGTCTCCATCGATATGTGATCATACATGGGCATGGACCACAGAATCGAGGTACATAACAAGGAGGAATGCTTTGATTTTGCGCCATTACAGGACCATGTTCTTTGTGCTTTTTTCTGATCTAAGATAGCACAGAAAGAATATCGGTTGGTCACAGTATCACTACCAGAATATCGAGGACCAAAATATCGACAGGTATGCATAGATTTTCTGAACCTAACTCCACATATGCATACATTGAGGCTATATATCTTCAAGTGTTGTAGAGTTAAAAAATAGTAAATCTATACCTTCCTCTGTGCAGTTATCTCCTTGATATTTTGTTTTCTCATATTGACCCCTATATGGTTGTCACTCAATAGTCATTCTGAGGTGCTCCAGACCTATATTTCATGATGCGGAAACCTATGGATTTATCATAGGATGGAAGTTTGAGGGAAAAGCATTCACATTGTGGAGCCACTCCTCGATATGGGGTCCAACGATACCTTCATTAATGAGGCACAACTCCGTTTTGGTTCAATTGCATTGCAGCTGCAATAGGGACATTGAGGGGTGAACAATGGCCAGGCAGAGTCTGAGTTTAAGAAAGTGATTAGCAGCCGGCACTGTAATGTCTCATCAACGCAACAGTGGAGAGCAATGTCTAGCTGGATGAGGAGTCCCAGAGGCCCCATCTACAAGATGAGCATCAAGGGAGTGAGATCTGAAGCAGTCCAGATTCAGAAGCAGTCCAGATTCTGAAGCAGACCATATTCTAAAGCATTCAAGATTCTGAAGCCGTCCTGATTCTGAAGCAGTCCAGATTCCGAAGCAGTCCTGATTCTGAAGCAGTGCTGATTCTGAAGCAGTCCAGATTCTGAAGCATTCAAGATTCTGAAGCAGTCCAGATTCTGAAGCAGTTCTGATTCCAAGCAGTCCAGATTCCGAAGCAGTCCTGATTCTGAAGCAGTTCTGATTCTGAAGCAGTCCAGATTCTGAAGCAGTCCAGATTCCGAAGCATACCAGATTCTGAAGCAGCCCTGATTCTGAAGCAGTCAAGAGTCTGAAGCAGTCCTGATTCTGATGCAGTCTAGATTCTGAAGCAGTCCTTTCTGAAGCAGTCCTCATACTGCAGCACTCCTGATTCTGAAGCAGTCCTGATTCTGAAGCAGTCCAGATTCTGAAGCATACCAGATTCTGAAGCAGTCCTGATTCTGAAGCAGTCTTGATTCTGAAGCAGTCAAGATTCCTAGGCAGTCCTGATTCTGAAGCAGTCCAGATTTCGAAACAGTCCTGATTCTGAAGCAGTCCTGATTCTGAAGCAGTCCAGATTCTGAAGCAGTCCAGATTCTGAAGCATTCAAGATTCTGAAGCAGTCCAGACTCTGAAGCAGTCCAGATTCTGAAGCAGTTCTGATTCCAAGCAGTCCAGATTCCGAAGCAGTCCTGATTCTGAAGCAGTTCTGATTCTGAAGCAGTCCAGATTCTGAAGCAGTCCTGATTCTGAAGCAGTCCAGATTCTGAAGCATACCAGATTCTGAAGCAGTCCTGATTCTGAAGCAGTCAAGAGTCTGAAGCAGTCCTGATTCTGAAGCAGTCCAGATTCTGAAGCAGTCCTGATACTGCAGCACTCCTGATTCTGAAGCAGTCCTGATTCTGAAGGAGTCCAGATTCTGAAGCAGTCCTTTCTGAAGCAGTCCTGATACTGCAGCACTCCTGATTCTGAAGCAGTCCTGATTCTGAAGCAGTCCAGATTCTGAAGCATACCAGATTCTGAAGCAGTCCTGATTCTGAAGCAGTCTTGATTCTGAAGCAGTCAAGATTCCTAGGCAGTCCTGATTCTGAAGCAGTCCAGATTCTGAAGCAGTCCTGATTCTGAAGCAGTCCTGATTCTGAAGCAGTCCAGATTCTGCAGCAGTCCTGATACCGCAGCAGTCCTGATTCTGAAGCAGTCCAAAAGCACCAATTTCTTTTAGCCAAAGCACAAATAGGTGACTCAAATCAGCACAGTGTCTGTAATGCCCAGTTTCAATTAGGTGCTTGTGGTAGATGATATCAAAGGTATTTCTCATTGCCATATATACGTCTGCAATAAATAAGAGGACTGTGCAATTTCTAAAATTACATTAGAAGCAGAATTTTGTACTATTTGTTGGCAAGATACCATATTAGATCTGTCAGCCTTCAGGTGATCTTCCTCCCAACGTTTTGCCTTCCTCCTTCATTTTTCAGATCTCGTTTATGCTGGCCTTAGGACTCTACACACTTTTCCATTGCTAACTAGTGCTAACATGCATGTGTTCCTTCCTTAAAACATGGTAATATTGGCCTTTCCCCAATTGGCATATTTAATTTACTTGTAAGTCCATAGTAAAGTGGCACTACATGTGTTCAGGGCCTGTAAATGTAATGCTACTAGAGGGCCTGCAGCATTGATTTTGCCACCCACAGATGTAGCCCTTTAAACATATCTCAGACCTGCCATTGCAGTTTGTGTGTGAGCAGTTTAAGCTGTCATTTTGACCTGACAAAATAAATCTTTTACTATATGTATGGCACGTCCTCACGCGCCAATAATCAGACGCACAGTCTAATGGCAACATCTTTTTCTTTACAATAAACCAATGTTCATCCAATTATCTGACTTTAATCTATATCTTTATTTATGTTTTCAACTTCATCCATTTTTTCTCCATTCACTTGAGAGGCAGCGTTATTCCACATTTTCTCAAATGCCCTGGCATGTCCATCTAGGCCATATCAGTGGTACATAGGGATTAACAATTCATTGTGGTTTGCCTCATATATTTTCTACTCAATACATTTTAGGGTCTTACAGCCCTTCGCCGGGGGTCACTAAACTGAAAGGAATCAAACATTCTATTCAGTTACCATAACACTAACATTATGACACAAACTCATTAAGAAAAATCATTAAGAAGACGTGCTGTCAGATAATTATTAATCACTATGTTTTAACATAACTAATTCTGACATAAATTAATACTCATTTCCCCCACCCATCTTCATGAACAATCATGCAAAGAATTAAATAAAGAGTTACATTCACCTTTTTCTGCAAGCAGAAATACCCATTGTGAATTAAGTGCTATCAACACCAACAAAGTCACTGCTTATAAACCAATGTGTGCTTGCATAATCTTGACCTCGTAACCAACAACATAAACCATATAAAACAGTACCTTCAGCTGTGTCCGGCAACATAATCACCTACTCCACACTCCCTACAACCAACAACGTACACCTTCACCGTGGTGTTACCATCAATCAATCAATCAATCAAAGACATTTATAGAGCGCACTACATACCCGTAGGGTCTCAAGGCGCTTAGGGGGGGGGGGGGTGCCGTTACTGCTCGAACAGCCAGGTCTTGAGCTTCTTCCTGAAGGAGAGGTGGTATTGGGTCAGGCGCAGGTCGGTCGGGAGGGAGTTCCAGGTCTTGGCGGCCAGGTAGGAGAAGGACCTTCCTCCTGTTGTCGAGGGCGTGGCTGGTTGATCGGAGGTGGCGTTTGGGAGCGTAGAAGTTGATTCGGTTGTTGAGGTAGCTCGGGCCTTGATCGTGTAGGGCTTTGTGTGCGTGGGTGAGGAGACGGAAGGTGATTCTTTTGTTGACGGGAGCCAATGCAGGTCTCTCAGGTGTCCGGAGATGTGGCTGTTACGTGGGATGTCGAGGATGAGTCTGGCTGAGGCGTTCTGGATCCGCTGAAGTCTCTTCTGGAGCTTGGCGGTGGTTCCGGCGTAGAGGGCGTTGCCGTAGTCCAGTCGGCTGGTGACGAGGGCCTGGGTGACGGTCTTCCTGGTCTCCGTGGGGATCCACCAGAAGATCTTCCGTAGCATGCGCAGGATGTTGAAGCACGCCGAGGAGACGGCGTTGACTTGCTTGGTCATGGAGAGGGAGGAGTCCAGGATGAAGCCCAGGTTGCGTGCGTGGTTAGTCGGTTTGGGTGCGGTGCCCAGGGCGGGGGGCCACCAGGAGTCGTCCCAGGCGGTGGGCGTGGAGCCCAGGATGAGGACCTCCGTCTTGTCTGAGTTCAGTTTCAGGCGGCTGGTCGTCATCCACTCGGCTACCTCCTTCATCCCTTCGTGCAGGTTGGCTCTGGCGGCGGTGGGGTCGTTGGTCAGGGAGAGGATCAGCTGGGTGTCGTCGGCGTAGGAGATTATGTTGAGGTTGTGTTGGCGTGCGATGGCCGCGAGGGGGCTCATGTAGACGTTGAAGAGGGTAGGGCTCAGCGAGGATCCTTGAGGGACGCCGCAGATGACTTCGGTGGCTTCTGACTTGTACGGTGGTAGGCGGACTCTCTGTGTTCTTCCGTCGAGGAAGGAGACGATCCATTCCAGTGCCTTCTCCTGGATTCCGACGTTGCTGAGGCGTTGCACTAGGGTGCGGTGGCAGACAGTGTCGAAGGCCGTGGAGAGGTCTAGGAGGATGAGGGCCGCTGTTTCTCCGTTGTCCATCAGGGCTCGGATGTCGTCGGTGGCGGCGATGAGGGCGGTCTCGGTGCTGTGGTTGGCTCGGAAGCCGGACTGCGAGGGGTCGAGGGATCCGTTCGTCTCGAGGAAGGCGGCCAGCTGTTTGTTGACGGTTTTCTCGATGACTTTGGCAGGAAACGGGAGGAGCGAGATTGGGCGGTAATTCTTGAGTTCGGTGGGGTCTGCTGTAGGTTTCTTGAGAAGAGCGCTGAGTTCGGCGTGCTTCCAGCTCTCGGGGAAGGTGGCGGTGTCGAAGGAGGAGTTGATGATGTCCCGCAGGTGGGGTGAAATGACAGCGTCGGCCTTGTTGAAGACGTGGTGAGGGCAGGGGTCGGTCGGAGATCCGGAGTGGACGGAGTTCATCATGCGGACGGTGTCTTCGGTGCTGATCGGAGTCCAGGCTCGGAGGGCGGCGGTGGGCGGCTTGGCTGTGGTCGTGGCGTGCGTCGGTTGGGTGCTGAAGCTGTTGTGTATGTCCGCGATCTTGTTGTGGAAGTAGGAGGCGAGGGAGTTGCAGAGGTCTTGCGAAGGGGTGATGTCGTTGTTTCCGGCGTTGGGGTTGGAGAGCTCTTTCACGATGTTGAAGAGTTCCTTGCAGTTGTGTGCGTTGTTGTCCAGCCGGTCCTTGAATGCAGTTTTCTTGGCGGCGCGGATCAGTTGGTGGTGCTTCCGGGTGGCGAGTTTGAGGGTGGTCTTGTTGTCCGGTGTAGGTTCCTTTCTCCAGACTTTCTCGAGGGCTCGGCAGTTCTTCTTGGAGCTCTTGAGTTCGTCGGTGAACCATGGGGCTTTCTTGCTGCCGGGTCTGCTGGGCGGGGTCCTCAGCGGGGCGAGTTCGTCCGCGCAGTTGCTGATCCACTTCGTGAGGTTGTCGGCAGCCTGGCTGGGGTTCGCTGAGCTGGCAGGAGGGTGCTGGCTCAGGGAAGCGGCGAGCTGGTCGGCTGTGATCTTGTTCCAGCTTCTACGGGCAACCTGTTGCTGGTGGTGGTGGATCGTCGTTCTTTTGAAGGTGAAGTGTACGCAGCTGTGGTCCGTCCAGTGGAGTTCTGTGGCGTGGCTAAAGGCGATGTCTTTGCTGGATGAGAAGACGGCGTCGAGTGTGTGTCCGGCGAGGTGGGTGGGGGTGCTCACCAGTTGCTTCAGTCCAAGGTTGGCGAGGTTGTCAAGCAGGGTGCTGGTGTTGCGGTCGTTGTTGTTCTCCAGGTGGAAGTTGAGGTCCCCCAGGAGGATGTAGTCGGCGGAGGGGAGAGCATGCGGGCTGACGAAGTCGGCGATGTCCTCGCTGAATTGAGTGCGTGGTCCCGGGGGTCGGTAGATCAGGGTGCCTCTGAGGGTGGTCTTCGGGTCGGTGTGGATCTGGAAGTGCAGGTGTTCGGCGGTGGTTAGGGTGTTGTCGGTGCTAGTCGTGATTCGGATGGTGTTCCTGTGGATGATGGCGATGCCTCCTCCCATCTGGTTGGCGGTGCGGTCCCTCCGGGTGATCTTGTAGCCCTCTGGGATGGCGATGGCGATGTCGGGCGCTGAAGAGGCGTTCATCCAGGTCTCCGTGATGAAGGCAACGTCAGGGGCTGTGGCGTCTAGGAGGTTCCAGAGTTCGGTGGCATGTCTGTGGACGGAGCGGGTGTTGAGCAGGATGCACTTGAGGTGTTTGCTGCTGGTGTTCGGCTTGGCAGGTGCTGGTGCCGGGCAGGTCCGGATGCAGGTGAACTTGTAGGCGTGGCAGCTGAAGGGTCCGTGGGTGCGTCTCGGGGTGGCTTGGTGGCATCCCGGGGTTCGGCCGGTGTTGAGTGCGATGAGGGTGGCGGCGGTGTATGTCAGGCGGGTTGGCCGGGGTCCTCGTGGGCCAGGGGTCCTGGCACTGGGCGCGGTCCAGGCGCGGACGGGTGCAGACGGGCTTACCTTTGGCGCGCCTTTGGCGCACAATCGGCACGCCCGCTGTGCGTGACCGCTGCGCGTTCGCACGGTCGCCATATATGGCGAAGTGCGCGGGGGGGGCGGAGCAGCTGGGAGGCGGGAGCGGGGAGGGTACAGAAGGCAAAAGGGGCGGGGTTAGCGGCTGTGGCGGGAAGCGGGGAGCGGGGAGGGAGGACGAAGGGGCCAAACGAAGCAAGCAATACAGAAGGCAAAAAACAAGTTACAGGGAGACAGGCAACAAAACACAATAAAGAACAGCAAATACGAAGGGGGCAGGTCAGGCGGACACGGACCATGCCGCTAGAAGGCAGGGGGCGTGGTCACGCGGCGGAGGCTCGGCCAGCGAGGCAGCGAGGCAGAAGGCGGGGAAGACGCACGCAGCAGCTGGTGGCCGTGCGGCGCGGGGGTGTCCTAGAGCTAGGTCACACTCACCTGCGTCGCACGGTCGCCATATATGGCCAAGTGCGCGGGGGGCGGAGCAGCTGGGAGGCGGGAGCGGGGAGGGTACAGAAGGCAAAAGGGGCGGGGTTAGCGGCTGTGGCGGGAAGCGGGGAGCGGGGAGGGAGGACGAAGGGGCCAAACGAAGCAAGCAATACAGAAGGCAAAAAACAAGTTACAGGGAGACAGGCAACAAAACACAATAAAGAACAGCAAATACGAAGGGGGCAGGTCAGGCGGACACGGACCACGCCGCTAGAAGGCAGGGGGCATGGTCACGCGGCGGAGGCTCGGCTAGCGAGGCAGCGAGGCAGAAGGCGGGGAAGACGCATGCAGCAGCTGGTGGCCGTGCGGCACGGGGGTGTCCTAGAGCTAGGTCACACTCACCTTCGTCGCACGGTCGCCATATATGGCCAAGTGCGCGGGGGGGCGGAGCAGCTGGGAGGCGGGAGCGGGGAGGGTACAGAAGGCAAAAGGGGCGGGGTTAGCGGCTGTGGCGGGGAGCGGGGAGGGAGGACAAAGGGGCCAAACGAAGCAAGCAATACAGAAGGCAAAAAACAAGTTACAGGGAGACAGGCAACAAAACACAATTAAGAACAGCAAATACGAAGGGGGCAGGTCAGGCGGACACGGACCACGCCGCTAGAAGGCAGGGGGCATGGTCACGCGGCGGAGGCTCGGCTAGCGAGGCAGCGAGGCAGAAGGCGGGGAAGACGCACGCAGCAGCTGGTGGCCGTGCGGCGCGGGGGTGTCCTAGAGCTAGGTCACACTCACCTGCGTCGCACGGTCGCCATATATGGCCAAGTGCGCGGGGGGGTGGAGCAGCTGGGAGGCGGGAGCGGGGAGGGTACAGAAGGCAAAAGGGGCGGGGTTAGCGGCTGTGGCGGGACGCGGGGAGCGGGGAGGGAGGACGAAGGGGCCAAACGAAGCAAGCAATACAGAAGGCAAAAAACAAGTTACAGGGAGACAGGCAACAAAACACAATAAAGAACAGCAAATACGAAGGGGGCAGGTCAGGCGGACACGGACCACGCCGCTAGAAGGCAGGGGGCGTGGTCACGCAGCGGAGGCTCGGCTAGCGAGGCAGCGAGGCAGAAGGCGGGGAAGACGCACGCAGCAGCTGGTGGCCGTGCGGCGCGGGGGTGTCCTAGAGCTAGGTCACACTCACCTGCGTCGCACGGTCGCCATATATGGCCAAGTGCGCGGGGGGGCGGAGCAGCTGGGAGGCGGGAGCGGGGAGGGTACAGAAGGCAAAAGGGGCGGGGTTAGCGGCTGTGGCGGGAAGCGGGGAGCGGGGAGGGAGGACGAAGGGGCCAAACGAAGCAAGCAATACAGAAGGCAAAAAACAAGTTACAGGGAGACAGGCAACAAAACACAATAAAGAACAGCAAATACGAAGGGGGCAGGTCAGGCGGACACGGACCACGCCGCTAGAAGGCAGGGGGCGTGGTCACGCGGCGGAGGCTCGGCTAGCGAGGCAGCGAGGCAGAAGGCGGGGAAGACGCACGCAGCAGCTGGTGGCCGTGCGGCGCGGGGGTGTCCTAGAGCTAGGTCACACTCACCTGCGTCGCACGGTCGCCATATATGGCCAAGTGCGCGGGGGGGGGAGCAGCTGGGAGGCGGGAGCGGGGAGGGTACAGAAGGCAAAACGGGCGGGGTTAGCGGCTGTGGCGGGAAGCGGGGAGCGGGGAGGGAGGACGAAGGGGCCAAACGAAGCAAGCAATACAGAAGGCAAAAAACAAGTTACAGGGAGACAGGCAACAAAACACAATAAAGAACAGCAAATACGAAGGGGCAGGTCAGGCGGACACAGACCACGCCGCTAGAAGGCAGGGGGCGTGGTCACGCGGCGGAGGCTCGGCTAGCGAGGCAGCGAGGCAGAAGGCGGGGAAGACGCACGCAGCAGCTGGTGGCCGTGCGGCGCGGGGGTGTCCTAGAGCTAGGTCCATCAAACACGTTAGACGTGAAAACCATCTATTTCAAACTACTGTGGAGTTTTGGCCCGCCCACGTGACTCAACGTTGGTTCAATCCATGAACCTCAGAAAAATATGTGTCCCACCCCTCTACTAAACAGTGACTCCTCACTAGTGTTGTAAACACAAAATCAACCTATGGAAAAATGAATGCCCTCTTTGTTCCATTTTTAAACCCACCGAAAAACAAAATGTAAAAAACATGTAAAAACACATTTTTAACCTAGACATATGACTCATTGCATTTATAAGTCCAAAAATAATATAAACAAATCTTAAACGTCCTTTGTAGCATGTATGTACAAATCCTTTAATGCAGTTCACATATAGCTATATGGACTCCCTGTTGAAAATTCAATGTAATATTGCTGCCTTCAAAGTGATGCTCCATTTTTCACGCATGCTATTTGGGACAGAGCACGCAATCAGTCGGCACGCCGCAACATTGCCAGAAGCAGCCAGAACATTTATGAGTACAATAATGTGTGCAGGCTATCATTCTCATTTGTAAAATAAACCTTTTGCCAGGCTCAAACCTTCCTTTTTAATACATACAAGTTACCCCTAGGGTAGGTCCTGGATAGCCCAGAGGGCAGGGTGCAATGTATGTAAAAAGTAGGACATGTACTTTTAAGTTTTACATGTTCTAGTAGTGAAAACCCTTAAATTATTTTTTTACTACTGCAAGGCCTATCTCTCTCATAGCATAACATTGGAGTTGCCTTATTACATTTTATAAGTGCAATTTACAAATAGAAAGAAATAATCAGATCATGTTTGGTGTCTCTGGAATCACAATTTAAAATCCTAACTTATGGTGAAGTCAGATTTAAATTTGCAATTCTGACAATGCCACTATTAGAAAGCTGGGTTTTTCCTGCCTTATCCATTTTGTGTCTGCAGCCTGCCTTAGGCCACATGACTGGGTGTAGCTGAGAGTTGACTTTGTGTATTTCTCCTAGACAGTCGCACACAATAGGGAGCCTAGGTGTGACTGGGTGGGTCATCACTGGCAGGATGGGAGGGAGGATATTATTATTATAATTAAGGAGTTTTATATAGCGCTGGCCAGACCCGAGGGTATCGGAGTGCTTTACAACATTTTTAATGCAAGAGTCACACAATAAAGCAGTAGTATACATATTGGTTCGGAAGTCCCAGCATGCTGTGTCACATTAAGGTAAGGAAGTCCTGAGATAACCTCGTTGAGTGCACGTTGTCTTGGGCTGAACCTCTTTCAGGGAGGAGGGAACGAGGCAAGGGTCGGGGTGCCGGAAGCAGGTAGGTCTTTGTTAGAACTGGAGGTCTCTAGTTGGCAGAGGTAGGTACCTTTGACCAAATAGGGACTCCTGCTTCTAGTCAAGGTAAGGGGCTACACTTCTAAAATTACCCCTGCTCACCCCCTTGGTAGCTTGGCACAAGCAGACAGGCTTATCTCAGAGGCAGTGTGTAAAGCATTTGTGAACACATACAGTAATACAGTGAAAACACTACAAATGGACACCACACCAGTTTTGAAAAATAAGAAATCTTTTCTAGACTCAACACAAGACCAAACGTCAAAAATCCACAATACTGTAATCAAAAATAGACTTTAAAATGGTAGAAATAGCTCCGTTCAATGTAGATGGTAAATGCAACACTTTACTTTCAAAGTACCTTAGATGCGTCACGCAAAACAAACAAAAGAGTTGCAGGAAGTTGATGCGCCATTCCTTACAGTCAGGGGAGTGGATGCGTCGGCTCCTTACTGCTGCGCAGGGGAGGTGATGCGTCGCTTCCTTACTGTGTGGAGAGTTGATGCATCGTTTCATACTGCGGCCCGGTGACGATGAGACAAGATGATGCCTCGATGCGATGGAACGATCCGGTGCGACGTGAGAAAATGGCGTGTTGATGCGATGCGACAACGTTGGATGTGATGCGTGCACGCCCAACGGCCGTGCGGCGAACTCGGTATCTTCTGAGCCGCGACAAGCCCTGCGACACGCTTCTACAGTGATGCGACGGCGACCTCTGCAGTGGCGACACGCTTCTCCAGTAATGCGAAGCGCTTCATCGATGATGCGACGGCGAACAGCTGCGGCGGCGGCACGCTTCTTCGGCGATGTGACGGTAACTGCTGCGGCAGCGACGCGCTTCTCCTCGTCGCGTCGCGCTTCCAGCTACCAGCGACACACAGTCTTCTCAGAGGGCCCAAACAACAGTAGGCACCTCTCTGCAAGTAGAATTCCCAGCAAGGAAATTCAGGGGGAGCTGGTGGTGAAGTCTTGTATCCCTGAGATTTCAGGCAGGAGGCAAGCACAATTCAAGCCCTTGGAGATTCTTCTTCAAGATTGCAAAAGTACACACAAAGTTCCTTTTCTCCTTTCCTTGGCAATAAAGTAACCACTGCAGGCCAACCCCAAGAGCACAGCACAGGGGCAGTCTCCTCCTTCAGTTTCCTTGGTTCTTCTCCTTTGCAAAGGGTCGTCTTGATTCCCAGAAGTGATTTAAAGTTCTGGGGTCTGGGTCCCCCTTTTTATACACACAAATCCTTTGTCTCTGAAGGCGGACAGTGTCTGTACCTAGTCCGAACCAGTTCTGGGTGCATTCTGCCAGTGCACAATTTCTTACTTTGTCAGTGTGGGCCAGGGTCATCAGACGCACCACAGGAGGTGGAGCTAGCATTGTGGAAGGCAGGCACAGCCCTTTTCAGGCCCAGGTGCTACTCCTCCCACCACTCCCAATGCAGATAGGTCTATTCAGCCTAGTGCTGACTCACCCTGCCTCCTGGAGCCAACCATTCCCCTGTCACTCAGAAACCAGACATGGAATACACAAACCTAGCAGAGGCAGGCTGGATGGTTAGGCAAGAAAATACCTACTTTGTAAAAGTGGTATTTTCAAACACAGTGGGGCCGATTCCGATCCGGGTCGGAAGGGCACCGAATGCGATCTGGCCGGAAAAACTACGAGCCATACGCGTGTTTTCCAGCCGACTTGTACAGCTGTACGAGCGAGCAAGTACGATGCGAGCTACATGAAATTCACCGACCGAGTCGTTTCCGGGTCCGAACCGCTCCGTACGTCTCGGTCATAAGCTAATCGTGGCGTGCAATGGATGCGATTTATGACAGAGCCAGTACGATGCACGCGTCAGACAGCCTGTGCGAGCCGGAGTGTCCTGCTCGCAAATTGTCCGTGTGGTTGCCTTTGGGGGTCCGCGTCGTACCCAGGAATGTACGGTGTGGATGGCAACGACGCGTAACCACTGTAGGGGGCGCACTTGTCCGCGACGTACCCATTCAGTCAATGGGAGCCCATGTAGGCGTCGTACAACCGGCTCACATTAACTTCTATGGGAGTCCGACCGAACCGAGTCCGGCAGCATACGGCCACATCGTACTCGCTCAGTCGGACTGCAGGACTCCGGCTCGGTCGGAAAACACTCCGGATCCGGCTCGGTCGGAGTGCTTTCCGACCCTAATCGGAATCGGCCCCAGAATGTTAAAACCAACTTCACTAAAAGATGTATTTTATCATCATTTTGGAGTTCAGGCATACTAAATTTGTTTTTCTACTATGTTCCCTGGGTTAGTTAGGATTATAAGATGTTATAATCATACTGCCCATTCTGGCCTATGAGAACAGGTAGCCTTGCAATAGTGAAAAACGAAAATGGCTGTAATTCACTATCAGGACATGCCACACATAGGACATTTCCTACCTTTCACATACAATGCACCCTGCCTTTGGGCCTACCTTAGGGGTGGCTAACATCTAGAAAAGGGAAGGTTTAGGGACTGGTAAGTGGGTGCACTTACCAAGTCAACATGGCAGTACTGGACTGCACACAAGCTCTGCAATGGCAGGCTTGAGACACACTTTACAAGCTGCTTCTGTGGGTGGCACAACGATTGCTGCAAGCCCACCAGCAGTATTTGATTTACAGGCCCCGGGCACACATGGTGCACTGGACTAGGATCTGACAAGTAAACCAAATAAGCCAATCATGGAGTCACTAATCCATTACATCAATTTACCATAGGGAGCACTTGCTCTGTGGCACTGAATAGCAGTGGCACAGTGTCCAAAGCATCTAGACCAGCAAAACATATAGCAAAATTACAGGAGGCAACAGCAAAAATTGGAAGGGAGACCCACGCCAATGGTGCCAGGTCTAACAGTCTTAATGAGACAGTGTCAGGGTGCTGCAGAGTGCAGGCTTGTGCGCTTCAGCGGCGGCTGTCGGTTCAGGAGGGAACGGTTGAGAAGAGGTCTTTTAGGTGTTTTTAGAATTTTACAAAGGAAGGGATAGTCCTGATATCCGCTGGGATGGAGTTCCAGAATTTGGGTGCATTTCCGGCAAAGGACCGTGCAGCGTTTTTTTGTTTGCGCATTTCATAGGGATGAGTAGTAGGGTGTTGGTGCTCCTGAGGTTTCTTGTCTGTCCGGCCTTCTTTAGTTTGGAGGCCAGGTAGTCGGATTTCCCTGTGTGCAGGGCTTTGTGCATGAGGCAGGGAGTTCTGAAGCTGGCACGCATTTCAACTGGGAGCCATTTTAGTTCTCTGAGTGCGGGTGAGATGTGATCCTATTTCTTAACTCCAGTGACCATTCTAGCTGCTGCATTGAGAGTTGTTTTGAGGGGTAAACAGTCTAAATATCGACTTTTTTATTTCGACAAACATTAATATCGAGTTCAAAATTTCGGAGGGACAGAATCAAGAATATCGACAACCAGAATATCAACCTGAAGTTAGTAATATCGATAGCAAAAATATCGATGTTACTAATATCGGTATTAATATTAGTGTTATGTATTTTATTTTATATGTTTGTTTTTAAAACATTTTTTAAATATTGTACTAGTTTTAAAATATATGTATTACATTTTTAGAAGTTAGTAATGATTTATTTAAGTAAATTATGCGTTTTAGTACCGTAGCGGGTTGTGGGTTTATAGGGGAATAGGGTGGGAAGTAATTTAATTATAGTAAATTAATTAAATATTTTGTAGGAATTATTAAATATTTTTAAATACATTTTGCGTTTTAGTTCTGTGGCGGGTTGTGGGTTTATAGGGGAATAGGGTGGGAAGTAATTTAATTGTAATAGAGTAAATATGTAATTTTTATTTATTGGTATTGATAAATATTTTTATGTTAATTAATTATTAATTGGTAATTAATTTGTATTAATTGATTAATTGGTAATTATATTAAGTGTATCAATTTATTATTGAAGTGTGTTGTGAGGTTATAGGGTAATAGGGTGGGAAGTAATTTAATTGTAGTTAAGTAAAAAAAAATTCTAGTCTTGAGAATTGATAATTACACTATTGTTAATCAATTATTAATTGGTAATACATTTTTAATAATTATTTTATTTTTTTAAATAATTGTTCATTAATTATTAATTGGTAATTAAATTTGATTTTTTTAAATGTATTGGTATTTATCAATAATGTACTTTTAATTAATTTTAATTGCTAAATGTTTTTCAATAATTATTTTTTTTGCAATTAAATTTCTTTATTTTATTTTATTATTATTTGTTAAGAATTTTGTAATAATTATTATTTAATTGTATTTATTTTAATTGTTAATTAAGTATTAATTGGTAATTAGTTTAAAATAATTATTTCTTGGTATTGTTAATTAATTTGTTGTAGTTTAATAATTAAATTGTTATTTTTTTACAAAAAAATTATTATTTTAATTATTAGTAAGTTGTTTTCACCCCTATGCTATCCAAAACTTTCCCTACTGTTGCACCTTCTGGAGTTGGAATAGTAATTTTAACCCCTAAACTATCCAACACTTTCCCTACTGTTGCACCCTCTGGAGTTGGAATAGTAATTTTAACCCCTAAGCTATCCAACACTTTCCCTACTGTTGCACCCTCTGGATTTGGAATGGTAATTTTAATTCCTACGCTATCCAACACTTTCCCCACTGTTGCACCCTCTGGAGTTGGGATAGTAATTTTTACCCCAACGCTATCCAACACTTTCCCTACTGTTGCAACCACTGGAGTTGGAATAGTAATTTTAACCCCTACGCTATCCAACACTTTCCCTACTGTTCCACTCTCTGGAGTTTGAACAGTAATTTTTACGCCTATGCTATCAAATATTTATTGTTTTAGTTAATGTAGTGTCTAATTTATTTAAAACATTTTTTTAAATTTGTTATATATAGTTTTGATATTTTTATTTATACTATTGTATGTGTATGTATGTATTTATAATTTATAAAATGTTTTTTAACAATTTATAAGTTATTAGAGTAATTAATTGTAAATATTATTAAGTATATATATTATATTTTATATGTATAAGTTTAATTTTTTTTACATTATGGTGCCGATTCCGATCCTGTAAAACCCGGGTACGAATGGTCGTACGGAGCGTTTTCTCTGCCCGACTCGTACCCGGGAAATCCTCCTTACAAACCAGCAAGTACGAATCGTACAGAAATACCATTTCCGTACGATTCGTACAAAAGTACGTGTGGCGAAAAAAAAAACACAATTCCGATCCGGGACATCGCGTACGTGACGTCCGGACGGAGTCAGGCAGCGTTTTACGGACCAGCAAGTACGATTCGTGCCTACGTCACTCCACATGGACCATTTTTTACGGCAGCCAAAAACTGCCGGGAAATTGAGGACGAAGCGAAGAAGGAGCACCGGTAGCCGACGGACAGCCATGGACCCCATCCTACGTGTCATCCCGGCCCTCCTGGCCTACGACTTGGTGCGCAGAAACCCACGCAGACGCCGCAGAAGGTCAGGACAACACCCAGGGGCAAAGGGGGGGGGCAGGGGCAGGAAACATAACCCCCACCCAAGTTAAATTGTAAATATGTCCTGTACATACATGACCTCCTGGCTCTGGTCAGTTCGGGGGGGCGTGTCCACCACTCCCTACGTACCGTCACAACGGAAGTGGACGTGGACGCGTACCCGTCACCACTCCAATGGTGGTACGGACCGTACCCACGCTGTGGGGGCGTGGGTACGGCCCGTACCACCATTGGAGTGGTGATGGAGGTGTACGCGCTGTACCCACGCTGTGGGGGCGTGTGTACGGCCCGTAGCACCATTGTTGTGGTGATGGAGGGGTACGCGCCGTACCCACGCCCTCAGAGCGTGAGTACGGCACGTACCCCTCCATCACCACTCCAATGGTGGTACGGACCGTACCCACGCCCCCACAGCATGGGTATGGCGCGTACACCTCCATCACCACAACAATGGTGGTACGGGCCGTACCCACGCCCCCACAGCGTTGGTACGGCTCTTACCACCATTAGAGTGGTGATGGAGGCGTACGCGCCATACCCATGCCCTCAGAGCGTGGGTACGGCCCGTACCACCATTGGAGTGGTGATGGAGGGGTATGCGTCGTACCCACGCCCTCAGAGCGTGGGTACGGCCCGTACCACCATTGGAGTGGTGATGGAGGGGTACGCGCCGTACCCACGCCCCCACAGCATGGGTACGGTGCGTACCACCATTGGAGTGGTGAAGGAGGGGTACGCGCCGTACCCACGCCCTCAGAGCGTGGATACGGCCCATACACCCTATGAATGCGGGGTTAGGGTCCGTCCCACCCGTACCCCTACGGCACCAGTACAGAATGGATACAAGGCGTACACACGCCACGAATGTTGGCATAGGGCCTGGTGCAGCATATAAGCAGTATATTGGTGTGTGTGTATGCACAGGACAGCAGTGTACTGCACCAAGGGGGCGGGTGGGTGGGTCGGGTTTGGCTGCAGAGGACTCCCAGCAGTGGACAGAGACATGGGGGTGGGTGCCCAAGACTCCCAGCAGTGGACAGAGACATGGGAGATGGTGCAGAGGCCTCCCAGCAGTGCCCAGACATATGAGGGGTGGGTGCATATCACTCCCAGCAGTGCCCAAACATATGAGGGGTGGGTGCCGAGGACTCCCAGCAGGGCCCAGACATATGAGGGGTGGGTGCAGAAGCCTCCCAGCAGTGCCCAGACATATGAGGGCTGGGTGCATATCACTCCCAGCAGTGCCCAGACATATGAAGGGTGGGTGCATATCACTCCCAGCAGTGTTCAGACATACGAGGGGTGGGTGCAGAGGCCTCCCAGCAGTGCCCAGACATATGAGGGGTGGGTGCAGAGGCCTCCCAGCAGTGCCCAGACATATGAGGGGTGGGTGCATATCACTCTCAGCAGTGCCCAGACATATGAGGAGTGGGTGCATATCACTCCCAGCAGTGCCCAGACACATGAGGGGTGGGTGCAGAGGCCTCCCAGCAGTGCCCAGACATATGAGGGGTGGGTGCATAGGCCTCCCAGCAGTGGCCAGACATATGAGGGGTGGGTGCATATCCCTCCCAGCAGTGCCCAGACATATGAGGGGTGGGTGCAGAGGCCTCCCAGCAGTGCCCAGACATATGAGGGGTGGGTGCATATCACTCCCAGCAGTGCCCAAACATATGAGGGGTGGGTGCAGAGGACTCCCAGCAGTGCCCAGACATATGAGGGGTGGGTGCAGAGGCCTCCCAGCAGTGCCCAGACATATGAGGGGTGGGTGTAGAGGCCTCCCAGCAGTGCCCAGACATATGAGGGGTGGGTGCAGAGGCCTCCCAGCAGTGGCCAGACATATGAGGGGTGGGTGCATATCACTCCCAGAAGTGCCCAGACATATGAGGGGTGGGTGCAGAGGCCTCCCAGCAGTGCCCAGAAATATGAGGGGTGGGTGCATATCACTCCCTGCAGTGCCCAGACATATGAGGGGTGGGTGCAGAGGACTCCCAGCAGTGCCCAGACATATAAGGGGTGGGTGCATATCACTCCCAGCAGTGCCCAGACATATGAGGGGTGGCTGCAGAGGACTCCCAGCAGTGGACAGAGACATGGGGGTGGGTGCCCAAGACTCCCAGCAGTGGACAGAGACATGGGGGAGGGTGCAAAGGCCTCCCAGCAGTGCCCAGACATATGAGGGGTGGGTGCATATCACTCCCAGCAGTGTCCAAACATATGAGGGGTGGGTGCAGAGGACTCCCAGCAGTGCCCAGACATATGAGGGGTGGGTGCAGAGGCCTCCCAGCAGTGCCCAGACATATGAGGGCTGGGTGCATATCACTCCAAACAGTGCCCAGACATATGAAGGGTGGGTGCATATCACTCCCAGCAGTGTTCAGACATACGAGGGGTGGTTGCAGAGGCCTCCCAGCAGTGCCCAGACATATGAGGTGTGGGTGCAGAGGCCTCCTAGCAGTGCCCAGACATATGAGGGGTGGGTGCATATCACTCCCAGCAGTGCCCAGACATATGAGGGGTGGGTGCATATCACTCCCAGCAGTGCCCAGACATATGAGGGGTGGGTGCAGAGGCCTCCCAGCAGTGCCCAGACATATGAGGGGTGGGTGCATAGGCCTCCCAGCAGTGGCCAGACATATGAGGGGTGGGAGCATATCCCTCCCAGCAGTGCCCAGACATATGAGGGGTGTGTGCAGAGGCCTCCCAGCAGTGCCCAGACATATGAGGGGTGGGTGCATATCACTCCCAGCAGTGCCCAGACATATGAGGGGTGGGTGCAGAGGACTCCCAGCAGTGCCCAGACATATGAGGGGTGGGTGCAGAGGCCTCCCAGCAGTGCCCAGACATATGAGGGGTGGGTGCATATCACTCCCAGCAGTGCCCAGACATATGAGGGGTGGGTGCATATCACTCCCAGCAGTGCCCAGACATATGAGGGGTGGGTGCATATCACTCCCAGCAGTGTTCAGACATACGAGGGGTGGGTGCAGAGGCCTCCCAGCAGTGCCCAGACATATGAGGTGTGGGTGCAGAGGCCTCCCAGCAGTGCCCAGACATATGAGGGGTGGGTGCATATCACTCCCAGCAGTGCCCAGACATATGAGGGGTGGGTGCATATCACTCCCAGCAGTGCCCAGACATATGAGGGGTGGGTGCAGAGGCCTCCCAGCAGTGCCCAGACATATGAGGGGTGGGTGCATAGGCCTCCCAGCAGTGGCCAGAGATATGAGGGGTGGGAGCATATCCCTCCCAGCAGTGCCCAGACATATGAGGGGTGGGTGCAGAGGCCTCCCAGCAGTGCCCAGACATATGAGGGGTGGGTGCATATCACTCCCAGCAGTGCCCAGACATATGAGGGGTGGGTGCAGAGGCCTCCCAGCAGTGCCCAGACATATGAGGGGTGGGTGCATATCACTCCCAGCAGTGCCCAGACATATGAGGGGTGGGTGCATATCACTCCCAGCAGTGCCCAGACATATGAGGGGTGGGTGCAGAGGCCTCCCAGCAGTGCCCAGACATATGAGGGGTGGGTGCAGAGGCCTCCCAGCAGTGGCCAAACATATGAGGGGTGGGTGCATATCACTCCCAGAAGTGCCCAGACATATGAGGGGTGGGTGCAGAGGCCTCCCAGCAGTGCCGAGACATATGAGGGGTGGGTGCATATCACTCCCAGCAGTGCCCAGACATATGAGGGGTGGGTGCAGAGGACTCCCAGCAGTGCCCAGACATATGAGGGGTGGGTGCATATCACTCCCAGCAGTGCCCAGACATATGAGGGGTGGGTGCATATCACTCCCAGCAGTGCCCAGACATATGAGGGGTGGGTCAGAGGCCTCCCAGCAGTGCCCAGACATATGAGGGGTGGGTGCAGAAGCCTCCCAGCAGTGCCCAGACATATGAGGGGTGGGTGCATATCACTCCCAGCAGTGGCCTGACATATGAGGGGTGGGTGCATCATCCTCAGATGACCACAACTCCGTGGGTCCATGAACGCATCCCCAAGGTGCGACTATGTTGAGTGCCATATCAACACATCACTGACAGCAGTGTCCCACTCCCATGAGGATGGATGTCATTCCCACACTGCATGACACACCACATGTGGGTGCGATGGCAAATGACACAAGCATACCCACCCCTGGCGGATGCAGCACAATACACACACTGAGATCATGTCACATGACTGTATAGTTATGTGAAACCCACTAAACTAAGAGAGCCAAAGGGAACACACACTGTCACGCACATTCCAGGACTGATAGGAATGTACAGGTGCTGGCACAGCCACCAAGTTGTTGACTCCCATGGAAGGAATAGGGTGGACTTCCCACAGATACAATGCCCACAATTGTCAGTCAGGTGACCAAATACCCTGCAGAACAAGTACCATATGTGTGCTAGGCCGGGAGTACACACATGCATAGTGCGGAAAAGGGACCATTTCCCCATGGAGGCATGGCAACATACTCTATACACAAGTACAGTGACTACCAAGGATGGCACAGACGATGCAGCCGGACACATTACTGAGCAGGCATGGACATAGTTGAAGGGATCCATCAGCCACCAAGGGAATGTAGACACAGGTCAGCACAACAATGGTGCAACTCCCTGCAGGGAAGATTTCAGGTGCCACAGAGGAAGGAACACTCCTTGGGACAATGTCTCAAAACACAAAGAGCATACACGACCAAAGAATCATTGCAGAGACCTTGTGATGCCACGCAGATACCAGGGTCCACCCCATGAGCAGCAGACTACTATATTTCCCAGATACCCAACACATGATCACCACCCTAACTCATGGAGCATCAGCACCAACATCAATACCTGAAAAGCAATCGTGTGCAAAGTAAAAACAAGATGCTTTTTTCAGCATGAAAACAAAAAGTAGAAAAGGACACTATTTACAAAGGCCATAGGCCAGTCCAGACACGTAGTCCTCGGGGGGTGGGGGGAGGACACATGGCCACGCGCCTCCCCTAGCTTGCCTGCACATTAGATACCTCTGGTCGATCGACTGGGGTGGGGGCATCATGTGGGGAAGGACCAGGCACCACAGGGACAGGAGGGGGTAGGGCAGGTGTTGGAGGTGCAGGGACGGACGACTCCACCACAGGGGGTGGGGCAGCGCCAAAGGTGGAGGTCAGTATTGCGCTGCACACGTCCGCAAGCTCTTGCAGTGTCTCCCCTGCACCCGAAGGAATCACAGGCCCCAAGGAGGGGGGGGGTCGGAGGGATGGGTTGCAGCGCTACTGGGGGAGGTGGTGGACAGGGGGGGGACTCAACTCCCCTACCCGTGGAGTGCCTTGCCTGTTTGCGCGCAGGTGAAACAGTGGGGCTGAGGCCCAGCACAGCCAAGTAGGTCTCCTTCTCAGACTGTGGGGCAGGGGAGCCGAGGGGAGTGACATTGGAGGGACTGGGGAGTGAGGCGTGCGGACTCCGACTGTGGATGCGTGTCTGCCTGTGTGCCCTAGACCCAGTGGGTGTGCCTTCTTCCCCCTGAGCGTGCGTGACAGGAGGTGTGCGCTTGCCCTTCCCTGTTGGTGTGCTGCCTGTGTCTGGTGTGGTGCCTGCCTGGGAAGGTGTGTGTGTGCTTGGGACAGGAATGGGAGTGGGAAGTGTGGATGGCACTGGGGTAGGTGGGGGGAGCAAGCGCTGCAGGACACTCACTGCTGCCATCAGTGACGAGTCCATGGACCTGAGCAACATCCGTTGGTCAGACATCGCTGATGACATGCCCTCCATGTACGACACCATCTGTGTGGCCATGGAGGACAGTCAGGATCGATGTCTGCCCAACCTGCAACTGCCGCTGAATGTCCACAGACTCGGCAGTGAGGGCAGCAGGGGAGACAGGGGCAGGGGGTGCGGTGCCTGACACGAAGGAGACACGTTGTTGCCCTACACGGACAGAAGGGACCGGAGCAACTGGGAGGGCGGTGATGGGAATGGAGGGGGGGTGACAGTTGTAGTGCTGCTGCCAGCTATTGGAGCAGCCTCCGCCCCCTCAGGGAGTTCAGCCTCGGACCCGTCTGCGTCGTAGTCAGTGGTGGCACTACCCAGGTCCTCCGCCGCACTCCCCTCGCCCTCCGTGCCACTTGATGCTGCCGACTCGCCAGAAGTGGTGGCGCTGGTGCTGGATCCCTCCTCCACGTCCATGCAGGTGTCTCCCTCGGAGTCCCCGATGATGCTGTGGGCAAGGTGAAGAGACAGGAAATAATCAGTCACATGTGTACATCTGACACATGAGTCCAAACTAAATAGGTCATAGTGCATATCATGAAAAGCATCATGAGGAACATCTAGAATACCCAGCACATATGTAAGCCCTGCACTCCCCAGTTGGTTCACCCAACATGCCCCCTGAAATAATGAAAATCAGGACACCACAGCAAATAACTGGATATCCAATTATACAGAGAAGCTAGTGTCTGTGAACAGTGGAGCACAGGCAGACCATGACGGCATGCCACCTCCTGGTCACTGTGAACGAAATAGTATTGGTGCACCCAATGCCAAATAACAGACGCCAATGCTGAAGGGGTCCCCACACTCATAGACCTGTGAGTACTGTAGAAAAGCAAAAGTAATACTATCTGATCCATTGGAAAGCACAAAACTTTACACAATTGACATATTTGGAATGTGTGAATGTCCCACCTGTGGAACAGAACACACATGTGCATGAATATCAGAAGTCACACAAGGAGGTGCACACAAAACTACATTTACACAGTCATTGTATGAGCTGCCCGCCTAATGCCAAGAAGCCAATGTTAAGAAGAAATGTGGTATCAGGAAGTACATATACATGGTACCACGGTGGTCGGGATGACTTGACACCGGTAAGTTGGCATCAGCAACAACCAAGGACTAACCCAAATGCTAACACACTGTGGGAACATGGATATGTATAATTCCTAAACAAATTTTGGACAGAAATGTGCCCATGTTCTAATTGTGCCAGCTTGTTCCACAAAAGTGTAAAAGTGGTACTTGTGCACTCCCTTAGGAGACATCTGTCATGCAGGCACATCATTGTCCTTCACAAAAATCAAAGTGAAGCATATAAACTATTGGGACATGTTGACAAGTGTAGTGAGTGCCAGGGCACATGACTTCTTGAATAACAACTTAAAACATGCCACCTGTCACATGGCCATCCGTACCATGATGACACAGTTGGCAACACATCTGACACACTACCTGTCATGTGGAGTGGCACACATGTCCAGACACAGGACAATGCATTAGCAAATGACCCTGAAATTGTGTTGGAATTAGGAGCACCTGCACTGAGGAGACACCCTGATGTGAACGAAGAATGTCCACACAGATGTCAGCACACACAGACCAAACCACATAGCATCTGGAGCACACACCCGTGCCAATAATGGATGAGCAGGAAACATGTTTTTTAACTTGTGACACATGCTGCAAAGCACAAACATGACACCCTGCACAACATGCCTGGGTCACTGCACGTTGAGTGCCTGTCCAGACAATCATCACACAGTGGTCAGACCTGGCAAGGAGACATAAGGTTTGGACATGTAGTCCTTGCCCGCAAAAACACCCCATACCTGAGACAATGTGATTGAGACAGTTCAAGAAGTGACACCTCTCAATCTGGGTTTACTAAAAAGTGCATCAGGAAATCCTAAATGTACTCCACATCACCTCGTGAGGCTGCCAACACATATTTATGACAAAAAACCTCAACAGATTGTTGTACATAGACACACAGGCACTGGCCAGTGTGAGGATGCAGAAGCAAAATGGGGTCAGCCTGTACAATGGGCACATGTAGCACACTTTAGATAAATACAAATGATGCCAGGGAACAATGCCACAGAGGCAAAACTATGCTGAACACATTGAGAATGGGCACAGTGTTGGATGACACACATGATACCGAGGCAAGGGTGTCTTAGGGTACTGTAGTGGGTACACTGCTCCATGGTCCTGGAATTATCTGACTGTAACATGAGCTACCGTCCCGGCACTATGCATATCTCCCATTCATGCACATCATGTCTGAGGCCACAACATCGGTCATGCATGCTGCAAGTCTGTTCATTTGAACACTCAAACTCCTATGTTGAGACTCAGCATCATTGCCAACTGATATGGACCCCCAAATGACTGAACAGGATAGGGCACAGGCAAGGTAACAACACATGTCTCCGACCCCACCCCCTCATGATGCAGACAGCAATGTGCACTTGGATTAACTGCCAGCCTAGATGACCATGTGCAATAGTGATTACACACAGACCAGGGAACACATGACAAGGAGGGGAAAGGAGGAAGAACAGCAGCGGATGACTTTGGGGAACAGAATATGCAATGCACATATTAACCCTGGCAGTGTATCCATGCGACTGAGCACTTCCCAAAGCTGGTGACACACAACAAACACACATGTACCTACCCCCTTGGTGCTGCTGCTTCTCCTGTAACCGCCTATCCATGTCAGGGAAGACCACCGCCAGGACACGCTTCATTTGGTGGGTCAGGCGCTGGCGCCCGCGGTTCTTGCCTTCTGGTGAGTCCCCCAGCAGGACCCGGGCGATCCTCCTGGTCCAGCACCGGATGTCCTGCCAGCATTTCCTCACCTGTGCCAGGTGCCGACTGTGACCCTCCACGGAGATCACGGCCCTGACGGCCCGCTTCCATATCTTCCCCTTCTCGTAGGCGGTTACCTGTGAGGAGGATGCCAAAGTGAGAATAGATCACTACACCTGCTCCATGTCACAGAGACACACATTTGAACATCTCTGATTTGTTGAACAGGGCATAGTATGCTGCAAAATAATAGCACCTTTGTCATTGGGACATTGTCCTCTGTGTAAGGCCCAATGCACTACATGGCATTGGAAGTACACCGGTGGCATGAGGGGTGCGACACACTCCCTGATCATGGCACACACTGTACATCACAAGCAACACAAAGCTGATGGCCAGCACCTCCAAGCCAACATCAGCAGACTACACAGACACACACAGGCACAGATCATTCACCTGCCAATGGCAACAGCCGATACAAACCTCACTCTGCACATGTGCCACTTGCCTGGGGGGTGTCACAGGCGTGGGCTTAGCCCAGCAAGTCAGACACACAGCACGGATCACTTCTCACATCAGATGGGTAGAGCTGTTGCCTCCTCCATGCAGCTGTGGTGCAACACTCCACATAGACACTCACCCACATGACAAGGAACATTCACACACATCAATGTCCAGATCATTTGGACACTCTCACCACAGCTCCACTCAACTCACACACATCTGTGGGTACAGTCACCTGTCACACGGGGGGAACAACGAATCACCTCAGGACTATAGAACAAGAAGGGCCAAGAGGATTAGCTATGCTGAATGTGCCATGCAGCATGCAGTGAATGTCACAGTAAGCACAATGCAAGTGAGGAGTGCACACATGAACCACATCATGCTCTGCATGACAGACATGAGCCATTCCCCCCCCCCCCCCCTGGGACCCACTCTAAACAACATTTCATGTCTGTCACACCTGGACACAATGCCAGAAGTGCCAGTCACAAAAAGAAGGTGCACAGTCAAAGGTAGCGGAGTCAGCACTCACCTGCACCCCTGGTCTACCATACAGGCTGGGGAACTGTGGGAGGATGACGTCCAGCAACGCCTCATTCTCTTCCTGTGTGAATGGCTGGGCCCTCTCCACAGTCCTTGACATGGTGCCAGAGGAATCACAAGCAGCAGCAGTGGTGTCGAATCAAAGGTTGTGCAGGCAAGTGCCCTCTCATGGGTTCTGGCTGACTTATATCTGCCTTGCTGGGCTATTTCAGTAACAGGAGTACAGAGTGATTGGTCAGACTCATTTGCATCCTACGTTTCCTCCAATCCCTTTGAACATACACCAGTGGCAGCATTAGCATTTTTTCAAATTTGCAGCATCATGTCAAGTCAACAACCACTTTGCAACAATGTATAATGTGGCCAACTGCTTTTTCCAGGCCACATGATGGAAAAATTAAATTAAACTGGGTATCCATGACAACCAGCATGCATGTAGGCCCTAATACTTGTCCCTTATGTGTCCCCATTTTAATTTTCAAATCCCCACACAGGTACGGTGCGTTTCACACGTACCCCTAGGGCACCACTACTCTAGTGATACGGCCCGTACCCGCGTGTGTACGGCCCGTAGCACTATGGTAGTGTTGGTGTAGGCATACGCCATAGTGCTACGGGCCGTACCCGTGTGTGTACGGCCCGTAGCACTATGGTAGTGTTGGCGTAGGCGTACGCCATAGTGCTATGGGCCGTACCCGTGTGTGTACGGCCCGTAGCACTATGGTAGTGTTGGGTAGGCGATCGCCATAGTGCTACGGGCCGTACCCGCGTGTGTACAGCCCGTAGCACTATGGCGTACGCCTATGCCAACACTACCATAGTGCTACGGGCCCTACTCACGTGTGTACGGGCCGTATCTCTATGGCGTACGCCTACGGCAACACTACCATAGGGATACGACCCCTACACACGCGTGTACAGCCCGTATCTCTATGGGTACGCCTACGGCAACACTACCATAGGGATACGACCCCTACACACGTGTGTACGGCCCGTATCTCTATGGCGTACGCCTACGGCAACACTACCATAGGGATACGACCCCTACACACGCGTGTACGTCCCAAATCTCTATGGCGTACGCCTACGGCAACACTAGGGATAGGACCGGTGTGTACACGTACGTGTGTACGGTCCGTACACACACGCGTACGCCTGCCCAACCCCTATATAGTGATACGAACGTACACACGCCCTCAGAAAGTGTGTACGGTGCGTTTCACAGCTTACACTGGTGATTGGAGGCGCACAGGAAAGGAATTGAGGTGTCAGACTCGCACAGGAATGGACATCAAGTCATTGTCAGTGCAGTCCTTCATGTGTAGGGCCTAGGTGTGTCAGGCAGTGATGTGGCACATGTCTCCTCATGCTTAAACCCAATAGTTGTGTGATGACCTGTGTACACATGTCATGTGTGATGGGGCACTATGTGGCACACTTCCCCTTCACACCTTTTACATGTGTGCATGTAGTACAAACTTGTCAAGCACTGCATCACTGGCATGGCACAGTCACCAACACCTGCAACTGTCCCCTGATGCCAGGTACACGAATGATGACACCTGACATCTAACTACCAGCGTGCCACGATGTGACTATGTCATGTGTGTGTCATGTGTTCCCATGAGCTTGCTGTTGGTGTTCCGTCAACTGCATCTGCTGTAGCTGCATCCAACATGTGTCTGTGTGTAGATGCCCATGTCACACTATTACGCACACCAGGCCACATGTGGAATCACACGTAACGTGTGTCTGTATGCATCGAACAGGGACTTGCGAGCTGAGGACATATCTGCGTAGTCTCAATGTCTGTGTGATCAGTTTTGACATGTACCCCTTCATGGCAAGGTGTGTGGTCTGTCCTTTTTCAATGACATGTGACCTGTGCGTCTAGCTTGCCGCCAGCTGTCTGTATGAGATAAGATCCTTCAAATGTACATATGTGGATGTATGTCACTCCTGTAATGTGTCTGGCTGTTCACTCACACTGGCCCACAGCTACTTTCATGGCATGTCATGTAGACCTTGACAATCCACGTTTGTAGCTGGCTCTTGGTAGGAGTATCACCTGGCTGGCATACGTGTGCAGGATGTATTGCACAGACCAGACACTGTATGTAGCATATGTGTATTAGCTGTTGAACATGTGTTCAGTTCATTGACATTGGTGTAGTAATGTACACAATCTTCGTTATTCCTTCCAAATTTCTGCAGGGCACCGCCTCTCCCCCGACCAATGCCAGACTTGGCTGCCATGAGGGAACGTGACTGCATACGCCGCTACAGATTCCCTCAACAGTTAATTGTGGACCTGACAAACAGGCTGGCACCACACCTCCAACCGCGACACAGTTATCCGACTGTGCTGACCCCCAAGATGAAGGTGATGTCAGCCCTACATTTCTTTGCCACCGGTACGTTTCAATTGACCATAGCTGATGTGGGTGGCATGTCCCAGACCATGTTCAGCCGTGTCCGGCATGATGTTTTCGAAGCCACGTTGGAGCACCTGGATGAATTCATCCATTTTCCAACTCCTGAGCAGTTGACAGGTATCAAGGGTGAGTTCTATGCCCTGGGAGGGATGCCCCATGTAATTGGGTCCATTGATGGGACAAATGTGGCTTTGGTACCACCACAGGCACAGGAGGTAGCCTTTCGTAACCGTAAACATTATCACTCCATTAATGCCCTTGTGTCTTGCTACCATGGTGATTTCCCATGTCTGTGCACGTTTTCCAGGGTCAGCACACGATGCCTACATCATGAGGCATAGCAGGGTGCCAGAAATGATTCTGCAGCTGCACAACGAACGAGCATGTCTTGTTGGTGGGTAGACTCTGTTTGTCCAGTATTCAGCGGTATCTTAGTATGTGACGGCATCTCCTGACCCACTTCTTTACATGATGTTTCCATGTAGGGGACTCTGGCTATCCCAACATGCCATGGCTGGTGACGCCTCTCCGCAACCCGAGAACAGCTGCAGATCACCGTTACAACAACGCCCATGGGCAGACCAGGCGAGTGATTGAGAGGACGTTTGGCCTCCTGAAGAGCCGATTCCGTTGCCTCCACAAGACCGGCGGGTCCCTCCCATATGCACCGGTGAAGGTCTGCAAAATCTTCTTCGTGTGCTGCATGCTGCACAACATGGCAGTGGAGAAAGCTGTGCCACTCATCCTGGATCCCGATGAGCAGGAACATCCACCCGTGGAGGATGGCGGCCTTGGTCACGAAGCAAGTGAGGAGGAGGAGGAGGACATCCGGAGTCAGCTCATATGCAACTTCTTCTCATAATGGTGAGTTCCTGGGTCTGGTTGTGCACGCTTGGAGCCTTGTGTGGCATGTGTTGCAATGTGTGTGTCCAGCTGACTGTATGCTAAGTGACTTTGAGGTGTGTGCTGATGTGTCACTCGAGTGCTGATGTCATTCCACACATTTTAGCTGACACACTCAATTGACAACTAGCATGGTGTCAACCTTATTCATGTAGAGTACATGACCATGCATGCGGATGACTATGTTTTTCCTGACTTCTTGTGTGTCTCTCATCCCCAGGTAGTTGCGCATGCTGTCTGCTCATGGCATCGTTGTGCTCCTGATATTCCTCATGAGTAATGCAACGTGTGCTGAATCAGCGTTACATGCATGGACATGGTGAAAAGTCTTTTGGGTAAGGATTGCAGCAAGGCATTTTGGGTGTGGTAGTTGTTTGTAATGTGTGGGCACTGCTCCTGTGCAGGTTTTGTTACTATGCATACATGTCGACTCACCATGGGGCACATGACATGTAGCATGACTCACATGAATTGATAGACACACTTCGTGACAGTCATCTGTTATGGGATTGTGGTTTTTGATGAAGGTATCAATGTGTGTACAACTTCCCTCGGAAACATATGGGAGGCTACGGGTGGACATATTGCAGGACATCCCCATAAGAGGCTCAATGGGGAATTGCAGCCTCTCCATGTTCAGCAGGGGATGTTTGGCTCACCCTCTTCACTTGTGTGCCACTCCCATGGATTTACAGCATCTATGGTGCGAAGGGGGTGTCCAGTGTAGGTCCCACATGTTAATCCAAAAGACCTGTGAGTCTGTTAATATTGATGCATTTCCATAGGTGTGAGCCCGAGTAATAAAGGTGTTCCTCAGCCTCCAAGGTGCCTCATCTCTGTCAATGCAGGTCTCTTGCCACTGTGCATGCGCCATCTTTGGCATGGTTGTCATGGATTGTGCATATGAGTCTATGTTTAGATTGGCAACCTGCATGCTGTTCTACATGTATTTGATTCTCTATTGTGCATGAAGTCCATGGCTGTGTATGTGTTTTGGTATGTTGGTCCCCACAACGGGCCGTCAACACCTTCTGGGGTGTGTTTCCTGTGCGCAGCTTGGCCTTCAGTTTCATGATCCGGTGTCAGTCATCTTTGGGGATTGTGCATCCTTTGTCTCTGGGTGTGCCATGGAAAACCGGTCACTCCTTCCTTGACATACACCTGTTGCAGTAGTCCTTTCTGACATCCTAGTCTTTGTGTGGAAATTGTGGCATAGTTCCCAGGACATGCCGCCTGCTGTTGCAGCCGCTGCAGCAAGGGCACACAAAGTGTCCTGATTTGGCAACACACACACATCAAAGATGCTCCTCCCTTCCTCCATCAACCCATTCATTTGGCTGTCATCAGCTTGCTGTGCCACAGTTGCGGCCACGCGGTGCCAAAGGCTGGACCGTCTGCACATGCAACGTGCACATTGCACGAGCCTCATGACCTTGCATGACCCACATCACACTACAGTCTGATGTTGCAGCCACCCTCCAAGCAATGTCCATCCACACATCTGCCGCCAGCTCTCAGGCATACACAAAGCGCACACACAATACCTTTGCATGATGAGTGTGCAACTCCGACTGCCTACACAGCGCTGCCACGCCTTCCAGGCCCTGTCACACCCACCAGGTCATGTCCCTCCGACTCCCCACCGGCTCTGTACCCCGGCAAGGCCATGGGAGTGGGACTCAAGGCTTCTGCATGTAGTATGCTGTCGTTGTGAGGCACATGGCACAGGTATCATCTCTCAGCGTGTCAATCTACAATGTGTCCAGGACCCCCCTCCCCACCATCACATGCGCACACAACCTCATCATCAACTCGTATGTCATTGACAGCCAGGTGCTCCTCACCCTCACCAAGGACGCAGACATTGCCAGTTCCAATATTCTAGATTGCATGAGATCCATTGATGAATGGCAGAACAGCAGCCACCTGAGGCTGGACTTGTACAGGACTGAGGTCAACGTCTGAGGATTGTCCCCTTACAGCTGGGTCAACTGCTTTTGTCCCACCCGCAGAAGCCCCGCACAAGCACCCAGTGTCCATGCACACAAGATGGTGTGCATCATGGATTGCTTGCTCACATTTGCCATGGTAATCACCAGCATCTGTGCTTCAGACTGCAACACCCTCTGCATTATGCACATGATCTCCAGATAGATCCACTCCAAGGAAAGACGGACCATCCCCCAGGTCCACGACAACATCCGTGTCAAATACTGCCCTGCCCTATACGGGGCAGCCACATCCAAACTCCCAGAACACTTGTCCACATCCAGGCTGCATCTGCACACCTCAGCTGCAAAATCCTGCGCCCCAGCCCCATCACCGTCCAGCAGAGATAGCTGCAATGGATCACTGTGTGCTGCAGGATGACCATCAGACACCCCACCCACACTCAGGAGGCAGGCCACAACCCCGACCCTACACCAACCTTGTACCACTGTCATCCGAGAACCCGTAGTGCCATCTCCGTGCATCCAACCTTGACCTGGCCACCATTCTTCAGATCCACCGTACTCCAGCATGCAGGACATAGTTCTCCCACCTGGGAACACATACCTGGGACTCCCTCCCCGGGAACCTCCAAATGAGGCATCACCTCTACGCCTTAATGATACTCTTCCAAATAGATATGTCCGCACAGTATTGCAAGCAACCCCTCAGCAGCTTGAGGCCATCACAGGTGAGTATTGTGCTCCATGTCTGCATTGACTGATAAATTGTGACCCATGTGTGTCCTGTACCAGACTCAGATCCCAGGGTATGGATGGCTGGAGTTAGTTCAACACTCAGGCATAGTTTGACATTTACACACACACATATGTTGTGGACTAATGCCAAATGACAGCAACATCTCATGAAAAAAATAGTTTTTATTTTTGGTGAGGTAAGTCTTTTGGTAGATGTACTAAGGTGCTCTACCGGGTGCATAGAATCCAAAGTTCACAGGGGGAGATGGCATCCTTGTCAGTTGGAGTCATCAGAGTCCAGACCACAGTGTTGGTCATCATTGGTCAGACTGTGACCAGCAAGTCCATGTGGCAGAGAATGTCATTGGATGAGGTGCTGCTGTTGTGCCAGTGGGCCAGGTGCCAGGCCAGGGGACCTGGGAGATGTGGATGGTCCGCTGACTCTCACGGTCTTTTCTGTGGATGACCCACCTTCCTGGGGGGACCCTCAAATGCAGGCCTTGACGATGCTTGTGATGCTCCGTCGGACAAATCCTCCTCCTCCTCCCTCCCTGTTGCTGGTGGTGGTCTTCGCCTGGTGGCACAGGGAGGGTTGCCCATGTTGTCGGAGATCCGACTGAGTGAACGGCTCATGTCTGTTTGCACCGCCAGGAGCTCAGCCAGTCTTGCCTCCATCCGTCCTTGGTGTTGTTGTTGACTGGCATGTTGCTCGGCCTGCATGTTCTTCATCTCGTCGAGGGTCCCCTTCATCTCTGTGAGGCTCGACACTACCTGGCTGATGCCCCTGGTGTCACACCGGTATGTGTCCAGGATGTAGCGTATGTGTGACATACCGGTTCCCTCAGCTGGCTGGTCAGGTTCGCGCCTCCGCCTGCATCCAATCCCACCACCCCTGCCCACACGAGCCTGCCCTGCCGTTGTGGGCACATCGGGTCTACGGGACCCCTGAGGGATGGCTTTTGCGGGGTTATCTGCCTCCTCCTGGGTGCCCGGAGAACCTTATCCCTCCTGGTCAGACTGGCTGTGTTGTTCAGTGCGAGCAGGGCTCCTGGGTGTCTCCTGGGATGTGGCAGGAATGGGGGTTGGCACAGATGTACCTGACGCAGGTGCGGCAGGGGCTTGGGAACCAGAGGGGCCAGGTTGGTCGGGGTCATCCACGGAGTGGTGAGAGTCGTCGCTGCCGGTGGGATCATCTTCACGCTGAGCCTGGGACTGTGATTGTTCCCCCCCATTGTTGGGGGGAGGTCGATGACGTTGCCCTGTGTATGAGAGAGAGACAATGTTAATGCTGTTTCATGCCACATCCATGTTTCATACATATTCAAGTTGTCACAGATCCTCCAGGTAGTTGGATGTGCCTAGCATTCCTCTCAATGTACACTTGGGGATGGGTATGTTGCGGGGGACAGATTGGTATGTTCTCCTGAGTGTTTGACCAGTAGAATTTTGGCTCGGATGCTTATTTGGCGATGCATTGGTCTTGTTGTGTCACATGTCCATTGTGAGAGTGGGTAAATCCGTTGCCTGCCCCGGGGGTGTGTGCTTGTGTGAGGGGGGTGTGTGACAGGGCCTGCTGTTGGGTGTAGTGTGATTTGTCATTGGGTCTCCCAGGTGATGTGTCTGTCCCCTCATGGTGCATGCTGGCATGACAGTGAGTTTGAGTGCCTGTGCTAGATATCTGAGCTTGTGTAGTTGGTGTTTGAGTGTACAGTGGTCACAGGAGGGCCTTGTGCTGCATACAGCAGGGCCAAGTGTCAGCTACCTTGTCAGTACTTTGCCAGTCCCTGTGCATTTGGCATGGTGCATGGGTATGTACCTAGGCCATATGGGCTGAGGGCATTGGTGTCTGCTTTGGAGTTGCACAATGTGTTGTGTGAGCCCCACCCTCCCAGCATCCCGGACATCCAGTCTTGGGTTTGTGGTTGGTGTGGCCTGGGACATGGCATTGCCTTTATTTGTGAATGGGGCATGGAGACGTTAGTGGCATGAGCGTGGTTTTGGAGTGTGGTTGTGTGCGGTGAGGGCTTGGGGGAAGTTGCGTGCATTTTGTGTGTTTGTGGTGTGGATGGCATTCCCCCCATGTTACGTGAGTTGTTTGTGTACTCACCAGGCTCTGCGACTCCTTTGACTCCGTGTACTCCCACCGGCGGAAGCATGGCCATCACCCTCTCCTCCCAGGGATGGTAATGTACGGGTCTGCGGGGCAGCCCGCCTCGAGTGATGTTACTCTGGGCGTATTCCTCGTTCATTTTCCTCTTGACTGCCCTGCGTAGATCGTACCACCTGGCTTGGCATTCATGCCTGGTCCTTCGGATGGGCGCAACAGCATTCACCTTATCGACAATCCTCTGCCACAGGCTTTTTTGGGCTATGCTGGTCTGTCTGACCAATGTTCCAAACAGCTGTGGCTCGACTCTGATGACTTCGTTGACGTGGAGGTCCAGCTCCGCCCTTGTGAACTTTGGATTCTTGTCTGTGGGCATGGTGTGGGGTGTGGGTGTGGATGGTTGTGGGTGTGTGGGTGTGAATGTGACGGTGTGTGTGTGAATGTGAAGAGGGGGTGTTTGTGAATGAGGTTGTGTGAAGGTGTGTAAGTTAAGGTGTAGTGAAGGTGTAAGTAAGGTGCAGTTGTTTGTCTGTGGGGTCTGTCAGCAGTGGGTCTGTTGCAAAGGCTCATGGGTTGTGTGTGTGGGCCCTTTTTATTGGTCCATTTGTGGGTGTGGCTGGGTTTGAATTTGTGGTGGGTGTGTTATAAGAGGTGGTTGTGATTTAGGGCCTCTGTTTGCCTGTTTGGATGTGCCAGGTCAGTCATAGAGATGTATTTTGTCATGTTGACGTGTTTTGTGGTGTTGTGCGAGTCGAATTGACCCTCCTTGTGCTGTTTTACAGTGTCCTGGTTCTGTACGAGTATTTTTCACGTAGGTAAGGTCCGTACATACGCGATGCTGGGTGAGGGTGCTGGGGTATGGTGTTGGGGTACGGTGCGTACAGGTACGGGGCTGGGGTACGAGCCTGGGGTGCTTCACGTACAGGTGGGGGGCTGTGCTATGGTGTTGGGGTATGGTGCGTACAGGTGCGGGGCTGTGCTACGGTGTTGGGGTACGGTGCGTACAGGTGCGGGGCTGTGCTACGGTGTTGGGGTATGGTGCGTACAGGTGCGGGGCTGTGCTATGGTGTTGGTGTACGGTGCGTACTGGTGCGGGGATGTGCTAAAGGTGTTGGGGTACGGTGCGTACAGGTGCGGGGATGTGCTAGGGTGTTGGGGTACGGTCCGTACAGGTGCGGGGCTGTGCTACGGTGTTGGGGTACGGTGCCTGCAGGTGCGGGGATGTGCTAGGGTGTTGGGGTATGGTGTGTACAGGTGCGGGGCTGTGCTACGGTGTTGGGGTACGGTGCGTACAGGTACGGGGCTGGGCTACGGTGTTGGGGTACAGTGCGTACAGGTACGTGGCTGGGAGATGGGCCTGGGGTGCGGCACGTACAGGTGGGGGGCTGGGGTACGGTCCTGGGGTACGGGGCGTACAGGTGTGGGGCTGGGAGACGGGCCTGGGGTGTGGCGCGTACAGGTGGGGGGCTGGGGTACGGTCCTGGGGTATGGGGCGTACAGGTGCGGGGCTGGGAGACGGGCCTGGGGTGCGGCACGTACAGGTGCGGGGCTGTGCTACGGTGTTGGGGTACGGTGCGGAGGGGGGGTACGGTGCAGACATACGGGGGTACGGTGATGACATGTGCGGGGTGAGGGGGGCTGTACTACTCGTATCCAGGCACAAGTTTACCCGTGTACATGTGTGCTACAGCGTTCGCTCCGTGCGGGGCCTTTTACATGCGGTTGTGTATTTATTCGGATGGGCGTTACAGATCGTACTTGCGCGCTCGGACTTCTGTTTTACGATTTGCACGTAAAAATGTCCGGCTCCCTATCGGACACTTTTCCCGACGCTATTTGGACGTAAAAATTTACGGCTCCCTGTCAGACCATTTTCCCGACACAATTCGTATGTATTTTTCACGTACGAATCGTACTTCGCAGTTTGTACGGTACTTGTACGATTCGTACGTGAAAATATACGGATACGAATCGTACGCAAATTTTTTTACCCGGATCGGAATCGGCACCTATATGTATTACTTATAATTTTAAATATATTTTTAACTATGTTTATTTTAATTATATGTATTATTTATTTAATTTTATATTATTTTTAAACATTAAAAAAAACGATATTTTTAACAGCAATATTTTTTCTGATATTTTTTTCCGATATTTTTGTACTTACCTTAATGTAGATAGGACTTCGATATTCTTGATGGTGATATTCCACCTCCGATATTTTTGACGTCGATATTTTCGACGTCGATATTCTGTCAGTGATTGGTTTTGAGGGGAGCTAGGTGGGAATTTGCTGTGCCAGTGAGGACTGCATTCCCATAGTCGAAGTCTGGATAGCACCAGTGATAGAGTGGCGTGTTTGGGGTCCTTGGGAGGGATGAAGGATTTAATTTTGTTGAGTAGCTTCAGATTGAGGAAGACACTCTTTGCGGAGTTCTTAATGTGTTTGGCCATGTCAAGTTTTGGGCCTATGGTGATTCCTAATGATTTTACGGAGTTAGATAGAGTGAGATTGCCGTTGAGGGCATTGATTGCTTTTAGCCTTTCTGTGATTTGAGGGTTCTCTTCTTTGGGGTCGATTCGGATTCCGGCCGCAAAACGTACCGACCGACATGGTTCCGGACCAGATACTGACCGACACGGACCAGCGGCGTACGACCCGTGCAGTACGATGCAATGCGTGTGAATTACAACCGACACGTACGGAATACAAGCCGTTCGACCGAGCCTTAGGGAAAATAGGGAACTGGCCGGAAAACCAACGCGATTTTCACCGACCGACACAAACCCAGAATGAACCCGACTGACACGTACCCGCGATGTCCGATCCGCGCAGTACGATGCAATGCGTGGAAACCCAGACCGACTCGCACGGAGACCAAGCCGCACGACCGACACGCACAGAAAAACGGGCCGACAAGTAATAGAGATCTCTGTGACCTACGTGCATGAAACACAGAAGATAGGCAGCGTGAACGAGGCGGAGAAGCCCGCACGAGACAACATCAGAGTCCGTTTCTGTCAGATGAACGTCTCCTTCATGCCTACAAAACCCAAAGGAAAAAAGACAAAAAAAGGACCAAACAAGCAATGACAAAGCCAATAAATATCAAATAAATAAAACCTGGGACAAAGACACACCCACAACTCCAACTATATAAAAGACTACAATCACTACCATGATCCCTTGCAAACAGGAGACACAGCCAGCAGCAAACACCATTACACATCAACCACAGACACACTCACAACTCACCCATACACAACTCACACACCATCAGCACCTCATCCAAAAGCACACACACATTCAGCCAGCAAAACCAACACCAACCCACCCTCACTTGCAACCTCACACACACATCCCTCACCACCACCACCCATCACCATGCCCCAAAGAAGAATCCAAAGTTCACAATTAGTGATTTAGAAGTGCTGGTAGACAAGATCATCAGAGTAGAGCCACATTTGTTTGGTACATTGGTCCAAAGGCCCCCCATGTCACAGAAAACAAAGATGTGGGCGAGGATTGTGGACAAGGTGAACGCTCAAGCACCAGTAAGGCACACAAAGGACGATATCCAGAACAGGTGGTATGACGTGCGCAGGAGGGTCAAGAAACTCATCGAAAAAGATCATGCCCTGAGTCAGTGCACCGGCGGTGGCCCTCCTGCCAAACCAGTTTACTTCAGGACCTGGGAGGAGAAGGTGTGGGACATCTTACCACCAGAGAGCGTCCATGGGCTAACAGACATACCAGAGCCTGGTGAGTACAGAAACAACATACCCAATATTGTGTGGCAAGGGGACAGTGAAACCATGCACAGCAAGCAAAGCCACAGTAACCAATAGATAATCATCCCAAGATGTGTATGCCAGTCAGACAAACACAATACCTGCCATCTCATAGTGACTTGGAACTTTGTCATGACATGCACCAACCTACAAACAAATAGAGCAAGGAAGTGGCACAAAGCTAAATCGACACTGCCAGACAGTTTGCCACCACAAACCCACTACCTCACAGTGCAGCTGACTGACAGGAAGGAATAGTGGGGATGCAGGTGAAGTGAGTTTATCCAAAAGCATGATGGGGTCTGTAGTCACAGATAATGCTCCCCCTCCTGATTGGCCCATCAAGACCACTCTGAAACATGCCCACATCACAGGGAGTGGAAAATGACTGACATGATGGCTGACACAGGGTCCTGCTGTGGGGAGCACAAGGCCCTGGTAGGGCATGTGCACAAATCAGAAGCAGGACACCACTGGCTGACATCCTGAAAGACAACTGTCGTACTTTAGAATTTGGGACCGCGTAGGAGGCGAGGCCCTACCCCTGTCAATCCCGGTAATAGTGAACCGCGAATGGTTAATGCGGTATGTACAAGTGCTTTGTGTAACGTTTTAGCTATGAATGCACTGTGTATTCGCTATTATACATCACTACGTGGGTCCCATTTTGTATCGGTGGCCATCTTGTGGTTGCCCTCACATAGGCTATATAGCATGAAGCGAATACGGGCCTTTTAGAGCACATGTGCCTTTCCTTGACTTCTCTGTGACCTGGGCAGCTTGGCTCCGCTGCCCCGGGTCAAACTGGTCTCACGAGTTCCCCGTCCTCTGGCCACCTGTGATTAGCATCAGGGCTTGACACACCATAAAGTCCTTTCATCCTACACGAGCCTCCAGCTAATCTCTTTCACATCTGACTGTTCCTGCTTTATGGCTTGTTTCCCAAAACAGGAGATGCTCATGTTTATTGGGGCCTATCGATATCTGATGTGGGATCTGAGCTTTGCTGTGTAAATAATTGCGGGCTGGCTTAACTGGAATGTGGGATGGTCATCATGACTCTGCTTTTTCATTTGTAATGTATACTTTAAATGACCATGCCATACAGCTAAGGAATGTATGCCTGAGGCAGGAAATTCTGTATTTAAGATGAAGCTCGTTTACTGTGATTTTCAGCAGTCTCCTGAGAACATACACGCTGTTGTACTTCTAGGACGCCTGTAATTGGTCTGCAGCCAATAAATTGATCTTTGACTTCACCCAGAAGACTCTGTGTTTCTGTAGGTCTGAAACAGGAAGAACCCAGAAGTCATAGGGTGTGTCCCCTGCACCGCTGGGATTAAAATACCCAGTACTTCAGTTGGTGCCCAACGCGGCGCGATTTCAGCGGTACCGGTCCAAGCCAGAGGTTCGTGAGGAGCTTCGTGTGGAAATTCTGGAGGAAGGCCGCCACTTCATCGACCCCTGCATGTCGACGTGGTCCGAAGGTCTTTTCTGCGAGGTTCTCCGCGTCCCGACGGCTACGAAGGACTGCTGCCCTGATTAATCGCCCTGTTTTGGACCCTTGACGATTTTCGTAGAGCGAAACAATCGAGAGAGTCTTCTGGTGACGCCATTGATCATCAATATTCAGTTAAGTATAAGTGGAGCGTCTCCTAGTTTGAATTTGGTATCCTTCGGGATCATTTTGATTTGGTGCTTGCAAGTCCCAAAGCCAGAGGACTCGTGTATTCACGAGACTATCGTATTCGATAATCCTTTGACGTTTGAAACTAGACTAGTGAGCGAAGATGCCTGGTGCTAGTGTATTTGGTAATTGGTTTTGTTTGAGTTGTAGAAGGGATTTCCAGTTAGAGGATTCATGTCCGGTTCCTCCAATTGGAACTCCAACTTATGAGCTTTATGTAAAACATGGCGTGGGCCCCATTGCATATAATGAAGTATGGATCCGATACACCAGAAAGGACGGTGTTTTAAAATGGCCCCAAAATGGAAGTTTCGATACAGATATCTTAGATAATTTGGAAGTAAAATTTTTTAAAAAGAAAGCCCGGCCGGCGATGTTTGATTCTTTCCGCCTATGGCGAAAGGAAGCCAAACAGAAGGAAATTAAGCTAGCGAAAAGAGATAAGAGAGAGAGAGGTATGTCAGTGATGCAAGCAGCTGTGCAATTTAAAGATAATGAGGAAGAACAAGGGAATGAGCAATTGCACAGACAGCGCAAACTAGGGATTGATAAATGTTACCCTGTTTTGTCACCCCTTGTGCAAGATGAGACAAAAGAGAATGAGAAAGATTCCCTGATGTCCCATTTGCTAAGTTCGCCACCCCCGTATGCGCAAAATGCCACCGAATCACCACAGCTTGTAAATGTGCAACCTCCAGTAAATATACCGCAAGTCTTCTCGCAGCCGCCAGCTCCTCCTCAGCTGGCTCCTATCCCTGCAGTGCAGCCCTGTCAAGGGCCGCCGGTTTTGCTACCTGTTACCCCCGAGCTTCCTGCGACTTTGCCTGGCACGCCAGTGATTTCCTCTGGCGCTCCTTCTTGCACTACCCCGGTACCTGTATCTGAACCCGTTTTTCTTCCCTCTGTCTATCCCCCTGTTTTCACCTCAACTTCTCCTTCAGCACGACAACGACTAGCTAATGTAGTTACTAGTCTAATGTCGCCTTTCTTTGGGTCATCTAGTGCGACTCTTGGCTTACAGCGTAAGCAATTGCGCAGTCAGCTGCCTGGTACCGATGAGAAAGAGGTGTTAGATCATCTGGCGCGTAGGTGGATTGGTTTCCCTTCACTCTATGATGTGGAATCAGTTGTTAATGTTTTTCATCAGTGGGATGCCCCGAAACAGAGGTATGTGTTCGAAAAAATGTGTGAAATCCTTTGTGAGGAATTGGATGATAATGGTAGAGATCCAAACCCACAGGAGTTATGTCGAGTGAGATTCGATTTTGGAAAAGGTATGATTGTGGGCCCCGATGTCAATAGAGCAGTTGCGATCTTACTAGCATTGAGGAATGATGATTGTCAACAGTCGTTGTTCAAACCAGATTTCCCTGGGGGGGGGGGAAAGGAAAGGCGCGACAATACCCCATGAGAGATGTCCCTCCGGTATGGAAGGAAGCTGTTGCAGCTGATGCCGTTCATGGTATTGCTGCTGCTCCAGCACATTTTCAACGTGTTTGGGTACATGTTCCATGGAAGCGATCTGAGGTGTTAGCACTTAAACAGACATTACCTGATCCCCGTAAAAACCCTGCAGGATATTATAAGGAGTTATCACAAACTGCAGAATCATGTGTAATGAATTTGGCTGACATAGATATGCTGTTTGGGAATGTGGTTCCACAGCCTTTATGGGGATCCATTCGTAATGTAGATCACGCTGCAGAATTGGGTGAGACATGGGCTAATATCGTTGCTGCAGACGCTAGACAAGTTGGAGGTGCAAAACCTGAGCCCCTCATAGCAGCGCTCCCTGGTAGAATTATTACCCACATGAAAACTATAAGGCCTGCGATGCGCGTAAATTGGGATGAACTATCTGCATGTAAGCAGAAGAAAGATGAGACGGTGTCTGATTTCTTTACCAGGTTTGAAGAAACATTTATCGACCACAGTGGTCAAGACATGAGCACTGAAGGTGGCCAACGGTTATTTGTCGATAAATTTGTGCAGAATCTGCTACCCGAGTTGTGTAAGAAATTAAAAGATTCAGAAAGTTCTTGGGCTGTTTCCTCTTCAGTGCAAATACTGGCTACTGCACAGTATTATGAGAATAGAGACAAAGACGAAAAAGATAGAACAGATAAGAAAACGAAAGAACTAAAGACAAAGGTCCTTTTACAGCAGGCTTATCCGCCACGTGGAGGACAGAGTAATTATAGGCAACCACAAGGTATCTATCAGCAACCCCAACAGTTTCAGAATAGTGAGCAAATGAATGGGTATTATCAACCACGAATCCCTGTAGGTCCCAACCAATGTTCATATTGCAGAGAGGAAGGTCATTTTAAATATAGTTGCCCTAGATTGAGGCAGCGTAACGGTAATGCGTATAGCGCAAGAGGCAGAGGTGGTCAGCAAGCTCCTAGAGGCAGGGGGCGTGGAAATATTTTCCAGAACGCGCGTCCTCTTCCACCTCAAAATACCATGAATAGCTTCGATCAGCAAGCCAATGCGACTGGCAATACAGCTCAGTACTACAATAATGATTATTATGCGGAAGACGACAATGCAGAAGATAATGATTACTAGGACTGCCGTAGACAGAGAGAGGGAGTTGTTTCAGTGCCAGTGGATCAGAGTGGACCTTATGTTAAAGTAACTACAGCAAATGTAACGGAGCCCTTTCTGCTGGATACTGGTGCTGCAAAGTGTTCAATCATGCATTCAAAACTCCCTGGCGCTCCTTTGTCTGGCGAAATGAATGTCTCAGTAGGTTTTTCTGGCGCCCCAGTTAGGAACCCGATTTCTAGTCCTATGTCACTTTCTGTTGGACCTTGTGAGCTGAAAGCACCCCTCATTCTAACAACAGGTTGTGGTGAAAATCTGCTAGGCTTAGATTTGCTAAAAAGATTGCATGCAACGCTATATTGTTCTCCCTCAGGAGTACAACTTACATTAGGTAAGAAAGTGATTTCCCCAATGTATTTCTCTAAAAATGCAATGCCACCTGAATTGTCATCCCTTCCGGATGCCCTCTGGGCTACTGGTCCCAATGATGTGGGTCTCCTGGAAATACCGCCATATGTGGTCACTTTAAAAGCCAACGTCAGATTGCCACGTATTCCTCAGTACAAGATCTCTAATGAAGGTCAGAAAGCTTTGTTAGCGATTGTCAGTGATTTGATTAAAAAGGGTGTAATTGAAGAGACAAGAGGCAATGTTTGCAATAGTCCTGTTTTACCTGTCTTAAAACGAACGGACCCTTCACAGCCACCTGTTTACAGATTTGTGATTGATCTTAGGGAGGTTAATAAGATTGTTGTGCCACAGTTTCCAGTTGTCCCTGATATAACTGCCTTGTTAACCATGATTCCAGCCTCCGCTGCATGGTTCTCAGTGATCGATCTAAAGAATGCTTTCTTTAGCATCCCAATTGCAGAGGAGAGCAGAGACATTTTTGGCTTTAGTTTAGGAGGTCACAGTTTCCGCTTTAAACGCGCTCCCCAGGGCTACTGTGATAGTCCATCAATATACAGTCAGGCTTTAAAAGCGCAGCTTGATGCACTGGCTTTACCTAGTGGCGCTATGCTTATTCAGTACGTTGACGATTTACTAATCGCCGCGGATACTGAAAAGATTTGCAAAGACGCTACCTTGTCATTGTTGCGTCATTTGTCTGCCTTCCATCACAAAGTGTCTCTCTCAAAGCTGCAATATTGTCGACAAGAAGTGACCTACTTAGGTCCTCTCTTATCGAAGGAGGGAAGGAAACTGACCCCTGAACGAATTCAAGCCATTGCACAGTTGAGTGTGCCAAGAACACAGAGAGAAGTGCGTGCTTTCTTGGGCATTACTTCATACTGTAGGCATTGGATTCCTAATTTTTCCTTGTTGGCAAAACCTTTGTTAGCATTAACATGCAAAGACACACCGAATCCTATCCCATGGTCTGAAGAGTGTCAGAAAACTTTTTTGGAATTGCGTAATGCATTGTATTCAGCTCCTGTGTTGGGTACCCCTGACTACAGCAAGCCTTTTACATTGTATGTCCACGAGAAAGATGGTTGTGCATTGTCAGTATTAACACAGCCTTTTGGCGACAGACCGCGTCCATGCGCGTATTTTTCGTCAACCTTGGACCCGGTAGCGAGGGCATTGCCAAGCTGTCTGAGAGCCACAGCCGCCGCAGCTATGTCTATTCGACAATCTGCTGGCCTAGTGATGGATAACACATTGATTGTTATGGTTCCACATGCTGTGGACACATTGTTAAACAGGACCAAGACACAGCACTTAACTAGTGCGCGATTATCTGGTTATGAGCTGACACTGTTAGCAAATCATATACACATAAAGAGATGCAACACGTTGAATCCAGCTACACTATTACCAATCCCAGCAGACCTAGATGAGATTGAGCAACATGATTGTCTGTTCAGAACAGAAGAAGAGACGAAAGGAAGAGTAGATCTCAAAGATACTCCCCTGACTGAGTGTGATGGTACTTTATGGGTGGATGGTTCGTGCTTCAAGCTTCCGAATGGTGATACGACTGCTGCATATGCTATCACGACTTTGCATACGATTGTGGAAACTGCACGTGTGCCACAAAATTCGGCTCAAGCAGCAGAATTGATTGCCCTTACGAGAGCATGCGTGTTGTCTGAAGGAATGAGAGTGAATATATATACAGATAGCCAGTACGCCTTTGGCGTGGCTCATAGTTTTGGGCGATTGTGGAGGGAACGTGGGTTCCTGACTTCGCATGGAGCTAAGATTCAGAATGGCAAGTTGGTGAATGATCTCCTTGAGTCGCTGACCCTACCGTTGCAAGTTGCAATTATGAAATGCAGTGCGCACAGGAAAATCACTGATGATGTTGGTCGTGGTAATGCGTTTGCTGATGAAGTCGCGAAAGAAACAGCAAAAGATGTGAAGACTCGAATGTATGATGCAGGCCCTGCCAGATGGGTTGGTGATGTTGGAATGTGTGAAAACACAATAGAGAGTGTAAAGTCCCTTCAAGCTGAAGCCACAGAGAAAGAGTTGAGCAAGTGGAGAGAAAGTATGGGTAAGTTGGATGAGAATGGTTGTTGGATTGATTTGTCAGAACATAGGCGATGGTTGTTACCTGATGCATATGTGCTTCCAGTGGTTACTATGGCACATGGACTGGCACACATCAGTACGAAAGGAATTTGTAAGTTGTTGGCTCCAGTATGGCAGAATGCTGGAATTCCTAAGTGTGCAGAGAATGTGGTCAAGAATTGTATGGTATGCTTGAAGTACAACCCTGGTAGGGGAACCCCAACTCCAGCTGGCCATTTTGCGCCTCCATCATATCCATTTGAAGTTTTGCAGTTGGATTTTATCCACATGGAAAGGTGCAACAACCTGAAATATGTATTGGTGGTTGTTTGCGCTTTCTCAAAATGGATAGAGGCCTATCCTCTAAAGGATAACACTGCTCTATCCACAGCCAAAGCCCTTGTGAAGGAATTTTTCCCTAGGTTTGGAATGCCAAGAATGGTATGGAGTGATAATGGGAGTGAGTTTGTGGGCCAAGTGATGAAGAATGTGTGCGAGGGACTAGGTATAAGGCAGAAGTTTCACACTGCAAATCACCCCCAATCAGCTGGATTAGTAGAGCGCTACAATGGCGCACTAAAACTTAAACTGGCCAAAATCCAAGCGAGCTCAGGTCTTAAATGGCCTGACGCTCTGCCTCTAGCACTCCTGTCCACCAGAATGACCGTACACTCCCGAGTGGGACTTAGTCCTTACGAGGTAGTTTTTGGCCGCCCGGCCAATGTATGGGGCGTGCCAAGACCGACGAAATTCAGTGAAATCGAGCATCCAGTACCGTTTGATTACTTGCACGAATTGACAGCTAAACTGCGTGTTTTACACCAACAGGTGCATGATACTTTTCCCCCGGCTTCTGAAGCTCCTGGACACCCTATCGAACCAGGCACGTGGATCCTCGTGAAAAATTTCCAGCGGAAAACCAATGATGAGCCCCGCTGGATTGGCCCTCACCTCGTACTATTGTCTACCAGATCAGCTGTTCGAGTGAAGGGGAAGAAAAACTGGATCCACGGCGCTCACATCAAAAGGATCCCTTTGCCTCGGCCGTATGACCAGTGGGTCCAGGAGGGTATCGCTGACTCTGAAACAGACACTGTACCTCGTTTTGTGCCGTTCAGTGATGCACTCATAAAAGGCACAACTTCAGCGCAGGAAAGTGACGATATTTTGCAGGAAGCTGTGCCACCGTCAATTCGATTGGACACTACAGAGCCTGAACTTTTGTTCCAAGATCAAACAGTGCCTGGCCGTTCTCGTTACAATCTAAGGCCAAGGCCCATGGACAAATAAATATTCTTTTCCTTTTTCCTTTCTATTTTTTGATAACCAGAGCTCTCCCATCTGAAGGACTTTCTTGATTTTTGT